>NC_053025.1:246854620-248173277 GCF_003073215.2 Triticum urartu
CTCAACAAGGTAGGGTTGAAGCTTGTTCTTGTTGGGTGACTCGGGGTTGGCATGTGGGCGGACACCAACGAGCACATTGAGCCCCTCATCACGAACGTTCAACAAGTGCATGACCTCCTTCCACTTAGCAGACATCCTCTTCCTGTTAATCATCCAAGTCATTGTCTGCTGCTCATCTGTGTGGAAGTGGACAAAAGCAAAGAACTGAGCCACAATCTTCAGGTCAAAGTCCATGTGAAAGGTGATGAACTCCTCAATGCCGAACTGCTCCACCAAGTCCATAGGCTCACCAAAATATGCCCGGTTGCTTTCCTTCTTCATATGATGCATGTCAATCCACTGCATTGGCACATAGATGTTCTGCTTGGCCTTGATCACATCAAGGTAGATGAGATTCTGCTGCTTGGTCCAAAACAAATCATTGCCCCTTGTGACCTCCCTCGGGTTGACGTAGGGGTTGAGACTCCTATGAAGCAGAAACTCCCCTTAAGGCATTTCGTCCATGCTAACATTTGGCTCCTTGATCTTTTTCGCTGAGGCCTTGACGTGGTGTTGAGGGGCACTGGAGCCCTCAGGTGCGTCTTGATTGCGAAGCCGCTTGGAGCTCATGTCGCGGCTGGGATTTGAGCAACGGACATTGGAGCCACCACCTATGACACACAACACAAACACACAGAAATAACGAGAAGGATCATTGCAAAGAACAAGCCAAAACCAAATGAAACATGTAGAAATGTGATTGGGAGGACAAAACAATGTAATTGTTAACTCCACGGTAGTACTGGGCTAGGGTGCGGAAGTAAAAGTTTACAGCCGCTCTAGCCGCAGTAGTACTGTGTCGGGGTGGCACGGTAGTACCGCGCCTGGAGTGGAAGTAAAATTTTACTTTGTCAGATTTCGGGTTCCGGTAGACCCTTGAGGTTCGAACACTGGGGTGCGCGCGGAGATTTCGCCTTCTACCTACCGGCACCCCTCCGCCTTGCTAAGATCTAAGCTATGGAAAGAACAGCACAAGAGACACAGGGTTTATACTGGTTCGGGCCACCGTTGTGGTGTAATACCCTACTCCAGTGTGTGGTGTGGTGGATTGCCTCTTGGGCTGATGATGATGAGCAATACAAGGAAGAACAGCCTCGCGAGGGTCTGTTCTTGGCTGGGGCGACGAACTGCTAGGAGGAGTTCAGTCACCCTTCTCTCCCTCTCTATTCTCGATTGCGATCTGATCTCCTCTACCCTGTGGGTGGCTAGTCCTATTTATAGGCAAAGGCCCTGGGCCTCTTCCCAAATATTGAGCGGGAAGGGCGCCAACAATTGGCCACTTTGAAGGGGAACATATGGTACACTTATCTTGACTAAAGTTGGTCCTCGCCTGCCAAAGGCTCTGGTGGTGACGCTGGTTGGGGCTCCACAATGACTTCCTCCCTGCCGTTGGACTGGTCTTGGTCTCGTTGCACCGAAACGGGTGCCTTTGCTTGATGCTCTCGCCTGCGCTTGCTCCCTTTGCACCAAAGAGGAAAGGAGGACACTGCGCAGCTGGCGCCCGCCTGGCGCCTTTGGTCGTCATGGCTTGCATCACGGGCACCTCGTGAGGTACCCCGCCTTGATCTCTCCGCCTCCTCGCGAGCCAGCCTGATGAGGCCGTGCCTGAGGAAGCTCCGTGTTGTCCGCCCCGCGAGGCTTGGCCCCTCGCGAGGGTCTTGGGTTTGTGTTGATGAAGACGGGCCATGCTGGGCCCCCCTTTGAGCCACGCCGCAGGCCACAGGCAGGCAAGTCTGGGGACCCCCGTTCCCAGAACGCCGACAGTAGCCCCCGGGCCCAAGGCGTGCCCGGACTTGGCCGTGCAGGGAGGCGAAAGGGCAAGAGCGACGCGCCGCGGGCCCTAACAGCCTGCGGCCTTGGGCGCCGCGTGGCGGTTGATTGGACGTGAGTGCCTCAGCAACCGCGCGAGTTGATAAAGGAGCGGCATCTGCCTAGGCTTTGCTTTTTGCTTTCTCCGGTTGCTGCTCAGATCCCCTTTCTTGCGCCTCTCCTTCCTTCCTCCAAAATTTCCAGATCTACTCCGACCGCGTGACCTAGGAAGCCATGGCGCCTCGTTAGTCCCCGGTCGGAGCTTGGTACTCGTCTGCCCTGGACTCGCCGAATGTGTCGGAGGCGAGCCTCGCCCGGTTGCGCCGGATGGCGGCGGCGCAGGGCATCGACGGGGGGAAGGTGTTCAAGGCCGGCTCCGCCACCCCTGAGGGCCAAGGGAGCACCTTCTATCCGTTCTTTGTAAGCGCCATTGCTGCTGGCCTGGTGCCTCCCTTCTCCGAGTTCTTCTTCTCTGTCCTCCGCCATTATAAGCTACAGGCTCTGCATCTCCACCCCAACTCCGTCCTTCTCCTGGCAATCTTCGCCTATTACTGCGAGGCTCACGTAGGGGTGCAGCCCTCAGTGGCCTTGCTGCGCCACTACTTCTACCTCCGGACCTCTCGCGGTCCTGCTTCCGCGTGCGCGAGCTTCATCGCGTACGGTGGCGCCATTGCCATTTCGAACCCCGAGAAAAGGATTGAGGGCTTCAGGAGCAAGTGGGTCTTGGCAGATGCTGGGCGCATCCACCCTCGGCTGATCTTGCCCACGGAGCAACCCACGAGCTCCAGCAATTGGGTCGAGCGGAGCTCGCGGATCCCCGCGCGAAGCTGGTGTTGGAGAAGATGGACGCGGACCTGAGGCCGGCCAACATGGCGGCGGCAAAGCTGACCGGCGCGTCGCTGCTGAGGGAATTCCTGGAGCACCAGCTGGCTCCGTTTTGGCAGTACTCACTTCCGATGTGGAGGCCCCATCCGAGCCCCGCGGCCTTGGCCGACGAAGATCTGGTTGCAGTCCTCCAATCTCTGGTCGGGGGCGATGTGGCGAGGTTGGAGGGCGCTCCTACGCCCTTGTTCCTCTGCGACGACTGGGAGGAGGTAGTGGAGTCCATGCCCGTCTTCAACGGGGATGGGCCCGTGCCCATGGAAACTCCCGGGGAATCGGTGGACGTGTCCTCCGACGACTCCAGCGAAGAGGAGGAAGGAGGGGGCGGGAAAAAGGGCCTGACTCCGAGGCGACTGACGGAGAGTCGAGGGCTCCCCTCCCCCGGCGCAAGTCCCGTGTTCTCCGCCTCTCTCCGAGCGATGACGACGAGGATGATGACGAGCAGGACGGCGGGAGCTTGCCCCCGATCCCGAAGAAGGATAGGACCGGGCTGATCTCCCGCGGGTCTGTCCCGGCCCCGAGGCGGACCGCAGACGCGCCTTCCGCTTCCAAGCTTCCCGAGGTTGACCCTTCCAGCCGGCTTTCGGGCTTCAAATTTGGCCGGAGGCCGCTTGAGCTCACTGGCGACGACCCATAAGCGCTTGATTCTTGTCTTTATTTCTTGTTCTGCTTCTGAGGCTTGACGTCCGCATCTCTTGGATAGGCTGGCGCCCGCAGGAAAGAAGCCGAAGGGAGCTCCTGAGGTTCCATCCGTGGCAGCGTCTCTGCCCGCGAAGGAAGGTGACCGCGACCCACGGGCTTCTCCTACCCGGTCGTCCTCGCGAGGCCTGGCTGAGCCGGCTGGGGCGAGCTCAGCTCCCATGGCCCAAGTGACTCCCGAGGTGCCTTTGCCTGCTGCCGCCACTTCAGCCGTTGGGGCGCAGCAAGTTCCGCCTCAGGATGCTGTGGTCGCGCTGCCGCCTTCTCCTCCTACTCCACCGACTGCTGTCTCTCCGACTCCTCCTGCCGTCCTGGATCGTGCTGCTGCTGAGCTAGACCGGCTGCGGTAGGATCTTCTTGGCGCCGACCCTCGCTTGGTGGCCGGGCGCTTGCAGCTGGCTTCAGGATGGATTTGCTCCGACGCTTCGATTCGGGCGGCGCTGGTCCAGGCCTCGACGGCTTGCGACGAGGAGAGGCATGCCATCCTTGAGGCGAAGGCTGCTCGTGAAGCAGCCCTGGGGGAGGTGGTCGACGTCCGTGGTTGCTGCAAGGCACTGGAGGACGAGCTGTAAGGCCTGCGGGACCAGCTCGCGAAAGAGGCCCGCCTTCGCCAAGAGCAGGAAGAAGGCGTGAAGGCTCGTGAGGCGGCCGTCAAGGAGAGGGAGGTCAAGCTCAGGAGGCGCCGTGACCGCCTAGGCGCGCTGGAGCAGGAGTTGGGGGCGAGGAAGGTCGAGCTGGACGACAAGGCCCAGGTTCTTGCCGAGGACCGCGTGGTCTTCGCGGATATGGAGGCGAAGGCTCGCTCCTCGCTGAGGATGCTTTACGACAGCGGCCTGGAGAGCCCGCTGGCTGGCGCCAAGGACGGCCTCGCCAAGCTGCTTCCCTTCCTGGTTCGCGCTCTTGAAGATGTCGCCCTTGGCCTTGGCCCCACGGCCGAGGCCGAGGCGCATGTCCTGTCTTCTGTAGCGCTGACGCGGGTCCTCACCCACATCTACCTTCGCGATCTCGGCGTCTACCTCGACAGCCTGCTGGAGCCAGTAAGCGGCGAGCGTGCCACTGCCGCTGCTGAGGCCGTGAAGGGTCGCATGGAGGCTCTGCTGGGGAAGTTCCGGGCCTTCAGCACCAAGCCGAAGCAAGGCGCTGCCGACCCCGCTGCTCCATGAGGCGAACCCACTCCGCGCTGCTCCACCGCCGACAAGTGACTTCGTTGTGGCTCCTGTCCTGCCTTTAATTCCTGCACATGTATCATGCCTCGGGGAGGCGTTTAAACTTGCGTTTGGCATTGAGATAACAGTGTGGACTGTAATATTTGCTTTTGAATTCCTTAAAATTTACGCTTTTCCTTCCTACTTGCTTATGTTCTACGCCGGCAGAGCCCGGCCCCGCGCATACCTCAGCCGCCGTTAGCCCCGACCGGAAACCAGGACGGGACCAAGGAGTGAGGGGCTACGTGACAAGTTGGGCTCCTGAGTCGCGATGCTTAGGAGTCCCCCTTGGCGCACGAACAACAAGTAGGGAGGTGTGATGTGGGTGGATCTGCCGTTCTACGTCTGCAGAGCCCGGCCGCGCGCATACCTCAATTGCTGTTAGCCTTTCGGAACTAAGGAGTGAGGGGCTACGTGACCAGTTAGGCTCCTGAGTCGCGATGCTCAGGAGCCCCCCTTGACGCTCAAACGGCCTTCGTACCTTGGCTCCGCTCGGGGAGAGACGCGCGACGAACCAGGCCCGGGGGGGCCTGGCTGGGTGGCGTGCATCTGGGTGTGACCCAGGTGCAGCCCCCGTGCCCAGCCCCCTCACGTGGCACTCCCAAGGGGAGGCGTTACAATGAGGCTAGAAACTGAGCTCTGGGCTCCCTGAGGTTGATGCAGCCCGGGGGCCGCCCTCAGTTGTTTATCACCAGCGCGGAGCATAGCGCTTCCGTATGTGTACGGGCATAGCCGCTCCTCAGCAGTATCGTCAGCCAGCGCGGAGCATGGTACTTCCACTGGTACGTGGGAGGGGGCTCCCCTCCGGGAGGAGCCCCCGGGGCGTGTACAGCCCCGCCCTGACACGTGGCTGGCACGGTAGGGCCTGGCGAGGTGTATCTGGGCACCCGTGAGCCAGCGCGGGACACACGGGGCCCTACCTCTAGGCGGGTTGCGCCTGGCACTGGGCCTTATCTTGTGATGTGTCCCTGCAAATTTGGTTATATGCCGGCACTCTACGTCCTCGGGTCCCGGCCCTCGAGCGGGTCTCAGCCGTCGCTGGTATGCCAGGTCGCGATGCCGCGGACAAGGCCAGAGGGTGAGGGCTGGAGAGCCAGTAAGAGCCCTGAGTCGCGATGCTCAGGTACCCCCCCTTTAACGTGCAAGTGGTCGGCATGGAGAAGAAGAGGTGCCGTGGACAGGCATCAAATAATCAAGCATGGTGGGTCGAACGCATAGCCGGAAATAAATGCAAAAGGGATACATGCCACTGGGTCTGGCCCGAGCGACTTGGGGGATGATGCAGCCCGAGGGGCGCCCCCAACAAGGTAAGCTAACAACATGAAATAAAAGGGATACATGCCGCAGGGACGGACCCACGCGGCCTGGGAATAATGCATCCCTGGGGGGCGCTCCCAGCTGGAAATGAGACTTGAAAGATGTCACCTGATGATGTTGAGGACGAAGGAGTGTTGGTGTAGCAGACTCGGTGGGCTGCGGAAGCCGATCCTCACGAGCCCCCAGGCCCAGGGGCCTCGGGAGGCTCCGGAGGCGCTGGTGGCTCCTCGCGGACCATCTCCATCTCCGCCAGGGCTGCGGAACGCCTGGCCTCTTGAGCCTCCATGATACCCCTCATGAGGCGCTGGTACGTGGCAGCCGCGTTCGGCAAGCCGCAAGGCATGCGAACGTAGCTATGGGGTGGACCTTCACAGCACCCCACTCGCGAGGGCCAGAGGCGCTCCAGAGAGGCAACTCGATTGAGCCCTGGTATGTCGATGCAGACGCGCAGCCCACCATCCTCGCCTGGATGGGGAGCCACAGCTGGTAGGCGGCGGCCGCCTTTCATGACTCTTGACTCCTGTAGCTCTTGAATGGCCTTGCCGACGAACTCCTGAGGGTCTGGCTCTCCTTGCCTTACTCCTTCTTGAGGGAAACGTGCTTCGAAACACGCCTCCATGTGGTGCCCAAGCGCCTCCCTCGTGACCTTAGCCAGGTCGGTGGCCCTCCAGGGGAGAGCCCCCGAGCCCTGCCTGAGGAGGGCGCCGGGCGTGCTTTCCTATGCGATGGAAGGAAGTTCCCCCTGGGCAGACGCGGGCCCTGAGGGGCCTGCCTCCTGAGGGGCCGGGCCGGACGATGTCTTCTTCTTCTTGGGGGCGGTCTCGGGAAGCCTCCTGCTTCCGCGATCCGGGTCTTCCAATGATGCGGCCTGAAAGGCTCGTTCCAGGGAACACACCGCGTCCTTCTCTTCACAGGGCACCGTGATGACTCCGCCACTTCCTGGCATCTTGAGGACATTGTAGCCGTGGTGAGTTACGACCATGAACTTGGCCAGCGCTGGGTACCCAAGGATGGCGTTGTACGGCAGGCGAATGTGGGCGACGTCGAAGTCGATGAGCTCGGTGCGGTAGTTGTCGCATGCCCCGAAGGTGACAGGGAGGCGGACCTGCCCAATTGGGACCGTGGAGCCGTCGGTGACTCCGGAGAAAGGCTTGGTTGGCTGAAGCTGGTTGTAGGGCACTTGGAGATTGTTGAATGTTTCCACGGACAGGACGTTGAGCCCTGCCCCGCCATCGATGAGGGTCCTGGTGACCACCACGTTGCTGATGATTGGGGAACAAAGCATCGGGAGGACTCCGGCTGTGGCCGCACACTTGAGCTGATCTGCTGAGCTGAACGTGATGGCGCACGCCGACCACCTGAGAGGGCGCGTGGCTTCGAGCTTGGGGAGGACTGCATTCACTTCACGGGCGAATTGCTTGAAGATGTGTTGAGAGGCTGGGGCTTGAGCCCCGCCCAGGATGCAGGCGATCGCGCGCGGCTCCTGGAAGCCCCCAGCCCCCTCGTCCTGATGGCGGTCCTCGTTTCTCCTTGGCTGCGGCGGCAGCGGAGGCAGGCCTGCGTTGCCTTGCGGGCGATCCTTGCGAGGCTAATCCCTCCAGTCTTCCTCGCGAGGCGGGTCTTGTGGTAACGCCCCGAGACCGATGTGCCAGGTGTCCTCTAGTTATTCGCTGTTGTTGCCTGTCATTGCTTGCGTGTCATGCATTGCATATCATGTCATCATGTGCATTTCATTTGCATACATGTTCGTCTCATGCATCCGAGCATTTTCCCCGTTGTCCGTTTTGCATTCCGGCGCTCTTTCTCCCTCCGGTGGTCATTTCTACCTTTCTTTGTGTGTGGGGATTAAACATTTCCGGATTGGACCGAGACTTGCCAAGCGGCCTTGGTTTACTACCGGTAGACCGCCTGTCAAGTTTCGTATCATTTGGACTTCGTTTGATACTCCAACGGTTAACCGAGGGACCGAAAAGGCCTCGTGTGTGTTGCAGCCCAACACCCCTCCAATTTGGCCCAAAACCCACCTAACTCTGCTCCATCATCTAGAGCGTTCGATCACGACACGATCGCATGGCCGAAAACCGCACCTCATTTGGACTCTCCTAGCTCCCTCTACCTATAAATATGTGTCTCCCTCCAAAAATCCCGCAGTCCAAACCCTAAAATTCCTCCCCGCGCGCCGCCGGACGCGTCCTCACCGGCCGGACATGTCCACCCCGCCCGGCCACCTCACTCCGACCAATGAGGAGATGCCACATCACCCCCGCCGCCGCTCTCTTCCAATCGCGCGCCTCCACGCATCCCCAGCCAGCTCCCTCACCACCGCGGCCCGCGGCGCCCAGATCCGGCCCGCCCGGGCCCAAGCCGCCGCCGCCCGAGACGCTCCTGCCCCGCCGCCCGAGACGCGCCCGCCGCCGTGCGCCTGCTCGCTGGTGCTCTCTTCCGCCGACTTCTCTCTCGCCGGACGCCGCCACCTTCGCCGGCGACCTCCACCGACCTCGCCGCCATGGGGATTCGCCGGAGCGGAGCTCTCTCGACGCCGGCCTCGCCTCCCGTCGTCGGTTTCGCCCGGGAACAGAGCCGCCACCGCCGGATCCCTCGCCCTTCGACGCCCTTCGTCCGGCGCCGCTCGCCGTCGCCGGAGCACCGGAGTGGCCGCCGCCTCGCTCGATCGGGAGGAGCCCGATCCACGCGTCCCCGTTGACCTCTTCGCGGGCCCCGTCTTCGGCCCAACGCGCCGGCCTCGCTAGGCCTGCCTCGCTTCTTCTTCGTTTTGGGCTCGGCCCAGTGGTGAGCAGCCCGACTAAATCCCGCCCGTGCGACTCATAACTATTTGACGCTCAATTAAATTCTACTAAGTCCCCGAGATTCCCAGATCCAAGTGCCCATGTTCATCATGCCATATCTTTGCATCCGTAGCTCCGATTCATGCATATAGCATATCAAAATGTTCATCTCAGAGAGTACATCATTTCATTCCATTGCATCATTTTCATTTGAGTTCATCTTGATGCCCGAAATGCTGTTAGAAGAGGGCTACTTGAGTTAATTGTCAGATCTGCTACTCCATTTAGGTTTTTGTCATTTTTGCCATGATTAATGTGTGCATGCTTTGCCCTGATGCTCTACATGTGTTTTGTTAAGGGTTTTGTCATCTTTCTAGAGGTGCAACCCATGTATTTTTAGGATGTGTGTGGTGTCTAGTGCAAGCTTGCAAAGAGGTGCACTTGCTAATTCTGTTTTCAGGGACTTAGCAATTCCACCAAGTCCTTGAGCTATTTATCTCATGATGCCATATGTTCTTGTTGTTTTCTAGTGATCCGTGCCTCTTTTGGGGATGATCAGTAAGAGAGTTTTGTTAATCTTGTAGTGCTCTATCCATCCATGTATTTGTTTGCATTTATGGAGCACCCTAGCTTGAGTCAATCGAGCTCTACTTTTGCTACTTTATGAATCTGGGCAGATTGTCAACTTGTTTGCAATTTTGCCGGTGATGTTGTAGTTGATCCGTGCATGCTATGCTATTGTTCTTGCCATGTCTAGCTTGAATTTTGTGCCTTCTTGATGGATGTATGCTTGTCTTGCCATGACTTGCTCTGTAGTGAGTGCATCGAGCTCGTAAACATGCCTACTTGAGTTATATTTCAGCATGTGTCAGTTTTTCACTAAGTCTGAAACTGATTATGTTTTTGCTATGTTCACATGCTTGCAATTGTATGCTTGTCTTGCCATGACTTGCTCTGTAGTGAGTGCATCGAGCTCGTAAACATGCCTACTTGAGTTATATTTCAGCATGTGTCAGTTTTTCACTAAGTCTGAAACTGATTATGTTTTTGCTATGTTCACATGCTTGCAATTGTATGCTTGTCTTGCCATGACTTGCTCTGTAGTGAGTGCATCGAGCTCGTAAACATGCCTACTTGAGTTATATTTCAGCATGTGTCAGTTTTTCACTAAGTCTGAAACTGATTATGTTTTTGCTATGTTCACATGCTTGCAATTGTATGCTTGTCTTGCCATGACTTGCTCTGTAGTGAGTGCATCGAGCTCGTAAACATGCCTACTTGAGTTATATTTCAGCATGTGTCAGTTTTTCACTAAGTCTGAAACTGATTATGTTTTTGCTATGTTCACATGCTTGCAATTGTATTTTCTGATCCCTTTTGGCTCAAGGTCACTAAGGGACTTTTCTTAAGCTCTTTGAGTAGCTCCATGCCATGCTTTACTTTGCCATGTTCAGGTCCTGTAGCATGTAGTTTTGTTGCTCCGAAGAGGGCTACCTGATCTGAAATTCCAGACAAGTGTTAATTTCACTAAGTCTGAGATCTGTTTGCCATTTGCATTTTTGCCATGCTTGTTTGAACCTGTTAATGGATGAATTGACCGTAGCTCAGTGCTAGACTTTTGTTAAGCATCTTGTGTGCATCCCTGACATGTATTTAGTTGACATGTTTGGGTGCTGTAGCATGTTCATCTCATTGCATTTAGATGCCTACTTGCTGTAAATCGCAGACCGGTGTCATATTTGAATCGCTTGCCAATTCCAAACCGTAACTCCGATTCCGGCGTTCTTTATATCGTTTTCAAGTGATTTCATCTCATCTTTCCAGTGGCACACTTGGTTTTGCAAGTTGAGGCCAGGTTCATGCATTTCCTTCCATATCTTGCATTTTGCATCCCGCATCGCATCCCGCATAGCATATCATCTTTGCATTGTGTTGTTTGAGTTTGCATGTGGTTGATTGTATCCTTGTTGCTTGTTTGTCTTGTTTGGGTAGAGGCGGGAGACGAGTTCGCTAACGAGGAGCCCGTTGAGTTTGCTTTTAAGGATCCAGTCAACTCTGACAACTGTGCAGGCAAGATGATCACACCCTCGAAATCACTACTATCTTTGCTATGCTAGTTTGCTCGCTCTTTTGCTATGCCATTTATACGATGCTACCACTTGCTTGCAAGCCTCCCAAATTGCCATGTCAAACCTCTAACCCACCATTGTCCTAGTAAACCGTTGATTGGCTATGTTACCGCTTTGCTCAGCCCCCTCTTATAGCGTTGCTAGTTGCAGGTGAAGATTGGAGGCCGTTCCTTGTTGGAACATTTATTTACTTGTTGGGATATCATTATATTGCCTTGTTATCTTAATGCATCTATATACTTGGTAAAGGGTGGAAGGCTCGGCCTCTCGCCTAGTGTTTTGTTCCACTCTTGCCGCCCTAGTTTCCGTCATATCGGTGTTATGTTCCCGGATTTTGCGTTCCTTACGCAGTTGGGTTATAATGGGAACCCCTTGATAGTTCGCCTTGATTAAAGCTTTTCCAGCAATGCCCAACCTTGGTTTTACCATTTTCCACCTAGCCTTTTCTTTCCCTTGGGTTCTGCAGACTCAAGGGTCATCTTTATTTTAACCCCCCCGGGCTAGTGCTCCTCTGAGTGTTGGTCCACCTGTCAGCTACCGGTGGCCACCAGGGGCAACTCTGGGCTGGCCTACCCGTACCTAGGACAATCTGAGTGTGCCCTGAGAAAGAGATATGTGCAGCTCCTATCGGGATTTGTCGGCACATTCAGGCGGTGTTGCTGGTCTTGTTTTAACCTGTCGAAGTGTCTTGAATTACCGAGATACCGAGTCTGATCGGAACATCTTGGGAGGAGGTCTATTCCTTCGTTGACCGTGAGAGCTTGTCATGGGCTAAGTTGGGACTCCCCTGCAGGGATTTGAACTTTCGAAAGCCGTGCCCGTGGTTATGGGCAGATGGGAATTTGTTAATGTCCGGTTGTAGATAACTTGAACCTTAACTTAATTAAAATGAATCAACCGAGTGTGTTACCGTGATGGCCTCTTCTCGGCGGAGTCCGGGAAGTGGGCACGGTGTTGGAGTAATGTTTGCGTAGGTTGCTCTCTAGTTTCTCGCTCGCGCTTTGCCTCCTCTTCTCGCTCTCCTTTGCGAATAAGTTAGCCACCATACTTGCTAGTCGCTTGCTGCAGCTCCACTTATATTTTACCTTGCCATACCTATAAGCTTAAATAGTCTTGATCGCGAGGGTGCGAGATTGCTGAGTCCTTGTGGCTCACAGATTACTATTACACTAGATGCAGGGCCTGATGATTCCGCTCCAGGTGACGCGTATGAGCTCAAGTGGGAGTTCGACGAAGACTCTCAACGTTACTATGTTTCCTTTCCCGATGATCAGTAGTGGTGCCCAGTTGGGGGTGATTGGGACCGTGTCGCATGTTGGGTTCTCTTTTATTTTGGCGCTGTAGTCGGGCCATGAGTGTTTGGATGATGTAATGTTATTTATGTACTTGTTTGACGTGGCGAGTGTAAGCCAACTATGTTATCTCCCCTTTTATTATCATATTACATGGGATGTTGTGAAGATTGCCTAACTTGCGACATATGCCTTCAATGCGATTATGTCTCTAAGTCGTGCCTCGACACGTGGGAGCTATAGTCGCATCGAGGGTGTTACATCTTGCCAGTGATCCTCGCGAGGTCGATCGCGCCACCCTTGGCGCGGGCAGCGGTCTTCCCAGCGTCCTGCGTTCCTTCCTCCTCCTCGACCGTAGCCCCAGTCACCGCGGTCGGGGCGACGGCCGATCCTTCCTTCTCGCACGGCTCGGAGCTCTTGACATTCGTTGGTGTTGTGGGTGTGGAGGTCGTGGTACACACAGTACCGACTGCCCTTGGAAGATTCGGGCTGATCTCTACCCCGCTTGGTGTCTGGTTCTGCCGCGAGCACGGCAGCCCCCTTGCGCTTCACATCCTTGGCCTTGGGCTTCTTCTCTTCTGGGTCTGCGGCAGGCAGCTCGAGGAGGGAGAGACGCCCTTCTTCAGCCCTGGCGCACTTGGTTGCCAAGTTGAACAACTCCAAGGAAGTGCACATGTCTTCATGCATCGCCAGCTCCTCCTTCATCTTGACATCGCGCACGCCGTCGGAGAAGGCTGAGATGATGGCCTCCTCGGTCACCTTGGGAATCTTGAGGCGTGCGTTGTTGAAGCGCTGGATGTACTTCTGCAAGGTCTCTCCGGGTTGTTGCTTGATGCGGCGCATGTCGCTCACGGCGGGTGGCCGGTCGCGAGTACCTTGGAAGTTGGCGATGAAGCGGGTGCGCATCTCGTCCCAGGAGGAGCTCGTGCCTGGAGCCAGGTTCAGGAGCCAGGTGCGGGCCCCGTCCTTGAGCGCCATGGGAAACCAGTTCGCCATGACCTTCTCGTCTCCGTTGGTAGCTTCGATGCCCAGCTCATAGAGCTGGAGGAACTCCGCAGGGTCGGCCATGCCATCGTAACGAGGAGGTAGGTCTGGCTTGAACTTGCCGGGCCACGCGACGCTGCGTAGCTCGGTGGTGAAGGCACGGCAGCCTGCTGTGGCCACGGGAGGCCTTGGGTGACGGAGAGCTTGGTCTTGCATGTCCCCACGTGCTGCAGCTGGGAGCAGCGCGGGGTCTTGACGTGCGGGAGCAGGAGCATGGTCGCGGCGTGCTGGAGCAGGGAGCACCCGGGCAGCTTCTTGCGGGCGAGGGACTTCTTGGCAGCTCTGCTCTTGCCGCGATGGCACCTGACGGAGCGGGTTCCGCCCAGGGGCCACGCGCCTTGGAGCCATGGCGCCTTCTTGAGGAGGAGGCGGCTGGGGCGCCCCCGGAGCTTCTTCACCCGCGCGGGGCGGGGTGCGGTGCAGCGGAACGGACGGCGCAGGAGAGCTCCCTGCGGCGCGGACGAGATCGGCGACGCGGTAGAGCCATTCTTCGTAGACGTCGTCGACGGGATGGTAGCGCAGGAGCTCGTTTGCCGCGATGAGCGCAGCTCGAGCCTCCATGGGTGCGTGGAGCGCGCGGGACGAAGAACCAGCTGGGGTGAGCGAGGGAGTAGCGGTGCGGCCGTCTTGCCGCACGGACGGATGCTGAGACGATGCTTGCTGCTCGTCCCCCGCCGGGCCGGTGGCGGCGTTGATGGCAGGTGACGGGGAACGGCGAGGATGCCCGCCGACAGGAGCCGTCTGGGCGACGCAGGAGGCGAGAGTGGCCCGGCGCTCGGCGCGGGCCCGACGAGCGTCAGACATGGACGCAATGGTCGGAGGAGAATGGGGTGGTGGAAGACGAATTCCGGTGCACCCCTACCTGGCGCGCCAAATGTCGGATTTCGGGTTCCGGCAGACCCTTGAGGTTCGAACACTGGGGTGCGCGCGGAGATTTCGCCTTCTACCTACCGGCACCCCTCCGCCTCGCTAAGATCTAAGCTATGGAAAGAACAGCACAAGAGACACAGGGTTTATACTGGTTCGGGCCACCATTGTGGTGTAATACCCTACTCCAGTGTGTGGTGTGGTGGATTGCCTCTTGGGCTGATGATGATGAGCAATACAAGGAAGAACAGCCTCGCGAGGGTCTGTTCTTGGCTGGGGCGACGAACTGCTAGGAGGAGTTCAGCCACCCTTCTATCTCCCTCTATTCTCGATTGCAATCCGATCTCCTCTACCCTGTGGGTGGCTAGTCCTATTTATAGGCAAAGGCCCTGGGCCTCTTCCCAAATATTGAGCGGGAAGGGCGCCAACAATTGGCCACTTTGAAGGGGAACATCCGGTACACTTATCTTGACTAAAGTTGGTCCTCGCCTGCCAAAGGCTCTGGTGGTGACACTGGCTGGGGCTCCACAATGACTTCCTCCCTGCCGTTGGACTGGTCTTGGTCTCGTTGCACCGAAATGGGTGCCTTTGCTTGATGCTCTCGCCTGCGCTTGCTCCCTTTGCACCAAAGAGGAAAGGAGGACAATGCGTGGCTGGCGCCCGCCTGGCGCCTTTGGTCATCATGGCTTGCGTCACGGGCACCTCGTGAGGTACCCTGCCTTGATCTCTCCGCCTCCTCGCGAGCCAGCCTGATGAGGCCCTGCCTGAGGAAGCTCCGTGTCGTCCACCCCGCGAGGCTTGGCCCCTCGCGAGGGTCTTGGGTCTGTGTTGATGAAGATGGGCCGTGCTAGGCCCCCCTTTGAGCCACGCCACAGGCCGCAGGCAGGCAAGTCTGGGGACCCCCGTTCCCAGAACGCCGACATACTTCCGCGCCCCGGGCGGTAGTACCGCTCCAGCGGAGCGGTAGTACCACACGAGGATGGTTCTCGGGCGAGCGAGCGGTAGTAGCGCTCCAGGAGGAGCGGTAGTACCGCATGGATTCAAATCCATCAAGAACAACATCTCTGGATCTAAAAATATCTACAAAATTAGATCGGTACGACCGTTGATCAAAACTACACTGTTGTGTCACACCAAATAGCATATCTACTGCACTAGCACTCTCCTACAATCTCCTCTTGCAAATATTTACCCGAAAATCACACGAACTAGACATGCATCTCCCCAAGATCTAGAAGCACAAGGAATAAACAAAAAGAGAGGGACTAGGGGAGATATCGGGGTCCATGGCAAGAGGGTGAGGTGGGGAATGATTCCACCAGTCAAAATGTGAGGAGAGCGGCCGGAGACGGAGATCTGACGAGGTCCTCCGGCATCATTCTTGCACAGGACATAGAGAAGGAGTGGGGAAAAGAGATGAATGGGTATGGGGGAGTTGGAACTCCCCCTGCCCGCTCTTAACCCCCACGCGCTCGTGACTGCGAGGTAGTACCGCGGGTCATCGTGGTAGTACCACCTGGGCGGAAGTACCGCACACAGGGCGGTAGTACCGCTCTTCTAGCGGCAGTAAAAAATTACTGCCACGATGGAAGCGGTAGTACCATTCCCGGGATGCAGCTGTGCATGCTCAGGGCAACCCATCTCGTGCGCTAGTACCGTGGCTTGCCACGGTAGTACCGTAAACCCAAGAAAGTGGAAGTTTCAACAAAAACAGAAAACACGGCCTTTGCAACGCAACCTTCAAGCAACTGGACACACAAAAGAGCACACACACGAGGCAACTCAAACACAAACGTGGCTCAAAAGGGAAGGCAAAATACAACAAGGACCAAACATGAAACACAACCTCTCCAAACAGAGGGCGGTGGCTGGAGCCACCTATGTTTGAGTCGATTGGTATGGTACCGCGAAGAATTATCCTTGGGCCTATGACCAAAACTTGTCTTTGAAGCACAAGTACCATAAAAAATGGCTAATGTGAAAGAGTTGATCAATTTATGTATAATGGGGGGAGGGAGAGTTCATTGAGAGAACAACACTCCCCCTATGTCCATGCCTACACCTAAACAAGACATCAAGATGAGTATGGTGGGGTGTGCAAGGGTTCAAGCCACATTGCTCGAATCAATGATATTTAGCTCATGCCTTAACTCGCGAAATCTTGCTTCATCCAAGGGCTTCGTGAATATATCTGCAAGGTTATCATGAGTGTTGACATAGTTGAGCTTGATCCCACCTTGCCTAATATGATCCCGGATAAAGATATACCAAATCTCAATATGCTTCGTCTTGAAGTGTTGCACCGGGTTGAGAGAGATCTTCATGGCACTTTCATTGTCACACAAAAGAGGCACTTTGTCACAAATGACACTGTAATCCTTTAAAGTTTGCCTCATCCAAAGAAGTTGAGCACAACAACTACCGGCGGCCAAATACTCCGCTTCGGTGGACGAGAGAGACACAAAACTTTGCTTCTTAGAAGACCAACTCACCAAAGAGCAACCAAGAAATTGGCACCCTCCAAAAGTTGACTTCCTATCCACTTTGTCTCCCGCCCAATCCGAGTCTGAAAATCCCACAAAGTTGAAGTTAGCTCCTATCGGGTACCATAAGCCAAAGTTTGGGGTATGAGCCAAATATCAAAAGATTCGCTTGACCGCCACATAGTGGCTTTCCTTAGGTGCGGCTTGAAATGGTGCACAAATTCCCACACTCAACATGATATCTAGTCTAGATGCACAAAGGTAAGGCAAGGAGCCAATCATGGAGTGATATACCTTTTGATCCACCGCTTTACCATTGGGATCTATGTCAAGTTGGCATTTAACGGGCATTGGAGTGGAAGCCGGCTTGACATCACTTAGCTTGAATCTCTTGAGCATGTCTTGAGTGTATTTGGCTTGGTTGATGAAGGTTCCTTCTCTTCTTTGCTTGATTTCGAACCCGAGAAAGAACTTCAACACTCCCATCATGGACATCTTGAACTTCGAGGTCATGAGAGCGGCAAATTCCTCATTGAAAGCTTTGTTAGGGGAACCAAATATAATATCATCAACATATAGTTGGCATACAAACAACTCCCCTGTGGCCTTCTTAGTAAAAAGAGTGGGGTCGATTTTCCCAATTTCAAACCCACGATCTTGCAACAACTCGGTAAGGTGCTGATACCACGCACGTGGGGCTTGTTTAAGGCCATAGAGTGCCTTATCGAGTTGGTACACATGATTGGGAAACTCGGGATCCTCGAACCCCGAGGGTTGTTTGACATACACCAACTCATTAATAGGACCATTAAGAAAATCACTCTTCACATCCATTTGTTGCAACTTGAAGTTATGATGAGAAGCATATGTAATCAACAAATGAATAGATTCAAGGTGAGCAATGGGAGCGAAGGTTTCACCTTAGTCGATACCCTCGACTTGGGAGTAGCCTTGTGCCACCAAACGAGCCTTGTTGCGAATGATAATCCCATGAGCATCTTGTTTGTTCTTGAATATGCACTTGGTTCCAATGACATTATGGTTCCCCGTTGGCCTTGGCACCAATCTCCACACCTTGTTGTGCTCGAAGTTGTTGAGTTCTTCGTGCATGGCATTAAGCCAATCCGGATCCTCGAGCGCCTCATAGACCTTTTGGGGTTCAACACAAGAAACAAAAGCATGATTCTCACAATAGTTTGCTAATTGTCTACGAGTGCTTACCCCCTTTCTTAAGCTTCTGAGCACATTCGTCATGAGATGATCTTTGGTAGTGAGCTTGGATGCAATCTTGGCGGCACGACGCTCCAATTCCTCCTCAGGAGATAGTTGAGGAGCGGTAACTTGATTATCTTGAGCGTCATCTTGAGCTTGCTCTTGATCTTAAACTTGCTCGGTGGTGAGAACTTGACCTTGGGCATCACTTGGTGGTTCATCACCAACTTGAGGTTGATCTTGCCCTTGATCTTGTTCATTTGGTTGAGGGCCTTCACTTTGTTGTTCGGAAGCGTGTGGGTCTTGGGTTGGTGATGGTTCCACTTGAGTGGAACATTGTCCTTCTCCTTCGGCCACAAGGGGTTCCTCAATGGGTAGGATATGACCAACACCCATTCTTCTTATGGCTTGGGGAGGAATTTCATCACCTACATCACAAGTACCACTTTTCTCCACTTGGGAGCCATTATTCTCATCAAACTCCACGTTACACGTCTCCTGAATGAGTCCGGTGGACTTGTTGAGGACACGGTAAGCATGAGAGTTTGTAGCATAACCAGCAAATATGCCCTCATGAGCTCTAGCCTCAAATTTAGACAAATGAACACCTTTCTTGAGAATGAAACACTTACATCCGAACACCCGGAAGTACTTGAGGTTTGGCTTGTTACCGGTGAGAATCTCATATGGAGTCTTGTTCAAGCCTATGCGGAGGTAGAGCCGATTGGATGCATGACACGCGGTGTTGATGGCTTCGGCCCAAAAGTTGTATGGAGACTTGAACTCCACCATCATGATCCTTGCCGCATCCATCAACGTCCGGTTCTTCCTCTCCACCACACCATTTTGTTGAGGGGTATAAGGTGCGGAATATTGATGCTTGATCCCCTCATCACTAAGAAACTCATCCAAGGTGTAGTTCTTGAACTCGGTGCCGTTGTCACTTCTTATCATCAAGATCTTTGCATTGTGTTGACGTTGAGCTTCATTTGCAAAGTCGATGACGGTTTGTTGGGTCTCATTCTTCCTCTTGAAGAAATATACTCAAGTGTATCTTGAATAATCATCCACAATAACCAAACAATACTTTCCACCCCCAAGACTATCAAAGGATGGAGGTCCAAAGAGATCCAAGTGAAGGAGCTCCAAGGGCCTCTTCGAGTAGATGATAGTAGTGGGAGGGTGAGCCTTCTCATGTAGCTTTCCTTCAATACAAGCACTGCAAGCACGATCTTTGGCAAAACTAACATTTGTTAGTCCAGGGACATGGTCCCCCTTGAGAAGACTTTGCAAAGATCTCATATTGACATGGGCTAAACGGTGATGCCAAAGCCATCCCACGTCAACTTTAGCCATTAGGCATGTCGCGGTCTTAGTGGGTCGCTCCGAAAAGTTAATCACATAAAGACCGTTTTTGACATGCCCAACAAAGGCTACTTTAAGAGTCTTGATCCACAAGAGGGCCACGGTATCAATATCAAAGAAAGTGGAAAAGCCCATGAGTGCAAGTTGACGAACGGAAAGTAAATTGTATGCAAGGGACTCAACAAGCATGACTTTCTCGACCGTGAGATCATGAGAAATGACAACCTTGCCAAGACCCAATACCTTAGAAGACGAGGCATCACCCCACTCGACATTGGTGGGAATAGATGAAATCTTGTGCACGTCCACCACCAAGTCCTTGCTTCCGGTCATATGATTTGTGGCTCCACTATCGAGCAATCATGACCCCCCACCGGAAGCAAACACCTACAAGAGATCAATGCTTGGTTTTAGGTACCCATTTTGTAATGGGTCCTTTGATGTAAGTAACAAGGGTCTTAAGAACCGAAATAGACCATTCAATGTACTCATAAGGAGAACCAACGAATTTAGCATAAACATGCCCATCACTAGCATGACATAACACATAAGAAGGGTTAAAGTCGCCGGCTTTGTTGGAAGGGGAGGCATTGCCCTTCTTGACACCACCACCCTTCACATTGTTCTTATTCTCCTTAGGATCATCCTCCCCCTCCTTCACAAAAGTTTGCTTGAGAGGAGGAGGCCATTTGGCCTTGTCATTCTTCTTCTTGTTCTTGGACTTGGGTGCAAACCCAATTCCCTCCTTGGCCACAACTTCCTTTTGATTGCTCAAAAGGTCGTGGACGTTCTTCTCTCCTTGTATGCAAGACACAAGGACTTTCTCAAGTTGCACCTTCAACTTTGCATTCTCCTCCACAAGATGCACGTGCTGACAACACGGGTTAGTAGCATTTGCATTATCAATTAAAACCATATGAGGAAATGTGGCTTTCTCCTCGGTTAGCTTCACTTGGAGTTGACCATGAGACTCTTTGAGGCTAGCATGAGCACCCTTCAAGGCCTTGTGAGCCTTGTTGTCAGATTTCGGGTTCCGGCAGACACTTGAGGTTCGAACACTGGGGTGCGCACGGAGATTTCGCCTTCTACCTACCTGTGCCCACCGTCGCGCTAAGATCTAAGCTATGGAAAGAACAGCACAAGAGACACGGAGTTTATACTGGTTCGGGCCACCGTTGTGGTGTAATACCCTACTCCAGTGTGTGGTGTGGTGGATTGCCTCTTGAGCTGATGATGATGAGCAATACAAGGAAGAACAGCCTCACGGGGGTCTGTTGGGTCTGTTCTTGGCTGGGGCGATGAACTGCTGGGAGGAGTTCAATCACCCTTCTCTCTCTCTCTCTTCTCGATTCTCTCTCCGATTTCGATCCAATCTCCTCTACCCTGTGGGTGGCTAGTCCTATTTATAGTCAAAGGCCCTGGGCCTCTTCCCAAATATTGAGCGGGAAGGGAACCAACAATTGGCCATTTTGAAGGGGAACATCTGGTACACACTTATCCTGACTAAAGTTGGTCCTCGCCTGCCAAAGGCTCTGGTGGTGACGCTGGCTTGGGCTCCACAATGACTTCCTCCCTGCCGTTGGACTGGTCTTGGTCTCGTTGCACCGAAACGGGTGCCTTTGCTTGATGCTCTCGCCTGCGCTTGCTCCCTTTGCACCAAAGAGGAAAGGAGGACACTGCGCGGGCTGGCGCCCGCCTGGCGCCCTTGGTCGTCATGGCTTGCGTCACGGGCACCTCGTGAGGTACCCCGCCTTGATCTCTCCGCCTCCTCGCGAGCCAGCCTGATGAGGCCGTGCCTGAGGAAGCTCTGTGTCGTCCGCCCCGCGAGGCTTGGCCCCTCGCGAGGGTCTTGGGTCTGTGTTGATGAAGATGGGCCGTGCTGGGCCCCTTTGAGCCACGCCACGCGCCGCAGGCAGGCAAGTCTGGGGACCCCCGTTCCCAGAACGCCGACAGTAGCCCCCGGGCCCAAGGCGCGCCCGGACTTGGCCGTGCAGGAGGCGAAAGGGAAAGAGCGAAGCGCCGCGGGCCCTAACAGCCTGCGGCCTTGGGCGCCGCGTGGCGGTTGATTGGACGTGGGCGTCTCCACTTCCCCACGGCGCCTCGGCAACTACGCGGATTGGACAAGTCCCTGCATGCAAAGCGGGTCATGATTACCTGCGATCGTGGGGGCCGACGGTTGGCCCTCGCCGGCTATAAGTACGGAGCGGCGCGCGCCCTTCCAGTTCATCCCCCCTTGCTTCTCCTTCTTCTTCATGGCTCCGTCGAGGAGGTTCTCGGCCGCAGAGAAGGGGAAGGCTCGCCAGGTTGAGCCTGCCTCTCCCCCGCCCAAGCGCGGCCGAGGGCGCCCTCGCAAACATCCTGTGGCCCACGGCAGCTCCCCGCGGCCGTGGAGACGATTTCCAGCACGGTGACGGGCGGACTGCTGCGGCCGGGGGGCGCGCTTCGGTCGTGCTTCCCCTAGGCCGCGCTTTCGCGCTGCAGAGGTGCTGCCGGAGTTCGTTGTGTGGTCGGCGGAGCCGACTAGCACCCGGCTTCAACTTCCTCGCTTCCTCCTCGGCGAGCTCCCGGCCGGCGCCCCGGGCGGCCTCTGGCTTCAGGCAGACGGCTGCTGCAGCCGGGCCTCATGGGCTTCACTGGAGGTCTCCGCAGCCGGGAGCCTGGCCTTGACCCGCGGTTGGCAGACGTTTGCCCGCGCGCGTGGCCTGAGCCGTCGGTGCACCCTGCACTTCAAGTTTGACGGCGATGCCACCCTCTACGTGAGGGTGTTTGGGGAAGATGGTCGCCGCGCAGGGTGCTGCCCTGAGGACGACGACCGCGGCCGGGAACCCACCCCGGCGATGATGGAGAGGACAGCGCTCGCGTGATTGGCGGCGCTCAGGGTTCCCCAAGCTTCACCGGTTCTTCTTCAGGCGGCGACTCTTCTAGCGGTGGCCGCGGTCAGCCTCCACGCCGTCGTACCTGCTTGGGAGGTGGTAGCGTGTCTGCCCGCCGTCGCGCCTTGGTGAAGCGCGAGAGGGAGTCTGCCTGAGCCCCGGAGGCAGCTCGAGTCTTCCCTGCAGGCCGGTGTGAGGCGAGCTGCGCCTGATTTGTTCTTTCTTTTCCTTTTTCCTGCGTAAAAAGACAGTAGCAGCGTGGAGCCCCGCGGGGGCGTGTTTGGGTTATTGCTGTTAATCATCGCTTTGCTTCCGTTATCGTGCCTTCCGGCTACGTGCCCGCGCATGGGTAGTTCCCGGCCCCAGCCGTGGGGGGGCGACCGACCCAGGCCCTGTGTTTGTGTCGCGGTGCCTGTGGGGCACGGACTGGAGGGGTGCTCCTGTAATGGACCCAGGTCACGATACCTTTGAATGACTAGGAGAGGAACACTCGCAAGGGCGCTCGACTGCCCCCCTCGTGAGGCCTTGCATAAGAGAAATCGAGGCAGGAGAGTGAAAAGTCAAAGAACCACAAGCCAAAGACGGCAACAACTTCAATAAAACTTCGAATGAGAACGAACAAGCCAACTGCGAAAAGCAAATGAAAAAGCCGCGTCCGGCACCTAATCTAGTCTTCGACGTCTTCTCACCAGCGCGGAGCTAAGTGCTGCCACTGGGCGTGGGAGGGAGCCCCAGGGCCTCAGGCCGGCGCTCCTGAGACTCCGGGGCGTGTACAACCCCAACTCATTATTACGTGAGAGTGTCACGGGCAGCGAGCTTCACAGGCGTTCGCCTTCTTCACAGGCTCCGGGCCTTTTCCAAAGGGAAGCAGGCTTCACGGTCATTTGCCCTCTTCACAGGCTCCGAGCCTTTTCCAAAACGTGACAGCTTCACAGGCATTCGCCTTCTTCACAGGCTCTGGGCCTTTTCCAAAACGCGACAGCTTCACAGGCATTCGCCTTCTTCACAGGCTCTGGGCCTTTTCCAAAACGCGACAGCTTCACAGGCATTCGCCTTCTTCACAGGCTCTGGGCCTTTTCCAAAACGCGACAGCTTCACAGGCATTCGCCTTCTTCACAGGCTCTGGGCCTTTTCCAAAATGCAACAGCTTCACAGGCATTCGCCTTCTTCACAGGCTCTGGGCCTTTTCCAAAACGCGACAGCTTCACAGGCATTCGCCTTCTTCACAGGCTCTGGGCCTTTTCCAAAACGTGACAGCTTCACAGGCATTCGCCTTCTTCACAGGCTCTGGGCCTTTTTAGGGGTAGAACCTCCAGAGGTGCTGGATGTTCCATGCGTTCTGGACCGGCACCCCCTCCTGAGTCTCCAAGCGCGCGGAGCCGGGCCTGGAAACATGAACAACCTTGAACGGGCCCTCCCACATGGGAGAGAGCTTGTGCAGTCCCTCCCTGGAGAGAACCCGCCTGAGCACGAGGTCTCCTACCTCGAGAGTTCTGGGGCGGATGTTGCGGCAGTGATATCGTCGCAGCGCTTGTTGGTACCTCGCCGCTCGTAGCGCGGCTTCTCGGCGACGTTCCTCCCCCAGCACGAGGTCCATCCCCCGCATGGCATCCTGCTGCGCCTCATCGAACGCCAGGACCCACGCGGAGCGACATCTGACCTCGTGAGGGAGGACCGCTTCGGCTCCGTAGACCAGGAAGAACGGGGTCTCTCCAGTCGGCTTGGTCGCGGTTGTGCGGATGGACCACAACACGGACTGAATCTCGTCGTACCAACCTCTGCCACAGGCCTCCAGCTTCTTCTTGAACGTCCTGGTCTTGAGGCCCCTCAGGACCTCTGCGTTGGCTCGCTCGGCCTGGCCGTTGCTTCGGGGGTGCGCCACCGAAGCGTAGCATATCTGCGTTCCAAGGTTAGCACAATATGTTTTGAAGAGGTTACTGGTGAACTGCGAACCGTTGTCTGTGATGATGCGGTTCGGCACCCCGAACCAGCTCACGATGCCCCTGATGAACTTGACCGTGGAACCCGCGGGGATGGTGCGGACGGCCTCTACTTCAGCCCACTTGGTGAACTTGTCCATGGCGACGTAGAGGTAGCGGTAGCCCCCTGGCGCCCGAGGAAACGGGCCCAGGATGTCCAGCCCCCAGACTGCGAATGGCCACGAAAGGGGTATAGTCTGCAGGCCTCCTGCCGGCTGATGGATCTGCTTGGCGTGGAACTGGCAGGCCTCACAAGCTTTCACCAGTTCGACGGCGTCATTGAGTGCGGTGGGCCAATAAAACCCACCGCGGAACGCCTTGCCGACGAGGGTCCGTGATGATGAATGATGTCCACAGTCTCCGCCGTGTATATCTTCCAGCAGTTCCTTTCCTTGCTTCCTGGAGATGCAGCACAGGGATACATCGTTTGGTCGCTTCCGGTAGAGCTCTCCATCCTTGATGCAGTATGTCGTGGCCTGCCGTGCCACACGCTCCGCTTCCTCCTCCTTCTCCGGCAGGGTCCCTTGTGTTAAGTAACTCTGGAGCTCCGTGATCCAGCACCCCTCCTGAGGTTCCATCGTCAGGAGTAGGCATGCTCCTGAGGCCGGGCCACAGACCGGGGCTCCTGAGGCAGGTGGCTGGGGGAGCTCCTCCCGAGGCTGAGCCGTGTTTGACAATGACGGCAGGGCTGAGGGCTTGAAGAGCCGCTCCTCGAAGACGCCAGGCTCCTGAGGTAACCGCCTGGACGCCCATTTGGTGATGTCATCGGCCTCCTGATTGGTGCCACGGGGCACATGCTGCAACTCCAACCCCCAGAACTGCTTCTCCATCTTGCGGACCTCCGCAAGGTAGGCTTCCATGTGCTCATCTTTCGGCTCGTACACCTTGTTGGAGAAATTGACAAGGAGCTGCGAATCGCCCTTGATGGTGAGGCGTTTCACCCCCAGGGCAGCTGCGGCCTTCAAGCCCGCTATTAAACCTTCATACTCCGCTATGTTGTTGGAGACCTTTTCACCTTGCTGGAAACAGAGCTGTACATCGTAGTAGAGCTTGTCCTGAGTGGGCGATATAAGCACCGCCCCAGCCCCAGCACCATGCCTGGAGAACGCCCCATCGAAGTACATGACCCAGCCTTCTGGCGCCTCGCTTCCCAGGGAGAGGGACCGATCCTCGTCGGCCTTGAGGCCTGGTGCCTCCGTCCATTCTGCCACAAAATCCGCTAATGCTGCTCCCTTGATGACTCTGGTCGTGCTGAATTCGAGCTGAAACGCTTGCAGTTCTATGTTCCACTCAGCGACCCTTCCAGCTGAGTTAGGGCTCCTGAGCACTCTCTCTAGGGGGTATGACGAGATGACCTTGATGGGGTGACCCTGAAAATAGTGCCGCAGCTTGCGCGAGGCCACCAGTAGCGCGAGGAGGAGCTTCTGAGGCATGGGGTACCGTGCCCTCGCATCCCGCAACACCGTGCTGACGAAGTACACTGGGTGCTCAACGAGGTTGGGTGCGTCAGTGCTGGTGGTGCCCTCCGGAGACCATGGCGCCTCTTGAGGTGATGAGGCCTCCTGAGGCTGGCCATCTGGGAGAGGGGCCTCTTCCGCCTCCGGTGCACTCCTCTGTGGCGGCTGATCCTCCTCAGCCGCGGTGGCGGTTTCTGTGGGCCTTCCTTGTTCCTGTTTTGCCTTGTCCCGGGCTGCTGCTGTGGTTTTGATTCGACGCTCCTCCCTAACCGCCACCAGGGCTGCGCTGGCGGAGTAGGGAGTGGCGGCGAGGTAAAGCACTAGGGGCTCTTGAGGGCGCGGAGCCACCATGACCGGAGGGCTGGTCAGGTATCTCTTGAGATCCTGGAATGCCTTGTCGGCCTCTTCAGTCCATTCAAAGGGCCCCTTTTTCTTCATTAGCTGGAAGAAGGGCAGCGCTCGCTCCCCCAACTTGGAGATGAAGCGCCCTAGCATGGTCACGTGTCCAATGAGCTTCTGCATTTCTCTGAGGGTCTTTGGCGGGCTCATGTCCTCGACCGCCTTGACCTTTTCCGGGTTAGCCTTGATGCCTCGGTGGGACACGAGGAAACCCAAGAGCTTGCCCGAGGGGACTCCGAACACACACTTCTCTGGGTTGAGCCGCAGGTTCACTGCGTTGAGGCTCGCGAAGGTTTCCTCCAGGTCTTGTATCAGGGTCCTGGCCTCCCGAGACTTCACCACAATGTCATCGACGTAAGCCTCAACATTCTTCCCGAGCTGCGGGCCCAAGGTGATGTGCATCAGCCGCTGAAAGGTCGCCCCTGCGTTACGCAGCCCGAATGGCATGCATGTGTAGCAGTACACCCCACACGGGGTTAGGAAGGCTATCTTTTCGACGTATTCTACCGCCATCTTGATCTGGTGATACCCAAAGAAGGCATCCAAGAAGCATAGCAGGTTGCATTCTGCGGTGGAATCGACGATCTGGTCGATGCGGGGGAGCGGGAACGGATCTTGCGGGCATGCCTTGTTGAGGTTGGTGAAATCGACACACATGCGCTCCTTCCCCCCCTTCTTTGGCACAATGACAGGGTTGGCCAACCAATCCGGGTATCGGACCTCGCGAATGACCCCAGCGGCTTCTAGTTTGCGGGTCTCTTGGACGATGAAGGCCTGCTTTCTGTGGACTGCCGCCTTGCCTTCTGCTTCACAGGGCGCACGTTGGGGCACACGTTGAGGTGATGCTCGATTACGCTCCTAGGGATCCCCGCCAACTGGTTAGGCTCCCAAGTGAATACCTTCTTGTTCACGCGCAGGAACCTGACCAGGGCCTCCTCCTGCTCGGGCTCGAGGTTGGCGCCTATGGTGAAAGTGGCGTTGGTGGACCCATCCTCATCGATGGGTATCTTCTTGGTTTCTGCCTTGTCTTGGGTGAACAACTGTTTCTTCTTGGCGGGTGCAGCCCCCTTGGGCTCGGGGGTCTCCGAGTCGGCGGGCTGTGTCGACGCCGCCGTCTTGAAGGCGAGCTTGAGCACTCGCAGCGCGTCTCCGGTGTCCCCGTGCACGGTGAGGACACCGCTGCTCCCGGGCATCTTCATGAGGTTGTACGCCGGGTGCGTCGCGGCCATGAACTGGGCCAGCGCTGGGTAGCCGAGGATGGCGTTGTAGGGGAGGTTGATGGGGGTGATGTCGAAGTCGACCAGCTCCGTGCGGAAGTTGTTGTAGGTGCTGAAGGTTACTGGGAGCCGGATCTGTCCCAAGGAGCTGGATGATCCGCCCCCAACGCCTGAGAAGGGCCGGCTGGGTTGCAGCCGTTCCAGGGGTATGCAGAGGAGGTTGAAGGCCTCAACCGAGAGCACGCTGAGGTCCGCACCGCCATCGATGAGAGTTCTGGTGACGGCCACCTGGCAGATGGTGGGGGTGCACAGCATGGGGAGCGCACCCGAGCAGGCCGAGTTGGAGGGGTGGTCCTCCAAGCTGAAGGTCAAGCCGGCCTTGGGCGCCGCCCGGTCCGGGAGAGCCCCCTGCCGCGTGGAAGCGGCGCCGACCCGGCGGATGAACGGCTTGACGTGGTGACTTGTAGGCGGCGCCTGCGAGCTGCCCAGGAGGGCCGCGACGACCGGGGGTGTTGGTGTAGCGTGGTGGGCGGGGAAGAGGCTGCGGAGCTCTTCCCAAGAGGCCACGGAGGCTGCCGGCAGGTGGAGCAGCCATGCGCGCGGAGCGCCGGTGAGGGCCATGGGGAGCCAGTTGGCCATGACCCTATCGTCACCTCCAGCTTCGAGGATGGCCTCCTCGTACGCCAGCAAGAAGGCCAGCAGATCAGTCGTGCTGCCGTAGCACGGCGGCGTCGTTGGCTTGAACTTGTCTGGCCACCGTACCCGTTGCAGGGCTGGGGCCAGGGCTCGGAGCCCCCTGGCCCCCCGTGCTGGCGCCAATGGCCAGAGCGGGCGACGCACTACTCATCGCGAGGCAGGTCGTGGCGGTGGCGGAAGGGAAAACTCCGGTGCACCCCTACCTGGCGCGCCAAATGTCAGATTTCGTGTTCCGGCAGACCCTTGAGGTTCGAACACTGGGGTGCGCGCGGAGATTTCTCCTTCTACCTACCTGCGCCCTACCGCCGCGCTAAGATCTAAGCTATGGAAAGAACAACACAAGAGACACGGAGTTTATACTGGTTCGGGCCACCGTTGTGGTGTAATACCCTACTCCAGTGTGTGGTGTGGTGGATTGCCTCTTGGGCTGATGATGATGAGCAATACAAGGAAGAACAGCCTCGCGGGGGTCTGTTCTTGGCTGGGGCGATGAACTGCTGGGAGGAGTTCAATCACCCTTCTCTCTCTCTCTTCTCGATTCTCTCTCCGATTTCAATCCGATCTCCTCTACCCTGTGGGTGGCTAGTCCTATTTATAGGCAAAGGCCCTGGGCCTCTTCCCAAATATTGAGAAGGAAGGGCGCCAACAATTGGCCATTTTGAAGGGGAACATCTGGTACACTTATCCTGACTAAAGTTGGTCCTCGCCTGCCAAAGGCTCTGGCGGTGACGCTGGCTTGGGCTCCACAATGACTTCCTTTCTGTCATTGGGCCGGTCTTGGTCTCGTTGCACCGAAACGGGTGCCTTTGCTTGATGCTCTCGCCTGCGCTTGCTCCCTTTGCACCAAAGAGGAAAGGAGGACACTGCGCGGGCTGGCACCCACCTGGCACCCTTGGTCATCATGGCTTGCGTCACGGGCACCTCGTGAGGTACCCCGCCTTGATCTCTCCGTGTCCTCGTGAGCCAGCCTGATGAGGCCGTGCCTGAGGAAGCTCCGTGTCGTCCGCCCCGCGAGGCTTGACCCCTCGCGAGGGTCTTGGGTCTGTGTTGATGAAGATGGGCCGTGCTGGGCCCCTCCTCGAGCCACGCCGCAGGCCGCAGGTAGGAAAGTCTGGGGACCCCCGTTCCCAGAACGCCGACACTTGTCAAGTATATCAAACTCTTCCTTGAGTCTAGAAAGATCAACCCCAAGTTTAACCTTTCGGAATTGAGTACACGAGATACAGCAAGTGCATGATCAAGATCTTTCTTTAGTTGAGAATGATCATCGTTGTGTGACTCCTCAAGAGCCAAACGATGATCACGCTCTTCCTCAAGCGCATTAGAGAGATTCGATATCTCATCGACATAGTCACGACTATGCCCCTCCATCTTAGAGATGGTTTCTTTGTGAGCCTCGATCATGTCAGCCTCACCAAGTTGTTCCAGGAGAGCAACAAAGTGCTTCTTGGGTTTCCCTCTGAGCTTACTCATAAAAGACTCAAATTCATTTTCTTCCTCCTTTGACCCCTCATTTTCATCAATGCAATCCATCAAGGAAGGATTAGTAATGATGGTAGTTTTGATGTTGGGGTTACCTTGTTGGTGGCTTTAGCCATGAGGCACTTGGCGGTGATGTTCTCATTGGGTGAGTCGAAGAGGGACACCCGTGGTGTCGGCGTCCTGGGAATGGGGGTACCCAGACTTTCCTGCCTGCGGCCCATGGCGTGGCTCTGTCAATGGCCCGGTACGGCCCAGCTTCAGCAACAACAATCCAAGACCCTCATGAGGCGGCGACACTAAGACCTCCTGGGGGGGAGGCCTCACTAGGCTGGCTCCCGAGGAGCGGAGATATCAAGGCAAGGTGCACCTCGCGAGGTTCACATGACGTGAGCCATGACGACCAAGGCCAGGCGGGCACCAGCGGGCACAGTGTACCAGTTTCCCCTTTGGTGCCAAGGATGTCGGCATTCTGGGAACGGGGTCTCCAGACTTGCCTGCCTGTGGCCCGCGGCATGGCTCCACCAGCGGCCCTGTACGACCCATCTTCACCAGCAAACACTCAAGACCCTCGCGAGGGGCCGAGCCTTGCGAGGGGGACAACGCAAGACCTCCTCAGCGGCTGCCTCACCAGGCTAGCTCTCGAGGGGCGGAGAGATCAAGGCAAGGGACAGCTTGCGAGGTTCGTGTGACGCAAGCCATGATGACTGGAGCCAGGTGGGCGCCAGTGCACGTAGTGTCCTCGTTTCCTCTTTGGTGCTAAAGAGGCAAGCACAGGCGAGGAGTCCCGAGGCATCAGGCAAAAGGTTTCCATATTGGTGCAACAAGACCAAGACCAGTAGGACAGCAGGACAGAGGTCACCATGGAGCCCAAGACGGCATCACCACCAGAGCCTTTGGCAGGCGAAGACTACTTTTATCAGCATAGCTTGTACTAGTTGTCTCCCTTTGAATTTGGACGTTGTGGGATCTCTTCCTGCTCAATATTTGGGAAGAGGACCAGGGCCTCTATAAATAGGACTAGCCACCACTATAGCAAAGGACATCTCATCGCAGATCATCCCCAACCACTCAATTTCACCAAGCACAAGAATACCTCTCCTTAGGAGGCTGTTCTTCCCTTGTAACTGTTCATCCTCAGCCCAAGAGGCAATCCACCACACCACACTAGAGTAGGGTATTACACCGCAACGGTGGCCCGAACTAGTATAAATCTTATCTCTCTCGTTCTTTGGGTTCGTCGAGCTAGGCCGTGAGATCATACGGAGTGCGAGCTAGAGGGGGGAGAGACCTTTGTGCGCACCCCTGTGTTCGAACCTCAAGGGTTTTGCCGGAACCCGAAATCCGACATTTGGCGTGCCAGGTAGGGGTGTGTCGGAGCTTCTCTTCCGCCAGTTGATCCGCCGACACTCCGCTGTTCCGATGTCCGGCGACCCGAGGACCAACGCCGACCGCTGCATAGCATGGCCGGCGCTGTCCGCCCAAGAAGACCTCAAATCTATGCCCCAGGCGGCACGCGCACCGCCAAACATTGCGGGGCGCAGGCGGCATGGTCAAACGCCATGCACCCTTGCTCCACGACAAGCGCGGGCAGCCGCAAGGGCCTCAAGCCATGCTGCGGCCACAGCGCCGCACACCCGATGGGAACAAGCGAACATGAGGGCCACGCTCACGGTGGGTCGGGATCTGCTGCGATGCCAGCTGATGGAGAGCGGTTGGGATGCATTGCTGGAGCACGTCGCCGAGCTACTGGATGCCACGACCTCGGGAGCGCCGCCCTTCTGCTCCCTGCTTACGCCCCAGGCCGCAGCCAGATCACACGGCGGGCCTTGCCGCACTTGCGTGCCCCCAGGTGCGCTAGGAGGCTTCACCGACACTGGCGCGACCAACAACACTAGATACCCAATCGCACTCACGCCACCTCCGATGAGCGTGGGCACGAGCGTTGCCACCCGTGGCCCCAGTGGAGTGCCGCCCTACCATCCTCAGGGCAGCGCGTTGGGCCTGGCAACATCAAGCGTGGGGCACTTCGGTGAGGTCTTCAAGGCGGCGGCCCCGGAGGTCTACGTGCCCCGCATGATGGACCAGGAGTATGCACTGGAAGACGACCCTGGCTCGTTCCTCGAGCCAGGCTGGGAGGAGGAGGCGCTAGAAGCTGAGGCCTTCCAGGAGCTGTCGGCGTTCTGGGAACGGGGGTCCCTAGACTTGCCTGCCTGCGGCCTGCGGCGTGGCTCAAAGGGGGGCCCAGCACGACCCATCTTCATCAACACAGACCCAAGACCCTCGTGAGGGGCCAAGCCTCGCGGGGTGGACGACACGGAGCTTCCTCAGGCACGGCCTCATCAGGATGGCTCGCGAGGAGGCAGATAGATCAAGGCGGGGTACCTCACGAGGTGCCCGTGACGCAAGCCATGACGACCAAAGGCGCCAGGCGGGTGCCAGCCCGCGCAGTGTCCTCCTTTCCTCTTTGGTGCAAAGGGGGCAAGCACAGCCGCGGAGTACCGAGGCATTAGGCAAAGGTTGCCATTTCGGTGCAACAAGACCAAGACCAGGATGACTGCAAGATGGAGGTCATTGTGGAGCCCAAGACGGCGTCACCACCAGAGCTTTGTGCAGGCGAAGACTACTTTTGTCAGGATAGCTAGTACTAGCTGTCCCCCTTCAAATTAGCCTGCCATTGTTGGCTCCCTTCCCGCTCCATATTTGGGAAGAGGACCAGGGCCTCTATAAATAGGACCAGCCCCCCACAGGAGAGGGAGGAGATCAGAGAATCAGAGGAGATCAGAGAATCAGAGGAGAGAAAGAATCAGAGAGAGAGAGGCTAGAGGTTGGGGCATCAATAATCGGAGAGAGAGAGGGGTGACTGAACTCCTCCCAGCAGTTCATCGCCCCAGCCAAGAACAGACCCTCGCGAGGCTGTTCTTCCTTTTATTGTTCTTCATCATCATCCCAAGAGGCAATCCACCACGCCACACACTGGAGTAGGGTATTACACCACAACGGTGGCCCGAACTAGTATAAACCCTGTGTCCCTCGTGTTGTTCTTTCCATAGCTTAGATCTTAGCGAGGCGGAGGGGTGCAGGTAGGTAGGAGGCAAAATCTCTGCGCACACCCCAGTGTTCGAACCTCAAGGGTCTGCCGGAACCTGAAATCCGACATTTGGCGCGCCAGGTAGGGGTGCGCCGGAATCCACCTTCTACCGCTTCATGCCCCGTCGCGTTGTCATCACCATGTCCGGCGACCAGGCGGGCAACCCAGATCCATGGGCGGCGTGGCCCGCCCGCGCAGAGCCGCTCGCCTCGGGCAACCCCGTGCCCCAGGTAGCTCGCGGTCCGCAGGGCGCTGCGGGCCGCGGGCGACGCAGATAGGCTTCGACAGCTCTCGCACCGCGGCAGGCGCGGTCGGCAGCAAGGGCCTCCAATAACGCCGTGACCACGACACCGTACACCCGCCGGGAGCAAGCGAACTCGAGGGCCGTGCTCACGGTGGCCCGAGAGCTGCTGCAGTGCAGGCTGCTAGAGGGCGGCCACGACGTGCTGCTGGAGCGGGTGGCAGAGCTCCTGGGCTTCGCCGCCTCGGGGGCTCACCCCTTCTGCACCCAGCTCCCATCTCAAGCCCAGGGCGGCCCGCGTGGGGGCTCCGCGCGCGCCCGCGGGCTCCAAGGCTACTCCAACGCCAGCGAAGCTGTCAGCACAGGACCGGTGGCGGCGCTGCCCCCGCTCCCGGTCCGCGAAGAAGAAGGACTCGACGCGACCCGCGGCCCCAGTGGACAGCCGCGCTGCCACCCCATGGTGGGCGCGTCAGGCAGGACCGCGTGGCACGTGGAGCACTACAGCGTGGCCTTCGGGATGACGGCGCCAGAGGAATACGTGCCCCTCATGATGGACCAAGGACACCCCCACGAGAGCGAACAAGGCTCGCTCCTCAGCCCAAGCTGGGGGGACGAGGCGCCAGAAGCTGAGCCTTTCCAGGAGCCCCGGGACGGTCCCACTGGCCACGCTGGAGGAAACGATTATCGGGTACCGCTAATTCTTCAGGAGCAGGCATACGCTAACCATGGATCACAGGAGGTGCAGGTCGCCACAGCGAGCAGCTGCCCCGCTCCCACAGTCTCCTACCCCTCGGGAGGAGGGCGCAGGGGGCTGCAGGAGAGGGGCCGAGATCCGACATCACCACCGCGGCGTTCGGAGCAAGGTGTTCTCAGGAGGTAGGCCCTCTGCTGGGGAGGTGCCTCAGGGCTTGCCCCTAGCGGAGGACCCGTGGTCGTCGGGGGAACCGCTGGCGACCGCTCTACCCCATCGGCGGCGTCCTGGTTTCCGGTCGTCGTTGATGGCACTAGAGTGTAGCGCAAGGCGGGGCCCTCATCTGGCGATATGAAGCAAGGCCAGTACCTGTGAAGAAGGCCCAGTGCCTGTGAAGCTCGCCGCCCCGTGACACTCTCACGTAATAATGAGTGGGGCTGTACATGCCCCGGAGTCTCAGGGGTGCCGGCCTCAGGCCCTGGGGCTCCCTCCCACGCCCAGTGGCAGCACTTAGCTCCGCGTTGGTGAGAAGACGTCCAAGACTAGATTAGGTGCCGGACGCGGCCTTTTGTTTGCTTTCGTTGCTTTTCCCTTTGGTTGTCGCTTTCCCCCGCTAGATTCAAGTTGGATTCGAATTTGAGATTTGCGTGTGTTCGGGGAAGGGGTGCTTAGTCTCATTCAAGCAATTTCTCGCGTTTTGGTTACCACTTCGCCTCAGCTGCCTCCCCTCGTGAGCCCCTCGTGAGCTGGGTCAGGCCTAGCTTGCGCGCAGCCCAGACTGCCGCCGCCGCGTCCTCTCAGGAGGGTGTTTAACTGCAGGTCCTACGGATCCAATCAGGGAACACTCGGGACACCACAACCTCCCACAGGCTACCTCAGGGCCAGCACGGGACAAAGGTAAACTAGCCGACCAGCGCGCCGCTTAAGCCAACCACTTGGCGCGGGCCCATGGGTAATGTAGCGTCTACTAATATGATGAACACAAGTTTTACATGAGGGGCTCCCCCTCCAAAATGCTCTCACAGCCATCAGGCCAAAACCTGAGTTCTATTCATGCAGGGTAAGGAAGCAGGAACGATGCACAATCAGTCGGATAAATCCCCCAATGCATCCTCAAGAGCACCACCCGGGCCGTTGCTGGCGTCACTGAACTCGCCATCGCTGTCCGCGTCGCCGCCAGCGGCGTCAGGGCCATTCACCACACCGCCCTCGTCGGCAGCTACGGTCACGCCGTCGTTGTCTGAAGCGAAGGCCCTGATAAGAGCATCCACATTGTCTTCTACCCAGTGCGCCAGGTCGCCCCGGACGGCCTGGGGGACTGGGGCGATGGCGGCGTCGAAATCGAAGTGGGGATCCATGTTTCGGAGATGGCTGAAGATGCGAGAAAAGGCACGCCCGAGCAGGGCGCGGCTCCTCTCCTCCACCAACCTGTCAGCCCTGACCGACCGCGCCTCTAGCTGCGTCACCACGTCGGTGAAGAACTGAAGATTGCCGGCGTAGTTGACTGCATGCGGCTCGCCAACAGCCGCCTCGCAGATGTAGCCCAAGGCTGTGTTGGCTCTCTCCCGGAGCGTGGTGAGCATGGGGCCGTGCTCATGCTCCAGGATCCGCCGCTGACGTATCTCATCCACATTCTGGCGCGCGACGGCCTCAGCCTCCTCCACCCGCTGGCGAAGAAGGAGCACCTCGGCCTGGGAGGCGGTTAACTCACCTTGCGCCACCTCAAGGGCGGCCCGGAAAGCATCGGCCCGCCGTGTCGCCTCCTCGAGCTTGGGTCTCAAGGCAGCAGTCCTGCCTTCAGCCTCGGCCCGGATCAACCCCAGCTTCTCCTCGAACTCGTGCTCAAGGTTCAAATGCGCCATCGCCACCTGACGTCCGACCTCCTCCAGGACACGGGCTTCCTGTGCAGCGACATCATCCTCCGCCTGCGTCACCAAGCGCTCCCTCGTCTCCAGACGCTCGTACTCGCGGGTACGTTCGGCGGCTTCCAGCGTCAGCGCCTCCTCACGCTTCTGGAGCTCTGCTGAGTCGCCAGAGGCCACCTTCATCGATGCGAGGGCTGCCTCGCGCAGCTCCACCTGCTCCTCCAGTGAGTGGCACCAGGCCAGGAGCTCCCGAGCCCGCTCCTCCGCCGCCTTTTGCCGCCGGTCGGCTTCCCAGGCCTCCTCAGCGGCCCAAGATTGGGACTCCCGAGAGGCCACCAGCGATGCCTTGGCCTCTGCGTCATCAAGATCGCGCTGACGGCGTGCAAGGGCGATGGCGCCCTCCAGCTCGCGCCTCTCTGCGGCCAGGCGCAGGCCCTTGGCCTCAAGGCGCGCGTCTTCATCAGCAAGCTCCTCACCAAGCAGGCTTACTGCGTCAGCCGCCCTTCGAAGGAATCCTTGGCGGAGAGCGCGACGCCCCCGAGCGCGCTCGAGCACGTCTTCCACACCATCATCTGCCCCAAGCAAGCGTCGGGGGCCACGAATCAGCACTCCCCCTCCGGGCTGGGGGCTGGCACCCTCGCGACGGCCGGGCATGCCGCGCCAGAAGCCCGGCCTGGAGCCAGCCCGTCCCCAGGTGAAGAGCGCAGGGAGCGCCTCAGCCAATCGCAGTCCACGACCAGGCGAGAAGCCCACAGCAGGTAGGCTATGCCACGAGAAGGCCTGCGGAAGAGGATCGCGAGGTGCGCAGGGCCACGATGCGCCTCGGGACGGTCCGCCTCTTCGACCGCCCTCACCACAAGGGCTCTGCTTCTCAGGGCGCTTGAGGATGATGGAGGGGGCGAAGCCAAGGGGGATGGCACCTCAGCCGTCTCCACAAGCTCGACTGGAAGGGGCCTGCAGAGCAAGGGTCAGTAAAAGCAACAAAAGGATCGGGAGCTGGGAAAGGAGAAGGCTTACTCATCAGTGGCGAAGTACTTCCTACGCTTCAGCAGGCGACAAGCGTAATCGTCGCCCAGGGCCTCCCTTCTCTTCCGGAGGGCCTCAAAGTCCACGCGGAAGCGGCCCAAGAGTTGGGCGCAGGGATCAACCTGCGACGAAGATGGAGCGTCAAGGCGATCTACGTCAGGGGCGCCTGCCTGATGCGCGCTGCCAATCGCCTCGCCAAGGGAAGCAGCTGGAGCCTCAGGGGCCTCAGTCGCAGGCGCTGAGGGCAGCTGCTCGTCACCCTCAGCGTCAGCGGCACGGGCCCCGAAAGCTGCTCCCTCATGAGCATCGCCCGACGCCGTCACCCCACCGGGAGCCCCCTCGGCCTCTGGCGCCTCATGCCTCCCTGCTCAGCCGCTCGAGGAAGAGCCGCCTTGGCCGACTGGAAGGGCAGTCACCACCACTGGGTTCTCGCGAGGCCCCTGGAGGCCGGCGGGGCGCGACCCCCACTCATCAAAGATAGGCATCTGCTTCACAAAATCGCCCCTGCTCTGGCAGAGGTACAGCAAGGCCCCTCCCTGCTGGATGCTGCCAGGGTTGGGGTCCCCAGTCAGGGTCAAGAGCGCTGTCCTCAGCACTTCAGGAGTCAGGTCCTCTTCCTGGAGCCTCATACGATCATCGCGCCCGCTGAAGGCCCACATCCGGCAGGAGTGGCGTTGGAGAGGAGCAATGCGGCATAGCAGGAACTCCTTCACCACCTTGGGCGCTGTCACGCCAAGCGACCTTAAGAATGCGAAGCGGTGCCAGATGAAGACGAGCCGGGGGCTCTCAAGCGTCTCCTGGCCCCAGCCCGAATTGGGGACAGCAGGCGAAGTTGGCTCCGATAGCAGGGGGCTGGGCACCCCTGCGTCCACATACAGCCACCGCTCGTGGAACCCAGCCACGGGCAGGGGGAGCTTGAAGTCAATCCCAGAGGCCACTGTCTCAGACGCGGCAACGAAGCTCACGCACGCCCAGCATTGGGTAGGGTCGACAAGGCGCAGCGAGAAGAAGTGGCGCAGCAAGGCAACCGAAGGAAGGATGCCCATCATAGCCTCGCAGACAAAGGCGAAGACCGAAAGGAGGGTGATGGATTCAGGACCCACATGCATCATGTGGATCTGATAGTGGGAAAGCACAGCATTGAAGAAATCAGAAAAAGGGAGGAACCAGATCCGCCCACAGGGCATCGGCAAAATACGGGACCTCGGTGACTATCGTGTCGATGGAGAAGTGGGACGCGGGCCAGGCCGTCGTCCTCCCACATTCATTGAAGATAGTGTCCAGAGCCGAGCTAACCTTGCCTAAGCCCTCGGCGAGGGCCGCCAACGGCGGCGGACAAGGCGGATGCACGGGTTTCTTCCCTCTTCCCTTCTTCGTCGGAGCCATGGCGATGGAAAGGGAGGGGGGAAGGTTCGAGATTGGGTTGAAAACATAAGCTGGAGTTCGAGCGGAGGAAGGACAGAGGGCGCTCGAGCAATAGAAGGGGGATCGGCTGTGTACAACTACGAGTCCGCCTAGCATGGCGCAAAATAAGGGGGGCGTGGGGGAACAGTGCCGCCCACGTCCAATCAACCGCCACGTGGCGCCCAAGGCCGCAGGCTGTTAGGGCCCGCGGCGCTTCGCTCTTGCCCTTCCGCCTCCCTGCACGGCCAAGTCCGGGCACGCCTTGGGCCCGGGGGCTATTGTCGGCGTTCTGGGAACGGGGGTCCCCAGACTTGCCTACCTGCGGCCTGCGGCGTGGCTCAAAGGGGGGCCCAGCACGGCCCATCTTCATCAACACAGACCCAAGACCCTCGCGAGGGCCAAGCCTTGCGGGGCGGACGACACGGAGCTTCCTCAGGCATGGCCTCATCAGGCTGGCTCGCGAGGAGGCGGAGAGATCAAGGCGGGGTACCTCACGAGGTGCCCGTGACGCAAGCCATGACGACCAAAGGCGCCAGGCGGGTGCCAGCCCGCGCAGTGTCCTCCTTTCCTCTTCGGTGCAAAGGGGGCAAGCACAGCCGCGGAGTACCAAGGCATCAGGCAAGGGTTGCCATTTCGGTGCAACAAGACCAAGACCAGGATGACTGCAAGACGGAGGTCATTGTGGAGCCCAAGACGGCGTCACCACCAGAGCTTTGTGCAGGTGGAGACTACTTTTGTCAGGATAGCTAGTACTAGCTGTCCCCCTTCAAATTAGCCCGCCATTGTTGGCTCCCTTCCTGCTCGATATTTGGGAAGAGGACCAGGGCCTATATAAATAGGACCAGCCCCCCACAGGAGAGGGAGGAGATCAGAGAATCAGAGGATATCAGAGAATTAGAGGAGAGAAAGAATCAGAGAGAGAGAGAGAGAGGCTAGAGGTTGGGGCATCAACAATCGGAGAGAGAGAGAGGGGTGACTGAACTCCTCCCAGCAGTTCATCGCCCCAGCCAAGAACAGACCCTCGTGAGGCTGTTCTTCCTTGTATTGTTCTTCATCATCAGCCCAAGAGGCAATCCACCACGCCACACACTGGAGTAGGGTATTACACCACAATGGTGGCCCGAACCAGTATAAACCCTGTGTCCCTCGTGTTGTTCTTTCCATAGCTTAGATCTTAGCGAGGAGGAGGGGTGCAGGTAGGTAGGAGGCGAAATCTCCACGCGCACCCCAGTGTTCGAACCTCAAGGGTCTGCCGGAACCCGAAATCCGACAGGAGCCCCCTGGGAGCCTCGCCAACCATGCGAGCGACCAACTACAGGGTACCACTAATCTCTCAGGAGCAAGCTTATGCTAACCATGGGTCACAGGAGGATCGGGTCACAACGGCGGACGGCGGCCCTAGCTCAACGGCATCCCTCCCACCAGGAGGAGCGCAGTGGGGGCTGCAGGGGAGGGGCTGGGAGCCAGGTCCCTCCTTGCATCACGTGGAGCAGGGCGTTCCCTAGAGGTAGGCCCTCTATCGGGGATGTGCTGATGAGCCTTCCCCTGGTAGAGGACCCGTGGTTGCCGAGTGCACCGCTGGCGTCCCCTTTGCCCCTTGGCTTCGTCCTGGTTTCCGGTCGCACCAACGGTGGTCGAGGGCGACGCAAGGCGGGGCCCTCGTCAGGCGATATGAAGTATGGCTCGCGCCTGTGAAGATCTCCGCTCGTGACACTCCCACGTAATAATGAGTGGGACTGTACACGCCCCGGAGTCTCAGGAGTGCCGCCCTCGGGCCTCGGGGGCTCCCTCACATGTCCGAGTGGCAACACTTAGCTCTGCGCTGGTGAGAAGACAAGAAGACTAGACTAGGTGCCGGACACGGCCATATGCTTTTAACCTCATTTATGTAGCCCTGTTTCTGGCTTTGGATTTAAGTTGAAGTTGAATTTTCATTGGTATGCATGGGGGGTGACTTTTCTCGTTCATTCGATTTCTTGCCATCTGGTTCCTTGCCTTGGCTCGGAGTTCGCACCTGCTGCTTCCCCCCTCGCGAGCCCCTCACGAGCGGGGGCTGGGCGCGGCACGCGTACGCTACGCGCACGCCCTTCCATGGTTGGCGCTTGCTCCTTGCGAGGCCTCTCGGGCGGATCGGCAGGCCCCTTAGAAGCTTGTGACCTCACAAGCCGGTCGGGAACTGGCCCTGACCAAGGTAAACTACAGCAGTAAGTTCGTGGCGGGACTCGCGAGCACGAAAAAAAACACCTCCGGCTTGGCCTAAGGAATAGAAGCAATAATCTGTTTACATGAGGGGATCCCCCTCCCAAAATGCTCTTACAACTTTCAGGTCCGTGCCCAAGCTTTCACATGCAGGGTCAACGACAAGGAAGCACAAGCTCAATCGGACATATCGCTCGCTGTGTCCTTCGGGTCGCCCTCAGACGCGTCGCCGGCGTAGCCGTCACTATCGCTGGCATCACCATCACCATCACCGGCATCACCGTCACCATCGCCGGCGCCGCCCTCACCATCCTCCACCACGTCACCTTCATCTGCAGCGACCACCACCGTGTCATCCTCGGAGGTGAAAGCCCTGACTAGAGTATCCACATTGTCCTCTACCCAGCACGCCAGGTCGCCTGGATGGCCTCGGGCACAGGGGCAATGGAGGCGTCGAAGTCGAAGTTGGGGTAGGTGTTCTGGAGGTGGCTAAAGACATGGGAGAACGCGCGCTTGAGCAGGCCGCGGCTCCTCTCCTCAACAAGCACGCGAGCCCTCTCAGATCAGTTCTCCAGGCGTGTCACCATGTCGGTGAAGAAAAGGAGGTGATTGGCGTAGTCGTTCGAGTGGGGATGAGGTGCATCTTCGTCGCAGATGGGGCCCAGCGCCGCGTTGGCTCTGATCCTGAGGATTTGGAGCATGGGGGCGTGCTCGCGCTCCAGCGTCCGCCGCCGGAGCGCTTCCTCCCTGCTCTGCTGCACGGAGGACTCGGTGCTGGCGACCCGCTGCTGAAGGGAAAGCAGCTCGGCACGAGCGGAAGCCAGCTCAGCTTGCACTGAGGTCAGGGCGGCTACGGCAACTTTCTCGCGATGTTCCACCTCAGCCAAACCTGACCTGAGGGCATTAGTCCTACCCACAGCTTCGGCTTCCATGAGCTTCAACTTCAGGTCGTACCTGCCCACAAGATCCGCGCGAGCCTCGGCAACCCGGTGGTCGACCTCCTCCTGAGCCCTGGCCTCACGCGCACCGACAGCATCCTCCGCTTAGGTGACTTGGCGCTCCCTCGTCTCCAACCACTCAAACTCAAGGCTGCGCTCCGTGCTTCCAGCGCCAGCGCTTCCTCACGCTTCAGGACCTCTTCCTCCTCGGCAGGCGTCCCCTTCATCGACGCTAGGGTGGCCTTGCGCGCCTCCACTTGCCGCTCTAGGGAGGCACTCCAGGCCTGGAGCTCCCACACGCGGTTCTCTGTGATCTCGCGGCGGCGATTGGCTTCCCGGGCCTCTTCCAAGGCTCGAGTGCAGGCCTCACACGAGGTCGCAAGAGACGCCTCGGCCTTCGTGTTATCAAGCTCGCGCTGGTGGTGCCCAACGTTGATGGCCACCTTCAGTTTGTGCCGCTCCTCCATCAACCGAAGACCCGTGGTCTCGAGGCGCGCATCTACATCCGCGAGCTCTCCGCCAAGCCGGCTCATCGCGCCCATCGCCTCCTGTCGGAGTAATTGGACACGGATACCCCGAAGACGGCGAGACAAGAATTCAAGACATCGGGGCTAGCAAAGCCCCTCAGCCAACTACCTGGCCGGCGGCTGACTGCTGGCTACCGACTGCTCCACTAGGCCGACTGCTCCACCAGGCTGACTGCTGGCTGTTGACTCCTCCACTAGGCCGACTGCTGGCTACCGACTGCTCCACCAGGCCGACTGCTGGCTGCCGACTGCTCCACCAGGCCGACTGCTGGCTGTCGACTACTCCACCAGGCCGACTGCTGGCTGCCGACTGCTCCACCAGGCCGACTGCTGGCTGCTGACTCCTCCACCAGGCCGACTGCTGGCTGCCGACTCCTCCATCAGGCCGACTGCCTGAAGTCAACTGCAGCCGGACACGACCCCGACGTGACGGCCGTACCCGGCACTGTTCACGTGACACCCCAGCCATCATGTACAGTGTCCCTTGTCCCTAGGCACTATTTATGAACTGACCCAGGGGACAAGGATGACACCCCACCATGCCACTAGCTAGCTAGCTACCATGCCTACATGGCTTACATGCTAAGCTAGCTCCCACTATATATAGCTAGCCATCCACCCATCCTCACACACACGTATGAGCATCACACTCCCACGGCCACACATGGCCAGGCACATGTGCCACACTAGCTAGCTAGCTCTCATTGCTACTGATCCCAGATACAGCTCCAGGAGCACTTTGTACTGCCTGATGTACACCCTAGATATATACTCAGACCTGCAGGAGTAGGGGTGTTATCTCTCCGGAGAGCCCCGAACCTGGGTAAACTAGCGCGTGCTACTCGCCTACCCGTCCCTGGATATTCTGGCAGCAGTCTTGCCCTCACACGAAGCCACCTTGTGGCATATGTCGTCTTGCACCCCCCGTGAGAATACCACGACATTTGGCGCCCACCATGGGGCGGTACTATGCTACCGCGCTGCTGCTGGTTTCGCAGTCCGGGCGGGACCCTTTTTCTTCATCACCTCCGCTGCGGCGTCGCACTGTCATACCGGTAGCGCTCGGGGGTTCGACGTCGACCCGTCCCCGGAGCTGCCACGAGGGGTGGCGCGTCTTCGCCGTCGGCCTCGTCGTCTTCGTCACCACCACTGCAACACTGGCCGTCCGAGCGTGCGTGCGCCGCGCGCGGTGCCTTGTTGGGTCGGCCGCGTCCATCCACGCACTGCTCGCGTATGCTCCCCTCCGCGTTGCGCCTTGCTCCGGCTGAAACGCATGTTCACTCCCCCATATATCATCCACACTAGCTAGCTAGATGCTAGTCAACAGTAGCGGGTGCACTGATGCGCCCCACCGAAGAAGACAAAGTAGTTGCCGGGAGATCCGGCCCGACTGCTCAGCAGTCGGCCTAGATATCGGGGGCTACACCTAGCGGGTGCGCTGATGCGCCCCCACAAAGAAGAAGACAGAATAGCCGCCGGGAGATCCGGCCCGACTACTCAGCAGTCGGCCCGAATCTCTGGGGCTACACCCAGCAGGTGCGCTGATGCGCCCCCGCGAAGATTGCAAATAAGAGAAAAGTTTTGTCCGGCTCCGAGCAGCCGGCAGAAGAGAAAAAGAAGAAGATAGGCGCTGCAAGATGCATCGCCACCTGGCCGGTCGAGCCTTACCGGCCGGGACCCCCTTCGAGCACCCGAAGGCTGAAAGACTACACCCAGCGGGTGCGCCGGCGCGCTCAGCAAGCGTTGAGCCCCGCCGGCTGTCTTCAGCAAACTCCGCCTCGGCAACACGAAAACGAATGTGAGCTCCTCACCTGCATATTTTTTGCACCATGCAATCACGGATAACCCCGAGCGATGCTCGGGGGCTGTCTCCGCATTTATTACAGTTAAATCACTGTTTGCCCCGGCGCCAGCCAGAGTTGGCTCGGGGGCTGGCCGCTCGGCCTGAGACGTTAGTTCCCGCAGACGGCTTAGTACCGTGCGCAATACCAAAGGCCCACTCTTAGTCACAGATCGCAGAGTGGCTGTTCGACTAGCAAGAGTGAACGCTGGAGGCCACCCACGCGAAAAACGTCCGGGAAGAAAAGCGCTTCGGGCGACCCGACCGTTTCCTTTATAAGTATCTGCTCGGTTAAATTCACTCCCAGAGTCTGAGTACTGTACACTCCACTTTGCGGCCCACTCTCAGCCACAGACCGTAGAGCGACTGTCCGGCGAGCGAGAGCACAAGCCAAAAGGCGGAGGGAACACGAAAAAGATTGAAGGGGGCTCGAACGAAACCGAGTCGGAACCCTCCGCATAAAACTTGCAATGCTAAAAGCAAACATTTGATATATCTTCATGGACTAACTTTGTCTTTTTCATGATCATTTCCATGAACACTCGCCAAAAAACCTCCGCCCAACTTTGCCAAGTTGTCCGGAGGCTTGGGGGTTACTGTCGGAGTAATTGGACACGGATACCCCGAAGACGGCGAGACAAGAATTCAAGACATCGGGGCTAGCAAAGCCCCTCAGTCCAACTACCTGGCCGGCGGCTGACTGCTGGCTGCTGACTGCTCCACCAGGCCGACTACTGGCTGCCGACTGCTCCACCAGACCGACTGCTGGCTGCCGACTGCTCCACCAGACCGACTGCTAGCTGCCGACTTCTCCACCAGGCCGACTGCTGGCTGTCGACTGCTCCACCAGGCCGACTGCTGGCTGTCGACTGCTCCACCAGGCCGACTGCTGGCTGCCGACTGCTCCACCTGGCCGACTGCTGGCTGCCGACTGCTCCACCAGGCCGACTGCTGGCTACCGACTGCTCCTCCAGGCCGACTGCTGGCTGCTGACTCCTCCACCAGGCCGACTGCTGGCTGCCGACTACTCCACCAGGCCGACTGCTAGCTGCCGACTCCTCCACCAGGCCGACTGCTGGCTGCCGACTCCTCCACCAGGCCGACTGCCCGAAGTCAACTGTAGCCAGACGCGACCCCAACGTGACGGCCGTACCCGGCACTGTTCACGTGACACCCCAGCCATCATGTACAGTGTCCCTTGTCCCTGGGCACTATTTATGAACTGACCCAGGGGACAAGGATGACACCCCACCATGCCACTAGCTAGCTAGCTACCATGCCTACATGGCTTACATGCTAAGCTAGCTCCCACTATATATAGCTAGCCATCCACCCATCCTCACACACACGTATGAGCATCACACTCCCACGGCCACACATGGCCAGGCACATGTGCCACACTAGCTAGCTAGCTCTCATTGCTATTGATCTCAGATACAGCTCCAGGAGAACTTTGTACTACCTGATGTACACCCCATATATATACTCAGACATGCAGGAGTAGGGGTGTTATCTCTCCAGAGAGCCCCGAACCTGGGTAAACTAGCGCGTGCTACTCGCCTACCCGTCCCTGGATATTCTGGCAGCAGTCTTGCCCTCACACGAATCCACCTTGTGGCATATGTCGTCTTGCACCCCCCGTGAGAATACCACGACACCTCCCGAAAGAGCTCGTGGCGGACGACACTCTGTTCGTGCGCAAACTTGAGCGCGTGGCCGATTCCGTCCTCCACAATGGGGGCCGCCGACGAGATCCGAAGCGGCTCCCTCCCTTTCCGCAGGGGGCTGGGGGCTGGCGCCCCCGGTCGCCGACTGGGCTTTGGGAGGAGCCCGGTTGGGTTGAGGCTCGCTGCTCAGAGAAGGAACCAAGACCGAGGCCATCCAACTGCCGTCTACGACTAGGGGAGGAGCCGTTAGCATGCTCGTCACACTCCCGACAAGGTGACGAAGGAGAGGCGGCTGGAGCACGGGCTTGAGGTGCCAGGCTAGCGTGGCTTCCTCTCCGGCCGACCTTGTGCCGGGGGCAGCATGCTGGCCTGGGATGCTCAAGGCTAGTGGGAGATTCGAGGCAGAAGGAGGTTGCTCCTAGTGAGGCTTCACGGCCTTAGCAGATGGGATCCTGAAGAGCCATCATCAGTAAGGGAAGCATCACTCGAGGAATTACAAAGATAAGGTACTTACTCATCTATGGCGATGTACTTCCTCTATTTCAACGGCCGGAAGGTACCGCTGTTGTAGCTTGGGGACCCCTTCCTTTTGCGGAGCGCATCGAAGTCTACACGGAGCTGAACGAAGTGTTGGACATGGCGACCAGCGCAGGGCGCGGCTGGTGAAGCGCCCGAGGAGGTGACCTCAGGAGCGCCAAGCTGGGGAGAGCCATCGAGTTCCGCCTCGCGACGGCCTCTAGAGGCCTCGGGAGCTTCGACCTCAGGAGCAGCGGATTGCGTCGCCCCCTCAACTGCCACCCCAGAGCGAGAGTTATGGGCTCCCGAAGATGTGACCTCAGGAACCACGGGTGGCTTCGACACCTCGGCACTCACGTATCCGGCCTCCGGTGGTGCTTGCCCCCTGCGTCCACTCTTGGGGCAAGTTTGGCGCCGGCGACAAGGAGAGGAACCACGGTGACGGGGTTCTCATGGGACCCCTCAAGGCCAACCGAAAACAACCCCCATTCGTCAAAGGGGGGCATCTGCCCCGCGAACTCCACCCTGTTTGAGCAACGGTACAAGAGACAGCCCTCTGGTGGCATATCGGCTGGTGAGGGGTTGCCCGCCAGGACCTCGAGCACCTTTCTTCATGCCTCGAGCGGAAGCTCTGACTCCTGAAGCCACATGCGATCTGGGCTGACAAATAGGGCCCACATCGGCTGGGAATGGCGCTGGAGTGGGGCGATGCGGCGTCAGAGGAACTCCTTCATCACCATGGGCACAATCAAGCCAAGGTCTTTCAACCTCTTCAGCCGGAGCCAGACGAAGGCGAGGCAGGGGCTCGTAAGCTTCTCTTGAGCCCGGCTGGAGCTAGGGACGGTGGGCGGAGACGGAGGGAAGAACAAAGGGCTGAGCACTCCAACATCCACATACACCCACCACATCCGGAACCCGCTCGCAGACGACGGGAGTTCAAAGTCAATACTTGAGCCGGCCGTCGCCGCCACGGCCTGGAAGCTCAGGCACCCCGAGCACTGCCGGGGGTCGGTCAGGTGCAGCAAGAAGAAATGGCGCAGAAGGGCCATGGAGGGGAAATTCCCACCATGGCCTCGCAGACAAAGGCAAAGATGACAACAAGAGCGATAGATTGGGGATCTAGGTGCAGCAGATGAATCTGGTAATGGGAGAGCACGGCGTTGAAGAAGGCGGAGAAGGGGGGACCAGACCGGCCCACAGGTTGTCGATGAAGAACTGGACCTCGGTGGCTGTTCTATCGACAGAAGCTCGGGACGCAGGCCAGGCCGTCGTCCCTCCCCATTCGTGGAAGCTGGTGGCGAGCGCAAGGCGGACCTTGTCCATGGCCTCCTCGTTGAGCACCCACGATCGGCCGACGGCGGGCTCGACGGCCAAAGGCGGGCTGGCTAAGGACAAGGGCTTCTTCCCTTTCTCCATCCAGTTCGGCGCCATGGCGATGGAGAGGACTGAGCTCAGGTCGGATGGAGAGGAGGCCGAGGTTCGAAGAAGTGGAGGAGTCGGGGAGTGCGTTGCCAGCAAGGGGGAGATAACTGTGTAGGACGCCGTGGCCGCCTAGCCAGGCGGATATCAAGGCTGCATGGGGAAGCGGGGCCACCCACGTCCAATCGTCCGCCAGGCATCAAGCGGGGCCATAGGCTGTTGGGGCCCGCGGCGCTCCGCACTTGCCCTTTGGCTTCGCCTCGAAGCCAAGTTCAAGTGCGCCTTGGGCCCGGGGTCTACTGTCGGCGTTTTGGGAACGGGGGTCCCCAGACTTGCCTGCCTGCAGCCCGCGGCGTGGCTCCACCAGCGGCCCTGTACGGCCCATCTTCACCAGCAAACACTGAAGACCCTCACGAGGGGCTGAGCCTCGCGAGGGGGATGATGCAAGACCTCCTCAGGGGTTGCCTCACCAGGCTGGCTCACGAGGGGCGGAGAGATCAAGGCAAGGGACACCTCGCGAGGTTCCCGTGACGCAAGCCATGACGACTGGAGCCAGGCGGGCGCCAGCGCGCGCAGTGTCCTCGTTTCCTCTTTGGTGCCAAAGAGGCAAGCGCAGGCGAGGAGTCCTGAGGCATCAGGAAAATGTTTCCGTATTGGTGCAACAAGACCAAGACTAGCAGGACAACAGGACGGAGGTCACCGTGGAGCCTAGGACGGCGTCACCACCAGAGCCTTTGGCAGGCGAAGGCTATTTTGTCAGGATAGCTTGTACTAGTTGTCTCCCTTCGAATTTTGCCGTTGTGGGAACCCTTCCCGCTCAATATTTGGGAAGAGGACCATGGCCTCTATAAATAGGACTAGCCACCACCATAGCAAAGGACATCTCATCGCAGATCATCCCCAACCACTCAAGTTCACCAAGCATAAGAACACCTCTCCTCAGGAGGCTATTCTTCCCTTGTAACTGTTCATCCTCAACCCAAGAAGCAATCCACCACACCACACTGGAGTAGGGTATTACACCGCAACGGCGCCCGAACCAGTATAAATCTTGTGTCTCTCGTTCTTTGGGTTCGCCGAGCTAGGCCGTGAGATCATACGGAGTGCGAGCTAGAGGGGAGAGAGATCTTTGTGCGCACCCCAGTGTTCGAACCTCACGGGTTTTGCCGGAACCCGAAATCCGACAAAGGAGGCAAGCGCAGGCGTGGAGTCCTGAGGAATCAAGCAAAGGTTTCCATATCGGTGCAACAAGACCAAGACCGCTAGGACGACAGGACGGAGGTCATCGAGGAGCCCACCGCAGCGTCACCACGAGAGCCTTTTGCAGGCGAAGACTACTTTTGTCAGGATAGCTTGTACTAGTGTTCTCCCTTCAAATTTGGCCATTGTGGGATCCCTTCTCACCTTGCATTTGGGAAGAGGACCAAGGCCTACTCTAAATAGGACTTAGCCACCACCATAGAAGGGGGATCACTGAGATCATCCTCTCATCCACCAGCTCATCGAGCTCAAGACCACCTCACCTCCTAAGGCCTCCTGGGAAGAATTGCACGGCCTCCTCATCGCGCTCTTTGCGGCACCAGCATCTCATGCTGTCGCGACACTCCTGGGCGGTTCACAAGCGCCGCCCTCGGACCGATAAATGAAGCGGTTCTTTTGCCAAGCGGGTGCCGCATGCGTGCAGCAGGGAGCTCCTCCGGGATGGGCGGCACCCGAGGCCGACCTCACCTTCGACTCAAGAGACCATCCTGTGACCACCGCGGGCGCAGGCGCGCTCCCGATGCTCTGCACCCCCACCATCTGCAACATGGTGGTAACCAAGACCCTCATCGACGGTGGGGCCGGGCTCAATGTGCTCTCCATGGAAGCTTTTTTTTCTTGCTTCACGTGTCACACGGCCGGCTCCACCCCACCTAGCCGTTTTCCGGGGTTGTCGACAGCTCCACCAGCCCCCTGGAGTTGATCCGCCTCCCCGTCACCTTCGGCACCCGCGACAACTACCGCACCGAGATCATTGATTTCGACATCGCATGCATCGGCCTCCCGTACAATGCCATCTTCGGGTACCCGGCCTTAGCCAAGTTCATGGCGGCAACTCACCCCGTCTACAACCTCATGAAGATGCCAGGAAGCAGCGGCGTCCTCACTGTGGCCGGGGACACCAAGGAGGCACTGGCGGCTCTCAAGCTCGCCTTCAGGGGCACGGATGCCGCGCGGCCAGAAGCGGGAGGGGTCCCTGAGGTCCCGGGGGCTGTGTCGGCAAAAAAGAAGCAACTGTTCTCTCAAGATCGGGCGGAGATAAAGCAAGTGCTGGTTGACAAGAATGGGCATCAGGAGCCACTTTCACCATAGGTGCCAACCTCGGCCCAGACCAAGAAAAGGCGCTGGTCGATTTCTTGCGCGCGAACAGGGACGTGTTCGCATGGGAGCCCAAGGACCTGGCTAGAGTCCCAAGGGGGGCGATCGAGCATCACCTGAATGTGTGCCCCAATGTATGCCCAGTGAAGCAGAAGGTGCGACGGTAGTCCACAGAGAAGCAGTCGTTCATCGTCCAAGAAACCCGCAAGCTGCAAGACGCTGGTGTCATTCGGGAGGTGTGGTACCCAGAATGGCTGGCAAACCCGGTAGTCGTCCCCAAGAAAGGCGGGAAGGAACGCATGTGCATCAATTTCACCAACCTCAACAAGGCGTGCCCTCAAGATCCCTTTCCGCTACTGCGCATTGACTAGATCGTCGACTCCAACGCCGAGTGCGCACTACAAGAAAAATACACTTCCGTGATGACACGTGTTTGTCATAGTAGGTCGCGTTTTTGTCATGCATGTACATCCATGACGATTTTATGACAGAATCAAGATAGTCATACCTGTGCTGTCATAGAAGTGTTCCATGACATTACCAAAATTATCATCATGGAAGTGTCCACTTCCATGACGATAAATCGCGCGTCACAGAAGTGCTTTCGTCAAGGGTGACGGACACGTGGCATCCACCATAACGGAACACCGTTAAGCCATCGGGTCCGGTTTTGGAACCGATAACCCGTTAACAGCCCCAACCAATGGGGATTTTCCACGTGTAAAATCATCATTGGCTGGAGGAAACACGTGTCGGCTCACCATTGGGACAGATGTCATCCACTCATTGGACCCAAGGCGCCTATGATATGTCAACACATGGCACATCCCAACAAAGGCCCATTCCTGTGAAAAGGCCGGCCCATTTGACTTGGTCAAAAGGTGGCGGGCCGGCCCACGGAAAGCCTGTTAACGGCATGTTCGCATATAGCCCATTTATAGCCCGCTAACTCATGGCCCGTTACGACTTATCGAAATTAGGCCCAGTAGCGTCATCTGGGCCGTCCAATATGATTCTAGCCCGTTGTAACTTCCGGCCCATGTATGACCCATGACATATTTCGGCCCATATGAGTCCCTTTGTAACTCTTGGCCCATTAACGCCCCGTGGTGAAACCGGCCCGTAATGAACAGTGTATCACTTTATACCCATTAGCGGCCCATTATTCCATTGGGTCGTTTCCAGCCCGTGTTACCTTTCGTCCTTCTTAGGGCCCATTTCCAGCATTCGGTTACTTACGGCCCGTTACTGGCCTTTTCTGCTTGTGGGCCAAATTCAACACGTTGATACAGTCGGCCCGTTTGTGGCCCATTAATCTGTTGGGCCATTTTCATAGCATCATCAAATACGGCCTATTAACGGCCCGTTATGGTCAGCCCATAAAATGTACGATTTCCACTCTAGCCTGTTTACGGCCCCTTATACGGCCCATACAAGGCCCATAGATGAGACGACCCGTAGAAGGCCCATTGATCCGACGGCCCATAGAAGGCCCATTGGTCCGACGACCCATAGAAGGCCCATTGATCCGACGACCCATAGAAGGCCCTTGGATCCGACAATCGATAGAAGGCCCATGGATCCGACAGCCCATAGAAGGCCCACGGATCCGACGGCCATAGAAGGCCATGGATCGTCCGTCCCGTAGATGGCCCATGGATCGTATGACCTGTGGAGGGCCATGGTCACTACAACGTTTGGGCGAGTAGGCCCCCGTTGAACGATATAGCATATTGAAAGAATTATCCTACTCTATACAATCACCTCTAAAAAACATACACTATACAATAAAGAGGCTAAGGCATAGAAATGTAGAATAATCCTACACTATACAATAAAGAAATTATAGCCGATTATACCCACTGGGCATTATGGTTCGGCACCAGTGATAATAAAGCATACACAAACAACAAATTACATACACTGGGCAAATACAGCTCCTACATCATGGACGCGCATCAACATAACTTACCATTTGAACTATAATCTCTTCAGAAAATAGGATTGGCCGGATTTAGATAGCACAAATTTCAGTCTGCAAAATCTCCAATTCCTTTGTTGTTACCTCAGTGTCTTGTTTCATTTTTGACTCCTGCATCTAATACCTGCATGTCCAGTCTCAACTTGTTGATTGTACGTTGAGAATCATGTACACGTTGTCTTGCCACCTCTAGTTGATGCTCGAGAATATCAACACATTCCAATTCCAACCCATAATCATTCGGTAACGGCCATGCCGCACTGCTCGCAGATCTTTGTGTTGATGTCACTTCATCCTGAAATGTTTTTGTAAGTACACATGACTAGGGCAAAAATATAGTTACAACAGTGAAGCGAGCAAGACAGACTATTTTGTACATGGCAAAACAGGACTAACAATAATGTTACACGTCATGAAGCATAAGAAGGTGATATTTTAAAAATTATAAAAAGGTAGTATGTGCAGCCTGCATACAGAAATATCTCTTAGCTCACCAGAGGAGCATGATGTTTGGGCCCAATCCAAAAAACAGACAAGTTACAAATTTATACATCACGTTGCGTAGAAGTAAGCAAGTAGTTGGCCATTCTGTAGCTCAATTAAAGTCTTAGGGAGCATAATGAACAACAGAGGGTTTCATACAAACATACTACCGCAAGCAAAACTATGCAATCATTAGCCTAGTATAAACTAGATCCTGAGCCTCATGCAATAATAGTTGGTTAGTAGACTTCAAAGCTTCAGGCACACTTCAGCAGAGTAATTAAATGGTAAGGCCTTTAATTATGTCAACCAATAGTTATACAAGTATCCAACATCAGGCATCATTCTTTGGGCATCTCATTAACGGAGGAAAAATAAAGCAATTGAAAAGAGCAAATTAACTATGCCTGAAACAAACAAGGAATTGAACTATTGAGTTGGATACAGTGACTTACCTTAACATGTTGAAGAGGCTCAGCGCAGCTTCTACTTCTCTTGCAAGGCTCCTTCCTAACATATTGTACTTGGAAATCCTCAATCTTATCTTCATTGCACCCCCTCTGCAAGGTGACACAAACTAGTTACTCGTCTCCTTGGAAGATAAATATGCATACTTTCCAGTTTGTGAACACAAAAGGATGAGATTATAACAAAACAACACCACATAATGAAACATGCCGCATCTCTTGCACTTGCACACAATGAAATGAGCATTTACTATGTCTGCACTATGTAAAAACTAGGCATACCTTCGAACTGGAGCTCCAGGTACTCTTGGAGCGCCTACTTTAGTGTACAGCCAAACCTTTATGTCACCTATGAGTTAGAAAAGGCCCCACTACAACAGCCCTTAGTGTTTAAATCGTTGACAAGCTCTGTTAGAGTGTTCGGTCAAGAACAACAAGTAATCAAAGCAAACAGTCCTAGTATGGCTGGCTGATGCAAACAAGCAATTGAGCAGATGTGTGAGCAAATCTTACATATCAAGAAAAGAAGCAAAGAAGGAGGCTTAAAGACCATTACTTGACTGACCAGATTTAAGGGGCATTTAAACATCATGTGCAACGTATGAACTAACATAAACATTGCATATTCCAGATTCTACAATGGAATGCACATGTATTAGGTTATGCCATGTATGATGATGCCTAAATGTACACTATAGCAGGCAGGAGTGATTCATCATTGCATGCACAATTGAATTGCAGGTTAAGGGCCAGTTCTATTCCGCCTTTTCAGGGCTTATTGTCAAAATAAGCCACAAAAGATGTAAAGAAGTCATTTTTGAGTTATGGGCTTGGGCTTAACTAATTTCGCTTTGGAGGGGGGGTGTTTCGGGTAGAACCTCACTAAAAATTGAAGGGAAGGGGAATAGTGAAATGACTATGTTGTCTGCCTATATTACACTCAAAATGCAACTGCTGACGTCCGCGTCACACCTCACCCTCAAGTAAAAAACACACACGCAAGCGTTCATTGCCCTGCCCGCTTGCATCTCCTCTCCCCTTTCCCTCTACCTCGATCCCCTGCCTGCAGCAGTAGGGTTCCTCCAGCGAGCCATCGCCACTGGTTCCATCTTGCCTAGTCCTCGATGATGCTCTGTCCAGCTAGGCTACATGGCTGGCGGGTAGGGGCAAATCTCCCTGGCTGCTCCTCCCTCTAGCGCCGCCCCTCATTCTCATGGTCTGCAACAGCTGCTCCACAGTGGTTCGTCCAATGCACTACTCCGGCAGGCGCTGCACAACTACGGCTGATGCCACACTGCGGCAGAAGGCACCTTATTCCCCCTCCACGCCTTGAGGTGCTGTTGAAGGATGAGCTCATCCAACAAGGTGAGGATCTCCTCTGATTTTTTGCCAAATTTTCATTCTGATCCACTATACGATAAATTGCTATGAGCTGCTTCTGCTGCTGCTATATGATGCATTGCTATGAGCTGCTCCTGCTGCTGCTATATGATGAATTGCTATGAGCTGCTGCTATATGATGAATTGCTATGAGCTGCTGCTGCTGCTGCTATATGATGAATTGCTATGAGTTGTTGCTGCTGCTATATGATGAGTTGCTATAAGCTGCTCCTGCTGCTGTATGATGAATTGCTATGAGCTGCTCCTACTGATGCTATATGATGAATTGCTATGAGCTGCTCCTTCTGCTGCTATATGATGAATTGCTATGAGCTGCTCCTGCTGCTATATGATGAATTGCTGTGAGCTGCTCCTGCTGCTGCTATATGATGAATTGCTATGAGCTGCTGCTGGTATATGATGAATTGCACACTGCTGCTGCTGCTGTTGCTGTATGATGAGTTGCTATGAGCTGCTGCTGCTATATGATGGTTTCAAGTGGTGCTGCTATATGATAATAACCAGCCACTTGGACCATCGAATTTCAACAAATAATTGTTCTTCATTTAAATGTGGGTCATGCATTCTTCGGTTAAATTAGGCAATGTGATCTCTATGGAAAACATTGACCAAAGTAGATTGTGCCAAGTAGATGGTATCTTTGTATTTGCATTTTGAGCAAATGGTGATGGTCTGTTTTCCTATCATATTAATCACTGCACTGGGTTCAATTTGTGATGTTTGCAAGTCAAATTAATTTTCATACGGGAAGCAAAATGAAAAAATATAATGCAATCTAGACTTTTCACTGATCATACCAAATATAAGCTGAAAACGCAATGAAAAGAACTGGTTGGCTTATTACATGGAGCTTATATTCACAGCTGCTTATTTTCTTAGGATAACTCGTAATAACTGTCCCTAAGAAACTTGGCCAATAGAACTGACATACAAATAACATGTCACGATGGTTGCAATGGAGGAGTGATGTACCATAGCACACTGTATAGGCTCACCGCTGCCTCTCCTTTTTTTGCGATGTTCCATGAAATTGCCACATACATCTTCTACTTTCTCATTGTGTAACCCTATCTGCAAGTTGACACAGCTAATTTCGGACATCTCTACATGATAATACATTGCATATCCCTTGCGCATATTTAAACCACCAATTAATGATTGTGTGCATAGCATAAACTAGCCATGACTCTGTGTGCTGGACTAGCAGGCGCTCTAAGGGAGCCTAATGTAGTGCACTGGAATTCCTACATGCCACCTACAGTTTTGTGTAATGTACTGCCTCTGTTCCTAAATATATGTCTTTGTAGAGATTCCAGTATGGACCACATGCAGATGTATATAGATGCATTTTCGAGTGTAGATTCACTCATTTTGCTCTGTATGTAGCCCATAGTGGAATCTCTAGAAAGACATATATTTAGGAACGGAGGTACAAGATAGTATCATGTATGACATCTACATATCTAATTTAGCAGCCAGTAGTAGAAATCATTGTCTGCACAAAGGGATTACTGGTCGAAAATCCTAGCAAAGCACGCTGGCAGGCACAAAACAATACAAGAGAGAGAGACACACTTACAAGATCATAGCAATGCCTCAATCCAGGATCTTGGTTGGCCAAGCTGTTAGATCCAGAAGAAACATCATCCTTGTAGTTTTTGCCAACTGCATAACAGTTAACAGCGACCTGTTAGTATATTTGAAGTACATCGGGCAGGTGATGCTGGACGGGTTTAAAGGTGACAAGTACCTAGGCCATGGCGGGTGCTTGGCATCTTGCCAGGCGGTGGGAATCAGGTTAGAAACGTCAAGGGTGATGTCGCTGCGCTGGCTGTCGGGGTCCGGTAAGGAGATCTAGAACCGCCGAGTAGGGTGTTTGTGGAGCGGCTCCGGTAGGGTGGACTATGGTATGGGCAAAGCAGATCTGTGGCCGTGGACGAGGGCGTAGGTGAAGCTGCTCCGGTGGTTGGGTTAAGGATGGTGTCGACGATGCGGATCTGAGGCCGTGGACAGGGCGTCAGAAGCTGCTTCGGTAGGTTGGATAACGGTGCGAGGAAGCGGATCTGAGGCCGTGGACTTGTGAGTTGGAAAAGCGGCCTCGGTAGGGTTGAGAATGCTATAGGCGAAGCCACTCCGGTGGGGTTGATGATGGTGTCGGTGAAGCGGCTCCGATAGGGTTGAGGAAGGTGTCGGCGAAGAGGATCAGAGGCCGTCGACGGGGGCGTCGGTGGGGCAGCTCTGGGGGGTGTGGACAAAGCGTCTCCAGTGGGGAGTAAGAATGAGCCACTGCAGATGCACTGCGGTTGACGAGAGTACCGACGAAGCAGATCCAGCGCCGTGGACAAGGCCGACACTGAATGGGCTGTGGTACAGTGGTGGATGAGTAGTCTACTTGTTTCTAGGGGAGGTGGGAGGGGTAGATGCGGTCACAGAAGTAGATCTAGCGAGGTGGACACCACTGGCAGTGAATGGGCTCTGGTATGCCGGTGGATGAGCAGTCTAGGGTTTCGAGAGGGGAGGGGAGAAAGGCCGATGAAGTACGGACGACGTGATGTAAGATGCTCTGGTGCTGTGGAGTTCGTCGTTTTTGTGGGAGGGGGAGAGGAAATGGGGGTGCAGTGTAGTGGGGGGAACCGAAAGTTACCAAAGCAGCCCCGACCTATTATGTAGGTGAGGGCGGTATTGTAACTGTTGGTCTCCGTGCACCAAGGACAAAAGGGGAATTTCGCATGCTAAAAACTAAGGTGGCGGAAATTTTAGAAGGAGGCGGGAGATTTTGCTGCCCGCAGGATCGTCCCTATCCAGTTTCAACTAATTTTGGACCGTGATAGCGGGAAGGTCATGCGAGACTGTGTACATGGGGCACACGTCAGCAGTTAATTAATGGTGTGAAGTCCACCCCAGAAAAAAACATAATAACTCAGGATGATGCGCCGATAACTTGGACGTTCACACGGGCGCGGCCAATCGTACGGATGTAGTGGCACGTTCACAAAAAAGGGATCAAACGCTCAGCCTATGTATTTCTTGTGTAAATAGATAACTTAGTGCAATTGGTTATTTACTTTAGACATAATGCATTGACGTGTTAGTGTAGAGGCGCACGAAAAGAAATGGATATTGTAGTCCGCTACTTAAAAGTGTTACCTCATATGATTACATAGCCTCCATTTCATAAATTGCGTACTCGTTGAATTCATATATGAATATTACATATATTACTTCATAATAGAACCTTAAATCATCCAAGACTAATGATTTTGAATGCAAGAGTAACAATGGTGCATGTACATGATAGCTACATTGGTTGTTTGAAGAAACATCACTGCAACTTTGGCATGCACAACTGGAAAGGTTTATTTAAATAGAAAAAAATGTGATACGTGAGTGTCGAATCTTTATAGCGTTGGATCGATATTGTACCTTTGGCCACGATACTAAGTAGATATTGATTTATGTTCAAGCGATGCACGTCCACGATCGCTAAATAGTGATACATGAATGAATTGTGCAATCTCTCTCACACACATACATATCTCATTTCCCTGTGGGCATCGAAATTCGTGTATTTCTGTCCCTTCGTCAAGGTTAGAATTCGTCTTTCTACCCCATCCTACAAGTCTCTCACACAGAAACACACACGCTCTCTCTGTCGAACACGCCCACCCCTTTAATTCTGCCCACCCACAGCTACTAATATCTCAAAGTATAATAATGTCTCTCACACATATGCCTAAGGTTAACTCGAGTTCCAGAACCATATGAATACATACAATGGGATTCCACCAGAGCACCTTTTGTTTTGAGATTTCGCTCTCTCTCTCTCTCTCACACACACACACACACGCTCTTGCATTTGCATGCACACCGTTTCGTTTATCTTCGTGATGCTTTAAGTATGCCTCGCACAAATGCTATCTACCTATCCCTTAATATAGCTAGATATGTGTCACACAAACTCCTTCTCCCTACTAGCAAGATGCCCATGCGTTGCACGGAACATCAAGATGCATTTGTATGAGTAGTTTATCTTGTGGGAGAAAAGGATGAACGAGGGAATGCCTTATTTGCAAATGCGGAGATGGGTGTGGGTATCTTTTTGCAAAATTGCCATAGTTTCCTTCCTATCCGTCGGATATAAATCAGATGGCCTATATTGCAGGATGGCAGGAACACCATCATCACCAACTTTGTTTTTTATAAGAGTAGAGATATGTAAGTGTCACTGCCCCCCCTCGACACACACACCCACACCCACACAACCAAACACACACACTTCCCAACACCGAAGGAGTAGGGTGAAACCTCGATCTTGATACTAATCTATCGAGTGGCTTCTCTCTCAAACACACACACACGCACACACACTACCCAACACCGAAGGAACAGGGTGGCACCTCGATCTTGATAGTAATCTATCTACTCCTCTTTCAAACACACACACACTCGCTAGTTGTGCCTCTGTGCCTACCGCGCAGACTCTCGATACGTCTTTCTCTCCCCCTCCCCCACCCCAACAATGATAGCAGAAGGGGGACAACTTGATCTGATCGTAATCTGTCAATTGGTTTCTCTCTTGAACATTGTGTCTCTGTGCCTCGCTCAGTAGCCCCCTCGATATGTAGACTTCTTGCGCGCGCACAACTGTAGTGACGATGACGCTGAACCCAGTGTGCCTCGTTTTTACCGGCCTCATGTGATAGTTTTCACCCCGTTTTATGTTAATTAACATGGCAACCTTTTCTTTGTTACTACTAGTGAATCTGAAATCATTCGTGGCAGACATAAAATATATCACTTCAACCCAATTATCGCAGTAACTATTTTAAAAGAAACTAGCTAGATGCCCGTGCGTTGCATGGAACATCAAGATGCATTTGTATGAGTAGTTTATCTTGTGAGAGAAAAGGATGAACGAGGGAAGGCCGTATTTGCGAACGTGGAGAGGGGTGTGGGTATATTTTTCAAAATTTCCATAGTTTCCTTCCTATCCGTTAGATATAAATCCGACGGCTTATATTGCAGGATGGCACACACACCATCATCACCAACTCTGTGTTCTACTTCCTCCGTTCCTAAATATTTGTATTTTTAGAGATTTCAACAAGTGACTACATATGGAGCAAAATGAGTGAATCTACACTCTAAAACATGTCCACATACACATCCGTATGTGGTAGTCCATTTGAAATCTTAAAAAGACAAATACTCCCTCCATTCCTAAATATAAGACCTTTTAGAGATTCTACTATAAACTACGTACGGATGTATACAGACATACTTTAGAGTGTAGATTCACTCATTTTAATCTGTATATAGTCTATAGTGGAATCCCTAAAAGGTCTTATATTTGGGAACAGAGGGATTATTTAGGAACGGATGGAGTATAAGAGTAGACATGGAGATATATCTCCAGCATGGTCTACAACAAAAATGTGCTGGACTGGTTAGCGCCGGATGCTCGCAACGCGATGACATGATTTCGAATTCTGTCTTTAACTTTAGATTTTTATATTATATATTACTTATTTAATATATACTTCTTTCGCTACTGTACTGACAGTGGAACCCACAAAGTACTTAGAATACAAGATTACAGATGGACTTGTTTCTTTTTAACTTTCTGTACGAAGCTGTAGCCACCCTGCAAGTCACGTGTACACTGTACATGCAATTAACTTTTTATAGAGGGTCAATCATACACGCAATTAACTCAAATGGATTGGATGTCACTCTATTATTTCTAGCATAAGAGCATCTCCAACGGTAGCCGGCAAATTTCCTCCCGCTTCCTTCCGCGGAGGATGACATCAAACGCCAGCGGCATACATTTTCACAACTCTAACCAACCAGATGAAATTCATGCAAACACGGACTGATTTCATATAAGCATGAAGGATTTCATATAAAAAGCTGGATCTTCATATAAACATGATGGATTTCATTACATTTACATGAACTAAGCGGTGCCAATCCGGCTCTCTTGGTATACTTAATACTCCCTCCATCCGGAAATACTTGTCTTAGAAATGGATGTATCTAGACTTATTTTAGTTATTAGATACATACAATTTATCCATTCTTAGAACAAATATTTCCCGCCAGCTGGAGAGGGGGTACATAATATAAATGGCTGCCCGCAGATCCCTTTGTCTTCCTCATGTCCGGCAGCCACTTGCGGGGTCGACGAAGGTCCTCGGAAGAGAGGAAGCAGCAAAGAAACCACCTGAATGCGCAATCGTCGCCACCACGGTGGCCTTCATGGGACCCAAGTGGCCACGACCTCCCGTGTTCTACTTCTCCTCGATGATGGCGACCGACACAAAGAAGCTGGCCACCAACTCGTCGCTCTCCATGCACCCGGCTTCTGTCTGTGCCTGCATGGCGCTGCCGCAGGCACGGGAGGGGCGCGCACAGACACTAGTGGCGCGGTACGACGCGGCAGCGATGACGCCCGTACCTGTGTGCTCGCGGCCGTGCCGGTGTGGAGCAACTCGCCACTCCTCATCGAGCTGAACTGGAGCGGCGAGTTGCTGAACCACGCGCCTGCTTGGGGCAGCAACTGGCTCCGTCGGGCCAAGCGAGGTTGGTGAAGCACCAAGCGGCCTCGCCCGTATCCGGAGGGCTCGGCGGGCCACCCAGTCGGGTAATATGCCGGAGAACGGCTCCTCAGAAGCCATCGGAAGAGTGGAGAAAATGGTGAAGGAGGAGATGGGGGAGCAGTGGAGGGGTGCGATTCTTGCCCACTGTCTGTCTGGCCTCGTGTAGATAGAGGGCGGACGGTAGGAGCTTGGCCGGCGTCTGGCCTCATTTAAACTGAGGGCGGACGGGAGGAGCTCGGTCGGTGTTGCTTTTAATTCCGGCCCGCTCATGAACGGACGTGTGGCCGGAGTAGGTTTGTCAGTTTGCATGCGGGTTTAATGGAGGCGAGGAGGCGTGTTCAACCGGGCGTGCAGCGTGCGGTGCAGTTCCCGATACGGCTTTAATGCAGACGAGGGAGGGAGTAGCGGTTCCCGAAATGTTCAACGTCCAATGCATCCTCCTTCAATTAATGCATGAGGGAAGTAATGGGAGGAGGACCGGGAAAAGAGGCTACATGATGTGAATGCAACACAGTTTGCCCTCATATAAAGGTGCCCCTCCATTCCAATGCATCTACCACATCGTACGCACCTAAGCATTTGCCTAAGCACCTACACTACGCGTGAAAGCCCTCGCTCTAGACCCATGGCGGCGATGCGCGTGAGCGGCTAGCGGCTTTGCCAGATGGTCCACGACGTCGGCCTGCGGCATGGCGCCGAGGATCGTCTCCAGACGGTGTTGGCGACTGGCTAGTGGATGGCCGCCGTCGATGCCAACTACGACTCTCAGTTGGACCAGATGGTCGTTGCCACCACCAACAAGTTCACCGTCCTCAAGAAGCTCGCGGACGACATCGCCGTACTCCTCCAGCCCGCGCGCCCGGGCTCCTCATTGCCTGCCACCCTAATTGGCCTCCATGGCCGGAACCTCTTTCAAGCACTGGTGGCCCTGCGACTGCCCGCCGACGCCATGAAGAATGTCCACCTGGAGGTCGCGCTCGCCGTGGGGCACCTCGCCCTACAAGAATTCATCGACCTACACATCCATGTGTACGAGCAAATCATGTACATAGGTATCTACAAGGACAGTGAGGACGCTACGACGTTGGCCTTCCTCAATCGGCTGGAAGCCTTGGATGCCTTTGCTGAGAAGCACCTCGACCTCGCCACAAAAGCAGCCGCTCCTTAGCCGCCGGTCGGTGGCGCGACGCACTAAGTTGAGGAGGAGGAGGTCATACGTTGATGGATGCATCTTTCTTCTTGCCTCCTGCAAGCACCACTGTGATCGCCTCATCATCGTGGCCTTAATTCTTATTGTGCTGTTGCATTCTCGTTCCAATCAATACCGACATGTGCGATCCCTTTTCTTAATTATATGCATCACTGTAACTAGTATTCCATCCGTCAATTTATAAGTTTTGCTTACCTTTTCCATCAACTTCGTGCAACGCGCGGGCATCTTGCTAGAAACACTAGAACATGTCGGACCGCGTGTGACCAAACTGATGATGCGCCAACCTAGCTACGACGTACCCTGCTTATCTGGCGGAAATAGCCCCACCCTAGCGTTTCCAATCCTTATTTCTATCTATCGATCGTGCCAAGGAGAAGAACCAAAATGTTACAATTTATACATGTTTCACTACTCCTCCTATAAAGGACTCACTTGGTGATGGTGGTGTGTCTGCCATCCGTCGTTTCGGACCATTAGATCTGCATCTAACGGCTGTGAGGTAAGTTGTGGCATTTTTGCAACAATAGCCCACTTCTCAGCTCGAATTTGCAGAAAACCCCTTATTATCTTGAAAGCAACCACATCCTCCCTCACCTCATCAAAACAGCATGAGAAATATATTTTGAGTGAAAGGTACTCCCTCCGTTCCTAAATATTTGTCTTTCTAGAGATTTCAATAAGTGACTACATACAAAGCAAAATGAGTGAATCTACACTTCAAAATATGTCTATATAATCCGTATGTGATAGTCCATTTGAAATCTCTAAAAGACAAATATTTAGGAATGGAGGGAGTAATATATTAGGAGTATATCAAAACAAGAGTGATTTCTTTCAAGTTTGTGAACAAGTACTACTATTCTACTACTTTGGATCCGTCGCAACGCACGGGCACATTTCTAGTAAAAGGAAAAGGCCTACCGCGTTCGCATCGCACCCCCTCACACGCACGGGAATCGAGAGTAATCCACGGCCCATCCGGCACGACACATAGCTTAGGGAAGGCGTGTTGCCTAGCATTTTCACTTTCATGTGGACCGCCTTTGAACAAACCGACTATTGGCAAACCGCACCCCGCCCGCCGCCGGGTTGGAAAACAGAAACGTGGGGAAGATCTAGTTGTAGCACGGAAGCCAAGAAATTTGGTGTCAGATGGGGCTCGTTGATAGAGTAGGAGCATTCCGTACTACTCTACTCCTACTAGTACCAAGTTTGCACTATACAACTAGTACTACCACTATACAACTAGTAGGTACGTGCATGACACAGTGTTGTAGGAACAAAAAACGGGAATACCTTGTTTTGGGTGATTTATCTTTTTTTCTTCAGTCAACGTAGTATGAATAATATGATGTGGGGGGGGGGCACCCATGAAGCTTATGTGGCTTGGTTGCATGGCTACGAAAGGTTAGAGAAAAATAAATAGATAATGTGTTTAGAGTGCACTCCACTAAATAGATATACTTTGGATCCATTGCAACGGGCCGGCACATCTATATTTATACCCCCTATATAGTGTGTGAATAACTTTGAAAGTTGGTCGTTGGATGAAGCCAACTCGACGGTACAAAGATGGCAAATCCGAGCACTACTGGCCATTGGATATCATCTACATTCCACCAGATTCTGCCACATGTAGAATCTAGAAGACTCCATGGTTGAACTTCATTCATGACTAACTTTGCCACAACTAAGCTTAGGCAAAGTGTGTCTGCCACAGAAAATGTGGCTAACAAAATGGCCACCACAAGTGTGGCAAGATTTTGCAAGAAGTTGAGTCTATGACATGTGGACCATGTAGCTAGAAAAGTGTGGCAAGACACAAGTGTAGCAATGAACCAAACACATGCCTGGTGTGTTTGGTAGGGTGTATGAAGGGTGCATGATCCCAAGAGTTCCCTTCTGGACCCACTTTTGGGTGTTTGGTAGAGTGTATGGAGGGTGCATGAGTCCACACTAGCTTAGCACAAATACACTAGAAGCATGCATGAAGAGCGCATACATGAAGAGGGGTGTTGAGTTGAGCATGCATGAAGAGGGAACAACTATGCTGAGACGAGAACGCAACCAAACACACTTGTGGCACGCCTAAGCTTAGGCGTGGCAACCTTAGGCTGCAAACCAAACATCTATACCCCTATATCACGTGTGAATAACTTTGAAAGTTGGTCGTTGGATGAAGCCAATCCGATGGTACAAAGATGGCAAATCCGAGCACTACTGGCCGTTGGATATCATCTACATTCCACCAGATTTTGCCACATGTAGAATCTAGAAGACTCCACATGTAGAAGCATAATGCACAAACCACCATAATCTCATGCGTGCAATGCACGTGTACCTTACTAGTAGTTGGGAGTAGTAGCAAGAAACAAATTCCGGGTTTGGCACGAGCTCGTACTGTGGGAGCACCACAAGGCCTACCGCTTGAGTTACATTTCCCTCTCGGGGCCCACGGGACCAAACTTCAGTGGCTTAGTGCCCGGTCTATGAGTCAATGACATGCATACCTTAAATGCGGCTAGCCCACATGTCATTCTTATGGTGGTGTGGTTCGCGACTCACTCGTTCGAGATGAACCGGCTGGTGGTGGCGTGGTCGTGGCGACGGTGCCACATCTGGGCGTCGGGGCGTTACAAGGTGTAGATGGCCACACCGGCGGGTACTACCTGTAGTACAGAAGTACTCCAGCTGAGGATTGATGCCCGGGATGAAATGTGTCACAGCCGCTGGATGAAAATTAGATGGTGCGGGAGTACGGATCGGAGCACAACAACGAAGCAGGCAAACCGCATCCAATCGGGTGTGGGTGTGGTAGAAAGTTGATGGTCACTGCAGTTCAGCTGGCCCGCATGTCATGCACACAAAGGCAGAGGAGCGGTGGGGCCGAGAGGGATGAGGTGCATGTCGGGGGGATGGGGATCCCCTGACATGAACAATCCTACCATTCTTTCACTGACATGTGGGACCCCAAGTGTGGGTCCCACCTGTCAGCGAAGGAAAGGCAAGGTAAGGCAGTGATAGCCACGTCAGAGGATCCATGTCCATGTCGGGGGCCGTCGTGCTTACAGGTAGGGTTGGAGCAGCGTCGTGGGAATCGCGTGTGGGTGTGGCAGTGGTAGAAACAAGAAACGTGATGGTCACCGTGGTTCAACTTCCATGGACAAGCTGTCATGTCCGCCGAGACATGTATATCAAAACTAGAGTGTTTATATTTCAAGGACGTGAACATGTATTATTCTACTACTTTGGATCCATTGGAACGCACGGTCCAGCACATTGGTAGTAGTAGTGTCTATCTCTATCTCTAGAGGCCTTCCCTCGTTCATCCTTTTCTCTCACAAGATAAACTACTCATGCAAATGCATCTTGATGTTTCGTGGAACGCACGAGGATGTTTCCTTGGGGGTCTCTCCAGCGCGGTGTGGCCGTAGTTGCAAGTTGACGCCCCTTGAGATGCCGACGTTGAGGGGCACTCGGATTTCCTCCGATGAGCAGGAAGATGAGTTTGATCACGTAGTAAATGCATTCTAAAGACTACTTCCGTGTCCATTTCCTAATTCCGCCCCTGCCCACTATTTAACAGGTTAGGCTCGGTGCGAGTGGAGATTGGCTTGCATATGTACGGGAGGGTACCAACATCAATTTGCTCAACATTTACAACGGTGACACCGTCCCCGTAGAACCTTTGTCCAACATTGGGATCAGCCATGCAACGGGCTACCGCATGAATTGGTACGATGGAACCATGGTGAGATTGAATAAGATAGCACGAACCTTGCACACGGCAGTCAAAGGTGGACCATGCTGTCTGCGGCCGATTTGTTGCCGTACGAGTATGAAGACGCTGTGCTATTTTCTAACCGCATCTGCGCGGTGACAAACCAAGGGACTTGTTTCATATGGGACACATCCTATGATATACTCCCTCTCTCCCAGTTTATTTGTTTTTAATCTTTTTGTTTTATAAGTTTCAAATTCAAATTTAGAGTTCCCCATGACATGTTGAGATTACAATGTCCATTAAATCGTTGCGTGCATGTACAGTAAAGAAACAAATCTCGAGTTTGGCACGAGTTCATGCAGCGGTAGCACCAGCCAGGCGCAGGAGTTACATTTCCCTCTCAGGGCCCTTGGGACTGAGCTTCAGTGCCTTACTACACCTGCCTTTGAGTCAATAACATGTGGACCCAATAGGTGGCTGGTCCACATGTAATGCTCCCGAAGGTAGAGGGGCAGTGGGGCCGTGAGGGGTGAGCCGCAGGTCGGGGGACGTGTGGTGTCATGGGTTCGTGTGGCGTCATGGGAATCGCGTGTGGCTGTGGTAGAAACTTGATGCTCGCCGCATTTAAGGTGGCCCACATGTCATGCACACAAAGGCAGAGGGGCGGTGGGCCGAGAGGGGTGAGGCGCACGTCGGGGGACGTGGTGTCGTGGGTTGGAGCGGCGTCATGGGAATCGACAAGCTTTCATGTCTACGGACACATGCATTGCATACTGATCACTGGAAGGAGTAGTAGAGAAAGCTAGGCAGATAAATAGTTCCTTATAGTCAAGCGGACCCATGCTACTACTTGTTCCAAAGACATGCACACCATCGAAATAGTCCATCTATATCAATATCGGTGAATAATTTTTTTGTCTTCTTCTTCTTCTTCTTCTTATTCTCATTTTCTATGGGAGATGGCTTCGCAACAAGCTCTTTGGACCTTGTATCTATCTCGAAACTCACACGGGCATCGAGGGCAACATATTTTATCCGCTCGTACGTCAAGGGATAATTCTCCCATCCAGACGACCTTAATGCCACTGTCTCGTCACCCTTCTGAAGATTTGTACCGAGCACACAATTTGCTATGTTGAATAGGGATGGTGTCTGTTTATCACAATCTTCTACATGAATTTTGATTCTGGTTTGTAGGTCAGTGATGCTTTTCAAATCAAGGTTGTACAGCTCCAGCTTCTATTTGTCCCCTTCGATGGCTGCCCCACAGAAGTATATGTCCTCCCGAGACAAGAAATCATGAAGCTCACCTGGTATGGAGGGCGCGTGTATGAGGTGGTACACCAAAACATCATCTTTGAGGCACAACTGAAGGACGGCGGCACGTTGGATCTTCCCAATGGCACGCTCCGTGTACTCTGCGTCGAGACCGATGACCCTCTGAAAGTGCAACTATCCCTAGGTGGTTTTGGTAATTCATAACAACATATAGCTCATTGAGCTAATGCTATTCCAAGATGACTATTTCAGGAAAGCTCAATGATTGGCATGGCATGGATGTGAAAGTGGAACCCTCAAAATGCTAAGGACAAAGGATTGGCTCAAGCTCAAAAGCTCAAGACTCTTCATTTTATATTTTAGTGATCCAAGATCACATTGAGTCTTTAGGAAAAGCCAATACTATCAAGGAGGGATGAGGTGTTGCTTAATGAGCCTCTTGCTTCATGTGCTTAGTGATATACTCCAAAACCCTCAACTACTTTCCCATATCCACATATGACCTAAACCCTAAGCCAAACTCGGTCATACCGATTCTTTCTATCCGGCGCCACCAAGTTTCACTTGTCATAAGCCACTGCCAAACCCTAGCAAATCGGTTCTACCAATAGGGATCTCGGTCTCACCGAGATGGGATTGCAAACTCTCTGTTTCCCTTTCGTAACTTTTCGGTCTCACCGAAAGAGCAAATCGGTCCCACCGAGATTGCAATGTAAATTCAGTGTTTCCTTTTTGTACCTTTTCGGTCTCACCGAAAGAGCAAATCGGTCCCACCGAGTTTGCCTGACCAACTCTCTGGTTAGCTAATTACCAAAATCGGTCTCACCGAGTTTGTGTAATCGGTCTCACCGAGATTACATTATGCCCAAACCCTAACCATATCGGTCCTACCGAGTTGCATGTCAGTCCCACCGAAAATCTCTAACGGTCACTAGGTTTACCTTTTCGGTCCGACCGAGTTTGTTGATTCGGTCCCACCGAGATTGGAAAACTGTGTGTAACGGTTGGATTTTGTGTGGAGGCTATATATACCCCTCCACCTCCTCTTCATTCGTGGAGAGAGCCATCAGAACACATACACAATTCCAACTCATATGTTCTGAGAGAGAACCACCTACTCATGTGTTGAGACCAAGATATTCCATTCCTACCATATGAATCTTGATCTCTAGCCTTCCCCAAGTTGCTTTCCACTCAAATCTTCTTTCCACAAAATCCAAATCCTATGAGAGAGAGTTGAGTGTTGGGGAGACTATCATTTGAAGCATAAGAGCAAGGAGTTCATCATCAACACACCATTTGTTACTTCTTGGAGAGTGGTGTCTCCTAGATTGGCTAGGTGTCACTTGGGAGCCTCCGACAAGATTGTGGAGTTGAACCAAGGAGTTTGTAAGGGCAAGGAGATCGCCTACTTCATGAAGATCTACCGCTAGTGAGGCAAGTCCTTCGTGGGCGATGGCCATGGTGGGATAGACAAGGTTGCTTCTTCGTGGACCCTTTGTGGGTGGTTGCTTCTTCATGGACCCTTTGTGGGTGGAGCCCTCCATGGACTCACGCAACCATTATCCTTCGTGGGTGGAGCCCTCCGTGGACTCGCGCAACCATTACCCTTCGTGGGTTGAAGTCTCCATCAACGTGGATGTAGGGATAGCACCACCTATCCGAACCACGGGAAAAACATCCGTGTCTCCAATTGCGTTTGAATTCTCCAAACCCTTCCCTTTACATTCTTGCAAGTTTCATGCTTTACTTTCCGCTGCCAATATACTCTTTGCATGCTTGCTTGAATTGTGTGATGATTGCTTGACTTGTCCTACAATAGCTAAAATCTGCCAAGAACTAAAATTGGGAAAAGGTTAAGTTTTTATTTCGTCAAGTAGTCTAATCACCCCCCTCTAGACATACTTTCGATCCTACAGGTGGTATCAGAGCTTTGGTCTCCATTTTCTTTGATCTCCATAGCTTTTGGTGGTCATAGTCTTGGTTTCACAACCTAGGAGAGTATGGCGTCTAGCGAGGGAAATTATCACCATAGAGGTCCTTACTTTGATGGTACTAATTTTGCTAGTTGGAAGCATAAAATGAAAATGCATATTCTTGGACATAACCCTGCCGTTTGGGCTATTGTGTGTGTTGGTTTGCAAGGTGACTTCTTTGATGGGAAAGAACCAAACCGTGAAGCTACCGCGGATGAGTTGAAGATGTTGCAATACAATGCTCAAACTTGTGATATTCTCTTCAACGGATTGTGCCCTGAAGAATTCAACAAAATCAGCCGTCTTGAGAATGCAAAGGAAATTTGGGACACTTTGATTGATATGCACGAAGGTACCGACTCCGTCAAGGAATCCAAGTTGGATGTGCTTCAAAGTAAACTTGACAAGTTCAAAATGAAGGATGGTGAAGGTGTTGCTGAAATATACTCTAGGCTTGCTCTCATCACAAATGAGATTGCCGGCTTAGGAAGTGAAGAGATGACCGATAGATTCATCATCAAGAAGATTCTAAGAGCCTTGGATGTAAAATATGATACCGTGTGCACATTGATCCAAATGATGCCCAATTACAAAGATCTCAAGCCAATAGAGGTGATTGGAATAATTGTTGCTCATGAGATGTCACTCAAGTATAAAGAGGAACTTCACAACAAATCAAGTGGTGCCTACAAAGCCTCATGTGAAGCCCCTACAGCATCAAGTGAGAAACAAAACTTCAATGAAGAATTGAGCTTAATGGTGAAGAACTTCAACAAGTTCTACAAGAGTAGAAGCAAAGATAGAAGCTCCAAATCAAGGTCCTACAATGACAAAAGATCTTCTAGTCGAGAGCGAAACTGTTACAATTGTGGAAGACCCGGACACTATTCCAATGAGTGTACGGCTCCCTACAAGAGAAGAGAAGATTCTCCAAAAAGAAGAAGCAAAGGATCACCACCAAGAGAGAGAAGGAGTAGAGATGATCGTTATGAACGAAGATACTCACGGAGAAGCAAGGATTCGGAAAGGAAGGAAAAATCATCAAGGAGCTACATAAGACGAAGACATCAATCTCATGTTGGTGAATGGGTATCCGGCTCCGACTCCGACAGCCACTGCGAGAGAAGTTATCACTCCGACTCCGAAGATACTCAAGATGAAGGTGTTGCCGGTCTAGCACTTGTGTCAACCAACTCCTACGACATATTTGACTCACCAAATGAAGGAATTGGAAGATGCTTCATGGCCAAAGGTCCTAAGGTAACACACCCCGAGTATGTTGATTTCAATAGTGATGAAGATGACTTGTTAGGTGATGATTTGCTTGGTGACAACTATAGTGATGAATACTATGATGAAAGACCAATTAATCATGCTAATCAACATAAAACGAATGACAATGATAAGGAGAAGATTGAGGCTCTAACTAAAGAACTAAAAACTCTTAAGTTAGCTCATGACACTATCTTTGAAGATCATCGAGAACTTTTAAGAGCTCATGAGAAACTACGCTTTGAAAAGCTCAATCTTGAGCAAGAGCATGAGTTCTTAAAGGCAATCAATGATGATCTCCGCAAGAAAAGTTCTTCTTACATTGCCAAGCGTTTACTCTTATCCACTTACATGCCTCAAGTCAAGTCTAGTAACAAGAACAAGAAAGATTCTTCCTCTAGCAGTAACAATGATCATGCTAAATCCAATATTGTTGCTTCTAGTAGTTCTCTTAATTCCACTAATGATTCTCTTAGCCAAGTTACACTTGAGCAAGAAAATAGCTTATTGAAGGGAATTATAGAGAAAGGAGTGTACAAAAGCCTTGCCGGGAGTAAGCAATTCGAGGAAATTGTGCGCAAGCAAGGAATGCACCGGAAGAATCAAGGTGTTGGTTTTGAACGAAAGTTCAATGCCAATGGAGTTGAGTGGGAAGAAGATCAATACCCCAAGACAAAGTTTGTTCCTCAACAAGAGAAGTATGATACTTCTTTCAAGGGGACACAAGCTCAAGATGATCTTCCACCACAAGACTAGAAGCAAAAAGGCAAGGACAAGCTTCAAGAGGAAATTGATGCATTTGAAGAAGCTCCTAAGACCTTAGTCAAGTGGATTCCCAAGACTACTTCAAGTTCCACTTCATCAAGTATGACTACAACTCCAAGGATTCCCATCAAGATGGTGTGGATCCAAAATAAGAAGAACTAAAGAGTTCTCGAGGGTGACTCCGCCAACATACTTCACTCTTATCATTTTGGCAAGAACAAGTGCAATCAACTTCCACATCTTGCACTAGTTCAAGGAGTCACAAACCCTCTTGTTGGTAAGACAAGGGACAAGGTAACCTAAAAGTTTTCATGGACATCATCTTGTGTGTGCATCACTCTATGTCTATGGATATCCTTGTTTGTTCCTTGTGGGACTAACCCATGTAGGTATTGAAAGTGCAATTCACTCAAATGGATAGCTCCAAGTGATCTACATCAACATTGAGCATCCACATCTTCAACATCTACATGAAGTCATCATCGAAAAAACCCGAGGTTAGTTCATCCCTCTAAGGGGGGATATCACATCTAGGGGGAGCTTTACTCTAAGACTTGAGCTAAAGCAACTCTAATGATGTGAACACAACAATGCTTTATGTAAAAGTGGTAACCCCACTTGAGCTTAAACGATGAGTATGACCTATGATCAAGTGTTCTCACTTGACTCCTAAGTCAATATACTCATATATAGATGACCTTGTCATCACAAATTGCTTGATAGATGCTAGAATTGGTTGTGCATGCCTTGTCACATATTTCATTTGCCATCTTATTGTGTGAGCATGCTGATTGCTATTTTACTCATTCGAGGACATCCACTTGTTGTTTTGATTGTTTGGTTTTATTTCCTTTTGCCAAGTGGATGGACAAGAATGCCTAAGAACCTCCTCTAGCTATCTATGCTTTTCTCGTCTCAAACTCTATTCATGCTACATCACAAAATTTGATCAAGTCAGATTCGGACCACTCTGTGTGAGGAGCGCTTGGAGTCCCCGATTCGTCATAGACTTAAACTTCCAAAACCTCTTTATGATTCTCGGTCTGACCGATACCCCACTTTCGGTCCTACCGAGATCATTAAGTTGATCTAGGTTTTCGATCTCGGTGCAACCGATTTGAAACTTTCGGTCACACCGGGTTGCAACAACTGTATACAGTTTTGCATCTCGGTGCCACCGAGCTGTTCCACTCGGTCACACCGACAGGTTCGGGCTATATATAGTCACGGGCAAAAATTTGGAAATTTCTCTGAACCCCTTCGCCCGCGCGATAGCCTGCTCTGCCAACGTGGTCTCCGGATCGTCTCCTCGCTGCCAGCCGCCTCCAGTCGCTGGTCTCCGTCGCCGTCAACGGGAATTCTACCCCACCGTTGCTGCCGTAGAGAGTCTCCGCCGAACTAGGGTATGGACTCGATCTTTGTGCTATTCCCCAATCCAATTCTTAGCACATTGTGATCATCATGATTCTTGCCACGATTGAAACACTCCTATCCAGTCAATGCGTTCGTAGATAAATTTTGATTCAAAAATTTTAGGGTTAGGTTTCCGCCGAAACCATCTCGGACCCACTGAGTTGAAAAACTCGGTCCCACCGATTTGGCTTATGCCATTGCACAAGTGAGACTCGGTCTGACCGAGAATTACTTATCGGTGTGACTGATTTTGGAACTTTGTGAAACCCTAGCAGTCTCGGTGCCACCGAACTGTGACTCGGTCTGACCGAGTTCACTAGTTTAGGTTCCAAAACTGCTTCGGTATCACCGAGTTTAAAAATCGGTAGATCCGAGATGATTTCAGTGGGAAACTAAAACTAAGTTTTTGGATCATTCTTTTGCAAAAATCTCTGCATTTTGTGATGCTCATCTATTCTACCTCATCTATAAACTATTCACAGGATCAGCAGTCAGAGTTTGCATCATGTCAGACCAAAGTGATAGCCAGAACTTGTCAGAGCAGCAAGTGCAGATGAGTGAGGGCACTAGTCCCTCCAGCTCTTCAGATGATGGCAGCAGAAGTACCCCAAGCAATTTGCCAAAAGCTGCCACCAGACAGAGGAAGAAGAGAACTTCAGATTCTGAGGATGAAGATTATGTGGCAGAGGAAGAGGAAGCCACATCAAAGAGAGTTGAGCCAGCACAGGGCACAAAGCCAGGATTGAAAATCAAAAGGCCAACAGGCAGGCAGCCTATGTCAAAGGCCAGAGCTTCAACTAAGAAGCCCACTCCCATAGAGCCAGTTGCTGCTAAAGGCAAGAAAAGAAAGGAAAGGGTGAAGAAGACCATAGCCAGAGTGCTTGGAAAGGCTTCCATCATGGAAGAAGAGGAAGAGGTAGCTGCACCAGCACCTAAGGCACCCAAGCTGATGGGTGATGCCATAAGATCAGGGGCAGCTGCTTCCAAGGCCAAGCCAGCTCCAAAGCCAAAGCCAAAGAGAAATACAAGAAGCATCCCAGCTGCTGAGAAGAACAAGGCCCCAGTGCCTGAAGCTGCTGAAGAAGATGAGGAAGAGCAAGTACTCAGAAAGCTCAAGCCCAAGATTCCAGACCACAACGATGCTCATCCTGTGGCTGAGGATATGAAGCTCAGGAGAGACTCAGGGCTGCGGAAGTGGAGAGAAGCAGACCCGTATGCTTCAAGGAGAAGAACTGCTGTTGACTATAGATTTCACACCAAGGAACAGCAGGACTTCTATGAGACAGTGCTGCTTGATAAGAAGCCAATTGTCTGTGATATGAGATGGGTCGACTGGGAATACATCAAGGAAAATGAGGAACACTACCCTGGAGTGCAGGACAGCTTCAAGGCATATGGAGTAGAGGACTTTGTTGGGCAGAAGCTCACAAAGTGGAATGAGGAGCTTATTATGCAGTTCTACTCCACAGCCCATTTTTATCCAGATGGTAGGATAACTTGGATGTCTGAAGGTACGAGGTACCAATCTACAGTTGCTGAATGGGCTCAGCTGATCAATGCCCCAGAAGAGCAGGAGGATGACTTGGATATCTATGGCAAGAAGAAGATGGACCACAACTCTATGTCCAATATGTACAAGGAAATTCCAAATGAAGCTCTTGAAACTTTCAAGTTTGGGTCTGTGCATTATCTTCTGTCAGGGCTGCCAACCATTAACTGGATCCTAAGGCACACCTTATTGCCCAAGTCAGGTGATCACAAGATGATCAGAGGCCATGCAATAAATTTGCTTCATATTTTTGATGTGCCTCAGAAGTTCAAAGTGATGAGCCTCATGGTAGAGACCATTAAGAGGACAGCAGCTGATCAGAAGAGGAGCTGTGGATATGCCCCACAAATTCAGGAATTAATCAACTCCAAGATGGGCACGGGAATATACTTGTTGGACAAGGAACACTTGCCTATTCATCCAGATTTTGAGGACAATCAAGTTGTGATGAATGAGAACGAACCATCATCAGTTCAAGCACAAGCAAAGAAGGAGAAGGCAAGGAAGGAGAAAGCTGCCAAGATGCCAACTCGAGAGGAGGCATCTGAGTATTTCTTGAAAACCAAACAAGAGTAGCTTGGTTACCTAATTGCATCCACCCTGCGGATTGAGAAAGGACTAGCCACCCTAACTCAGAACCAGGCAAGCCTAGAGAGAATCATGGAACAAAAGTTCTATGACCTGGATGTCAAGGTGACAGAGATTCAGACTGCAGTGGAGCAGCTCCAAGATGACATGCAGGAGAGGAGAGGCAGGACTACAACTGATGCCTTTGCCAGAGTGCCACGAGGTCCGAGGTCATCTGCAGTGCCAGTTGCTGACTCCAGAGTCACCATGTCTGCACCAGCTACAGCTTCAGTTCCACCAGCTCCAGCATCTACTTCAGCCTCGACTCCGACCACGTCTACAGAAGGCTTCGTCCTTGGAGTGCTCCGGACTCCACCACCACCTGAAGATCAAGCCTGAGAGTCGATCTAGCACTATGCATTTTCTAGGAACTTTTTGGTAACTTGTTGCCAAAGGGGGAGAAAATGTATAGATCATAGGCTTCGAGAGAGAGAGAGAGAGTGTTGCTTTTATTCTCTCTTGCTTTATTTGGTGGTTTTTCGAACTTTGTTTGCTTTTGAGTGCTTGAGATACTATTTTATTGCTCGTGAGACATTGATGATCATGTGTTTGATCATAAGCTACACTTAATGTTTGCTTAATATTATCATCTTATCTATCTTATGTGATCATTCACTATTCTTGGTGATGAGTGCATGTATTTCATTCTTATCATTTTAAGCACTCCACTAAGATGTATGTGACATGGAAGAGTAACCCATGACTCTAACTCCTTGCGCATTTGCAGTCCAAAGCAAATTTTAAATATGCACAAATTTAGGGGGAGCTCTTACTTGTCACATACTTCTCAAAGCGACGATATATTTCATGCTTATTATCATTTGTCGAAGCTTTGATCTATATGTTGTCATCAATTACCAAAAAGGGGGAGATTGAAAGTGCAACTATCCCTAGGTGGTTTTGGTAATTCATAACAACATATAGCTCATTCAGCTAATGCTATTCCAAGATGACTATTTCAGGAAAGCTCAATGATTGGCATGGCATGGATGTGAAAGTGGAACCCTCAAAATGCTAAGGACAAAGGATTGGCTCAAGCTCAAAAGCTCAAGACTCTTCATTTTATATTTTAGTGATCCAAGATCACATTGAGTCTTTAGGAAAAGCCAATACTATCAAGGAGGGATGAGGTGTTGCTTAATGAGCCTCTTGCTTCATGTGCTTAGTGATATGCTCCAAAACCCTCAACTACTTTCCCATATCCACATATGACCTAAACCCTAAGCCAAACTTGGTCATACCGATTCTTTCTATCTGGCGCCACCAGTTTCACTTGTCATAAGCCACTGCCAAACCCTAGCAAATCGGTTCTACCGATAGGGATCTCGGTCTCACCGAGATGGGATTGCAAACTCTCTATTTCCCTTTCGTAACTTTTCGGTCTCACCGAAAGAGCGAATCAGTCCCACCGAGATTGCAATGTAAATTCAGTGTTTCCTTGTTGTAAATTTTCGGTCTCACCGAAAGAGCAAATCGGTCCCACCGAGTTTGCCTGACCAACTCTCTGGTTAGCTAATTACCAAAATCGGTCTCACCGAGTTTGTGTAATCGGTCTCACCGAGATTACGTTATGCCCAAACCCTAACCATATCGGTCCTACCGAGTTGCATGTCAGTCCCACCGAAAATCTCTAACGGTCACTAGGTTTACCTTTTCGGTCCGACCGAGTTTGTTGATTCGGTCCCACCGAGATTGGAAAACTATGTGTAACGGTTGGATTTTGTGTGGAGGCTATATATACCCCTCCACCTCCTCTTCATTCGTGGAGAGAGCCATCAGAACACATACACAATTCCAACTCATATGTTCTGAGAGAGAACCACCTACTCATGTGTTGAGACCAAGGTATTCCATTCCTACCATATGAATCTTGATCTCTAGCCTTCCCCAAGTTGCTTTCCACTCAAATCTTCTTTCCACAAAATCCAAATCCTATGAGAGAGAGTTGAGTGTTGGGGAGACTATCATTTGAAGCACAAGAGCAAGGAGTTCATTACCTACACACCATTTGTTACTTCTTGGAGAGTGGTGTCTCCTAGATTGGCTAGGTGTTGCTTGGGAGCCTCCGACAAGATTGTGGAGTTGAACCAAGGAGTTTGTAAGGGCAAGGAGATCGCCTACTTCATGAAGATCTACCTCTAGTGAGGCAAGTCCTTCGTGGGCGATGGCCATGGTGGGATAGACAAGGTTGCTACTTCGTGGACCCTTTGTGGGTGGTTGCTTCTTCGTGGACCCTTCGTGGGTGGAGCCCTCCGTGGACTCGCGCAACCGTTACCCTTTGTGGGTGGAGCCCTCCGTGGACTCGCGCAACCGTTACCCTTCGTGGGTTGAAGTCTCCATCAACGTGGATGTAGGATAGCACCACCTATCCGAACCACGGGAAAAACATCCGTGTCTCCAATTGCGTTTGAATTCTCCAAACCCTTCCCTTTACATTCTTGCAAGTTGCATGCTTTACTTTCCGCTGCCAATATACTCTTTGCATGCTTGCTTGAATTGTGTGATGATTGCTTGACTTGTCCTACAATAGCTAAAATCTGCCAAGAACTAAAATTGGGAAAAGGTTAAGTTTTTATTTGGTCAAGTAGTCTAATCACCCCCCTCTAGACATACTTTCGATCCTACACCCTCGTCTCTACCTTTTCAAGGGAGTTGGATACATTGTTGATCCACTTCCGAACAACCCTTGGGTGGACGGTGATGGTGGCAACTATGCTCAACGAGCCTTCGACGAGGACATGTTGGACGCTAAAAACCTGCATCTCGATCTCTTTCGCCATTTGGAACCGCTGGAATGGAGGGCTATGGTTTGGAGAATTAGGATTAGATGGCTAGTCTAACTGAAGTAGTAGATGATTATTTAAATAGGTTAAAAAATGTGAATGCAGTGGGGTTTGGATGCAAATGAAGACGAAGGGGAGGTGAAGAAGACGAGGAAAACCGGTTCCTGATGGAGAAGTAAATGGGAGAAGTGGCATGCAGGAAGTTGATTAGATGGCTAGGTAGACTAAACGAAAAGGCTATGCGGGTAGACCGAGGAGTCGTACCTGTTCGTGTACGTGCCCATCCTTCCTGATAGATGGGACCTATGCAAACAGATAAAAATATGTGTCGTAGTTGGTTCAGATGGATATTGGCGCGTGCGTGGGAGACACAACATTCTCTGGTTAAGGAATACATGGTTATCCTCATCAAAAAAGAAAAGGCCCATCTTCGTGCTTCCGCACGCACGAGAATTTGGTTCTTCTCGCAATATGGATGATACCTGGAGGATGAAGTGAATAGACATGCTAGCACGGGAGACCTATTTCCGCTATACAGTACTGGAGTACTCATGTTCCTACTAGCAGCAGTAGTAGTACAACTGTGGTACACTTGATGGTCAAAATACTATTCATCCGGTCCTCACAGTGAAGTGACAACACCCTGCGCCTGACACTAGTCCAGGCGGCGTGTTCGGGTTACCAAAGTCAACCTCACCCTGTGCACTATGCAGTCTGTCACCGCCGCTGTACATCACATTAGCATGCCTTGCCTCGTCTCCCTCTCCCCTCCCATAGCACCACTCCATCTCCATCTCACTGTGCCCCCGTGTACCATCACCTCGCTCGCACCGACAGCCTTCTCCGCCGTTAATCAAGCCCCCCAAAACCCCCACCTTCCAAACTCCACCATGTCCGAACGCGAACCGCGCATCATCCATATGAGCCGCGATTGGAGCTGTCTCCCCAGTGACATCCTCGACCTTTGTTGTTCGTGTATGGATATGTTGAGCGCCCTGCGGCTGGCTGCATGCTCGAGGAACATGCACACAACCATCATTGAAGCGAGGCCTAAGCTTTTCAAGACACCCTTCTTGCTGCTATCTGGTCTTGCAAGATTGGCTCACCATGATATGGAGGCGTACATGATGCCCCTTGACTTCAATCCGATCTCCATTAGCCGAAACTTCTTTGCAGGTATGTAGTGGGTCGCCGTACATCATTTCCCTCGACTTTGATCCAACACCATCGCCCGAAACTAGTTGGCAGGTATGTACTGGGTCGGCATGAACTCCAACTGGATGGATGCCATCAGAGAAGGGGAAGACGGTAAAAAGTTGGTGCTCGTGAACTTCCAGACCTCCCATGAGATTATCCTTCCTCCGTTGGATTATATAGAGTTTTACCATCGCGGTTCAAGTCATCTAGATTACCACGTCAGTTGGATGGACCTTGTTTTGCAGAAGATTGTAATCTGCCAAATGCCCACATGACATGCGAATTACGCAGACTTTAAGCTAATTGCCTTGTTCGACCGTGGACTCGCCTATCTTTAAGCCGGTGCCTTCTTTAGCTGGAGACAACTCAGCTCGCAGTGGATCATCGTCAAAGCTGATACACACTTTTGTGATGCTATTGAACACAATGGCATCATCTATGTGATCGACAAAGCAGATGGGACCATGTATTGCTGGGACGGCGCGCGTAAGTTGTTTCCGTCTCATGTTAATGATGACGCCATGACACTGTTTGAACTTTTTGTGATGATTGGCATATCCCTGTTTGAGTAGAACTATGGAAATGTATTAGAGACGCCATAAATCAGCTATATTTGGAATGAGTTAATTTATGCGATTGTGACCATGTCATTACAACCAATTTGTATCCCTGAATGATCAAACGGTTAGGAATATATGGATATTTTCCTTATTTTACAGTTATCTATATACTACTACTGAATATGAGCGTGTATCAATGGCCATGTTAGTTTCCTCATTTTCATGATGTAGAAACATGCACCACACTGTTGGTTTCATCTAACCATACATTAGGGAAGTAAATGTGCATATGGAGAATTCTATATTTGGAAGTAATGAAATCCTGTAATGCTTACCATGTGTACACACCTATATTCGCCCTTCAGCAATCAATGGCTAGAATAATATCCTCACAAAAATTTTGCCCACAAAACACGAGTATATAACAATGCATGGTCTGTTAGTTACCTTGAAGAATTTTTTTGTGAGGACAGAACATGATTACATAACATGCATGACATGGTAGTTTCCTATGAAGAATCGATTACGAGATAACATGAGTATAACCATGCATGGCACTTCTATATTTTCGAACCCAATATACATTACCCTGTATTTTCCTCCCAGTTCCAACAGGGACACATCAATGCTGTTTCTTGCATTATCCTACTCATACTCTAAACAATGCTGATCTTACATTAACAATGCATGTCCTTTTTGATATGATGCAGTGTCCCTACAGTTACTGCCCTTTGTAATTACACCACCTTTGCCAAAAACAGGGAAGCACAACTGGTTCCTCGCTCTATCAGACGACGTCAAAAGACTAATGATCATTCGGACACATGAGCCGAAAAAGTTATATTGCAGAAACCCCATTGTATACAAGCACCGTGAAATACGTGAGTATCCGGACAGTGGCTGTTACGTATGAGCAGGATACCAGCTTGTTGGGGCCTTCAGGATTTTTTAGTTGGAGGCGGGTAAACAGCCTTGGTTCACACTCTCTGTTTCTCGGACTCAATTATCTGATTAACCAGGAGATCACCGTTGGCAAGGACCTTGATGGCAGAGAGGCTCTGTTTGCTATGGAAAACTGTGTCTACACGACGAGCCCTAGGAGTTCGGGAGCAAACTCCCCTGATTGTCAACGATACAACCTGTAGCCAAAAGAAGGTGAGAATGACAAAGGCATCCGGATTAACTTTGATCCTTGGATGTCTCAATTACGACAAGTAGTGATGTAGTTCAAGCCTTCAGGATGATAGGTAATTGGGCTATTGCGTCGAAAGGCTACTGGTGTCTCCGGATCATTGGTCGCTGAAGCGGGGCTGCAAATTATGATGGTGTTGGATCATCTCTTCAAATGACTTTGTTGTCTTTGCTGCTTGTTCTGGATGGGTAGTTCTTTCTTTTATTATGCATATTCCTTGTCATTTGGTCATCCTCGTCTATGTCACTCTTACGATGTAATAGTTGCCTCTGTTTAGAATGTCATTCTCGTCTGGATCACGAGAGTCTAAGTGCTGCAAATGGGTGCGTTTTGGTGGTGTAGCAAGACTTCTTATGAACTATTATGTCTTGCTGTTTATGTCAGTAGTAGTCACTAGTCAGTGTTTGAATGTTGTATATATCGTTGTTTCGAACTGTTTATTGTCTCGAACTACTGGTGGGCTAAATGAGTGCATCACCATTCTCCAGTGTTCAGAGTGTATCTCCTTTTTTCAAGTTATATAATTTGAGCTCAGTGTCTTTTCGATGATGTACACTTGTTTGGGCCAGTGAGGTGTCGTTGAATATGGGCCGAGTAGTAACGCAATGCCAAACATGTCAATTATGACTCTCAGGCCGGGCTCTCAAAAGATCCTCAAAAAAAGGCCAGGCTCTCCAAAAAAGAAAGAATAAGGACTTTTAGGCCGACATGAGGGCGCCAGCGGTGTTTTCGTGCGCTTGCGCGCTGAGAGCATATTGGCGCATGTTCGAAATTCATGCTACCTTTTCATCCCCAATCTCCCGCCCCTCCCCCACCTCTAGAATCTCGATTCCTACTCCAGTTCCCCCAAATCCCCCTCCTGTACTCCCTATACTCAACTGCACTATCATGTCGCTGGTCCACACGGATCCTCGAGCCAGAGATCCTGAGGTCCGTCCTGCCTTCAGTCGCTGCGTGCTGTCTCTCAACAGCGGCATGGCGGCGCTTGATGACCAGTTTGTCGGCAAAGTGCTGATGGTAACCATCAACAGCGACTGGCCTCTCGTCTCGCCGGACGACCTTGTCAAAGCTCTTGGCATTGCGCACGACATCCAAATAAGTGACTTGCTCGTCGAAGTCTGTCCGCCACCGACTGATTTCTTCGTCAGGTTTCAGATAACTTTCGACTGTAGTCATGTGTTCGAATCTTCCCGGCGTTTGTTTTACGATGGCGTGCTGGTGAGCTTTGATCGATGACACCCAGGATGGGGCTCGGTGCCCTCTGAGCTTGAGTTTTTAACAAAGCTTACCTTCCACGGCATGCCTCGACGTGCTTGGAACAACGAGTCCATGAATGAGCTTATCAACGACCTTGGAGGTGAGCTCGTAAGTATGTTTGTTCCTCCAGACAGCTAGGCTCTGACGGTTATGGCATGGATGAAGAAGCCGTCCACCATACCAAAGGTGATTGGTGTTGAGATACCAATGCAGGAACCGGGGTTGTATTATTCGTCGCCACCAAGGCTGTCGCGGACCATGTTAGGGATGTACCTATATCGAGTGTTCGTGCATGTCAAAGAAGTGGTCAATCCATCAATCAAAGTCCTGCCACCGCCGCTGGTGCCAGGGTCCGTCGACAACGTCCATTATAGAGTCAACGTCAGACCTTCCCCGTGTTGCTCGGAACGATGAATGGCACAGGGCCTACTCCATTGCGCGGCGGAGGCCACTACTTCTTTGGGAGAAAAGGTAGGGCTGGCTGCCTGGATGTGCTCTAATTTGAGGTAACAACCGAATCTTGTCAGATATTAGTTAAATCCGAGCTATGGGTGTGAAGCACTGATGTGCCAGTACATTTGATTGTGACCTGTTCTAATTTTGTACCTGAACTTTTTTTAGAAAGGGCTGTACGTCAACTTAATGTGCTAGCAGAACTTATTGTGTTGTCTGACTGTTTTCTTTGCACAACATTCAAGATATTTCCCCGTCATTGATAAAGACGATGAACCATTCTATACAAGTTCGTTGGTTTCAACATAGCCCTACCCATAGTGATCCACTGCTTCCATCCTGATTGTGCCGCCTGTGTGAAATTTTTGTATGCAAGTTCAGTGTGCTATGATGTTCTATATGATTGTGTCAACTATATACGTTTTTACTGAGCATCAACAATGCATATGGCTGAAAGATGTATTTATGAGCATCTTCTGATGGGTCTCTCTCTCTCACTCTCTCTCTCTCTCTCACACACACATGCTCACATGCACAAGTGGGACCCGTTGAATTATTTCTTTGCTCGTGACAGCTTTCAATTAGGTTCCACGGTAATCTAAATTTTTTCTTAAGTTATTAATTGAGCTCAATGACTTCAAAAAGTTGTACAGAAGCCTTGTTTGGGCCTTTCCGGCGTCGCTGAATGTGGGCTGAGTAGCCATGTTAGGTTGTACTGTACTACACAGGCCTTTTTTTCAACATCAGCAATGCAACTGGGCCGATAGTTGTACACAATATCCGGGTCAACTTGTTATTCTCCGCCTCGCTGGGGTGCAAACTTTCCTAGGAGGTATGTATTTGGCTTAACAAGAAAATGGACTTTAAGAAATAATAAATGGGATGTAATTATAATAATTGGGCAGTAACTATAAAAATGCACCAAACGCGTAATTAGTTTAAAAAATATATTATTTTTGGAATTTGAAAATTTTAATTTCATTACTTGTTGCGCGCGCAATATTTCGTTGGATTTTAACATAATACAATTTTATTTTGAAATTATATTTAATGTGACTAGAAATTTAGGATAAAAATATTTCAGATCCCATAAAAATGTGGGAATTTTTTTTGAATTCTGTTTTGAGCGGTTGGTTGAAATTATTAATCTTTTTTTGAGGAATGGTTGAAATTATTACTCGTTGTCCTAGCTAGAAAATGGGCTGTACTTTTAACAAACTGTAAATGGGCTGTAGTAAATTCCATTAGAATTAAAAAATGGGCTATACATTCTTACAAATCGCAAATGGGCTATATGTTCTCTGCCACACACTTGTGGGCCTTCTAAGTTGACGCGTCCCCTAAAAAAACTAAGTTGACGCATATGCAAGGCTTTGTCAACAACACACGGTTCTTGCAGCTGTGGCCGTTGGATGTCCATCCAACGGATGTCATGCTTCTTCTTCAATCTTAGATATTCTTGCTTCAGCCACCCAAAAAATGATTCCTCCCCCTGACATCTGGGGCGCACCGCTTCGGAGGCTGACCTGTGGGCCTACTAAGTTGACGCGTACCAAGGGCTTTGTCAACTTAGTCAATATAAATGATTCTAGCTGCAGTGACCGTACGATGTCCATCCCATGACCATAGTGCTTCTTCAACCTCTGGTCTTCTTGCTTCAGCCGCCCAATGCAGCGCCGGTCGTGCCACGTGCTCCTGCCTCCCGTGGCCATCTATGATGCCGCGGAGGCCTCACCGCCCCCTACTACTCCCACCGCTGGCCAGGCCATCCCTCTACTCACCCACACCCCCTGTTATTCTGCGGTGACGATAGCCTCACACCACAGAAAACCAGTGAACCCTCTTACTCCTCTACGCGTGGGCATCCACTGCCGCGTCTTCCCCGGCTCCGCGTCGTCCCCTTCCTAGGCCTCGCCGTCGTCCACCGCCCTGGTGCTCTCGGCGTGGCGTGGTCAACATGGTCAAGGAACGACTTCCATCGGAGGTGGACTATACGTGGAGAGGCTGATAGCTGGGTCCGCGGCCGCAGCAAGGAAGTGCCTCCTTATTACGTGACAAATAATGATTCCTCCACCTGACAGCAGGGACCCACCGGACGGGCAACCGTATTTCACGAAAAAAATGTTTGCCCCTGACTGCTGGGACCTACTAGCTACATCTTCGCACGCAAGGAAGTGCGTCCGGGTAAAAAAAATGATTCACCCTCCTGACTGCCGGGACCCACCAGCTACATCTTCGCACGAAAGGAAGTGCCTGATAGTCCGGACCCACCTGGTCGAAGTGTATGTAGCGTTGTCATTCTAGTCGTGAACGTGTACGTACATACTGGTCTATGTAGAGGCGCGCACGTGTCGTAGTAGAGGCACGCACGTAGCATGTACACGCACGTACAGTGGCCAATGTGCAAGAAAGAAAATACGACCACGTATGTACATATGGGCGGGGTCTCGAACGCCTACTCGCGCATACGTATGGCCAGGGCTCGTGTACATGGCTGGGTCGGAACGGAGGAACAACGTCGTCGTCGCCCGCAAAAAAACAACAACAACGTCGTCGTGTTCATGGGGAGGCAACATAATGCGTCGTGTTCATCTGGAGGCAACGGAACGCGTGGGAGCCAACCGGCTTGGACGGAATAACCGATGGAAACGAGGCCTGGCGTACCGCAGAACAGAGGAAACAACCTTGTGTTTGACCGGCCACGTTCGAAACGGGATCCTGTTCATCGGGAGGGGTCTGGCGTACCGCAAAATGGAGGAAACGGACCTCCTATGGTCGAAACGGGGTCCTGTTGATCGGGAGGGGGGGTGGCATATCGCAAAACGGAGGAAACGGACTTGTGTTGGAGCGCTACGGTCGAAACGGGGGTCCTGTTCATCATGAGGGGTGTGGCGTACCGCAAAACAGGACTCCACGGGATACTGTTCATCTCCACCGTCGACCCCCTCCAGCCTCCACGGGCTACTGTTCATCCACCGTCGACCTCCTCCAGCCTCCACCTGTGACTGTTCATCCACGGGCTCCTGTTCATCTAGCCTCCACCGCGCGCTACTCCATCGGCTACTGTTCAACCAGCACTCTCCACACAGGCTCCTATTCAACCACCCCTCCACGGGCTACTGTTCATCCAACCCTCCACCATCTACTGTTCATCCAGCCCTCCAAGGGGTGGTCCTGTTCATCCAGCCCTCCACGGGGTCCTGTTCATCCAGCCCCAACCGGCTCGATCGATCGGGGTCCTGTTCATCTAGAGGCAGCACCACGGGGTCCTGTTCATCCACCCCCACCGAGAACTGTTCATCCAAACCCCCCCAGCAACGCTCACTATTCATCCAGAGGCAACATCGACCGACTTCATTTAGCAGCAGTAGCGAAGGAATCGCTCGATCGGGTTCAGCTGACAGCCATCGATCGATCGCTCGGGTTCAGTAACGCGTAGCCTGTAGTGCAATCGCCCGGGTTCAGTTAAAGCCCAATGCCTCGCTCGGGTTCAGTTAGAGCCCAACGCCTCACACCCACGTGTGTGCGTGTATGAGAGAAACACGCATCGCTCAGCCCTGACCACCCACCGTAACCGGGAACACCCCGATATTTTCCTCGCCCTCGCTTCTACCATGGTTTTTTCCGTCATGGACAGCCCAAAGAATGTCATGCAGCCGCGTCTCCGGCCCGCCCAGAACGAAAATCCCATTTTCTATCATGATTTTTTGTCATAGAAGTAGGAGCCCACCACATATATGATGATATCGGGTTTTGTCACAATCATCATCATAGAAGTGTCATAAGTATGACATATTTTTTTTTCGTTCGGCCCAAAATGTCACGGATGTGTCTTTTTTTTGTAGTGGCGACCTGCTGTGCTTCCTGGACGCATTCTCAGGGTATCACCAAATCAAGATTGCGGTGCAGGATGTCGAGAAGACGACCTTCCTGACCTTGTGCGAGGTGTACTGCTACACCTGCATGCCCTTTGGGCTGCGTAACGCTGGAGCGGCTCATGCACATCACTCTGGGCCAGCAGCTCGGGAGGAACGCTGAGGCCTACGTTGACGACATAGTGGTGAAGTCTCGGGAGGCAAGGACCCTCATCGAGGACCTGGAAGAGACATTCGCCAGCCTGCGCAAGGTGGACTTGCGGCTCAACCCGGGGAAATGCGTGTTTGGCATCCCCTTCGGCAAGCTATTGGGCTTTCTGGTGTCACAAAGGGGAATCGAGGCAAACCCGGAGAAGGACAAGGCAATAGAAAGGATCAGTCCACCACAGACCCTTAAGGAAATGCAAAACCTGGCGGGCTATGTGACCTCGCTAGGGTGCTTCATCTCCAAGCTGGGGGAGCGCGCCCTCCCGTTCTTTAAGCTGATGAAGAAGAAGGGGCCATTTGAGTGGACTCCGGAGGCGGACGCCGCATTCCAAGATCTCAAGAGATACCTCACCAGCCCGCCGGTGATGGTGGCGCTGCGTCCACTCAAGCCCCTGGTGCTTTACCTGGCCACCACGCCTCACTCAGCCAGTGCGGCGCTAGTGGCCGTCAGGGAGGAGCTCCAGTCCAAGGGCCTGCCACATGAGTCCGCGTGCTCGGTCAAGATGATGCAGCCTCAAGGCGGCGCTCCTGAGGCCACGGCTGCGCCAATAGGCGACCAAGCTCCCGAGGTCCACAGCCTCAGGAGGCGCCTCAGCCCCAGGAGGTCTCGGACTACACCAACAATCCTGCCCTCGTTGAGCACCCGACATACTTCATCAACATGGTACTATGGGACATGCGAGCACGCTACCCCATGCCGCAAAAGCTCTTGCTCGCACTTCTCGTCACCTCACGCAAGCTGCGCCACTACTTCCAAGGCCACCCCATCAAGGTCGTTTCGGCTTACCCACTAGAGAGGGTGCTCCAGAGCCCCAATGCTACAGGTAGGGGCGCCGAATAGAACATCAAACTGTTGGTATTTTAGCTGGAGTTCAACACCACCAGGGTCATCAAGGGGGCTGCACTCGCCGACTTCATTGCGGAATGGACTGACGCCCCAGGACCAGAGGCAGGCCAGGACCGATCGCTCTCGCTGGGGAGCGAAACACTACACGGCTGGGTCATGTACTTCGACGGCGCCTTCGCACGGCAGGGTGCGGGGGCTGGAGCTGTGCTCGTTTCGCCTACTCAGGACAAGCTCTACTACGCCATGCAGCTCTGCTTCCAACACGGCGAAAAGGTCTCCAACAACATCGCATAGTACGAAGGCTTGATCACTGGCCTCAAGGCCGCAACCGCTTTGGGCGTGAGGCGCCTCACCATCAAGGGCGACTCCCAGCTCCTCGTCAACTTCTCCAACAAAGTGTATGAGCCGAAAGATGAACACATGGAGGCATACCTGGCGGAGGTACACAAAATGGAGAAACAATTCTTGGGCCTGGAGCTGCAGCACGTGCCCCGTGGCACGAACAAGGAAGCCGACGACATCGCCAAGAGAGCATCCAAGCGCCAACCTCAGGAGCCCGGTGTCTTCGAGGAGCGGCTCTTCAAATCTTCGGCAGCCCCTTTGGTTGCAGAGCTAGCACTGCCTTAGGAGGAGCTCCCACCAGCACCAACCTCGAGAGCCCCCGCCCGCGTCCCGACCTTAGGAGCATGCCTATTCCTAGCGCTCGAGCCTCAGGAGGGGTGCTGGACTGAAGAATTCAAGGCGTACCTGCTTCAGGGAACCCTGCCAAAGAACGAAGAAGACGCTCAGCGCGTGGCTCAGCAGGCCACAGCCTACTGCATTCAGGATGGTGAGCTCTACCAAAAACGACCAAACGATGTTTCCTTGCGATGCATCTCTAGGGAACAGGGGTGCGAGCTGTTAGCCAACATACACGGCGGAGACTGCAGGCATCACTCATCATCACACACCCTCGTGGGCAAGGCGTTCCATAGCGGATTCTACTGGCCCACGGTGCTCAGCGATGCGACCGAGCTGGTGAGATTGTGACAGTCTTGTTTTTGCCCTCTTCTCTTTGGCTGATTTTCAGTTGGTTTGGTTTTGAAATTTGAAGTTTTGAATCTTTTCAGATGGACTTAAACACTTGGGTACCCCTTGACTTTCACCCAAGTGCCTCAGTCCCCTCTCTAACTATCATTTCTTCTCTGGTTCACCTCAAAATAACATTTTTGAATATTTTTCTTAAAGGAAAATATTCATTTCCCTCTCCAAAACCCTAGCTAGCTCAATGTGCTCCAAAGCAACCCCAATTTTCTTGCCCACAAAAATCTGAGAAAATTCCCAAATATTCATTGAACCCTAGGGCACCTTCCTGAGCAAAAATATTTCATCACTTTTTGGAATATTTTTGCTACAGAAATCTTTTCTGTTTTGGACAGAAATGGGGGTTTCTACAGCAACTACCATTTTGCTTGCTCTATTGTGGCTGATTTTTCTTGTGCACCATCACCTTAGTAGATGATTGCTAACCTCCAAAGCCCAGCTCCCAACCCCCATTAGTTTGACCACAGTAAGCTGTCCAAGTTACTGACCAGAAACTTACCAGGGAGTAGAAATCCATTCTACTGCGTCTAAGCTCAAACCAAAGCATGGTAACATCTTAATCTACCACGAACTACACGCCAGACATGAAGTTTGGGCTTAGGTCGTCCTGAGGTCATAGTTCACGCGGTGACCGCGTTCGTCCAGGCGTGCTGGCATATGGACGATGCGCTCTGCGTCACGCCCGAGCCTCTGTTGCGCGCGTGCTTGCTTCCCCGACTGCCAAACCTTGCCAAACTTAGCCACGATCATCGTCCCAACCCTCTTAACTGAAGGAAATATGCCCTAGAGGCAATGATAAAGTTATTATTTATTTCCTTATATCATGATAAATGTTTATTATTCATGCTAGAATTGTATTAACCGGAAACATAATACATGTGTGAATACATAGACAAACAGAGTGTCACTAGTATGCCTCTACTTGACTAGCTCATTGATCAAAGATGGTTATGTGTCCTAACCATAGACATGAGTTGTCATTTGATTAACGGGATCACATCATTAGGAGAATGATGTGATTGACTTGACCCATTCCGTTAGCATAGCACTTGACCGTTTAGTTTGTTGCTATTGCTTTCTTCATAACTTATATATGTTCCTATGACTATGAGATTATGCAACTCTCGTTTACCGGAGGAACACTTTGTGTGCTACCAAACGTCACAACGTAACTGGGTGATTATAAAGGTGCTCTACAGGTGTCTCCGAAAGTACTTGTTGGATTGGCGTATTTCGAGATTAGGATTTTTCACTCCGACTGTCGGAGAGGTATCTCTGGGCCCTCTCGGTAATGCACATCACTTAAGCCTTGCAAGCATTGCAACTAATGAGTTAGTTGCAGTACGATGTATTACGGAACGAGTAAAGAGACTTGCCGGTAACGAGATTGAACTAGGTATTGAGATACCGACGATCAAATCTCGGGCAAGTAACATACCGATGACAAAGGTAACAACGTATGTTGTTATGCGGTCTGAATGATAAAGATCTTCGTAGAATATGTGGGAGCCAATATGATCATCCAGGTTCCGCTATTGGTTATTGACCGGAGACGTGTCTCGGTCATGTCTACATTGTTCTCGAACCCGTAGGGTCCGCACGCTTAAGGTTTCAATGACAGTTATATTATGAGTTTATGAGTTTTGATGTACCGAAGGAGTTCGGAGCCCCGGATGAGATCGGGGACATGACGAGGAATCTCGAAATGGTCGAGACGTAAAAATCGATATATTGGACGACTATATTCGGACATCGGAAAGGTTCCGAGTGATTCGGATATTTTTCGGAGTACCGGAGAGTTACGGGAATTCGCCGGGGAGTATATGGGCCTTATTGGGCCATACGGGAATAGAGGAGAGAGGCCAAAAGGAAGGAGGCGCGCCCCCCCCTCTGGTCCGAATTGGACAAGGGGTGCAGCCCACTTTTCCTTGTTCCTCTCCCCCTCTTTCCTTCTCTCCTACTCCAACAAGGGAAGGAGAAGTCCTACTCCCGGTGGGAGTAGGACTTCCCCCTTGGTGCGCCCTCCTCCTAGGCCGGCCGCCTCCCCCCTTGCTCCTTTATATACGGGGGCAGGGGGCACCCCATAGACACAACAATTGATCATTGATCTCTTAGCCGTGTTCGGTGCCCCCCTCCACCATAGTCCTCGATAATATTGTAGCGGTGCTTAGGCGAAGCCCTGCGACGGTAGAACATCAAGATCGTCACCACGCCATCGTGCTGACGGAACTCTTCCCTGACATTCTGCTGGATCGGAGTCCGGGGATCGTCATCGAGCTAAACATGTGCTAGAACTCGGAGGTGTCGTAGTTTCGGTGCTTGATCGGTCGGGCCGTGAAGACGTACGACTACATCAACCGCATTGTGCTAACGCTTCCGCTTTCGGTCTATGAGGGTACGTAGACAACACTCTCCTCTCTTGTTGCTATGCATCACCATGATCTTGCGTGTGCATAGGAATTTTTTTGAAATTACTACGTTCCCCAACAGTGGCATCCGAGCCAGGTTTTTATGCGTTGATGTAATATGCACGAGTAGAACACAAGTGAGTTGTGGGCGATATAAGTCATACTGCTTACCAGCATGTCACACTTTGGTTCAGTGGTATTGTTGGATGAAGCAGCCCAGACCGACATTACGCGTACGCTTACGCGAGACTGGTTCTACCGACGTGCTTTGCACACAGGTGGTTGGCGGGTGTCAGTTTCTCCAACTTTAGTTGAACTGAGTGTGGCTATGCCCGGTCCTTGCGAAGGTTAAAACATCACCAACTTGACAAACTATCATTGTGGTTTTGATGCATAGGTAAGAACGGTTCTTTCTCAGCCCGTAGCAGCCATGTAAAACTTGCAACAACAAAGTAGAGGACGTCTAACTTGTTTTTGCAGGGCATGTTGTGATGAGATATGGTCAAGACGTGATGAGATATAAGTTGTTGTATAAGATGATCATGTTTTGTTGAAGTTATCGGCAACTGGCAGAAGCCTTATGGTTGTTTCTTTATTGCATAAGATGCAAGAGCCAAATAATTGCTTTACTTTATCGCTATGCGATAGCAATAGTTGCAAGAGCAATAGTTGGCGAGACGACCATGTGACGACACATTGATATAGATCAAGATGATGGAGATCATGGTGTCATGCCGGTGACAATGGAAATCATGACGATGCTTTGGAGATGGAGATCAAAAGCACAAGATGATGATGGCCATATCATGTCACATATTTTGATTGCATGTGATGTTTATCTTTTATGCATCTTATCTTGCTTTGATTGACGGTAGCATTATAAGATGATCTCTCACTAAATTTCAAGATAAAAGTGTTCTCCCTGAGTATGCACCGTCGTCAAAGTTCGTCGTGCCCAGACACCACGTGATGATCGGGTGTGATAAGCTCTACGTCCACCTACAACGGGTGCAAGCCAGTTTTGCACATGCGGAATACTTAGGTTAAACTTGACGAGCCTAGCATATGCAGATATGGCCTGGGAACACTGAGACCGAAAGGTCGAGCGTGAATCATATAGTAGATATGATCAACATAATGATGTTCACCATTGAAAGCTACTCCATTTCACGTGATGATCGGTTGTGGTTTAGTTGATTTGGATCATGTGATCACTTAGATGATTAGAGGGATGTCTATCTAAGTGGGAGTTGTTAAGTAATATGATTAACTGAACTTTAATTTATCATGAACTTAGTCCTGGTAGTATTAGCATATCTATGTTGTAGATCAATAGCTCGCGATGTTGCTCCCAGTTTATTGTGTTCCTAGAGAAAAAATATGTTGAAAAATGTTAGTAGCAATGATGCGGATTGGATCCGTGATCTGAGGATTATCCTCATTGCTGCACAGAAGAATTATGTCTTTGATGCACTGCTAGGTGACAGACCTATTGTAGGAGTAGATGCAGACGTTATGAATGTTTGCCTAGCTCAATATGATGACTACTTGGTAGTTTAGTGCACCATGCTTAAACGGCTTAGAATCGGGACTTCAAAGACGTTTTGAACGTCATTGACCATATGAGATGTTCCAGGAGTTGAAGTTAATATTTCAAGAAAATACCCAAGTTGAGAGATATGATGTCTCCAACAAGTTCTATAGCTAAAAGATGGAGGAGAATAGCTCAAGCAGTGAGCATGTGCTCAGATTGTCTGGGTACTACAATCGCTTGAATCAAGTGGGAGTTAATCTTCCAAATAAAATAGTGATTGACAGAATTCTCTAGTCACCATCACCAAGTTAGTAGAACTTCGTGATGAACTCTAATATGCAAGGGATAATGGAAACGATTCCCAAGCTCTTCGTGATGCTGAAATCGACGAAGGTACAAATCAAGAAAAGCATCAAGTGTTGATGGTAAACAAAACCACTAGTTTCAAGTAAAGGGACAAAGGGAATAAAGGGGAATTCAAGAAGAACGGCAAGCAAGTTGCCGCTCAAGTGAAAAACCCAAGTCTGGACCTAAGCCTGAAACTGAGTGCTTCTACTGCAAAGGGACTGGTCACTGGAAGTGGAACTACCCCAAGTAATTGGCGGATAAGAAGGATGGCAAAGTGAACATAGGTATATTTGATATACATGTTATTGATGTGTACTTTACTAATGTTTATAGCAACCCCTCGGTATTTGATACTGGTTCAGTTGCTAAGAGTAGTAACTCGAAACGGGAGTTGCAGAATGAACAGAGACTTGTTAAGGGTGAAGTGACGATGTGTGTTGGAAGTGGTTCCAAGATTGATATGATCATCATCGCACACTCCCTATACTTTCGGTATTAGTGTTGAACCTAAATAAGTGTTATTTGGTGTTTGTGTTGAGCATGAATATGATTTGATCATGTTTATTGCAATACGGTTATTCATTTAAGTAAGAGAATAAATTGTTGTTCTGTTTACATGAACAAAACCTTCTATGGTCATACACCCAATGAAAATGGTTTGTTGAATCTCGATCATGGTGATACACATTTTTATAATATTGAAGCCAAAAGATGCAAAGTTAATAATGATAGTGCAACTTATTTGTGGCACTGCCGTTTAGGTCATATTGGTGTAAAGAGCATGAAGAAAATCCATGCTGATGGGCTTTTGGAATCACTTGATTATGAATCAATTGATGCTTGCGAACCATGCCTCATGGGTAAGATGACTAAGGCTCCGTTCTCCGGAACAATGGAGCGAGCAACTGACTTATTGGAAATAATACATACTGATGTATGCGGTCCGATGAGTGTTAAGGCTCACGGCAAGTATCATTATTTTCCGACCTTCACAGATGATTTGAGCAGATATGGGTATATCTACTTAATGAAACACAAGTCCGAAACATTTGAAAAGTTCAAAGAATTTCAGAGTGAAGTGGAGAATCATCGTAACAAGAAAAATAAAAGTTTCTACGATATGATCGCAGAAGTAAAATATTTGAGTTATGAGTTTGGCCTTTAGTTAAAACAATGTGAAATAGTTTCACTACTCACGCTACCTGGAACACCACAGTGTAATGGTGTGTCCGAACGTCGTAACCGTACTTTATTAGATATGGTGCGATCTATGATGTCTCTTACCGATTTACCACTATCGTTTTGGGGTTATGCATTAGAGACAGCTACATTCACATTAAATAGGGCACCATCTAAATCCGTTGAGACGACACCGTATGAACTATGGTTTGGCAAGAAACCTAAGCTGTCGTTTCTTAAAGTTTGAGGTTGCAATGCTTATGTGAAAAAGTTTCAACCTGATAATCTCAAACCCAAATCGGAGAAGTGCATCTTCATAGGATACCCAAAAGAAAATGTTGGGTACACCTTCTATCACAGATCCGAAGGCAAGTTATTCATTGCTGAGAATGGATCCTTTCTAGAGAAGGAGTTTCTCTCGAAAGAAGTGAGTGGGAGGAAAGTAGAACTTGATGAGGTAACTGTACCTGCTCCCTTATTGGAAAGTAGTTCATCACAGAAATCTGTTCCTGTGACTACTACACCAATTAGTGAGGAAGCTAATGATGATGATCATGTAACTTCAGATCAAGTTACTACCGAACCTCGTAGACCAGAGTGAGATCCGCACCAGAGTGGTACGGTAATACTGTTCTGGAGGTCATGTTACTTGACCATGACAAGCCTACGAACTATGAGGAAGCGATGATGAGCCCAGATTCCGCGAAATGGCTTGAGGCCATGAAATCTGAGATGAGATCCTTGTATGAGAACAAAGTATGGACTTTAATTGACTTGTGCATTGATCGGCGAGCCATTGAGATTAAATGGATCTTCAAGAGGAAGACGGACGCTGATAGTAGTGTTACTATCTACAAAGCTAGAATTGTCGCAAAAAGGTTTTCGACAAGTTCAAGGTGTTAACTATGATGAGAGTTTCTCACTCGTATCTATGCTTAAGTCTGTCCAGATCATGTTAACAATTGCCGCATTTTATGAAATCTGGCAAATGGATAAACAAAACTGCATTCCTTAATGGATTTATTAAAGAAGAGTTGTATATGATGCTACTAGAAGGTTTTGTCAATCCTAAAGGTACTAACAAAATATGCAAGCTCTAGCAATCCATCTGTGGACTGGTGCAAGCATCTCGGAGTTGGAATATACGCTTTGATAAGTTGATCAAAGCATATAGTTTTATACAGACTTGCGGTGAAGCCTGTATTTACAATAAAGTGAGTGGGAGCACTACAGCATTTCTGATAAGTATATGTGTATGACATATTGTTGATCGGAAATAATGTAGAATTATTCTGCAAAGCATAAAGGAGTGTTTGAAAGGAGTTTTTCAAAGAAAGACCTCGATGAAGCTGCTTACATATTGAGCATCAAGATCTATAGAGATAGATCAAGACGCTGGATAAGTTTTCAATGAGTACATACCTTGACAAGTTTTTGAAGTAGTTCAAAATGGAACAGTCAAAGAAAGAGTTCTTTCCTGTGTTACAAGGTGTGAAATTGAGTAAGACTCAAAGCCCGACCACGGCAAAAGATAGAGAGAGAATGAAAGTCATTCCCTATGCCTCAGCCATAGGTTCTATAAAGTATGTCATGCTGTGTACCAGACCTATTGTATACCCTGCCCTGAGTTTGGCAAGGGAGTACAATAGTGATCTAGGAGTAGATCACTGGACATTGGTCAAAATTATCCTTAGTGGAACAAGGATATGTTTCTCGATTATGGAGGTGAAAAAAGGTTTGTCGTAAAGGGTTACGTCGATGCAAGTTTTGACACTAATCCAGATGACTCTAAGTCTCAATCTGGATACATATTGAAAGTGGGAGCAATTAGCTAGAGTAGCTCCATGCAGAGCATTGTTGACATAGAAATTTGCAAAATATGTACGGATCTGAATATGGCAGACCCGTTGACTAAACTTCTCTCACAAGCAAAACATGATCACACCTTAGTACTCTTTGGGTGTTAATCACATAGCGATGTGAACTAGATTATTGACTCTAGTAAACCCTTTGGGTGTTGATCACATGTCGATGTGAACTATGGGTGTTAATCACATGGTGATGAGAACTATTGGTATTAAATCACATGGTGATGTGAACTAGATTATTGACTCTAGTGCAAGTGGGAGATTGAAGGAAATATGCCCTAGAGGCAATGATAAAATTATTATTTATTTCCTTATATCATGATAAATGTTTATTATTCATGCTAGAATTGTATTAACCGGAAACATAATACATGTGTGAATACATAGACAAACAGAGTGTCACTAGTATGCCTCTACTTGACTAGCTCGTTGATCAAAGATGGTTATGTTTCCTAACCATAGACATGAGTTGTCATTTGATTAACGTTATCACATCATTAGGAGAATGATGTGAATGACTTGACCCATTCCGTTAGCATAGCACTTGATCATTTAGTTTGTTGCTATTGCTTTCTTCATAACTTATACATGTTCGTATGACTATGAGATTATGCAACTCCCGTTTACCAGAGGAACACTTTGTGTGCTACCAAACGTCACAATGTAATTGGGAGATTATAAAGGTGCTCTACAGGTGTCTCCGAAAGTACTTGTTGGGTTGGCGTATTTCGAGATTAGGATTTGTCACTCCGACTATCAGAGAGGTATCTCTGGGCCCTCTCGGTAATGCACATCACTTAAGCCTTGCAAGCATTGCAACTAATGAGTTAGTTGCGGGATGATGTATTATGGAGCAAGTAAAGAGACTTGCCGGTAACGAGATTGAACTAGGTATTGAGATACCGACGATCAAATCTCGGGCAAGTAACATACCGATGACAAAGGGAACAACGTATGTTGTTATGCGGTCTGACCGATAAAGATCTTCGTAGAATATGTGGGAGCCAATATGATCATCCAGGTTCCGCTATTGGTTATTGACCGGAGACGTGTCTCGGTCATGTCTACATTGTTCTCGAACCCGTAGGGTCCGCATGCTTAAGGTTTCGATGACAGTTATATTATGAGTTTATGAGTTTTGATGTACCGAAGGAGTTCGGAGTCCCGGATGAGATCAGGGACATGACGAGGAGTCTCGAAATGGTCGAGACGTAAAGATCGATATATTGGATGACTATATTCGGACATCGGAAAGCTTCCGAGTGATTCGGGTATTTTTCGGAATACCGGAGAGTTACGGGAATTCGCCGGGGAGTAAATGGGCCTTATTGGGCCATACGGGAATAGGGGAGAGAGGCCAAAAGGAAGGAGGCGTGCGCCCCCCTCTGGTCCGAATTGGACAAGGGGTGCAACCCACTTTTCCTTGTTCCTCTCCCCCTCTTTCCTTCTCTCCTAATCCAACAAGGGAAGGAGAAGTCCTACTCCCGGTGGGAGTAGGACTCCCCCCTTGGCGCGCCCTCCTCCTAGGCCGGCCGCCTCCCCCTTGCTCCTTTATATATGGGGGTAGGGGGCACCCCATAGACACAACAATTGATCATTGATCTCTTAGCCGTGTGCGGTGCCCCCCTCCACCATAATCCTCGATAATATTGTAGCGGTGCTTAGGCGAAGCCCTGCGACGGTAGAACATCAAGATCGTCACCACGCCGTCGTGCTGACGGAGCTCTTCCCTGACATTCTGCCGGATCGGAGTCTGGGGATCGTCATCGAGCTGAACGTGTGCTAGAACTCGGAGGTGCCGTAGTTTCGGTGCTTGATCGGTCGGGCCGTGAAGACGTACGACTACATCAACCGCGTTGTGCTAACGCTTCCGCTTTCAGTCTACGAGGGTACGTAGAAAACACTCTCCTCTCTTGTTGCTATGCACCACCATGATCTTGCGTGTGCGTAGGAATTTTTTTGAAATTACTACGTTCCCCAACATTAACTCCCTCCTGGCGCTCGCCGACACCGTAGCTCGCCGCAGCGAGCACGGGCGCGGTCCGGCCAACGCAATAGTGCGCCGCGCACTGTGTTCGTCGCCACCCTCTCGCCCCTGTGCTCGTCTCCGCTCGCCCACAGTTCCCGTGTGAGCTGCGTCGCCTTCCCCCTCGCTCATTGACGCCATTCGTCGCCATGTCCAAGTGTCCTCCGGCGGACCCCGAACCCCCCTCGTCACTCTGGCTATAAATAGAGCCCTCCCCAGCCTCCTCGAGCCTCATCCACTCCACACACACACTCCACAATCACGTAGAAAGCCATAGCCCGGCCGGGTAGGCCACGGGCCGCCGTCACCAAGCTCGAGCTCGCCGACGATCCCCTCGGGTCGTCTCCGCAGCTCCAGCCCCTCCCAGGCTCGGGCCATCCTTCCAGGGCCTCCGCAGTGCCTCAATGGTGCCGTTCCGCCCGGTTGGAGCCCCTGGTGTCACCTCTAGTCGCCATCGTCCTCATCTCCGGCGACCTTTGCTTCCTGTCGCCGCTGGAGAGGTCATTTCCGACGCCGTCCGACCACCCCTAGCTAACCTACGGGTATGGGCAGGTGCGCCTCCGTCTCCTCTTTCGATCCCGCCCTCTAGTTCGGGCCAAGGAGCCCTCCTCGCCGGCATGTGCTCCAACGAAGCCGCGCCGTCCTCTGTTTCCCTCCCCCTACCTCTCACCTGACTAGCGGGGCCTGCTAGTCAGCCACTATGTACACGCGCGAAGCGGTACAAGTGGTGGCGCCCGCGAGGTTTACGCCTTCTACGTCACCCCCCTTAGTTCTGTTTTATTTAAATTCAAATCCAGAGAGCTTCAAACAGCCAAATTTTTTTAACCCTAAGTCCAAATGAATTTATTCTTTTTGCATTGTGTTCTTTATGAAGAAATCTAGCAGCTCACCAAAAAATGAGATTTTTCTCTGATGTTTAGATTTTCTGGTGAATTTCAAAAGGGTTCTTGATATTTTCTTTTGGTATTTATAATTGTTTTCAGAGAGTGAAGCTTGTCTTGAGGATCACCAGGAGGTTTGTGAACCTTATCTGCACTAAGGCAAGCCACAACAACATTTTCATGGTGCCATTACAATATTTGTGAATTTTCAACTTGAATTAATGATTTAATCCATGCATTTAAATCACTAGTATATTATTTATAATCTGATTGGTTGTTTGTTTAAGTTGAAATGCCTAGTTTACAGAAAGTTAGAAGCTAACTAAGTTGGTTAAGTAACTAGAAGTAATAATTGTTATGAGGAAGTAATATGAGTATGGATATAAGTACTTATTTTGAGTATTTTCTTGGATGAGAAAAATGATAAATTTGCTATTAAGGATTCTGTTTAAAGTGAGGATTAATCATAACCATGGAAGTGTTATGAGTTGTTGATGATTATGCTTAGTGTGGATATTGTTGACCCAGTTATTTCCATTGAGATACGATGTGCATGTTAGTGCTGCATTTCATGGCATATTATGACACCGGTTGCATTCACTTTAAGTTGAACCTGATAATAACTCAACTTGAATATATCGTTGACCGGGTCATGGTGCCACTGAATCGAGTTTTTCCCACTGCAACCACATTTGCCTTTATGGGAAGGCCTTTATTCGGTCCGTTGTCATGCCTCTGGTCAGTGCCTCCAACGAGGGAAGGTTATGGGCGTGTGGTACCCTGGCCCGGTAAGCAGACATAACCTTGTGTGCCAGTTGTTGATGTTATGGTACCTTGTCCCAGTGTGGGACTGTTTATGTTTTGCCACGACGGTGGCCGTTGGTGTCTTTGGTAGACACGGGGCCACCCAGGACTAGCCCAGTGGGGAGAGAGTCGGAGTGGCCGAGAGAGTGTCATGGCAATGGAGGGGTTCCGTCGGAATGCCCTTGGTCCACCCGAATGGGAGTGCGAGGCCATGGGTTCCGTGGTGTGGGTACAGTGCGCTACCTCTGCAGAGTGTATTAAATCTATCGATAGCCGAGTCCACGGTTATGGACACGCTTGAAAGTAGGTCACACCATGGGTCAATGTTTAAATAAATTTTGCACACTAAGGTATGAATGTCGCACTGTTGAGAAGATGATGGTGGGTAAACCATCTTGATGTTGGTTGTGATCGCCGGAAGGATCACCGTTTGTGGCCAAGTGTTGGTCATGGTTGTGATCGCCGGAAGGATCACCGTTTGAGGCCAGGTGTTGGTCATGGTTGTGATCGCCGGAAGGATCACTGTTTGAGACCAAGTGTTGGTCATGGTTGTGATCGCCGGAAAGATCACCGTTGGTAAGCAAGTCCGAGGGAAATTTTATCACGAGATCATGATCACATCATGTATGATATGTTGTTGCATTATTAATTGGTTAAGTATTATGATATAGTTTGACATTATGTATATGTTTGTTGTGAGCTTGCAAGTACATTCAATGTACTGATTTGGCATGTCCTGCCAACTTTCAGGAAAGTCTCATTGGAAAGGAGTGCCGTCCGAGTCTAGATCGTGTCCACATCGGTGTCCCTATGCTATGGAGTTCCGCTACGACATTGTTCCGCTGCCACGTAGTTGTTCTGATTGAGGCCCCCTTTATGTTCACTAAATAATGTACATATTGTTCAGCCATACTGTGTGTGCCGCTTGGCCTCGCCACCTGTTGTAATATAAACTATGATCCACTAGAATCAATAAAGCAGTTTTTTTCTATACCAAGATGTTGTGTGTTGCCAGAAGACATGGTCTTTGGGCTGGCAATGCATGGTAAACCGGTTGCTCTGAGCCGGGGTGCCACAAAGATCCTGTGAAGCCTGCCAGTTCCATGCCAAGAAAATCCACCAGCCTGCCCAGGGCATCCAGACCATCCCGCTCTCGTGGCCGTTTGCGGTCTGAGGGCTAGACATCTTGGGCCCGTTCCCTCGAGTGCCCGGGGGCTACCGCTACCTCTACGTCGCCATCGACATGTTTACCAAATAGGCGGAGGTGGAAGTAGTCCGCACCATCCCAGCCGACTTGGCGGTCAAGTTCATCAAGGGCCTTGTGAGCCGTTTCGGAGTCCCTAATCGCATAATCATCGACAACAGCTCACAGTTCACTAGCAATCTCTTCAAAACATATTGTGCTAACCTTGGAACGTAGATATGCTACGCCTCAGTGGCACACTCGAGGATTAACGACCAAGCTGAGCGCGCCAACGTGGAGGTCCTAAGAGGCCTCAAGACAAGAACCTTCAAGAAGAAGCTCGAGGCCCGCGGTAGGGGCTGGCTCGATGAGCTCCAGTCCATGTTGTGGTCCGTCCGCACCACCATGACTAAGCCGACCGACGAAACTCCATTCTTCCTCGTCTACGGAGCTCAAGAGGTTCTCCCACATGAGGTCAGGCATTGCTCCGCGTGGATCTTGGCGTTTGATGAGTCACGCCAGGACGCTACGCGGGGGATGGACCTCGTGCTGGGGGAGGAACGCCGTCGTCAAGCCTCGCGCCGAGCGGCAAGGTACCGTTAGGCGCTGCGGCGGTATCACTGCCACATCGTCCAATCCAGGACACTCAAGGTGGGTGATCTCATCCTATGGCGGGTGATCTATAGGGAAGGGCTGCATAAGCTTTCACCCATGTGGGAGGGCCAGTTTAGGGTCGCCCTTGTCTCCAGGCTTGGTGCCGCGCGCCTGGAGACGCAGGACGAGATCCCCATCCAGAACGCCTGGAACATCCAGCACCTCCGGAAGTTCTACCCAGGAAGTAAGGCCTAGTGTCTGTGAAGGTATCCGCTCGTGACACTCTCATGTAATAATGAGTAGGGCTGTACACGCCCGGAGTCTCCGGAGAGCCGCCCTCGGGCCTCGGGGGCTCCCTCCCATGTCCTAGTGGTAGCACTTAGCTCCGCGCCGGTGAGAAGACTAGACTAGGTGCCGGACGCGGCTGTTCATTTGCTTGCTTTCTATAGTTGGTTTGCGATCTTTTTTAATGGAGTTTGGAGTTCTTGCATTTTGGATTGCCAAGTTGGATTTCTCTCTCGTCTTTTCTTTTGACCGTCGATCTCGAGCCAGGAGGGGTGGCAGTTGTCCGCCGCTCTTCCTCACGTGTCTCGCGCGCGGGGGCTGGGCAGGTATGTTTGTGCGCATCGGGCCCGCCCCATCCCACAAACATACTTGGCCACAACCCTGTCCCCCAGGGCCTTGGCTTTTTCTATCCTCGTGAGACGCCCTCGAGTAAGCTCGTGACCTACGCACCCTCTTAAAGTCCATGCCCCCCGGGTACTATGAGACGGTACACTAAGCCACGGCTAGCCCATACCTAAGGGATCGTGCAGGGAAGAACAAGTTTTCTAACAATTCTGCAGCTTCAAGATGTCTCCATAGGCCAATGGCTCTTGAGCCGCCAGCAAGGGGGCCTCATCAGATAATGAAGCATGCGCTCTCGCGAGGAGGGAAACTACCGCGAGCATATCAAGCTAAGTTATCCTACCATACCTATTTGGAACATGAGCACCACAACATGACGTCAGAACAATAAACATAGCATAGTAACATAGATACCATGGTTCATTACACGCCCTAGCAGGGCCCTCTACTTTTCCGAATGCAGGAGAAAGGAAAGATTAAACAAAAGTGGCCCGGACGACCACAACAGCTCACGAGGCCAGGCTCGGAGGGCCTCCTGGGCTCAGCCCGAGCTTTCCTCCCGCTTCATCGAAGCATGGTGATGGGACAACCCGCCACTCTCCTTGAAGCGAGCCCGGCGACGTGGCGGCTAGTCGTATCCGCCGCTGCTGGTGCTCTCGTAGGAGGAGGAACCACCGCTGTTTGGCGAGCCGCGGCTGTCGCCAAGGTCAAGCCCAGCCTCAGCATCGTCACGGCCGTCGTCAAGGCCAAGCTCATCATCCCACCGCTGTCTTCAGGGAAGCACCCAGCGCGACAACCATCTTCCCCAAACACCCTCACATAGAGGGTCGCAAGGCCGTCATACTTGAAGTGGAGGGAGCGCCTCCCGCTCGGGCCACGTGCGCGGGCAAATGTCTGCCAGCCGTGGGTTAGGGCCACACTGCCCGCGACGGAGATCTCGACTGCAACCCACGAGACCTTGCTGCAGCAACCATCAGCCTGCAGCCAGAGGCCATCAAGACCCATGCCCGGTAGCTCACCGACAAAGAAGCGCGGAAGCTGGAGCCAGGTGCTGACTGGCCTCTCCGACCACACGATGAGCTCAAGAAGCACGTTGGCCAAGTAAAAGCACGACCAGGGAGGTTGCACGACCATGGCACGCCTCCTCTCCTCGTAAGGGCTGCCTCGCCCCGGATGGCACCCACCACGAGAAGAAGCGCCACCACGGCCGGCCAAGGCGTGCCCACACCCCCGAGGAGCCACCGCAGGGGACGCGACATGCTTGCGCGGGCGGTCTCGCCCTCTCTTGGGGGGTGGCGAGTGATACGTCTCGAACATATCTATAATTTTTGATTGCTCCATGCTATATTATCTACTGTTTTGGACTATATTGGGCTTTATTTTCCACTTTTATATTATTTTTGGGACTAACCTATTAACCGGAGGCCCAGCCTAGAATTGCTGTTTTTTTGCCTATTTCAGTATTTCGGAGAAACAGAATATCAAACGGAGTTCAAATGGAATAAAACCTTCAGGAACGTGATTTTCTCACCGAACGTGATCCAGGAGACTTGGACCCTACTCCAAGGAGTCAAAGAGGCGGTCACGAGGGTGGGGACGCGCCCACCCCCTAGGGCGCGCCCCTTGCCTCGTGGGACCCTCGGTGCTCCACCAACGCACTCCTTCCTCCTATATATACCTACGTACCCCCAAACGATCAGAATAAGAGCCAAAAACCTAATTCCACCGCTGCAACTTTCTGTATCCATGAGATCCCATCTTGGGGCCTCTTCCGGAGCTCCGCCGGAGAGGGCCGTCATCACGGAGGGCTTCTACATCACCATAGCCCCTCCGATGAAGTGTGAGTAGTTTACCTCAGACCTTCGGGTCCATAGTTAGTATCTAGATGGCTTCTTCTCTCTTTTGGGATCTTAATACAAAGTTCTCCCCCTCTCTCGTGGAGATCTATTCGATGTAATCTTCTTTTTGCGGTGTGTTTGTTGAGACTGATGAATTGTGGGTTTATGATCAAGTCTATCTATGAATAATATTTGAATCTTCTCTGAATTCTTTTATGTATGATTGGTTATCTTTGCAAGTCTCTTCGAAATATCCGTTTGGTTTGGCCAACTAGATTGGTAGTTCTTGCCATGGGAGAAGTGCTTAGCTTTGGGTTCGATCTTGCGGTGTCCTTTCCAGTGACAGAAGGGGCAGTGTGAGAACCTGGAATTAACTTCCGGATCCTCCTGTGTATATTTGTCAACCCAGGATCATTGTTGACAACACAGTGAAATGATATCATTGCAGAATACGTAAAAGCATTACAAGTAGTATATTTGTCACAAGACATACCTAGTGAGATGTCTCATGACATTTACAATCAGAAAATAGTGGAACATAAAATGCATAGTGACTCCATCTCAGCCACAGGCAGTCGATGTAGTCCACGTGACCTCACTCCCACAGATCACCATAGTAGTCGTACTCATCACCTTCGTCTTCATGGAACTCTGTTGTCAACAAAATTATTGCCATGAGTACATTACGTACTCAACATGCCTCCCACGGGGAAGGACCTAATAGCTACATGTGGCTTCAAAGGAAGGCTATATGGCTCATTTGCATAAAGCTAATTTTGTTTGACAAATAAAGCAGTTGGATAAAAGTAGTTTTAGATGAAAACATGTTTTATCTCCAGAATAACTTTCTTCAAGTGAGGATCCTCGATCAACTCACGTCCTTCATAGGCTTCGAGAATAGGGGCAAAGAGGGAATAAGCAAGACAGGTCCTGTATGTCGAGAAAGATTCATGTGCTGTCCTTGACTGTGGACACGGCTATTTGAATAGTTTTACACTCTGCAGAGGTTGTACACTTTACCCACACGACACAATCCCGACTTGTTGCCACTAGCCGTCGCTAGCATAGTACACCATTTGGTATACCGGCAGGGAGATTGTGACGAGGTCTTTCATTAGACCAAACTTACTGTGCCAAGCCCACTAGGTTTCAACACGGAAGTAACCACAGTTCACAGTCCGGGCCCCCCTTTTGTGCCGAGGATACTCCTCGCAAGGCAGCTATTCCATCTGCGATACGGCGAAGACGACAACAAGAGTGAACTAACTAATTAACCAAGCCAGTGCCCATATAGCATGTGGATGTACTGTTATCACAATCTTCAAATCCAAGACTTATTAGGCCTCATGCGGCACGGACGACTGATTGCCCCCTTTAACCTGTGAAGGTCAGCCAATCGCTCCTTTAATCCTTGATTCAGCTGTCGCCCGTGCCAGTATTCAGATGGTAAGTTTCACCCAGAGTAGAAGAGAGTAGAGAAGATCAACAAGGGCCAATCGGCCTAGCTCAGCGATAAGTTTCAAGTGTCAATGACTCAAAGGTCATTCAACAAAGCACCTATAGGGTAATAAGCATGGCTAAGCATTTCTACTCTACCAGAATACTATAATTCTACTCAGGTGTCAATTGAATAGGCGACAAGCGGATCAAGGTAATGTGTCAATCGACATGCTAGATACAAGAATTAAAATAGCATGAATATAGTAACCATAAAACATAATGCAATTTTGTAAACATAGGATAAATATGATCAAAGAAGGAGGCATTCCTTCGTTGTTGAGTCCTTCTTCGATAACCTGATTATGTCCTTCTCCAATATCGTCACTCCCTACTCTTCGTAACGATAGCAAATAAAAATCAAATAAATACCAAAGCAATAAATTCCTAATTAATAACATCCAAAACAACAATAGGAGTGGATGGATAGCAAGATATTGATCAGATGGTGATTCCAAAAGGAGATAGCGTGATAGGGAGGTAAGATAAAGGATTCAATGAAGTGACATGGTTTAGGTTAACACAGATAAGAAAGGCTTGGCGATCATGACTATCGTTCCAATACTAACTATGGTACTAACCACTAGTGGTGCCCACTACACATCTCAACTAAATAGGAATTACCATATAACAAACACAATAACATCAACACACATGGAATGGAACCGACGTATGCATTTTAACAACACAATCACAACATGACATGATAAAGGTAATAGTTAACCACAATTAGATATTTAGATAGAATCTAAATATTTATAATGGTCAATAGAGTCCAAACATATACATTAACTCTATAATAACTCCAAACAAGTGTTCTATACGACAATCAAAGCAACATTATAAAACATACTAGTTAAACAAGCAAAACATCATTCAACAACATGTGAATTGATCTCGGTCTAGCGATAAAACATTATTAAAATAAAATAGGATCAACTCTATTATAATGAACCAATTCATTTGTCAAACAATTAACAAGAAACTATACAAGACATGGATCAAAAGAGTGAACTACTATCCATACATGATATGATTAAGATTAATGATCAACCACAAGTAAATACTTGGATGTATCCAAATATCTATAATGGCTAACAATAAGCAAAGACTAAACACCAATCATAACAACTATTAGCAAGCATTTCTATAACAAAAGAAAAACCAATGCTATCACAAAACTAATTGAAAAATTAAATAATCAGACACATCATACAAGGCATGTGAGTATAGAATCATGAAGAGGTCTTATCTAATAACACAAGCATTAAACATATGAATGACCATGGGAAGATACTAAACTAGGACACTCTTTATAATAAAGGAAAGAAATAATATCCAAATGACCTCTAGCAAAAACATTACCACAACATGATTAACAACAAAGCAACAATGTGCACTAAGCATATGAGAAAGACACAACTCAACTATTGAAAGGTAAACTATCCTAATCATGTGATGAGCTAATGCAACATGTGCCAAATACTCATAACACTAACATGAGACAAGTCAAGCATATATGAGAAACACAAGTACAACTATACCACATGGAATATAATAACACATGAAAGATGACTAGCATGACTTGATGTCTAGAATTTCGCGTACCACAAATGCAACAGTAAGATAGACCAGATATGATGCTAAGCATGGATGATCATCACACGAGATACCAAAATATGATACTAATATATAGAATACAACCCACATCAATGGGATAACTTAGTTGATATCAACTACCATGAATATCCAGAATGGCAAGAGCACACATACTAGTTATGTCATATAAGCATATGGGCATACCATACCGCATTTAGGCAAGTAAATAACTAGATCATGGCATCTACCAATTCAACATGTGTTATACTCGCATGAGTAAGAAAGTGGCATGTATCTATATTTAGCTCATCCAACACTAGCAAGTACCTAAAGTACACAACTAGGCACCATACAACATAAAAATTGGTACACACACATGATGCTATCTAATTATGCAATCACAACAACATGGCACAATATTGAACAAGCAAGAAGTTATTTAATAAAATAAAGTACGAAATCAACAAACTAGTATCATGTGAATCGTCTCAATGAAGGCTAACCATATGTGCAATCACACGGTAGTCCATACTAGTAGTGTTATAACACATGGTAGGAGACATGTAAACAAGCATTCTACTTGAAGCAATTGTTAACATGGCGTGACAATGAACTAAGATAAATAAACACACATCAAACAATTATCAAAAGTAATAATAAAGGTTATATGCCATAAGAATAAATTCTATATAGCAATACAAATATGAACCATGTCATAAAGCAACCAACCATGAATCTAGAATGGTGACATATATGAACAACTACACGAAATGTGTTATGCCACAGGGTACTATTATGGAATTTTTCTAAATTAACATATCACTTCATTTAATATCTAGAACCTAGCATAAATAAAACTATGCAAAATCACACACGATAAATACCTAAACAACTATCATAGGCATGACATGATTTCAAACCAGTAAAATTAACATGCAACATGGATGGAAATGAATATGTGAACCATATCTAAGATATATCCATGCTAAGGAAAAATTAAATCATCAAGCCATAAAGTAATTATCCATAAATCTAAATATCTCAGAAATTGCTACAAATAGATATCATACTACTACATGGATATAAGCAATAATACAAGGACTGTTAATATAATCATAAGCGAGACACCAATCAATAATTCACGCAACAACTATTATATACCTATAGACATCAAACAAATCCTATATATTAAACATGGGGATTTCTACTCATGGCAATAGTTCTAAAAATTAGAACACAGGCAAAATGAAATATATGGGGTAGCACAAATTATTGCACCAAAGGAAATATGTATAACTATTTTAAAAATTTAAACAAAAGTAAAATAAATCTAATAAATCCTATTTTACTCTTAACATTAAGAAATAATTAGGAGCGACTCCTAGGCATATAAAAAACAATGAAAATTACATTCTAACAAAAAGTTCACCGAATATTCTACACATGCATAAAAGTGGACTATAGACAATAAACAAATTGTCCACTCAAAACAATATGAGAAACTTATTTTAAATAACTCTAATTCATAAACGAATAATCTAACAACTCACATGTCACACCAAAAATAATGAGAGGCATAACACGAACATATGGACATATCATATTACAAAAAGATCATCGAACTAGAAAGCCCCTTGTATTCTACCGCAAGAATGAGTATGAAAATATATATATTGTACCGCTTGCAAGATCAAACTGTCAATCTAACTCCACAGCATGGTTACTACAGCCATAAGAAACATTTCATATGTTGACCACAAGATTATCCGATAGGCAAAAAATAAAAAGAAAAGCCGATGCCATCGAACTGAAATATGTTTTGGACAAGAGTGGCCAACGGGATAGATAGGTTGAAACATGATGTCTATGAGATACTATGGGTGATGTTGAGGAGGTGTGCATGAGGACTTGGATAGAGGCTCACCGAGTTGGACGGAACGGTGTCATGAACTTGACGAACAGTGTACATGCACATGTGAAATTCTTCGCGTGTGCTCGAAGGAACGCGTTGTTTCTTCTCTGAATGGAGCTGTGGCATGTAGTAGAATCATCTGGCGCAATGGTTTGGACGGAGGTGCTTGGAGTCATCGGGATGGAGACCTCGCGTCCATGGAGCTTCAAAGTTCAGGGAGAGTTCTTTGATAGAGGAGGAAGGGAGAGGGAATGAGTTGCTATGGGAATGGAAGAGGAGGTCGGGGCGCTCATCTACATATCTTCAGAACTTGAAAAGGTTGAGATTTATCGGAGTGAAGGGGAAGGCAGGAGAGTGGCTGTAGGTTTCTTCACATAATGTTTCCTCTCTTTATGCCAGCAAGCGTAAGGACGAAGGAAGAGGAAGGAGAAGAGGCCTTCGGTGGGAGAGATGGTGAGTGGAGAGGAATAGGAAGGGAGGAGGAATTAAAGGAAGACGTATACTTTTCCTATGTGTATGCTTAGGTGGCTGTTGAGGTTACCTCATGTGTAAGGTGAGCATACAAAGGAAGGAGAAGAGGGTTGGTCACTAGGTTGGGTGTTGAGCCAGTTCGGCTAGGCCCATGTGGAAGCAAAAAGAATAGAGAAGGAGTGGTTGGGTTGCAGCGCAGGAAACACAAAAAAAACTTCGGCTGGGAGGGGAAAATATGGAATGCATACCCAGGGGTGAGAGAAAGATATTGAGTGAAGGAAATTTTGTACAGAGTTTGACAGAGGAAAATAATTGATTTTCCTCTCCAGAAAATCTAGAAAAGGAAAAGAAGCTAAAAAAATCAAATGAATCTCAAAAGACCAAAGAAAATTCAAACGCGCATATTTTAATATGCCGAAGAAGAGAAAATAAAATCTGATTAAAAGAAAATAACTAAACACAAATTTTTAATTTAGGTTCACATTAGTTCAAATTAAATCCTTCAAATTATAAAAGTCCGATTTATGCTTTGTTACCAAATAAAACAAATGAAATTTTCTTGCCCTGATTTTTGAGAAAACTTTTTCTTAAACATTCCGAGAATCTGGATGTTACAGGCAGCAAGGCACATATTGCATCGTTGCCATCGAGGATAACAAGATGGGGTTTATTTCATATTGCATGAATTTATCTCTCTACATCATGTCATGTTGCTTAAAGCGTTACTCTGTTTTTAACTTAATACTCTAGATGCATGTTGGATAGCGGCCGATGAGTGGAGTAATAGTAGTAGATGCAGAATCGTTTCGGTCTATTTGTCACGGACGTGATGCCTATATACATGATCATGCCTAGATATTCTCATAACTATGCTCAATTCTGTCAATTGCTCAACTGTAATTTGTTCACCCACCATACAATACTTATGCTCTTGAGAGAAGCCACTAGTGAAACCTATGGCCCCTGGGTCTATTCTCATCATATCAATCTCCATCACTTTAATCTTGCTTTGCTGTTTTACTTTGCCTTTCACTTTTCACTTTGCATCTCTATACCAAAAATACCAAAAATATTATATCTATCAAATCTCACTCTCGTAAGTGACCGTGAAGGGATTGACAACCCGTAATCGCGTTGGTTGCGAGTAGCTATCATTTTGTGCAGGTACGAGGGACTTGAGCGTGGCCTCCTACTGGATTGATACCTTGGTTCTCAAAAATTCAGGGAAATACTTACGCTACTCTGCTGCATCATCCTTTCCTCTTTGGGAAAATCCAACGCAAGCTCAAGAGGTAGCAATTAGAATTTCTGGCACCGTCGCCGGGGAGTCTACGCAAAAAGTCAACATACCAAGTACCCATCACAATCCCTATCTCTCGCATTACATTGTTTGCCATTTGCCTCTCATTTTCCTCTCCCCCACTTCACCCTTGCCGTTTTATTCGCCCTCTCTTTCCCAATCTCCTTATCCTTCCCTTTCTCCGTTTGCCTCTTTTTGCCTACTTGCCTTTTGTTTGCTCGTGTGCTGGATTGCTTGTTTGTCGCGATGGCTCAAGATACTACCAAATTGTGTGACTTCACCAATACCAATAATAATGATTTCCTTAGCACTTCGATTGCTCCTCTTGCCAATACTGAATCTTGTGAAATCAATACTGCGTTGTTAAATCTTGTTATGAAAGTCCAATTTGCCGGCCTTCCTAGTGAAGATGCCGCTACTCATCTGAATAGCTTCGTTGATTTATGTGATATGCAAAAGAAAAAAGATGTCGATAATGATGTCGTTAAATTGAAGCTATTTCCTTTTTCGCTTAGAGATCGTGCTAAAGCTTGGTTTTCGTCTTTGCCTAAAAATAGTATTGATTCTTGGAACAAGTGCAAAGATGCTTTTATCTCTAAGTATTTCCCTCCCGCTAAGATCATCTCTCTTAGAAACGATATTATGAACTTTAAGCAACTTGATCATGAACACGTTGCACAAGCTTGGGAGAGAATGAAATTAATGATACGTAATTGCCCTACTCATGGTTTGAATTTGTGGATGATTATACAAAATTTTTATGCCGGATTGAATTTTGCTTCTAGAAATCTTTTAGATTCGACCGCGGGAGGTACTTTTATGGAAATCACTTTAGGATATGCTACTAAAATCCTAGATAATATTATGGTTAATTATTCTCAATGGCATACTGAAAGATCTTCTAATAAAAAAGTGCATGCGATAGAAGAAATCAATGTTTTGAGTGGAAAGATGGACGAACTTATGAAATTATTTGCTACTAAGAGTGTTTCTTCTGATCCTAATGATATGCCTTTGTCTAGTTTGATTGAGAATAACAATGAATCTATGGATGTGAATTTTGTTGGTAGGAATAATTTTGGTAACAACACTTATAGAGGGAATTTTAATCCTAGGCCATATCCTAGTAATCCTTCTAATAATTATGGGAATTCCTACAACAACTCTTATGGAAATTATAATAAGATGCCCTCTAAATTTGAGAATAGTGTTAAAGAGTTTATGAATTCACAAAAGAATTTTAATGCTTTGCTTGAAGAGAAATTGCTTAAAGTTGATGATTTGGCTAGGAACGTTGATAGAATTTCTCTTGAGGTTGATTCTTTAAAGCTTAGATCTATTCCTCCTAAGCATGATATCAATGAGTCTCTCAAAGCCATGAGAATTTCCATTGATGAGTGCAAGGAAGGAACCGCTAGGATGCGTGCTTCCAGAGATGCCTTTATTAAAGCGTGTTCTTCCAATTCCTATGAAAATCAAGATGAAGATCTAAAAGTTATTGATGTGTCTCCTATTAAATCTTTGTTTTGCAATATGAATCTTGATGAAACTGAATATGATCTTCCTTTACCTAGAAGGCATTCTAAAAATTCGGAGTATTTAGATCTTTGTGATGAAATTGATGAAAGTGGGACTGAAAGAAATAAAAATCTAGATGTTGCTAAACCCACTATACTGGATTTCAAGGAATTTAATTATGAAAGTTGCTCTTTAATTGATTGTATTTCCTTGTTGCAATCCGTGCTGAATTCTCCACATGCTTATAGTCAAAAGAAAGCCTTTACCGAACATATTGTTGATGCCTTGATGCAATCTTATGAAGAAAAACTTGAGTTGCAAGTTTCTATCCCTAGAAAAATCTATGATGAGTGGGAACCAACTACTAAAATTAAAATTAAAGATCATGAGTTTTATGCCTTGTGTGATTTGGGTGCTAGTGTCTCCACTATCCCCAAAACTTTGTGTGATTTGCTAGATTTCCGCAATTTTGATGATTGCTCTCTAAACTTGCATCTTGCGGATTCTACTATTAATAAACCTATGGGAAGGATTAATGATGTTCTTATTGTTGCAAATAGAAATTATGTGTCCGTAGATTTCATTGTTCTTGATATAGATTGCAATCCTTCTTGCCCTATTATTCTTGGTAGACCTTTCCTTAGAACAGTTGGTGCGATTATTGATATGAAGGAAGGGAATATTAGATTTCAATTTCCATTAAAAAAGGGCATGGAACACTTTCCAAGAAAGAAAATAAAATTTCCATATGAAACTATCATAAGAGCCACTTATGGATTGCCTACCAAAGATGGCAATACCTAGATCTATCCTCGCTTTTATGCCTAGCTAGGGGCGTTAAACGATAGCGCTTGTTGGGAGGCAACCCAATTTTATTTTTATTCCTTGCTTTTTGCTCCTGTTTAGTAATAAATAAATTATTTAGCCTCTGTTTTGGTTGTGTTTTTTGTGTTTAATTAGTGTTTGTGCCAAGTAGAACCGTTGGCAAGACTTGGGGAAAGTCTTGTTGAACTTGCTGTAAAAAAACAGAAACTTTAGCGCTCACGAGAACTGCTTTCATTTTTATTTGGAGAGTGATATTTAGTTAATTCTTTTTTAAGATGATTAATAGATAAATTCCTCACGTCCAGAAAGTTATTTTAGAATTTTTGGGGTTCGATATATTGCGCTAGCTACAGATTACTACAGACTGTTCTGTTTTTGACAGATTCTGTTTTTCGTGTGTTGTTTGCTTATTTTGATGAATCTATGGTTAGTAAAATAGTTTATAATCCATATAGAAGTTGGAATAAATTAGGTTTAACACCAATATAAATAAAGAATGAGTTCATTACAGTACCTTGAAGTGTTTTTTTTGTTTTCTTTCGCTAACGGAGCTCACGAGTTTTCTACTTTAAGTTTTGTGTTGTGAAGTTCTCAAGTTTTGGGTGAATTCTTGTGATGGATTATGGAACAAGGAGTGTCAAGAGCCTAATCTTGGGGATGCCCATGGCACCCCCAAGATAATCCAAGGGCACCAAAAAGTCAAAGCTTGGGGATGCCCCGGAAGGCATCCCCTCTTTCGTCCACTTCCATCGGTAATTTACTTGGAGCTATATTTTTATTCACCTACATGATATGTGTTTTGCTTGGAGCGTCTTGTATTATTTGTGTCTTTGGTTTCTAGTGTGCCACAATCATCCTTGCTGTACACACCTTTTGAGAGAGCCATACATGAATTAGAATTTGATAGAATACTCTATGTGCTTCACTTATATCTTCTTGAGCTAAGTAGTTTTGCTCCATGTGCTTCACTTATATCTTTTGAGCACTATACTTTTGCTCTATGTGCTTCACTTAGATTTTTTTAGAGCACGGTGGTGGATTTGTTTTAAAGAAACTATTGATCTCTCATGCTCCACTTAAATTATTTTGAGAGTCTTGATAGCATGGTAATTTGCTTAATAATAACATGCTTGGCATTCAAGATTTGTGAAACTTTCTTTTGAGTGTGTTGAATACTAAGAAAAGTTGGATGCTTGATTATTGTTTTGAGATATGGAGGTAGTAATATCAAAGTCATGCTAGTAGAGTAATTGTGAATTTTAGAAGTGCTTGAGTTAAAGTTTGCAAGTTCCGTAGCATGCACGTATGGTAAACGTTATGCAACAAATTTGAAACATGAGGTGTTATTTGATTGTCCTCCTTATGAGTGGCGGTCGGGGATGAGCGATGGTCATTTCCTACCAATCTATCCCCCTAGGAGCATGCGCGTAATACTTTGTTTTTTGATGGCTTGTAGATTTTTTCAATAAGTATATGAGTTCTTTATGACTGATGTTGAGTCCATGGATTATACACACTCTCACCCTTCCATCATTGCTAGCCTCTACGGTACCGTGCATTGCCCTTTCTCACATCGAGAGTTGGTGCAAACTTCGTTGGTGCATCCAAACCCCGTGATATGATACGCTCTTTCACACATAAACCTCCTTATATCTTCCTCAAACCAGCCAACATACCTACCTATTATGGCATTTCCATAGCCATTCCGAGATATATTGCCATGCAACTTTCCACCATCCAGTTTATCATGACACATCCATCATTGTCATATTTCTTAGCATGATCATGTAGTTGACATAGTATTTTTGGCAAAGCCACCGTTCATAATTTTTTCATACTTGTCACTCTTGATTCATTGCATATCCCGGTACACCACCGGAGGCATCCATATAGAGTCATACTTTGTTCTAGTATCGAGTTGTAATCATTGAGTGGTAAATAAATAAAATCATTCAATAGAGCATTGTCCCAAAAAAGAGAGAGAGAAAGGCCAAAGAAAAAAAAGAAGGCCCAAAAAAATTAAAAAAATTAAAAAGGGGCAATGCTACTATTCCTTTTTCCACACATGTGCTTCAAAGTAGCACCATGTTCTTCATATAGAGAGTCTCTTGAGTTATCACTTTCATATACTAGTGGGAATTTTCATTATAGAATTTGGCTTGTATATTCCAACAATGGGCCTCCTCAAGTGCCCTAGGTCTTCGTGAGCAAGCAAGTTGGATGCACACCCACTTAGTTTCTTTTGTTGAGCTTTCATACATTTATAGCTCTAGTGCATCCGTTGCATGGCAATCCCTAATCCTTGCATTAACATCAATCGATGGGCATCTCCATAGCCCATTGATTAGCCACGTTGATGTGAGACTTTCTCCTTTTTGTCTTCTCCACATAACCTCCATCATTATATTCTATTCCACCCATAGTGCTATATCCATGGCTCACGCTCATGTATTGCGTGAAAGTTTATGAGTTTGAAATTATTAAGGTATGAAACAATTGCTTGGCTTGTCATCGGGGTTGTGCATGATGAGAGCATTCTTGTGTGACAAAAATGGAACATGACTAAACTATATGATTTTGTAGGGATGAACTTTCTTTGGCCATGTTACTTTAAGAAAACATAATTGCTTTGTTGGTTTGCTTGAAGTATTATTATTCTCTATGTCAATATGAACTTTTGTCTTGAATCTTCCTAATCTGAATATTCATACCACAATTAAGAAGATTGGCATTGAAATTATGCCAAGTAGCACTCCGCATCAAAAATTCTCTTTTTATCATTTACCTACTCGAGGACGAGCAGGAATTAAGCTTGGCGATGCCTAATACGTATCCAACGTATCTATATTTTTTGATTGCTCCATGCTATATTATCTACTGTTTTGGACTATATTGGGCTTTATTTTCCACTTTTATATTATTTTTGGGACTAACCTATTAACCAGAGGCCCAGCCCAAAATTGTTGTTTTTGCCTATTTTAGTATTTCGGAGAAACAAAATATCAAACGGAGTCCAAACGGAATAAAACCTTCGGGAACGTGATTTTCTCACCGAACGTGATCCAGGAGACTTGGACCCTACTCCAAGGAGTCAAAGAGGCGGTCACGAGGGTGGGGGCGCGCCCACCCCCCTAGGGCGCGCCCCCCTGCCTCATGGGCCCCTCGGTGCTCCACCGACGTACTCCTTCCTCCTATATATACCTACATGCCCCCAAACGATCAGAATAGGAGCCAAAAACCTAATTCCACTGCCGCAACTTTCTGTATCCACGAGATCCCATCTTGGGGCCTGTTCCGGAGCTCCACCGGAGAGGGCCATCATCACGGAGGGCTTCTACATCATCATAGCCCCTCCGATGAAGTGTGAGTAGTTTACCTCAGACCTTCGGGTCCATAGTTAGTAGCTAAATGGCTTCTTCTCTCTTTTTGGATCTCAATACAAAGTTCTCCCCCTCTCTCATGGAGATCTATTCGATGTAATCTTCTTTTTGCGGTGTGTTTGTTGAGACTGATGAATTGTGGGTTTATGATCAAGTCTATCTATGAATACTATTTGAATCTTCTCTGAATTCTTTTATGTATGATTGGTTATCTTTGCAAGTCTCTTCGAATTATCCGTTTGGTTTGGCCAACTAGATTGGTAGTTCTTGCCATGGGAGAAGTGCTTAGCTTTGGGTTCGATCTTGCGGTGTCCTTTCCCAGTGACAGAAGGGGCAGCAAGGCACGTATTGCATCGTTGCCATCGAGGATAACAAGATGGGGTTTATTTCATATTGCATGAATTTATCTCTCTACATCATGTCATCTTGCTTAAAGCGTTACTCTGTTTTTAACTTAATACTCTAGATGCATGCTGGATAGCGGTCGATGAGTGGAGTAATAGTAGTAGATGCAGAATCGTTTCGGTCTACTTGTCACGGACGTGATGCCTATATACATGATCATGCCTAGATATTCTCATAACTATGCTCAATTCTGTCAATTGCTCAACAGTAATTTGTTCACCCACCGTAGAATACTTATGCTCTTGAGAGAAGCCACTAGTGAAACCTATGGCCCCCGGGTCTATTCTCATCATATCAATCTCCATCACTTTAATCTTCTTTGCTTTTTTACTTTGCCTTTTACTTTTCACTTTGCATCTCTATACCAAAAATACCAAAAATATTATATCTATCAGATCTCACTCTCGTAAGTGACCGTGAAGGGATTGACAACCCCTAACCGCGTTGGTTGCGAGTAGCTATCGTTTTGTGCAGGTACGAGGGACTTGAGCGTGGCCTCCTACTGGATTGATACATTGGTTCTCAAAAACTGAGGGAAATACTTACGCTACTCTGCTGCATCATCCTTTCCTCTTCGGGGAAATCCAACGCAAGCTCAAGAGGTAGCAGCGAGTCAGGTCCCTCCTTGAGGGCCTTCCCCTTCTCGGCAGCGGAGAACTTCCTCGTCGACGCCATAAGGACCTATTGCAAGATGGTGAAGAAGAAGAAATGGACTGCAAGAAGACAGAGATGTGCAATGGGGGGCTCCACCCCTCCCCTCATTTATAGTTGGAAGGAGGCCAATCGCCGGCCTCCAGGATCGTGCATAATGATGGTTTTCTCTGCATGCAGCAGGGTCGCGTCAAGTTGAACGGTTGCCGAGGCAGCGTGGGGAAGCGGAGGCGCCCACGTCCCATTAATCGCCATGCGTCAATCGAGGCCATAGGCGGTTGGGGCCCGCGGCGCTCCGCTCTTGCCCTGTGGCTTCGCCTCGAAGCCAAGTTCGAGCGCGCCTTAGGCTCGGGGGCTACTGTCGGCGTCCTGGGAATGGGGGTACCCAACTTGCCTGCGTGCAGCCCACGGCGTTGCTCCGTCAACACCCCGGTATGACCCAGCTTCAGCAACAATAATCCAAGACCCTCGCGAGGCGGTGACACCAAGACCTCCTCCAGGGGCGGCCTCACTAGGCTGGCTCCTGAGGAGCGGAGATATCAAGGCAAGGTGCACCTCGCGAGGTTCACATGACATGAGCCATGACGACCAAGGCCAGGCGGGCGCGAGCGGGTGCAGTGTACCAGTTTCCCCTTTGGTGCCAAGGAGGCAAGTGCAGGCACTGAGTCCAGAGGAATCAAGCAAAGGTTTCCATGTCGGTGCAACAAGACCAAGACCACCAGGACGACAAGACGGAGGTCATCGCGGTGCCCACCGCAGCGTCACCACCAGAGCCTTTTACAGGCGAAGACTACTTTTGTCAGGATAGCTTGTTCTAGTTGTCTCCCTTCAAATTTGGCCGTTGTGGGATCCCTTCTTGCCTTGCATTTGGGAAGAGGACCAAGGGCACTATAAATAAGACTTAGCCACCACCATAGAAGGGGGATCACCGAGATCATCCTCTTATCCACCAGCTCATCGAGCTCAAGAACACCTCACCTCCTGAGGCTGTCCCACCACTGTACTAGTTCATCCTCAGTCCCTCGAGGCAATCCACCACAAAGCTAGAGTAGGTGTCGGCGTTCTGGGAACGGGGGTCCCCAGACTTGCCTGCCTGCGGCCTGCGGCGTGGCTCAAAGGGGGCCCAGCACGGCCCGTCTTCATCGACACAGTCCCAAGACCCTCGCGAGGGGCCAAGCCTCACGGGGAGGATGACACGGAGCTTCCTCAGGCACGGCCACATCAGGCTGGCTCGCGAGGAGGCGGAGAGATCAAGGCGGGGTACCTCACGAGGTGCCCGTGACGCAAGCCATGACGACCAAGGGCGCGAGGCGGGCGCCAGGCGGGCGCCAGCCCGCGCAGTGTTCTCCTTTCCTCTTGGGTGCAAAGGGAGCAAGCGCAAGCGAGAGCATCAAGCAAAGGCACCCGTTTCGGTGCAACGAGACCAAGACCAGTCCAACGGCAGGGAGGAAGTCATTGTGGAGCCCAAGCCAGCGTCACCACCAGAGTCTTTGGCAGGCGAGGACTAACTTTAGTCAGGATAAGTGTACCAGGTGTTCCCCTTCAAAATGGCCAATTGTTGGCGCCCTTCCCGCTCAATATTTGGGAAGAGGCCCAGGGCCTTTGCCTATAAATAGGACTAGCCACCCACAGGGTAGAAGAGAAGGAAAATCGGATCGAGTAACATCACACACACACAGAGAGAGAAGGGTGACTGAACTCCTCCTAGCAGTTCATCCCCACAGCCAAGAACAGACCCTCGCGAGGCTGTTCTTCCTTGTATTGCTCATCATCATCAGCCCAAGAGGCAATCCACCATACCACACACTGGAGTAGGGTGTTACACCACAACGGTGGCCCGAACCAGTATAAACCCTGTGTCTCTTGTGCTGTTCTTCCCATAGCTTAGATCTCAGCGAGGCGGAGGGGTGCAGGTAGGTAGAAGGCGAAATCTCCGCGCGCACCCTAGTGTTTGAACCTTAAGGGTCTGCCGGAACTCGAAATCCGACATTTGGCGCGCCAGGTAGGGGGTGCACCGGTGTTTTCCCTTCCGCCACTACCACGACCTGCCTCGCGATAAGAAGCGCGTGCTTGCTCCGGCCGCCGGCGCCAGCACGGGGGCCAGGGGGCTCCGAGCCCTGGCCCCAGCCCTGCAACGGGTACGGTGGTCGGACCAGTTCAAGCCAACAACGCCGCCGCGCTACGGCGGCGCGACTGATCCGCTGGCCTTCTTGCTAGCGTACATGGAGGCCATCCTTGAAGCTGATGGTGACGCTAGGGTCATGGCCAACTGGCTCCCCATGGCCCTCATCGGCGCTCCGCGCGCATGGCTGCTCCACCTGCCGGCAGCCTCCATGGCCTCTTGGGAAGAGCTCCGCGGCCTCTCCCCCGCCCACCAAGCTACACCAGCACCCCCGGTCGTCGCGGCCCTCCTGGGCGGCTCGCAGGCGCCGCCTACAAGTCACCACGTCAAGCCGTTCATCCGTCGGGTCAGTGCCGCTTCCATGCAGCAGGGGGCTCTCCCGGACCGGGCGGCGCCCAAGGCCGGCCTGATCTTCAGCTTGGAGGACCACCCCTACAACTCGGCCTGCTCGGGTGCGCTCCCCATGCTGTGCACACCCACCATCTGCCAGGTGGCCATCACCAGAACTCTCATCGATGGTAGTGCGGGCCTCTGGGTGCTCTCGGTTGAGGCCTTCAACCTCCTCTGCATACCCCTGAAACGGCTGCAACCCAACCAGCCCTTCTCAGGCGTTGGGGGCAGATCGTCCAGCTCCTTGGGACAGATCCGGCTCCCAGTAACCTTTGGCACCTACAACAACTTCCGCATGGAGCTGGTCGACTTTGACATCGCCCCCATCGGCCTCCCCTACAACGCCATCCTCGGCTACCCAGCGCTAGCCCAGTTCATGGCCGCGACGCACCCGGCGTACAACCTCATGAAGATGCCCGGGAGCAGCGGTGTCCTCACCGTGCACGGGGACACCGGAGACGCGCTGCGAGTGCTCAAGCTCGCCTTCAAGACGGCGGCGTCGGCACAGCCCGCCGACTCGGAGACCCTCGAGCCCAAGGGGGCTGCACCCGCCAAGAAGAAACAGTTGTTCACCCAAGACAAGGCAGAAACCAAGCAGATACCCGTCGATGAGGACGAGTCCACCAATGCCACTTTCACCATAGGCGCCAACCTTGAACCTGAGCAGGAGGAGGCCCTGGTCGGGTTCCTGCGTGAAAATAAGAAGGTATTCGCTTGGGAGCCTGACTAGTTGGCGGGGATTCCTAGGAGCGTAATCAAGCATCACCTTAACGTGTGCCCCAACGTGCGCCCTGTGAAGCAGAAGGCAAGGCGGCAGTCCACAGAAAAGCAGGCCTTCATCATCCAAGAGACCCGCAAACTAGAAGCTGCTGGGGTCATTCGCGAGGTCCGATACCCGGATTGGTTGGCCAACCCTGTCGTGCCAAAGAAGGGAGGGAAGGAGCACATGTGTGTCGACTTCACCAACCTCAACAAGGCATGCCCGCAAGATCCGTTCCCGCTCCCCCGCATCGACCAGATCATCGATTCCACCGCGGAATGCGACCTGCTATGCTTCTTGGATGCCTTCTCTGGGTATCACCAGATCAAGATGGCGGTAGAAGACGTCGAAAAGACAGCCTTCCTAACCCCGTGTGGAGTGTACTGCTACACATGCATGCCCTTCGGGCTGCGTAACGCAGGGGTGACCTTTCAGTGGCTGATGCACATCACCTTAGGCCCGCAGCTCGGGAAGAATGCTGAGGCTTACGTCGATGACATTATGGTGAAGTCTCGGGAGGCCAGGACCCTGATACAAGACCTAGAGGAAACCTTCGCGAGCCTCAACGCAGTGAACCTGCGGCTCAACCCAGAGAAGTGTGTGTTCGGAGTCCCCTCGGGCAAGCTCTTGGGTTTCCTCGTGTCCCACCGAGGCATCGAGGCTAACCCGGAAAAGGTCAAGGCGGTCGAGGACATGAGACCTCCAAAGACCCTCAGAGAAATGCAGAAGCTCACTGGGCACGTGACCGCGCTAGGGCGCTTCATCTCCAAGTTGGGGGAGCGAGCGCTGCCCTTCTTCCAGCTAATGAAGAAAAAGGGGCCCTTTGAGTGGACCGAAGAGGCCGACAAGGCGTTCCAGGATCTCAAGAGATACCTGACCAGCCCTCCGGTCATGGTGGCTCCGCGCCCTCAAGAGCCCCTGGTGCTCTACCTCGCCGCCACTCCCTACTCCGCCAGCGCAGCCCTGGTGGCGGTTAGAGAGGAGTGTCGAATCAAAACCACAGTAGCAGCCCGGGACAAGGCAAAACAAGAACAAGGAAGGCCCACAGAAACCGCCACCGCGGCAGAGGAGGATCAGCCGCCGCAGAGGAGTGCACCGGAGGCGGAAGAGGCCCCTCTCCCAGATGGCCAGCCTCAGGAGGCCTCATCACCTCAGGAGGCGCCATGGTCTTCGAAGGGCGCCACTAGCACTGACGCACCCAACCTCGTTGAGCACCCAGTGTACTTCGTCAGCACGGTGTTGCGGGACGCGAGGGCACGGTACCCCATCCCTCAGAAGCTCCTCCTCACGCTACTGGTGGCCGCGCGCAAGCTGCAACACTATTTTCAGGGTCACCCCATCAAGGTCGTCTCGTCATACCCCCTGGAGAGAGTGCTCAGGAGCCCTAACTCAGCTGGAAGGGTCGCTGAGTGGAACATAGAACTACAAGCGTTTCAGCTCGAATTCAGCACGACCAGAGTCATCAAGGGAGCAGCATTGGCGGATTTTGTGGCAGAATGGACGGAGGCACTAGGCCTCAAGGCCGACGAGGATCGGTCCCTCTCCCCGGGAAGCGAGGCGCTAGAAGGCTGGGTCATGTACTTCGATGGGGCGTTCTCCAGGCATGGAGCTGGGGCTAGGACGGTGCTTATATCGCCCACTCAGGACAAGCTCTACTACGCTGTACAGCTCTGTTTCCAGCAAGGTGAAAAGGTCTCCAACAACATAGCGGAGTATGAAGGTTTAATAGCGGGCTTGAAGGCCGCAGCTGCCTTGGGGGTGAAACGCCTCACCATCAAGGGCGATTCGCAGCTCCTTGTCAATTTCTCCAACAAGGTGTACGAGCCGAAAGATGAGCACATGGAAGCCTACCTTGCGGAGGTCCGCAGGATGGAGAAGCAGTTCTGGGGGTTGGAGTTGCAGCATGTGCCCCGTGGCACCAATCAGGAGGCCGACGACATCGCCAAACGGGCATCCAGGCGGTTACCTCAGGAGCCTGGCGTTTTCGAGGAGCGGCTCTTCAAGCCCTCAGCCTTGCCGTCATTATCAAATACAGCTCAGCCTCGGGAGGAGCTCCCCCAGCCAATTGCCTCAGGAGCCCCGGTCTGTGGCCCGACCTCAGGAGCACGCCTACTCCTGACAATGGAACCTCAGGAGGGGTGCTGGATCACGGAGCTCCGGAGTTACTTAACACGAGGGACCCTGCCGGAGAAGGAGGAGGAAGCGGAGCATGTGGCATGGCAGGCCACGGCATACTGCATCAAGGATGGAGAGCTCTACCGGAAGCGACCAAACGATGTGTCCCTGTGCTACATCTCCAGGGAGCAAGGAAAGGAACTGCTGGAAGATATACACGGCGGAGACTATGGACATCATTCATCATCATGGACCCTCGTCGGCAAGGCGTTCCGCAGTGGGTTTTATTGGCCCACCGCACTTAATGACGTCGTTGAACTAGTGAAAGCTTGTGAGTCCTGCCAGTTCCACGCCAAGCAGATCCATCAGCCGGCAGGAGGCCTGCAGACTATACCCCTTTCGTGGCCATTCGCAGTCTGGGGGTTGGACATCTTGGGCCCGTTTCCTCGGGCGCCAGGGGCTACCGCTACCTCTACGTCACCGTGGACAAGTTCACCAAGTGGGCTGAAGTAGAGGCCGTCCGCACCATCCCCGCGGGTTCCACGGTCAAGTTCATCAGGGGCATCGTGAGCCGGTTCGGGGGCATCATCACGGACAACGGTTCGCAGTTCACCAGTAACCTCTTCAAAACATACTGTGCTAACCATGGAACACAGATATGCTACGCTTCGGTGGCGCACCCCCGAAGCAACGGCCAGGCCGAGCGAGCCAACGCAGAGGTCCTAAGGGGCCTCAAGACCAGGACGTTCAAGAAGAAGCTGGAGGCCTGCGGCGAGGTTGGTACGACAAGCTTCAGTCCGTGTTGTGGTCCATCCGCACAACCGCGGCCAAGCCAACTGGAGAGACCCCGTTCTTCCTGGTCTATGGAGCCGAAGCGGTCCTCCCTCACGAGGTCAGACGTCGCTCCGCGCGGGTCCTGGCGTTCGACGAGGCGCGGTAGGACGCCATGCGGGGGATGGACCTCGTGCTGGGGGAGGAACGTCGCTGAGAAGCCGCGCTGCGAGCGGCGAGGTACCAACAAGCACTGCGACGATATCACTGCCGCAACATCCGCCCCAGAACACTCGAGGTAGGAGACCTCGTGCTCAGGCGGGTTCTCTCCAGGGAGGGACTGCACAAGCTCTCTCCCATGTGGGAGGGCCCGTTCAAGGTTGTTCATGTTTCTAGGCCCAGCTCCGCGCGTTTGGAGACTCAGGAGGGGGTGCCGGTCCAGAACACATGGAACATCCAGCACCTCCAGAGGTTCTACCCCTAAAAAGGCCCGGAGCCTGTGAAGAAGGCGAATGCCTGTGAAGCTGTCGCGTTTTGGAAAAGGCCCGGAGCCTGTCAAGAAGGCGAATGCCTGTGAAGCTGTCGCGTTTCGGAAAAGGCCCGGAGCCTGTGAAGAAGGCGAATGCCTGTGAAGCTGTCGCGTTTTGGAAAAGGCCTGGAGCCTGTGAAGAAGGCGAATGCCTGTGAAGCTGTCGCGTTTTGGAAAAGGCCCGGAGCCTGTGAAGAAGGCGAATGCCTGTGAAGCTGTCGCGTTTTGGAAAAGGCCCGGAGCCTGTGAAGAAGGCCAACGCCTGTGAAGCTCGCCGCCCGTGACACTCTCACGTAATAATGAGTTGGGGCTGTACACGCCCCGGAGTCTCAGGAGCGCCGGCCTCAGGCCCTGGGGCTCCCTCCCACGCCCAGTGGCAGCACTTAGCTCCGCGCTGGTGAGAAGACGTCGAAGACTAGATTAGGTGCCGGACGCGGCTTTTCATTTGCTTTCGCAGTTGGCTTGTTCGTTCTCATTCGAAGTTTTATTGAAGTTGTTGCCGTCTTTGGCTTGTGGTTCTTCGACTTTTCACTCTCCTGCCTCGATTTCTCTTATGCAAGGCCTCGCGAGGGGGGGGGGCAGCCGAGCGCCCTCGCGAGAGTTCTGTCCTAGTCGTTCAAAGGTTTCGCGACCTGGGTCCATTACAGGAGCACCCCTCCAGTCCGTGCCCCACGGGCACCGCGACACGAACACAGGGCCTGGGTCGGTCGCCCCCCCACGGCTGGGGCCGGGAACTACCCATGCGCGGGCACGTAGCCGGAAGGCACGATAACGGAAGCAAAGCGATGATTAACAGCAATAACCCAAACACGCCCCCGCGGGGCTCCACGCCTACTGTCTTTTTACGCAGGAAAAAGGAAAAGGAAGAACAAATCAGGCGCAGCTCGCCTCACACCGGCCTACAGGGAAGACCCGAGCTGCCTCCGGCGCTCAGGCAGACTCCCTCTCGCGCTTCACCGATGCGCGACGGCGGGCAGACATGCTGCCACCTCCCAAGCAGATACGACGGCGTGGAGGCTGACCGCGGCCACCGCTAGAACTGTCGCCGCCTGAAGAAGAACTGGTGAAGCTTGGGGAACCCTGAGCGCCGCCAATCACGCGAGCGCTGTCCTCTCCATCATCGCCGGGGCTGGGTTCCCGGCCGCGGTCATCGTCCTCAAGGCAGCACCCTGCGCGGCGACCATCTTCCCCAAACACCCTCATGTAGAGGGTGGCGTCGCCATCAAACTTGAAGTGCAGGGTGCACCGACGGCTCAGGCCACGCGCGCGGGCGAACGTCTGCCAACCGCGGGCCTAGGCCAGGCTCCCGGCTACGGAGACCTCTAGTGAAGCCCATGAGGCCCGGCTGCAGCAGCCGTCTGCCTGGAGCCAGAGGCCGCCCTCGGCGCCGGCCTGGAGCTCACCGAGGAGGAAGCGAGGAAGCGGAAGCCGGGTGCTAGTCGGCTTCGCCGACCACACAACGAACTCCGGCAGCACCTATGCCGCGCGAAAGCGCGACCTAGGGGGATGTGCAACCGAAATGCGTCTCCCGGCCGCAGCAGTCCGCCCGTCACCATGCTGGAAATCGTCTCCGCGGCCGCGAGGAGCTGCCGTGGTGGCCACATGATGTTTGCGAGGGCGCCCTCGGCCGCGCTTGGGAGGGGGAGAGGCAGGCTCAACCTGGTGAGCCTTCCCCTTCTCTGCGGCCGAGAACCTCCTCGACGGGGCCATGAAGAAGAAGGAGAAGCAAGGGGGGATGAACTGGAAGGGCACGCGCCGATTCGTACTTATAGCCGGCGAGGGCCAACCGTCGCCCCCTCCCCCACGATCGCAGGTAATTATGACTCGATTTTGCATGCAGGGACTTGTCCAATCCGTGCAGTTGCCGAGGCGCCATGGGGAAGTGGAGACGCCCACGTCCAATCAACCGCCACGCGGCGCCCAAGGCCGCAGGCTGTTAGGGCCCGCGGCGCTTCGCCCTTGTCCTTCCGCCTCCCTGCATGGCCAAGTCCGGGCGCGCCTTGGGCCCGGGGGCTACTGTCGGTGTTCTGGGAACGGGGGTCCCCAGACTTGCCTGCCTGTGGCCTGCGGCGTGGCTCAAAGGGGGCCCAGCACGGCCTGTCTTCATCGACACAGACCCAAGACCCCCGCGAGGGGCCAAGCCTCGCGGGGCAGACGACACGGAGCTTCCTCAGGCATGGCCACATCAGGCTGGCTCGTGAGGAGGTGGAGAGATCAAGGCAGGGTACCTCACGAGGTGCCCGTGAAGCAAGCCATGACGACCAAGGGCGCCAGGCGGGAGCCAGCCCGCGCAGTGTCCTCCTTTCCTCTTTGGTGCAAAGGGAGCAAGCGCAGACGAGAGCATCAAGCAAAGGCACCCGTTTCGGTGCAACGAGACCAAGACCAGTCCAACGGCAGGGAGGAAGTCATTGTGGAGCCCAAGCCAGCGTCACCACCAGAGTCTTTGGCAGGCGAGGACTAACTTTAGTCAGGATAAGTGTACCAGGTGTTCCCCTTCAAAATGGCCAATTGTCGGTGCCCTTCCTGCTCAATATTTGGGAAGAGGCCCAGGGCCTTTGCCTATAAATAGGACTAGCCACCCACAGGGTAGAAGAGAAGGAAAATCGGATCGAGTAACATCACACACATAGAGAGAGAGAAGGGTGACTGAACTCCTCCTAGCAGTTCATCCCCACAGCCAAGAACAGACCCTCGCAAGGCTGTTCTTCCTTGTATTGCTCATCATCGTCAACCCAAGAGGCAATCCACCATACCACACATTGGAGTAGGGTGTTACACCACAACGGTGGCCCGAACCAGTATAAACCCGGTGTCTCTTGTGTTGTTCTTCCCATAGCTTAGATCTTAGCGAGGCGGAGGGGTGCAGGTAGGTAGAAGGCGAAATCTCCGTGTGCACCCCAGTGTTCGAACCTCAGGGGTCTGCTAGAACCCGAAATCCGATAGTAGGGTATTACATCACAAGGTGGCCCAAACCAGGATAAACTGCTGTGTCTCTTGTCCCTTGGGTTCGTCGAGCTAGGCCATGGAATCATCGAGCAGGCAGGCTGAGAGGGGAGAGTTCTTTGCACGCACCCTAGTGTTCGAACCTCTCAAGGGTTAGCGGAACCCTGAATCTGACACGTGGAGTTGTCGCAATGTCAAAGGAGGCCATGGCAACCATCTCTCCATCGTCATCATCATCATCATCCTCATTGTACTCTTCTTGTGCCACCAACCCCTTGGAAGGAGTCTTCTTGGTGAAGTTGTTCTTGTTGGGGAAGGACTTGGCCTTGTCTTTTTGGATGAGCTTGCCACCATTGTCTTCCCTCTTCTCATATGGGCATTCCGCAACAAAGTGACTCACATTGCCGCAATTATAGAATGTCCTCACATGTTGCTTGCCCTTGGCGCCACTTGAGTTGTTCTTGTTGAAGTTAGGCCTTGAGTTCTTCTTGATCCAAAATTGCCTTGAAGCGAGGGCCATGTGCTCATGATAAGCATATTTTGTATCTTCGGGGTTACTCTCCTCCTCTTCCACTTCATCCTATGCTTCCACACTAGCCTTGGCCTTCAAAGCAAGGTTGGGTTTCTTTACCCGTTGAGAATGCAACACCGCATTGTCGGCAATCTTGTCCAAGATTCTCATAGCAACAAACTCATCCAACACTTCACTTGAGGACAAGGTATGAAATTCCGGCCTTTGATGGATGACGGATGACATGGCCTTATGGTAGGGCATCATGGCCTTGAGAAACTTCCGCTTGATCCAATTGTCATCCATATCCTTGCTCCCATGATCTCATAGAGAGACCGCGAGAGTGGTTAATCTCCGATAGAGCTCACGAGGTTCTTCATCTTCATTCATCGCAAACTCATCGTCTTCATCTTGCAACACTTCATAGTTGGAGCGTTGAATGCTTGCGCTTCCCTTGTAAATGGAAACAACATGCTGCCATGCTTCCATAGCCACGGTGAAAGGTCAGAGATGCGTAATATCTTCGGATGGATGTGGGGACCCCGACTCATAAGTCGAGATCATCGAATGCACGTGTACAGTGATCCCAGAGATCAATGCTCACTGAACACACATAAGCTGAATAACGAGAGTCTTACATCCATACATACCGTTTTACACAAGTAGGACCATTATGGTCAAGTCTTACATAGATAAAGCCACAAGGGCTGAACACCAAATAAACTTAAGCAGTGGAAATCTTCGTCGATAAGTAGAACCCATGCATCTGCCTTAACCCTACAGGCATTCTGACTGGGAAGCGTTCTAGCTCGCATGTTCGTCACCAAGGTACTCTTCATTATATCCTGTTCTTTCATGCCTGGCCAATAAAATAACCTGTGGCAAGCCAATGAGTACTTTGAATGTACTCGCAAGCAACCCATGTTTTGGTTCAAGATACAACAATGCATGATATAGGTAAATTTTTGCAGAAAGCTAGTTTTGAGTGGAATGACATGTTCCACAACTATTAAGACATGCATCAGGAGAATTTAAATAACCATGAGGACAGGTTACAGATATCAACATAATTAGAGTGGGCATCAACCCACTCAATCATGTCAAGTCCTTTGACTTGACCCAAGTAGATCTTCCCAGTTATCCAAACACACACACTGGTTTGTAAACATGTGGACGTAGCCCAAGAGCGGTTACCCAACTATCCTTGACCGTGGACACGACTATTCGAATAGTTTTACACTCTGCAGAGGTTGCACACTTTACCCACAAGATCTGGGGAACTTTTGTGTCATCCACGACCCGCGGTACCTCCAGCACCCGGGGTAAGCACCCGATCACTATCTTTCCCTAGACGACACTAACAAGGAGTCCACTCGTTGTTCCGTGTCCTCACGATGTACATCATACGAGACTCACTCGATATCGTAACATCCGAGAGGGGACACAACGGTGTATCCGGTGCCCTATGAAAACAGTCATGGCCGCCCTACCTGGCACGACCCCGTCCCGAGAGAGAGCACCAACTCTCCCCCATCACTATAATGCGGGCTCCAAGCTAGTATCGGCCTAGGTAATTAATAATGCCCTTTCCCATACAAGGGTAGAGTGGTTGTGCATGTAAGGTTGGAATAACGGTCGCAACTTAAACCAATCCATTTTGAAAACAACACACACTTGCCTCGGTTCACCACTTCGTCATCAAGTGGCTACCCAACTCATCATCTCCCCCGGGCATAAGTGGCACCCGATGGGGTTTTCGAAAAAGTCTTTTGAAAATGCCTTGTCTCCATTACCATGCATATTCCCGTCCCTTTTTGCGTAGCACTACTTTAGCATCCTATCTACCACCACTGGCATAACCCTCATAAGAAGGTAGGGTCATGAACAATGCAAGTATCAACGAGGAAGTACGGTGGCAAACCATCAAAGTGGTTACCACCTCATCATGATTCCGTTGCAACAACAATATGGTGCTATATGACATGCATAAAAAGGGTTTCATAGACATGGTCAAAGGGCTGCTTGCCTGTTTTAACAAAGTCTTTGAGGTCTTCAAATATCTCTGGTCCAACTCCGAGCATTTCGTCTACTTCGTCAACTATCGTCGAAAACAACCATAATAAGCAACACAACAAGGCAAAAATAAAAGTGCTCTAAAAATGTGAGTTGGACTTTCCTAGGATACCTCTGGTCATATGAGGAATGACCAAGGTGATTTCATTGGAAGTGGATCAATGGATATTTCTAAACATTTCGATATGATGGAATCAAGGGGTTCATGGATTTGTAAGAAGTGTACAGAAGAACTATTTGAAAAATGATCAAAGGCATCCATTTAACAAGGAATAATTTTAGAAGCATCCAGGAGTTGGTTTCACTGGATTTGGAGTTCAAATGTATTTCCTATGAATTTGCAAAGTTGGCTAATATGAAGAAATGGCTCATTATTTTGTAGGGCACATAAAGTATTAGGAAAAATGTTGAAAAACTAAGTTATGAACTTACAAGTATCAAGGATTTTGAATCATGGCATTTGGATCAATTTTGAGCTCTCTGTGATTTTCTAAAGTTTGTCACAGAATTAAGAAAATTGGAATTTACTAAATAAGTGTGAAGGAAAGTTCTCTGGAAAAATGTGCAAGCTCCTCTAAGAGGTAGAGCATGATTTATAGAGTCACTATAAATTTGAATCATCAAATATGGAGGTAATATGAATATTTGGGATATTTTACAAGTTTCTGGAAAAAGAAAAAGACAAAGGAAGTGGGGGTTATACCTATACCACGCACCGGGCGCAGCATAGAACCGCAGCGCACTGGGCCGGCCCAGCTGCACGGCCACGCGGCTAAGGAGGGCCATGCTGACGGCGTATCAGGGGAGTACGCTTCCCTCCCGGGAAGGCGGTTCCCGCGGAACCCGCCTCTACTTAACACGAGTGGGTCCGGCTGGACATGTCGGCAGAGGCTGATCGGTGGGGTCGCCCGTCCACCGGCCGGCCTTCTTCTTCCTGCACGGCCTCCCGTGCCGCAGGAACAGAGGTGGCAAGGCCGAGCTCGTCCCCGGTGACCAGGGGCGCTGCTGCGGGTGCCCGGCACACCGGCGAGCTCGGGGGACTGCGCCGCGCCCGCTCCCCCCTGTCATCACATCCAACGGAGGACGAAGGCGAGTGGGGCAACGACCACGGTGGACGGTGCTCGGGCGAGACTCGGGCAGGGCAAGCACGGGGTGGAGGGCCTGGTGTGCGGGGGAGGATCCTTGGTGCCCTGGGTGTCCTCTCGAGCGTTCAGTGGGAGCGGGGAAGCAATGGGGGCCTGGGTTGGTCTGGGGGCACGTCGGCGGCGACCCGGCCTTGGAGGGGGCAGGAGAGCACGTAGGTGAGAGAGGGGGTCTCCGAGAGGTGCACGGGGGAGAGAAGGTTCGAACCCAGGCGAGAGAGAGGGTCGGGGTGGCTTAAAATGGGCGAGGCCGCAGTGCACCATGGGCAGCGTCCATGGACGTGCTCGGGTGAGCTCGTGGAGGGATAAGGAGGGCGAGGGAGGAAGGGCCCGATAGTGTTGCGTGTTGTGGACGCCGAGGCGGCCTCGGGGGACACGATTCCGGCGCCCAAGATTGACGGGAGGCCTTGGAATGGGCGTGCTACAGTGCCGGAGAGCACTGTAGCATGCTCCAGAGCACGAGCTCTGCACGCCATGGCATTGTTTATGTGCCAGGGGCGTGTCCACTAGTGTCTGGGGCATTGTGGGGTGAGTAAACAAAGGGGAGGTGGCCTTGGATGCCCTGGTGAACCACTAGGAGAGGAGAGAGGTTGTGGGAGAGAGAGAAAAGGGTTGTCCAGAGAGGTATATGGGGGTTTTTACCCCTCAATCATTGAGCTTTGGAAGAGGGGGAGCTACTGGAGGTTGCTGGTGATCAGGTTCAGCTGTGGTAAAAATGTGGAGTCAAGGAGATTAGTGTAGGGGGGGTGAAACCAGTGACTTTTTGCAATGACCAGAAGGTGTTTGATGCAAATTTGGGTAAGCAAATGAACTCCATTTGGCATGAGACTCCACAGGGTGAAATGGCACATGTAATTAGGGCCTTCCACCAATTTGAAGCTTATTTGGGCAAAGTTGCCAATGCAACTTTTGTAAACCCTAGAAATTAGCAGAAATGAACTTGTGTAGATCTAGTTGAGAAAATCACTTCCCATTGATGAACCACTTGGTGTAGTGGCCTCATTTGGTCATGTGAACATGCTCACAAAAGTTAGGGTCAAGGAGAGAAAGTTGGTAGTACAAAGTGGTTCAAATTTGATTCTGGTCAGAGAGGGTTTTGGGGCATTTTGGTGAACCAAAATGACTTCAATTGACATGAGGCTTTGCAAGGTGATCACAATATGCATTTGTGACTTGCTAGATTTTCCTTGGATTTTTCTGAAAATATTTTCTGTAGAAATATTTCAAATCCTTGAAATGGGCAGAAATAGTTTTGGGAGGTTTTGTCCAATACTTTGAACGTGACCATGTGTTGAAACTCTTATATATGGAAAATATATGTCCACTGAGTTTCCCTGATTTTTGTCAAATAATTTTGAAACAATAAAATAATATTTCCCTATTAAAGACCATTTCTGGCCTTAAGAAAAAGCTTGTAAATAAAATAGGAAAATAACTTTTAAAATTATATTTTTGTGGTTTCTGGGTATCCTATATCTAATAGGAGTCAAATATATTTTTGGGAAGATTTTTACTTCCCTTAATTAAGTACTTGAAGTGCAAACCTCAATTCAGGGGTTTTTTGAAAACTAATTTTTGAAAATACTTTTTGGCCAAATTATTTTTGTAAGAAAATACTATATTGCTCTATACACATGGCATGATCATTGGTTCAAGAGTTTGGAGCAAGGAGATGAAGTATAGGAGTTGGAGGATTTTATTTGATTTTTAGAGCACTTGCAAACAGTAGTCAAACATTCAATCAAAGCAAAGACAAAACACTCAAAAGTTTTTGTAAAACCACATTTTATCATGAATTATTAGCTTAAGTGTTGTGGCATGAAAATTAGGGTGTGACAGACCTACCCCCCTTACAAGAATCTCGTCCCCGAGATTCCCAGACTAGGTGCGGGAAGGAATACGGAAACTTGGATTTGGAGTAGTCTTCACGTCCTCATACTGCTTCTGCTTTCGTTTGGTGCTCCATTGAACTTGAAGTACTTGATGGTGTGGCTTCGTGTATGATGTTCTTCTTGATCTAGGTTGCTAATGGGTAGCTCGCGGTAGGTTAGATTGGGTTGGGGGTCGATGGCTCGATGATCGATGTCCTTGTTAGTGATCGGACTAGCTAGGAAGTCGAAAACACTTCCAGAGTTGTGTCATGTGGAAACATTACGCACAGTGGGTAACTCAGGTAGTAGCTCCATCTAGTAACTGCCTTCTCTTCGTCTTGTGGCGATCTCGGAGGGGGTTGTTAAACCTTGGAGTGATCTCGAAGAGGGCCGATGAATCTTGGTGTGGGTTTCCTTGTCATGAAAATGCTTGGTTCCCTTGAGAGGAGTGGTTTGTAGATATGCATGGTCTTTGACAAGGAAGTTCACTTCTTGACGATGATGGTTGGTATAGTTCTTCCTCCTTGACATGGCGGTCTTAAAATGTTCCTTGACTAGCTGAACGGCTCTTCTTCTATCTTCGGGTGGACAAGTAGGTTGCCAAATGATGATGACAACTATCTTGTCTAAGCACTCCATGAAGACTTTGTTCGCGGGGTACATAAAGTAGGCTGGGGAATTAGTGGTGGTCTTGTTGAGTGTGGGCGAAGGTGGTTCTAGATCTAGTGTCAAGGCCCTAAGGTCCTGATCCGACCATGTTGTAGCTTGGTAGGGCTTAAGGGTTTCAAGGATTCTAGTGTGCGAGTGAACATTTATTATCTTATTTCAAGCATAGTTTCTGAGATGCCAATTGTTCTATCTAGTCCTTTAAACATATCACATCATATCATCGATAGCATCATTTTGTATAGGTCAACTCCAATCATCACTCATGTGGTTCATATCCTCATGAATCTCGAGAGGAGGTCTAACAAAACCATATATGTCTACAATCCCTAAACTCATATGTATGTCTACCCCTAAAATCCATGGGCAGAGCATACAAGCTTCCAAGCTGGAATAAAACACGACAATCCAAGTGCTCATCCTATTCTTCCAAGGTCCATGTTAGTGCATCTCTATCCTAAGGAAACACGTCGTAAGCCACTCCAAGATCTTGTTTCCTTCCTATGGATCAACTCCAGCAGCCCATTAACTTCCATCAATCACTACACAATCCAATGTTTATGGTGTTCCACATGATCTTCTAAAGTCCTTATAATCCTCAAATACTTGAAAAGGGTTATCTTTACTATAGTCAGTCCACCAATTGACATTATCGGGGTCAAGTAACTTCCAAGGTCAAGTTTATATCAACTCCGACAATTAATCCAATCTCCTAGTTTATTGTCCACCGAGAAACATGGTATCACGATCAAGATTATCGGTCTAATTCCAATTTACTCCGAACCATGTAGACTTACTCAGCATCTATACTCAACTAGGAACACCCATTTAAATCCAAATCTTGTGTCCAATGAGATTTTCCACACTTTCCCCCAAGTCATTATCGTAATATCAACTATATCCTATCAATATCCCCTGGCTAAGTCAAATCCTTATACTTCCAAGAATTTTAGCTTGCGATCCTAATTGTCCTATTAAATCCAATTTACTCAGGGGTAATGAAAGCTATGCTACTCTATTAACATGATCCCACCAAGTTCAACATGAAAGCCTTATAATCCACCAAAGAGTTTCAAATAGTTCCTCAAGGTCACTGATATAAACTCATCAAGTCATTTGTCCTCTATTCCTATATCCTCAAATTGGTCTTCCTATGGCATCATCAGTTTTGGTGCTATCTTAGGATGATAATGTGCTCGTTCACTATGTCCACTAGTTCCATAATGAACCCAGTGATAAGCAAGGCTTACTGAGGCTTAACTGGTTCTCTTGCAAGTCTGTGGGTTAAGCACATGGCTAAGGATCCAAGATGGGTTATCTCATGAAGTCTCGAAGGGTCTAGGGATGGGTCTCTAATCTTGAGGGGCAAACATAACTCTAAGGGGCTGCACTTGGTCTAGGAGGCTGTAGCAAAAGTTCTTTAGTGCTAGTTGGTTGTCGAGGTAGAATCCTTGGTGTACCTTGTCTTGCCGATCTTCAGTTAAGGAGAGAGAGATGAGAGGGAAGAGTAGCATAGAGGAGGGGAATGCCTAAAGGGGGTTCTATAGTGCAGGTGCAAACAAACGGGCGCCAAAGGGGCCAAACAAAGGAAAACAAGGAAAGTGATATAGTCGCGTACTTGTTGCCTTGGGCAAAAGTGCGACTTATATCAAAACACAAACAAATAAAAACAAGCAACACACAATCATGGTTCTATTCAAACCATCATACGGACTCGACTACGCATAGGGGGTACACGATTCATCCTACCCTAGGGGTTCTCGGACTCAGTAGTCGTGCCTTGTGCCTCGTGCAGTCTTCTGAGTTTTCCTCAGGTGTTGCTACGTCTATTGTAGTTGTTCGATGAAGCAATCCGGGTTGAGCCTGAAGATTCTTCAACAACTTCTCGTCTATGAAGATGATGGGGTGAAGGTGGCTCCTCGTACCTGGCACTGACTTGGTCTTCTATTGTCTTCTTAATCACGATGATCCCTTTTTGTCTTCTAAGCCGTCGATGGTACCAGGTAGGTAATCCTTTATGCAATGACATTAACAAGGCATAGTAGAGGTCCAACATGTCGGCTTCATTGATGATAACATCGACACCAAGGGCGGGAGATGAAGAGAACCATTTTCCTGCTCACTCTAGTGAGGCGGACCTAATGGCGAGATTCTCATCCACCGGTGGTTGCCAATACAACAACGGTAATGACATGGTTGCTCTATTAGCGATGTATATCATGATCTTGCATATCTTACACCCTGATCGTCGTAGGCTAAGGTTGCATCATCTTGGGGCAGTGTAAAGGGTGTCACCATCTCCTGAGTCTTCATGACCTCATTCCTCGAGGATGTATCTTCTGTTGGTGTCGTCTTGTTATGGTGTCGCCAATCTTGTGTTTAGGAGATGTGGGTGAAGGTCTGGCAAGACATCTTCCTCCTAGATTATCCACGAGGATTACAAGGAATCCAGTGGTCAGGGGCAAAAGGGTTCTAGCGACCATTTGCAATAGTTTTGAACGGCAAGAGATCGATAAGGAAAATATATCTTAGTTTTTGAAAAACTTAGAGGGGAAGAGAAGTGTAGATAGTTTTTCATAGTTAGTAATAGTTTGAAAACAGTTTTAACCTAACTAACGACCATGCTAGCTAAGGCTTCCTACAGTCAGGATGGCTCTGATACCAGCTCTGTGGGGACCCCGACTCATAAGTCGAGATCACCGAATGCACGTGTACAGTGATCCCAGAGATCAATGCTCACTGAACACACAGAAGCTGAATAACAAGAGTCTTACATCCATACATACCGTTTTACACAAGTAGGACCATTATGGTCAAGTCTTACATAGATAAAGCCACAAGGGCTGAACACCAAATAAACTTAAGCAGCGGAAATCTTCGTCGATAAGTAGAACCCATGCATCTGCCGTAACCCTACAGGCATTCTGACTAGGAAGCGTTCTAGCTCGCATGTTCGTCACCAAGGTACTCTTCATTATATCCTGTTCTTTCATGTCTGGCCAATAAAATAACCAGTGGCAAGCCAATGAGTACTTTGAATGTACTCGCAAGCAACCCATGTTTTGGTTCAAGATACAACAATGCATGATATAGGTAAATTTTTGCAGAAAGCTAGTTTTGAGTGTAATGACATGTTCAACAACTTGTAAGACATGCATCAGGAGAATTTAAGTAACCATGAGGACAGGTTACAGATATCAACATAATTAGAGTGGGCATCAACCCACTCAATCATGTCAAGTCCTTTGACTTGACCCAAGTAGATCTTCCCACTTATCCAAACACACACTAGTTTGTAAACATGTGGACGTAGCCCAAGAGTGGTTACCCAACTGTCCTTGACCATGGACATGGCTATTCGAATAGTTTTACACTCTGCAGAGGTTGCACACTTTACCCACAAGATCCGGGGAACTTTTGTGTCATCCACGACCCACGGTACCTCCAGTACCCAGGGTAAGCACCCGATCATTATCTTTCCGTAGATGACACTAACAAGGAGTCCACTCGTTGTTACGTATCCTCACGATGTACATCATACGAGACTCACTCGAGATCGTAACATCCGAGAGGGGACACAACGGTGTATCCGGTGCCCTGTGAAAAAAGTCATGGCCGCCCTACCTGGCACGACCCTGTCCCGGGAGAGAGCACCAACTCTCCCCCGTCACTAGTAATGCGGGCTCCAAGCTAGTATCGGCCTAGGTAATTAATAATGCCCTTTGCCATACAAGGGTAGAGTGGTTGCGCATGTAAGGTTGGAATAACGGTCGCAACCTAAACCAATCCATTTTGAAAACAACACACACTTGCCTCGGTACACCACTTCATAATCAAGTGGCTACCCAACTCATCATCTCCCCCGGGCATAAGTGGCACCCGATGGGGTTTTCGAAAATGCCTTGTCTCCATTACCATGCATATTCCCGTCCCTTTTTGCGGAGCACTACTTTAGCATCCTATCTACCCCCACCGGCATAACCCTCATAAGAAGGTAGGGTCATGCACAATGCAAGTATCAACGAGGAAGTACGGTGGCAAACCATCAAGGTGGTTACCACCTCATCATGATTCCGTTGCAACAACAATATGGTGCTATATGACATGCATAAAAAGGGTTTCATAGACATGGTCAAAGGCTGCTTGCCTGTTTTAACAAAGTCTTCGAGGTCTTCAAATATCTCTGGTCCAACTCCGAGCATTTCGTCTACTTCGTCAACTATCGTCGAAAACAACCATAATAAGCAACATAACAAGGCAAAAATAAAAGTGCTCTAAAAATGTGAGTTGGACTTTCCTAGGATACCTCTGGTCATATGAGGAATGACCAAGGTGATTTCATTGGAAGTGGATCAATGGATATTTCTAAACATTTCGATATGATGGAATCAAGGGGTTCATGGATTTGTAAGAAGTGTACAGAAGAACTATTTGAAAAATGATCAAAGGCATCCATTTAACAAGGAATAATTTTAGAAGCATCCAGGAGTTGGTTTCACTGGATTTGGAGTTCAAATGTATTTCCTATGAATTTGCAAAGTTGGCTAATATGAAGAAATGGCTCATTATTTTGTAGGGCACATAAAGTATTAGGAAAAATGTTGAAAAACTAAGTTATGAACTTACAAGTATCAAGGATTTTGAATCATGGCATTTGGATCAATTTTGAGCTCTCTGTGATTTTCTAAAGTTTGTCACAGAATTAAGAAAATTGGAATTTACTAAATAAGTGTGAAGGAAAGTTCTCTGGAAAAATGTGCAAGCTCCTCTAAGAGGTAGAGCATGATTTGTAGAGTCACTATAAATTTGAATCATCAAATATGGAGGTAATATGAATATTTGGGATATTTTACAAGTTTCTGGAAAAAGAAAAAGACAAAGGAAGTGGGGGTTATACCTATACCACGCACCGGGCGCAGCATAGAACCGCAGCGCACTGGGCCGGCCCAGCTGCATGGCCACGCGGCTAAGGAGGGCCATGCTGACGGCGTATCAGGGGAGTACGCTTCCCTCCCGGGAAGGCGGTTCCCGCGGAACCCGCCTCTACTTAACACGAGTGGGTCCGGCTGGACATGTCGGCAGAGGCTGATCGGTGGGGTCGCCCGTCCACCGGCCGGCCTTCTTCTTCCTGCACGGCCTCCCGTGCCGCAGGAACAGAGGTGGCAAGGCCGAGCTCGTCCCCGGCGACCAGGGGCGCTGCTGCGGGTGCCCGGCACACCGGCGAGCTCGGGGGACTGCGCCGCGCCCGCTCCCCCCTGTCATCACATCCAACGGAGGACGAAGGCGAGTGGGGCAACGACCACGGTGGACGGTGCTCGGGCGAGACTCGGGCAGGGCAAGCACGGGGTGGAGGGCCTGGTGTGCGGGGGAGGATCCTTGGTGCCCTGGGTGTCCTCTCGAGCGTTCAGTGGGAGCGGGGAAGCAATGGGGGCCTGGGTTGGTCTGGGGGCACGTCGGCGGCGACCCGGCCTTGGAGGGGGCAGGAGAGCACGTAGGTGAGAGAGGGGGTCTCCGAGAGGTGCACGGGGGAGAGAAGGTTCGAACCCAGGCGAGAGAGAGGGTCGGGGTGGCTTAAAATGGGCGAGGCCGCAGTGCACCATGGGCAGCGTCCATGGACGTGCTCGGGTGAGCTCGTGGAGGGATAAGGAGGGCGAGGGAGGAAGGGCCCGATAGTGTTGCGTGTTGTGGGCCGAGGCGGCCTCGGGGGACACGATTCCGGCGCCCAAGATTGACGGGAGGCCTTGGAATGGGCGTGCTACAGTGCCGGAGAGCACTGTAGCATGCTCCAGAGCACGAGCTCTGCACGCCATGGCATTGTTTATGTGCCAGGGGCGTGTCCACTAGTGTCTGGGGCATTGTGGGGTGAGTAAACAAAGGGGAGGTGGCCTTGGATGCCCTGGTGAACCACTAGGAGAGGAGAGAGGTTGTGGGAAGAGAGAGAAAAGGGTTGTCCAGAGAGGTATATGGGGGTTTTTACCCCTCAATCATTGAGCTTTGGAAGAGGGGGAGCTACTGGAGGTTGCTGGTGATCAGGTTCAGCTGTGGTAAAAATGTGGAGTCAAGGAGATTAGTGTAGGGGGGGTGAAACCAGTGACTTTTTGCAATGACCAGAAGGTGTTTGATGCAAATTTGGGTAAGCAAATGAACTCCATTTGGCATGAGACTCCACAGGGTGAAATGGCACATGTAATTAGGGCCTTCCACCAATTTGAAGCTTATTTGGGCAAAGTTGCCAATGCAACTTTTGTAAACCCTAGAAATTAGCAGAAATGAACTTGTGTAGATCTAGTTGAGCAAATCACTTCCCCTTGATGAACCACTTGGTGTAGTGGCCTCATTTGGTCATGTGAACATGCTCACAAAAGTTAGGGTCAAGGAGAGAAAGTTGGTAGTACAAAGTGGTTCAAATTTGACTCTGGTCAGAGAGGGTTTTGGGGCATTTTGGTGAACCAAAATGACTTCAATTGACATGAGGCTTTGCAAGGTGATCACAATATGTATTTGTGACTTGCTGGATTTTCCTTGGATTTTTCTGAAAATATTTCCTATAGAAATATTCCAAATCCTTGAAATGGGCAGAAATGGTTTTGGGAGGTTTTGTCCAATACTTTGAACATGACCATGTGTTGAAACTCTTATATATGGAAAATCTATGTCCACTGAGTTTCCCTGATTTTTGTCAAACATTTTTGAAACAATAAAATAATTTTTCCCTATTAAAGACCATTCCTGGCCTTAAGAAAAAGCTTGTAAATAAAATAGGAAAATAACTTTTAAAATTATATTTTTGTGGTTTCTGGGTATCCTATATCTAATAGGAGTCAAATATATTTTTGGAAAGATTTTTACTACCCTTAATTAAGTACTTGCAGTGCAAACCTCAATTCAGGGGTTTTTGGAAAACTAATTTTTGAAAATACTTTTTGGCCAAATTATTTTTGTAAGAAAATACTATATTGCTATATACACATGGCATGATCATTGGTTCAAGAGTTTGGAGCAAGGAGATGAAGTATAGGAGTTGGAGGATTTTATTTGATTTTTAGAGCACTTGCAAACAACAGTCAAACATTCAATCAAAGCAAAGACAGAACACTCAAAAGTTTTTGTAAAACCACATTTTATCATGAATTATTAGCTTAAGTGTTGTGGCATGAAAATTAGGGTGTGACAATGGAATTGCATCTTGGATGATGAAGAGTGCGGACTCGTTGAATTGATTATCTGCGACTTCTCTAGGGGTGAAGTTTCTTGGGTCATGCGGGTAGAAACCTTGCTCAATAATTCTCCAAAGATTAATATTACTTTGGTTTAAATGACGTTTAAAGCGATAGACCCAAGAGGCAAAATCCTCATTTTTCACAAACTTAGGAGAAGGCCCAACATGATTCAAATGAGTGGAGGGAACCGGTCCTCCATAAGTAAGTGGAGGTTCAACATGGGCAAAGATTCCATTTCCACTTCTACCACCAGATAAAGGAACTTTGTCACTAGTAGCTCCCCGCTTATCGGAGTTAGCATCCGTCACCTTGTTAGCGGGATCACCCACTTTCATTGGTGCGGTGGATAATTTAAAGCCTTCTAAGAACTTGTTGAACATGCCTTCAACCTCGGTGGTCATGGAGGTTTTCAATGTGTCCAAAGCCGCATTGAACTCCTCACGAGTGATCGAGGATCCCCCATCGGCCCTAGACGAGGACAGAATCACACCGGGGTGCTCCTCCCACCGTCTATGGTGTCAACCATAATCTTCGGACGGTGAAGTCCTTAATAAAGAGACGAGGCTCTGATACCAATTGAAAGGATCAATATAGTTGACTAGAGGGGGGGTGAATAGGCAACTAACAATTTTAACTTTTCTTTACCAAATTAAACTTTGCATCAAAGTAGGTTGTCTAGATATGCAACTAAGTGAGCAACCTATATGATGCAACAATCACAAGCCCAAGAGAAAGCAAGGGATACAACACAATATAGCTTGCACAAGTAAAGGTGAGAGATAACCAAGAGTGGAGACGGTGGAGATGAGGGTGTGTTACCGAAGTTCCTTCCCTTTAAGAGGAAGTACGTCTCTGTTGGAGCAATGTGGAGGCACAATGCTCCCCAAGAAGCCACTAGGGCCACCGTATTCTCCTCACGCCCTCACACAATGCGAGATGCCGTGATTCCACTATTGGTGCCCTTGGAGGCGGCGACCGAACCTTTACAAACAAGGTTGGGGCAATCTCCACAACTTATTGGAGGCTCCCAACGATACCATGAAGCTTCAGCACAATGGAATATGGCTCCGCGGTGACCTCAACTGTCTAGGGTGCTCAAACACCCAAGAGTAATAAGATCCGCAAGGGATTAGAGGGGGGAATCAAATTTCTCTTGGCGGAAGTGTAGATCGGGACCTTCTCAACCAATCCCTAGAAAATCAACAAGTTTGATTGGCTAGGGAGAGAGATTGGGCAAAAATGGAGCTTTGAGCAACAATGGAGCTTGAGGAGAGAAGATGTAGTCAACTTGGGGAAGAAGACCCCCCTTTTATAGTGGGAGGAAGGATCCAACTGTTACCCACTTCTTCAGCCCGCGACATGCGGTACTACCGAACATACCCACGGTACTACCGCAATGACATGTGGTACTACCGTTGGGCAGTGCGGTACTACTGCTGGGTAGTGCGGTACTACTGCTTGTGCGGCAGGGGCTAGACGATGCCCTGTCGCATTAAGCAACGAGCGGTAGAACCACCGGAGCGGTACTACCACGCGCCCTTGTGGCACTACCACAAGGCAGGGTTCCATATGGGCTGGGAAGGCACAGACTAACAAAATTACATCCGTGGCTACTTCCGCTGAGTTTCAGTCTATGCAAAAATCCGGCATGGTACTATAGCTCACAGGGAGCGGTACTACTGCATAGGGTGCGAAAGTAAAAAATTAATTCCGCCCCTACTTCCGCGCATGTCACTGTTCTGGGCTAGAGGTCACGGTACTACCGCGTGCTAGGAGCGGTACTACCGCACCACACGATACTACCGCGACCACGAGCGGTACTATCGTGGGCCACTGTGGTACTACTGTTCCCTTGAGCAGTACTACCGCACGCCACAGAACAGTAGCACTTGGAAGCCTTCATCTTTGCAACGACAAGGGAAACGGTCAGTGCTCCAATGAAGCGAAGGAAAGGTGGTGCAAAGGAACAGATGTGTACATGTTGATTCCACCCTAACCTTTCTGAAGCGGACCCCCTCTTAATAGTATGGCTTTCCTACAACTCAAATCCATCGAAAAGAAACATAGAGAAACGCCGTCTTCGATAGGCTCCAAGGGGCACGAAATCATCTTGTGCCTAGACATGAGATATCTGAAATTCTCAATGCACACGATCAGTCCACAAATGCATTGTCATCAATCACCAAAACCACTTAGGGAGAAATATGCCCTTACAAATGCTAAATCCAATGTTGTCGCTTCTAGTAGTTCTATTGCTTACACTATGATTCTCTTAGCCAAGTTACACTTGAGCAAGAAAATAATCTATTTAACGGAAATATAGAAAAAGGTGTCTACAAGAGCCTCGCCGGAAGTAAGCAATTTGAGGAAATTGTGCGCAAGCAAGGAAGGCACTAGAAGAACCAAGGTATTGGTTTTGAACGAAAGTTCAAGCCAATGGAGTTGAATGGGAAGAAGATCAATAACCCAAGACAAAGTTTATTTTTCAACAAGAGAAGTATGACCCCACTTCTTTTAAGGGAACACAAACCAAGATGGGAACACAAACTCAAGATGATCTTCCACCACAAGACCACAAGCTAAAAAGCAAGGAAAATCTTCAAGAAGCAATTGACTCATTTGAAGAACCACCTCAAGCTTCGGTCAAGTGGGTTCCCAAGGCCTCATAAAGTTCTAAATCATCAAGTGCTACTAAAACTCTAAGGATTCCCATCAAATTGATGTGGGTCCCAAAGAATAAGAACTAGAGAGTTCTTGAGGGTGACTCCACCAACAATCTCCACTCATATTCATTTATGGCAAGAACTTGTGCAACCAACTTCAACATCTTGCACTAGTTCATGGAGTCATAAACCCTCTTGTTGGTAAGAGAAGGGACAAGGTATTCAATGCATTCATGGACATCATCATATGTGCATTTCACTCTATGTCTATGGATATCCCTGTTTGTTCCTTGTGGGACCAACCCATGTAGGTATTGAAAGTGCAAAACTCCAAGGATTGCTCCCAACTCTTGATGGTCTACATCAACATTGAGCATCCACACCTACACTATCGACATGAAGTCATCATCGACAAAACCCAAGGTTAGTTCATCCCTCTTTGGGGGGGATATCACATCTAGGGGGAGCTTTGCTCTAAGACTTGAGCTAAAGCAACTCTAATGGTGTGAACACATCAATGCTTTATGTAAAAGTGGCAACCCCACTTGTTCTTAAACGATGAGTATGACCTATGATCAAATGTTCTCATTTGGCTCCTAAGTCAATATACTCATATATAGATGACTATGTCATCGCCCACTGTTTGATAGTTGCTAAGTGTTGATTGTGCATGTTTGACACATATTTCATTTGCTATCTTTTTGTGTGAGCATGTTGCTATACATATTTCTCATTGGAGGACATCCATTTGTAGTTTGATTGATTTGGCTTTATTTGGACAAATGGATGTATAAGAATGCCTAAGAACTTCCCTTAGTTATCTATCTCAACTTGTCTCAATTCATTCTTGCTATATCACAAAAACTTGAACAAGTTCCTTTCGGACCCTCCAGGTGAGGAGCACTCAGAGCCAGCGATCCGACTAGGGCTGACCTCCAAAAACCTCTAAGTGGCTTTCGGATAGACCAACCCACAACCATTCGGTCTCACCGAAATCACTTGGACTGATATGATTTTCTATCTCGGAGAAATCGATTTGAAATTATTGGCACCAATGAGTTGACGTGCTCATAGTAGTTACTCATATGGATGCCACCGATCCATTTCACTCGGTCTCACCAACAACTCACAGGTATATATATCGTGCGGACCGTACGTTGAAATTTCTCAACAGTTACATCGCCCCCGCACCCCATCACTGCTGTCGCCCATGGTCTCGTGATCGTCTACACGTCTCTAGCGCGTCTTCGCCGCCGGATTCCGTTGCCATCAACGACATTCCTCATCGTCGTTGCCTCCGTAGAGGATCTCCACCGAGTTAGGGTGAGATTGGATCCCCTAGTGACGGTGTCCCAGACTAGGGGGTACTAACCTAGTTGTCCCATGCTCCTCTGATTGGGATGATGGGCCTTCATTAATTCTCAAGAGGGACTCCGGAGGCAGTACGTGGGAGGCGTGATCAAGACTACCTTCACCGAAGACTTGTCGTATACTCCAAGATTTCTCCTGCCATCTTGTGCCTAGATGCCGACCTTGTAACCCTAGATACCCTACCTGGCGTGTATATAAGCCATAGGGTTTAGCCCATAGAGGGGACATCAATGCGATATCATTCACCTAGCCCTGGAGTTAGAGCACATCTTATGATCTCAAGGTAGATCAACTCTATACTCGATACATCTCCATTAATATAAACAAGAGCAGGACATAGGGTTTTACCTCCATCAAGAGGGATTGAACCTGGGTAAAACATTGTCTCTCTGTTGGTGTTACCATTTGTCCGAGGTTCGTGTTACCATTTGTCCGAGATCCACAGCTCGGGACCCCCTACCCCGAGGTTTCTCGGTTTTGACACCGACACTAGTGCTTTCATTGAGAATTCTGATGTGGTATCAACAGAAGGATCAATGGCTCACTCGCAGATCAACAACGACAATGGCCATAGGAGCGTTTATGCCCCCGGCCAGCTTTTTGTGTTCGGCAGCATGATCTTCTACGCCGACACGACGGGCCACCTGGGCTCCATCGAAAACTACGCCCCAGGTCAGATCGTGACCTTCGGCAGCATTGAGTACACCGCGCATTACCATGGAGAACTCGTCCTGTCAGGCTAGACACCCAGCCGGATCGAGGACCTGCTTGGCTCCGGAGGCTCGACTGCTGAACCGATCTCTGTCAAGGACGTTGGTCCAGGACCCGTGGCGTCACCAGGGACCCCCTACGCAACAATTCTGGAAGGTCCCCTTTCGATCTCCGAGTCGAATGTAGATCCGGTTCCTGCCCCTGAAGTTGCGCCAGGCTTAGAGCTGACCCCGCGCATGATCTAGAATCGGCATTGGATCCCCTTCACGCCGAAAACACGTCCAATTATATGCCAGGCACACTTCGAGTCAGCCCCACTTACAACCATGCAATAAATTCTGAAGAGCTATCCCACCTTAATGAGATGCTTGAGCATATCCAGAGCATGTCTATCTCGGACGGCAAGACTTTTGTTTACGATTAGATCAGACTTAAAGCCGATGATCGGGAAATTACATCCCACCCACCACCCACCTAGTTGCCATAGTCGATGACTTAACCAACATGCTGGACTAAGGCGAGGCCATAGACATGGATGAAGATGCTGATGGACCCACAGAAAACACCTCGCCTCTAGTAAAACACTGGCAGGTGGACTGCGACATCCACTTATGATGTCTACATGGTTGGAACTCCCAGATCCCCTCCAAAGGCGGTGGCGCAGACGTATAAGGGGCACCAATGGGGAACCTAATGGTAACAACGCTATCGCCGATAACGGCGACGCAGTAGCTGGTGACGCCAACAACCTTGAGGAGGACTTTCAAGCCTCCCCAGTGTGGAATGGTACACCTGAAATACATCTCAAGGACTTAGATCCCAATGACCTCTTTGAAGGGGCTGATGACAATTATATGCCGGAGTCCAAGGAATATGAGAGCCTCGGTACCAAGGACTACATCATCCCCGAAGACCCTTTCGAACAAGAGCGCTTCTGGCGGCACCTCATTGCCATGGCCCGTAGCATGAAACACAAGCAGTAGCTGCTGCAGGCTAACACTGACGCGCTAAATGATAAGTGGATCAAAGTGCTCTCAGTCGAGCAAGATCTAGAAGACTAGCACCATAGTGCGCTGAAATCATACCCATGTAGGTGGCTCCTGTCGGAGTTCGATGAAGAACTAGCCACTTATGTGCCTGACCGACCCCCTAGAGGTCGGGACAGGCCAATGCAGGAAAACCTCAGCACTCAGCCACCTCCATGCCGTTATGGCAAGGACCCTATGGACTATCTAGACCCTCTCAATGTTCAACGTCACATTGAGGCAAACAAGGCACCTCCTTGGTCCATCTACAGATCAAGAGGACGCGCGCCCGCTGGGACGGACGGCTACGATGCCTGGATGGACGGGAACGGTCGCGCCCGAGATCAAGCCTACACACGACTCTCCCCTGACCTTCGACGGGATACCACCCGATTCCGAGGTCCAGCCCACCCCATCTGTTTCACAGATAGGGTCATGGAACACTAGTTTCCAGAAGGGTTTAAGCCCATCAACATAGAGTCATATGATGGCACTACAAATGGGAAGCGGGGACGACCTCCACACCATCAAATACTTGCCGCTCAGGGTAAAAGGATCGGCTAAGCATTGGCTTAACAGCTTGCCTCCTCATTCTATTGGTAGCCGGGAAGCGTTTGAAGAGCTTTTCGGGCAAAATTCCATGGGACTTACATCCGACCTCCGGACGATGATGACCTCAGCCGTGTCACCCAACAGCCAGGCGAATTAGCTCAGAAGTTCTAGAATAGGTTTCTCACCAAAAAGAACTAGATCACTTATTGCTCTGACGTTGAAGCCATTGTGACATTTAAAAATAACATCTGAGATGAGTGACTTGCCCGCCAGATTGGCCAAGACAAGTCGAGGACCATGGTAGCCCTCACATCACTCATGACCCGCTTTTGAGTGGGAGGAGAGAGTTGGCTCGCCTGAACTACCCATAATGGCGAGGCGAGCTCCTTGGAAACATGCGACACAAACAGAAAGCCTAAACTAAGCATAATAAGAACAAGCGCAGGCACAAAAATGGCGGGAGCGACATGGAGGACGCTCTAGTCAATGCAGGGTTCACCGGACCTAGACCTAGAGAGAAAAGGAGGCCCTTTAAAGGGAAAAAAGACGAACCTAGCTAGCTCAACAGGATCCTGGACCGGCCGTATCAAATTCACGACACTCAGGACAAACCAGCAACCCACACGAATAGGAATGGCTGGGTCTTTAAACAAGCTAGCAAGGTAGCGACAGAGGGTCAAAGTAAACCCAAAGTCGCGGTGAAGACGAGGATGAACCTCGGCGACCCAATAATGGAGGCCAAAAGAAGTTTCCTAATGAAGTAACTGAGGTCAATATGATCTATGTTACTCACATCCCCAAAAGGGAGAGGAAGCGTGTACTTTGGGACATCTACGCGTTAGAACCAGTCACCCCGAAGTTTAAGCTGTGGTCGGCCTACCCGATCACATTTGACAAGCATGACTATCTGACCAGCATCAGGCATGGTGGGTCAGCGACGCTCATCCTAGACCCAATTGTCGATGGTTATCATCTAACATGAGTCCTTATGGATGGGGGAAGTAGCCTTAACTTAATCTATGAGGACACAGTTAGGAAGATGGGCATCGACTCATCTCGGTTCAAGCCGAGCACCACCACCACCTTCAAAGGTGTCATTCCAGGCATGGAAGCCCGCAGTACCAGAATAGTCATGCTGGAGGTAGTCTTCGGCTCACCTAAGAATTTCAGAAGCGAGGAGTTAATCTTTGACATCATCCCTTCCGAAGTGGATTCCACACGCTCTTAGGGCGCACAGCCTTCACACGATTTAATGCAGTCCCGCATTACGCTTATCTCAAGCTTAAAATGCCAAGACCTAACAATGTTTCCACGGTCAATGGTAGCACTGAATGCTCACTCAGGATGGAGGAGCAGACTGCGACTTTCGCAGCCGAGGTACAAGCGTCCGAGGAGGCAACCGGCAGCGTTAAACACACCATCAGCTCTTCGAAGCGCACACGGGTTACACAAGTCGACCTCGGCCACGTACCCCCGCACCCTAAATAGGGATACGAGCTCCTTGCGCGCCCTCCTTGGATGAGGCATTACATCCCCAGGGTGCATAACTTTGCACTCAAAATTCCCAGGGTCGTCAAAGAGCCAAAATTTATGGAAACGTCAGAATGGCTCGATCGAGGACCACGTGGCTTTGAGCCCCCACATCAGCAAGTTTCTGTCAAAGAACTGGCCAACATGACTACATCAATGTGGCCTAAACCACACAACGGAGTCCTGCAAGACCTCCTTTAAAGGGCTTGGCCAATAAACGCTTGAAGTGTATAAAGGGCCAGGACTTCATCAGTCCCCTTCAGTTCCCACCATTAATGGAAACAAGCTAGTCAACAGCTCGGAAGCACAGTCGTGCGGCAGGAAGCGGCCCAGGCTTCTAAAACCTGATGACAATATCTGGACCATTTTTCTTCCTTCTTTATTTACTCTTTTATCGTCGTATTCTTTTAGTTCCTCTCACTACAGCTCGACATGTAAAAGCTTGAAGTTATGAAATAAAGAAATCATGCCCTTAAGGTCCTTATCATATTTCTATACAAGAACTACCTTTAAACCACAAGAATGTTGTTAAGATACAAGTGTTAAGGCGCCACATTCCCCTTTCTTGAAATACAAGTCCGAGGTACTCGGCGTCTCGGATGTTGCTTTATATGCATCAGTTTCAAACCTAGATTTTGGTCAATAGTTGGGTTACTCGGCTCCTATTTGTGCCTCTTACATTCCCAATGAATTCGGCTAAGGGTGTAATGGGAGAACCACTGTGATAGTGCCGCCAGGTTAATTGGCAGAGCGCCTTAGTGGAGAAAGCCGAAAACTAACTATCTAGATGAGCACAAACTGGTCGGCCATCTACAACCCGCGTTAAGCGATGTGACGATAGAGATCACGCGCGTCAAATGAAGGGCTTCCTTTTTAGAAGAAGTGCATCATGGCTTAGACCTCGACTTGCTAAGCCGACCACTTCCCATATCGGGGGCTCATCATCAGTGCCACAGTGAAACTCCTATGACTAAGTGAAAGTTATCAAGTTCTTATAGTCTGATTGCCTAGTTCCTATGAGCATAGACCACCTCCGAGTACCGAGATGTCGGCCAAGGGTCAAAGATGCCTCAAGAAACACCCTTTGTATATTCTACACTGGGGCAGAAGCCGACGACTGGCCACTTTCAGTTTAAAATGGTCCCACAGGAGGAAAATTAATTAAAAAACACAAATATACGAAGGAATTTAAAGCCATACTCATTCAAGGAAATGATAAGTTTTGTACATTTCAAAACTTCGGCATCCCGAAGTTCTACCTGAAAATACAAAGTGTCCTTCGGATACATGGCCTCGGCAATCCGGGCTCCCTCCTCCACCTCGGCGAAGAAGTGCTCTGCGGTGCGCGGCTTAACTGCGAGGGGCCATGTGGCAACTATCACCGCATCAACCTTTAGGAAATGTGTCTTCACGCATGCATACGCCCTTTGTGCTCCTTCAAAGCACACAGACCTCCTCCATCTATCAAAGCGCGGGACAACATCTCGCAGACGAGCCAAAATGCTAAAGAAGCTGGTCGGCAGGGCGTTGGCGGGCCACAACACGACACAGAGGTCTTGAAGTGCCAGTCTCGCCATTCGGAATAACTCCACCAACTGCTTCACTCGGTGATTCAGCAGCTGTGATGACGGAGACCCCGGGAACTACCTCCAGAATGCCTTCTCCACCTCATGACCCTCCAACTGGTCAAAGTGCTAGACGACATACGCAACGCTATTTGGAAGATCCGTGAAGATCTTTCCGGAACTCCACAGCTGGGTGAGCTTGATGTACCCTTTGCTGCCAAACACACACTGCAATAAGTAAAGCTTACCCAAAGCAATTTCCTCTACTTGTTGGAGCACCTCGCGGTCAGCACGGGCCGCGGTCTGGAGCTCGGAGTGTGTGAGCTGGAGCTTCTTAAGCTCCTCCTTCACTTGCTTCTCCTCCGCCTAAAGTTTGTCACATGCCTCGAACATGCCCTTCAGGGTCTCCTCGCCCTCCTGGACTCGCGCCCGATCCTTATCCCCAGCCACCTTCTCGGCAGCTCAGGCCTTCTCCGCCTCAACGGCCACAACCTTGTGTTGCTCTACCTCCTGCTGAGCGTTTTTGAGCTCGGCCTTGAGTGTCTCAAGCTCGGACAACGTTGCTGTCATTCAAATAGCTCGGCATCAGTTCTCGACCCGGAGTCACAACCATCACAAATTTTGCATAACACTTATAGAACGCAAGTCTAGGTCGTTTACCTTGAGACTGCTCGAACATCTGGTTCATGAGGTTGAGGTACTCCTGGGACCTCTCGAGCTTATGGGTTACCTCCGCAATCTCCTTGGAGACGAAGTTCAGAGTCGAGGTCGAAACCTGCCAACAAAACTTCTTTACATAAGCCCGCAAATCAATCTATTGAAACTCCAGGGCGACCACCATATTTCATTAGGCAACATCCTGGGGGTTGCACGTAAAGCTCCTACTTATACACGACCCCAACGCCAGTTTTTGGAAAACAACTTTCGGCTCGGGGGTGATACGTCTCCAACGTATCTATAATTTTTGATTGTTCCATGCTACTATGTTATCAATCTTGGATGTTTTATATAGATTTACAAGCAACTTTATATCATTATTTGGACTAACCTATTAACTTAGTGCCCAATGCTAGTTGTTATTTTTTGCTTGTTTTTTATTTTGTAGAATATCAATACTGTTGGATTCAGGGCTCCACAAACCCAAGATAGATTCAAACTATGGGGTGTGTGCGAAGAACTCAACCTCCGCAGTCAGCCTACCCACCGATCCCACAGCCTAGCTCGATGAACTAGAAGGAAACATAACAAGGCAGTTTACCCAGGTTCAAGCCACCTTGCGGTGTTAAACCCTACTCCTGCTTTGTGGTGGATTAGCCTCGAGGCGGGCTGAGGATGAACTAGTACGAAGGAGGAACAACCTCAAGAGGTGTGTTCTTGTGCTTGTGTGAGCTGCTGAGGGTGAGGATAGCCTGAATGATCCATCGTCCTCTAAGGTGGTGGCTAGGCTATACTTATAGTGGCCTTGGTCCTCTTCCCCCAAAATGAAGGCAGGAAGGGATCCCACAACGACCAAATTCGAAGGGAGACAACTAGTACATCTTATCCCGATGAAACGTGGTTTTCGCGTGCGAAGCTTCTAGTCGTGACGGCGTGGTGGGCTCAGTGATGACCTCCATCCTGCCGTTCCGGCGGTCTTGGTCTTGTTGCATGGAAATATGGAAACCTTTGGCTGATTCCTCGGGACTCCGTGCCCGCGCTTGCTTCTTTAGCACTAAAGAGGAAATCTACTGTGCTAAGCCCGCTGGCGCCCGCCTGGCCTTGGTCATCATGGCTTACGTCACTCGAGCCTCACGAGGTGAGGGCTCGCATAGAAATCTCCGCTCCTCAGGAGCCAGCCTAAGGAGGCCTCTCCTTCTGGAGGTCTTGGCGTTGTCCGCCTCACGAGGCATGTCCCCTCGCGAGGGTCTTGTGTTGTTGGTGCTGAAGATGGGCCGTACCAGGCCGTCGGTGGAGTCATGCCACGGGCCGCTGATGACCCACAAGTATAGGGGATCAATTGTAGCTCTTTTTTATAAGTAAGAGTGTCGAACCCAACGAGGAGCAGAGGAAATGACAAGTAGTTTTCAGTAAGGTAGTATCTGCAAGTGCTGAAATTGTAAGTAACTGAGTAGTTTGATAGCAAGATAATTTGTAACGGGCAAGTAACGATAGTAGTAACAAAAGTGCAGCAAGGTAGCCCAATCCTTTTGAGGCAAAGGACGGGCCAAAATAGTCTCTTATGATAAGCAAAGCGTTCTTTAGGGTACACAGGAATTTCATCGAGTCACTTTCACCATGTTGGTTCAATTTGCGTTCGCTACTTTGATAATTTAATATGTGGGTGGACCGGTGCTTAGGTGTTGTTCTTACTTGAATAAACCTCCTACTTATGATTAACCCTCCCACAAGCATCCACAACTACGAGAAAAGTATTAAGAATAAATTCTAACCATACCATTAAACTTTTGGATCCAATTGGCCCCTTCGGAATAGCGCATAAACTGGGGTTTAAGCTTCTGTCACTCTCGCAACCCATCATCTAATCGCTAATCCACAATGCATTCCCTTAGACCCAAATATGGTGAAGTGTCATGTAGTCGACGTTCACATGACACCACTAAGGGAATCACAACATACATACTATCAAAATATCGAACACATATCAAGTTCACTTGATTACTTGCAACATGATTTCTCCCGTGACCTAGAACAAAAGTAACTACTCACAAATGATAATCATGCTCAAGATCATAGGGGTATTAAATAGCATACTGGATCTGAACATATAATCTTCCACCAAATAAACCATATAGTAATCAACTACAAGATGTAATCAGCACTACTAGTCACACACAAGCACCAATCTATAGTTCCGGTAACAAGATTGAACACAAGAGATGAACTAGGGTTTGAGATGAGATGGCGCTGTTGAAGATGTTGATGGAGATTGCCCTCCCCAAGATGGGAGAGTTGTTGGTGATGATGATGACGATGATTTCCCCCTCCGGGAGGGAAACTCCCTCGACAGAATCGCTCTGCCGGAGGGCAAAAGTGCTCCTGCCCAAGTTCTGCCTTGAGATGGCGACGCTTCATCCCGAAAGACCTATCCTTATTTTTTCTAGGTCAAAATGACTTATATATCAGAAGATGGGCACCGGAGGTGGACCTGGGTGAGCACAACCCACCAGGGCGCGCCTGTGCTCCAGGTGGGTTGTGCCCACCTGGTGGGCCCCCTCTGGTAGTAATTTCTCCAATATTCATCATATATTTGATAAAAAATCTCCGTGACATTTCAACTTATTTGGAGTTGTGCAGAATAGGTGGCCTGACATAGCTTTTCCAGGTCCAGATTGCCAGCTGCTGGAATTCTCCCTCTTTGTGTGTACCTTGTAAATTATGAGAAAAAAGGCATTAGAATTACTCCAAAAAGCTTTATTATGCATAAAAACATCATAAATAATAGTAAGAAAACATGATGCAGAATGGACTTATCAACTCCCCCAAGCTTAGACCTCGCTTGTCCTCAAGCGAAAACCGAAATCGAAAAACATGTCCACATGCTTAGAGAGAGGTGTCGTTAAAAAAATACAGACATAGAAGCATCATGTTCATTATTATAACAGAAACAAGCTTAAACATAAAACTTCTATCAAAGAACTTTTATCATAGACTTCTCATTAATAAGTGATAATTCATCACACTATTGAAGTATAAAGAAAAAACTCTATTAGAAACCAACAAACTATGTTCTCAGTCAACTCTGCAACGACAATTCATCATCTTTTCAGGAAGGGTCACGTATCAGAGCCTTTAGGCAAGTCCACATACTCAACCATCATATAGTCTTCTATGATTGCTAACACTCATCACGTACACATGAGCAAAACGTTTCAACCGAACACATAGGAAGATAGGGGCTTATAGTTTCGCCTCCCAACGTATTCACCTCAAGGGTGATGTCAACAATAATAACTCATGCTATCTATATTCAACTGTACATATGTTCCTAGATCTTTCCTCGCCACATGATGCTTGCCAAAGGAGAAAAATAAAAAGGAATAGAAGGAAAACTTTGACTCTTTGCATGAAAGTAAATACACACAAGTAAAAGATAGGCCATTCGCAGAGGGAAGAAAAGGTTGCCATGCACTTATTTGTTTGTATGCTCAACCCCTTAGTGCAAAAGAATGTCACATTGCATTACCCCTTGTGATAGCGACCTTCATTATGCAATCTACCGCTTTTATTCTTCACATCACAAGTTCATGCAACGCTCAATTTTCTCTTACACTAAATGATCTCACACATTTAGAAGAAATTTTTATTGCCTTTTTGCACTGATGACAACTTACTTGAGGGATCTTGCTCAATCCCTAGGTAGGTATGGTGGACACTTGAAAATAAGATTAGGGTTTAAGGGTTTTTGGATGCACAAGTAGTATCTCTACTTAGTGCGGAATTTTTGGCTAGAAAAGATAGGGGCAAGCACTGTCGGTTCTATATCCGGCATATCTCGTAGTAGGGTTCCTAAGCTAGGCTTCTTGGAGCGATGGTAACATGGACATGGGATATTACCCAGGTTCGGGCCTTCTTTATGGAGGTAAAACCCTACGTCCTGCTTTTGATTGTATTCATATGGGGATAGTACATAGTACATGTATCTACCATGAGATTGTAGTAATGAATATGAGATGTTCTATTGACTAGCCTGGCCTCGGTTTATATAACACACCAGAGGCCTAGGGTTTGGAGGAGTCCTTGTCTTGGGTGCCAAGTCTTGTGGAATCCTCCTTGTATGCGGCATGGGCTGCCCAAAGTGGCCCATAAGTGAACCGCCATGGGGGTCCCCGGCCCGATCCAGCTGGTCGGGAGATGACGTGGTGAGTACCCCCTAGTCCAGGACACCGTCAGTAGCCCCCTGATCCGGTCTTCAAGTTGGGGACGCTCCTCGATTCTTTCGATATGTTCTTCATCTTCGGTCGTCGGTCTTGAAAACTGGTTCAACAAATCTTCTCATCTTCGATCTTGAGGATCACCGAAGTGAATCCGAAGAGTCTACACGTCGGGTATCCGAGGAGCCCCTTTAAGTTTTCGGCCTTTAGCAATGCCTTGTTATTTTTCACGCCACACCTCGGGTTTGAAGTTGTTCCCGTGGGGCGGTGTCCTCTTGCGTCCGAGCTCCAACGCCAGACTGCATCCGAGATATCTTTTGCAGCTGAGCACCAACGCCGGACCGCTTCCGAGCTCCAACGCCGGAATGTATCCGAGCTCCAATGCCGGACTGTATCCGAAGTGTCATAGATTACCTCGGTCTTGAAAAAGTTAAAAGGGTAGAATCGAGCTTAATGCCGGAGATGCCCTCTATGGAGCCAGCCACTTGCATCGAGCTTTATGCTGGACTGCTTCCGAGGTATAGTTTGCAGTTGAGCACCAACGCTGGACTGTATTCGGGCTCCAACGCCTGACTGTATCCGAGGTGGTGCACCACCTTGGTCATGGGCTGATTTATATGAATTTAATTCCGATTTGTGCAATGTATTCTCTACCAAGATGTATAGCCAGTGGCCCTCAAGGTGCGTGTTGGCCTAATATCCGGGATGCACCTGAAGGATAAAATCAAACCGCTGACCCCAGTAGCCCTTGAGACTTAAGTCGATTCATGAAATTGGCATGAGGATCAATTCCCAGCTCGGCATCATACTTAGGAATAGAAACGTGGTGTAATATATTAGAGCAAATAGTGATCGGCGAACGGGCCCTTGAGAGAGGGTTATGAGAAGTCACTATAATATATTAGCTTGATGCCGTATAAGTCCCAGATGGTACCTATTATTGTCCGAAGACGCGTTTGCCCATAGTTCGGTCAAGCCGAATACTGAGCACTTTGAATTTTCTGTATTGAATAGGCAATGCAGTAGCCCCCGAGACACTGGTCGGGTGGCAACACCAGATCAGGGGATCAATGTGCCCCTTTAATATTAGTAAATGATAAGACCGAAGCCCAGTAGTCCCCGAGCCTTAATGTGGGCACGCTTGGCCGAATTAAGGATCGATATCGGGAGTAAAATCACAAATTATGTGTAATGATTCTACGTATCCAAGTACTCCACATTATTAATGCTCGGATCCACATTGTACAAAACTTTGTTGACCGACCATTGGCTTCAACCTCCTTGGCCAGTAGCCGGGGAGTGTTTGTCGCACTTTATAAAGCCTTATGAGGGCAAAGATTTATGTCAAATGAGGTAATCCGGCCATACGGTTTTATAAACAAAGGTATGCAGAGAGAATGTTATATTACTATGTAATGTAAAAAACACCTTCCAAAGAAAATAGTCCAGCTATCGGTTCCTTTGTTTGGGTTGTCATGTCGACCATGATCATGAAACCTCACCTCCGATAAATGCGGGAGAAAAATATTGAGGATTTAGTTTGGGGAAAGTTCCCGAACTATGTGGTCTTTAGTGAACCTAAATTTTCACTCCTGTCATTGTCGACCAATTATATCCTTTAAGATCGCTAGCTTTTGGCTTCACCCAATCTGAGGTAGTAACTCGGATGACCCAGTAGTAACAATCACAAATGTGCTCCCTTTACTGCCTAGCCGAACAATCGGGAACGTAGGGGTAAGCACAGGAGCCAGGCAACCCAGCTCGGCCAAAATCTTAAGTCAAATTGATGCATATTTATGGCTTTATAACTATAATTGCGGAAGGCAGTGCTTGTATACTGAATACAAACACTAATGATATATGTTTATTTTGACTCTGTTGCGACTGTTTACAGTTGAAAGTGGCCCATCGTCGGCTTCTACCCCTTTGTAGATACTATGCAGGGTGTTTCTGCAGTAACAAGACAACCCTTAGCCAACGCCTCGGTCCCTGGAGGCTGTTGTGTTAGCAGAAACAAGGCAATTAGATATGCGGGCATTATAACTTTCACTTAGTCATAGGAGCTTTAAACTAGGGAAGCTAGCTACGAGCCCCTGGTTAGTGTTCGACACCGACCAAAGTCTAGCCATTAACACTTCGGCCAATGTTATGAAAGACCCATCGTTTAACACAGGGTAATCGGTATCGATCTATAGTTTGACACCATCATCGGATCGCTGACTAGTTTACGCCCATTGTGACAGTCAGTTTTCGGCTTTCTCCACTGAGGTGCTTAACCATTTGAGCTGGAAGCACAATTCCAGTGGTTCTCCCTTTGCACACCTAGCTGAACAAAGCGAAATGTAGGAGGCAAGCACAGGAGCCGGGCAACCCAACTATTGACCGAAGACACAATTCGAAACCGATGCATATATAGCAATATCCGAGAGTGTTTTTGTTGAATCTCTAAAGGTGTCCGGCATTGTACTACAAGACTTATGCTAGAACCACACAAATAGTTTAAAAGTGCCATAGGCTTGAAAAACCAAAAACTTCAGTAAAAACTTTATGCCCGAACTAAATCAAGTCATTTGGTGCCAATCCGAAAATTGGTCTTATTTTTGTGCTTCTAACGTGCATTAATATGACACATCCGTTCTCAAGACTTCAAGCGGGTTAGCTTATGGCTGCAACCTCCTATCCCAAAGGCAGAGTACTGCTCGTTAGGACAGTTTAGAGAACTAAACTCGAGCGGCATTAGAGAGAAAACAGGCTATCCGGCTATTGACCACATACTCGAGTCGAGAAAGGAGTGGTAGAAAAAGACTTTGCAACGACTAGGAAGAAAACAATTATTATAGAATGGCTCGTACAAATTTAAGATCCCCCAGTTAACTTGGGTAAAGAAGTGTTTTTAACAAATAACGTTTTTAACAAACTAAGTTTTTTGTTTAACATAAATATAAAGTTTGGTCGAACCGAACAAGAATTAAAAAAAGTGAGCATGGAAGCGACTTAGCTGGTTAATGAGCTTGGTGTCGATGCGCAGCCCGAGCTTACGGTGGGACAAGGTCCCAGCCCCCAAGCCGGTCCTGAGGTGGCGGAGCAAAGAGCTTAGCATTCTGAAGTGGTGACATAGCACAACCAATGTGGCGAGGTGGAACCCCCAGTCCGACCGAGGCGACGGAGCAGGCCAACAGTATGACGCCAAAGTCCCCGACGTGGTTTAATGAAGTGATGACGAAGCCACCGGTCCAGCCAAGGTGGTGCGGTATGTCGGTACGCCGAGGTGACAGCGCTGCCCAACCCGGATCATTTACTTGTGCACAGAAAATGGTGCAAGCCAAAGATAATAGTAATAATAATAAATTAAAAAATCATTGCATAATTAATAAATTATGCAAAGCGGGTAATATAAGAAACATGGCCCATGTGCCGAACGCTCGATGAGGTAGAGGCAACCGAACATGTCGGTATGGCAATTCGACCTACAAGGTGATCACGCGAGCCGATTTAGTCCGATTGGGACGACGACGTCGGCTTGCCGAAGTGACCGCGTGACGCAGTCAAAGTCGATTACCTACACGTGTAAAATAGTGTGGTCCAAAATAATAATAATATAAATATATAAAAAATCCTCACATAATTAATTTACGCAAACTAATTTTTAAACAGATGTGGCCTGACATCGAAGCCAATGTCGACGCGGGGCGTTGGCGTGGCAAAGCCTGAATTCGCAGGGTGTGGCGTTCGCCGAATTGCAGACGGAAAAAATGACCGAACCATCACCCAACCATCGTTAATGCGGCTAGCATTTGACAGTCCTGTGTACAGAGGGTGGAACAAACCAGAGTAAAATTCCTCGGAAAAAATAAGCCCACGCAAGCAAAAAATTAGTAGGAATAATAGCACCTGATTTATTTGTTGTAGCAATCCAAAGAGACACATGCGGGCATTCATGGATTTGCATCTAGTAATAGTACTAGTGCTAGCGCTAGCTTGATGTTGTGTGCGCGTACTCGGCCTGGACGCATCGAAGTGAAACCCCCGGTCTAGCTAACATGACGAAGCTGGTCATCTGGTGACGCCGAAGTCTCCGGAGTAGGTTGATGAAGAGATGGCGAAGCTCCTGGTGCAGCCGAGGTGACGGAGCAGGTCGGTAAGGTGACGTTGCAGCCGCCATGCCAGCCGAGGTTTTGAAGCGGTTCGCCGTGGCAGACATCGGTTTGAAGAAGGTACGGCTCGGCCATGCCGATGCTGGTCATAACTTGTGACGCGGTCAATGCCGGATTGATGAAGTGACCGAGCGGCGATGTCGGCGCGCCTGACCCGTGCGATCCATGGGGCGATGGTGTTGGTGATGATTTAGCATTCGCGTTGCCAAACTCTTGTTCGGCTTTCCGAGCTGATGATCCGATAAGGTTAGGCTCGGCTCGATGAAGCGACGATCTGTCTAGCACAGGTCGGCAGACATGTAGCAAGGGCTGGTTTGACACCCTAGAAAGAGATTCTTCCAAAACTCAATTTGTGAGCAAAATTTGTGAGCATGTGTTAGGAAAAAAAACTCAATACCCTAGAAAGAGATTCTTCCAAAAAGGTTGTCCATTGTCTCGTTCATGAAAAAAGTTGAACTCAGGTCGGATTCGTATTCGTGCAGAAAACAGATCCGAAAAGTGATGCACTAATCGGAAGGTTCCCGGAGTTTGAACGGTTGGATCGAGCTGAAATTTTGAGAGGTGGTAGATATGAAAATTTCGCAGAAGATGAATGGTTGAATCTTTCAAATAACCTCCGAGCTAGGCTCTAGAAACCACACCCTAAACTCATCCAGATTCCCGTCCAGACTCGACAGGCCTCCGGTATATCATAGATCGTCGGAGATTCCACCATCGGAAGGCAACGAAATTTTACAGGGTCGTTGTATACTCAATTCCGCACAATTCCACCAAAGGGTTTGTCAAATTGACTCCCGAAGAGATGGTGGCAGAGAAAAGAAGTCGGTTGTACATGGACGACTTTTCCATGGTCTCGGTTGAGATTTGAGCTGATGATGATGAAAGTATCCATCTAATCTTGATGATCTGACGCGGAGCGCGGTCCTCGGTCCAGCCGAGTCAGCGACAAAGATGCTGACATCGACCATAAAGCTCGGCTCTGATGCGTAGATCGCGCCGGAGACGATCCGAATTCCCATCGCACCGTGGCGACTGCCAGCATGCTCTCAATGAAAGCACCAATGTCGGTTCTATATCCAGAATATCTCGTAGTAGGGGTCCTAAGCTAGGCGTCTTGGAGCAATGGTAACATGGACATGGGATTTTACCCAGGTTCGGGCCCTCTTGATGGCGGTAAAACCCTACGTCCTACTTTTGATTGGATTCATATGGGGATAGTACATAGTACATGTATCTACCACGAGATTGTAGTAATGAATATGAGATGTTCTATTGACTAGCCTGGCCTCGGTTTATATAACACACAAGAGGCCTAGGGTTTAGAGGAGTCCTTGTCTTGGGTGCCAAGTCTTGTGGAATTCTCCTTGTATGCAGCATGGGCTGCCCGAAGTGGCCCATAAGTGAACCGCCATGGGGGTCCCCGGCCCGATCCAGCTGGTGGGGAGATGACGTGGTGAGTACCCCCTAGTCCAGGACACCGTCAAGCACCTCATGTTAAAGGATCGATGTCGGTGGAAACGACAACTATGGAGTCACTAGGATTCATTCTATGGTTGGCGGGCGCGGGTTTGTGCAAAGAGCGGGTCTAGTAGCCAGCACAAAGATCGTTTACCTAGGTTCGGGCTGCAAGGATGCGTAATACCCTAATCCTGCTTTGGTGTATATTTGAGTGTTCTTGAGCTTTTGAACTAGCTGCAGTGCGTGCTGATACGTCTCCAACGTATCTATAATTTTTGATTGCTCCATGCTATATTATCTACTATTTTGGACATTATTGGGCTTTATTATCCACTTTTATATTATTTTTGGGACTAAACTATTAACCGGAGGCCCAGCCCAGAATTTCTGTTTTTGCCTATTTTAGGGTTTCGAAGAAAAGGAATATCAAACGGAATCCAAACGGAATGAAACCTTCGGGAAGGTGATTTTCCCACCGAACATGATCCAGGAGACTTGGACCCTACGTCAAGAAATAAAGGAGGAGGCCACGAGGTAGGGGGCGCGCCTACCCCCCTAGGCGCGCCCTCCACCCTCGTGGGCCCCCTGTTGCTCCATCGACGTACTCCTTCCTCCTATATATACCTACGTACCCCCAAACGATCAGATACAGAGCCAAAACCCTAGTTCCACCCCCATAACTTTCTGTATCCACGAGATCCCATCTTGGGGCCTGTTCTGGAGCTTCGCCAGAGGGGGCATCTATCACGGAGGGCTTCTACATCAACACCATAGCCTCTCCGATGAAGTGTGAGTAGTTTACCTTAGACCTTCGGGTCCATAGTTATTAGCTAGATGGCTTCTTCTCTCTTTTTGGATCTCAATACAATGTTCTCCCCCTCTCTTGTGGAGATCTATTCGATGTAATCTTCTTTTAGTAGTGTCTTTGTTGAGACCAATGAATTGTGGGTTTATGATCAAGATTATCTATGAACAATATTTGAATCTTCTCTGAATTCTTTTATGTATGATTGGTTATCTTTGCAAGTCTCGTCAAATTATCAGTTTGGTTTGGCCTACTAGATTGATCTTTCTTGCAATGGGAGAAGTCCTTAGCTTTGGGTTCAATCTTGCGGTGTCCTTTCCCAGTGACAGTAGGGGCAGCAAGGCATGTATTGTATTGTTGCCATTGAGGATAACAAGATGGGGTTTTCATCATATTGCATGAGTTTATCCATCTACATCATGTCATCTTGCTTAAGGTGTTACTCTATTTTCACGAACTTAATACTCTAGATGCATGTTGGATAGCGGTCGATGAGTGGAGTAATAGTAGTAGATGTAGGCAGGAGTCGATCTACTTGTCTCGGATGTGTTGCCTATATACATGATCATACCTAGATATTCACATAACTATTCTCAATTCTGTCAATTGCTCAACAGTAATTCGTTCACCCACCGTAAAATACTTATGCTCTTGAGAGAAGCCACTAGTGAAACCTATGGCCCCCGGGTCTATCTTCATCATATTAAACTTCCAATACTTAGTTATTTCCTTTGCTTTTATTTTACTTTGCACCTTTATCATAAAAATACCAAAAATATTATCTTATCATATCTATTAGATCTCACTCTCGTAAGTGACTGTGAAGGGATTGACAACCCCTTATCGCATTGGTTGAGATGATTTATTTGCTTTGTGCAGGTATGAGGAACTCGCGCATAGCCTCCTACTGGATTGATACCTTGGTTCTCAAAAACTGAGGGAAATACTTACGCTACTTTGCTGCATCATCCTTTCCTCTTCAAGGAAATCCAACGCAGTGCTCAAGAGGTAGCAAGAAGATTTCTGGCGCCGTTGCCGAGGAGTCTACGCAAAAGTCAACATACCAAGTACCCATCACAACCCTTATCTCCCGCATTACATTATTTGCCATTTGCCTCTCGTTTTTCTCTCCCCCACTTCACCCTTGCAGTTTTATTCGCCCTCTCTCTCTCTCTGTCCTCCCTCTCTTTCTCTATTTGCCTCTTTTTGCCCGCTTGCTTTTTGTTTGCTTGTGTGTTGGATTGCTTGCTTGTCACGATGGCTCAAGATAACACTAAATTGTGTGACTTTACCAATACCAATAACAATGATTTTATTAGCACTCCGATTGCTCCACTTACCGGTGCTGAATCTTGTGAAATTAATGCTGCCTTGCTGAATCTTGTCATGAAAGATCCGTTTTCCGGCCTTCCTAGTGAAGATGCCGCTACCCATCTAAATAGATTCGTTGATTTGTGTGATATGCAAAAGAAGAAAGATGCCTTTATAAGAGCGTGTTCTTCTAGTTCCTATGAAAATAAAGATGAAGATATAAAAATTATTGATGTGTCCCCTATTAAATCTTTGTTTTGCAATATGAATCTTGATAATGATGGGACTGAATATGATCCACCTTTACCATGAAGGCGTTCCAAAAATTCGGAGTTTTTAGACCTTGATGCTAAATTTGATAAAAGTGTGTTTGAAGAAATTAAAACCCTAGATGTTGCTAAACCCACTATTTTGGATTTCAAGGAATTTAATTATGAAAATTTCTCTTTGATTGATTGTATTTCCTTGTTGCAATCCGTGCTAAATTCTCCGCATGCTTATAGTCAAAATAAAGCGTTTACTAAACATATCGTTGATGCCTTGATGCAATCTTATGAAGAAAAACTTGAGTTGGAAGTTTCTATCCCTAGAAAACTTTATGATGAGTGGGAACCAACTATTAGAATTAAAATTAAAGATCATGAATGCTTTGCTTTGTGTGATTTGGGTGCTAGTGTTTCCACGATTCCAAAGACTTTGTGTGATTTTTTAGGTTTCCGTGATTTTGATGATTGCTCTTTAAACTTGCACCTTGTGGATTCCACTATCAAGAAACCTATGGGAAGAACTAATGATGTTCTTATTGTCTCAAATAGGACTTATGTGCCCGTAGATTTTGTTGTTCTTGACATAGATTGCAATCCTTCATGTCCTATTATTCTTGGTATACCTTTCCTTGGAACGATTGGTGCAATTATTGATATGAAGGAAGGAAATATTAGATTCCAATTTCCGTTAAGGAAAGGCATGGAACACTTTCCTAGAAAGAAAATAAATTACCTTATGAATCTTTCATGAGAGCCACTTATGGATTGCCTACCAAAGATGGCAATACCTAGATCTATCCTTGCTTTTTATGCCTAGCTAGGGGCGTTAAACGATAGCGCTTGTTGGGAGCCAACCCAATTTTATTTTTATTCCTTGCTTTTTGCTCCTGTTTAGTAATAACTAATTTACCTAGCCTCTGTTCTGGTTGTGTTTTTTGTGTTTAATTAGTGTTTGTGCCAAGTAGAACCGTTGGGAAGACTTGGGGAAAGTCTTGATATCTTGCTGTAAAAAACAGAAACTTTAGCGCTCACGAGAACTGCTACCATTTTTGTTTGGAAAGTGATATTTAGTTAATTATTGTTGCAGATGATTATTACATAAATTCCTGACGTCCATAAATTTATTTTAGAATTGTTGGGGTTCCAGATCTTGTGCTAGCTGCAGATTACTACAGACTGTTCTGTTTTTGACAGATTCTGTTTTTCGTGTGTTGTTTGCTTATTTTGATGAATCTATGGCTAGTAAAATAGTTTATAAACCATAGAGAATTTGGAATACAGTAGGTTTAACACCAATATAAATAAAGAATGAGTTCATTACAGTACCTTGAAGTGGTCTTTTGTTTTCTTTCGCTAACGGAGCTCACAAGATTTTCTACTTTAAGTTTTGTGTTGTGAAGTTTTCAAGTTTTGGGTAAAGATTTGACGGATTATGGAACAAGGAGTGGCAAGAGCCTAAGATTAGGGATTCCCATGACACCCACAAGATAATCTAAGGACACCTAAAAGCCAAAGCTTGGGGATGCCCCAGAAGGCATCCCCTCTTTCGTCTACTTCTATCGGTAACTTTACTTGGAGCTATATTTTTATTCACCACATAATATGTGCTTTGCTTGGAGAGTCTTGTATGATTTGAGTCTTTATTTGTTAGTTTAGCACAATCATCCTTGCTGTACACACCTTTTGAGAGAGCCATACATGATTTGGAATTTGTTAGAATACTCTATGTGCTTCGCTTATATCTTTTGAGTTATATAGTTTTGCTCTAGTACTTCACTTATATATTTTAGAGCATAGTGGTGGATTTGTTTTATAGAAACTATTGATCTCTCATGCTTCACTTAGATTATTTTGAGAGTCTTAAATAGCATGGTAATTTGCTTAAATAATCCAATATGCTTGGTATTCAACAATAGTAAAAACTTTCTTATGAGTGTGTTGAATGCTATGAGAAGTTTGATGCTTGATAATTGTTTTGAGATATGAAGATGGTGATATTAAAGTTGTGCTAGTTGAGTAGTTGTGAATTTGAGAAATACTTGTGTTAAAGTTTGTGATTCCCGTAGCATGCACGTATGGTGAACCGTTATGTGATGAAGTTGGAGCATGATTTATTTTTTGATTGTCTTCCTTATGAGTGGAGGTCGGGGACGAGCGATGGTCTTTTCCTACCAATCTATCCCCCTAGGAGCATGCACGTAATACTTTGCTTTGATAACTTCTAGATTTTTGCAATAAGTATATGAGTTCTTTATGACTAATGTTGAGTCCATGGATTATATGCACTTTTCTTGCTTCCACCATTGCTAGCCTCTCTAATACCGCGCACCTTTCGCCGGTATCATACACCCACCATATACCTTCCTCAAAACAGCCACCATACCTACCTATTATGGCATATCCATAGCCATCCCGAGATATATTTCCATGCAACTTTCCAACGTTCCGTTTATTATGACACACTCCATCATTGTCATATTGCTTAGCATGATCATGTAGTTGACATCGTATTTGTGGCAAAGCCACCATTCATAATTCTTTCATACATGTCACTCTTGATTCATTGCATATCTCGGTACACCGCCGGAGGCATTCATATAGAGTCATATTTTGTTCTAAGTATTGAGTTGTAATTGTTGAGTTGTAGGAAAATAAAAGTGTGATTATCATCATTATTAGAGCATCGTCCCAGTGAGGAAAGGATGATGGAGACTATGATTCCCCCACAAGTCGGGATGAGACTCCGGAAGAATAAAAAAGAAGAAAGAAAAGAGGCCATAAAAAAAGAGAAAAGGCCCAAATAAAAAAATGAGAGAAAAAGAGAGAAGGGACAATGTTACTATCCTTTTACCACACTTGTGCTTCAAAGTAGCACCATGATATTCATGATAGAGAGTCTCTCATTTCGTCACTTTCATATACTAGTGGGAATTTTTTATTATAGAACTTGGCTTGTATATTCCAATGATGGGCTTCCTCAAAATGCCCTAGGTCTTCATGAGAAAGCAAGTTGGATGCACACCCACTTAGTTTCTTTTGTTGAGCTTTCATATACTTATAGCTCTAGTGCATCCGTTGCATGGAAATCCCTACTCACTCACATTGCTATCTATTGATGGGCATCTCCATAGCCCGTTGATACGCCTAGTTGATGTGAGACTATCTTCTCCCTTTTTGTCTTCGCCACAACCACCATTCTATTCCACATATAGTGCTATATCCATGGCTCACACTCATGTATTGCGTGAAGATTGAAAAAGTTTGAGAATTTCAAAAGTATGAAACAATTGCTTGGCTTGTCATCGGGGTTGTGCATGATTTAAATACTTTGTGTGATGAAGATAGAGCATAGCCAGACTATATGATTTTGTAGGGATAACTTTCTTTGGCCATGTTATTTTGAGAAAACATGATTGCTTTGTTAGTATGCTTGAAGTATTATTACTTTTATGTCAATATTAAACTTTTATCTTGAATCTTTCGAATCTGAATATTCATACCACAATTAAGAAGAATTACATTAAAATTATGCCAAGTAGCACTCCGCATCAAGAATTCTGTTTTATCATTTACCTACTCGAGGACGAGCAGTAATTAAGCTTGGGGATGCTTGATACGTCTCCAACGTATGTATATTTTTTGATTGCTCCATGCTATATTATCTACTGTTTTAGACATTATTGGGCTTTATTATTCACTTTAATATTATTTTTGGGACTAACCTATTAACCGGAGGCCCAGCCCAGAATTGATGTTTTTTCCTATTTTAGGGTTTCGAAGAAAAGGAATATCAAACGGAGTCCAAACGGAATGGAACCTTCGGGAACGTGATTTTCTCACCGAACATGATCCAGGAGACTTGGACCCTACGTCAAGAAATAAAGGAGGAGGCCACGAGGTAGGGGGGCGCTCCTATCCCCCAGGCGCGCCCTCCACCCTTGTGGGCCCCCTGTTGCTCCACCGACGTACTCCTTCCTCCTATATATACCTACTTACCGCCAAACGATCAGATACGGAGCCAAAACCCTAATTCCACCGCCATAACTTTCTGTATCCATGAGATCCCATCTTGGGGCCTGATCCGGAGCTCCGCCGGAGGGGGCATCTATCACGGAGGGCTTCTACATCAACACATAGCCTCTCCGATGAAGTGTGAGTAGTTTACCTTAGACCTTCGGGTCCATAGTTATTTTCTAGATGGCTTCTTCTCTCTTTTTGGATCTCAATACAATGTTCTCCCCCTCTCTTGTGGAGATCTATTTGATGTAATCTTCTTTTTGCGGTGTGTTTGTTGAGACCGATGAATTGTGGGTTTATGACCAAGATTATCTATGAACAATATTTGAATCTTCTCTGAATTCTTTTATGTATGATTGGTTATCTTTGCAAGTCTCTTCGAATTATCAGTTTGGTTTGGCCTACTAGATTGATCTTTCTTGCAATGGGAGAAGTACTTAGCTTTGGGTTCAAACTTGCAGTGTCCTTTCCCAGTGACACTAGGGGCAGCAAGGCACGTATTGTATTGTTGCCATCAAGGATAACAAGATGGGGTTTTCATCATATTGCATGAGTTTATCCCTCTACATCATGTCATCTTGCTTAAGGCGTTACTCTGTTTTCAGGAACTTAATACTCTAGATGCATGCTGGATAGCGGTCGATGAGTGGAGTAATAGTAGTAGATGCAGGCAGGAGTCGGTCTACTTGTCTTGGACGTGATGCCTATATACATGATCAATTCTGTCAATTGCTCAACAGTAATTCATTCACCCACCGTAAAATACTTATGCTCTTGAGAGAAGCCACTAGTGAAACCTATGGCCCCCGGGTCTATCTTCATCATATTAAACTTCCAATACTTAGTTATTTCCTTTTCCTTTTACTTTGCTTTTATTTTACTTTGCATCTTTATCATAAAAATACCAAAAATATTATCTTATCATATCTATCAGATCTCACTCTCGTAAGTGCCCGTGAAGGGATTGACAACCCCTTATCACGTTGGTTGCGAGGAGTTATTTGCTTTGTGCAGGTACGAGGGACTCGCGCGTAGCCTCCTACTGGATTGATACCTTGGTTCTCAAAAACTGAGGGAAATACTTACGCTACTTTGCTGCATAATCCTTTCCTCTTCAAGGAAATCCAACGCAATGCTCAAGAGGTAGCACGTGCGTAGTCCAAAAGATCTGAATCCTTTCCAGTACGCCTCGGGCCTCCTTTTATAGTCAAAAGGGGTCGCCACAGTGGCACATAGGAGGTGGAAAGGTATACAGTGGTTAACTCTATCCTCTGGCACCGTCGGAAAAACACATTCAATGTGCTGCCGACGTGCCCTTCTTCCTTTATTGGGGACGGCAAGGAAGCTCGTCCCAGCTGTCGCCGCCTCGCCTGGCTCCGACGCGCGTCCGAGCTGATGTGGCATTGTAGTGCCATGTTGGCTGGCTACTGGGCTGGCGCGGTGACAGAGTCTTCACGAAGATCTACATGCCACCACGTAGGTGCTTGCTAAATTGGCCTGGAGGCCACGCGTCGCAAAACAGGTGCCTGACTAGCTGGCTGGGTTGGCAGCTATATGGGGACGACGGTGGAGTCTTGGCATACGTGGGCCTGGCTGTGGCCCCGCAGGTGTCCTCGGCAAGGGTCTTGCCGCGGCATTGCGGTCGTCCCTGGCAAGGATCTTGCCCGGGGTCTTGTGGATTTCCTCGGCAAGGATCTTGTCGAGGATCGTCGTCTTCTAGTCCTCATCTGATCTTGTGTGCTTATGATCTTCACAAAGATTTGTATGTCACCATGGAGGTGCCTCCCGAGCCTTGGTTTCAATGTGGTTGATGGTGTTGGAACCCTTGGGCTCAAGGGTGGCGCGCTCTGCTGGCGTTGGGCAAGTTTCCTCGACAAGGCTCTTGCCAGGGCTGCGGAGGCCGCCCCAACAAGGGTCTTGCCGGGGGAGTCCACCTCGCCCTCTTGCTCTTTGTGTCTCTAGTCTTGGCGTTGTTCTGGTTGTCTTGTGGTTTTGCTTCCTCTACCCCGCTAGGTGTGGTCGCAGGCGCGGCTCTAACTGTCCGCGCACAAGTAAAGGGGTATAAAAGAGAGCCCCTACTTTTGTGCACCGACAGGAGCCCCCAGGCCTGGGCCATACATAAGCGCGACGCGTTGTTGGGCTAGGCCCAAAACGGTACACAGGCATGTGGGGCCGAGTTTTACTGCTGTAACTTTCTCGCCCGTCACCCTTCCCCACGACCCACGTTGAATGCGCAACGCGGGGGTCGTGCGTGACGTGGGGGTCATGTGTGGGGTGGTTGCTTCCCTCACGCGTCACATCGCAGTGAATGATAAAGAGGCGGCCCGCCCCGCCCCCATAAGAAAAGGGGAAAACATGGGCATGCTGCTCATTTACCCTCCGCGTCTCTCCAATTTCGGAACCGCCGTCCTCCGTCCTTCTTCCTCAAGCGAAAAAGCCAAAACTCCCGCTTCCATCCGCCGCCGCCGTGCCCCATTGCCCCCAATCTCCTGCTGCTCCAGATTATTCACCTCTTTCCCGGCTGCCATGGCTCCCAAAACCAGTAAGAGCAAGGGAGTGGCCAAGGACGCTGAGGAGAAGGAGATACCAGAAAGTGAGTCAGCGGTGCTTCGGACGCAACTTGCCTTCTTCCCCTCGATGGTTGATGCGGTCTACCTCAGGGAATACTTCAAGCCTCTATGGGGGGCGAAGACGACGGGGCATCCGGCCATGCACATCATCCCCACCGATTTTGCCAAGGTCGGCTCGAATCGGCATCCTTTATTTGTTGACTACTTCTCCTGCAGGCTTAACCCCCCTTTCTCCAAATTTTTCAATGATGTCATGCACACCTTCGGCTTCCATCTTCTCGATTTCACGCCGAATGCCGTGGCGCGCATGGCCCTCTTTTCCCACCTCTGCGAGGACTTCACCGGAATGCTTCCCAGCACGGCGCTCTTCCGCCACTATTTCTTTCCCCGTCCATGTGGGGTGCCATCTCCGGCTGCGTCACCTGGATCCCATGGACCCAGGAGAAGGGCACGTATCCAGAGGGTGCCCAGAAGGAGAGGTGGGAGGAGTGGCGGGGCCGGTGGCTATGGGTCAAGGAGGAGGCTCCACAGGAGTTCTGCCAAGTTCGTCAGAGCCCGCCAGTCCGCCGCAAGGACTAGAGCGACGTCGACGCCGATGACAAGAAGCTCGCGATCGCTAGCACCAGGATCCATCGCCTCACTATGGCCAGGCTCACCCTCGAGATGATTGGGGCCTATTTCATCCGCCGCCGCATCGCCCCACTGCATAACAAGGGGAGGCCGGCCTGGCTCTTCAGGAATGCGGCCGATGTCATGAGGCTTCTCCCTGGCTTGAAGCACAACTTCACGGTGATGGGGCACACCCATTTTTGTCAGAGGCTTTTCCAGCTCGATGTGGGTGACGACAGCAGGGCTGAGAGAGCTGTCAAGGCCGCGAAGGCTGGCAAGGCCGTCAAGGGGCCTCTGTTCGGGTTGCCAGTGGGAGTGGTACTGCTGAGCAACAACTCTTGCCAAACCGACATCATTGCCATGATGGTGGATTTTAGTGCACACGGCCTTGACCCAAGTTGGGCCGAGCCGGAGGAGGAACAGGTGCAGGAGTTCTTGGACAACCTGTCGGAGAGGTATATCCATTATGAGCCACTGCTTATCAAGGACACCACTAAGGAGGAGCTAGACTACATCGCCGCCAGGGCGGCGGAGGCGGCGCTTGCCAGGGAAGCTGGCAGCATCAGCCATGTGGAGAATGAGGCCGTGGCGGCCGCGGAGGAGGATGAGCTTGCAGGATGGGCAGAGTCTGCTGGGGAGGCCAGAAGCTCCGGCACTGAGTCCCCTCTCATCGAAGATGTGGTGGAGGAGTCGACCAAGGAAGATGCCGGGGCTGACGACCCTCCGGCAACAGGGAGAAAGCGTGTCCTGCGGCAGGCCAGGTCTGGTGAGCCAGTCCGGCCTGGCAGGACCGGGCAGCGGCAAGAGGCCCAGGGGGAGTCCGTGCTCCTGAAGAGGGCCGTGACAACGAGGAAGGTGGAGAAGGCCGTGGTGGCGAAGAAGAAAGCGACCGCCTCTTCTTCGTCCAAGCGTCGCCGGACTCCATCCCCTTCCCCTCCCCCGCAGATGTCGACACGGAGGTCGTCTTCGATCTTGGGTCTCTCAACCCAAGGAGGAAGAGGAAGGCAGCGAAAGAGGATGTGGAGGATGAGTAAGCATCTTGCCTTTCATCATCTCCGTTTCTTCAGACCGCGCTGGTTTCCCTGACTTGTTTTTACTCTTGCAGGGATATGGAGACGCTGGCCCAGAGGGTGGCGAAGAGGGCCAGGGCCTCGACGGGTGGCCAGCCCCCGGCGAGCACCTCGAGTACGCCGCTGGTGGTGGAGAGCAGCCCGGATAGCAGCCCCCGGCACAGCCCCCAATGTGCGTTCACCACTCGCTCCCCATCAACATATGTTGGGGTACTATCCCTTGGCGCTGACCTTGCCGTGGTTGCAGGAGGAGGACGGCAGCAGAAGGAGACATTGAGGGCCACCCTAACATGCCGCCCCATCAACCACGCCACCCCGAGGGGCGTCCCCGGCAAGGGTGCCAAGCACGGAGCCCATGCGGACAGAGGAGGAGGAGGCGAACCCGGGCGCCGGTGGCTCCGTACCGGCACCGAATGTTGGTGAGAAGGGGGCCACTTCTTCCTAGCCCGGCACGGCTGAGTTAATTGCCCTCTGTCCCTGTTATTGCTTCTTCTTTTCAAACCTTGGTCTTGGCTTTGCCTCATTCCCCTTCTCGGTATCCAGACCCTTCCCCGGCGGATCGGGAGGACATTGACACCGTCATTGAGGAGGTCGCCAGGGACGCCGAGGCCAAGGCCGCCAAGATCACCGCCGAGGAGGCCGCCAAGTGTAGCGACCAGACCTCAAACGGTCCAATCTCTGTGCTCCGGTGTCATCCCTGGATCAGTAATGCTGACACCACACAGTACTTGAAGGATTCATAGCAGAGTAAGAAATCACACACTTATTACATCGAGTGTCTCAAAAGAGAACTTATTACAATAAATATGGCTTAAGGCCAACTAATAACGATAACAATGGAAGGCTTGGAAGATAAGTGAGTCCATCAACTCCAACGGCATCACTGAGTATAGAACCACGACCTAAAACTCCTTAATCGTCGTCTGAAAAGTCTGCAACATTAACGTTGCAGCCCGAAAACGGGTCAGCACATGGAATATGCTGGCAAGTAACACATAGAGAGTAATGGAATGAAACAACTATTCTATATGCATATTTGGCTGGTGGAAAGCTCTATGGTTACAGTTTTGCGTAAAGCCAATTTTTCCCTACTGCAAAGGAATAAATTTTATTTAACTATCATGGTAGTGTTAAACATTGAGAATGGTTGACAGCATTCTCAATCCCAATTAAACATCATCATTAAACAAAACCAAAACCCAACAAAATTAATTTTAGAGTAACATGTTGAGATTCACATGATAATCCATGTACTAGATACTCAAGATGTCCATAACCGGGGACACGGCTAACCATGATTAGTTTATACACTCTGCAGAGGTTTGCGCACTTTTCCCCACAAGACTCGATCTCCTCCGTTGGATTTCTCGCACTACATGGTGTTTGGGAAACGGATGACCGAGACATAGTCTTTCAGAAGAACTAGCACCTTACGATGGGTAGACCGTACCACCTATATCCCCTCCATCTGCTAGTCTACCACTGTAAGAGTTCGCACAACTTAGTCAACTATGCTAGAGCCCATAATAGCTTGTGGCTGCACACGGAAGTTTCTAGCATGAATAATCTCATGATCCCTTTGAGCCTGGGTGGCGGTCCAAAAGAAAACAGGCAAATCCTGGAATACCCAGGTGCCTCAATCCACCCAGATGTGTCTTTAAGTTGCCACCATATATAAACCATTAATTAACAATCTCACATCTGTCATGGATACACTCACCCAATCCACGTCTACTAGCATAGCATAGCAATAATAAGCAAACGTAGAGTAACTCCCAAAGGTTTGATAATAAACAGGTAATAGGTTCTATCTCAACTACTTCCCAAACCCACAATTTAATTAGATCCTAGAACATGTAATGTGTGAGGATTGATCTAATGCAATAAAACTGGGTAGTAGGAGGTATGATCAAGTGTTACTTGCCTTGCTGCTGATCCAGGAAACCTAGCGATTCGAAGTAACAAGTGGCGCACTCCGGGTACTCTATCGCAGACAAACAAGCATACAATAAGTACTCGACTAATGCACAGGTAAAACTCAAATAAGAGATCTAACCAGAAAGTTCAATTTAAGAACTCTGGTTGGCAAAAGAATCAAATCGAACGAAGCAACGAAAGACAAACGGCAAAAGAAACAGGCTTCGTTTACTATTCTGGATCTAAGGCAATTTTTACAATGGCAAAAACTTGTTTAAGTTGGTTAAACGGAAAGAGGGTTTCGAGACGAAACTCCAGGCGCTTGAATCGCCTGATTCCGATAAACGAGCGAAAAGTTATACTAAAACGAAAATCAGATCAGAAATCACGATCAGAAAAATCGCGGATTTAATCCGAGAAAAAGAAAAACGACGAACGTTCGTTAAAACGAATGAATGGACGAACGCTCACTATTTAAATAAACCGGAAAACCGATCTAATTAAAAAAACCGAAACTAAAAAAACGACAAAATCGTCGGAAAACCAAACGGTTTTTCTAAAAAAACGGCGGCGGGATCGAGGTAAACTTCGGGCGCTGGGTCCGGCGGCGGCGGCGGGCGGTGGCAGTGGCGGCGGCGGCGGCGAAGGCGGCGGCAGCGCGGGGCTAGGGCGACGCGGCGCGGCTAGGGTTTGGGGGGGGGCTTCCGGCTGGGCCTCCCTGGCTTTTAAAGCCGGACGGGCCTTAGTGTCCGGGTCGGACACGGCCCGTAGGTCGGTTGCGCGTTTTTTTATAAATAGTTATGCTCAGAATAAAAAACAAAAGGACTACTAAACGGACTCCAAAAATCCCGAAATAAATTTTCCCCGGCTTCTAAAATAGAGCCGCACAGGATGAACATTTATTTGGGGCCTAAATGCAATTTTGAAAAACACACATTTTCCCTAAATTCAAATAAAATAGCAAATAAAACCCAATAAAATCTTATTTGATTTTTTATTAAATCCTCAATATTTATTTATTTTGGGAAAGTCATTTTATTCCCTCTCTCATAATTTTTATAATAGAAATAATTGAAGATAAAATAAATAAAATCAAATGATCCTATTTTCAAAATCTGAGGCAACTCAAATATGAAAATAATGAAATCCCCAACTCTCTCCGAGGGTCCTTGGTTTTCCTACCAGAGATGACCCCTAAAAATGTATGAAGACATTGAAGTCAAAGGTGGTATATGAAGATATTCACATTGAAGACTATGACAAGAGAAGACACCACATGAAGCCTATGGAGCTCGAAGACTTAGATCTTTCGTAGTTCTCTTTCTTCTGTGTTGAGTCATAGGAACCACCGTACTGTTAAGTGGGGTCCAAGAGAACCAGTCAGAATGACTGAAGTGATGCTTAAACAAAACCTATGTCTTCGAGTGAAGACTTTGAGAGCGAATCTTGTCCAGAGTCGGGCAAGTCAGCTTTGCTTGAAGCCCAAGTAAAGTTGCCGTGTGAGTTTGAAATCTGACCGTTGGAACACGTGTTAGTTCCCTAGTGACCCAGGGTCATTTCGGAAAAATCAGGTCGGGTTGCCAAGTGGCTATAAATAGCCCACCCCCTACAACCATAAACGGTTGGCTGCTCAGATTCAGAGTACGGCTTTTGTCGTTTGAGAGCAACCCACCTCGAAGCCTTTGAGAGAGAATTCCTTGCGAGGATAAAGCCCTAACCACCCAGAGCCAAAGAGAATTAGGCATCACTTAAGTCTTCTTGTCTGTGTGATCTGAAGACTTATTACACTTGAGGACTGTGCATCCTCCAGCCGGTTAGGCGTCGCGTTCTGAGCATCCAAGAGACATTGTGGATTGCCGGTGAACGAAGTCTGTGAAGGTTTGGGAGTCTACCTTGAAGACTTACCAGAGTGATTGGGCAAGGTCTGTGTGACCTTAGCTCAAGGGGAATACGGTGAGGACAGGGTGTCCCGAGCTGCGTGTTCAGGACTGGGTGTCCGGGACTGTGTGTCCTAAGGTTTAAATACCTAGCCGCCTAACCAGACGTACAGTTGTCACAGCAACTTGAACTAGTCCAACAAATCATTGTCTTCAGCGAGTCACTGGTTTCATCTTCCCTTCCCTTTACTTACTGTTACTCCTTGTGAAGTCATTGTATGTTCGCACTATCTTTTGTCTTCACTGAGTGACTGCGTGTTCTGTGTGGCTTCACAATATCTTCCTAACTGATCCTTACTACATTGCTGCTATTAGTCATTGTGCTTTCACTCTATTGAATACTTGACTATGGCTTGCCTAGTGTAGTCTACCTTCCGCTGCAGGGTAATAGGTTTATTTCTATCGTTTGTCTTCATAACTTCCATGTTTTGAAGACTTTCATAAAAATCACCTATTCACCCCCCTCTAGTCGATATAACGCACTTTCAATTGGTATCAGAGCAAGGTGCTCCCTTGTTCTGTGTGATTCGGTTTAACCACCTGGAGTTTTAGCTATGTCGACTGCAGGGATAATTAAAGTCTCCGCTGCGTGCCCCGTCTTCGATGGAACTGAATATCCCTACTGGAATAATAAGATGCGCATGCATCTTGAAGCCATTGACGTCGACCTATGGTATGTCGTTAAGAACGGCGTTCCCAAGGCTGGAGAAGGTGTCACTGCTGCTGATGTCAAGACGTTCGTTCAACTAGACTCTACTGCCAAGAATATCATCTATGGTCATCTGACCAAAGGACAGTATGGCCGTGTGAGTGCTTTGGAAACATCTAAGCTGGTCTGGGACTGGCTCTCCAAGGTCAATGAAGGCGTCTCAACCCAGAGAGATCAGAGAATCAGTGTCCTTCGCAACCTCTTCAACCGCTTCAAGCAAAATGACAATGAGAATGTCCAGCTCACATTTGACCGACTCACTGACATCACAAATGAGCTTCAAGCCCTCGGCGCTACTGAGATCACCAAACATGAAGTCGTCAAGACACTACTGAGATCACTTGATAGTTCGTTTGACACCCTTGCCCTGATGATTCAAGAACGTCCTGATTTCAAGACACTCGATCCGTCTGACATACTTGAGAGGCTCAACACACATGAGTTTCAGCTTTCTGAGAAAAGAGATATCTACGGTCCAAACTATGGGCAAACTCGTGCCTTGAAGGCAAAAGCTGTCTCCTCATCTGAAGAAGAATCTGACAGCAGTTCGGATGATCCTGAAGAAATTGGAAGGGAACTTGCTATGCTTGTGAAGAAGTTCCAGAAATTCACCAAGAAGAAAAGTTTCAGAAAGTGTTCCCGTTCAAGCTCAAGGAATGATGAAGCTTCTGCTCACGACTACAAGAAGAAAACATGTCACAAGTGCAAGAAACCTGGCCACTTCATCTCTAAGTGTCCGCAGTGGGACAATGAGAACAAAAAGAAGAAGAAAAGCAAGGAATATGACTCTGACGATAAGAAGAAGAAGAAATACTCAAAGTCTTCTTCCAAGTCTTCCTCAAAGTCTTCATCACACAAGAAGAGATCATCTGGCAAGGCACGTGCGTTTGTTGGCAAGGAAATGGATTCATAGGAGGAATCCGCTTCTGAGGAGGCGGAGGTGGAGTCTGAGGAGGAGTCTGATTCAGGCGTCGCAAGTCTGGCTACAGCATACGTTGCCAAGTCCATCTTCAACACTGAAGACAATGACTTCATCACCAACACCGATGCAAATGAGAAGGACTACTCTGCTCCTACCTATTGCTTCATGGCACGCGGTGCCAAGGGAAAGGTCTCCAGCAGAAAACCAAAATCGTCTGATGCTATTGCTGGGGACCTTAAACATCTTGTAGGGCGCAAGATCAAATGCCCGAATGCTCTTACTATGTACTTCGTTCCTGAATCGCTTGCTACTCTCCCTATTAGTCCTAATCTGGATCTAAGCTTTCATAACCCACTGGTTCGTCAAATGTTTTTGCTTCACAATGCTCTTCGTGAAGCCTATCCCCCTAACTGCACTGTAGGGTACGACACCAGCGTCTTTAGAATGGATTATTGATAGTGGGTGTACAAATCACATGACTGGCAAAAGAAGCCTTCTTATGGACTCAACCTTACGTCCATCCGACAAGAGCCACATCACATTTGCTGACACTGGTAAAAGTAAGGTATTGGGTCTAGGTAGAGTTGCAATCTCAAGGGATCAACACATGGATAAAGTCATGCTTGTTGAATCCCTTGACTTCAACTTAATGTCTGTCTCAATGCTTTGCGATTTAAACATGATCGTAATATTTGGAAAATATCGTTGCCTTGTTCTAATGGAATCTGACAAGTCTCTAGTATTTTAAGGGTATCGAAAAGATGATTTGTATGTGGTAGATTTCTCAGCAGGACCACAGCTTGCCGTATGTCTTCTAGCAAAAGCTTCAGAATGCTGGCTCTGGCATCGGAGGCTTGGGCATGCTGGCATGAGGAACCTCCACACCCTAGCAAAGAAGAAGCATGTCATAGGCATCGAGGGCGTCAAGTTCAAGAAAGATCACTTATGCGGTGCCTGTGAGGCAGGAAAGATGACGAGGGCCAAACATCCCTCGAAGACAATCATGACCACTACTCGACCCTTCGAACTGCTTCACATGGATCTTTTCGTGCCCACTCATTACTCAACTCTAACTACTATTGCTTGCCTCTATGGCTTCGTTATTGTTGATGATTATTCTAGATATACTTGGGTGCACATAATCCTTTACAAGACTGAAGTGCAGGATGTCTTCAGACGCTTCGCCAATCGAGCAATGAACAACTATGGCGCCAAGATAAAGCATATCAGAAGTGACAATGGCACTGAATTCAAGAACACTGGACTTGATACATATCTTGATACCTTGGGCATCACACATGAATTCTCAGCCCCGTACACGCCACAGCGGAATGGGGTCGTCGAACGCAAGAACAGAACACTCATTGAGATGGCCAGAACAATGCTAGATGAATACAAGACTCCAAGAAAATTCTGGCCTGAAGCCATTGATACTGCATGCCATACAATCAATCGTGTTTATCTTCACAAGCTTCTGAACAAGACATCTTATGAGCTCCTTACTGGCAAGAAGCCAAATGTCAGTTACTTCAGAGTATTTGGCGCCAGGTGCTGGATCAAGGACCCACATCACACCTCAAAGTTTGCACCAAAAGCACATGAGGGTTTTATGCTTGGATATGGAAAGGATTCGCACTCCTACAGAGTCTTCAATCTCTTTCATTACAAAGTGGTTGAAACAGTGGATGTGCGGTTCGATGAGACCAACGGTTCACAAAGAGAGCAACTGCCAAATGTGCTAGATGAAGTTACATCCAGTGAATCAATCAAGCTAATGGGAACTGGAGAAATTATACCTTCTGAAGCTCATCCTGAAGAAGAACTTATCATCTCAGCACCTGATCAACATGAAGACAATGCTCAGCCTGAAGACATTCCTTCTAACAACGACAATGATCAGCAAGAGCAAAATCTTCGCCCTGTTGATCCTCGCGTTGCCAATGAAGTGCAGATTGAAAGAATAATTGATAGCATCAATGCACCCGGTCCACTCACTCGTTCAAGGGAAACTCAGCTAGCAAATTTCTGTGGGCACTTCGCATTCTCTCAATAACAGAACCCAAGAAAGTTGAAGAAGCCTTCATGGAACCCGAATGGATTCAAGCTATGCAAGATGAGCTTCAACAGTTTGAGCTGAATAATGTATGGGAACTGGTCAAGCGTCCCGATCCTCAGAAGCACAACATAATAGGCACCAAATGGATATACCGCAACAAGCAAGATGAGCATGGTCAAGTTGTCAGAAACAAAGCTCGTCTCGTTGCTCAAGGATATACTCAAGTGGAAGGCATTGACTTCGATGAAACATTTGCTCCTGTGGCTAGACTTGAAGCCATACACATACTGCTGGCCTATGCAAATCATCACAACATACTTCTTTATCAAATGGATTTGAAGAGCGCCTTCCTCAATGGCAAGATTGAAGAAGAAGTGTATGTTGCACAACCTCCTGGCTTTGAAGATCCAAAACATCCTGACATGGTATACAAGCTCAACAAGGCACTGTATGGCCTCAAACAAGCCCCTCGGGCCTGGTATGACGCACTCAAATACTTCCTGAAGAGCAAAGGCTTAATACCTGGTTCTCTCGACCCCACTCTCTTCACGAAGACATATGATGGTGAACTGTTTGTGTGCCAAATATATGTGGATGACATTATCTTCGGCTACACCAATCAGAAGTACAGTGAAGAGTTTGGATATATGATGCAAGAGCAATATCAAATGTCTATGATGGGAGAGCTGAAGTTCTTTCTCGGTCTTCAAATACGACAGCAACGCAACGGCATCTTCATATCTCAAGAGAAGTATCTCAAAGATTGCCTGAAGAAGTTTGATATGCAAGACTGCAAAGGCTTCACGACGCCAATGCTGGCCAAGCATCATCTGGGTCCTGACGACAATGGTAAAGAGTTCGATCAAAAGGTATACCACTCCATGATTGGTTCTTTACTTTATCTATGTGCATCTAGGCTAGATATTATGCTTAGTGTTTGCATGTGTGCTCGATTCCAAGCGGCACCAAAGGAGTCGCATCACTTAGCTGTGAAGCGAATTCTTCGATATTTGGCTCACACCCCAACTCTAGGATTATGGTATCCAAAGGGCTCAAAGTTTGATCTGGTTGGATTCTCAGATGCTGATTATGCTGGTGACAAGGTGGATCGCAAGTCTACATCAGGCACATGTCATTTTCTAGGACGATCACTTGTATGTTGGTCTTCAAAGAAGCAGAACCGTGTATCTCTCTCCACTGCTGAATCTGAATACATTGCTGCTGGATCTTGCTGCGCTCAGCTTCTGTGGATGAAGCAAACGCTCAAGGACTATGGCATTCATCTGAAGCAAGTGCCACTCTACTGCGACAACGAAAGCGCCATCAAGATTGCCAACAACCTAGTTCAGCACTCGAAGACAAAGCACATTGAAATTCGCCATCACTTTCTCAGAGATCATGTTGTGAAGGAAGATATTGATATCATACACGTCAACACTGAAGAGCAATTGGCAGATATCTTCACCAAGCCCTTGGATGAGAAGAGATTTTGCAAGTTACGGTGTGAGCTAAATATCCTGGAATCCTCAAATGTCCTGTGATCAGGCACACATTCTAACCCTTATGCATATTGATGACTTAGATGTGCAACACACGAAGTAAAGTATATCTTCAATCAATGAAGACATACATTCTAAGTGTGAATACATTAATGTGGAATTTGACTTCGGAGCACCACGATAATTGTGCACCGTGTCTGGGTCTAATACTTCTTATACGGTGGGTAACGCCACCACCAAGTGTTCTATTTTGAAGTGTTTCACTCATGGCGTTACCTTGCTATGTCTTCACATTTGGTTTGGCTTCAATCTCAACATGTCTTCATGATTATCTTCACTATGTTGATTATATATATATATATATACTAGTGTTCCGTCCTCTACAACATTCACTTATAGCTATGTCTTCTTGTTGAATCTTTTGAACTAAGTGAATGTGATCGGACCCTAACCTCTCTATGCTATCTATCTCAAACTCTATCTCTCCAAATCATATGCATTCTATTGAAACTGTCGAATGTCTTCTCCGCGTCCTTGTCAGCAGAAGATACAAAGACAAATCTTAAGTCCACTTTCAATGCTCATTCCTCCACATGAAACCCAGAGAAGTAGGAACGACCACCCGACAATCCAGGCGTGCGTGGGACGTGGAACAAACCCCAAAATTCTGCATGATGGCCACGTATTCCTCAGATGCGAATCGCCAGGGGCACCTGTGTAATAACGCAGTGCCGCCCCTGTACCTATAAATACACACTTCACGGCGGTCATTATCTCTTCTTCCACTCTCGCACGAACCCTAGCGCCATCGCTAGCCCTCGACGACGCCGGCGACGAAGCGCTTCGCTGCCGCAACCTCTCCAACACCGTCTTCACACCGACCGCGGACATCGTCCTCTCCGCCGTCGCCGTAGGTGTCCTCCGTCGCCAAGTTAGGGCACGAAAGAACGAACTACTCAGCCTCATCTTCCACTCCGTCTAGCAGTTCTTAGTGTGGTAAATAAAACTTCCTTTTTATGGCACCGTTGATCCTATGGCTTTGTCACTTTCTACCACAAGCAGTTTCTATTCACACAAGTTAGATCTCTCTCATACTGCATCTCATAACATGCCTAGTATATTCACTTATGCTTAACAAAGTAGTTAGATTCCTCACTTGTACTGATCTCTGGATTCGTACAAATCTAGAACCAACTCCTTATCTATGAGTGAATGTCTTCGCACGATGAGGTCAATGTCTTCTAAACTGATTTATATTCAAAATCTTCTGAGAATGCATATGACCTCTTCCCCTTCCCTCGCACCTTAATGCTGTCACAGGTACATGTCCGTGGGAGAATCCCTTGGTTCTCATAGTCTGCATTCATTTGCAGAATTCTTACAGCATCATACAAATTCTCCCGAAGCAAGTTCCTGTTTGTCCAGCAAGCGAAAATCTTTGAAGCCTTTGAACGTGTTGAAGCCTTTCAGTTTAAAGTTCATGGCTTCAGAGAAATCAGCAAGGAAGGGTGGCAGAAAGCATCATGGAGAAACATCTAGAGATCTGCCAGATGACCTCTCAGAACTGTACAATACCGATCCTGAAGAGGATTACAATCAGCGCAAGACCCGAATCCAATGGATTCGAAGATATTGGGAAGAACAATGGTTCAAATACCGATTTGTAACCCAGGAATATGCTGAGAAAAATGCCATCAAGAGACCGTGGGGAGACATCCTATACAAGAATCTTCAACCCAGGTCCAGAGATGAAGCCATTGAACAAGGCTTCTATCCCTGCATGGTCCGTGGGCCACAACCTGCTGATGCACACCCATCGTCACTACTATGGTGTTGTGACGACATTCTGTTCAAGCGCAACTTCCAGTTTGCCCAGAACTCAGCGAAGCAAAACAAGAAGACATTGGGACTAGACTTCAACCCTGGTCCCTCAGCTCCAAGGGCTGATGGCACACGAGATGCAGAACCCAATGTCGTCAGTCCTTTCTGCAACCTTGAAGGCCTCATAACCCATATCTTGGTTCAAGGGACTGCAGTGAATGAGCCTGCAGCTGACGCTGAATCAGATGAAGCGCCTGCAGCGTCGAAGCCAAAGAAGTTGAAGAAGCCTAAAGCTTCAAAGCCTGCCCCTTCACCAAAAATCTCATAGGCGAAGCCATTGGCAACTGCACCTCCTGAAGACAGTGTGCAGTCCGAAGATTTATCACGCATCTCCAAGCCCCAGAAGGTCAAGAAGCCTCTGCCACACACCGGCCAAGAGCTAACAGCTGCTGCCATTCTGCGCAATGATGCCATTGATCTGTCAAGTGATGAAGATCTTGCAGATGACGCTCTTGAGCAACTCATCAAGAGCAAAGAAGAAGCAGAAATCTTCAATGATCTGCCTCTCTTTGATGTAACAGTCATTCACAACTTCATTGATGAATGGTTTGACACGCCAAACATCAGTTTCGACGATCTCCAACTACCCATTGGCCTCAGTGTCGCCTTCCATGGCGCCATTGCTTCAGAGTTAGCTATCGCCCAGCGCATTGTCGAACTGAAGCAGAAGATTGACTTTGAGAAATCTCAGTTCAAGAAGCATATGGCCAAGCTCAACGTGCAAGACGTGAAGAATTTCAAGATTATGCTGCACGAGCTCAAGGAAGCCTTTCTAAAGAAACATGCAGAAGCTCAGGGTTCTCGTGAGCGCATGAAGGTCCTGGCTAATAGGTGTGTGCAAGCCTACAATGAGGCTGAGAAGCGCAAGGCCCTTGGGCGTCCTGGCATCGACCCCAGGATGGCTGCCAAGAAGCAGAAGAAGCCCGCTATGGCTGAACTTGAAGCACCATGGCAGGAGGCAGATCCCCTTGTCTTCCGAACTCGCATGACTGGCCCGAAGCCAAAGGCCAGGTCAACCGCTTCAGAACTGAAGAAGACCAGGACTGCTGAGGCTGAAGCAAGGAAGAGAAAACATCCTGAAGCCTCTGCTACTGCCCCCGCTAAGAAGAAAAGAAAGACCAAGAAGGAATGGGCTGCTCCCACAGAGCCCTTGATTGTTGAACCCATTTCCATGGTTCACCCCGACGCCGATCCACAAGAACGTCAACTGACTGTCCATGAGCCTGCTTTCACAGAGGCTCATGAAGTTGAAGACTTTCCAGCAGCTGATCCCATCGCTGCTGAAGACATTGGTCATCATGACCATGTTGAAGATGATGCAGCCCTTCCTCAGCTAGAACACCAACATGTATCATTGCCTGTGCTAACGCACAGCGAACTCATCAGCATTGGTCGTCCACTCACGCCAATTGCACATGATGCTTCATGGGCGGATCGCCCACAAGAGAATGAAGACAATCCGGCTGCATCAGCTGCGGAAGAAGAAGTCCCACAAGTTTCCACTCCCCTGTCCCACCAAGAAGCAGTTCTCGAGGAGGTTGAACATCTTGAGGCTGCCACCACCAACACCACTAAAGCCACTGACGCTGTCATGGCTGAAGCTAATGTGGAGCCCTCACCAACAAAAGCACCAGAAGTCAGCGAAGCCGCTGAACCCGCCACTTCTGTTCCTGAGTCTGCTGCCGGTCCCCAGTTCGACTATCATGTTGAGCACAGGCCTCAGGTACAGAAGCCAATCCCAAGATTGCCAAGGTTCCCAGGTCCTGCATCAGCACCTGGCTCCTTCAATATCAATGGCTTCAGAGCAGACAACATATTCTTCAACAGCTCCAGGAACCCCTACTCCAGGGAAAGAATATCATCTGATCGGTTCTGGAGTTATCCACAGTGAATCTATTACTCATGCGTTCTTTAGAACCAAGGTCGCATCTTCCCACACAAGCGCCTTGACATTGAAGCAATAGCCGGTCTGCCCTGTCTGGAAGAAGCTCTGGATTGCTTCAAAGAGGTTGGACTGCTGCCATTCGTCACTGACCAAAAGCATTGGAATGAAGAGTTGCTGCTCCAATTCTATGCCACACTTCACATCCGCAGGTATAGCAGAGATCCGAAGACTTGGGTCCTGGAGTGGATGATAGGAAACGCTCATCACGAAGCCAAAGCCTTTGACATCATTGAGCTCATTGGTTTGCCCACTCCTGGCGATCTCTACGAGCATGGCTGTCAGCTTCATAGTGAAGCTATTGAGAGCACCTTTCAGAAGACTGAACCTAATATGAGTCAGATGCTCAGTATGATGAAGCCATTGCCCCAAGATGCTGCTTATCCCATGGAGTTCTTCATTGAAGACCTTGAGTATCTGCCAAGAACCATTTATCACATCATAAGGCGAACTCTCTGGCCAATCAAAGGACATTCTCCCCATGCCAAGCTGGAAGGTGCAATGAAGACTTTGGTCTTCTACATTCTTCATGGAAAATGCTTCAATACACAGGATTTCTTCATTCGCCAACTTGCTGCATCTGGCTCTGATCTGTTTGGTTTGAAGTTCTACGCCCCTTGGGTGATGCGGCTGATCAAACTTCACTCCGCTATCTCATATCAGCCCTCAGCCCGCAACCATCGGATCTTTTTGCCTGATGTGGATATGTCTATTGAAGCCATCTATCCAGAGCCTGCCAAGGAACCTCTCAGTCTTCAGAATATAGAGCATCAAAGTTTCACTCAGAACGTTGAAGGCGTTGAAGCCGTAACTCGTGTGTATCCTTTGGCTGGCACTACACGTGCACCGCATCCTGCTCTCACTGAAGCCACTGACAGTACAACTGCTCCATGACCCAAGAAGCGCACTCACCGAGAGCTTCTTGTGGCTCTTCATCAGAAACAGGATAGGCATCATGACTGGCTGAAGCGTTAGATGCAAAGCCTCTTGGTGGATGTTAATCGCATTCGCAATCTTGCGACCAAGAATGCTTTTGTTGCCCATAAACCTCTCGCCGCACATGGAAAGGGCTAACGCTGATGTGTTCTGAAGATGATCTTCAAGAGGATGGCTTCACTGAGCGATTCAAGTTTGACTCCACACCTCCTCAAAGGGTAGTGCTGCGACGAACTCCATCCCTTGAAGACTCTGAGTTCTGTTCCTCTGCTGCAACTGTGAATGCCAGAGTGATCGAAGATGAAGACGATGCTACTTCACCGCCACCTCCTTCAGCACGCTTCGACTCTGCTCCAAGCTCTTCATCACCGCCAAACACCACCAACGACCCTGCTGCTTCACCTACTCCTCATGGGAACGAGTAGATGCTCTATGTCTTCAAACCTTTTCGGTCCTTACTGACAAAAGGGGGAGAAGCATATGAAGTTGATAGTCTTCAAGCGGGTCCATATGGGCGGGTGCTTTATATTTTGCTTCGTGCTTACAACTCTCGTTTTGCTACATTTGGTTCTTTGAGTTGTAACACTTAAACTCGATGGTCGTCTGCTACTTATTTGCCACCTTGTGTTGCGATGATAAATTCCGCATGTGCGACGATAAATTCCGCACTTAGATCATTCTGCAGACGTCCATTTTCCATTATGCATGTCATTATCTTCATATACTTTCACATCCATAGTGGATTGTCATCATAAGTTGAAGTGGATCTCCACAAGTACAACCTGCCATGTGCATTTGCATTCCAAAAGCAAATTACTTATATGCACATCTTCAGGGGGAGCCCTTGCAACTTATGAAGACAATTCCTTATCCTTTACAATTTCATAGATTATATTCCCCGTTGAAAACTTCAACTAGTTTGTCATCAATCACCAAAAAGGGGGAGATTGTAAGTGCATCTAGTGCCACCCCTAGTTGGTTTTGGAGTATTGACGACAAACCTAGTTGAGGGACTAATGTGTTTGTGAGAATTGCAGGATAACACAGGTAGAAGTCCCTCATTGATTCGGTTCTCCTACCAGAGATGACCCCTAAAAATGTATGAAGACATTGAAGTCAAAGGTGGTATATGAAGATATTCACATTGAAGACTATGACAAGAGAAGACACCACATGAAGCCTATGGAGCTCGAAGACTTAGATCTTTCGTAGTTCTCTATCTTCTGTGTTGAGTCATAGGAACCACCGTACTGTTAACTGGGGTCCAAAAGAACCAGTCAGAATGACTGAAGTGATGCTTAAACAAAACCTATGTCTTCGAGTGAAGACTTTGAGAGCGAATCTTATCCAGAGTCGGGCAAGTCAGCTTTGCTTGAAGCCCAAGTAAAGTTGTCGTGTGTGTTTGAAATCTGACCGTTGGAACACGTGTCAGTTCCTTAGTGACCCAGGGTCATTTCGGACAAATTAGGTCGGGTTGCCAAGTGGCTATAAATAGCCCACCCCCTACAACCATAAACGGTTGGCTGCTCAGATTCAGAGTACGGCTTTTGTCGTTTGAGAGCAACCAACCTCGAAGCCTTTGAGAGAGAATTCCTTGCGAGGATAAAGCCCTAACCACCCAGAGCCAAAGAGAATTAGGCATCACTTAAGTCTTCTTGTCTGTGTGATCTGAAGACTTATTACACTTGAGGACTGTGCATCCTCCAGCCGGTTAGGCGTCGCGTTCTGAGCATCCAAGAGACATTGTGGATTGCCGGTGAACGAAGTCTGCGAAGGTTTGGGAGTCTACCTTGATGACTTACCAGAGTGATTGGGCAAGGTCTGTGTGACCTTAGCTCAAGGGGAATACGGTGAGGACTGGGTGTCCTGAGCTGCGTGTTCAGGACTGGGTGTCCGGGACTATGTGTCCTAAGGTTTAAATACGTAGCCGCCCTAACCAGACGTACAGTTGTGACAGCAACTGGAACTGGTCCAACAAATCATTGTCTTCAGCAAGTCACTGGTTTCATCTTCCCTTCCCTTTACTTATTGTTACTCCTTGTGAAGTTATTGTATGTTCGCACTATCTTTTGTCTTCACTGAGTGACTGCATGTTCTGTGTGGCTTCACAATATCTTCCTAACTGATCCTTACTACATTGCTGCTATTAGTCATTGTGCTTTCACTCTATTGAATACTTGACTATGGCTTGCCTAGTGTAGTCTACCTTCCGCTGCAGGGTAATAGGTTTATTTCTATCGTTTGCCTTCATAACTTCCACGTTTTGAAGACTTTCATAAAAATCGCCTATTCACCCCCCCTCTAGTCGATATAACGCACTTTCACCAAGTGGCTTCATCCTCCGTGTGGTGGCTCCACTAAACCTTGCAAAACTTGATAACCTTGCTGCGGGTGACTCGACTGGCATATTCTAGAATCTTAACTGGTTTCTCCTCATAGGTTAAAGCACTGTCCAACTGAATTTCTTCCAGTGGTACCATATCCCTCAGCGGTATGTCAGCCATTTCTGCGTCGCACTTCTTCAACTGGGATACATGAAACACGTCATGAACTCCTGACAGTCCTTCGGGTAATTCCAAGTTGTAGGCTACTTCTCCCATACGCTCCAAAACTTTGTATGGGCCTACAAAACGTGGCACTAGTTTTCCCTTAACTCCAAAGCGCTTAACTCCTCGAAGTGGAGATACTCGAAGATAAACTCGGTCTCCTACTTTCTAAACTGTCTCCTTGCGTTTAGAATCTGCATAACTCTTCTGCCTGGACTGAGCTACCTTCAGCCTATCGTGAATCAATTTCACTTTCTGTTTAGACTCCTTTATCAGATCCGGTCCAAACAACTGGTGATCTCCAACTTCATCCCAAGACAATGGGGTCCTGCACCTCCTTCTGTACAAGGCTTCAAAAGGGGCCATCTTCAAACTGGTTTGATAGCTGTTGTTGTAAGAGAACTCTGCATATGGCAAATTCTCATCCCAACTAGATCCATAATCTAGCGCACAAGCTCTTAGCATATCCTCCAAAATCTGATTGACTCTCTCGGTCTGTCCATCTATCTGCGGGTGGAAAGCTGTGCTAAACTCCAGTCTGGTTCCCAAAGTCTCATGCAACTGATTCAAGAACTTTGAGGTAAACTGGGTTCCTCTATATGATACAATGCTCCTTGGAACTCCATGCAGACATACAATCCTGGTCATGTATATCTTTGCCAACTTTGGACTGGTATAGGTAGTCTTCACTAGAATGAAATGAGCTACCTTTGTCAAACGATCGACTACAACCCATATCGAGTCATAGCCTGAACGTGTTCTGGGCAATCCTGTAATAAAATCCATGCCTAGCTTATCCCACTTCCATTCGGGTATCGGCAATGGTTGTAGCAATCCTGCTGGCTTCTGATGCTCTGCCTTCACTCTCTGACATACATCACAAACTGCTACATATTCCGCAATATCCTTCTTCATTCCGGTCCACCAGAAAATATCCTTCAAATCCAAATACATCTTGGTATTTCCTGGGTGAATCGAGTATGGTGAGTCATGGGCCTCTTGCAGAATTAGCTTCCTAATCTCCGGATCATTTGGTACATAGACACGGTCTTCAAACCATAAGGTATCGTGCTTATCCTCATGAAATCCCTTAGCTTTTCCTTTGCTCATTTTATCCTTAATAGAAGCAATTTCCTTGTCAGTCCTTTGAGCTTTTCTGATCTTATCCATCAAAGTAGACTGAATCTCCAATGCTGCTACATAGCCTCTTGGAACTATTTCCAAACATAGCTCTCGTAGATTTTCGGCTAACTCCCCTGGTAAATCTCCCATCATTAGGGTGTTGACATGGCTCTTATGGCTTAATGCGTCAGCTACTACGTTAGCCTTTCCGGGGTGATAATGCAATTTCATATCATAATCCTTGATGAGCTCCAACCATCTCCTTTGTCTGAGGTTCAACTCCTTCTGTGTGAAAATATACTTCAAACTCATGTGATCCGTGTACACCTCGCAATGGTTTCCAATCAGAAAATGTCTCCAAGTCTTCAATGCATGCACTACGGCTGCTAACTCCAAATCATGTGTAGCATAATTCAACTCATGAGGCTTAAGCTGTCGTGAGGCATATGAAACAACTCTGCCTTCCTGCATAAGCACTGCTCCAAGTCCTCGACGTGAAGCGTCGCAATACACCTCATAATCCTTGGTCTGATCCGGTAAAATCAACACGGGTGAGGTAACCAAACGTTTCTTCAACTCCTAAAAACTAGCCTCACATTCCTCCGTCCATATGAACTTGGTATCCTTCTTCAACAATTCCATCATAGGCTTCGCAATCTTTGAGAAGTTCTCAATAAACCTCCGGTAGTATCCTGCGAGTCCAAGAAAACTCCGGATCTCTCCCACGGTGGTTGGTGGTTCCCACTTGGTCACGGTATCAACTTTAGTGGGATCTACTGCTATACCTTCTCCGGATATAACGTGTCCGAGAAATCCAACTTCCTTCAACCAAAACTCACATTTGCTAAACTTGGCATATAATTGATGTTCTTTGAGCTTTCCAAGAACCAAACGCAAATGTTCCTTATGCTCCTCTTCATTCTTCGAGTAAACCAGGATATCATCAATGAACACTACGACGAACTTATCCAAGAACTCCATAAACACCTTGTTCATCATGTTCATAAAATATGCAGGTGCGTTAGTCAGACCAAATGACATAGCGGTATACTCCATACCTAGTGGTAAAAGCCGTCTTGGGTATATCCTGTTCCCGAATCTTCAACTGGTGGTATCCTGATCGCAGATCGATCTTGGAAAATACCTTAGCTCCTTGCAATCGATCAAACAGATCATTGATCATCGGTAGTGGGTACGTGTTCTTGATGGTTACTTCATTTAATCCTCGATAATCGACAACCATCCTTAACGATCCATCCTCTTCTCTACTAGAAGTATTGGCGATCCCCAAGGCGATGAACTTGGGTGAATATATCCTTTATCCAGTAACTCCTTAATCTTCTTCTTAATTTCCACCAAATCCTTTGCAGGCATACTATATGGTCTCTTTGATATTGGCCCTGTGCCTAGCAAAAGCTCAATTAAAAACTCAATATCTCTATCTGGTGGCATGCCTGGCAACTCTTCTGGAAATACTTCAGGGAAATCCTTCACTACTGGTACTTCCTCCTGCACAACTCCGGTTAAACAATTTACTCGAGTCCTCTTTGGCACATGTCGGGATACCTACTTGATCCTTCTCCCTTCTGGGGTGGTAAGTAAAATTGACTTACTGGCACACTCAATATTCCCTTCATACTTTGACAACCAATCCATGCCTAATATTACATCCAATCCTTGGGATTCCAACACTATTAGGTCTGAGGGAAAAACATAGTTACCAATTCTTAATGGTAACCGATCAGACCATAGACTAGCCATATATTCTGCTCCAGGCGAAGTTACTAACATGGGTGACCTAAGGGCTTGGGTTGGTAGTTTATACTTATCCACAAATCCCCTTGATATGTATGAATGCAATGCACCAGTATCGAAAAGAACGAGTGCAGTAAATGACTTAACCAAAAACTTACCGATTACTGCATCCGGCTGCTCTTCAACCTCCTCCACGTTAACGTGGTTCGCCTGTCCCCTGTTGAAAGGGTTCGGCTTCTTCCCAGAGCTTCCATTGCCATTTCCATTCTGGGATTCAGGACATTCATTGGCATAATGTCCGGTCTTCTGGCACTTAAAACAAGTGACTTGGCTCAGGTCTTTCTTGGCTGGGGTTGATGGGTTGGTGCGGTTCTGGCCATTGCTTCCTGCATTCCCATTACCATTCCTGGGACCATTGTGATTGTGCGAGCTTCCTCCTCCATGGGTATGCTGAAAATGTCCTCCCAGCCTAGGGGTAAATCGTGGCTTCTACTGAGCTCCTGAATTGTACTTTCCTTGTGCATACTTCCTCTTACGATTCTCAATTTGCTGTTGTTTCCCTTCAATCATAAGAGCACGATCTACCAACTCCTGGTAGTTGTTGAAGGTTGCTACCATCAACTGCATGCTCAACTCATCACTCAGTCCTTCCAGAAACTTCTCCTGCTTTGCTGCATCCGTAGCAACGTCATCTGGGGCATAACGTGCTAATTTACTAAAGTCCTCCACATACTGGCCAACTGTCCGTCCTCCTTGGAGTAATTTACGAAACTCTCGCTTCTTCATGGCCATAGCTCCTGCTGAGACATGGGCAGTACGAAAAGCCTGCTGAAACTGGTCCCATGTGATAGTATCGACGGGGAAAGTGGCTGTGAAATTTTCCCACCATTATGCTGCGGGTCCTTCAAGTTGATGTGCGGCAAATTTCACCTTCTCCGCATCTGTGCATCCTGCTGTGGTCAACTCTCTAGCTATCTTGCGGAGCCAGTCATCTGCTACTATCGGCTTGGTGCTACTGGAAAACACCGGCGGATTCAGCCTAAGAAAACGGGCTAAGTGATCAACAGGTGGTGGTGGTGGTGGGTTGTTGTTGTTGTTCCCCTGGTTCTGATTCTAGACTAGTAACTGCATCAATGTGTTCTGCTGCTGGATCAACTGAGTGAGCTCCGGTGGAAAGGTAAATCTGGGGTCACGTCTCGGAGGCATCTGAGGGTTTAGAAAATATGAGATTTAAGAATAGAGGGGGGGGTCTAAAGAGAAAACACTACCCATATGCACATGAGGCAAAAGCAAACAATTCACTTCATTCAATCAATCAAACAAGGGCATACAATCGATCTAACTATCACAAAAGTGCTCGGACTACTATATTTACATGGTGGACTACTAGTACTGTTGGGGTGGTCTACTAGAAATATTCTTCGGTTGCAGACTCCATGATATCTGCTCCTGCTTCATCAACATAGTCATCATCGCTATCATCTGGATCCGAGTTGGTGTTGTTGATGATGATGTAGTCTTCCGGGCAAATCTGCTTGGGTTCTTCGTCTTCTTCTACTGGTGTAGGGCCTCCCATAAATATTCCAATCTTCTTGATCAGATCGTCATTCTTTTCCACTAATACTTCAATTTCTTCTTCAAAATCTTCACGTGTATTCTTGAGTTCTTCCTCCAGTTCCTTGATTCTTGTCTTTGCCTTCTTCAGGTCTATCATGTCGGCGCACATCTGGTTCTCCTGATGTCGAATGTGCTGGTTTAACTCCTGGATAAAAGCTGCAATGGATATATCCTTTCTGGTGCTGATCATCTCCCAGTGCTCATCTCGGCGCCCACAAATCTGGTAGATAGTATCCTTGAGATCATTGCGGTAGACTTCTCCAATGCATCCCATAGCGATGTGAGCCGCCATGCTCTTTCCTAGATTCCAAGTTGGTGCATCGAAAGAAAACTCTATGGGCTCAGTGACTGTCATGAACGTCCTTCCTGGAACTTGAACTTGAATCATCCAGCGCTCTTCTTCAGGTAGAGTGGCGTTGTAGGTTCCGGTGAAGCTTGGTACTCCTATGTTCAGGTATCTAGTGACTTCCTTCAAGTGACGTCCAAAGGGTGTGTCTTCATCCGGTTGAGTGAACTTGTTCCTTGCATCCGCCATCCTAAAAGAGTAGAAAAGATGAGAGGTCAGAAGAGAAGAGAGTGAGTAGTGATCTAGGTCTTTAGCTTAGTGGTCGTGTCCTACAGTCAGCATGTGCTCTGATACCATCTTGTAGCGACCAGACCTCAAACAGTCCAATCTCTATGCTCCGGTGTCATCCCTGGATCAGTAATGCTGACACCACATAGTACTTGAAGGATTTATAGCAGAGTAGAAATCACACACTTATTACATCGAGTGTCTCAAAAGAGAACTTATTACAATAAATATGGCTTAAGGCCATCTAATAACGATAACAGCGGAAGGCATGGAAGATAAGTGAGTCCATCAACTCCAACGGCATCACTGAGTATAGAACCACGACCTAAAACTCCTTAATCATCGTCTGAAAAGTCTGCAACATTAACGTTGCAGCCCGAAAACGGGTCAACACATGGAATATGCTGGCAATGTAACACATAGAGAGTAATGGAATGAAACAACTATTCTATATGCATATTTGGCTGGTGGAAAGCTCTATGGTTACAGTTTTGTGTAAAGCCAATTTTTCCCTACTGCAAAGGAATAAATTTATTTAACTATCATGGTGGTTGTTAAACATTGAGAATGGTTGACAGCATTCTCAATCCCAATTAAACATCATCATTAAACAAAACCCAACAAAATTAATTTTAGAGTAACATGTTGAGATTCACATGATAATCCAGGTACTAGATACTCAAGATGTCCATAACCGGGGACACGACTAACCATGATTAGTTTATACACTCTGCAGAGGTTTGCGCACTTTTCCCCACAAGACTCGATCTCCTCTGTTGGATTTCTCGCACTACATGGTGTTTGAGAAACGGATGACCGAGACATAGTCTTTCAGAAGCACTATCACCTTACGATGGGTAGACCGTACCACCTACATCCCCTCCATCTGCTAGTCTACCACTGTAAGAGTTCGCACAACTTAGTCAACTATGCTAGAGCCCATAATAGCTTGTGGCTGCACACGGAAGTTTCTAGGCATGAATAATCTCATGATCCCTTTGAGCCTGGGTGGCGGTCCAAAAGAAAACAGGCAATCCTGGAATACCCAGGTGCCTCAATCCACCCAGATGTGTGTTTAAGTTGCCACCTTAAATAAACCATTAATTAACAATCTCACATCTGTCATGGATACACTCACCCAATCCACGTCTACTAGCATAGCATGGCATAATAAGCAAACGTAGAAGTAACTCCCAAAGGTTTGATAATAAACAGGTAATAGGTACTACCTCAACTACTTCCCAAACCCACAATTTAATTAGATCCTAATCATGCAATGTGTGAGGATTGATCTAATGCAATAAAACTGGGTAGTAGGAGGATATGATCAAAGTGTTACTTGCCTTGCTGATGATCCGGGAAACCTAGCGATTCGAAGTAGCAAGCGGCGCACTCCGGGTACTCTATCGCAAACAAACAAGCATACAATAAGTACTCAACTAATGCACAGGTAAAACTCAAATAAGAGATCTAACCAGAAAGTTCAACTTAAGAACTCCGGTTGGCAAAAAGAATCAAATCGAACGAAGCAACGAAAGACAAACGGCAAAAGAAACAGCTTCATTTACTATTCTGGATCTAAGGCAATTTTTACAGTGGCAAAAACTTGTTTAAGTTGGTTAAACGGAAAGAGGGTTTCGAGACGAAACTCCAGGCGCTTGAATCGCCTGATTCCGATAAACGAGCGAAAAGTTATACTAAAACGAAAATCGGATCAGAATCGCGATCAGAAAAATCGCGGATTTAATCCGAGAAAAAGAAAAACGACGACGTTCGTTAAAACGAACGAACGGACGAACGCTCACTATTTAAATAAACCGGATCTATTTAAAAAAACCGAAACTAAAAAAACGACAAAACCGTCGGAAAACCGAACGGTTTTTCTAAAAAAACGGCGGCGGGATCGAGGTAAACCTCGGGCGGCGGGACGGCGGCGGCGGCTCCGGCGAGGCGGCGGGGTCCTGCGGGGTGGCAGTGGCGGGCGGCGGCGTCGGGCGCGGCGGCGGGCGCGGGGTTCGAGGCGGGGCGGCTAGGATTTCGGCCCGGGGTGGGCCGGCGGCTTATAAAGGCTGGGTCCGGGGGAGTCCGGGCCTAGCACAGCCCGTAGGTCGGTTCGGACGTTTTTTTAAAAAAAACTTGTGCTCGGAAAAAAAACAAAAGGACTACTAAACGGACTCCAAAAATCCCGAAATAAATTTTCCCCGGCTTCTAAAATAAAGCCGCACAGGATGAACATTTATTTGGGGCCTAAATGAAAATTTGGAAAACACGCATTTTTCCTAAATTCAGATAAAATAGCAAATAAAACCAAATAAAATCTTATTTGATTTTTTTATTAAATCCTCAATATTTCATTATTTTGGGAAAGTCATTTTATTCCCTCTCTCATATTTTTGTAATAGAAATAATTGAAGTTAAAATTAATAAAATCAAATGATCCTATTTTCAAAATTTAAGACAACTCAAATATGAAAATAAGGAAATCCCCAACTCTCTCTGAAGGTCCTTGAGTTGCGAAAAATTTCTAGGATCAACCAAAATGCAATAAATATGATATGCAATGATGTCTAGTGTATAACATTCCAAATTGAAAATTTGGGATGTTACAACCAAGGGTGCTGCTGAGGATGCCGCCAAGGGGCCGGTCGGGGAGACTGGCAGGGCCGCTGCCGAGGAGGGGGCGGTTGACGACCAACCTTCCTCCTTTGTTGCCTCTGGCTCGGGCAAGTACCTGAAGGTGAGCGACGACCTATTAGTCCACTCCCAGGGACAGCGAGCACCAGGGCGCACACCGAGGGGGAGATGTTTGATGACGAGGTGCTCACCGTTGCCGGGCTTGAGGTTGTTGATGAACCGAGCGCCGGGGGCAGCAGTTCCCAGGAAGAGCGTGGCTCCGCCAGGCCATGAGCCCAAATTCCAGAAGCTCCAGGCGCTTCACCGTGCCCGCCTGGACAAGGACAAGTCCAGGATGGCAGCAGTGGACAAGGTGGAGGTGGATCTCGAGGAGCGCATCGCCGAGACGCGGGCTTGGTTCCGCCAGGCCTGTGAGGAACTGAAGATCGCCCAAGATCTGCTGGCCGAGCGCAAGCAGGAGCTTATCCTAAAGCAGGCCGACGTCGAGATGGCCCAGGAGGCGGCGAAAGCGCAGGCCACCAAGGACGAGGCCGCTCGGCACCAGCACCAAGCCGTGTTGAACTCGCAGGAGGAGGACCTCGCCGCTCGTGAGGAGAAGCTTGTTGCGACACTCTGCAACAAGGATGAGGAGGTCGAGAAGCTTGTCGTGCAGCGGACCCAGGAGCTGGAGCGGAGGCACAAGGAGTCACTCAATGCTCAGGCCCAGGTCCAGGCTGGCAAGGTGAACGAGCTGGAAGTGGAGCGGGACGGACTGAAGAAGCAGGTCCTGGAGCTGGCAGAGGAGAGGGATGCAGTCAAAGGCGCTTTGGCTGACGCGCAGGCCACAATCCTCGAAAAGGTCGAGCTGCTCTCCAAGGCCAATGATTCCATCAGGGACCTGAAGCTGAAGCTGGAGGGCCTCGAGGGGACGCTTTCGGAGGTCAGGGCCCAGGAGGAGACCCTGAACAAAGATCTAGAGGCTGAGAGATAGCTGCGGAGGAACGACGCCGCCAACCACGCGGATTTTGTGAAGGGCGAAAACCTCTGGATCAGCCGCCTCGCCGACATAGCCGGCAGGATCACCACGCAGCTGGCTACCATGGGGATGCCGAACGTGAGGTACGCCCCGGAGCCAAACGTGAGTCCCAACGCCAAACTGACCCTGTTCTTCGAGGGTGTTCTCGGAGCCCTGGAGCAATTCCGCTCCAACAGAGTGACCTCCCTGGCCAATGAGGCCGGAAAGCTTTGCCGGGGTGCCCTGATCAAGGTCGTCAACAAGGTGGCGTACTGGAACCCCAACCTCGACTTCAACGCTGCGCTGGAGAGCTTGCCGGAGGGTGTGGACCTCGCGGCGCTCGAAGAGCGTATCGAGCCCATCATCAGCCGCGTCGATGGAGTTCGGAGGATAGAGAGCCAACGCCGGGACTAGGCACCCCATTTCTCATCGGCGCTGCAGGTTCATGACCAAGACATTTTTTATCTTTAGTTAGAATTGCAGCAACAATTGGTGTAATATAACTCTGCAGTACTTTGAGACGATGCATGTTATTTTCCTGTTCAAGCTTTCTTTGTATGTACAACCTACGCTCAACTTGATAGGCTTGCCGGGGCGCGAACCCAGGCTGCAGCGTTTCGAGGGCGGATCCTCACAACCGGCTAGGTGTGCTTGCAGCCAAGTAAACCACCTTGCCGTTCTCAGGACGGCTGCTTGAACTGTTGAGCAGACTCGAAAAAGAACAAGGGCGTTGCCACTAGCGGGAAGGCCACCTTGTCGTTCTCGACGCGGCAACTCAAACTGTTGAGCGGACACAAAACAGAACAAGGGCGTTGCCAATAGCGGAAGGCCCCCATCGCGTGCAGGTTTTTCATAGCAAGAGCAGGATCTCCAAGGAAAACAACCTTATACATAAAAGAGTTATTCAAGTTTCGAATGACTTAGCTTTTCTGTCACCGCGCGAGCATTTACTGCATCCACAAATGATGCCGCTTGTTCGGTCGTCTTCTTCCTTAGAGTGACGACCATGATCAAGCTGTTGCGCCAACTAGACCAGATTTTCATAGCTGCGCCCCCTACCTAGCGCGCCCAGAGATGTCGGTGGAAACGACACCTACGGAATCACTGGGATCCCTTCTACGGTTGGCGGGCGCGGGTTTGTGCAAAGAGCGGGTCTAGTATCTAGCACAAAGATCATTTACCCAGGTTCGGGCCGCAAGGATGCGTAATACCCTAATCCTTCTTTGGTGTATATTTGAGTGTTCTTGAGCTTTCGAACTAGCTACGGTGCGTGCGTAGTCCAAAAGATCCGAATCCTTCTCCAGTACGCCTCGGGCCTCCTTTTATAGTCAAAAGGGGTCGCCACAATGGCACACAGGAGGTGGAAAGGTATACAGTGGTTAAGTCTATCCTCTGGCACCGTCGGACAAACACATTTAATGTACTGCCGACGTGCCCTTCTTGCTTTATCGGGGATGGCAAGGAAGCTCGTCCCAGTTGTCGCCACCTTGCCTGGCTCCGACGCACGTCCGAGATGATGAGGCGTTGTAGTGCCACGTTGGCTGGCTGCTGGGCTGGCGCATTGGCAGAGTCTTCATGAAGATCTGCATGCCACCACGTAGGTGCTTGCTAAATTTGCCTGGAGGCTGCGCCTCGCCACATAGGTGCCTGCCCAGCTGGTTGGGCTGGTAGCTGTATGGGGACGGCGGTGGAGTCTTGGCATACGTGGGCATGGCTGTGGCCCCACAGGTGTCCTCGGCAAGGGTCTTGTAGGGGCCCCGGCAAGGGTCTTGCCACAGCATCACGGTCGTCCCCGGCAAGGATCTTGCCGGGGGTCTCGTGGATTTCCTCGGCAAGGATCTTGCCAAGGATCGTTGTCTTCTGCTCCTAATCTGGTCTTGTGTGCTTATGATCTTCACAAAGATTTGTATGTCACCATGGAGGTGCCTCCCAAGCCTTGGTTCCAATGTGGTTAATGGTGTTGGAACCCTTGGGCTCAAGGGTGGCGTGCTCTGCTGGCGTTGGGCAAGCTGCCCCGACAAGGCTCTTGTTGGGGCTGCGGAGGCCGCCCCGACAAGGGTCTTACCGAGGGAGTCCACCTCGCCCTATTTCTCTTTGTGTCTCTGGGCTTGGCGTTGTTCTGGTTGTCTTGTGGTTTTGCTTCCTATGCCCCGCTAGGTGTGGTCGCATGCGCGACTCTAACTATCTGCGCACAAGTAAAGGGGTATAAAAGAGAGCCCCTACTTTTGTGCACCGACAATCCATGACAATATGACTTTTATGTGAATATAAACAAACATAAACCATTAAGTTGTCTTCCTTGTCCAACGTCAACAATTTTGGCATCTAATATTTTGATGAGGGCTCAGAATCACAAAAGATTTCTAGGATAGTATATTTATATGTGAATCTTCTCTTCCCTTATTAATTCTTTCATGAGTTGCATCATTGACTAATGCTATGTTTGTCAATCTCTAATAAAATTTTCTACTTATACTTTTCCTTATGTGGTGTCATCACCTACCATAAGATTAGTATATGATCTTCTTGATTTATTTCCTTTCCTTTATTTAATTCCTTTCTTTTTACTGCATAAGAAAGTAAAGAAAGCAAAAACTCAAACTAAACTTTATTATATATCTTGCACACGATTACAAGGATAGATCACTAAGCAAACTCTCAAAGAAGAAAGGATCGAACTAAACTTTTATTCATCTAAAGCAAAAGATCGAACTAAAATAAGTAAAGGCAAAAAGATAGTGGGATGATACGATACCGGGGAATCTCCCCCAAGCTTGGCGTAAGCCAAGGGGAGTGCCCATACCGGATACTCAATTCTCCTTTTGGTGGTGAAGATGATGGTGATGGTGATGAAGTGATCCTATCCTTAAGGATCAAGAGATTCTCCAATCGACGGATGACGCTCTGGAGGTGGATGACATGCTATTGATGCAGAATATTTTCATGAGTGAGATACTTATTTTGTATGTGAACTATTTCAATGATGCAAAAGGCTTCAATCTCAGTAGGAGTAAGGTGAGCAAGGAAGGTTTAAGGATATCTTCCTCTTCCTCCTCGGCTGGTAGTGCTTGTTCGAAGACCGGAGGCTGATCTACGGTAACCTCCTTGCTCTCATCTCCCCTGACGGCTTCTGCGGGCTCTTCTCTCTTCAGCTCGATCTTCATCAACCAAGAATCCTCTTCCATGTTGTTGGAGGAAGAAGAAGACATGATGCCTGACTCAACATATCTGATCGAACACAGCAAGAAAAAAGAACATGGGATTTCTCCACGATACGGTGATCATCAGGTTCGGGGAGTATATATAGATTTTTTTATCTTTGGGGACAAGTGATCTGTAGAAAAACATAGTCCGGAAGGTGTCCCAGGTCGGCACAACCCACCTGGGCGCGCCAGGCCTGGCGTGCCTTGGTGTCTTGTGCCCACCAGGGTACGCTTCCTGGAAGTTTCTTATTTTCCTATTCTGCTAAATATTCCAAAAAGGATAAATAATATTTTTGCGGAATTTTTGGAGTCTGTTTACTTACCGTATCACGTACCTCGTGTAGGATCGAAAGTATGTCTAGAGGGGGGGTGATTAGACTACTTGACCAAATAAAAACTTAACCTTTTCCCAATTTTAGTTCTTGGCAGATTTTAGCTATTTTAGGACAAGTCAAGCAATCATCACACAATTCAAGCAAGCATGCAAAGAGTATATTGGCAGCGGAAAGTAAAGCATGCAACTTGCAAGAATGTAAGGGAAGGGTTTGGAGAATTCAAACGCTATTGGAGACACGGATGTTTTTCCCGTGGTTCGGATAGGTGGTGCTATCCTACATCCACGTTGATGGAGACTTCAACCCACGAAGGGTAACGGTTGCGCGAGTCCACACAGGGCTCCACCCTAGGGCAACGGTTGCGCGAGTCCACATAGGGCTCCACCCAGGAAGGGTCCACGAAGAAGCAACCACCCACAAAGGGTCCACGGAGAGGCAACCTTGTCTATCCCACCATGGCCATCGCCCACGAAGGACTTGCCTCACTAGCGGTAGATCTTCACGAAGTAGGCGATCTCCTTGCCCTTACAAACTCCTTGGTTCAACTCCACAATCTTGTCGGAGGCTCCCAAGTGACACCTAGCCAATCTAGGAGACACCACTCTCCAAGAAGTAACAAATGGTGTGTAGGTAATGAACTCCTTGCTCTTGTGCTTCAAATGATAGTCTCCCCAACACTCAACTCTCTCTCATAGGATTTGAATTTGGTGGAAAGAAGATTTGAGTGGAAAGCAACTTGGGAAGGCTAGAGATCAAGATTCATATGGTAGGAATGGAATGTCTTGGTCTCAACACATGAGTAGGTGGTTCTCTCTCAGTACATATGAGTTGGAATGATGTGTGTGTTCTGATAGCTCTCTCACTGAATTAGAAAGAGGTGGAGGGGTATATATAGCCTCCACACAAAATCCAACCATTACACACAATTTACCAATCTCGGTGGGACCGAATCAGAAAACTCGGTCTGACCGAAATAGTAAACCTAGTGACCGTTAGGAATTTCGGTGGGACTGACATGCAACTCGGTAGGACCGATTCGGTTAGGGTTTGGGCATAACGTAATCTCGGTGAGACCGATTACACAAACTCGGTGAGACCGAATTTGGTAATTAGCTAACCAGAGAGTTGGTCAGGCAAACTCGGTGGGACCGATTTGCTCTTTCGGTGAGACCGAGTGGAACTCGGTGAGACCGAAAAGTTACAAAGGGGAAACACTGAGTTTACATTGCAATCTCGGTGGGACCGATTCGCTCTTTCGATGGGACCGAAAAGTTACGAAAGGGAAACAGAGAGTTTGCAACCCCATCTCGGTGGGACCGAGATCCTTATCGGTAGAACCGAATTGCTAGGGTTTGGCAGTGGCTTATGACAAGTGAAACTCGGTGGCGCCGGATAGGAAGAATCGGTAGGACCGAGTTTGGCTTAGAGTTTAGGTCATCAGTGGATATGGGAAAGTGGTTGAGGGTTTTGGAGCATATCACTAAGCACATGAAGCAAGAGGCTTATTAAGCAACACCTCATCCCTCCTTAATAGTATTGGCTTTTCCTATGGACTCAATGTGATCTTGGATCACTAAAATATAAAATGAAGAGTCTTGAGCTTTTGAGCTTGAGCCAATCCATTGTCCTTAGCATTTTGAGGGTTCCACTTTCACATCCATGCCATGCCAATCATTGAGCTTTCCTGAAATAATTATCTTGGAATAGTATTAGCTCAATGAGCTATATGTTGTTATGAATTACCAAAACCACCTAGGGATAGTTGCACTTTCAATCTCCCCCTTTTTGGTAATTGATGACAACATATAGATCAAAGCTTCGACAAATGATAATAAGCATGAAATATATCGTCGCTTTGAGAAGTATGTGATAAGTAAGAGCTCCCCCTAAATTTGTGCATATTTAAAATTTGCTTTGGACTGCAAATGCACAAAGAATTAGAATCATGGGTTACTCTTCCATGTCACATACATCTTGGTGGAGCGCTCAAAAATGATAAGATTGAAATACATGCACTCATCACCAAGAATAGTGAATGATCACAAATGATAGATAGAATGATAATATTTAAGCAAGCATCAAGCAAACATTAAGTGTAGCTTATGATCAAACACATGATCATCGATGTCTCACAAGCATAAGGACGTAGTATCTCACGCACAAGCAAACAAAGTTCGAAAAACCACCAAATAAAGCAAGAGAGAAAAGCAACACTCTCTCTCGAAGCCTATGATCTATACATCTTCTCCCCCTTTGGCAACAAGTTACCAAAAAGTTCCTAGAAAATGCATAGCACTAGATCGACGCTCAGGCTTGATCTTCAGGTGGTGGTGGAGTCCGGATCACTCCAAGGACAAAGCCTTCGGTAGACGTGGTCGGAGTGGAAGCTGAAGTGGATGCTGGAGCTGGTGGAACTGAGGCTGTGGCTGGTGCAGACGTTGTAGCTCTGGTGTCAGCAACTGGCAGTGCATACAACCTCGGAACTCGTGGCACCCTCGCAAACGCATGAGTCGTGGTCCTGCCTCTCCTCTCATTCATGTCCTCCTGGAGCTGCTCCACTGCAGACTGAACTTCTGTTACCTTGATGTCCAAGTCATAGGAACCTCTGTTCCATGATCCTCTCTAAACTCGCCTGGTTCTGAGTCAGGGTGGCTATACTCTGCTCAATCCGCAGGGTGGACGCAATCAAGTAACTGAGCTGCTCTTGTTTGGTCTTCAAGAAATATCAGATGCCTCCGCTTGAGTAGGCATCCTGGCAGCTTTCTCCTTCTTCGCCTTCTCCTTCTGAGCTTGTGCATGGGCAGATGATGGTTCATTCTCTGTCATCACAACTTCATTGTTCTCAAAATCTGGACGGATGGGCAGGTGTTCCTTATCCAACAAATATACGCCCGTGCCCATCTTGGAGTTGATGAGCTCCTGAATCTGAGGGGCATATCCACAGCTCCTCTTCTGATCTACCGCAGTCCTTTTGATTGTTTCCACTATTACGCATTCTTTGACATTCATCACAAGATAATATGAACTTACGAGCATACTTGAAGTGAGTAGACCAATAAAATCCAGATTGCAATACCTTGTGAGCAGTTGTATCTCCAGCATGATGCCCTCCATAAGCTTCGGAGTGACATTTTCATAGGATTTGTCCCTATTCTTGCTCAGGTACACAACGTCTAATAATACCATCTACTCCTTCTTTATAAAGATGTGGGTCATCCCAAGTAGTGTCTTAAATCATAGAAGAATTTTTTTCTTTTGTTGGTATGTAAAGCTAGGTGGTAAATATTTAGCAACAATGTAAGTAGCATAGTCAGCATACCAAAGAGTACTATGAGCAACATTTATTGCAGCTAACTGCTCATCAGGAAAACTATCATCAACAGGTAGTGGGTCATCAGGCACATTTTCAAGCCTAGATAAATTATCAGCTATGGGGTTCTCAGCTCCTTTTCTATCAATGATATGCAAATCAAATTCTTGTAACAAGAGAACCCATCGAATAAGTCTGGGTTTAGCATCTATCTTTTCCATAAGATATTTAATAGCAACATGATCGGTGTGGACAATTACTTTGGAATCAACAATATAAGGTCTAAATTTATCACAAGCAAACACCACTACTAAGAATTCTTTTTCAGTACAAGCATAGTTTCGTTGAGCACTGTATAGAGTTTTACTAGCATAATGAATAACATTTAGTTTCTTGTCAACTCTTTGTCCTAGAACAACACCAACAGCATAATCACTAGCATCACACATAATTTCAAAAGGCAAGTTCCAATCAGGTGGTTGAACAATAGGTGCAGAAATTAAGGCTTTCTTGAGTGTTTCAAAGGCTTCTAAACAATCATCATAAAAAACAAAAGGAATATCCTTTTGCAAAAGACTCGTAAGAGGCCTAGAAATTTTAGAAAAGTCTTTCATAAATCTGCTATAGAAACCAACATGACCTAGTAAACTACGAATACCTTTGATATCTTTAGGACATGGCATTTTCTCAATTGCACCAACCTTTGCTTTGTCCACTTCAATACCTCTTTCAGAAATTTTATGACCCAAGAAAATCCCTTCATTAACCATAAAGTGGCACTCCTCCCAATTCAAGACAAGATTTGTTAGTTCACATCTCTGCAAAAGTCGATCAAGATTGCTTAAGCAATCATCAAAAGACTTCCCATAAACAGAGAAATCATCCATGAAAACCTCAACAATCTTTTCACAAAAGTCAGAAAATATAGCAGTCATACATCTTTGAAAACTAGCAGGTGCATTACATAAACCAAAAGGCATATGTCTATAAGCATAAGTTCTAAAGGGACAAGTTGAAAAACCGGAATATCCATCAAGGAAGCAAAAATGTGTGTGCTTAGATAATCTTTCAAGCATTTGATCAATAAAAGGCAGATAGTAATGATCTTTTCTAGTTGCTTTGTTTAATTTTCTAAAATAAATTACCATTATATAGCCTATAACAATTCTTTGTGGAATAAGTTTATTCTTATCATTAGGTACAACAGTTATACCTCCTTTCTTAGGGACACAATGAACAGGATTCACCCATCTACTATCAGCTATAGGATAGATTATACCTGCTTCCAGAAGTTTTAAGATTTCCGTTCTTACCACTTCCTTCATTTTTGGATTTAACCGACGTTGGTGATCAACGACGGGTTTAGCATCAGGTTCCATATTAATTTTGTGCTGACATAGAGTGGGACTAATGCCCTTTAAATCATCAAGAGTATATCCAATAGCAACTGGTGCTTCCTTAGAACTTGCAATAATCTTTCTTCTTCATGTTCTGAAATCTTAGCACTAATAATAACATGATATATCTTCTTTTCATCAAGATAAGAATATTTTAAAGTGTCTGAAGATCACCTTTAGGTGGAGGAGGACCTCCTAGAGTTTCAATGGGCAAATTGTGTTTAAGCAGAGGACGTTGTTCAAATAAAATCTTATCTATTTCATTTCTTTCATGCATATGTGAATCATTTTCATGGTCTAGCAAATATTGTTCTAAAGGATCAGTAGGTGGTACAACAATAGAAGCAAGACCAATTAATTAATATTTACTAGGAAATTCTTTTTCATGAAGCTTTCTACTAAACTTGGAAAAATTAAACTCATGAGACTCATCACCAAAACTAACACCGACATTTGTTTCTTACAATCTATTTTAGCATTAACGATGTTCAAGAAAGGTCTACCAAAGATAATGGGACAAAAGTCATGCTGCGGGGAACCAAGAAAAAGAAAATTAGTAGGGTATTTTATTTTCCCACACAAGACTTCAACATCTCTAACAATCCCAATTGGTGAGATAATGTCTCTATTAGAAAGTTTAATAGTAACATATATGTCTTATATCTCTGCGGGTGCTATGTCATTCATAATTTCTTGATATAAGGTGTATGGAATAGCACTCACACTAGCACCTATGTCACATAAACCATGATAATAGTGATCTCCTATTTTAACTGAGACAGCGAGCATGCCAGCAACAAGTCTATGTTTATCTTTTTATCAGGTTTGGCAATTCTAGCAGCTTCTTCACAGAAGTAAATAACATGCCCATCTACATTTTTATCCAAGAGATCTTTAACCATAGCAATACTAGGTTCCACTTTGATTTGTTCATCAGGTTTAGGTGTTCTAATATAGCTTTTGTTAACCAAAGTTGAAACTTTAGCATGTTCCTTTATCCTAACAGGGAAAGGTGGTTTCTCAATATAAGCAGTAGGAACAACTGGATCAACATTGTAAAGTACATTTTCTTCTTTAACTGGTACCGGTTCTTTGATTTGTTCTTTAATAGGTGGGTGATATTTAAACCACTTCTCTTTAGGGAGCTCAACATGAGTAGCAAATGATTCACAGAAGGAAGCTACTATCTCGGAGTCAAGTCCATATTTAGTGCTAAACTTTGGAAAGCATCGGTACCCATAAAAGATTTAACACAATCATGCTTAAGTTTAATACCTGAATCTTTACCTTCCTTGAGTTCCCAATCTTCAGAATTGCATTTAATTCTTTCGAAAAGATCCCACCGGAATTCAATAGTCTTCTTCATAAAAGAACCAACACAAGAAGTATCAAGCATGGTTTGATCATTACGAGAAAGCTGAGCATAAAAGTTTTGAATAATAATTTCTTTCAAGAGTTCATGATTGGGGCATGAATGTAACGTTCACTTAAGCCTCACCCAAGCTAGAGCGATACTTTCTCCTTCACGAGGCCAAAAATTATATATATAATTCTGATCACAATGAACTAGATGCATAGGATATTTTTTGATGGAACCACAATTTCAATTGATTCCAATTCCAAGATCCAATACCATTGCATAGCCTATACCATGCCAATGCTTTTCCCTTCAAAGATAAAGGGAAAACCTTTTTCATAACTTCATCTCTGGGTAAACCTGCCAGCTTAAACAATCCACAAATTTGTTCTACATATATCAAATGCATATCAGGATGTTCGGTTCCATCTCCTGCATAAGGGTTAGCTAGTAGTTGTTCTATCATACCCGAAGGAATATCATATTCAATATTTTCAGTAGGTGCAGTAGGTTGAGGGGTAGCTAATTGTGGTTCCAGTAGAGGTGAAGATACCCAGAACAAACCCCTCGAAGGATTGTTTTCCATAGTAACAAGTGACAATAAATTTCAACACACTATATAAATGTTTCCTTACCAAATTCTAGTTACCAAAGGCGCTTCACTCCCCGACAATGGCGACAGAAAATAACCTTGATGACCCACAAGTACAAGGGATCAATTGTATCTCTTTTCGATAAGTAAGAGTGTCAAACCCAATGAGGAGCAGAAGGAAATGACAAGTAGTTTTCAATAAGGTAGTATCTGCAAGTGCTGAAATTGTAAGTAACTGAGTAGTTCGATAGCAAGATAATTTGTAATGGGCAAGTAACGATAGTAGTAATAAAAGTGCAGCAAGGTAGCACAATCCTTTTGAGGCAAAGGATAGGCCAAAATGGTCTCTTATTATAAGAAAAGCGTTCTTGAGGGAACACGGGAATTTCATCTAGTTACTTTCACCATGTTGGTTTGATTTGTGTTCGCTACTTTGATAATTTGATATGTGGGTGGACCGGTGCTTAGGTGATGTTCTTACTTGAACAAAGCTCCTACTTATGATTAACCCTCCCGCAAGCATCCGCAACTATGAGAAAAGTATTAAGAATAAATTCTAACCATAACATTAAACTTTTGGATCCAATCGGTCCCTTATGGAATAACGCTAAACTGGGGTTTAAGCTTCTGTCACTCTTGCAACCCATCATCTAATTGCTACTCCACAATGCATTCCCTTAGGCCCAAATATGGTGAAGTGTCATGTAGTAGACATTCACATGACACCACTAAGGGAATCACAACATACATACGTACTATCAAAATATTGAACACGTATCAAGTTCACATGATTACTTGCAACATGATTTCTCCCGTAACCTCAAGAACAAAAGTAACTACTCACAAACGATAATCATGCTCAAGATCAAAGGTGTATTAAATAGCATATTGAATCTGAACATATAATCTTCCACCAAATAAACCATATAGTAATCAACTACAAGATGTAATCAACAGTACTAGTCACCCACAAGCACCAATCTATAGTTCCGGTAACAAGATTGAACACAAGAGATGAACTAGGGTTTGAGATGAGATGGTGCTGTTGAAGATTTTGATGGAGATTGCACTCCCCAAGATGGGAGAGTTGTTGCTGATGATGACAATGATGATTTCCCCCTCCGGGAGGGAAGTTTCCCTGGCGGAATCGCTCCGCCAGAGGGGAAAAGTGCTCCTGCCCAAGTTCCGCCTCGAGATGGCGGCGCTTCGTCCTGAAAGTCCTCTCCTTCTTTTTTCTAGGTAAAAATGACTTATATACCAGAATACGGGCACCGAAGGTGGGCCTGGCTGAGCACATCCCACCAGGGCGCGCCTGGGCTCCCTGGTGCGCCCAGGTGGGTTGTGCCCACCTGGTGGGCCCCCTCTGGTACTTATTTGCTCCAATATCCATCATATATTTGACAAAAAATCTCCATGAAGTTTCAGCTTGTTTGGAGTTGTGCATAATAGGTGGACTGTCGTAGCTTTTCCAGGTCCAGATTTCCAGGTGCCGAAATTCTCCCTCTTTGTGTGTACCTTGTAAAGTATGAGAGAAAAGGCATTAGAATTACTCCAAAAAGCATTATTATGCATAAAAACAACATAAATAACAGTAAGAAAACATGATGCAAAATGGACGTATTAGCCGCAGGCTGGCAAGTCAGGGTACCCCGGTTCCTAGAACGCTGACAAATACCAAACGAAGTCGAAATGCCACGAAACTGTTTGGAGATTTATTTCTGGCAATAAGAGACCCTGGAAGCTTGGGGAAGAAAGAGAAGACGAAGGAGTGGCCCACTAGGCACCAGGGCATGCTAGGGGCCTGGGACACGCACTGGTGGGTAGTGGGGCCCAGAAGCCTTGTTTGACCTAAATTCGCCTCTATAAATTCTCAAAAGTCACAAAACCTACCACACAAAATACTTTTTCCACCGCCGCAAGCCTCTGTTCTCGAGAGATCCCATTTGGGGACCATTTCTGGCACTTTGCCGGAGGGGGAAACGATCACGGAGGGGTTCTTCATCATCCTTGCCACCCCTCCGAAGATGCATGAGTACTTTACCACAGACCTATGGGTCCATAGTTAGTAGCTAGATGGCTTCTTCTCTATCGATGTTCTTCAGTATAATGTTCTCCTTGATGTTCTTGGAGTTCTATCCTATGTAATTCTTTTTTGCGGTGTGTTTGTTGGGATCCGATGAATTGTGAGTTTATGATCAGATCTATCCATGAATAACATTTGGGTTTTCTTTGAACTCTTTTATGCATGATTAATATAGCTTCGTATTTCTTCTCTGACTTATTTGTTTGGTTCGACCAACTAGATTGATTTATCTTGCCATGGGAAGATGTGCTTTGTAAGGGGTTCGATCTCGCAGTCCTCAATCCCAGTGACAGAAAGGGACATGACACGTATGTATCATTTCTATTAAGGGTAACAAGATGGGGTTTCTTCATACATGAGTTTATCTTGTCTACATAATTCCATCTTGCTTAAAGCATTACTCTGTTTTTCCAAGAACTTAATACACTAGATGCATGCTGGATAGCGGTCGATGTGTGGAGTAATAGTAGTAAATGCATAATCGTTTCGGTCTACTAATCTTGGACGTGATGCCTATGTATGATCATTGCCTTGGATATCGCCATAATTATTTGCTTTTCTATCAATTCCCCAACAGTAATTTGTTTACCCACCGTATGCCATTTTCTCGAGAGAAGCCTCTAGTGAAAACTATGGCTCGGGGTCTATCTTTTATCATATATTAAAACTAAAAATACCTTACTGCAAATTTTTATGTTGTATTTTTGTCAGATCTATCTATCAAAACCTATACAATTTAATCTTGCTCGTAACCGTTGAGGGATTGACAACCCCTCCACGCGTTGGGTTACAAGTATTTGTTGTTTGTGTGCAGGTGTTGTTTACATATTGTTGCTTGGTTCTCCTACTGGATTGATAACATTGGTTTCATATCTGAAGGAAATACTTATCTCTATTGTACTGCATGATCTCTCCTCTTCGAGGAAATCCCAACGAAGCTCACAAGTAGCAGGAAGAATTTCAGGCGCCGTTGCCAGGGAGACATCATCAACATCTATCAAGTACCTACGCATAAACTTTCATCTCCTTGCATTTATTTTATTTGCCTTTGCCTCTCATTTTTATCTTCCCCACTTCTAAAATGTTTTACAAAAATACAAAAATATTTTTTGTTTGCCTTTTTTGCTTGTTTGCTCGTTTGCTTGCTTTTTGCCTTCATGTCAACACTCAAAAACTGAAAAATGAATAAGAAAAATTAAGATGGATCCTCATCCTCTTGCTAATCTTTTCAAAAGATCCAATTATGATGAACCAATCACTAGTGAGTTGAGTGCACTAGATTATCTTTATGAAGTTTTGCTTGAAGATCAGGAATCTGAAAATTGTGATGAAGTGTTATACGAATTTTTTATGAAGTGATTCATGATAGTTCCTTCAATCAAAAGCATGATAGCAATGATGTTATTATAAATTCTATTAATGTTAGTTGTGCTAATAGTATGCAAAACCCCAAGCTGGTGGATGATAATTTTGTTATGTCCATTACTTGTTGCAATGATCATGATTGGGGTGATAATGTTTCTTATGATCTTGAAAATTTATTTAAGCCTCATGATGAATATGTTTGCAATAATATTGAAAGTGAATTTGGAAGAGTGTCAACTCTAGGTAAAAATAATCCCACATATTTGGAGAGCGTTCAATCTTATGATGTTTTTGATGAAAGTGGGTTTGGAGAGGTCATGACTTTAGTTGATGTTAATCCCACTATTTTGGAAGACTAAGAATTTTATGTATGCGGATCATGGAGAGAAAATTTTATATACTAGATATATTGTTGAATTTAATTATGATCCTACATGTAATTATTATGAGAGAGGAAAATATGGGTGTATAAATTTTTCATGTTACTAAATCACCTCTCGTTATGTTGAGATTGTCAATGTTTTATTCCTCTTCTTTGCATATGCTAGATATTTCTTGTCTTGATAATTTGTTTGCATATAAAATGCCTATGCATAGGAAGTATGTTATACTTAAATTTATTCTTCACATGCTACAGGATGCTCTCTTCGTGTTCCAATTATTATCTTTCATGTGAGCATCAATAAAATCTCAAGCCTGTCTTCATGGCTATAAAGAAAGAGCTTGTTGGGAGATAACCCAATAGCTATTTTTTCTAATTTCTTGTGTGCACATAATTTTGCTACTGTTATGATTGTGTTTTGAATTTTTAATTAGTGTTTGTGCCAAGTAAAGCATTTGGGATGATTTGGGTGATAGTTGCTTTGATTCTATGAATAAACAGAGACTTTTGCGTCCAGTAGAAGAATTCTTAGAATTTTCTGGAGCATGATAAAATTCTGAATTTCTTACACATTATTTATATACAAATTACTCACGTTTTCCTAATTTTTCAGAATTTTTGGAGTTACAGAAGTATGGTCAATATTCAGATTACTACAAATTGTTCTGTTTTTGACAAATTCCGTTTTCGTTGCATTGTGTGCTTATTTTGATGAATCTATGGATTGTATCGGGTGGTATAAGCCATGGTAAAGTTAGAGTACTGTATTTATAATGCAATAACAAAATATGAATGGGTTTTCAACAATACTTAAAGTGGTGATTTGGTTTATTATACTAACGGATCTCACGGAGCTTTTTGTTAAGTTTTGTGTGATTGAAGTTTTCATGTGTTGGGTGAGATCATGATGGATGAAAGAATAAGGAGTGGCAAGAGCCTAAGCTTGGGGATGCCCAAGGCGCCCCAAGGTAATATTCAAGAACTCCCAAGCAACTAAGCTTAGGGATACCCTGGAAGCCATCCCCTCTTTCTTCTATTGACCATCGGTAATTTTACTTGGAGCTATATTTTTATTCATCACATATCATGAGCTTTGTTTGGAGCATCTTGTATTATATTAGTCTTTGCTTGTTTTGGTTTTTAGTTTGTCACAATCATCTGTCACAACCTAGATTCGGTGAAATCCAAGTCTCTGTGCTTACTGTGCTATCCCTGGATCATAGCTAGCACACACAATAACAAGAATGAATATCAATAAGACATACATCATTCTACTACAATGGTAGATCCAGATATATATAAATCATACCTTAGGCACAACTCAAGCTGGCACATAATACAGCGGAACTATACGTAGTCGCTAAGTTAGGGCTCCATCAACGCCACTGGGCTCATTGAGTGTAGACCATAACCCTATTGTGTCTTAATCTATCGAGATCTTCCAGGTGCAGATGAGTACATGGAATGTACTCGCAAGTTCTAAAGAAAAGCTTAACAGAATATATATGTAGAGTAAGTATTGGTGGAGGTTTCTTTTGCATAAAGCCAATTTTCTCCTATATTGCATTTTTATAAACTTCTTTTGAAATAAAAATAGTTTTTAGTATAAAAGATAGGAATGAAACACTTGGATATACGCACTAGTGCTCATTCGCCAAAATTAGTTTAAAACATACATAGGTTTGAAGTGAAACACATTCCCTGTGCTCAATCCTCAACCTATTCCCTTAAAACAGATTTTTAGAAAAGAGAGGGGAGATTCTTCTTCAGTCCAAGTCTTCAGTTGCTCAAAATTGCCCGTAACTAGGGGCATGGCTAATCGATTAGGTTTAAACCTCTGCAGAGGTCGTTCCCCACATGACACAATCAACCCTGTCGTGACACCACTTTGGATGTGCGACTGGGAGGAGATTGTGACGAAGCCTTTCCAAATGGCCCCCTTTACTTAGTTCTAGCACGACCCACTCCGTTGGCTATTAAGACCCCTCTTCGATGACCGTACCTGAATAAAGGGTTTCCCAATAAGGAAAAGCTAAGCCAGAGCCATAATAGCATGTGGCTGTACTGGAAGCTACATCAAATAGTACTTGAAAGATTTCGGTCCCGTGAATGGCGGTCCCCACCAAAAACCTGTGTGCAAGACCCCAGTCGGGCGTATTCACTACAAGACACCGATGGGCGTAAACACTTGTAGACGCTCCCGTCATACCATCCTGCCCAAGTAGTAGAAGTAAAATAATATATAATTTTGTTTAAAAAGATTTTCTCAAAACTTTGCTCCAAAGAGAGCAAGTTTAAGGTTTAAAACAAGTTTGGTTTTCATCCCACCCATTTTGTGCAAGCGTGGCCAAGCATGGTGGTGAGTCTTGAACCTATGGCTCTAGCTAAAAATAATACTTTGCAAAACTTTTATAAAACATGCATAGTATTAAAATTTAAAGAGATACGCATAGTATGAAAATATAGGACAAGGCATGATCAATTTACAACTTGCGTAAGATCCCGAAGAGGAAATATTCTACTCCGAATTGTCTCTCCTTCTCGTTACATTATATCTAATGATAAAACAAAAAATACTTCAACATACAACAAAATCAAAATGAAGATCCAAATAAAAGATACACATTCACAATACAAATTATTTAGTTCTTACTATTACTAAGCTAGTTATTATGGCGTGGTAGGGTTGAGATAGGATCAAGTTGGCCTAGTTGAAAATATGACATAAATCATATTCTAGGGTTGGATCTAATTGATACGAAGTGCCATCGTTTGATAGAAGGAGGGTTGTGAGGCAAGTTCTACGACAAAGTATATAATGAGTTTGATTGGAATATTTGACTTGGATCCAATGAAAATGGTAATTGGAGTTGATGGCTTAAGGCTTATGTTACAAAATTTACGTAACATTTCCTAAGTCTAAATTTGTATAATGAAGGCATATGACCAGAGAAGTTTTCCAGGGATCAACCTAAGAGATTTATCCTAGGATTAAATATTAGTTCAACGAAGTAATTAAACGATGATCAAAGAAGGTCAAATTAAGGTGTTGAAACAGTGACTAAACCATGCTGAATTTTTTTGCCATGAGTTCCAATAGAAAGGTTAGGTCCCAAGGTCCAACTTTCATATATAAAACATTTTTATATGATTCACAGAATAAAAGATATAGCCGAAATACTCAAATTCTTGTTTAAATTAAAACTACATTTTAGTTTACACCAAAGTGAAATTTTATATTTTTATAATAAACTAGATGTTCTCAGCAATCCAGGGATATCTTATTTGTCAAATTTGGATAAGTAGATCAAAAGTTATGAATTTCTAAAGATGGGCATTTTTCTGCATATCCATACGGGATAAAGAATTGAGCTGCCATGTGTCCAGTTCTCATAGGTCGGTACTGATTCGTTTTTTTTTTCAGAACAGAATAGAGAGAGCAACCTATTGGATCGAGCAGATCGAAGGGAGAGGGCTCACCGAGCAGAGGAGGTCCGGTCTCCGGAGTTGGGCTGCGCGGTCGAGCCTGCTCCAGCGAGTAGGAGTGGCGAACGATGAAGCCCACGACATGGAGAAGGAGATGTCGCCAGAGATGACCAATTCATCCTTGGGAGGCCGTGTGAACTCGCTGGAGTTCGCTGGAGTTTCCTGTTGGATGTGCTTGTCACCGTTTTGTGAGCTCCGACTATGAATTGGAGAGGTTCAAGCGGCCAGGAAGGTGCGTGCGAGCATACCCATCCGGAGAAAGAATTGGAGGAACAAGGGACTTACCAGGGGCCGTACTAGATTCGTCGGAAGCGGTCAGCTGAGGGCGAAATCCGGCGACCAATTGCCCACGGAGGAGGGCGAGGCAGAGAGGGGTTTTTGGGGATGGGGGTGAGGTCTGCGAGGAGTAACTCTCGGTTCCTTTTATAGCGGAAAGGAGAGGCTGGGTGATGAAGATCGGGCGAAGAATGTCAACATTTACCATTTTATTCATCTGTCTTATGGGGAATTGAAGAGATGAAACGGACGTCTAACTAGCAGAATGGGTTCACGGTTAAGTGGGTAATATTACTCGTGTTGATGGCACAATGAAACGGTGAGGGGAATTGATGAGGAAAGGGAAGGAAATAGTGGCAGCCATGAAGGTTCTCTTACTGCACATGTATGTGCGTGCATGCTGGAGGCATTTCCTATTTGGCACCACATGCGCCAGTTAACGTGCATTTTTGTTAACGGACGCCTGTGGTGTCCTTAAATGGGCCGGCCCATCTAGGCGCCGGTTGACTATTTCTTTTTTGATAATTCTATGATCTTTTTTGAATATTGATGCTTTTTTAGATTTCAACACCTTTTTTCAGATTGATCGACTTTTTTTAATATGGATGAACTTTTTTTAGATTTATGAACTTTTTTTCAGTTCAATGAACTTTCCATAAACATACATGAATTTTTTTAATTTGTATGAACTCCTTACAAATTTAATGAACTTTTTAAAAATTAATGAACTTTTGCTAAATTGGATGAACTTCTTTTCCAATTTGAATGAATTTTTTAAATTGATGAACTTTTTTCAAAATTGATGAACCCTTTTTAAAGACATTAACTTCTTTTTTCCAAATGTTGAACCATTTTTTCTTTAAATCTGTAAACCTTTTTTGATTTCATATTTTTATTTTCGTAATAAAAAATCTGGAAAAAAACTGGGTAAACATGCTAGTGGGCCGGCCCATGCTAGAAATGCTGCAGGCGCCGGATCGTTAACGGGTGCAAGTAGCGCTGCATAGGAGCTCCCCGTGCTGGAGGTAGGAAACGACGATTTCACTGCCTCCCTGGGCCGTGTTGCTGCTTCTCAGGCTGGGATGGGTCTTCGCTGGTCTCTGGCTGCGTGGGCTCTTTTCTTTTTGGAAAAGAAACTATAAGTAAAATGTTGATATGTACGAGAAGAATATTTGTACTCCGGTAAAAATAGTTTTATCACAAAATCTTTTATTTTGCATGCACTTGTATTATAAGCTCTATGGACTTATTTAAATTACTCAAAAAGCCAAGTTAAAGTTTTGCAAATTTCCAAAGTGATAGTTGTGCCATATTAAGTATTTCCAATTATAATTCGGAGATGTCACATTATCTCCTCTCATTAAATTTATTCAATAATTTGGAAATATTTATATGGCACTAAAACTCCAAATACGATCTATATGGAACTCCAAATTTCAAATAACTCTTTTATGAAATATCTATCCACCATATTTGAGAAAGTAATTTTATTCTCACTCCATAATTTTGAATGTGGTTTCAAAATATTTCAAATGAGTCAAAAAATGGATGAATTCTTGAATAAACTTCCCCAACCATAGTTTTTTTTCATTTGTCAAAATGTCATCCAACTTTATAACACGGTTAGGAAAAGTTTAAATAAGGACGCAAAAAGTTTAAATTCCCATGAAAATTAAAACAATTAACACAATATTAATTATTTATTAACATTCCAAAATTTGGAAATTTTTGGGATGTTACATCATGCTTGCTGGACACACTTATTTGAGAGAGCCATATGTTATCACGATTTGTAAGAATTTCTCTACATGCTTCACTTAATTTTTTTGAGCTAGGAAATTGCTCTATGCGCTTCACTTAAATATTTTAGAGCACGGTGGTGATTAAATTTTGAAGAAATACTTGAACTCTCATGCTTCACTTATATTATTTTGGGAGTTGATATGATTATGTTTCAAATAAATGCACTCCCATGCTTAACTTATATTATTTCGGGAGTTGATACATGAATTTTTTTGAAGAAATATTTTTGCTCTCATGCTTCACTTAAATCCTTTTGAGAGTTGATAATAGTAATGGTAATTTGCACGAGATATGAATTTGGTCCCAAAGTGATAGATATTCAAGAGGGATATAATAAAAAGTTTCAGTAAGATTATTGGATATTATAAACTTGATTCCTTGCAATAGTTTTGCGATATGGAGATAGTGATATGTGAGTCATGTCGCTGAGTAATTATGCTTTAGTAAGAATATCGGTGTTAAGGTTTGTGATTCCCTATGCAAGTGCGAAAGTCAATAGTTATGAAACAAAATTATATCCTACTTGTGGTGCATTATTCAGTGTTATTTATGTTTCATGCGTGTTTATGACTATTTTCGTTTTTTTGTTGGTTGCTTCTGAATCTATTTGCTAGCCTTCATTTGTACTAAGCGGGAATGCTACTTGTTAATCCAACTACTTAAACCCAAAGTTGTGCCAAATGAGTCCACCATACCTACCTATATGCGGTATTTCCATGCCATTCCAAGTAAATTTGTATGTGACAACTCTAATTTTCAAAATGAATTTCTGTTTTTTGTGCCCGTACCACTCATGAAGCGGCAGAGGGTGGCCAATATTTTCCATGCTAGGTACCTTATTCTCACGATGAGTGTTTATTCACTTGTCATTGCATGAGCGTGTGGCAGGTAATAGGGATGCCCAGTTTCGAAATGAAAAAAATACTATGATAATAAATTCATTGGAAAGTGTTGGTATGGAATGCACCCGTGGATACAGCTAGCCATGGATTGTGAAAGAATGGTGGAAAGGAAATAAACTTTACTTTCTGTTCGTGAACCGCCTATAATTTTTCTAGCATGGAAAATACTGGGAATTCTCGGTCGTTTTCATTGACAGGAAAAGCATGCCTCCAAAAATAATTTTATCTCTCAATTTAATCTATGAGCTCTAGCACCTCTACAAATGTCTGCTTCCCTCTGCGAAGGGCCTATCTATTTACTTATGCAATTTTTATTTTAATGTTGAGTCCCCTTCTTCTCTTATAAAGCACCAACTAGGGAACACTATTGTCATATATACTTGTGCATTGGATGTAGCTAATATTTGAGTGTGTTTCACGAATGGATCAATGACTGAGCATAATGGGCTAGGGATAACTTTCTTTAGCGTTGATATTTTGAAAGACATGATTGCTTGTTGATATGCTTCAGTATTGATGTTTTCATGTCAAATTATAGACTATTGCTTTGAATCATTCAAGTCCATATATATGTCCATGCTATAAAGGAAAATATTATATGATGAATATGATAGGTAGAATTCCACATCAAAAATTCTGTATTTATCATTTACCTAAGCAGGAATTAAGCTCGGGGATGCTAGATACATCTCCAATGTATCTATAATTTTTGATTATTCCATGCTATTATGTTATCAATCTTGGATGTTTTATATACATTTACAAGCAACTTTATATCATTTTTGGGACTAACCTATTAACTTAGTGCCCCAACGCCAGCCGCTATTTCTTGCTTGTTTTTGACTTTGCAGAATATCAATACCAAATGAAGTCCAAATGCCACAAAATTTTTTGGAGATTTTTTTTCTAGCAATAAGAGACCCTGTAAGCTTCGTGAAGGAACGAGAAGATGAAGGAGTAGCCCACTAGGCACCATGGCACACCTTGGTGGGTAGTGGGGCCCACATGCCTTCGATTGGCCTAACTCTGCCTCTATAAATTCCCAAAAATCAAAAAACCTACAAGGGAGTCCACGAAATACTTTTTCCGCTGCCGCAAGCCTTTGTTCTCGAGAGATCCCATGTGGGGACCCTTTCTGGCACTCTGCCGGAGGGGGAAACAATCACGAAGGGGTTCTTCACCATCCTTCCTGCCCCTCCAATGATGTGTGAGTAGTTTACCACAGACCTACGGGTCCATAGTTAGTAGCTAGATGGATTCTTCTCTCGCGTTGTTCTTCAATAGAATGTTCTCCTTGATGTTCTTGGAGTTCTATCCGATGTAATTCTTTTTGCGGTGTGTTTGTTGGGATCTGATGAATAGTGAGTTTATGATTAGATCTGTCGATGAATAATATTTGGGTTTTCTCTGAACTCTTTTATGCATGATTAATATAGCTTTGTATTTCTTCTCCAACTTATTTGTTTGGTTTGGCCAACTAGATTAATTTATCTTGCCATGGGAAGAGGTGCTTTGTAAGGGGTTCGATCTTGGGGTAGTCATTCCTAGTGATAGAAAGGGACATGTGATACGTCTCCAATGTATCTATAATTTTTGATTGTTCCATGCTATTATATTATCTTTTTTGGATGTTTTATATGCATTAATATGCTATTTTATATTATTTTTGGGACTAACCTATTAATCTAGAGCCCAGTGCCAGTTTCTGTTTTTTCCTTGTTTTAGAGTTTCACAGAAAAGGAATGCCAAGCGGAATAAAACTTTCGCCAAGATTTTTCTTGGACCAGAAGACACCCAGGAGACTTGGAGTACACGTCAGAGGAGCCTCGAGGCGGCCACAAGGGTGGAGGGCGTGCCTAGGGGGTGGGGCGCGCCCCCGACCTTGTGAGCCCCTCGTACCTCCCCTGACCTAATTCTTTCGCCTATATATACTCTTATACCCCAAAACATCTAGGGGAGCCACGAAACCACTTTTCCACCGCCGCAACCTTCTGTACCCGTGAGATCCCATCTTGGGGCCTTTTAGGCATCCTGCCGGAGGGGGAATCGATCACAGAGGGCTTCTACATCAACACCATTTCCTCTCCGATGAAGCGTGGGTAGTTTACTTCAGACCTACAGGTCCATATATAGCTAGTAGCTAGATGACTTCCTCTCTCTCTCTCTTTGATCTTCAATACAAAGTTCTCCTCGATGTTCTTGGAGATCTATTTGATGTAATACTCTTTTGCGGTGTGTTTGCCGAGATCCGATGAATTGTGGATTTATGATCAGCTTATCTGTGAATATTATTTGAATCTCCTCTAAATTCTTATATGCATGACTTGATATCTTTGCAAGTCTCTTCGAACTATCGATTTGGTTTGGCCAACTAGATTAGTTTTTCTTGCAATGGGAGAAGTGCTTAGCTTTGGGTTTAATATTGCGGTGTCCTTTACCAGTGACAGTAGGGGCAGCAAGGCACGTATTGTATTGTTGCCATCGAGGATAACAAGATGGTGTTTTCATCATATTGCTTGAGTTAATCCCACTACACCATGTCATCTTGCTTAATGCGTCACTCTGTTCTTATGAACTTAATACTCTAGATGCAGGCATGAGTCGGTCGATGTGTGGAGTAATAGTAGTAGATGCAGAATTGTTTCGATCTACTTGACACGGACATGATGCCTATATTCATGATCATTGCCTTAGATATCATCATAACCTAGCACTTTTCTATCAATTTGTCGGTGTACTAAAGTAGGGGTACCCTTAGTACCCCGAACTTGTGCACGGGCAGTCGCAGCATCCCGCGGCAAGGCTTGCCGGGCGACCGCAAGATCCTTCGTGGTCCCCTTGAAGACCATTCAAGAACAAAGTACTCAAGACAAGACCCCGGCAAGAGGAGCTTGCCGGGAAGGCTATCAGAAGCGTCCCAAGGCCCCGGCAAGAGGCGCTTGCCGGGAAGGCCAACCAAGGCGTACCAAGGAAACTTGCCGCGGCACCCCACGCGCCCCGGCAAGGCCCGGTGAGTGACAAGCTCCCGGACCTACACGACAAGACGAAGACCGCGGCAAAGAGCTTGCCGCGGGAAGCCCCCACTTCGTGCCCGCGCTCCAGCACATCCACCCACGCGTCGCTCTGGGGCCCTCCCAAGCACACGTGGTGGAAGGCTGCGCAGCTGAGGTGCGAGGTGGCAAGCAGGCGCTGGCAAGACAACCACCATGGCTAGCGGTGGCTTCTCTAGCAAGCCCCTTTCGGCACTGTTTAAGCGACACAGACGGGCATTTAATGCTCTTGTCCCCTGCCGTCAGGGTTAGGTATGATAACACTGTAGCAGCTAGCTGTGCCTACTACAACACCTAGCTGTGCCTACCACCACTCTTCCACTTTTTCCCTCCGTTGCCCTATGTCAGTAACCCCTTGAGCATATAAAAGGAGGCCCGGGGCAACGGAGAGGGGGGTTAGACACTTCGAACACTCTCGCTCGGGGTTCAGCAATTCCACACACTCACGCTCGATCTCGCTCCCGAGCTAGAAAGCAATACAATCCACAAAGCAGGAGTAGGGTTTTACGCATCCGTGCGGCCCGAACCTGGGTAAATCGCCCGTGTGCTTCGCCTCGATCTGCTCTTTGCGCGACCTCCGCCACCCGCCGAACCGAAAGGGACCCGGTCCGCCGGTCCCATAGGTGTCCGTGGATCAGAAACCCCGGCATCTTTGGCGCGCCAGGTAGGGGAAGTCGAAGTTGTGTGAACCAGATCCGGCGTTCTCGCGGCCTCGATCTTCATCATCTTGGAACAGATAAGTTGCCGAAGCCCGAGCAACCAGATCTCTAATTTTTGAGTTATCTCCCCTGAACGGCCGCACTTTGTGTGGAAAACCTGTGCGCGGAGGAGCCAACTCGTAGCTGGCTGCGCCCTTGCGTTGTTTCGAGCTCGCTCAACAACATTAGGTGAGCTGCGGCTAGTTGCTACACTAGCCGCGCCCTTGCATTGTTTTGAGCCTGCTCAATAGCGTAAGTTAGCTGCGGCTAGTTGCTTAACTAGCCGCGCCCTTACTTTGCTTCGAGCCCCGCTCAGCAACTTAAGTGAGCTGCAGCTAGCTGCGACGAGGTTTCTTGCCGGTAGCGGCACCGCCAGCAGCCTGCTGATGTTCCGCACTCAGCGCTCGCGGCCTTGGTGCCTGCGCCGGCAAGTTCCCTAAAAGCATGGGGTAAAAACATACAAAGTTGACGCCGAAATGGGAAGGCCCTTACCGGGTGAAACGAGTCACAGGGCCCGGCGCTGTCCGCCTTGCGACCGAAGATAGCGTCCCAGTGAGTAATTCCTGGAGCATCGAGCATCTTCGTAAGTTTTACCCGTAAGGCGCGGTTGTCGGAACCCGTTCCGGCAACCACCTCTTGTACAAAGACTTGCCGCTGTTGCATGTAATCCTTTGTACGAGGCCGGGCGCTGATCCCGTGCACAAGTAAAGCTCGCGTGCTCCGCACATTTTGTCGATTTTATGCTTTCTATTTTCTGGCATATATGATCTGACATTTGTGCAGCACCAACCCCACGGTAAGCGATAACGAGCCGCAAGGCTCTATACCTTTATTTTCTGTTCTTTCTTTTCTTCCAAGGAAAGAAAGGTTCCCTCGCCCACAAGTTTGCCGGGGGGAAGGGAGAAGAAAAGGGTATGGACCAGGCATCCTTCAAGAATTTCGTCTTGCCGGGAAGCAAACGACAGAAAAGCTAAGTTGCCAAAGTTTGAGCAGCCAAATTTTTTAAATTTCAAGTTATCTCCCTTGAACGACTGCACTTTGTATGGGAAACCTGTGCGCGGAGGAGCGAACTCGTAGCTGGCTGCGCCCTTGCGTTGTTTCAAGCTCGCTCAACAACATTAGGTGAGCTGCGGCTAGTTGCTACACTAGCCGCACCCTTGCATTGTTTTGAGCCTGCTCAACAACGTAAGTTAGCTGCGGCTAGTTGCTTAACTAGCCGCGCCCTTACTTTGCTTCGAGCCCCGCTCAGCAACTTAAGTGAGCTGCAGCTAGCTGCGACAAGGTTTCTTGCCGGAAGCGGCACCGCCAGCAGGCTGTTGACGTTCCGCACTCAGCGCTCGCGGCTCAGGTGTCTGCACCGGCAAGTTCCCTAAAAGCGTAGGGAAAAAACATACAAAGGGAGGAGTCAAGTAAAGGGAATAACATTGCGATGGCCACCCAAGATAAAGTTATATTACAGAATAGCTTGTCACGGCTCTAACAGATGTTTTCTATGACATAGCTAGCAGCGACAAGGAAAGAAGGAAGCAGGCGGCCTAGTCGACGCGGTCGCCCTCAACCCTCTTGATCCCGCTCACCTTGTCCACAATGGGTGCGACAAGGGCCTTGAGCTCTTCCTGATCGATGTCAGGCGGCAAGGATCTGAGGACGTTGTGGAGGCGGAGGCCTGGATTGCGGAAGGCCACCTTCATCAGCACCTTCTGAAGGGCTCCCGCACAGATCTCACGCGACTCGTCGGCCAGCTGCTTCGGGATACTATCCTGGAGCCGCTGGAGCGCCGTCGCCACGCCCTGGAAGAACAGAGTGAGCTTGACGCTAGGTTGGAGGTTCTCGTCGGAAGAGTACCCGAAGTCCTCCACCCCCAGCTGCGTCAGCTCCTTGTAGATGTCCCCGGCGGCGTTCGCGAGGCTCTTCGTCCAGTGCTCCACCGTATCCCTAAAGGCGTTTTGGGTGGTGGCAGCACTCTCCAGCAACGCCTTGTCGGCATCGACCTCCTTCTTCAGGGCCGCCTCCCGCTCCTTGGCGCCGTCCAGCGCCTTGGTCAAAGCGGCCAGCTTCGACTCAAGAGCGGCGTTGGAGTCCTTGGCGGCGCTAAGCTCTTCGCCATATGCTTTGCGATCAGCTTCCAGCTGCACCACCTTTATTTCCAACACCTTTTTGGCGGCCTCAGCAGCGGCGGCAGCATCCTCCGCTTGCTTGAGGGCTCCGCCAAGCTTCTCCTCGCGCGCGGCAAGTTCCTCCTCATGAGCGTCGAGGTTGACCTTCCGCTGCGCCTGCTCACCCTCTTCCGCGGCTAGCTTCACGGCGGCAAGTCGCTGCAGCTCCTCGGCTTCGGCCTTCTCGAGGAGAAAGGCCTTCCGCGCTTCAGCGAGCTGCTCCCGCTCCTCTGCCAACGATCGGACGGCTTCCCGGTGGAAACCCGCGAGCTCTTCTGCGCGCTTCTCAATGTCTGCTCCCGCCTTCGCGACAAGCGCTTCGCGGGACTCCAGCTTGGCTTGTCGCGTGCGGTAGAGCGACATCAACCTGCGCAGAAGCCACTCCTCTTCGGGCTCGTCGCTGCTACTGCTTGGCGCGTCGACCAGCTTCAGCCCCGCGGAGGCGAGCACTTCTCCGTCGAAGACCTCTCCCTCGATCGGCGCCCCGGAGCTTGACGCCCAGGGGAGGTTGATGAAGACGCCTTCGCCGGCCTTCAAGTAAACACCCGGCTGGGGCTCCTCGGTGCTGGGTGCTGCGGCTTGGGCGGACGGGTCGGCGGTCGGTGTAGCGCCTGGCGCTCCTGTGGTCTCTGGGCCGCCAGTACGATCGCCAGGCCCCTCGCCCGTTGCCGCGGCGCCGGCCTTGGCGGCCTCGGTGCCGGCGGCGTCCCCAGCGCCAGCAGCTTCGTCGGCGGCGACCTCTGTCTCCATCTGCTCCGCAGCGGATGGATCTGATGGCCGGCAAACGGGAGAAGAGTCAAGCAAAATCCAGCAAGAACTCGAGAAGATCAGGAGAAGAAGAACCCAAGGGGAAGTCTTGAAGCAAGAAGATTACCTGCGCTGGGCTCAGCGGCCATGGTCTCTGCCGCTGGGGGGATGCTGGTGCCATTCCTTGGCGGAGAGCTTCCCCTTGCCGGAGAGCCGCCCCTTGCCGGAGAATCTCTTGCCAGAGAATTTCCCCTTGGCGGCGTAGTTGTAGCAGATGGCATGCCGGGGGCTGTCCCCGGATGCTCCTGGTGGGGCTGCTCTGCTCCTACACAAGTCAACAAGCAGATATCAGCAAAGACATGTACCCATGCGTGCCTCGCCGCGGAAAATAATTCACACACTTACGCTGGGGGCTGCCGTGGAGGAAAGTCGCCAGCTCCGGCAAGGTCATCTCGGACGCGCCACCTGTTGTCGCAGTGGGTTTGTCCTCGATGATGACCGTCGGGGCCCTAGCTCTCTTTGCCGCTCTCTGGGCCAGAGTCCTAAAAAGGAGGAGGTTCAGGGAAAAGCAATTGAGAAACAAGAACAACAGCAAAAACCGAAGAAACGCAAGTGCAGCAAGAGAAGCTTACTCTTCTTCATCCTCCTCGTCGGAGCTCAGCGCTGAGAAGTCAAAGCCCGGCGCGCTCCCAGAGCGAGGAGGCAGAGGAGAAGCTTCCCTTGGCCGCTTAGCGGGAGCAGTGGTGGTGGTCTGAGAAGACCCCGCCCCGACTGTCGGCGCGGCACGCGAAGCGGCAGGGACCAAAGTGGTGGTCCGGCTGGACCCCGCTCCAGTTGCCGTCGTAGCATGAGGCACTCCCGCGGCAACGGTGTTTGCCGTGGTCGAGCGCGTCACGCGGCATGGCGACTGTTGACCCGCTTGCCGCTCCGCCGCATCGCCAACCTTGAGGAGACGCCTTCTGGGCGGCGTTGGGGGCTCTGATTCTGGTGGGCTGTCCGGAGGCAAGGAGGAAGAGGAGTCGATTTGCCGCGAGCTGCCCGTATCTTTGGTAGGCTCGCTCGGCTCAGCATCTTGCCCGGCAAGTCCCTCCTTGCCGGCAGGCTCCCCTTGCTCGCCACAACTTGCCACTTCTGCCGCGTCTGCTTCCACGGTGGTGAACCCAAACTCGCCCGCGGCTGCGGCTGCCGCCGCCTCCTCCAGCCTGGTGGCGATGCACGCCATCTCCGCGTAGGTGGTGTCGCGGGTAAGGCCGTCCTTCTCGTCGGCACGAACTGCCACTTCCACCAGGTCGTCGAAGAACTGCTGCACGACCTCGTCGGCAGGCTCCTGCCAGGTTGGCACAATCCCGTGCGAGTCGCATTCCGGCATCATTGCACGGATGCGGTCGAGCACGGAGTTGTTACACAAAGGCACGACGCCCCCCGGCAACCTGAACACCTCGGGATGCTGGGGGTCATATCTGAACAGCTCCTTCAGCATCGCATGGAGCTCCAGAACTGTGAAGTTGTAGTTGAGGCCCGGCCGCAGCCTCATAATGTCTGCCGCGTTCTTGAACTCCCAAGTTGGCCTCCCCCGCTCTTGTAGGGGGGCGATGCGGCGGCGGAGGAAGTCTGCGCCAACCGCGCCGACAGTGAGCCCGGCATTCCGGAGGCGCAGGATCCTGGTGACGGCGATCCCCAGCCTGTCGTCCTCCGGGGCCAGGTCGCTCCAGTCATCGCCGCGCGCCAGCGGGGTTTGGCGCTGGGTGGTGAATGGCTGCGGACTCTCCTCGACAATCCAGCACCAATCAGCCCTCCACTCCTCCCACTTGCCGCGGAACTCTCCCTCCAGATAGGTCTCCTTCTTGCCGGTCCTCGAGATCCAGGCGATCCCGCCGGATAGAGGCTCTCCTCTCTCTACTCGAGGAGTGAAGAAATGGCGGAAGAGGGCTATGTTGGGAAGAACTCCGACAAAGTTTTCGCAGAGATGCGTGAAAACTACCATTGTCAGAACGGCGTTGGGGGTGAAGTCGAGGAGGTGGAATCCATAGGTGTTCATGATGTCGCAGAAGAAATCAGAGAAGGGCGGGCAGAGCCCGCAATAGAAGAACAACGCGAAGAAGGCGTACCCATTTGGAGCAGTCTTACAGGCGGCGGCGGGGAGACCCCTTGTGCGCGGATGCGCGCGCGTCTCCGCCGACCAGAACAGAGAATAGTCCACCCTCAGCTCCTTCGCGCCGAGCCTGGGTGGGAAAACGGCCCGCGTCTTCCGCAGCGCTGCGAGCCGCTGCGCCTCGGTCGTCTTCACGGTCTTCCCCCTGTCGGCTTTCGGAGCCATGGCGGAAGCAGTGGAGGGGGTCGACGGCGTTGGTGGTGCTGGCGGCGGTGGGGGGCGAAGCGCTGCTCTCTCTTTATCTCTGCTTTGGGGAGGCGAGGAAGCGGCGGAGATTTCTGAGATTGGGAACGGCAACGGGCGAGTGGCCCAACTGCCCCTGTTTCCCCTGCTTATAAAGGGGGAGGGGGGGGGGCGGACGTTCCGCATTTCCGAGTAAAGAAACCCCACGACCTCTCCCACGACGCCGCATCTGACGCGTGCCGTTCGGGAAGGGCGTGGTGGAAGCGGAGGGACGTGCGGCGTGACCTAGGCCGCGCGTGCCCGTGCACTATTTTGGGCCTGGCCCAACAGCACTCGGCACCGTGTCTGGCCCAGGCCCGGGGGCTCCTGTCGATGTACTAAAGTAGGGGTACCCTTAGTACCCCGAACTTGTGCACGGGCAGTCGCAGCATCCCGCGGCAAGGCTTGCCGGGCGACCGCCAAGATCCTCCGTGGTCCCCTTGAAGACCATTCAAGAACAAAGTACTCAAGACAAGACCCCAGCAAGAGGAGCTTGCTGGGAAGGCTATCAGAAGCGTCCCAAGGCCCCGGCAAGAGGCGCTTGCCGGGAAGGCCAACCAAGGCATACCAAGGAAACTTGCCGCGGCACCCCACGCGCCCCGGCAAGGCCCGGTGAGCGACAAGCTCCCGGACCTACACGACAAGACGACGACCGCGGCAAAGAGCTTGCCGCGGGAAGCCCCCACTTCGTGCCCGCACTCCAGCACATCCACCCACGCGTCGCTCTGGGGCCCTCCCAAGCACACGTGGTGGAAGGCTGCGCAGCTGAGGTGCGACGTGGCAAGCAGGCGCTGGCAAGACAACCACCGTGGCTAGCGGTGGCTTCTCTAGCAAGCCCCTTTCCGCACTGTTTAAGCGACACAGACGGGCATTTAATACTCTTGTCCCCTGCCGTCAGGGTTAGGTATGATAACACTGTAGCAGCTAGCTGTGCCTACTACAACACCTAGCTGTGCCTACCACCACTCTTCCACTTTTGCCCTCCGTTGCCCTATGTCGGTAACCCCTTGAGCATATAAAAGGAGGCCCGGGGCAACGGAGAGGGGGGTTAGACACTTCGAACACTCTCGCTCGGGGTTCAGCAATTCCACACACTCACGCTCGATCTCGCTCCCGAGCTAGAAAGCAATACAATCCACAAAGCAGGAGTAGGGTTTTACGCACTCGTGCGGCCCGAACCTGGGTAAATCGCCCGTGTGCTTCGCCTCGATCTGCTCTTTGCGCGACCTCCTCCCCCCGCCGAACCGAAAGGGACCCGGTCCGCCGGTCCCATAGGTGTCCGTGGATTAGAAACCCCGGCACAATTGATCGGTAGTAATTTGTTCACCCATCATAATAATTGCTATCTTGAGAGAAGCCACTAGTGAAACCTATGGCCCCCGGGTCTATTTTCCATCATATAAGTTCCCGATCTACAATTCTAGTTTACTATTTACTTTCCTTTGCATTCTTTACTTTCCGTTCCATAAACCAAAATACCAAAAATATTACTTTACCGTTTATCCATCTCTATTAGATCTCACTTTGCGAATAACCATGAAGGGATTGACAACCCCTTTGTCGCGTTTGTTGCAAGTTGGTGTTTGTTTGTGCAGGTATTCGGTGGCTTGTTGCGTAATCTCCTACTGGATTGATACCTTGGTTCTCAAAACTGGGGGAAATACTTACGCTCCTTTGCTGCATCACCCTTTCCTCTTCAAGGAAAAAACCAACGCAAGCTCAAGAGGTAGCAAGAAGGACTTCTGGCGCCGTTTCCCGGGAGATCTACACCAAGCCAAGACATACCAAGTACCCATCATAAACTCTCATCTCTCGCATTACATTATTCGCCATTCCCCTCTCGTTTCCTCTCCCCCCACTTCTAAAACGATTTTTGAAAAGATTCGCCTTTTCTTCGCCTCTCTTCCGTTAGTCTTCCTCGTTTGCTTTTTGTGTGCTCGTGTGTTGGATCACTTGCTTTGTCACGATGGCTCAAGATAATACCAAATTGTGTGTCTTTTCCAACACCAACAACAATGATTTTATTAGTACTCCGATTGCTCCCGATGCTAATTGATATGTCTCCAACGTATCTATAATTTATGAAGTATTCATGCCATGTTTACAATAGTTTTATATGATTTTGGTATGATTTGATTAGAACTAACCCGGACTGACGCTGTTCTCAGCAGAACTACCGTGGTGTTGTTTTTTTGCAGAAATAAAAGTTCTCAGAATGCGATGAAAATCAACGGAGAATTTTTCTGGAATATATAAAAAATACTAGAACGAAGCGTTATCGGAGGGGAGGCCCGTGGGACCCACGAGGGTGGAGGGCGTGCCCCTATGCCTCGTGGACTTCCCGTGGGGCCTCTTGACTTGTTCTCGATGCCAACCTCTCCTATAAATCCCCAAACCTCCAGAAAATAACCTAGATCGGAATTTCCGCCGCCGCAAGCCTCTATAGCCACGAGAAATCAATCTAGGCCGTCTTCGGCACCCTGCCAGAGGGGGCAATCATCACCGGAGGCCATGGAGGAGGATCCCAGAGGGGCCAACATTGCCATGAAGGCCAAGATTCAGAGGGAGAATCTCTCCCCGTCCAGGGGGAAGGCCATGGAGGAGGAAGCACAAGGGGAAGAACCTCTCCTCCTCTCTCTTGGTGGTGCCGGAGTGCCATCAGGAGGGGAATCATCGCCGCGGTGATCGTCTTCATCAACATCACCATCATCATCACCATCCTTATCTCTTTTACGCGGTCCACTCTCTTGCACCCCGCTGTAATCCCTACTTGAACATGGTGCTTTATGCCACATATTATGATCCAATGATGTGTTGCCATCCTATGATGTTTTGAGTAGATTTCCTTTGTCTATGGGTTGATTGATGATCTAGATTGGTATGAGTTGTATGTTTTATTTTTCTGCTGTCCTATTGTGCCCTCCATTTTGCGCAAGCGTGAGGGATTCCCGCTGTAGGGTGTTGCAATACGTTCATGATTCACTTATAGTGGGTTGCTTGAGTGACAGAAGCATAAACCCGAGTAAGGGGGTTGTTGCGTATGGGATAACGGGGACTTGATGTTAATGCTATGGTTGGTTTTTACCTTAATGATCTTTAGTAGTTGCGTATGCTTTCTAGAGTTTCAATCATAAATAAGCAGTCACCAAATTTGGGATCATTGGAATTAATCTTAATCAAGGCAATGGATTTATGGATAATTTCATCTAGATCTTTCAAGGAATAATTTGGAAAGAGTTCCTCAAGAAATTTCCATATGGTGTAGGCACACTTAAGAGTAGGCAAACATCCAATCAAGTTTTTAGGCAAGCCTCTAGTGATAAGATTAACAGTTCTAAGATTGCGAATCATGTCAATTGACTCATCAAGGGTAGGATGCATGGGATCAACATGAGGTGCATAAGGGCTAGCAATATACTTGCTCAAATGATATTCATTGAAAATCTCAAGCATTTCATTTTTCCAATCATGAAAATATTCTCCATCAAGAATAGGCACTCTATGTCTAAGACTCCCCAAAGTAGACTCAGCCATCTTCCTCCAATGGTGTTTAAACCAAAGCAATGGGGACCTTTGCTCTGATAGCAATTGAAAGGATCAAGAAGAGGTGTCTAGAGGGGGGGTGATTAGACACTAAGTGCTAACAGTTGCAGTTTTTAAACTCTCTAGGCTGAGGTGGAGTTTAGGCACAAGTTTAACAAACACAATACATATCAAGCAAGCATGCAAAGAGTATATGAGAAGCTGAAAGTAAAGCATGCAACTTGCGAGAATGTAAAGAGAAGGGTTTGGAAGAATCAAACGCAATTGGAGACATGGATGTTTAAGTCATGGTTCCGATAGGTGGTGCTATCGTACATCCATGTTGATGGGGACTTCAACCCACGAAGGGTAATGTTTGCTCGAGTCCACGGAGGGCTCCACCCACGAAGGGTCCACAAAGAAGCAACCTTGTCTATCCCACCATGGCCATCACCTACGAAGGACTTGCCTTACTAGCGGTAGATCTTCACGAAGTAGGCGATCCCCTTGCCCTTACAAACTTCTTGGTTCAACTCCACAATCTTGTCGGAGGCTCCCAAGTGAAACCTAGCCAATCTAGGAGACACCACTCTCCAAGAAGTAACAATTGGTGAGTTGATAATGAACTCCTTGCTCTTGTGCTTCAAATGATAGCCCCCCCAACACTCAACTCTCTCTCATAGGATTGGATTTGGTAGAAAGAAGATTTGAGTGGAAAGCAACTTGGGGAAGGCTAGAGATCAAGATTCATATGGTAGGAATGGAATATCTTGGTCTCAACACAAGTGGAGGTGGTTCTCTCTCAGAAAAAGTAAGTTGGAAGTGTAGGTTCGTTCTGATGGCTCTCTCTAGAAATGAAGAGGTGGTGGAGGGGTATATATAGCCTCCACACAAAATCTAACCGTCACACATAACTTCCCAAACTCGGTGGGACCGAATGGTTAAACTCGGTCGGACCGATTCAGCAAAGCTAGTGACCGTTAGGATTTTTGGTGGGACCGACATGCAACTCGGTAGGACCGATATGATTAGGGTTAGGGCATAACGTAATCTCGGTGAGACCGATTACACAAACTCGGTGAGACCGATTTTGGTAATAAGCTAACCAGAGAGTTGGTCAGGTAAACTCGGTGGGACCGATCACTCATTTCGGTGAGACCGAAATGTTACAAAAGGGAACCAGAGAGTTTACATTGCAGTTTCGGTGGGACCGATCGCAAGTTTTGTTGAGACCGAAAGTATTGCTATAGGCAACAAAGAGTTTGCAATCCTATCTCGGTGAGACCGAGATCCCTATCGGTGAGACCGATTTGCCTAGGGTTTGTGGCAGTGGCTATGACATTTGAAACTCGGTGGCGCCGGATAGAAAGAATCGGTGGGGCCGAGTTTAACTTTTGGTTTAGGTCATATGTGGATGTGAGAAGGTTGTTGAGGATTATGGAGCATATCACTAAGCATTTTGAGCAAGAACCTCATTAAGCAACACCTCATCCCTCCTTGATAGTATTGGCTTTTCCTATAGACTCAATGTGATCTTGGATCACTAAAATGGAAAATATAGAGTCTTAAGCTTTGAGCTTGAGCCAATCCTTTGTCCTTAGCATCTTGAAGGGGTTTCACATCCTCTAGTCCATGCCACTTCACTGTTGAACTTATCTGAAACATACTAGATAAAAATGTTAGTCCAACAAGAGATATGTTGACATTAATTACCAAAACCACCTAGGGAGCACTTGTGCTTTCAATCTCCCCCTTTTTGGTAATTGATGACAACATACATCAAAGCTTTAGATCAAGATATTAAGAGTAGTAAGTAAAGCTTTGAAAAGATATGTAACTTGCATAGGCTCCCCCTACATGTATGCAATCATGTGAATATGGAATATAGGAGCATGTGAATGCATAAACATGACGGAGGAAGCAATGTGTTACATGTATCTTGGCTATATGCATCAGAGCAAATGATGAAAATATGAGAAATGTGCCTTCATGCTCATGATTCCTTCTTGCAAACAGTATGTACATCAGCAAGAATTTCTCATTCACATGACTGTGATGCATGTACTTACCTTGTGGTCTTGAGTTGGCTTAGGATGGGATGAACCTGCATAAACAAGGTTAGATAACACAGATACACCTACTGGCCAGAGCAAACAAGAGAAACCACAAGAGTACCAAGACTGGGATGACATGTAGAGTGAGTACTAAGTACCACATTGGATATAGACATGTCCCCAAAGGTAAAGATGTGCAATAAATTCAAGGATTTACTTCCCTTAGATGTCTTGCTCAGGAAATCAGAGCAAGAACAGAGCTCAAAGGAAATAAACAGAGCTAATGCAAACGAGCAAATATGAACATGTCTTTCCCCTCTTGAAGACATGTGACCTCTCTCCTCTTGAACACCAAGCATCTGGGGTCCTTGATGATTGCTCTTTCTTCCCTTGAGTATTCTCTCCCCTTATAGATATGATTAAGCTTTGATGTGATCTCTCTCTCCCCCTTTGACATCAATTTCCAAGAAGGGTTCTTATGGATCTTTGTCATGATGGGTTTGGTCCTTGAGTCACAGAACAAAGCAGCAAGTTGAATAGGATGCTGGTCAAGGACAAGATTCATTGAGTGGAGCTGGATTAAAAGGAATTCAGAAACAAGTGGCGAGATGTTTTTCCTATAGTAAATCAGTAACACCGAGTTTGGTGTTTTGGTGGCACCGAAAGGGTTCGGTTCGACCGAAGTAAACAACCCGGTGTGACCGAGTTCATCACAGAGAAAACACTTGTCACCTCAGCTCACTAGACAAGTAAGATCTCACAAGGATTTGCAAGGAATTTAATGCAAAAGATGCAGAACAGAAAAGAAAAGAGAAGAAACTAAAAAGAATCTAGATGAAGTTGAAGAGGGAAACAAATATGCATGAGACAAATGCAAGAGCACAGAAAAGAACACAAGAGAACTTCATCTAGAATTGGGCGGTGACAAAGTCACCTATGTTAGAGTATATTGACTTAGGAGTCAAGTGAGATCACTTGATCTTTGGTCATACTCATCGTTTAAGCTCAAAATGGGGTTACCATTTTTTGTTAAAGCATCTTGATGTATTCACATCTTGTTGAGTTGCTTTAACCCATGACTTGGAGTAAAGCTTCTCTAAGATGGAATAACGTACCTTGGGTGGTGGTGTTGATCATGATCATGTAGTTGAACTTGTGTGGGTTGCTCAAGGTTGATGTAGCTCATCAAGAGTTGGGAGCATCACTTGAAGTTTGAGTCCATCTAACTACATGGGTTAGTTTTTGCAAGGAAGAGCACTTGTGTATCCAAAATGACAATCATGATAGAATTTGTCAAAGGATATGTTTGAATGGTTGCGTGCTTCCTTGTCTTCATCCACCATTGTGTAGTGACTTGGTGATATAGAAATTGCTCAGGATGTGAGTGACTTGCAATCTCATAGATTTCGATTCATCCAAGTACCTACATGGGTTAGATAGCATGCAAGGTGCAAATATATCCAAGACATAAGATAGTCAACATAAGAGAAATATCAGGGATTAGTCATAGGCTCATGCCTTGCATGTATTAAATGGAGTTCCTACTCCAAGTTTGAAGCATCAATGATGTTGAATTCACCTCTTAACCTGCAAAACACTTTCTCATCAAGTGGTTTGGTTAATATATCCGCCAATTTCTTATCAGTGCGAACATGCTTAATATTAATGTCCCCTTTGGCAACATGATCTCGAATGAAATGATGACGAACTTCAATATGCTTAGTTCGAGAATGTTGCACGGGACTGTGAGCAATCTTAATAGCACTTTCATTGTCATAAAGCAATGGAACATGTTTCACATTGATCCCACAATCTTTAAGAGTTTGGGTCATCCAAAGTAATTGAGCACAACATGATCCAGCAGCAATGTATTCCGCTTAGGCGGTGGATAAGGATACCGAGTTTTATTTCTTGGAGGACCAAGAGACAAGAGATCTACCAAGAAATTGACAAGTACCCGAAGTTGAATTTCTATCAACCTTGTCACCGGCATAGTCCGAATCGGAGTAGCCGACAAGATCAAAGGAAGCCCTCTTTGGATACCAAATGCCAAAATTTGGTGTATGGATTAAGTATCTCACTATCCTTTTCACAGCCATAAGATGACATTCATTAGGAGCAGCTTGATATCGTGCACACATGCACACACTTAGCATAATATCGGGACGTGAAGCACAAAGATATAACAATGAACCAATCATAGAGCGATAAACCTTTTGATCAACCGGTTCACAATCTTTGGTTAAATCAAGATGTCCACTAGTAGGCATGGGTGTAGTCATACCTTTGCATTCTTGCATATTGAACTTCTTGAATAAGTCCTTGGTGTACTTCGTTTGAGATACAAAGGTGCCTTCCTTAGTTTTCTTGATTTGCAAACCGAGAAAGAATTTGAGTTCACTCATCATCGACATCTCAAACTTCTTCGACATTAGCTTTCCAAACTTTTCACTAAAATGAGGGTTAGTTGATCCAAATATAATATCATAGACATAAATTTGGCATACAAATAGTTCTCCATTAACCCTTTTAGTAAAAAGAGTAGAATCTATTTTTCCAATTTCAAAGCCTTTTCAATAAGGAACTTGGTCAAGCATTTATACCATGCTCTAGGAGCTTGTTTAAGACCATAAAGAGCTTTGTGAAGTTTGTAAACATGATTAGGTTTCTTAGGATTGACAAATCCGGGAGGTTGCTTAACATAAAATTTCTCCTCAATTTCACCATTTATAAAGGCACTTTTAATGTCCATTTGGTATAAGGTAATATCATGATGATTAGCATAGGCAAGTAAGATGCGAATGGACTCAAGTCTAGCAACGGGGGCATATGTCTCACCATAGTCCATACCTTCGACTTGAGTGTAGCCTTGGGCGACTAGGCGTGCTTTGTTGCGGACAACTTGACCATCTTCATCTTGCTTGTTGCGAAACACCCATTTGGTGCCAATGATGTTGTGGTTGTTGTCGGGCTTTTCAACCAATGTCCACACTTGATTTCTCTCAAAGTTGTGTAGCTCTTCATGCATAGCGTTTATCCAATCTGGATCTTCCAATGCTTCTTCAAACTTCATAGGTTCAATGCGAGAGATGAATGAGTAATGTTCACAAAAGTTAGCTAAACGAGGTTTTGAGCGAGTGATTCTCCCGGTTTGGATATCATTGTAGATTTGCTCGACGGGATGATCTTTAGCAATTCTTGCTCGAACTCATGAAAGCTTTTGCTTGGATCTTGGTTGAACATATTCTTCATCTTGTTCTTCTTCTTGGCCTTATTCGTTGTTGACGTTGTCGTTCTCTTGTCGTGGTGGAGAAGGAAGTTGTTGGCGTTCATCTTGATGTACTTCCTCGTTTTCTTCATCTTGATGTGTCCCGCTTGCGGATGCTTCCGTATCAACTCTTGGTTCACCTTGTCGTGAGGTAGAAGCTTCCACTTGGACGGAAGAGGTACTCTCCTTCACCTCCGTTGGACGAATCTTGCCAATAGACAAGTATTGGATTGCTTCCAAAGGGTCTTTGTCTCCTACATCAACTAGCAATTGCTCTACTTGCGAGCCATTAGATTCATCAAACTTCACATCTACCGTCTCTTCAACCTTTCGGGTGAAATTGTTGTAGACATGGTATGTGTGAGAGTTTGAGCCATAACCAAGTAGGAAACCTTCATGAGACTTAGGAGCAAATTTAGAATGATGATGTTTATCAAGAATGTAGCACTTTGAGCCGAATGCTCGAAAGTATCCAACTTGTGTTTGTTATCGGTGAGGAGCTCGTATGCTGTCTTGCCAAGTAGCTTGTGAAGATACAAGCGATTTGTTGCATGGCAAGCTGTCTCAACCGCTTCCGCCCAAAAGTGCTTTGGCGTGTTGTACTCATCAAGCATCCTTCTCACCATTTCGATGAGTGTCCGGTTCTTCCTCTCAACAACTCCATTTTTTGAGGTGTGTACGTAGCCGAGAACTCATGTGAAATCCCTTCTTCGTCAAGAAAGGTGTCAACATTTGCGTTCTTGAACTCCGTTCCGTTGTCGCTTCGAACCTTCTTGATCTTCACGTCAAATTGATTTTGGGCCTTCCTAGCGAATTTTTTGAGGATCTTTTGGACCTGCGATTTGTCATTAAGAAAGAACACCCACGTAAATCTTGAAAAATCATCAACTATAACTAGACCAAAAGAATTTCCACCGAGACTTTTGTAAGCGTTAGGACCAAAAAGATCCATGTGAAGTAGCTCGAGTGGTCTCCTTGTGGTCATGATGTTCTTCACGGGATGCCTTCCTCCAACTTGTTTACCTGCTTGACAAGCACTGCAAAGTCTATCCTTATCAAATATAACATCTTTTACTCCAAGGATATGATCACCTTTAATAAGCTTGTCAAGGTTTCACATACCAACATGACCTAATCGTCTATGCCATAACCAACCATTAGAGGATTTAGCAATTAAGCAAGTTCTAGGTTGAGCCTTTTTAGTGAAATCAACAATGTAAAGATCACCTCTACGTATACCGGTAAAGACCATTTTACGATTGTCTCTATGAAACACTTGGCAATCTACTTCAGTGAATAGAACATTGAAACCGAAATTAGCAAGTCTAGATACTGAAAGTAAGTTGTACCCAAGAGATTCAACGAGCATGACATTTTGTATGGAGCTATCATGTGAGATGGCCACCTTACCGAGGCCAACCACCTTACCCTTTGAGTTATCACCGAAGGTGACATATTTTCGAGGGCCGTCGTTTTCAGCAAGCTCACGGAACATATCTTTATCTCCGGCCATATGATCAGTACATCCACTATCAAGAACCCATTCCTTTCCTCCGGCCATGTAGCCATGAAGATTTTCCATAAGACCAAAGTGTCTCATCACATCATCAAGGTCATAGTCACTATCATCATCATCTTCATCAGAGTATCCATGTTCAACATCATCTTGTGATTGATCAATTCCTAGAGAGGGTAATTCATTAGATAAATGATCATTTATATAGTTATCTTTATGAATTCTAATAGCTCTGGAAATGATATTGCTAATGATTCCAACATCTCATTTGGCACTCGTAAGATTAGTAAGCTCAAATAAGCAGTCACCTAATTTGGGATCATTGAAATTCATCTTAATCAAGGCAATTGATTTATGGAGAATTTCATCTAGATCTTTCAAGGAATAATTTGGAAAGAGTTCCTCAAGAAATTTCCATATGGTGTAGGCACACTTAAGAGTAGGCAAACATCCAATCAAGTTTCTAGGCAAGCCTCTAGTGATAAGATCAACAGTTCTAAGATTGCGAATCATGTCAATTGACTCATCAAGGGTAGGATGCATGGGATCAACATGAGGTGCACAAGGGCTAGCAATATACTTGCTCAAATGATATTCATTGAAAATCTCAAGAATTTCATTTTTCCACTCATGAAAATATTCTCCATCAAGAATAGGCACTCTACGTCTAAGACTCCCCAAAGTAGACTCATCCATCTTCCTCCAATGGTGTTTAAACCAAAGCAATGGATACCTTTGCTCTGGTACCAATTGAAAGGATCAATAAGAGGTGTCTAGAGGGAGGGGGGTGATTAGACACTAAGTGCTAAAAGTTGCAGTTTTTAAATTCTTTAGGTTGAAGTGGAGTTTAGGAATAAGTTTAACAAACACAATACATATCAAGCAAGCATGCAAAGAGTATATGAGCAGCGGAAAGTAAAGCATGCAACTTGCAAGAATGTAAAGAGAAGGGTTTGGAAGAATCAAATGCAATTGGAGACACGGATGTTTTTGTCGTGGTTCCGATAGGTGGTGCTATCGTACATCCACGTTGATGGAGAATTCAACCCACGAAGGGTAACGGTTGCGCGAGTCCACGGAGGGCTCCACCCATGAAGGGTCCACGAATAAGTAACCTTCTCTATCCCACCATGGCCATCGCCCATGAAGGACATGCCTCACTAGCGGTAGATCTTCACGAAGTACGCGATCCCCTTGCCCTTACAAACTCCTTGGTTCAACTCCACAATCTTGTCGGAGGCTCCCAAGTGACACCTAGCCAATCTAGGAGACACCACTCTACAAGAAGTAACAAATGGTGTGTTGATAATGAACTCCTTGCTCTTGTGCTTCAAATGATAGTCTCCCCAACACTCAACTCTCTCTCATAGGATTGGATTTGGTAGAAAGAAGATTTGAGTGGAAAGCAACTTGGGGAAGGCTAGAGATCAAGATTCATATGGTAGGAATGGAATATCTTGGTCTCAACACAAGTGGAGGTGGTTCTCTCTCAGAAAAAGTAAGTTGGAAGTGTAGGTTCGTTCTGATGGCTCTCTCTAGAAATGAAGAGGTGGTGGAGGGGTATATATAGCCTCCACACAAAATCTAACCGTTACACATAACTTTCCAAACTCGGTGGGACCGAATGGTTAAACTCGGTCGGACCGATTCAGCAAAGATAGTGACCGTTAGGGTTTTCGGTGGGACCGACATGCAACTCGGTAGGACCGATATGATTAGGGTTAGGGCATAACGTAATCTCGGTGAGACCGATTACACAAACTCGTTGAGACCTATTTTGGTAATAAGCTAACTAGAGAGTTGGTCAGGTAAACTCGGTGGGACTGATCGCTCATTTCGGTGAGATCGAAATGTTACAAAAGGGAACCAGAGAGTTTACACTGCAGTTTCGGTGAGACCGAAAGTATTGTAATAGGCAACAGAGAGTTTGCAATCCCATCTCGGTGAGACCGAGATCCCTATCGGTGAGACCGATTTGCCTAGGGTTTGTGGCAGTGGCTATGACATTTGAAACTCGGTGGCGCCGGATAGAAAGAATCGGTGGGGCCGAGTTTAACTTTTGGTTTAGGTCATATGTGGATGTGAGAAGGTTGTTGAGGGTTATGGAGCATATCACTAAGCATTTTGAGCAAGAACCTCATTAAGCAACACCTCATCCCTCCTTGATAGTATTGGATTTTCCTATAGACTCAATGTGATCTTGGATCACTAAAATGGAAAATGTAGAGTCTTAAGCTTTGAGCTTGAGCCAATCCTTTGTCCTTAGCATCTTGAAGGGGTTTCACATCCTCTAGTCCATGCCACTTCACTATTGAACTTATCTAAAACGTACTAGATAAAAATGTTAGTCCAACAAGAGATATGTTGACATTAATTACCAAAACCACCTAGGGATCACTTTTGCTTTCAGCCACTGGAACTGCGGCAGCTCACGGGTAAAGGCCGGGCAACCCACCTCGTAGGGCAGGTCGCCAGAGCCCCCCGGTGCTGGGTGGTCGATAGTAGGCCCTGCCCGCCTATCTGATTGGTGGCGCGCGTCGCGTCGGCGCTCGATGGTGGTTCGAGCATATTCACGGGCTCGCTCCCAAAGAACTTGGCACTGATCACGGTGGGTCCGTGGGTCAGACGACGCTACAGAAATGTTATCACAAGCGCTATCACGACGGATCGACATCCGCGGTGGCTGGCGTGGAGGAGGAGAGTGCACCATGGCTGCAGTGCCCCCGATCCTTCCACCACTAGCATGCGGCGGCTCGACGGAGCGCCAGCCAGAGGGCCCCACCGGTCGCGGCTCATCTTTGTTGGCAACACCGACGAGGCTTTGGATGGTGGCTCTCCACTCATCGAGTTTCTCCGCAGCAGGAGGAAAGTCGAGGAGCAACTGCATGCGTGCCAAAGGTTCCGCTGGCGTAGGCGATGGCGAAAGCTGCATGGACCGTGATGCGCTCCGACTTCTAACCACGTTAGAAGGATCTCTATCACAGCCCAGCAGCTGTACGCCATTTTCACCAGCACTTCGGTGCGCGTGCTGACCTTCTATGTCCCGCGAATGATACACAAGACTCTTCCCACAATGGTGCCCAGGGTCGCCAGCGTTGTGACGTTGCTCATCGTGCACAACCTAGGAAGAGCGCGCGTCGGGGGTGCCGGCGTAGGCGCCTCGGAGGTCGCCGCGCTGCCCATGGGTGGCACGATGCCGCCTTTGGAGGGCCCCACGCCGCCTGCGGGGGGTCCGGCTCCGTCTTTGGATTTGGTGGCGTGTGGCCCATCATCTCACGCACGAACGATGCTGCTCGCCAGGCTTTGGCTGCCAGAGCGATGCGGGTGTTCGCGAGCCGCGCCTCGGCTTCCGTCCGCGACCGCCCCACCACTCTCCCGCACTGGTACGGGCCGTTCGGCCCCCGATGAGCGATCGCCGTGATCGTCTTCTTCTTGGGAGCCATGGCGATGAAGAACGGCTAAACCAACTGCTAGACCGGATTCTCACAACTGCGCACCCCCTACCTGGCGCGCCAGAGATGTTGGTGGGAAACGACACCTATGGGGTCACTGGGATCCCTTCTACGGTTGGCGGGCGCGGGGTTGTGCAAAGAGCGGGTCTGGCGGTCGGCATACAAATTGTTTACCCAGGTTCGGGCCACGGGGATGCATAAAACCCTCGTCCTGCTTTGGTGTGTATTTAGGTGTTCTTGTGTTCTTGAACTAGCTGCCGTAGCTCTCTAGTCCAAAAGATCCGAATCCCCCCTAGTACGCCTCGGGCCTTGTTTTATAGACAAAAGGGGTCGCCACAGTGGCACACAGGAGGTGGAAAGGTATACAGGGGCTGAGTCTATCCCCTGGCACCGTCGGACAAACGCATTTAATGCGCTGCCGACGTCCCCCTCTTGCTTTATTGGGGACGACAAAGAAGCTCATCCTAGCTGTCGTTGCTTCGCCTGGCTCTAACACGCGTCCAAGTTGACGAGGCGTTGTAGCCCCACGTTGGCTGGCTGCTGGGCTGGCACGGTGGTGGAGCCTTCACGAAGATCTGTATGCCACCACGCAGGTGCTTGCTGAGTTGGTGTAGAGGCTGCGTGCTACCACGCAGACGCCTGCTCAGCTGGTCGAGCTGGCAGTTGTATGGGAGCGGCGGTGGAGTCTTGGCGGACGCAGGCCTGGCTGTGGCTTTGCATACGTCCTCGGCAAGGGTCTTGCCGAGGGCCCGACAAGGGTCTTGCCTTGGCACCGCGGTCGTCCCCGACAAGGATATTGCCGGGGCACTCGTGGATCTCCATGGCAAGGATTTCGCGAAGGACCGTCGTCTTCTGGTTTTCATATGATCTTGTGTGTCTATGATCTCTACAAAGATTTGCGTGCCACCACGGAGGCGCCTCCCGAGCCTTGGTTCCAATATGTTGTGGGAACCCCTTGGGCTCATGGGTGGCGTGCTCTGCTAGTGTTAGGCAAGTTGCCTCGGCAAAGATCTTGCCGAGGCCGCGGAAGCCACCCCGGCAAGGGTCTTGCCGGGGGAGTCCACCTCGCCCTCTTTCTCTCTTTGCGTCTCTGGTATTGGCGTTGCTCTGGTCGTTTTGTGCCCCGGCATCCCTCCCCTGCCCAGCTTAGTGTGGCCGTGGGCGCGGCTCTGACTACCCGTGCACAAGTTAAGGGGTGTAAAAGGAGAACCCCTACTTTTGTACACCGACAACATGATATCAATGAGTCTCTCAAATCCATGATAATTTCCATTGACGAGTGCAAAAGAAAGAACCGCTAAGATGCGTGCTAAGAAAGATTGGTTTATAAAGGCGTGTTCTTCTAGTTTCCATAAAAATAATGATGAAGATCTAAAAGTGATTGATGTGACTCCTATTGAATCTTTGTTTTCCAATGTTAATCTTGATAAGTATGGGACTGGAGATGAGTCAACTTTAATTAGAAGGCGTCCCAATGATTCAGAGTTTTTAGATCTTAATGCAAAAAATGATAAAAGTGGGATTGAAGAGGTCAAAACTTTAGATAGCAATGAACCCACTATCTTGGATTTCAAGGACTTTAATTATGATAATTGCTCTTTGATATATTGTATTTCCTTGTTGCAATCCGTGTTGAATTCTCCTCATGCTTATAATCAAAACAAAGCTTTTTAAACATATCATTGATGCTATGATGCAATCTTATGAAGAAAAGCTTAATTTGGAAGTTTCTATACCTAGAAAACTGTATGATAAGTGGGAACCTACTATTAAGATTAAAGATTGTGAATGCTATGCTTTGTGTGATTTGGGTGCTAGTGTTTCCACAATTCCGAAAGCTTTATGTGATGTGTTAGGTTTCCGTGAATTGGATGATTGTTCCTTAAATTTGCATCTTGCAGATTCCACTATTAAGAAACCTATGTGAAGAATTAATGCTATTCTTATTGTTGAAAATAAGAATTATGTGCCTGTAGATTTCATTGTTCTTGGTATAGATTGCAATCCTACATGTCCTATTATTCTTGGTAGACCTTTGCTTAGAACGATTGGTGCAATTATTGATATGAAAGAAGGAAACATTAGATTTCAATCTCCATTAAGGAAGGGCATGGAACACTTTCCAAGAAATAAAATTAAATTGCCTTATGAATCTATTATGAGAGCCACTTATGGACTGCATGCCAAAGATGATAATATTTAGATCTATTCATGTTTGTATGCCTAGCTAGGTGCGTTAAACAATGGAGCTTATTGGGAGGCAACAGAAGTATTCTAAATCTCCAAATTGCTACAGACTATTCTGTTTTTGACAGATTCTGTTTTTCGTGTGTTGTTTGCTTATTTTGATGCATCTATGGCTAGTATCGGGGGGTATGAACCATGAAAAAGTTGGAATACAGTAGATATTACACCAATATAAATAAGGAATGAGTTCACAACAGTACCAAAAGTGGTGATTTATTTTCTTATACTAACGGAGCTTACGAGATTTTCTGTTGGAGTTTTGTGTTGTGAAGTTTTCAAGTTTTGGGTAAGGATTTGATGGACTATGGAATAATAAGTGACAAGAGCCTAAGCTTGGGTATTCCCAAGGCACCCCAAGGTAATATTCAAGGATATAAAAAATCCCAAGCTTGGGGATGCCCCGGGAAGGCATCCCCTCTTTCGTCTTCGTCTGTCGGTAACTTTACTTGAGGCTATATTCTTATTCACCACATGGTATGTGTTTTGCTTGGAGCGTCTTGTAGGCTTTTGGTCTTTGCTTTTTAGTTTACCACAATCATCCTTGATGTACACACCTTTTGAGAGAGACACGCATGAATCGTGATTTATTAGAATGCTCTATGTGCTTCACTTATATCTTTTGAGATAGACAAAATTTGCTCTAGTGCTTCACTTATATCTTTTAGAGCACGACAGTGGTTTTATTTTATAGAAATTGACGAACTCTCATAATTCACTTACATTATTTTGAGAGTCTGTACACAGCATGGTAATTTTCTTTGGTTATAAAATTAGTCCTAATATGATAGGCATCTAAGAGGGATATAATAAAAACTTTCATATAAAGTGCTTTGAATACTATGAGAAGTTTGATTCCTTATGATTGTTTTGAGATATGAAGATGGTGATATTAGAGTCATGATAGTAAGTAGTTGTGAATTTGAGAAATACTTGTGTTAAAGTTTGTGTGTCCCGTAGCATGCACGTATGGTGAACCGTTTGGTGATGAAGTCAGAGCATGATTTATTTCTTGATTGTCTTCCTTATGAGTGGCGGCCGGGGACGAGCAATGGTCTTTTCCTACCAATCTATCCCCCTAGGAGCATGCGCATAGTACTTTTTTCGATGACCAATAGATTTTTGCAATAAGTATGTGAGTTCTTTATGACTAATGTTGAGTCCATGGATTATACGCACTCTCACCTTTCCGCCATTGCTAGTCTCTCTAGTACCGCGCAACTTTCGCCGGTACCATAAACCCGCCACATATCCTTCCTCAAAATAGCCACCATACCTACCTATTATGGCATTTCCATAGCCATTCCGAGATATATTGACATGCAACTTTCCACCATTCTGTTTATTATGACACGCTCCATCATTGCCATATTGCTTTGCATGATCATGTAGTTGACATCGTATTTGTGGCAAAGCCACTGTTCATCATTTTTTATACATGTCACTCTTGATTCATTGCACATCCCGGAGGCATTCACATAGAGTCATATTTTATTGTAAGTATCGAGTTGTAATTGTTGAGTCGTAAGAAAATAAAAGTGTGATGATCTTCATCATTAGAGCATTGTCCCATGTGAGGAAAGGATGATGGAGACTATGATTCCCCCACAAGTCGGGTTGAGACTCCAGACGAAAAAAAGAGGCCAAAAAAATGAGAGAAGGCCCAAATAAAAAAATGAGAGAAAAAGAGAGAAGGGACAATGTTACTATCCTTTTTGCCACACTTGTGCTTCAAAGTAGCACCATGATCTTCATGATAGAGAGTCTCCTATGATATCACTTTCATATACTAGTGGGAATTTTTCATTATAGAACTTGTCTTGTATATTCCAATGATGGGCTTCGTCAAATTACCCTAGGTCTTCGTGAGCAGGCGAGTTGGATGCACACCCACTTAGTTTCTTTTTGAGATTTCATAAACTTATAGCGTAGTGCATCTGTTGCATGGCAATCCCCACTCACTCACATTGATATCTATTAATGGGCATCTCCATAGACGTTGATACACCTAGTTGATGTGAGACTATCTCCTTCTTTTTATCTTCTCCACAGCCACTGTCTATTCCACCTATAGTGCTATATCCATGGCTCACGCTCATGTATTGCATGAAAGTTGAAAAAATTTGAGAACATCAAAAGTATGAAACAATTGCTTGGCTTGTCATTGGGGTCGTGCATGATTTGAATATTTTGTGTGATGAAGATGGGGCATAGCTAGACTATATGATTTTGTAGGGATAAGCTTTCTTTGGCCATGTTATTTTGAGAAGACATAATTATTTTGTTAGTATGCTTGAAGTATTATTGTTTTTATGTCAATATTAAACTTTTGTTTTGAATCCTACGGATCTGAACATTCATGCTACAATAAAGAGACTTAATGGGTAAATATGTTAAGTAGCATTCCACATCAAAAATTCTGTTTTTATCATTTACCTACTCGAGGACGAGCAAGAATTAAGCTTGGGGATGCTTGATACGTTCTATAATTTTTGATTATTCCATGCTATTATATTATCTGTTTTGGATGTTTATATGCATTAATATGCTATTTTGTATGATTTTTGGGACTAACCTATTAACCTAGAGCCTAGTGCTAGTTTCTATTTTTTTCCTTGTTTTAGAGTTTCGTAGAAAAGGAATACCAAACGGACTCCAAACGGAATAAAACTTTCTCCATGATTTTTCTTGGACAAGAAGACACCTAGGAGACATGGAGTACAAGTCAGAGGAGACTCAAGGCGTCCACAAGGGTGGAGGGCGTGCACAGGGGGGTGGGGCGCGCCCCCGACCTTGTGGGCCCCTCGTAGCTCCACTAACCTAATTCTTTCGCCTATATGTACTCTTATACCCCAAAAACATCCAGGGAGCCACAAAACCACTTTTGCACCGCCACAACCTTCTATACCCGCGAGATCCCATCTTGGGGCCTTTTTCGGTATCCTGCCGGAGGGGGAATCGATCACGGAGGGCTTCTACATCAACACCATTGCCTCTCCGATGAAGCGTGAGTAGTTTACTTCAGACCTACGGGTCCATAGCTAGTAGCTAGATGGCTTCTTCTCTCTCTTTGATTCTCAATACAAAGTTCTGCTCGATATTCTTGGAGATCTATTCGATGTAATACTCTTTTGCGTTGTGTTTGCCGAGATCCGATGAATTGTGGATTTATGATCAGCTTATCTATGAATATTATTTGAATCTCCTCTGAATTCTTATATGCATGATTTGATATCTTTGCAAGTCTCTTCGAACTATCGATTTGGTTTGGCCAACTAGATTGGTTTTTCTTGCAATGGGAGAAGTACTTAGATTTGGGTTCAATCTTGCGGTGTCCTTTACCAGTGACAGTAGGGGCAACAAGACACGTATTGTATTGTTGCCATCAAGGATAACAAGATGGGGTTTTCATCACATTGCTTGAGTTAATCCCGCTACATCATGTCATCTTGCTTAATGCGTTACTCTACTCATGAACTTAATACTCTAGATGCAGGCATGAGTCGGTCGATATGTGGAGTAATAGTAGTAGATGCAGAATCATTTCGATCTACCTAACATGGACCTGATGCCTATATTCACGATCATTGACTTAGATATCGTCATAACCTTGCACTTTTCTATCAATTGCTCGGTAGTAATTTGTTCACCCATCGTAATAATTTCTATCTTGAGAGAAGCCACTAGTGAAACCTATGGCCCCTGGGTCTATTTTCCATCATATAAGTTTCTGGTGTACAATTCTAGTTTACTATTTACTTTCCTTTGCAATCTTTACTTTCCGTTCCATAAACCAAAAATACCAAAAATATTACTTTACCGTTTATCCATCTCTATCAAATCTCACTTTGCGAATAAACGTGAAGGGATTGACAACCCCTTTATTGTGTGATACGTCTCCGATGTATCTATAATTTTTGATTGCTCCATGCTATTATATTATCTGTTTTGGATGTTAATGGGCTTTATTTTATACTTTTATATCATTTTTGGGACTAACCTATTAACCGGAGGCCCAACCCAAATTGCTATTTTTTTGCCTATTTCAGTGTTTCGCAGAAAAGGAATATCAAACGAAGTCCAAACGGAATGAAACCTTCGGGAATGTGATTTTCTCAACAAACATGATCTAGGAGACTTGGAGTGGGCATCAAGAAACAATCGAGGAGGCCACGAGGCAGGGGGTGCGCCTACCCCCCTGGGCGCGCCCTCCACCCTCGTGTGCCCCTCATTGCTCCACCGACCTACTTCTTCCTTCTATATAAGTCCACGTACCCCGGAAACATCTAGGAGCACCACAAAAACCTAATTCCACCGCCACAACCTTCTGTACCTGAGAGATCCCATCTTGGGGCCTTTTCCGGAGCTCCACCGGAAGGGGCATTGATCACGGAGGGACTCTACATCGACTCCATAGCCTCTCCGGTGATGTGTGAGTAGTTTACTTCAGACCTTCGGGTCCATAGCTAGTAGCTAGATGGCTTCTTGTCTCTCTTTGGATCTCAATACAAAGTTCTCCTTGATTCTCTTGGAGATCTATTCGATGTAATCTTCTTTGGTGGTGTGTTTGTCGAGATCCGATGAATTGTGGGTTTATGATCTAGATTATCTATGAACAATATTTGATTCTTCTCTGAATTCTTTTGCCGTGTGTTTGTCGAGATCCGATGAATTATTCGCTTTTCAATCAATTGCTCGACAGTAATTTGTTTACCCATCGTAATACTTATGCTATCTTGAGAGAATCCACTAGTGAAACCTATGGCCCTCGGGTCTATTTTCCATCATACAAGTTTCCAATCCATTTTATTTTGCAATCTTTACTTTCAATCTATATCATAAAAATACCAAAAATATTTATCTTATTATTATTATTATTATTATCTCTATCAGATCTCACTCTTGCAAGTGGCCGTGAAGGGATTGACAACCCCTTTATCGTGTTGGTTGCGAGGTTCTTATTTGTTTGTGTAGGTACGAGGTGACTCGCGCGTGGTCTCCTACTGGATTGATACTTTGGTTCTCAAAAACTGAAGGAAATACTTACGCTGCTTTACTGCATCACCCTTTCCTCTTCAAGGGAAAACCAACGTAGTGCTCAAGAGGTAGAAATAAGGATTTCAGGCGCCGTTGCTGGGGAGATCTACTCCAAGTCAAGACATACCAAGTACCCATCACAACTCTTACCCTTCGCATTACATTATTTGCCATTTCCCTCTCATTTTCCTCTCCCATACTTCACCCTTGCCTTTTTATTCGCCCTCTTTTCCTTTCGCCATCTCTTTTCTAGTTCGTCTCTTTTCGCTTGCCTCTTGTTGCTTGTTGCCCTTATGGCTTTACCAAAAGGTGTTGATATTCACCTTAAAAGGTTGGAAGAAATCGAAAACAACGTTAGGAGTTTTATGTCCTCACAGTTTGAGCATAATAATTTCTTTAGAAACGAGCTTAAGGAACAAAAAGGTTTTATTGGTTTCATGAATAAAGAGCTCGATGATATGTCTAAGAAATTTTATGGTTTGAAATCTCAGTTTGCTCATCTTGAATAATTAATTGCCCAAATTTCTGACAAGTAGGCCACTTTAGTTAATAAGATGGCCGCTAAACCAGAAGAGTTAGATAACAAAGATGAAGATCTAAAAGTTATTGATGTGTCCCCTATTAAATCTTTGTTTTGCAATATGAATCTTGATAATGATGGGACTGGAGATGAGTCAACTTTAGTTAAAAGGCATTCCAATGATTCGGAATTTTTAGCTCTTGATGCTAAAATTGACAAAAGTGGGATTGAAGAGGTTAAAACTTTAAATAGCAACAAACCCACTATCTTGGATTTCAAGGAATTTAATTATGATAATTGCTCTTTGATAGATTGTATCTCCTTGTTGCAATCCGTGCTAAATTCTCCTCATGCTTATAGTAAAAATAAAGCTTTTACTAAACATATCGTTGATGCTTTGATGCAATCTTATGAAGAAAAACTTGAGTTGGAAGTTTCTATCCCTAGAAAACTTTATGATGAGTGGGAACCTATAATAAAAATTAAAATTAAAGATCATGAGTGTTGTGCTTTGTGTGATTTGGGAGCTAGTTTTTCCACACATGGAACACTTCCCTAGAAAGAAAGTTAAATTACCATATGAATCTATTATGAGGTCCACTTATGGATTGCCTACCAAAGATGGCAATACCTCGATCTATCTTCGCTTTTATGCCTAGCTAGGGGCGTTAAACGATAGCGTTTGTTGGGACGCAACCCAATTTTATTTTAAATTCCTTGCTTTTTGCTCCTGTTTAGTAATAAATAATTTATCGATCCTCTGTTTTGGTTGTGTTTTTTGTGTTTAATTAGTGTTTGTGCCAAGTAGAACCGTTGGGAAGACTTGGGGAAAGTCTTTTTTATCTTGCTGTAAAAAATAGAAACTTTAGCGCTCACCAGAATTGCTGCCATTTTTATTTGTAAAGTGATATTTAGTTAATTCTTGTTGCATATGATTAATAGATAAATTCCTCACTTCCAGAAATTTATTTTAGAATTCTTTGGATTCCATAAGTTTGCGTTAGCTACAGATTACTACAGACTGTTCTATTTTTGACAGATTCTGTTTTTGTGTGTTGTTTGCTTATTTTGATGAATCTATGGCAAGCAAAAGAGTTTATAAACCATAGAGAAGTTGGAATACAGTAGGTTTAACACCAATATAAATCAATAATGAGTTCATTATAGTACCTTAAAGTGGTGTTTTGTTTTCTTTCGCTAACGGAGCTCACGAGATTTTCTATTTTGAGTTTTGTGTTGTGAAGTTTTCAAGTTTTGGGTAAAGATTTGATGGATTATGGAACAAGGAGTAGAAAGAGCCTAAGCTTGGGGATGCCCATGGCACCCCAAGGTAAAATTCAAGGACACCAAAAAGCTTAAGCTTGGGGATGCCTCGGAAGGCATCCCCTCTTTTGTCTTCGTCTATCGGTGACTATAGTTGGAGCCATATTTTTATCCACCACATGATATGTGTTTTGCTTGGAGCGTCTTGTATGATTTGGGTCTTTTCTTTTTAGTTTACCACAATCATCCTTGCTTTACACACCATTTGATAGAGACTCACATGATTTGAAATATATTAGAATACTCTATGTGCTTCACTTATATCTTTTGAGCTATATAGTTTTTGCTCTAGTGCTTCACTTATATCTTTTAGAGCACGGCGGTGGTTTTATTTTATAGAAATAATTTATCTCTCATGCTTCACTTATATTATTTTGAGAGTCCTTTAGAACAACATAGAAATTTTCTTTTAGGAATAATATAAAAACTTTCATAGAAGTGCATTGAATACTATGAGAAGTTTGGTACTTGATAATTGTTTTGAGATATGGAGATGGTGATATTAGAGTCATGCTAGTTGAGTAGTTGTGAATTTGAGAAATACCTGTGTTGAAGTTTGTCATTCCCGTAGCATGCACATATGGTGAACCGTTATGTGATAAAGTCGGAGCATGATTTATTTATTGATTGTCTTATGAGTGGTGGTCGGGGACGAGCGATGGTCTTTTCCTACCAATCTATCCCCCTAGGAGCATGCGTGTAATACTTTGTTTCGATAACTAGTAGATTTTTGCAATAAGTATGTGAGTTCTTTATGACTAATGTTGAGTCCATGGATTATACGCACTCTCACCCTTCCACCATTGCTAGCCTCTCTAGTATCGCGCAACTTTCGCCGGTACCATAAACCCACCACATACCTGTGATAGCTTGGCTTAATAGGGATGATAGACTACTCATATCAATAAGGAATTCCTTCTTTTCCGGGAGCCCATTCAGACAGAACTCCAAAGTTAAGCGTGCTCTACTTGGAGTAGTGTCAGGATGGGTGACCGACCGGGAAGTTGCTCCCGGGTGCGCACGAGTGAGGACAAAGTGCGCAGAAAAGGCTAGTATTGATCTGTGGGGCCAGTCTAGATCCCGCTGGGAGTAACGACCACCGGCGGGTGTGTCCGGTGCGTTACAAGTTGGTATCAGAGCCGACCCTCACGGTTACACGGATGGTTGCGGACTGTTGTTCATGACGTTTGTGACCCGTCGTGGCACTCGGCATGGCACATGTACCAGACTGGATGCACAGACGTATGTGCCAAGAGGGAATGTTCCTGTGGCCCGACGAGGACGTCAGTTCCTCTGAGTAGGGGTGTATGTGATAGCCTGGCTTAATAGGGATGATAGACTACTCATATCAATAAGGAATTCCTTCTTTTCCGGGAGCCCATTCAGACAGAACTCCAAAGTTAAGCGTGCTCTTCTTGGAGTAGTGTCAGGATGGGTGACCGACCGGGAAGTTGCTCCCGGGTGCGCACGAGTGAGGACAAAGTGCGAAGAAAAGACTAGTATTGATCTGTGGGGCCAGTCTAGATCCCGCCGGGAGTAACAACAACCGGCGGGTGTGTCCGAGGTGTTACAATACCTTCCTCAAAACAGCCACCATACCTACCTATTATGGCATTTCCATAGCCATTCCGAGATATATTGCCATGCAACTTTCCACCGTTCCGTTATTATGACACGCTTCATCATCGTCATATTGCTTGCATGATCATGTAGTTGACATCGTACTTGTGGCAAAGCTACCGTTCATAATTCTTCATACATGTCACTCATGCATCATTGCACATCTCGGTACACCGCCGAGGGCATTCACATAGAGTCATATTTTGTTTTAAGTATTGAGTTGTAATTCTTGAGTTGTAAGTAAATTAAAGTGTGATGATCATCATTATTAGAGCATTGTCCCAGTGAGGAAAGGATGATGGAGACTATGATTCCCCCATAAGTAGGGATGAGACTCCGGACGAAAAAAAAAATAAAAAAAGAGGAAAAAAAAGAAGGCCTAAATAAAAAAATAATGAGAGAAAAAGAGTGAAGGGACAATGTTACTATCCTTTTTCCACACTTGCGCTTCAAAGTAGCACCATGATCTTCATGATAGAGAGTCTCCTATGTTATCAGTTTTATATACTAGTGGGAATTTTACATTATAGAACTTGGCTTGTATATTTCAATGATGGGCTTCCTCAAAATTGCCCTAGGTCTTCATGAGCAAGCAAGTTGGATGCACACCCACTTAGTTCTTTTGTTGAGCTTTCATACACTTATAGCTCTAGTGCATCCGTTGCATGGCAATCCCTACTCACTCACATTGATATCTATTGATGGGTACCTCCATAGCCCGTTGATACGCCTTGTTGATGTGAGACTATCTTCTCCTTTTTGTCTTCTCCACAACCACCATTCTATTCCACATATAGTGTTATATCCATGGCTCACGCTCATATATTGCGTGAAGATTGAAAAAGTTTGAGAACATCAAAAGTATGAAACAATTGCTTGGCTTGTCATCGGGGTTGTGCATGATTTAAATATTTTGTGTGGTGAAGATAGAGCATAGCCGGACTATATGATTTTGCAGGGATAACTTTCTTTGGCCATTTTATTTTGAGAAGACATGATTGCTTAGTTACTATACTTGAAGTATTATTATTTTTATGTCAATATTAAACTTTTATGTTGAATCTTTTGGATCTAAACATTCATGCCACAATAAAGAAAAATTACATTGAGAAATATGTTAGAAAGCATTCCACATCAAAAAATTCTTTTTTATCATTTACCTACTCGAGGACGAGCAGGAATTAAGCTTGGGGATGCTTGATACGTCTCCAACGTATCTATAATTTTTGATTGCTCCATGCTATTATATTATCTTTTTTGGATGTTAATGGGCTTTATTTTACACTTTATATCATTTTTGGGACTAACCTATTAACCGGAGGCCCAGCCCAAATTGCTGTTTTTTTGCCTATTTCAGTGTTTCACAGAAAAAGAATATCAAACGAAGTCCAAACGGCATGAAACCTTCGGGAACGTGATTTTCTCAACAAATGTGATCCAGGAGACTTGGAGTGGGTGTCAAGAAACAATCGAAGAGGCCACGAGGCAAGGGGCGCGCCTACCCCCTAGGCGCGCCCTCCACCCTCGTGGGCCCCTCGTTGCTCCACCGACCTACTTCTTCCTCCTATATAAGTCCACATACCCCGCAAACATCCAGGAGCACCACAAAAACCTAATTCCACCGCTGCAACCTTCTATACCCGAGAGATCCCATCTTGGGGCCTTTTTTGGAGCTCTGCCGGAGGAGGCATTGATCATGGAGGGCCTCTACATCAACTCCATGGCCTCTCCGGTAATGTGCGAGTAGTTTACTTCAGACCTTCGGGTCCATAGCTAGTAGCTGGATGGCTTCTTCTCTCTCTTTGGATCTCAATACAAAGTTCTCCTCGATTCTCTTGGAGATCTATTCAATGTAATCTTCTTTTGCGATGTGTTTGTCGAGATCTGATGAATTGTGGGTTTATGATCTAGATTATCTATGAACAATATTTGATTCTTCTCTGAATTCTTTTATGTATGATTGGTTTATCTTTGCATGTCTCTTCGAATTATTAGTTTGGTTTGGCCTACTAGATTGATCTTTCTTGCAATGGGAGAAGTGCTTAGCTTTCTTACGATGCTCGATCCGAGTGACAGTAGGGGAAACGACACGTATTGTATTGTTCCCATCGAGGTTAAAAAGACAGGGTTTATATCATATTGCATGAGTTTATCCCTCTACATCATGTCATCTTTGTCGGATGTGGGATTTCCGCAAACCCTTAAGGTTCGAACACTGGGGTGCGCGCGAAGTCTTTCCTTCCTACCGATCTACGCCCTAGCTCGCTAAGATCTCGCTGACGAACTCGTCGAACTCGCAACGCTAAAAGACACGAGGTTTATACTGGTTCGGGCCACCGTTGTGGTGTAATACCCTACTCCAGTGTGGTGGTGGTGGATTGCCTCTGGGGCTGATGATGAATAGTACAAGGGAAGAACAGCCTCCTGAGGTTGAGGTGTTCTTGTGAGTAGGCTCTCAATCGGGTTGGATCAAGCTAAGATGAGATGAGATGAGATGAGATGCGATCAGATGCCCCTACCATGGTGGCTAGCTCTACTTATATCAGGCCTGGTCCTCTTCCCAAATATCGAGCAGGAAGGGAGCCAACAACGGCGGGCCAATTTGAAGAGGACAGCTAGTACAAGCAATCCTGACAAAAGTGGTCATCGTCTGCGAAAAGCTCTGGTGGTGACGCCGTCTTGGGCTCCATGATGACCTCCATCTTGCCGTCCTCCTGGTCTTGGTCTTGTTGCACCAATATAGCAACCTTTGCCTCATGCCTTGGTACTCTTCGCCTACGCTGGCCTCCTTAGCACCAAAGAGGAAACAAGGACGTTCGCGTGCTGGCGCCCGCCTGGCGCACACCTAGTGTCGTGCGTCATGGCTCACGTCATGATGGCCTCATGAGGTTTGCCCCGCCTTGACATCTCCGCTTCTCGTGAGCCTGCCTGGCCAGGCTACTCCAGAGGAGGTCTTGCGCCGTCTTCCTCGCGAGGCTTGGACCCTCGCGAGGGTCTTGGATGCCTTGTTGATGAAGATGGGCCGTACGGCCTGCTGGCTTAGCCACGCCGTGGGCCGCAGGCAGGCAAGTCTGGGGACCCCTGTTCCCAGAACGCCGACAATAGCCCCTGGGCCCAAGGTGCGCTCGGGCTTGGCTTCGCAGCGAATCCATGGGCCAAGTTCGGAGCACCGTGGGCCCCAAAACCCTGCGGCCTCGGTTGACATGTGGCGGTTGATTGGACGTGGGCGTCTCCGCTTCCCCATGCTGCCTCGGCAACTGCACGACTTCACAAGTTCCTGCGACATGAAAGGAAAACCTTCATTACCTGCGATCATGGGAGATGCGGGTTGGCCTTCTCTTGCTATAAATGGGGTGGGGGGGGTGGAGCCCCCGTCGCCCATCTATTCCTCGCTTGCTTGCTTCTTCCTCCTTGCTCCACCGCTGGCAACAATGGCGCCCATCAGAAAGTTTTCGACTGAAGAGAAAGGTAAGGCTCCCCGTGATGATCCGGGGCCTCTTCCACTGAAGAAAAGGTCGATCCATCGCCGTGATGAAGCAGCGATGCAGGTGGTGTTGAGGCCTTGGTGCGAGCGGCCTCCTCCGGGGTACCCGCTGCCCTTGTACGCCCGAGCCGAGGGCTCGGGAGGACGAAGTGACGAGTAGCGCTGCCCATGCCGCATCTGGGGTCGCCGCACCACGGTGATGCGTGCCGTCGCCCCTGTGGTTCATGCCGCGGACTCCTTGCGCGAGTTGGTGCTGTGGGCGCCGATGCCTCCAAGCTCCTGGATCCGCTTCCCACGGTTCTTCTCCAACGTGATGCTGCCGAGGGGGCCTCTCGAGCTCTGGCTGCAGCACGCCGACTGCAGCGCTCCGGCGACCGGAGCGGAGATCGAAGCGGTCCCCATCGGCAAGATCTTCATGACTCGCGGCTGGGACGAGATCGTGCGGCTCTGCCATGCGAGGGGTGCCCTCGCGATCCACTTCGAGTACGACGGAGTCTCCACGCTCTTCTTCAAGGTCTTCGATGCTGAGGGCCTCCGCCTAGAGTGCTGCTCCGGGTAGGAGCGTGACGCTCACGTGCGTCCCGCTCGCAGCCACTCCAGCAGCAGCAACCCTTGGGAGTCTAGTAGCTCTCCTGAGCTCTATGAGACTCCGGAGACGAGCGATGACAGCTACGTGCCCCCGAGCTCTCGCAGCACCCGGAGCAGAGCTGTGGCGTCCGGCCGTTGCCACCGCTGATCTGGATGGGGTTGGCGCCGACCTCCCGTGGCCCACTGTTGATGATGGTGTCCACCACAGAAGGATGTAGATAGGATTCCCCTTAGTATGAGCTTTTGTTTCCTCCGAAGAATCATGAATTACCCCGTGGGGGCATGTAAGGGTCCGTAATGTCTTTTGTGCTTATCTTCCCTATTATGAGAATTTGGTGAACGCATGTCCCATTAAGGCTCGGTCCCCCTTTCTTTCCTCGCGATAGCTTGTTGTTCTACGCTGACAGGTCCAGGTCCCCGGGCAGGCTATAGCCATCGCTTATATGCCAGGTCGCGTGCCGTGGTCAAGGCCAGGAGGTGTGCGGCCCGAGGTCCACTAAGAGCCCCTGAGGCGCGATGCTCAGGAGGTCCCCCTTAGCGCTCAAGCAGCCATGGTAAGGCGAGAAAGGGAGTTGACATGGCCGCAACGGGGTTGCGGCAAGGCGTGAGTGACCATTAGGCCCAAACATTTAGCCGATCTGAGTGCGGGACTTATCTTGTTGATCTCGTGGCGACTCCTGACGTTGCGCTAGGGCTGCGCGCCTATTCGTGCGGCATATCTAGGCCGGCCCCTACGAGTTTCCCTCCCCTCATGCTCTCCTTAGTGCTCTACGTCCTCAGGTCCCGGCCCTTGAGCGAGCTCAGCCGCCGCTGGTATGCCATGTTACGATGCCGTGGTCAAGGCCAGGGGGTGAGGGCTCGAGAGCTAGTAAAAGCTCCTGAGTCGTGATGCTCAGGAGCCCCCCTTTTAACACGCAAGCGAATTGCACAAGAGAAAAGGAGACTCGTGGTGCCGCTTGCTATTCTTCCCACGGGATCCTTGTGAACAGGCACAGGAAGAAACATGGTTTGCCATTACATCTATTAGCCTGCCACTTGTTGCTCTAGATGAGGTGAAGGCACTGAAGGCCTGGTGAGGTGACGTGCGCGGGGCATGCCACGAGCCAGAGCTCGACCGCTCAGATTTGTCGGCGTGGCAGGGACGGACCCATGCACCTGCGCCGTGTGGAGGCTATGATCGAGCAGGTGATAGCAATTGGCATGTTAAGCATGGAGAGCAGGTCAAGTTGGATAAATGTAGGAAGATGCGTGCCACCGGGTCCGGCCCGAGCGGCTTGGGGGTGATGCAGCCCGAGGGGCGCCCCCAACAAGGTAAGCTAAAGATGTAAGCAAAAGGGATACATGCCGCAGGGACCGACCCACGCGGCCTGGGAATAATGCAGCCCAAGGGGTGCTCCCAGCTAAACGAGCTTGGAAGATGTCACCTGGTTCTGTAGACGAAGTAGAGTTGGTGCAGCTGAATGTGTGCGTTGAAGAAATGACTCCTCATGAGCGGCCAGAACCCCGAGCCTCGGGAGGCTTTGGGGGCTCGGGAGGTTCCCTGAAGACCGTCCCCATCTCCTCCAGAACGGCGTGGCACCTGGCTTCCTGAGCCGCCAGGACACGTCGCATGTTACGCTGATAGGCCGACGCCATGCTCGCCAAGCCAAAGGGCATACGAACGTAGCTGTGCAGCAGGCCCTCGCAGCGGCCCACACGCGAAGGCCAGAAACACTCCTGAGATGCGGCACTTTTGAGCTCTGGGACGTCGATATAAACACGTAGCCCAGCATCCTCGCCAGGATGCGGAACTGCGCCTCGTGGGCGGCTGTCGCCGTGCATGGCTCTTGCTTCTTGCAGTTCTTGGGTGGTTTTGGTGATGAACTCCTGAGTGGTGGGCACTCCTTGCCCTGTGCTCTCCTGAGGGTCACGTGCAACGAAGCACGCCTCCAAGTGGGGCCCAAGCGCCTCCCCGGTGAGGTTGGCAAGGTCTGAGGCCGTCCAGCAGAGAGCCCCCGAGCCCTGCCTAAGGTGGGCGCCGGGCGCGCCTTCCTATGCAATGGAGGGAGGCGCCCCTGGAGCGGGTGCTGGTCCTGACAAGGCTCCTGCCGGGACACCGTCCTCTTGAGGTCCTGCACGGCGCGGCTGTTTCTTCTTGGAGATGGCCTCCAGAGGGCGTCCATTTCTGCTGTCGGGGTCGTCAATTGCTGCGGCTTGAAAGGCGCGCTCGAGGGAGCACACCGCATCCCTCTCTTCACACGGGACCGTGATGATTCCTCCGTTTCCTGGCATCTTGAGAACGTTGTAGCCGTGATGAGTGACTGCCATGAACTTGGCCAGGGCTGGATACCTGAGGATGGCATTGTACGGAAGGCGGATGTGCGCGACGTCGAAGTCGATGAGCTCAGTGCGGTAGTTCTTGCGCTCCCGAAAGGTGACGGGCAGGCGGACCTGCCCTATCGGTGTGGTGGAGCCGTCAGTCACTCCTGACAAAGGCTTGGTGGGCTGGAGCTGTTCATATGGCACTTGGAGGTTGTCGAACGTGTCGATGGACAGGACGTTGAGCCCTGCACCGCCGTTGATGAGAGTCTTGGTAACCTACACATTGCTGATGACTGGGGAACACAACATCGGGAGGACGCCGGTGGCGGCTGTGCACTTGAGCTGACCCGCCGAGTTGAAAGTGATGGCGCATTGGGACCACCTGAGCGGGCGCGTGGCCTCGAGTTTGGGGAGCGCCGCGTTCACTTCGCGAGCGAACTGTTTGAAGATGCGCTGAAAGGCTGGGGCCTGGGTGCCGCCCAAGATGCAGGCGATCGCACGCGGCTCCTGGAAGCCCCCATCCCCCTCGTCCTGGTGCTGGTCGTCGTTCCTTCTTGGTGGCGGCAGCGGGGGAAGACCAGTGTTTCCCTGGGGGCGATCTTCACGCGGCGGGTCCCTCCAGGCGCCCTCATGAGGTTGGTCATGCAAGCGGTCCTCACGAGGCCGGTCGCGCCACTCTTGGCGCGGGCCACGGTCGTCCCAGTGTCCGCCTCCACATCCTCCTCCGCGGTCATAGCCCCGGTCGTTGCGCTCGGGGCGTCGACCATAGCGTCCTTCCCGTATCGCTCTGAGCTCTTGACAGTCGCTGGTGTTGTGGGTGTTCAGGTTGTGGAAGGCGCGGAACGGTCGGCAGTTCTTAGATGACTCGGGCTGATCTCTGCCCCACTTGATGTCGGGCTCTGCTGCGAGCACAACTGCCTCCTTGCACTTCACGTCCTTGGCCTTCTTCTCCTCCGCGCCCACGGCTGGTAGCTCAAGGAGAGAGAGGCGCTCCTCCTCAGCTCTTGCACACTTGGTCGCCAGGTTGAACAGCTCCTGAGATGTGCAGAGCTCCTTGTGGATGGCGAGATCTTCCTTCATCTTGACGTCACGGATGCCGTCGGAGAACGCGGAGATGATGGCCTCGTCCGTGACCTTGGGGATCTTGAGGTGGGTGTTGTTGAAGCGCTGGATGTACTTCTAGAGGGTCTCTCCTGGTTGCTGCCTGATGCGGTGTAGATCACCCGTGGCCGGCGGGCGGTCGCAAGTGCCCTGGAAGTTGGTGACGAAGCGGTCGCGCATCTCACCCAGGAGGAGATCGAGCTGTGCTACAGGTTCAGGAGCCAGGAGTGAGCTCCATCCTTGAGAGCCATGGGAAACCAGTTCGCCATGACCTTTTTGTCGCCGTTGGCCACTTCGATGCTCAGCTCATAGAGCTGCAGGAAATCCGTGGGGTCGGCGGTACCGTCGTAGCGAGGAGGCAGATCCAGCTTGAACTTGCCCGACCGGCGACGCTACGCAGCTCGGGGGTGAAGGCGCGCCAGCCAGCCGTGGTTGCCTGGGCCCGCTTCGGAGGTGGAGCTTGGTCTTGACGAGGTCCGCGCTGCACCGCTGCGGGCGGTGCGCGGTCTTGACGAGGTGGCGCAGGGAGCACAGGTGCAGCTTCTCACGGCTGCTGAATTTCTTGGCAGCTTCTCTCTTCGTGCGCGGGCGCCGGGCGTGGCGGATCACGCCGCGAAGCTGCGCGCCTTGGTGCCAAGGCGCCGTCTTGGGGCTGAGGTGGTGGAGGCACACCATGAGCCCCGTCGCCCACGGCTGGTTGAGTGGGAGGCAGAGAGTGGGACAGCGCCGGAGAGCCCCCTGCAGCACGGACGAGCTCGGCGACGCGGTCGAGGCACTCCTCGTAGAGGTCTTCGACGGGGCGGTAGCGCAGGAGCTCGTTCACCACGAGGAGCGCGGCCCGTGCCTCCATGGGAGCGCGGTGTGCGTGAGACGAAGAACCGGCACTGGTCAGCGATGGAGTGGCGGTGCGGCCGTCCTGCTGCACCGAAGGATGCTGCAAGGACGCCTGCTGCTCGTTCCCTGCTAGGCTAGTGGCGGGAGATGGAGAACGGCGATGTGGCCCGCCGACAGGAGCCTTCTGAGCGACACGGGTGGTGAGGGTAGCTCGACGCTCAGCTCGAGCACGGCGAGCATCCGCCATGGAGACGACGGAGCGACGGAGCGACGAACTGATGGAAGGGAAGCTACGGCGCAACCCTACCTGGCGCGCCAAATGTCGGATGTGGGGTTCCGACATACCCTTAAGGTTCAAACACTGGGGTGCGTGCAAACTCTTTCCTTCCTACCGATCTACTCCCTAGCTCGCTAAGATCTCGCGGACGAACTCGCAACGCGGAAAGACACGAGGTTTATACTGGTTCGGGCCACCGTTGTGGTGTAATACCCTACTCTAGTGTGGTGGTGGATTGCCTTTGGGGCTGATGATGAACAGTACAAGGGAAGAACAGCCTCCTGAGGTTGAGGTGTTCTTGTGAGTAGGCTCTCGATCGGGTTGGATCAAGCTAAGATGAGATGAGATGAGATGCGATCAGATGCCCCTACCATGGTGGCTAGCTCTACTTATATAGTCCCTGGTCCTTTTCCCAAATATCGAGCGGGAAGGGAGCCAACAAAGGCGGGCCAATCTGAAGGGGGACAGCTAGTACAAGCTATCTTGACAAAAGTGGTCATCGTCTGTGAAAAGCTCTGGCGGTGACGCCGTCTTGGGCTCCACGATGACCTCCTTCTTGCCGTCCTCTTGGTCTTTGTCTTGTTGCCCCAATATAGCAACCTTTGCCTGATGCCTCGGTACTCTTCGCTTGCGTTGGCCTCCTTAGCACCAAAGAGGAAACAAGGACGCTGCACGCGCTGGCGCCCGCCTAGTGTCGTGCGTCATGGATCATGTCACGAGGTCCTCGTGAGGTTTGCCCCGCCTTGATATCTCCGCTCCTCATGAGCCTGCCTGGCTAGGCTACTCCAGAGGAGGTATTGCGCCGTATGCCTCGCGAGGGTCTTGGATGCCTTGTTGATGAAGATGGGTCGTACGGCCTGCTGGCTTAGCCACGTCGTGGGCCGCAGGTAGGCAAGTCTGGGGACCCCCGTTCCCAGAACGCCGACAATCTTTCTTAAGGCGTTACTCTGTTCTTATGAACTTAATACTATAGATGCATGCTGGATAGCGGTCGATGTGTGGAGTAATAGTAGTAGATGCAGAATCGTTTCAGTCTACTTGTCGCGGACGTGATGCCTATATACATGATCATGCCTAGATATTCTCATAATTATTCTCTTTTCTATCAATTTCTCGATAGTAATTTGTTTACCCATCGTAATACTTATGCTATCTTGAGAGAAGCCACTAGTGAAACCTATGGCCCCTGGGTCTATTTTCCATCATACAAGTTTCCAATCTATTTTATTTTGCAATCTTTACTTTCAATCTATATCATAAAAATACCAAAAAAATTATCTTATTATTATTATTATCTCTATCAGATCTCACTCCTGCAAGTGTCCATGAAGGGATTGACAACCCCTTTATCGCATTGGTTGCGAGGTTCTTATTTGTTTGTGTAGGTACGAGGTGACTTGCGCGTGGTCTCCTAATGGATTGATACCTCGGTTCTCAAAAACTAAGGGAAATACTTACGCTGCTTTACTGCATCACTCTTTCCTCTTCAAGGGAAAACCAACGTAGTGCTCAAGAGGTAGCATCGTTGAGTAGTCTCCTACTGGATTGATACCTTGGTTCTCAAAACTGAGGGAAATACTTATGCACCTTTGCTTTCTCTTCAAGGGAAAAACCAACACCAAGCTCAAGAGGTAGCAACATGACACGTATGTATTGTTGCTATTAAGGGTAACAAGATGGGGTTTATTCATACGTGAGTTTATCTTGTCTACATCATGTCATCTTGCTTAAGCATTACTCCATTTTCCATGAACTTAATACACTAGATGCATGCTGGATAGCGACCGATGTGTGGAGTAATAGTAGTAGATGCAGAATCGTTTCAGACTACTAATCTTGGACATGATGCCTATGTATGATCATTGCCTTGGATATCATCATAATTTTTTGTTTTTCATTCAATTGCCCAACAGTAATTTGTTTACCCACCATATGCTATTTTCTCGAGAAGAGCCTCTAATGAAAACTATGGCCCCCGGGTCTATCTTTTATCATATATTAAAACTAAAAAAACCTTGCTGTAATTTTTTATTTTCTATTTTCTTCAGATCTATCTATCAAAACTTATACAATTTAATCTTGCTCGTAACCGTTGAGGGATTGACAACCCCTCCACGCATTGGGTTACAAGTATTTGTTGTTTGTGTGCAGGTGCTGTTTACATAGTGTTGCTTGGTTTTCCTACCAGATTGATAACCTTGGTTTCATAACTCAGGGAAATACTTATCTATATTGTACCGCATCATCCTCTCCTCTTCAAGGAAATCCCAACGCAGCTCACAAGTAGTGGGGGGCTACTCACTTACCGGGCCATTTAAAAGGCCACAAGGATATTCCCTCGGACAGTTGCATGGATTCAAAAATTTAAACACAACAATTATTCTTGAACAAGGATAAAAGTGTACCTCGAAGCTCATAACAAGGTTCTTGCAAACCTCATGCAGACCGGCATCCGTGGACCGGAAGCCCTCTAGCGCCGCGCCTATCAAGGCACAGTGCTCCTCCTTGAGGGAGGAGCCCTTCAAGGTATCCTGCCTTTATTCGGTCCACCCCATGCTGGCTCGCCCTTGGGTTGGAGGCGGGGATGTCATGAAGACCTTGGCCCCAAGAACCTAGGTGTTTGGCCGAGTGGTCTCCAACTACGATGGTGGAGCTAGAGCAGACGACGGCTGGGCCGGTGACTGGCCTAGCCTCTCCTTGGCGACCTCGGGGATCGTCTTCCCCAGATCCTGTTGGGCCGAGGCTTCGACCTCAGCCTTGACTCCCTAATCTTTGGCCCCTGCCATATTGACTTCGGGGGCCAGAGTGGGTGTCGCCTCCCCCAGCCTGTCATGAGCTGGTGGGGGGAGCAGCGAGCTCTGGGGCCCCACTGGCAGATGGCAGCCCACTCGAGGAGTCGTTGGGGCGCACCTTCGGCAGACTGCGTAAAAGGACGCCCTATGAGATCACTATTGCTAAAAGTACTTCTTAAAAGAACAAGGTGCAAAGGCAATGACTTACCCTCGGGGTGCCGGTTTATTCCTCCCCATAGCAAGGGGGTCTTCCTCTGATTCGTTGGAGAGCTCGGCTCTCTCAACGACTTGCCGACAGCCCTGGCTGAGGTCCTCCTCGGCCTCTTCGAGCCCTTGGGCCGCATGCGGGCTTTGGCATCCTCCGATGCCGCCCTCTTCCCTTTAGGGGGAGGGTTCTCTTCCTCCTCATCCTCCTCCGCATCATCTTTATGGGTAGAGGAGGTGTGGGTCTTCTCGAAGTGGGTGACTGAGGTCTCCCGGGTCTGAGCACTCGCCTTGCCCTTCTGGGACTTCGTCCCCTTGCGGGCCACCACGCACGGCTTGCCAATGAGGAGCGTCGTGAGCAGGGGAGTTCTTGGCTCCTCTGGTAGTGGGGCCGGGCATCACACTTTCTGCACCCAGGCAACCACTTCTGCAAATATCAAGCAGAGCGATTCATTGGAATCTACCAGTCAATGCAAGAGATAAAGACTTGGACTTGTGTGTTAGTGCACTTACCGGGGGGTGGGGGGTCGTAGCCATCCTCGAAGTCGCGGTCTTCCCCCTCCTTAGGGGTCTTGTCCTTAGCCAGCTTGAGGAGCCGCATCCACATGCTGTCGCCATAGCAAAGGATGTGTCAGACACCGAGTTCCTTGGCCATCCGGAGGCCGTGGATGAGGGCTTCGTACTAGGCAACATTATTGGAGGTGGCAAAGTGGATCTGCAGCGTGTACTGCAGCCGGCCGCCCTTGGGAGAGGACAACATGATGTCGGCTCCCAAGCCGGTGCGCATCTTTGAGCCGTCAAAGTGCATGTGCCAGTGCGTCCAGTCGGGTGCCGGCGGCAGGTACTGGGTTTCCGCCCAGTCGACAAGGAGATCGGCCAGCGCTTGGGACTTGATGGTGGTGTGGGGCTCGTAGAGGATCAGGTGGCCAGCTAGTTCGATGGGCCACTTGGCCACCCGGACAGAGGGGTCGCAAAAGCCCATGATTTTGCCGATGGGGGACGTGCATACCACGATGATGGTGTGTGATACGTCTCCAATGTATCTATAATTTTTAAATGTTTCATGTTGTTATATTATCAATCTTGGATGTTTTATATTCATTTACTAGCAACTTTATATCATTTTTGGGACTAACCTATTGACATAGTTCCGAGTGCCAGTTGCTATTTTTTGCTTGTTTTTTACTTTGCGGAATTTCAATACCAAAGAAACTCCAAATGCAAACAAACTTTTTGGATATTTTTTTCTGCATAGAAGCCACCCAGGGAGCCAAAGGCGCACACGCGAGGAGGCTCGTGGGGCCCACTAGGCACTAAGGTGCGCCAGGGGGCCCAAGCGAGCCCTGGTGGGTAGTGGAGCCCACGGTAAGCTTCTCCACTGACCTCCACCTCTATAAATACTATAAAATCCCAAAAACCCTAGGGGAGTCGACGGAATATAGTTTCAGCCACCGCAAGTTCTAGAACCACGAGATCTAATCTAGAGGTCTTTTTCGACACTCTGCCGGAGAAGGCAATACTCACGGAGGGGTTCTTCATCATCCTTGTTGCCCCTTCGATGATGCGTGAGTAGTTTACCACAGACCTACGGGTCTGTAGCTAGTAGCTAGACGGCTTCTCTCTTTTTAATCTTCAATACAATGTTCTCCTCGATGTTCTTGGAGATCTATTTGATGTAACTCTTTATTGCGGTGTATTTGTTGGGATCCAATGAATTGTGGGTTTATGATCAGTTCTATCCATGAATACTACTTGAGTCTTTGTTGAACTCTTATATGCATGAATGTTATAACCTCGTATTTCTTCTCCAAAATTTTGGTTTGGTTTGGCCAACTAGATCGATTTTTCTTTCCATGGGAAGAGGTGCTTTGTGATGGGTTCGATCTTGCGGTGCTCAATCTCAGTGACAGAAAGAGACATGACACGCATGTATCATTGCTATTAAGGATAAAAAGATGGGGTCCATTCCTACATGAATAGATCTTGTCTACATCATGTCAACGCTCTTATTAAATTACTCCGTTTTTCCATGAACTTAATACACTAGATGCATGCTGGATAACAGTCGATGTGTGGAGTAATAGTAGTAGATGCAGGCATGAGTAGGTCTACTAATCTTGGATGTGATGCCTATATACATGATCATTGCCTTGGATATTGTCATGATTATTCACTTTTCTATCAATTCCCCAACCGTAATTTGTTTACCCACTATATGCTATTTTCTTGAGAGAAGCCTCTAGTCAAAACTACGGCCACCGGGTCTATTTCCTATCTTATTAAAATCCAAAATATCTTGTTGCACTTTTTATTTATTTATTTATTTTATTTTGTGTTTTTAGATCTATTTATCAAATCTCATACAATTTAATCTATCTCAATACAGAGGAGGGATTGACAACCCCTCTTATGTGCTGGGTTGCAAGTATTTGTTATTTTCGTGCGGGTGATGTTTACATAGTGTTGCTTGGTCTCCTACTAGATTGATAACCTTGGTTTCATAACTGAGAGAAATACTTACCTTTGCTGTGCTGCATCATCCTTTCCTCTTCAGGGAATTTCCAACGCAGATACAAGTAATCAGGAAGAATTGCTGGGGAGACATCATCAATATCTATCAAGTACCCAATCAAAAATCTCATCTCCTTGCAATTACTTTATTTGCCACTTGCATCTCATTTTCTCTGCCCCACTTCTAAATTTTTTTTCCAAAAATACAAAAATATTTTTATTTTGCCTTTTTCTTGTTTGATCTTTTTGTTTGTTTGTGATCTTGTTTGCGTAGTCATGATGTCTCAAGAAAATACCAAATTCTGTGCTTTTTGCAATACTACTAATTGTTGGGGATATAACCCCACGATATGGCCCGCCATAACTGGGTCGGGTTACGTTGATGGCGACTTATGAAGCGGGACTTAAGATGGGCTGAAGATGCTCAAGCCCTCAAAGCCTACAAGGCGGCTTGAGAAGTGGGCCAACTCATTGGGCCAGAATCAGAAGGCGTCGGCTCATCGTCCGAAGTACAAGTCACAATATAAAGTTTCTTTACATAGGAAGCAAGACAACTAGGAAGCATATCACATCACGGATCGCAACAAGACCCAGACTTTGTTGTAAACGCAGGGCCTCAACCAATATATAAAGGGGAGCCCATGAGGCAAAAGATTTAGGTTACAAGCTCTCGAGTACTAGGTTATCCAAGTCGCACCCTTGTAATCGAGATCATCATCATCAATATCAATCAAGTAGGAGTAGGATTTTAGCTCCACCGAAAGGGGCCAAACCTGGGTAAAACCCTTGTCTGGCGATTCCGATCAACCCCGTTCAAGCAATCACCTAGCGGCGATGTCCTCACAACTAAGTCCTTTCACAAGGACATCTGCTGTGACAAAACCACGACAGTTGGCTCCCACCGTGGGCCCCACACATAGTGGTTTTGAGTTCTTGAAGGGATCCTTCCCAGGGATCGAGGGATATGCCATCGGCAGGACGACGAAGAGTCACCGCGGCAAGCTCTACATCAATGACACTGACTAGGTTCCCGAGGCCGACTCAATTGAGTACGGGTACCGGGCCCCCTTCGGCAAAATCCACGTCTTCATCGGCAAGATTGGCAAATCAGGGCCCGAGCGGGACATCTGGACAGACATCGTCGAGCCGGCTTGGTGCACGCAACCCGCCCAGATCCAAACCATCCAGAAGCACATCTTTGTTGGCTTTACACAAGGGGTTGACCTCGCAAACTCAGAGTCGGTGTCAGTGTACACAAACAGGGGTATTTGTTTCCCCCTGACTAGTGCACATACTTGTATGACCTCTCGGGCAATCCGATCCTGCCGGGCTTATCAAGCTCAAGAAGATGAAATTGAAAGGAGATCACCTTAGGGAAGCCTCCCTTGCCGGGCAAGAGAGCCCGACCAGGTTGAGGCTGCACCTGAGGGACATGACCAGTTCGCCCCGGCAAGTCTTCCGGGGCCGTCAAGCTCAGTACCTACCAGGCTCTTTGCCGCAGGCCTCCACCAAGACGCCAACGCTCCACCTCATCACACGTCGACTGCCAATTAATGTAGTGTCAAGCTCTCAAGTAACTAGGTGGATCCTGTCAGGCACGTGGCAGCATGGTGAAGGGGATATTAGCTTTATTGACACCCGTTTAGATGGCGTGTCACGCTAATAAGGAGAAGATGGATAAGCGGCACGTCAAGCTTGCCGGGCTTCAACCTCAGCATGACACCTAGCAATGCATTTAATGCACTTTGTCCTAACTGCCAGAGTTAGGTATGATAACACTATTAGATATCAAATCATATCAAAATGACTATTTTGCCACTGTGGTCGCCCCTTAAGCTATAAAAGGAGGCCCGAGGCAACCTAGCAAAGGGTTCGGAGAATGGTTCCCTCAACACTTGTACAAGCACAACTGCTCTCCCCGAGGCACCCTTGCCAGGCTAGACTGCTTTGCTCCTTCGTGCTCATCTAGCACAATCCACCACAGGAGGAGTAGGGTTTTATGCTACAAAGCGGCCCAAACCTGGGTAAAAGAGAGCAGTCCATCGCCATGCTGCCCTGTTGCTTCTGCTCTTTGTGCAATGTGAGCATCCCTTCGCCGAGCCACAGAGGGGCATCCCTGCCCCATAGGTGATCGTGCTTCCACGCCGACATCTTTGGCGTGCCAGGTAGGGGGTGTCGCTTGCCTGAACCTGGAGCTGCAGCCCGCACGTCGATCTTCATCCTCCTCCTGCGTCACCATTCGATTCCATGAAAAAGAGCAGAGCGGCGACAACGTCCCGTGTTCTAAAGGACCCTTCGTCCATGGCTGCGGGCGCCGCAGCCACGGCGGACGGAGTATGCGGCATGGATGTCATGGTCACCGTAGATAATGCAGCTGTAGCTCTTGCCGCGACCTCCTTCGACCATAGGACGTGACAACAGCGATGCAGGGGCGGACAATATGATTGTCTTTGAGCCACACCCCACGGCGTTGATGTTCTCCCTTCAGGGATGAACGTTCAGCCGAGCCGTGGGCCACGGCAAATCCATCGGGTCTCTGCCCGGATCAGCAGAGCAGCATTGTTGTGGAGAGAATCACGGCAAGGCATATTCCATCTTATCCCAGTAAGTCTCGCCACACATCACAATACATGACAATAATATTGCACATGGATTAAGTACCAACTTCCGTGTGCGAGACTTCCAAGGGAAGGAAGGGTTCAGGCCTCCGCAACAGTGGCAATTGCAAGATTAAGAAAAGATAAGTTGTGAAACCTTTTTGGTTTTGGACTCTTTTATTTATCCTTCGCAACTCCTTTAGTTTAAACCCCAACGCTTGTATGAGATATCCATAACACGAAGGGAATTTTCCATGATAGCTTGTATCCTCGTCAGTTTCGAGTCCACTCAACAGTCCAGGGAGCTGCATTGAGAACATCGAAGGGAAACTTGCCAATGGCGCCTATGCTTGCAGAATGATAGAGGTCCGCCCTCACAGCCGCACAGCTAGTGTCTGCCCCATCAAGCTCCCAGCATGCGCAGGTTCTATAATCATACAAGAACAATGGGCGAAAACAAACTTAAAGGATAGCATCAATTCACACAACTACTTAAAGTACTATTACATTCTAAAGAGTAGCAAGGCCTAACATAAGGCTAAAATATGTCTTCTTGTTTGGCAACATTACAGGAAGCGCAGCATGAGAAATTAGTCCCGGCGCCCTCCTTGTACCCGGGGCACATGAAGAACCTTTTCGGCCAGAGGCCCGACAACTTGCACCATGACATAAGTGTCCATCCCGGCCGACAACTTCTTGAAGGACCAGAGAGATCGACGTCAGGGTGACGCTGTGCAAAGTTGACAAGGATGGTGAAAATAGTGTCCCAAGCAAACTTCAGGGACTCACCGGCGAATCAAGCAGATCTATCATCTTCATATGTCTTCAGTCCATCAATGGGGCCTTCGAGAAAGTGTGTCAGCTTGACGCTCGGGGCCTCGTCTCATTGATGGAGAAGGTCAAACTCTTACTACTAGGGAAAAGCCTAGCAGTAGCGCCGGTTTTTGGCCTATCAGTAGCGCGGGTAGGCGCGCTACTGATAAGGCACTACAGCTAATGCTTAGCAGTAGCGCCTACAGGCACTCACTACTGCTATATCTACTTAGTAGTAGCGCTTTCCTAGTCAAGGGCCAGTGCTAATTACTAGTAGCGCTTTCGAAAACAATTGCTACTACTATCATTTCCTATTCCATTTCTCTTGAATTTTAGGTCGTATTCATATACCTGTATACAATTTTTCATACATTAGCAATTTAGAGATTGTTTTTATATCATAATGAGTTATTAAATCACTAGGTGAAAGAACCTTCGATTAGTTTCAAGTGCATGGATCCAAAGTAACCAATGGTCACTTTGGATCCATCCATTTGAAACTAATCGGCGGTTCTTTCACCCAATGACATAATAACTTATCATCATCATCATCATCATCATTATAATATCATTAACAACTTATCATAATAATACATCACTGTCACATAACTCCTCATAATCATCATTTTCGTCCAATGTCATATAACAACTTCGTCACTAGTTATAATAACAACTCCTCATCATCATCATCATAGTAATCATAATCACTACTCCTACTCAGCATCACCATCAAGTCTAAGACATTGTAGTCATATATAAGCTAACCTACTCCTCTCTCCTAGCTAAAATAGCATAAAACAGATAAACCGGTCCTTCACCATAATGGAGAATGGACATAAACCTATCTCCAACTTGTGGCTTGCGCACATTCATTTTGTCTCCAATTATTTGCGTGTGCGCATTCATCACTTTGCTCCATTCTTTGATTTTGAGCCTTCCATCATTTGAAGAAATCGAGTATGCAGTATGGTAAGCCTCCGAAGGAGTTGGTCGTAAGCTAACCATATGCATATCACCTTTGGTAAATAGCATATCAGGCACAACCTGCTTCGGGAGCCTCTGTTTAAAAATGGAATAGTAACATATATAGTTAGCAATGGTTTACTTAAGAATAATGTATGCAATGAAGTTACCATCATTAACAAAATCTTACCAAGTTTTTGGCAATGAAGTTATCACCAAGCAATGTATGGACTAGTGGCACGTATCTAGTATAATTTGGGCTGATAGAGTGATTGTTTTTGAAGGCCTCAACATCTTCTATGAATGAGACAAGATAACCTTTCTCCTCACAATTAAGCTTGGAGTCATAGCTGTAGTATGTGTTGTCTACTACCTTCCGAGTATTTCTTGAAGATAAGAAATAAGCTGAAAATTATAAATAAATAAGTTTAGTACGGACGAACACCAAATAGTTTTAAATTAACAACATAAATTGCTGAACTTAACAAATTAGTTTGGCAAACTCACATCTAGGAAAAACTGGAGGCATATCCACATCCACCCAGATGTCGATATTATCATCATCATCATAATCTTCGGGACGAATATCAAATCTTATTCGCATTCCCTCCTCAAATCCATATGACATGCAGAGAGCATCCCAATTAGAGCAACCAAAATGGGAGCGATCGACCGCATTGTAGAACTTAACCAGAAACTCATAACCATGTTTAGTTCTTAAGTGAGCCCTCCTCGTCTCCACATTCTCAAAGTCATCTAAACCAAAACCAAGCTTCTCCAATACATATGGTCTAGCATGGCACGGGATGTACTAATCGAATTGAAAAAAATCCATAAATTACATGTTGAAAAAAAGAAGCACAAGTGATGATATTAATTACGATGAAATTCTTGTCGTTGCGTACCGTACAAACATCGAAGGTATCTTCCAGCTTCACGGTGAAAAACCTATCGTTTTGCAGGTGAGGAAACCTGTCGCACACACCTCGGTCATCGTAGCAGTACACACACTCCGGGATCCCATCGTCATCAGACATCCCCTGTGTTCAAAGTTTAAAGATTATAACTCGACGGCAAAACCCAAAAAATCCGGCATGACCTTTGCTAAAAAAGGACATATCGAGCACCTGAAATTTGCCGGAACGGAAATTAATCAACACTCCGGCAAAACATAGGCCACTTATTGATGGTCATTGCATTTCAATGGTTCAAAATATGAAAAAAAAACATTTGAAAATATCTTATATATAATCCTAACACTAAATAAACTAGTTTTATTAACTACTTACTAAATAAACTAGTTTTATTAACTACTTACTAAATAAACTAGTTCTATTAAGCACTTACTAAATAAACTAGTTCTATTAAGCACTTAATATAAATAAACTAGTTATAATAATCACTTACTAAATAAACTAGTTACCTATGATTTGCAAAAACAGAGACAAGGGAGGGAGGGAGGGAGGAGAGAGGAGGGGAAGGGGGCGGCCGGAGGAGGAGGAGGAGGGGCCGACCGGAGTAGGAGGAGGGAGGGGCAGTCGGAGGAGGAGGAGGGAGGGGCTGTGGGAGAGGGATGCCGGCGGAGGAGGGAGGAGGGGGCGGCCGCAGGAGGAGGGAGGAGGAGGGAGGAGGGCACAGTGGGAGGAGGAGAGACGGAAGGAGGGAGTACCTCGGTGGCGGACGGACAATGGCGGCCGGCGGCGGCGACGAACGACAACGGTTATCGGCGCGGGCGGGAGTGACTGAGAGAGGGAGAGTGAGTGAGAGAGACAGGGTCGGCCGTACGTGTGGGGATAAGGTAGGGTTAGTAGTAGCGCGGGCATGAGAAAGCGCTACAGCTAAGGAAATAGCAGTAGCACCGCAAGGCATAAGGCGCTACTGCTATAACTAGCTGGACGGCGAGGTCATGGCAATGGGAGCAGCAGCGTGGTTTAGAGATGACGTGCTACTGCTATTTTCTATTCAGCAGCGTGTTTTCCCAGAACGCGCTGCTGCTAAATAGCAGTAGCATCGTGTTTTGAAGAGCGCTGCTGGTAATATTCTATGTATAAGGTTTTCCCTAGTAGTTGTTCATCTTGGCGATCTGGGATGAGATGCACTCAGCTATATTGCTTAGGCTCTTTGACCAGAGGTCCTACAAATCAACCTAGTGCTTGAGTTTGAGTTTTGCAACCTTTCGGAGAGTCCCGACAACATTTGCCTCTTCCTCCAAGACCTTCTCTCTATCCTTGGCCCCTCAAGATCCTTTTCCAAGCTGGAAAGTTTAACATTCAAATCCTCCATGGTACTAGAGTCAGTAGTCAGATCCCGGTCCTTGGTTGCGGGCTGTGTTTGCAGCCCCTCTAGCGTGTTGGCTGCCTTCCCCGCTTCTTCTTGTAGGGCCTCGGTCTCCTTCTTGCTCCGACAAGCTCTTCCTCTAGCTTTTCCACTTGTGTTTCGAGCACTGTTTTGGCTTTGGAAGCCGCGGCAAGGTTATCAGCAACCTCCTTGAGTTTGGCTGCCGCATCTGAGTCCGCGAGTCTATGGCTTTCTTGTGGTTGTCCTCCAGATCCTTGGTACGCTGCTGAACAAGGCTTTCCAGCTCATCATCCTTACCTCGAAGAGTGTCAACCAGAGCCTGCTTCATGTCTGCCTTGTATTATTGGGACCACTCGAGGGGGCTGGCTTTCCACTACCCCCCTAAAAAACTGTCGGATTCAGGGCTCCGCAGACCCAAGAAAGGTTCGAACTCTGGTGTGTGTGTGTGTGTGAAGAACTCCACCACACCAACCAGCCAGTTCGTCGCCCCCATGGCCTAGCTCGATGAACAAGGAAGAAAACATACACGGCATTTTACGCAGGTTCGGGCCACCTTGAGGTGTAAGACCCTACTCTTGCTTTGTGGTGGATTAGCCTAGAGAGGGGCTGAGGATGAACTAGTACAGAGGAAGAACAACCTCACGGGGTCTATTCTAGTGCGGGTATGAGGTCTCCCATTTCTATGGTGGTGGCTAAGATATTTTTATAGTGGCCTTGGTCCTCTTCCTCCAAACGAACGCGGGAAGGGATCCCATAGTGGCCAATTTCGAAGGGGGACAAGAAGTACATCATATCATGGTGAAAGGTGGTCTTCGCCTGCAAAGATGCTAGTCGTGATGCCATGGTGGGCTCGGCGATGACATCCGTCCTGGCGGTCTTGGTATTGTTGCATGGGAATGGAAACCTTTGGGTGATTCCTCGGGATCCCGCACCTGCGCTTGCCTCCTTAGCACCAAAGAGGAAACCTGCTGCCATGCGCCCGCTGGTGCCCGCCTGGCCTTGGTCGTCATGGCTGGCATCACCTCAACCTCATGAGGTGGGCGCCTGCATAGAAATCTCCGCTCCTCGGGAGCCAGCCTGAAGGGGACGCTTCCTCCGGAGGTCTCGGTGTCGTCCACCTCGCGAGGCTTGGCCCCTCGCGAGGGTCTTGTCTTGAAGGTGTTGAAGATGGGCCATACCAGGCCATTGAAGGAGCCACGCCGTAGGCCGTAGGCAGGTATGTCTGGGTACCTTGGTTCCCAGAACGCCGACAGTAGCCCCCGGGCCCAAGGCGCGCTCGGACTTGGCTTCGAGGCGAAGCCAACGGGCAAGGGCAAAGCGCTGCGGGCACCAATCGCCTACGGGCCCAGACGACATGTGGTGCTTGATGGGATGTGGGCGTCTACACTTCCCACGCCGCCTCGGCAACTGCCCGGCTAACAACTGGCACCTGTTGCTCAGCCTTTTGAGGGAGTCATGGATTAGGGGGTCCTCAAGTGTCGGGGCTATTTGATATGGGCCAGACTGATGGGCCGTGAAGATACAAAGCGGAGGACTTTCCCCCGTGTCCGGGTAGGACTCTCATATGCGTGGATGGCAAGATTGGTGTCTGGATATGTAATTTCCTTCCTCTACAAACCGAGTCTGTACAACCCTAGGCCCCTTAGGTGTGTATATAAACTGGAGGGTTCAGTCTGTAGAGGCTATTAGAATTCTCATAGGCTAGACATATAGGGTTTAGCCATTACGATCTCGAGGTAGATCAACTCTTGCGACCCCTATAATCATCAAATACAATCAAGCAGGACGTAGGGTTTTACCTCCATTAAGAGGGCCCAAACCTGGGTAAACACCATGTTCCCTTTGTCCCTTGTTACCTTCGATCCTCAGATGCACAGTTCGGGATCCCCAACCCGAGATCGGTCGGTTTTGACACCGACATTGGTGCTTTCATTGAGAGTTCCACTATGTCGTCGGCAGAAGGATCAATGGCCTGTTCGATCATCGACAACGATGCTGTTTCCGGGGAAACTTTCCTCCCTGGTCAACTTTTTGTGTTCCACGACTTCACTCTGCGTGCCAATTCAACTAGTCACCTTGAACAGATCGACAACTACGCCCCGGTCCTCACATTAGGTTCGGAAACCTGAATTATATCGCTGATTTCCGAGGAGACTTTATCTTCGAAGGGTTCTCGGCCTCGACCGTTGTTCCGTATCTACAAGAAGGAAACTTGTCGGATCCACCATCAGGCTCCGTTCAAGGATCAACCATCGTTCCTGCCCTAGCCTTAGATCCAGAGTGGACCAGCCTTCCCGAAGACGGGAGTATGAACCCTGCCGGACCCTCTCCTACTACGGAGCTCCCTGCTGTAGACCCAGAGGTGACCATCTTATCGGCAGGCCTGGAATCAAACAGGACTCTCCCTGTCATCGGGAAGCCGGACTCACCTCTGGATGCTAACTTTGAACTCTCGAGGTCTGCGTCCATCGAGCACAATCAGGTGGCGTTCTCCATGCCTAGCTCTGCAGGTCCTCAATCACCCGTCCAGCCCTCGCTCTAAATGAGGCTCTGGACTTAATGCGATCTCTCCCTATTACGGAAGTATCACTTCCAAACTACGCCCAGCCCAAACTAGGGGCCGAGAGTGGGGAACTTTACGTCCCACCCGCCACCCACTTGATTGCCACCGTCGAGGACCTAACAGACATGCTAGATTACACCTCCGAGGATATCAACGGCATGGACGATGATGTCGGAGCCGAATCAGGCCAAAACCCACCCATCACTGGACGTTGGACGGCCACTTCTACATACGACATGTACATGGTGGATATGCCCGAAAAGAAGGACGACTATGGCACTTAGGATCGGATCGACGACAAGCCCGTCCAAGCACCACCAAAGCGCCGACGTCAGCGGCGCCGCTCACGATCGCGTCGGGAAAAGGACAGTAATACCGGCACCGGAGACAATAACACCCCAGACAACACCGAAGACTCCGACCACCCCGTCGAGCCTACCCTCAAGCAGGATGAATGGGAAGAAGGACAAGTCAACCCGGACAAACCTGTCGATCGCGAGGATTCGGAGGATAGTTACTATCTATCGATCTCCGAGGAAGATGTTATCCTTGGTATCGAAGATTTTATCATACCATAGGAACCCCTCAAATAGGAACGGTTCAAGCGACAACTTGTCTCCACTGCGAGGAGCTTGAAAAAGAAACATCAACAACTTCAAGCCGAACATGATACTCTCAACGATAGATGGACTAAGGTCCTGGCTATTGAAGAATATAGTTTCGAGTGCCCAACAAAAAGCTACCTGAAGCGCAGGCTGCTACCACAATTTGACGATGAGGCCCTCGAGCCAATACCATCAAGATATAATCATGTTGATGAACAAGACCGACCACCATGTGTACGTGATAAAGTGGCTACTTACGCCGACCACCACCTCGCCGTCGAGGCAAAGAGGCAGCGGCTCCTCACTATACTTACAACTTACGTCAGGACCTGGACAATAGAGCCGGTTAGACTAGATCAATCTATGGATCAATGGGACGTGCTCCAACATGAGACGACGGCCATCAAGCTTGGCGTGATAAGCATAACCAAACTCTGGCCGAAAACCAAACATAGATGTCATCCGAACTCCGCCATGACGTTGCCCAATACAGAGGCGCCGCACACCGCTTGTGCTTTACGGATGTGGTAATGTAACACCAGTTTCCAAAAGAGTTTAAACCCATAAACATTGAAGCATATGATGGAACGACAGGTCCTGTTGTAAGGATTGAAGATTTTCTTCACCATATTCACATGGCTCGTGGTGACGATCTCCACGCCATTAAATACCTCCCCCTAAACCTAAAAGGACCAGCATGACACTGGGTGAATAGCCTCCCAGAGAACTCTGTTGCCAGCTCAGAAGACTTGGAGGATGCTTTTCGAGACAACTTCCAAGGTACTTATGTCCGGCCACCGGACGCTGATGACCTTAGTCACATAGTCTAGTAACCTGGAGAGTCTGCCCGCAAACTCTGGACTCGATTCTTAATTAAAAAGAACCAAATCGTCGACTGTCCGGACACCGAAGCTTTAGTGGCCTTTAAACATAGCGTCCGTGACGAATGGCTCGCCCGACACCTCGTTCAGGAAAAGCGGAAGACCATAGCAGCTCTTACTACACTTATGACCCACTTCTGCGCGGGCGAAGATAGCTGGTTGGCTCATAGAAGCAATAGTACCAGCGACTGAGGGAGTCCTGGACTAAGGGGTCCTCGGGCGTCCGACCTACTAGACATGGGCCGGATTGATGGGCTATGACGATACAAACACCGAAGACTCTACCCGTGTCCGGATGGGACTCTCCTTGGCGTGGAAGGCAAGCTTGGCATCCAAATATGAATAGTCCTTTCTCTGCAACCGACTTTATGTAACCCTAGATCCCTTTGGTGTCTATATAAACCGGAGGGCTAGGTCCGTAGACATATATCCTCATAATCATAGTCAGACAGGGTAGAGTTTAGGGTTTAGCCGTTACGATCTCGTGGTAGATCAACTCTTGTAATACTCATATTCATCAAGATCAATCAAGTAGGAAGTAGGGTATTACCTCCGTAGAGAGGGCCCGAACCAGGGTAAACATTGTGTCCCTTGTCTCCCATTACCATCGACCTTAGACGCACAGTTCGGGACCCCCTACCCGAGATCCGCCGGTTTTGACAGCGACATTGGTTTTTCATTGAGAGTTCCACTGTGCCATTGTCAAAAGGTTCTATGGCTCCTTCGACCATCTACAACAACGCTTTCCAAGGGGAAGTCTTCCTCCCCGGACAGATCTTTGTATTCGGCGGCTTCACACTATGGGGCAAATCACTTGGCCATCTGGAGCAGATCGAAAGCTACGCCCCTAGCCATCATGTCAGATTTGGAAGCTTGAACTACATCGCGGATATCCGCGGAGACTTGATCTTCGACGGATTCGAGACCACGGCAGCCGCTCCCTGCCACCACGATGAACATGACGTAAATCTGTCATCGGACCATACCCAGGATATAGTACCTATAGCTGCTCTGGCCCTAGATCCCGAGTAGATCGCGCCATCCGAAGACGGGAAGCTCAACCCCGCCGCGGAAGCCGCAGACTCAGCGGCGGTGGAGCCGCACACAGACCTAACTTCAAGTGACATCTGTGTCACTGGAACCATGGACTCGTCTTCGGCTACAGGTTCCGAACCTTGTGTGTCCGCGTACGTCGAGCTTGATTGGTCATCGATCATCGAATTCAGCTCCATGGACATCTTCCGACACTCACGTTTGGGCGACATGTTAAACTCACTAAAAAATCTATCCCTGGCGTGGGACTCTTAGCCGAATTATATCCGGTTCGAACTGGAGGCTGATGATGGAGAATTTCGTTTCCCACCAACCACCCACTTCGTAGCCACTGTCGAGGACCTAGCCGACACGCTCGATTACGGCTCCGAAGACATCGACGGTATGAACGACGATGCAGGAGAAGAGGAGGCCCAAAACCCGCCGTTCACCGGACGATGGACGACCACCTCCTCATATGACATATGCACGGTGGATGCACCAAAACAAAATAGCGGCGATGACAAAGAGAATCCAGTTGAGGATGAACCTCCTAAGACAGAACCAAAGCGCCGGCGTCAGCAGCACCACTCTAAATCACGCTGCAGCAAAGACATCAACACTGGCACGGGAGATGATAACACTCTGCACGGTGCCGAAGACAGAGAAGATCCCGACGAATGAACTGCCGAGCAGGACGATCAGGAAACGGGCAAGTTAGCCCTGACGAACAGGCCATAAACGATGACTCGGAGGACAGTAATTATCTTCCACTCTCTGAAGATGAGGTGAGCCTCGGCAGCGCAGATTTTATCATGCCTGAGGAACCTTAGGAGCAGGAATGCTTTAAGCGCCGGCTAATAGCCACTGCAAGGAGCCTGAAAAAGAAGCAGCGGTAGCTCCAAGCTGACCAAGATCTGCTCAACGATAGATGGAGTGATGTCCTAGCAGCCGAAGAATATAGCCCCAAGCGCCCAGCCAAAATTTACCCGAAGCGCAAATTGCTTCCTCAGTTCGATGACGAGGTGCCGGAGCCCATACCATCACCGCACAATGCGGCTAACCGACCACCACGCGGTCGGGACAAAGCGACAACTCAAGCCGAACACCAGCCCGCCCCACCTCACCGTAAAGGCAGAGACAACACATCTTGTGGTCCCACATATGACCTTTGGCAGGACCTGGACAATAGAGCAGGACATACCAGATCTATCTACGGATCGCGAGGACGTGCCCCGTCACGTGACGACGACTATCTATTCGGACGTGATAAGCCTATTCACACCTGGGCCGAAAACCGCAGACGGACTCCATCAGAGCTACGTCACAATGTGGCCCAATATAGAGGCGCCGCACACCCTCTTTGCTTCACAGACGAAGTAATGGAGCACGAATTCCCAGAAGGGTTTAAACCCATGAATATCGAATCATATGATGGAACAACTGATCCCGCGTATGGATCGAGGATTTCCTCCTCCATATCCACATGGCCCGCGGAGGCGACCTTCATGCCATCAAATAACTCCCACTAAAGCTCAAAGGGCCAGCTCGGCACTGGTTAAACAGTCTTCCCGAAAACTCTATTGGTAGTTGGGAGAATTTGGAAGACGCCTTTCGCAACAACTTCCAAGGTACATATGTCCGGCCACCAGATGCTGATGACTTAAGTCACATCGTCCAGCAGCCAGGAGAGTCAGCAAGGAAGCTCTGGACTAGGTTCTTAGTTAAAAAGAACCAAATTGTCGACTGTCCGGACACGGAAGCCCTAGCGGCCTTCAAACACAGTGTCTGGGACAAATGGCTGTTCCGCCACATCGGTCAAGAAAAACCAAAATTCATGTCAGCCCTTACCGCTTTGATGACCCGTTTTTGCACGGGAGAAGACAGCTGGCTCGCTCATAGAAGCAACAGCACCAGCGATTCAGGCACTTCTGAAGTCCGAGACGGCAATGGCAAACCACAACGCAACAAACACAAACGTCGCAATGATAATGAAAGAACGCGCGACACAACAGTCAACACCGGATTCAGCGGCCTCAAACCCAGTCAACGGAACAAGCCATTCAAGGCAAACAGAGACAGTCCATCCAATTTAGACAAAATATTGGATTGGCCCTGCCAGATTCATGGCAACCCCGATAAACCAGCTAATCACACCAACAGAAGCTGTTGGGTCTTCAAGCAGGCCGGCAAGGTCAACACCAAACACAAGGGGAGGCGGCCCGGTGATAGCGATGACGAAGAGACTCACCAACCAAATACCGGGGGTCAGAAGAAATTTCCCCCAAAGTAAAAACAGTGAACATGGTATACATGACACACACCTCTACTCGGGAGCATGAGAAGCACTCCCTCCGGACTGAGGATCATACTACGGTTACTTCGGCCGAAGAACAAAGCGGCCTTATTAAACTGCATGCCTTGTCGTCCATTAAGCCGCCGGTCTCCATTCAGCAGGACCGACCAATTTTGGAGCGGGATTAGCAGTTCGAATTCCGCCACCCGCCTCATACACCTGCGAAATCTGTATCGCGCATACATAACTATGCACTTAAAATACCATGGGCATCGGCGGAAGCACAATACGGACGGGCTTACAAGAACAAACATAACCTCCTTCCTTTTTCTTTCTTTTATAACTAATTTTTCATTTTCATTATCCTTTACCACAGGTGACTCGCAGGGTGGTCATCTCACCGACTTTATCGGAGTTGAGGTTTGTACATTCACCCAAAGGCTACTCCTTTTAAGGAGCCCCTTAATTGAGGAAAGGCGGCGCAGACGTGCGACAGGAGGTCCAAAACAATTTTTTGTAGACCGCACTCTCTATTTTGTGAGCTTGTAAAGTGCCTTCTTCCTCAGCCGTCGACCCCTGGCATGTCAAATAGCCGGGGTTGTGGCATTATTATATACAAAACTACGATTGGCATATCACTCAGGTTCTAGTGAACATAATCCGTATCCAGTATTCACTTTCCTCTAAAAGAACTGAATTTTGCTCCTCTAGTTATTTCACACACGCACCCCAACATAACTTGCCAGGGGCTCGGGATTGGAACAAAAAGAGTTGCCAACAAGTCCGAACAGCTTTACAGCATACTTCGGCATCGCGAGTTTGGCCTTATATGCATCATCTCCGAATCATGTCTTGGGTCAATAGATGGGTTGCCCGGCTCCTGTGCTTACTACCTTACGTTCCGCTCTATCGGCTAGGGTAGTAAAGGGAGAACTACTGCGATTGTGTTTCCAGTTCATCCGATCAAACACCTCAGTAGAGAAAGCCGAAAACTGACTGTCATGATGCGGCGAGAGCGAGTCAACCACTCGATGACTTATCAGAATCTTTAGCGATTCCCTCCGTATTACACGAAGGACCTTTCTTCAGGTCATACATGTAATGCACCATATTGGGGTAACCACGTACATACCAGGGTCTATATTGTAGACCCACCATAAAACTCTATGGCTAAGTGAAAGTGTTAAAGCCCTATAGTCTGATTGCCTAGTTCGCCGCATTGACACCTCCTTCATGGACCAAGACGTTGGGTTAAGAGTGATCAAGTGCTTTTCTAAACACCCCCCAATTTTCTACGAGGGGGCTGAAGCCGACGACTGGAAAACTTTCAGATTATACAAAAACAGTCGCACAGGAGGATCCAAAGCTTTTAAGCGAATATCATAATATTGTCTTTTGCAATTTCAACACATTTCATTCAAATATCATGCATTTCGACCACTGACCCTCTATCAAGCGGGAACCCTCTAAGACGTCCTTGAAATAATGCTCTGGTGTGTGATGGTCCTTGCCCATGGGTGGACTCTTCGCCGCAACATCGGTTGCCTTCATCTTCGCCCAGTATGTGTTGACGAGGGAAAAGGCCATCCGTGCACCTTCAATGCACGTTGAACGCTTAATGGCGTCGATACGCGGCACCGCATCAACAAGTCATTGCACCAAACCGAGATAACTATTTGGAATTGGCTCAGTAGGCCACGGCCGGACTATGACGTCCTTCATGGCAGAATCAGATATCCTATGGAGCTCGGCCCACTGGGCCATTTGTTCATTCAGTAACAGCGGGACGCTTTGGCACGCCAAATTGTGACCAAAAATGTTCCTCCGTTGCACACCCTTCCCACACTTGGTAAAATTGTGGCGCATCGTAGGCGCTCTTCGGCAGGTCCAAGAATGTGTCTAGAGAGCTCCACATTTGATTAAGCGGGGAATACTTTGGATCACCGAATTTAGTCTGCAATAAGAAGGGCTTACCAGCCACTATCTCCCTAGCTTGTCGGATCTCTTCCCAGGCCGCTCTAGACTCAAACCGTGCTTCTCTCGCCTTTTGTAAAGCCTTGTCAAGATCGGCCGCTTTGGCTTTGTTATCCCTCTCAAGGAATTCGCACTGGGCAGTGGTTTTCTCTAGCTCGCGCACCATGATAGAAATTCTCTCCTCGCACTCGCACCGAGCAGACTGTTCATTTTTCAACTCATCAGCTGCCTTATTGGCAGCCAAATTACTCATCCGGGCTTGCTCCTTGGCTAGGGAAAGTTCAGCCCGAAGAATCTCCATCGCGGTAGCACCATCTGCAGTTATGCGTGTCTCAGTATACAATTCTAGCTTCATGCTCATGTTATCATACATACATATACTGACAGCCCCAGAAACATACCTTGCGCCTCGTCAAGCCACCTGTTGATAAGCGTGATGTCGTCATCCGCCTCATCAATCTTCCACTGTAGATCTACAACCTCTGTGGTTTGGGCAGTAGCCAGGGAGGTAACACCCTGTGTTCCAATTAGTCAGATTATTTCCTGGGCATATCTTTTTGATCCTCTGATCGCCCCCCTTGGGAAGCCAATCAGAGTCTCAGGGGCTACTATCTATACACAGGAGCATTTTGTGTATAAAACACAATCGAAAACATTACAGTACAAACCTCGAAGCCTCTTAGCAGGCTCGTGAAGGCCTCATTCAATCTACTTTTCATGGACAGAACCTTTTCATCCATCGTACCCATCAAGGTACGATGGTCCTCTGAGACGGACGCCTTCGCAGCATGTTCGTCAATATATCCGGCGCTTCTGGATCTCCGGAAGCTGCTGTAGCAGTACGGCCTCCCTTCAAAGGGATCTGTTTATCCGTCCCTAGAGTTGTCTCCAGCTGTAAGATGGACAGCCCGGGGCCTTTATTGTTGGCCCTCGGGCCCTGGGCTACCGAAGTATCACCTTCGGGTAGTGTCTTCATCATCCCCTGCACCACTTGTTGACCAGGAGAGACCCTCCGAGACGACACCTCGAAGTCATCCGCCCTATTGGTCTGGGAGACCGGTGGAGGCGTCTCGCTCTCCATCATATCTGGGAGGAGATACCCCGAGGAAGAAGATTGTTGAAGAAGACCGTGCGCTGAAAACATATATTTTAGATGTTACCTTGGTCACAGGAGAGGAACAGGATATGTTTACAACACCCTTGTTCACTTATGATTTGGCTAAAGGCTTGTCCTCGCCGTGGGACTGCGCGATGACGTCGTCCTCCAAGGCCGAGCCGCTCGACAGTGGCATTTTGCCTCGCTTAGGAGCCTTTTCCTCCCGACCATCGGAGGCGGCCCTTTTCTTACCATGAGGAGAAGGGATGTTGGCTTCTCCTTTACCTTTGTCTCCAGGCAATGGGATTTTGATCTCCCCGGACACATCGTCTCATATACCTTCAGGATGGAGGCCACCTTCAACCCTCCCGCTCTCCGTCTTATCCTCCTTCATAGGCATCTGGTACGGTGCCGGGGTCAGCATCCTTGTTAATATGGGATCCGCTGAGTCTTCGGGAAGGGGGGCCGAACACCTAATTCGCTCTGCTTTCTTTATCCTGCCTTGGAAGAAGATAGTGTGATCAGTATCGCATTACGGCACGCATAGCTAGAAATTGTTCGAGAGTCGAGTGCTTACCGAGGTATCTTGAAGGTTGCGATCGTGGCCGATGTCCTCGGTGGTGTCCGGCCACTGTTTTTGCTTGTCGAAAAACAACTTCCACATTCCTTTGTGTGTAGTACCGAAGAAGTCTTGGAGGGTTCGTGGTCCTTCCGGATTAAACTCCCACATACGGAGAGGCCGTCATTGGCACGGCAGAACTCGTCGGACCAGCATTACTTGAACCACGTTGATAAGACCAACGTCCTTCTCAAGGAGGCTCCGGATGCGGCTCTGTAGAGTTTTCACTTCGTCAATTGATCCCTAGTCCAGCCCCTTATTAATCCATGATGCAAGATGTAACGGAGAGCCAGATCGAAAAACAGGTATAGCCGCCCACTTGGTACCGTGGGGTTCATTGACGTAAACAGTAACACCCTCGATGCGACTATATCTCCCACGTGTCGAGGCACGACTTAGAGGCATAATCGCATTGACGGCATATGTCGCAAGTAAGGCAATCTTCACAACATCCCATGTAATATAAATAATAAAGGGGAGATAACATAGTTGGCTTACACTCGCCACGTCAAACAAGGTACATAAATAACATTACATCATCCAAACACTCATGGCCCGACTACGGCGCCAAAATAAAAGATAACCCAACATGCGACACGGTCCCGATCACCCCAACTGGGCACCACTACTGATCATCAGGAAAGGAAACATAGTAACGTTGAGAATCCTCGTAGAACTCCCACTTGAGCTCGAGCGCGTCACCTGGAGCGGAATCATCAGGCCCTGCATCTGGTGTAATAGGAATCTGTGAGCCACAGGACTCAGCAATCTCTCACCCTCGCGATCAACACTATTTAAGCTAAATAGGTAAGGTAAGGTAAAAATATGTGGAGCTGCAGCAAGCGACTAACATATGTGGTGGCTATCCTGTTCGCAAAAGAGAGCGAGAAGAGGGGGCAAAGCGCGAGCGAGAAACTAGAGAGCAACCTGCGCAAGCATTACTCCAACACCGTGTCCACTTCCCGGACTCCGCCGAGAAGAGGCCATCACGGTAACACACTCAGTTGATTCGTTTTAATTAAGTTAAGGTTCAAGTTATCTACAACCGGACATTAACAAATTCCCATCTGCCCATAACCGCGGGCACGGCTTTCCAAAGTTCAAATCCCTGCAGGGGAGTCCCAACTTAGCCCATGACAAGCTCTCACGGTCAACGAAGGAATAGACCTCCTCCCGAGACGTTCCGATCAGACTCGGTATCTCGGTTCTTGAAGACACTTCGACAGGTTAAAACAAGACCAGCAACACCGCCTGAATGTGCCGACAAATCCTGATAGGAGCTGCACATATCTCTTTCTTAGGGCACACTCAGATTGTCTTAGGTACGGGTAGGCCAGCCCAGAGTTGCCCCTGGTGGCCACCGGCAGCTGACAGGTGGACCAACACTTAGAGGAGCACTGGCCCGGGGGGTTTAAAATAAGATGACCCTCGGGCTCCGGAAACCCAAGGGAAAAAGAGGCTAGGTGGCAAATGGTAAAACCAAGGTTGGGCATTGCTGGAAAAGCTTTAATCAAGGCGAACTATCAAGGGGTTCCCATTATAACCCAACCGCGTAAGGAACGCAAAATCCGGGAACATAACACCGATATGACGGAAACTAGGGCGGCAAGAGTGGAAAAAAACACTAGACGAGAGGCCAAGCCTTCCACCCTTTACCAAGTATATAGATGCATTATGATAACATGGCAATATAATGATATCCCAAAAAGTAAATAAATGTTCCAACAAGGAACGGCCTCCAATGTTCACCTGCAACTAGCAACGCTATAAGAGGGGCTGAGCAAAGCGGTAACATAGCCAATCAATGGTTTGCTAGGACATGGTGGGTTAGAGGTTTGACATGGCAATTTTGGAGGCTTGAAAGCAAATGGTAGGCATCGTAGCATTGGCATAGCAAAAGAGCGAGCAAACTAGCATAGCAAAGATAGTAGTGATTTCGAGGGTATGATCATCTTGCCTGCAAAGTTGTCAGAGTTGACTGGATCCTCGAAAGCAAACTCAACGGGCTCCTCGTTAGCGAACTCGTCTCCCGGCTCTACCCAAACAAGACAAACAAGCAAACGGAACACAATCAACCACGTGCAAGGATCAACCAATATGATGCAAACATGGTATGCTATGCGGGATGCGATGCGGGATGCATATGCAAGATGTGACAGGAAATGCAAGATCCTGGCCTCAACATGGAAAACCAAGTGTGCCACTGGAAAGATGAGATGAAATCGCTTGAAAACGATATTCAAATATGACCATGTTCTGCGATTTACAGCAAGTAGCCATCTAAATTCAATGAGATGAACATGCTACAGCACTCAAACATGGCAACAAAAGACATGGCAGGGATGCATTCAAGATGCTTAACAAAAGTCTAGCACTGAGATACGGCCAATTCATCCATTAACAGGGTCAAACAAGCATGGAAAAATGCATATGGTAAACAGATTTCAGACTTGGTGAAATTAACACTTGTCTGGAATCTCAGATCAGGTAGCACTCTCGCGATCAACAAAACTACATGCTACAGGACCTGACATGGCAAAGTAAAACATGGCAATGAGCTACTCAAAAAGCTTAACAAAAGTCCCTTAGTGACCTTGAGCCAAAAGGGATCAGAAAACACATTTGCAAGCATGTGAACATGGCAAAAGCATAATCAGTTTTCAGACTTAGTGAAAACTGGCACATGCTGAAACATATCTCAAGTAGGCATGTTTACGAGCTCGATGCACTCACTACGGTGCAAGTCATGATAAGCTAAGCATACATCCATCAAGAATACACAAAATTCAAGCTAGACAAGGCAAGAACAATAGCATAGCATGCACGGATCAACTACAACATCGTCGGCAAAATCGCTAACAAGTAGACAATCTGCCCAGTTTCACGAAGTAGCAAAAGTAGAGCTCGATTGACTCAAGCTAGGTTGCTCCATAATTGCAAACAAAGACATGGATGGATAGAGAACTACAATATTAACAAAACATCCTTACTGATCATCCTCAAAAGAGGCACGGATCACTAGGAAACAACATGAACATATGGCAACATGAGATAAACAGCTCAAGGACTTAGTGGAAATGCTAAGTCCCTGAAATCAGAATTACCAAGTGCCTCACTTTGCAAGCTCGTGCTAGTCACCACATACATCACAAAAATACATGGGTTGCACCTATGTAAAGATGGCAAAACCCTTAAAAAACATATGTAGAGCTCATGGGCATATCATGCACACAATAATCATGGCAAAAATGACAAATGCCTAAATGGAGCAGCAGATCTGACAATAATCTCAAGTAGCCCTCTTCTAACAGCATTTCGGGCATCAAGGTGAACTCAAATGAAAATGATGCAATCGAAGGAAATGATGTACTCTCTGATACGAACATTTTGATATGCTATATGCCCAAATCGGAGCTACGGATGAGGAGATACGACACGATGAACAGGAGCATATGGATCTGAGATTTGAGGACTTAGGGAAAAATCCGAAGTCAACCTAGGTTTTACTGTAGCCTCCCGATCCGGATCTGGGGAAGGGCACTGTAGCGGCGGCGGATCCGAAGCTCGCCGGTGACGAGAGCTTGCCGGTGGAAGGAGAGCTCGTCGGGGCCTTGGCCGGCCGGCGAGACAGCGACATTGCGGCGACGGTGGACGGAGAGGCGGAGGGGCGAGGCGGTCGACGCCTACTCTGGCCGGCGCGGCGTCCTGCGGCGGCGCGGTGGCATCCGGTGGCAGAGCTCACCGGAACCGGAGAGACGGCGTGGAGGCGGCGGCGCGCTCCGGCCCGACGCTTGCGGGCGGCGGGGTCGATCGGGGCGGGCGGCGCACGGTGCGGGCCGCGGGGGCCCTGCCTGGGCTCGGCGGGCCGGCGGTGGAGAGAGGCGGCCGGGCGTATGGGGAGGTGCCACGTGGCGGCGGCGAGTGCAGCGGAAACGTCCGGCACCGGCGAACGTTGTCCGGCGCACGGAGGAAGAAGAGGGCTAGGGTTTCGAGGGAGAGATCCGAATTTTTGGAGGAGGACCTATTTATAGGCATAGAGGGAGCTAGGAGAGTCCAAATGAGGTGCGGTTTTCGGCCACGCGATCGTGATCGAACGCTCTAGATGATGGAGAGGGTTTAGGTGGGTTTTGGTCCAACTTGGAGGGGTGTTGGGCTGCAACACACACGAGGCCTTTTCGGTCCCTCAGTTAACCGTTGGAGTATCAAACGAAGTCCAAATGATGCGAAACTTGACAAGCGGTCTACCGGTAGTAAACCAAGGCTTCTTGGCAAGTCTCGGTCCAATCCGGAAATGTTTAATCCCCACACATGAAATAAAGGTAGAAATGACCACCGAAGGAGAACGAAGCGCCAGAATGCAAAACGGACAACGGGGAAAATGCTCAAATGCATGAGATGAACACGTATGCAAATGCAATGCACATGATGACATGATACGAGATGCATGACAACGATAACAACACACGGAGACAAAGACCTGAACCGAAGAAAATAAAATGACTTAAAGCCGGAAACGACAAGAGTTGGAATACATATTGGGAAATTCATATCCGGGGTGTTACAACACTCCACCACTATGAAAGGATCTCGGCCGAGATCTAGGACTGAAAGAACGCTGGGTACTCAGAACAGAGGTGATCCTCTCATTCCCAGGTAGCTTCACGGTCGGAATGGTGTGACCACTTGACTTTGAGGAATTTGAATGACTTGTTGCGAGTCTTGTGTTCGGTCTCTTCAGGAATAGCAACCGGGTGCTCACGATAAGAGAGATCTTCTTGGAGCTCAATGTCCTCGAAGTTGACGGTGTGGTCAGGAGTCTTGAAGCACTTTCAAAGCTGAGAGACATGGAATGCATCATGAACATTTGCAAAGTTTGAAGGAAGCTCGAGTTGATAGGTGAGATCGCCTCTCTTGCTGACAATCTTGAAAGATCCCACGTATCTGGGGGCAAGCTTCCCTTTGATACCGAAGCGACGAGTACCTTTCATAGGAGAGACGCGGAGGTAAACATGATCTCCGATCTCGAAAGCCAAATCACGGTGCTTACTACCATAGTAGCTCTTCTGACGGGATTGGGATGCTTTGAGGTTATCTCGAATGACTTTGCACATTTCCTCTACCTCTGTGATTAAGTCATTACCCAAAAGCTGACGTTCACCGGTTTCAGATCAGTTGAGAGGGGTACGACACTTCCTGCCATACAGAATTTCAAATGGGGCCTGGCCCGAACTTGCTTGAAAACTATTGTTGTAGGAGAATTCAGCATATGGAAGACAATCCTCCCACTTCATGCTGAAGGAGATCACACAAGCCCTGAGCATATCTTCAAGAATCTGGTTGACACTCTCGACTTGACCGCTAGTTTGAGGATGGAAAGCTGTGCTGAAGCGGATGTTGGTGCCCATGGCCTTCTGAAAAGAATCCCAAAACTTGGAGGTAAAGATGCTTCCACGGTCTGAAGAGATCACTTGTGGAATACCGTGTAGAGAGACAATTCGAGAGGTATAGAGTTCTGCCAATTGAGCTGCAGTGATCGACTCTTTGATAGGCAGAAAGTGAGCCACTTTGGTGAGTTTGTCGATGACAACGAATATAGCATCATTGCCACGCTTGGACTTCGGAAACCCAGTCACGAAGTCCATTTCAATGTGGTCAAACTTCCATTCTGGAATGGCAAGAGGTTGGAGGAGACCAGCTGGCCTTTAGTGTTATGCCTTCACTCTTCTGCAGACATCACATTCATTCACGAATTGAACAATCTCTCGCTTCATTCGAGTCCACCAATAAGCCTGCTTGAGGTCCTGATACATCTTCGTGCTCCCAGGGTGGATGGAGAGGAGAGAATTGTGAGCCTCGTTCATGATCACTTTACGGAGGTCACCCTTGGGTACAACAATACGATCCTCGAAGAAGAGAGTGTCCTTGTCATCAAGGCGGTAGCACTTGTACTTGGGTTGACTCTTGGCAATCTCAATCTTCACCTTTTTCACCATAGCATCAAGAAGCTGGGCTTGGCGAATCTGGTCTTCCAAGGTAGGAGAGACTTGAAGGTTGGCGAGGAAACCTTGAGGAACAACTTGCAGATTAAGCTTGCGGAAAGCATCACAGAGCTCGGGTTGATAAGGCTTGAGAATCAGACTGTTACAATAAGCCTTCCTGCTCAATGCGTCAGCAATCACATTGGCCTTGCCTGGAGTATACTCGATACTCGGATTATACTCTTGAATCATTTCGACCCATCGAGTTTGCCTGAGATTGAGATTAGGCTGAGTGAAGATGTACTTGAGATTCTTGTGATCAGTGAAAATGTCCACTTTTCTTCCCAATAAGAGATGTCTCCAAGTCAAAAGAGCATGCACAACTGCCGCCAACTCGAGATCATGAGTGGGGTAGTTCTTCTCATTAGGCTTCAACTGGCGAGAGGTATAAGCAACAACTTTCTTCTCTTGCATCAACACTGTGCCAAGACCTTGGAGAGAGGCATCACAAAAGACCTCGTATGGCTTGGATTCATCAGGCGGAGTCAAAACTGGAGCAGTGATCAATTTCTCTTTCAAAATGTTGAAAGCATTGTCACACTCCGGAGACCAAACGTACTTGACGTGCTTCTGGAGAAGATTAGAGAGAGGCTTCGCGATCTTGGAAAAAATTTCAACGAATCTTCGGCAATAACTTGCGAGACCGAGGAAGCTACGGAGTTGCTTCACGTTCTGAGGAGGTTCCCGATTTACAATTGCAGACACCTTCTCAGGATTCACGGCAATGCCCTTGGCAGAGATGATATGACCAAGATAAAGAACCTCATCGAGCCAAAATTCGCACGTGGAGAACTTGGCGTAGAACTGATGTTCTCTGAGCTTATCGAGCACCAAACGCAAGTGTTTGGCATGATCTTCCTTGTTCTTCGAGAAAACCAGAATGTCTTCGAGATATACCAAAACGAAGTCATTGGTGTAGGAGTTGAAGATGAAGTTCATCATGTGAGAGAACGTCGGAGGAGCGTTGACGAGAACAAAAGACATGACAGTGTATTCATATGAACCATAGCTTGTCCTGAAAGCCGTCTTGGGAATATCTTGCTCACGGATTCGAATCTGATGATAACCCATACGGAGATCAAGCTTGGAGAATACTTGGGCACCTTTGAGTTGTTCGAATAGCTCATTGATGTTGGGAAGTGGGTATTTGTTCTTGATGGTCTTCTTGTTCAATGGACGGTAATCAACACAGAGTCGGTCCGTTCCATCCTTCTTCTTCACAAAAAGAACACCACAACCCCACGGAGAAGAACTAGGCCGGATGAGACTCATTCTCTCTTGAATATCGAGTTGCTTCTTCAGCTCCTTCAACTCTTCTGGTCCGAGCTTGTAAGGACGCTTGCACACTGGTTCTGTGCCAGGCTCAACATCAATGACGAATTCAACTGGCCGGTGCGGAGGCATTCCTGGAAGCTCTTCTGGAAAGACGTCTTGATATTTGCAAACGACTGGAATTTGCGAGATAGCAACCAGTTCACCCTTCTCATTGAGAGAAAACAGACGGATGGTATTATCCCGAGCGGCAAAGACAATTACATCCTCAGACGAATGAGTCAATTGAATCTGCCTGGCAGCACAATCAAGATGTGCCTTGTGCTTAGAAAGCCAATCCATCCCGAGAATAAGATCAATATCCGAGTCACCAAGAACCGTAGGAGAAGATAGAAACTTGTTGTCACCCAAGGTGATAGTAACATCCGGAGCAATGGAGTTAGCATGCATGCGCCTACCAGGAGAGACAATTGCTAATGGACTAGGCAAAATTTGCAGAGCCAAACCATGCTTAGATGAAAACGGTCTCGAGATGAAAATGCGATGCACCCGTGTCAAAAAGAACTTTAGCTGGAATATCATTAATAGGAAGGTTACCCATGATGACATCTGATGAGTCCTCTGCCTGAGCTGCATTTATCAAGTTGACCTTGGCGTGCTTGGGGTTATGCTTGACCACAGCTGTACTTGCCGATCTCACAGGAGGAGGAGGAGGAAGACGCCTCTGGTTGAGACACTTGTTGGCATAGTGACCCTTCTATTGGCACTTGTTGCACGTGACCTCTGAAAGCGGACGATGATACGGAGCACTTGATCTTGGAGCTTGAGACGAAGTCTTGTTCTGAAAGCCGGGGTTGGGGGGGGGGGAAGATCCACTGCCACCTTTGCTCTTCTGCTGATACGGCTCACGGAACGGAGGAGGAGGAAGCCAATACTTCTGCTGCTTGGCCACTTGAGTAGAGGAAGAAGGAGTAGTGTCTCTGACTCGCTTCTTGGAAGCATCACACCTCAGCTGAGCGGCCTCTTGCTTCAGTGCCATGTTGTAGAACTCATCGTACCTCAAGGGCTCAAAGAGAACAAGAGCTAGCTGAATTTCTTCTCTGAGACCACCCCTGAACTGGTATATCATGCTATTCTCATCAGGCACGTCCTTCTTGGCAAAGAGGGCGAGCTTCTGAAACAACTTGTTGTAGTCATAGACAGACAAAGAACCTTGCTTCAGGTTGCGGAATTCCTCACGCTTGCTTTCAACCATGCTCTGAGGGATATGGTGAGCTCTGAAATCTTGACGGAATTCATCCCAGGTAATAACACGTCCACCTCTGGAAGCCTTGTACTGCTGGAACCATTCTGCAGCTTGATCTTTGAGTTGGAAGGAAGCGAACTTGACAAAGTCCTCAGGCCTGACGTTACTGCAATCGAAATGCTTGCACAAATCCACAAGCCAATCGTCAGCATCAGTTGCCTCAACACAATTGCTGAAAGTCTTTGGCCCATTAGCAAGGAACTGGTTGAGTGTTGCAAAGTGATTCTGATTGTTGCCTTGGTTCCCTTGGTTTCCTTGATTGCGCTCTTGAAGAATTTGCATGATCAACTGTGTGTTTGCATTGGTTGCGGCCATCACAGCTTGCCATGCCTCCGGAGGAGGTGGAGGTGGTGGCGGATCAGGATTCGGAGTCATGCGCGTTGGAGGAGCCATCCTGAAGAGGTTGACATCCATTAGCACATTGATAGACAAATATTGAAGCTGGATCCAACGGAATGAAAATTGCAACATATAGTCTTCACATCCGAACAAAATGAACGAACGCATTCCTCTTGAAATGGTCACATATCCATAAATTGAGAAACCACGTAGAATTTACGTAGAGAAATAAATCAACAAGGTACGGATCAAGAACGAATAATCGGTAAGAAATCCCAATCTCAAACCAATATCCATGGAAGAAGAACTAGAGCTACGAGAATTCCCACCTATGAAACTCCCGAACCTTTCCGGTTATGCAATCAGGTGTTGGGGATACAGGGGAAGCATAATATCTCACCCAAATCTAGCAAATCCTACATCCAGCTGTATCCATCCTTCAACACATAACCGAGAAAAACTTCGGAAACCATCTACCTCAACCTTCGAAAAGCATCCGTTATACAAGTTATGGCGATACTCCTGAACTCCCGCCCCAGTACTGGGTGGCGTCGAGGTTATCTCGCCAACGAACTACATAAAAGAGATTTTCGATGTCGGCGTACTAAACTTAGGTATTCCAGAATTGCAACGATAAAATTATGACGACAACACCTCAGAGCTCAACTCCCCGGGACACTTCCACAAAACCCCTGACAGGAGGCACCAAGACAATGTTCTCATCATAAAACCATCGGAACGATTCCAAGATACCCGCGTGATCCTAAATTTTTTTTTGTGAATTTGAGAAGAGAAGAGTCAAAACTCTACGTAAGGATGCCTTACCAGAGCGATGAGGAGACTGGGAAGTAAAAAGAATTCCTAAACTCTCCGATATATAATTCCTAAAAGACTCAAAACATTTTTCTAGACACAACTCGGCTGCTAAAAATGATCAAGCAATGGGGCTCCTAAGGTCGGGGAAGGCTCTGATTACCAACTTGTAACACCCTCGATGCGACTATATCTCCCACGTGTCAAGGCACGACTTAGAGGGATAATCGCATTGAAGGCATATGTCGCAAGTAAGGCAATCTTCACAACATCCCATGTAATATAAATAATAAAGGGGAGATAACATAGTTGGCTTACACTCGCCACGTCAAACAGGGTACATAAATAACATTACATCATCCAAACACTCATGGTCCGACTATGGCGCCAAAATAAAAGATAACCCAACATGCGACACGGTCCCGATCACCCCAATTGGGTACCACTACTGATCATCAGGAAAGGAAACATAGTAACATTGAGAGTCCTCGTCGAACTCCCACTTGAGCTCGAGCGCGTCACCTAGAGCGGAATCATCAGGCCCTGCATCTGGCGTAATAGGAATCTATGAGCCACGGGGACTCAGCAATCTCGCACCCTCGCGATCAAGACTATTTAAGCTAAATAGGTAAGGTAAGGTAAAAATATGTGGAGCTGCAGCAAGCAACTAGCATATGTGGTGGCTATCCTGTTCACAAAAGAGAGCGAGAAGAGGGGGCAAAGCGCGAGCGAGAAACTAGAGAGCAACCTGCGCAAGCATTACTCCAACACTGTGTCCACTTCCCGGACTCCACCGAGAAGAGGCCATCACGGTAACACACTCAGTTAATTCATTTTAATTAAGTTAAGGTTCAAGTTATCTACAACCGGACATTAACAAATTCCCATCTTCCCATAACCGCGGGCACGACTTTCGAAAGTTCAAATACCTGCAGGGGAGTCCCAACTTAGCCCATGACAAGCTCTCACGGTCAACGAAGGAATAGACCTCCTCCCGAGACGTTCCGATCAGACTCGGTATCTCGGTTCTTCAAGACACTTCGACAGGTTAAAACAAGACCAGCAACACCGCCCGAATGTGCCAACAAATCCCGATAGGAGATGCACATATCTCTTTCTCAGGGCACACTCAGATTGTCTTAGGTATGGGTAGGCCAGCCCAGAGTTGCCCCTGGTGGCCACCGGCAGCTGACAGGTGGACCAACACTCAAAGGAGCACTGGCCCGGGGGGATTAAAATAAGATGACCCTCAGGCTCCGGAAACCCAAGGGAAAAAGAGGCTAGGTGGAAAATGGTAAAACCAAGGTTGGGCATTGCTGGAACAGCTTTAATCAAGGCAAACTATCAAGGGGTTCCCATTATAACCCAACCGCGTAAGGAACGCAAAATCCGGGAACATAACACCGATATGACAGAAACAAGGGCGGCAAGAGTGGAACAAAACACTAGACGAGAGGCCAAGCCTTCCACCCTTTACCAAGTATATACATGCATTATGATAACATGGCAATATATGATATCCCAACAAGTAAATAAATGTTCCAACAAGGAACGGCCTCCAATCTTCACCTGCAACTAGCAACGCTATAAGAGGGGCTGAGCAAAGCGGTAACATAGCCAATCAACGGTTTGCTAGGACATGGTGGGTTAGAGGTTTGACATGGCAATTTGGGAGGCTTGAAAGCAAATGGTAGGCATCGTAGCATTGGCATAGCAAAAGAGCGAGCAAACTAGCATAGCAAAGATAGTAGTGATTTCGAGGGTATGATCATCTTGCCTGCAAAGTTGTCAGAGTTGACTGGATCCTAGAAAGCAAACTCAATGGGCTCCTCGTTAGCGAACTCGTCTCCCGGATCTACCCAAACAAGACAAACAAGCAAACGGAACACAATCAACCACGTGCAAGGATCAACCAATATGATGCAAACATGGTATGCTATGCGGGATGCGATGCGGGATGCATATGCAAGATGTGACAGGAAATGCAAGATCCTGGCCTCAACTTGGAAAACCAAGTGTCCCACTGGAAAGATGAGATGAAATCGCTAGAAAACGATATAAAGAACGCCGGAATCGGAGTTACGGTTTGGAAATGGCAAGCGATTCAAATATGACCACGTTCTACGATTTACAGCAAGTAGCCATCTAAATGCAATGAGATGAACATGCTACAGCACTCAAACATGGCAAAAAAAGACATGGAAGGGATGCATTCAAGATGCTTAACAAAAGTCTAGCACTGAGATACAGCCAATTCATCAATTAACAGGGTCAAACAAGCATGGCAAAAATGCATATGGTAAACAGATTTCAGACTTAGTGAAATTAACACTTGTCTCGAATCTCAGATCAGGTAGCACTCTCGCGATCAACAAAACTACATGCTACAGGACCTGACATGGCAAAGTAAAACATGGAAAAAGCTTAACAAAAGTCCCTTAGTGACCTTGAGCCAAAAGGGATCAGAAAACACATTTGCAAGCATGTGAACATGGCAAAAGCATAATCAGTATTCAGACTTAGTGAAAACTGGCACATGCTGAAACATATCTCAAGTAGGCATGTTTACGAGCTCGATGCACTCACTACGGTGCAAGTCATGATAAGCTAAGCATACATCCATCAAGAATACACAAAATTCAAGCTAAACATGGCAAGAACAATAGCATAGCATGCACGGATCAACTACAACATCGTCGGCAAAATCGCTAACAAGTAGACAATCTGCCCAGATTCACGAAGTAGCAAAAGTAGAGCTCGATTGACTCAAGCTAGGTTGCTCCATAATTGCAAACAAATACATGGATGGATAGAGCACTACAAGATTAACAAAACATCCTTACTGACCATCCTCAAAAGAGGCACGGATCACTAGGAAACAACATGAACATATGGCAACATGAGATAAACAGCTCAAGGACTTAGTGGAAATGCTAAGTCCCTGAAATCAGAATTACCAAGTGCCTCACTTTGCAAGCTCGTGCTAGTCACCACACACATCACAAAAATACATGGGTTGCACCTCTGTAAAGATGGCAAAACCCTTAACAAAGCATATGTAGAGCTCATGGGCATATCATGCACACAATAATCATGGCAAAAATGACAAATGCCTAAATGGAGCAGCAGATCTGACAATAATATCAAGTAGCCCTCTTCTAACAGAATTTCGGGCATCAAGATGAACTCAAATGAAAATAATTCAATGGAAGGAAATGATGTACTCTCTGAGACGAACATTTTGATATGCTATATGCCCAAATCGGAGCTACGGATGAGGAGATACGACACGATGAACAGGAGCATATGGATCTGAGATGTGAGGACTTAGGGAAAAATCTAGGATCCGGATCTGGCGAAGGGCACTGTAGAGGCGGTGGATCCGAAGCTCGCCGGCGACGAGAGCTTGCCGGAGGAAGGAGAGGTCGCCGGGGCCTTGGCCGGCCGGCGAGACGGCGACGTTGCGGCGACGGTGGACGGAGAGGCGGAGGGGCGAGGCGGTCGGCGCTGACTCCGGCCAGCGCGGCGTCCTACGGCGGCGTGGTGGCGTCCGGTGGCGGAGCTCGCCGGAACCGGAGAGACGGCATGGAGGCGGCGGCGCGCTCCGGCCCGGCGCTTGCGGGTGGCGGCGTCGATCGGGGCGGGCGGCGCGCGGTGCGGGCCGTGGGGGCCCCGCCTGGGCTCGGCGGGCCGGCGGCGGAGAGAGGCGGCCGGGCGTATGTGGAGGTGCCACATGGCGGCGGCGGGTGCAGCGGACACATCCGGCGCCGGCGGACGTTGTCTGGCGCACGGAGGAAGAAGAGGGCTAGGGTTTCGTGGGAGAGATCCGAATTTTTGGAGGACCTATTTATAGGCATAGAGGGAGCTAGGAGAGTCCAAATGAGGTGTGGTTTTCGGCCACGCGATCGTGATCGAACACTATAGATGATGGAGAGGGTTTAGGTGGGTTTTGGGCCAACTTGGACGGGTGTTGGGCTGCAACACACACGAGGCCTTTTCGGTCCCTCGGTTAACCGTTGGAGTACCAAAGGAAGTCCAAATGATACGAAACTTTACAGGCGGTCTACCGGTAGTAAACCAAGGCCGCTTGGCAAGTCTCGGTCCAATCCGGAAATGTTAAATCCCCACACACGAAAGAAAGGTAGAAATGACCACCGGAGAAGAACGAAGCGCCGGAATGCAAAACGGACAACGGGGAAAATGCTCAAATGCATGAGATGAACACGTATGCAAATGCAATGCACATGATGACATGATACGAGATGCATGACAACGATAACAACACACGAAGACAAAGACCCGATCCCGAGAAAATAAAATAACTTAAAGCCGGAAACGGCAAGAGTTGGAATACATATTGGGAAAGTCATATCTGGGGTGTTACATAAACCCACTCCTGCTGCCATAGGCTGGGAGTTTTGGTGAAAGATCCTTTTGGCCAGGGAGCATTGGTAAGCTTGCTCACTGTAGCACCTCTGGACTCTGCTTGTTCCGCGTCGACTACCTTCGGCTTCACAGTAAAGGTCTTGAGCCATAAGCCGAAGTGTGGGGGAATACGGAGAAAGGCCTCGCACGTGATAATGAACGTCGAGATGTGAAGGGAAGAATCAGGGGCTAGATCATGAAAATCTAGTCCGTAGTAAAACATGAGCCCCGGACGAAGGTATGAAGAGCGAATCCTAGCCCTCGCAGGAAGTGGAGATGAATACGACCCTCTCGCCGGATCTGGGAGTAGGAATAACCTGTCCTCGAGCAGGAAGCCTGTGGGGGATCTCCGCTGTCAGGTATCTGGCTGTACGAAGCTTTGCAATGTCCTCCACTGTAACAGAGGAAGCCATCCATCGGCCCTATGAGTTGGGTTTCGGACATGATTGGGCAGCTTGAAGCAATGAAGTCAAACCTGGGGTGATAGAACTCGAAGTTGGAAGGGCTGAGGAAAGGGTCGGCATAAAATAAGACGACCCTTGGCCCCTTTATAAAGGTAGCGGGTATCGAACGCCTCCTCCCAAGCCTGAAAACCTGCCTATTCTGAAGGGATCCTTCCAATGAAACGGTTGGGTTACCCACGACCGTATTGATGAGAATCCAGTAATAAGGGGACACGATCTCTGTTTTGACAAGACGTGCCAATAAAAACCGCGCCTTGAAACATGGAACAGAGGGACAAGAAACGGTTCGAAATAATGACCTGGCAAACGTGGTGTCACATTACAAAAAAGTTGTCAGCAGATTGGACTCGTGATATATTATACTCTCCGCGGTTGTGCGTGGTACTTGTGTTGCAGATCCGGACACGTTCATCACATCTAAGACTATCTTGGAGTATTCGGAAAGGGGAACCCGCCTTGCAATGCCGAAGACAATCCGCGCCGGACACCTCGTCATTGAAGCCTGGTTCAGGGGCAACTGAGGGAGTCCTAGACTAAGGGGTCCTCGGGCGTCTGACCTATTAGACATGGGCCGGATTGATGGGCTGTGAAGTTACAAAGACCGAAGAATCTACCCATGTCCGGATGGGACTCTTCTTGGTGTGGAAGGAAAGCTTGGCGTCCAAATATGAAGATTCCTTTCTCTATAACCGACTTTATGTAACCCTAGATCCCTCCGGTGTCTATATAAACCGGAGGGCTAGGTCTGTAGACATATATCCTCATAATCATAGTCAGACAGGCTAGAATTTAGGGTTTAGCCATTATGATCTCATGGTAGATCAACTCTTGTAATACTCATATTCATCAAGATCGATCAAGCAGGAAGTAGGGTATTACCTCCGTAGAGAGGGCCTGAACCTGGGTAAACATTGTGTGCCTTGTCTCCTGTTACCATCGACCTTAGACGCATAGTTCGGGACCCCCTACCCGAGATCCACCGGTTTTGACACGATAGCAACCCTAGCACCTCTGAAGCTAGGGATGGTAACGGAAGGCCACGATGCAACAAAAACAAGCTTCAGAACAATAATGAAGAAACTGAAGATACGACGGTCAACACCAGATTCAGTGGCTCTAAACCCGGTTAGCAGAAGAATCCATTCAAAGGAAATAGAGATGGTCCATCTAATTTGGACAAGATACTAGACATGCCTTGCTAGATTCATGGCACCCCCCACAAGCCTGCCAACCACTCCAATAGAAACTGCTGGGTTTTTAAACAGACCGATAAGTTAAATACCGAACACAAGGGGAAAGGGCCTCAAAGCGAGGATGATGATGAGTCCCGTCCACCGAATACAGGGGGGCAGAAGAAATTTCCCCCTGAGGTGAAAACAGTGAACATGATATATGTCACCGATATCCCCAAGAGGGAGTGCCAGCGCGCACTAAGGGACGTCTACACCGTAGAGCCCGTCGCCCCAAAATTCAACCCATGGTCGGCTTGTCCGATCACCTTCGATTGCAGGGACCACCCAACTAGTATCTGTGATGGAGGTTCGACAGCCCTGGTACTCGACCCAATCATTTATGGATACCATCTCACTCGAGTCCTTATGGACGGCGGCAACAGTCTAAACCTGATTTATTAATACACTGTCCGTAAAATGGGTATTGACCTGTCAAGAATGAAGCCTACTAACACTACCTTTAAAGGAGTGATACCCGACATAGAGGCCCGGGCTCCTTAACATTGGAAGTAGTCTTTGGTTCGGCGGATAAATTCTGAGGCGAAGACTTGATCTTCGACATTGTCCCTTTTCACGGTTACCACACGCTGCTCGGACGAACTGCCCTCGCCCGTTTCAATGCAGTCCCGCACTATGTTTACTTAAAGCTCAAAATGCCCAGACCGTGCGGTGTTATCACAGTCAATGGAAATATGGAACGCTCCCTCCGTACGGAGGAGAACACCACGGCCCTTGCAGCTGAAGTACATAATGGCCTCATCAAGCTGAACAACTCATCAGTCGTTAAGACCCGTGACACTGCCAAGCAAGTCCGGTCTACTTTATAGAACGACGCTCGGTGGATCCAGAGCTTGAATAGAAGTTTTGCCTCCGCTGACCGCCCCATAAAACCACGACATACATACCGCGCGTGCATAATTATGCACTCAAAATACCTTGGACAGCGATGGAGGCACATTGCGGAAAAGGTCCATAGTGCGGCTTGACCCTATTAGGACCTTAATTTTTTTCCTCCTTTCTTGTTCTTCCTCTCTCGTACTACGGGTTCATTAAAAACCTCCCTACCCTACAGTCATGCACGAGGGCGCCACTGGGATCTTTTTCAGGCCCCCTTTGTATAAACGACCATTGACTTCTCCTCTCAAAGGATTTTTTACCAAGGAGAAATGGCGCAGACATCTGACAGGGCGCCACTGGGATCTTGAAGACTACCTTTTCTTTTAAGTCTTGTATACGACTTCCCCTTGTGTACAAATTGTCGACATGTAAAATAGCCTTGATGTTCATGGCATTATCTGTAATAGGATGTCTTGACGTATTGATCAGAGTATAAAGGAAACAATTGATTGCCAACTTCTGTTAGGTATTGGGTTATTTTACCATCTGTATTCACTTCCTGCTTCAGATTGCCACATATGCCTTGGTCCGGCCTAAACGCTCGGGGTTCTATCCGGCTATGCATATTTTCAAACGTCCGAACACCTATAGGGTACTGTTCGGCGTCCCGAATATCGCATTATATGCATGAGCTTCGAATCATGTCTTTGGTCTATAGTTGGGTTGCCCGGCTCCTGTGATTACCACCTTACATTCCGCCAGTTCGGCTAAGGTAGTAAAGGGAGAACTACTGCGATTGTATTTCTGGTTCATCCGGTCAAATACCTTAGTAAAGAAAGCCGAAAACTAAATATCATGATGTGGCGAGAGTTGGTCGGTGATTCGATGACTTACTACAAATCACTAGTGATTTACTCCGTGTTGTACGAAGGGCTGATCTTCGCCCAGCCATGCAACAAAGGCATCCTAGTTCGGATCGACGCATATGCACTAGGGGCTAGTGCTTAGCCCCACCATCAAACTCCTATGGCTAAGTGAAAGTAATAAAGAGGCATAATCTGGTTGCCTGGTTCAATGCGCGGAAACCTCGTTTACAGACCAAGACGTTGGATAAAGTGTGATCACGCGCTATACCGAACACCCCCGTAGCATCTACGTGGGGGATGAAGCCAACGACTGGCAAACTTTAAAAATTAAAACGGCCACATAGGAGGAAAATAATCAGGATAAAGGTATAAATACATGAAAAGCCTTGGTTCACAAAACAAAGTTCTTTACAGCCCAGACACATTTACTCAAACATAACGTCCTTTGAGAATTGGCCCTCTACTATTCGGGCACTCACTAGGACATCATCAAAGTATCTCTCCGGCCTGCGGTGGTCCTTGCCTTCGGGCGGGCCTGCGGTCGCCACGTCGGTGGCCTTCATCTTCGTCCAGTGCATCTTGACACGGGCAAAGGCCATCTGCACACCCTTTATGCATGCTGAGCGCATCACAGCTTCAACTCGGGGCAGCGCATCAATGAGGCGCCTCACCAAGCCGAAGTAGTGATACGTCCATTTTGCATCATGTTTTCTTACTCTTATTTATAATGTTTTTATCCATAATAATGCTTTTCGGAGTAATTCTAATGCCTTTTCTCTAATAATTTGCAAGGAACACACCAAGAGGGATAATTCCGGCAGCTAGAAATCTGGACCTAGAAAACCTACGTCAGGCCACCTATTCTGCAAAACTCCAAATGAGCTGAAACTCCATGGAGATTTTTTATGGATTATTTAAGAATTACTAAAGCCAATAAACACCAGAGGGGGCCACCAGGTGGGCACAAACCCACCTGGGCATGCCAGCCCCCCAAGCGCGCCCTGGTGGGTTGTGGCCTCCTCGGCCCACCTCCGGTGCCCATCTTCTGGTATATAAATCATTTTGACCTAGAAAAAATAATGGGGAGACTTTCGGGATGAAGCGCCACCGCCTTGAGGCGGAACTTGGGCAGGAGCACTTTTGCCCTCCGGTGGAGCGCTTTCGCCGGGGGAACTTCCCCCCAGAGGGGGAAATCATCGTCATCATCATCACCAACAACTCTCCCATCTTGGGGAGGGCAATCTCCATCAACATATTCAACAACACCATCTCCTCTCAAACCCTAGTTCATCTCTTGTGTTCAATCTTGTTACTAGAACTATAGATTGGTGCTTGTGGGTGACTAGTAGTGTTGATTACATCTTGTAGTTGATTACTATATGGTTTATTTAGTGGAAGATTATATGTTCAGATCCATTATGCTATTTAATACTCCTCTGATCATGAACATGTTTATCATTTGTGACTAGTTACTTTTGTTCTTGAGGTCACGGGAGAAATCATGTTGCAAGTAATCATGTGAACTTGATATGTGTTCAATATTTTGATAGTATGTATGTTGTTATATTCCCTTAGTGGTGTCATGTGAATGTCGACTACATGACACTACACCATATTTGGGCCTAAGGGAATGCATTGTGGAGTAGCAATTAGATGGTGGTTTGCGAGAGTGACAGAAGCTTAAACCCTAGTTTATGCGCCATTTCGTAAGGGACCGACTGGATCCAAAAGTTTAATGCTATGGTTAGAATTTATTCTTAATACTTTTCTTGTAGTTGCGGATGCTTGTGGGAGGGTTAATCATAAGTAGGAGGTTTGTTCAAATAAGAACATCACCTAAGCACGGGTCCACCCACATATCAAATTATCAAAGTAGCGAACACAAATCAAACCAACATGATGAAAGTGACTAGATGAAATTCCGGTGTACCCTCAAGAATGCTTTGCTTATCATAAGAGACCATTTTGGCCTGTCCTTTGCCTCAAAAGGATTGGGCTACCTTGCTGCACTTTTGTTACTACTACCGTTACTTGCTCGTTACAAATTATCTTGCTATCAAACTACTCCATTACTTACAATTTCAGCACTTGCAGACATTACCTTACTGAAAACTACTTGTCATTTCCTTCTTCTCCTCGTTGGGTTCGACACTCTTACTTATCAAAACGAGCCACAATTGATCCCCTATACTTGTGGGTCATCAAGTAGCTGCTAGGAATTGGTTTGGCTGGCCAAAGCCGGACTATGAGATCCATCATGGCCAAGCTGGACATCCTATGCAACTCCGACAGCTGCTTCATCCGGATGTTCAGCATCTTTGGATGCTCCAGCGCCAGGAACTGTGACCAGAACAGCTTCTCTGTCGAATTCCCCTCCTGGGCTTGGAAGAACTATGCAGCATTGGCGGCACTCCTCAGAAGATCCGCAAAGGCATCTGGAGAAGTCCACAGTCGAGTGAGCAAGGCTTTTTTCTGACCCCCAAATATACTCTGCAAGAGGAAGGGCTTACCAGCCACTATCTGTTCGGCCTGCCGGATCTCTTCACAAGCACTCCGGGTCTCGGTCCGTGCCTCTTTAGCCTCTTGCAGGGCTTTGGTGAGTTCGCTCGCTTGGGCCATAGTCTTCTCCTCCGGGGCCTCGCACTTGCCGATGGCGTCCTTCAGTTCTTGCTCCACTTCGGCCACCCTCTCTTCATGCTAGCGGCGGGCGACCTGTTCGGTCTTTAGTTTCGCAACCACTTTGTCATCGGCTGCTTTATTCGCCTTCACCTCCTCCTTGGCCTGGGCAAGGGCGCTGTTGAGATTCTCGACCTTGGCCGCGCCAACTGCGCTCATAATCACAGCAGTACATGAGTTAAAATTCTTAACCTACATATCACTTCAGATATATGATCAAACTCTTTAAAATACACGCATACCTTGCATCTCGTGAAATCGCTTGTTGATGCGATCTATTTCATCATCAACCATCTTCAGTTTCTGATTGAGTTCGGAAACTTCAGTGGCCTGGAAGCCTGTTATACAATAAAACAATACGTTACCTCTTTAGAATATTATGTGATCCTCTGTCCGGCTTTTTCAAAACCGGACAGAGTCTCAGGGGCTACTATCTATGCATAGGTATGTTCCTTTATAATAAAGCGTCTAGAGCATTACGTCGCATACCTCAAAGCCTGTCAGTAGGTGATATGTCTCCAACGTATCTATAATTTTTGATTGTTCCATGCTGTTATATTATCAATCTTGGATGTTTTATAATAATTTTATAGTCATTTTATATCATTTTTGGTACTAACCTATTGACATAGTGCCAAGTGCCAGTTCTTGTTTTTTCTGTGTTTTTTACATCACAGAAAATCAATACCATACGGAGTCCAAATGCCACGAAACATTAAGGAGAATTTTTATGGGCCAAAAGGAACACAACGGGCCCTAGCTATGCCTGGGGGGCTGCCCCGAGGGGGGCACAACCCACCAGGGCGCGCCAGGAGGCCCAGGCGTGCCCTAGTGGGTTGTGCCCACCTCGGGTGCCCCCCGGACCGCCTCTTTTCTCTATAAATACCCCAAAAATCCCAGAACCCTAGGGGAGTTGACGAAATATTCATCAAGCCGCAGCAGAGTCCAGAACCACCAGATCCAATCTAGACACCATCCCGGGTGGGTTTCACCACCTCCATTGGTGCATCTCCGATGATGCGTGAGTTGTTCTTTGTAGACCTTTGGGTCCGTAGTTAGTAGCTAGATGGCTTCATCTCTCTCTCTCTTGATTCTCAACATAATGGTCTCTTGGAGATTCATCTGATGTAACTCTTTTGTGGTGTGTTTGTTGGGATCCGATGAACTTTGAGTTTATGATCAGATCTATCTTTTTATATCCATGAAAGTTATTTGAGTTTCTTTGATCTCTTATATGCATGATTGATTATAGCCTCGTATTTATTCTCCAATATTTGGGTTTTGTTTGGAAAACTTGATCTATTTATCTTGCAATAGGAAGAGGTGCTTTGTAGTGGGTTCAATCTTATGATGCTTGATCCCAGTGACAGAAAGGGAAACAACACGTATGTATCGTTGCTACTAAGGATAAAACGATGGGGTCTATCTCTACATAGATAGATCTTGTCTACATCATGTCATCATTGTTATTGCATTACTCCATTTCTCCATGAACTTAATACACTAGATGCATGCTAGATAGCGGCCGATGTGTGGAGTAATAGTAGCAGATGCAGGCAGGTGTCGGTCTACTAATCTTGGATGTGATGCCTATATAATGATCATTGCCTGGATATCGTCATAATTATTTGAGGTTCTATCAATTTCCCAATAGTAATTTGTTTACCCACCATTTGCTATTTTTCTTGAGAGAAGCCACGAGTGAAACCTACGGCCCCCGGGTCTTCTTTCTCATATATTTGCCTTTGTGATCTATTTTTATTTTATTTTATTTTCAGATCTATTAATCCAAAATCCCAAAAATACTTTGCTGCACTTTATTTTATTTGCAATCTATTTATTCAATCTATTGCAACTTTTTCCCGTCACACACCAATTTCTGGCACCGTTACCCGAAAGGGATTGACAACCCCTTTAACACGTCGGGTTTTGAGGATTTGTTATCTGTGTGCAGGGGCTGTTTACGTTGTGTTCCTTGGTTCTCCTACTGGTTCGATAACCTTGGTTTCATATCTAAGGGAAATACATACCGCCGCTGTGTTGCATCATTCCTTCCTCTTTGGGGAAATACCGACATAGCTTCAACCGACATCGGCTGGCTCTCGATGAACATGATGTATTCCGTTGCCTCCCGATGAACACGATGCATTCCGTTGCCTCCCCATGAACAAGACACAGTTTCTCCGTTCTGACCCAGCCGGTTGGCTTCCGATGAACATGATTAGTCGTTGTACGCGTTAGAGACCCCTCCCGTATGTACGTATGTAGCCGTATTTACTATCTTGTAGCATGGCCGTACATACGTGTACACGACATAGACAGGACTACTTGACATGCTACGTCAGCGCCTCAACTTCAACATGTGCCAGTCCTTACCCGGCAACGGTACGTCGCTATAGAGACACCGATCGACCGCTATGTACGTACACGTTCACGGCCGGACAGATAACGCTACCTTCGCTTCAAGTTGGTGGGTCCCAACTGTCAGGGGGTAAGAAGGCAGTTCCTTGCATGCGAAGATAAAACCAGTGGGTCCTAGCTGTCAGGGGGGAAATGTTTTTTTTCACGAAATACAGAGGCCCTTCCGGTAGGTCTGAGGTGTCAGGTGGAGGAATCATTATTTTGCGCCTAATAAGGAGGCACTTCCTTGCATGCCGCCATGGACCCAGCTGTCAGCCTCTCCACTTACAGTCCTCTTCTGATGGCTGTCGTTCATTGACCGCGTTGACGACGCCATATCACCCAAGATCACCAAGGTGGTGGACGAAGGAGCGACCTAGGAAGGGAACGACCCGGAGCCGGGGAATACACAATAGTGGATGCCCACGCGGAGGGGAGTATGAGGGTTGACTGCTTCAGCTGCGGTTTGAGGATGTCGTCTTCGGAGAATAACATGGGGTGTGGGTGAGTAGAGAAAGGCCTGGCCAGTAGTAGTATGGTCGGGTGGTGAGGCCTGCGCGGCAGCACAGCCGAGCATAGGAGGCTGGAGCAGGCGGTACAGCGGGTGCAGGTTTGGGCGGCTGGAGCAATAAGACCAGAGGTTGAAGACGCAACTTGGCCGTTGGATTAACATCGAATGGTCAGTGCAGCTAGAATCGTTTATTGACTAAGTTGACAAAGCCCTGTGTACGCGTTAACTTAGTAGGCCCACAAGTTAGTTTACAAATCTGGTGGGTCCCAGCTAGCAGGGGGAATCAATTGTTTTTGCATAATAAGGTGGCACTTCCTTGCGTGCGAAGATGTTTTCTGGTTTTTTATTTCTTCTTTTTTGAGTTAGAATAAAAAGAAAACAATTTAGGATCTTCGTTACAATCTATATTTTCATGAAAAGGATCATAATAAAGCTGGTGGGTCCCAGCTGTCACGTAGAGGAAACTTTTTATTTCCACGTAATAAAGGAAGCACTTCCTTGCGTGCGAAGATGTAGCTGGTGAGTCAAACCTGTCAGGGGGAGAAATTATTTGTTTTCGCATAATACGGGGGCACTTGCTGCGTGCGGCCATGGGCCATGTGGATCCCTACTGTCAGCCAATCCACATACATGCCTCATGTGAGCTGCCCCCTGATCCAACGGCTGGCTAGCCGCCAGTTAGGCCGTGCCTTGCTGTGGGCAAGGCACTGGATCTCTGTCCCTGCTGGCTGTCGTTTGTTGATAAAGTTGGCCATGCGCGCCGAGAGAACCAACGCAGTGAACGTTGGCGAGTATTATGGAGGGAACAACCCAGAGCCGGCGAAGACACGGTAGTGGATGCCCATGCGGGGCAGAGTACGAGGGTTCACTGGTTCGACTGTGATGTGAGGGTGCCGTCGCCGGTGAAGAACAAGAAGTGTTGGTGAGTAGAGGAATGGCATGGACTGCGTTTGGAAGTAGAGTGGGCCGGTGAAGCCTGCGCCGCAGCACAGCCGGCCACGAGAGGCGGTAGCAGGCGGTACCGCCGGCGGTTGTTTGGTGGCTGAAGCAAGAATATCCAAGATTGAAGAAGCACTACAGCCGTTGGATGGACATCCAACGGCCATTTCTTCTAGAATCGTGTCTTGACTATAAGTTTACAAAGCCTCCCATGTGCCTTAGTAGGCCCACAAGCCTTCCATATGTGTCACTGACTATGATTCTCAAAAAAATAGTAGGCCCACAAGTGAGCATCACATCTGTGGAAGAAAACATATAGCCCATTTGCGATTTGTAATAGTGTACAACCCATTTTTGAATTCTAATGCAATTTACTACAACCCATTTACAATCTATTAAAATTACAGCCCATTTTCTAGCCAGGACAATGATTAATAATTTAAACCAACCTTTTAAAACAGAATTCAACCAAAATCCCACATTTTGATGGGATCCGAAAAAAAATTATCCTAAAATTTCGAGTCATATTAAATATAATTTCAAAATTAATTTGTATTAGGTAAAAAATAAATAAATACCGCACGCGCAATAAGTAATGAAATGAAAATTTCCAAATTCAAACAATAATATTTCTGAAACTAATTACTTGCTTGGTGCGTTTTTGTATATTTACAGCCCAGTTTTTATAATTACATCCCATTTATTATTTCTTAAAGCCCATTTCCTTGTTAGGCCTAATGCATCCCTCATAGGAAAGATTTACAGCCCAGCGGGGCGGAGAATAACAAGTTGACATGGGTTGGGTATTCCGCAAAAAAGTAGAGCTATGCTAGCCATTTTCACCTTGAAAAAAATATCTAGGCTGGATATTTGGTCGACATAAAATAATAGCTTGGGCTAGACAAAATCATTGCTCAAGAAAAACTCCACTTACACCTACAAAATACTGCTCGAGCTGTTGGGTCGCAACTATTGGCCGCTCCTTGTGCAATTCTCTCGTTTATTGACTATATAGGTTGATGATGGTGTGGGACCGTCATGTCAGGAAACTAGGAGGAAGCAAAAAAAATTTATAGTTGTATATAATAAGGAGGAACTTGCGTACGTATGACTATGGCCCTAGTAGGTCCCTACTATCATCTAGTACAAATAAAGTCATCTCTTGATTCCTCATGTTCATTGACCATGTTGACAATGCTCGGCGCCACAACGAGCACAACAACTCGAAGGACGACGAAGAGGACCTCGCGGGCCCTACGGATGGTCTGATACAGCTCCCGCTGCTCATTCAGGAAGCCAGGATCATCGGACACCTATGAGCACCTTCGAGAGACTGAGATGTCATGAAACGGTATGGCCGCGCTTGGATGCTCTAGATTGTTTCACACCTCTATTAAGATACAAGTGTAATTTACTCATCATCGGAAACAACGTGTAAAATACATGCGTAATGAAACCGAGGGCCCGAGGTCTGTAACGAAAACCGGCAAGTTACGCGTGTAATTTGAGAGACCAGTGTATATTTTACTAGTCGAAATCAACCAACCATGCGCTTTTCCCAAGACCATATGCTTTTATTTACAAGCGTCAGTTTTACAAGCGGTTTTGGTTGGAAAACGATGATCCAATCACGACCTAAGATGATGAGTTGGTCGAAAGATCATATGGTTTCACCTATAACCTACCCGAGTTGTCGTATAGGCTGTGAATGAAACATAAGACAATGAACTTATTAAGCACAGAAACAACAGAAGAGGATGATATTCTTAACATGCAAACCACAGACATTAGATCAACATGCAAAACAATATGAAGCAGTATTCTCAGGAGGCATGGTGAATAGCTCGTGATGCCACATGCCACATCATTCCAAGCTCAACTTTGTAATCAAACTCACAAGGCGTGGCATTAGATAGACAACATTCAGAACAAACTCTTAAAATACCTTACATAAGTCAACATTCATGTGACTATGCATCTCAGTAGAGTAAATATTTACTTCTGAACTGAAGACAGGAATAGGAAAAAATGATCGACGTTGATCACACAAAGGGCGTCAAAATAAAAAATATCAAATGCATGTCTTCTGGCTAACATCAATGAGCAAAATTTGACAAGGTTTTCCAATTCTAATATATTAAACTAATGTCTTCTTGCTAACATCAATGATTAAACTTTGACAAGCTTTTCCCATTCAAAATATGTAATGCCTATGATTGTGGAACGGGCAGGGTTTGTCAACAGTGGCTCAAGGTGATGACGAATGATTAGAGAACCATTCGATGTATTGTGCATGATGAAGTATTATGGAGGACAAGAACTGTCTGAACATTTTGTGCAGTTCCACTAAAATCAAGCCAAGCATCCCTGTTGATTTCGTATTTATATGCTGCAAGAAAACAAAGACACATCAGCACACACATGAATATTGGCCCCAGTGTCAACCCACCAATCGGTGGACTAACAAACTAAAAGTACGGTAAACAGATTACCATACCCAGATACGCCATCATTGTTGCTTAGAGTGACATTGACAGACTTGGAGTCCTCTCCTGGCTTCTTGTACTTGTTTGGGCACCTGTTTGCCCAGTGTTCCTCCGAAACACAAGTAAAGCAGCCATCTCTCCTTTTGTATTTCTTCTTACCCTTCTTAATGGCCGACGTTGGCAGCTCCATTCAAACAGATAGTCCGGTGGCTCAAGGTGATGACGAATGATTAGAGAACCATTTGATGTATTGTGCATGATGAAGTATTATGGAGGACATGAACCATCTGAACGTTTGTGCAGTTCCACTAAAATCAAGCTTAGCATCCATGTGTGCATAAATACATAAAAGCATGATGAATATAATAGTGGTACTAGTTGATTAAATATACGCTTACAACTATAAACATCATCATTATCTTTAACAGGAAAAGATTGCAATACAATAGCTTGAATTAAACATTTATTCAAAACAATACAACAATATAAGGGGCACAACATAACAAAGCACAATCATGTGGATGAAGGCCGATACTGACCTTGTTTGTTACAGATGCGTCGGCAACTGAATTGGTCACACCTTTCCTTGTGGACTGAATTGCCCATGCTCTCTGCAGACTAGTCATGTCACCAGCGTCTACTAATACTCTGTAAAGCTTCTTGATCATTCCTTGTGTAATGTAGCACAAACAGTGACTTATTCCTGCTTCTTTCTGCAAAGTGGTAAGACCAACTAGACCCACTAATGCAGCAATTTGCCTTAAACACATTGGCTCCTTTTGTGCAATTCAACTAAAATCAAAGTCGAAATAAAACCGAGCAGAAATTTTGATATCAATGTAAGCAACAATAGGTATAAGGGAAACAATTACTGAGAAATAACGGTTGATGACGTGTACTCCAAGAAGAAAAACATCTACTAATCTACCTTATCTTAATGGAAAATAAAGCAGGAGAGTAGAAATTCCCAATCAGTGTGATTCATTCATATTAACTGAGACGTTATCTTAACAATGCCTTGTTTCAACATGTATAAAGAACGACAAAGCATAAAAGTACCATTCCTAAAACAATGCGACTGATTCATTTTAACAAAGACATTATCTTAACAATACCTTGGTTAAACATGTAGAAAGAACTACAAAGAAAGATAGTATGATTTGTAAAACACTGTAACTAATATATAATAACAAAGACATTATCTGAACAATACCTTTCTTAAACATGTACTCCGGCCGATCCCTAACAAAAATGGTACTCCCACCGATCCCTAACAAGTGTTGCAGTTTTGAACTAAGATTCAGTAGTTAATTATGAGAGTGGCATTGCTTAATTTTACCAGCGGCATTAGATTAACGAAAAGCATAAATAGTTCTATGGGAGAGTGGGCACAACAACATCATGTGCTTCCATCTACTTATAAAGGGGGTGATGTAGAGTTTTATTGTAACAAAGAAACAAGCATCATGTCTGGGTTGGAACAATTTTTGCTCACTTAATGGTAAAATACATCAGTTCAATAGCTTCAATTCAACATTTATCCAAAACAGTACCAATACAAGTAGCACAACATCTCAAAGCACACTACAACATCATGTGGATGAAAGTTGGTACTGACCTTTCTTGACCAAGATTTGAAACAACTCGCGAGGAAGACCTGAAAGAGATCTCAACACATATATGGAAATCTGGTCTCCTTTTGTTCAGTTCCGCCAAAATTAAGCAAAGTTACCAGTGTGACATTCAAGTTGAACTGCACAAAACACTCTTAAAACAAAAGTGTTTCACATAGCGAAGCAAAATGTCGCAATAGCAACAACTTGAATTGATATCCCTATTTTAATAGAGGCAAAAAAGGAATCAATTACTAGCCAATAAAGGAGGATGAAACATGCAGCCACAAAAATGGTACTCCCGCCGATCCCTAACAAGTGTTGCAGTTTTGAACTAAGATTCAATAGTTAATTCTGAGAGTGGCATTGCTTAATTTTACCAGTGGCATTAGATTAACAAAAAGCATAAACAGTTTCAGGGAGAGTGGGTGCAAAAACACCATGTGATTCCATCTAATTATAAAGGGGTTGATGCAGAGTTTGTTGTAACAAAGCAACAAGCATCATGTGTGGGTTGGTCCCATTTTTGTTCATTACTTAGGAAAGGATCGCAATACAATAGCTTCACTTCAACATTTATTTGAAACAGTACCAATACAAGTAGCACAACATCTCAAAGCACACTGCACAATCATGTGGATGAAGGCCTGTACTAACCTTTCATGAGACGAACAAGATAAAATATGAATCTACCAACACGAATAGGAAATCCAATCTCGTTTTGTGCAGTTGCACTGAAATCAAGCAAAGTTGTCGGTATGACATTTAAGTTCGCTATAGCAACAAGTTGAATAGATATCCCTGTTTTAACAGAGGCAAAAAAGGAAAAATTTACTGGCCAATAAAGGAGGATGAAACATACGGCGACAAAAAGAAGCATCTAACTTATCTTGATGGAAAACAATGTAGGACAGTAGCATTTCTAAAACGGTTGCATTGATTCATATTAATAGAGATATTCTCTTAAAACAACATTCCTTGAAAATGTAGTTTACTTTTAACAGTGGCATTGCTTCAATTTTCCACCACCATTCTTAGATTAACAGCAGCAAAATAGTTGTATCGGACATGGGAGATGGGACATGCCAGCACCATGTGCGTCCACACGTATAAATGGGTGATGTAGAGTATGTTGCCAAGCAGCTTATCTGCGTTGGTCCCATATTTGTTCTATTTGAACCTTTTTCCTATGTGAGGGCAGCAAATCTAGTCCTGCACAAACTACCCGACCCCCAGTTTCTTTCCTTTTTCAACAAAGAGACCGGTTCCTTACAGATGTGTGTACTAGGTTACCCTCTTTTTCCCTTTTGGACCAGCAAAGCGCCTAGATAGCCAGTCTATACTACTTTCCCTCCCTCCTTTCCTCATTGAACCACGTCCTAGATTCATGCTCCACCCCACCGCACCCTTCTTTCCTCTTTGAACCAATACCTAGATTCAACTACAGAATCGAAAAAGATCCACATGCAACTAGAGCAATGACGGTTTCAAAGAAAGTTATACCTTAGGGTCGTCGGGATATGGCTAGGCGTGCGACGGCAGGCTAGATCTACCCACACTACGTACGGCAGCGAGGAAGAAGGGATCTGTGACCCTCCCGCATAGGCGCTTGTCAGATCACGGGTTCTGGCAGACCCTTAAGGTTCGAACTCTAGGGTGCGCATGAAGTTCTTTCCCTTCTACCGATCTACGCCCTAGCTTGCTAAGGTCTCACGGACGAACTTGATGCACTCGCAATACAAAGACACAAGGTTTATACTGGTTCGGGCCACCGATGTGGTGTAATAGACTACTCTAGTGCGGTGCTGCTGGATTGCCTCTTGGACTATTGATGAATAATACAAGGGGAAGAACAGCCTCCTGAGGTTGAGGTGTTCTTGTGCTTGGTGTGCCAAGGGTTGGCCTTTTATCAGATCGGATCTCTCCTCTCCCCTGGGTTGTGGCTAGTTCTACTTATATAGGCCCTCGTCCTCTCCCCAAATATTGAGCGGGAAGGGAGCCAACAACAGCGGCCATTTTGAAAGGGGACAGCTAGTACAAGCTATCCTGACAAAAGGTGGTCTTCGTCTGCCAAAGGTTCTGGTGGTGACGCCGTCCTGGGCTCCATGGTGACCTACGTCTTGCCGTCCTTCTGGTCTTGGTCTTGTTGCACCGATATGGAAACCTTTGCCTGATGCCTCAGTACTCCGCGCCTGCGCTTGCTTCTTAGCACCAAAGAGGAAACAAGGACGCTGTGCGCGCTGGCACTCGCCTGGTGCCCGCCTAGTGTCGATCGTCATGGCTCACGTCCTCCTGAGAGCCTCGCGAGGTTCGCCCCACCTTGATATCTCCGCTCCTCATGAGGCAGCCTGGTGAGGCCGCTCCTGAGGAGGTCTTGCGTCGTACGCCTCGCGAGGCTTGGCCCCTCGCGAGGGTCTTGAATGCCTTGTTGATGATGATGGGCTGTACAGACCTACCAGCACAGCCACGCCATGGGCCGCAGGTAGGCAAGTCTGGGGACCCCTGTTCCTAGAACACCGACAGTAGCCCCCGGGCCCAAGGTGCGCTCGGGCTTGGCTTCGAGGCGAAGCCAAAGGATCAAGCACGGAGCGCTGCGGGCCCCCAAAAGCCTGCGACCTCGGCTGACGCATGGCGGTTGATTGGTCGTGGGCGTCTCCACTTCCCCATGCTGCCTTTGAATCTGCCTGGCTATGCGGCCCCCGAAACCTACACAGTTATTCTCCCATTGCCCACGCCTTGCCTCCCCAGTCCTTCTGCTTCCTCGAGACTCCGTTCCTCCTCTCCGATCTATCCTGCACTCCGCCTGCTTCGTCACCATGGCGCCGAAACAATCAGACAAGGGGAAGAAGCCTCTGTCTTCACCGAATGCGCCTCCGTCCTTCGAGCCTCCGCTCGGCCGACCTCTGCTGCTTAACAACGAGGCCATGGACAAGGTGCGCCCCATGCTTGCTTCCAGTTTCAACGAGTGGGGAGAGACGGCGGCTTGGCCCGCGTCTCGTGTTCACATTGCCCGGGCAACCACTGAGGTCCCAATCTTCATAGATGCCCTCTGGGATGGCCTGATTCCCCCCTTCTCCGCCTTCTTCAACGCGGTGCTCGATCATTATTAGATCCACATGCTGCATCTTGACCCTCAATTTGTGACTCTTCTTGCTCTCTTCGCCTTTCTGTGCGAAGCCATGGTGGGCATCGCTCCTTTGGTGGCCCTCTTCCGCCACTTCTTCTCATTGCATCTGACAGACCCTCGGCAGATCTCGGGGTGCGTGAGCTTCCAGGCCGTGGCCATGACGGCGGGCGAGGAGATCGACTTCGAGCTTCCTCCATCCACGAGCGAGTTTCGGACATGATGGGTGCTTGTCAGCGCCGGTGTCCTCAGCCCTCTGCTCCATGCTCTGCCAGGGCCTGCTGTTCTCAATTCTAGTTGGGGCCACCAAAGGCTCGCGAACCCCCGTCTCGTTCCCATCTGGCTCAGGCTGAGGAGGTTGAAGGACTGCAACGTGGCTGCGCCTATGGTGGTGAAGGAGTTCGTCAAGCGTCGAGTCGCTCCGCTTCAGCGCCATTCCCGCCCGATGTGGGCCTTTCTCAGCAGTCAGGACCATATGAGGTTTCAGGAGGAGGGGCTTCCTCTTAAGATGCGAGAAATGGTGCTTGCGGTCCTGATGGGTGCCCCCTGCCGGACGACGTGCCCAGGAAGAGCTGTCTGTTGTACTGCTGTGAGAACAACGCCGAATTTGCCGCGAGCATGCCCTCCTTTGATGAGTGGGGGCTGTGCCCGATCGGCCTGGTGGGGCCCTGTGAGAACCCCATCGATGTGGTTCCCTTCCTCGCCGTCGGTGCCGAGCTCGCCCCGAGTGAGGGTGCAGGAGGGCGAGCTCCGAGGGAGGCCGACGACCCAAGTGCTGAGGAGCACATGCCGCGTCGTGATCCTGGGGCGTCGTCCTCAGAAGCTCGCGATCCCTCCCCTAGGGCGTCGGTTTCTGAGGCGACGCATCATGCAGTTCCCGAGGTCAAAGCCCTGGAGGCTTCGGGAGGTCGTGGTGAGACGGCGCCCGATTGTTCAACACAGTGGGGCACCCCTGAAGTTGTCCCTCCAAGCTCTTCCTCGGCCTCGCTCCGCGCCAGCCGCCACGTCCAGCGCTTCGGTCGGCTTTGCATGGACTTCGAGGAGCTCCGCAAGAGGAAGGGATCCCCGAGCGGCAACAGCATCTTCGGGCCGTTGAAGCGACGAAAGTATATTGCCGTCGACAAGTAAGTACCTTATCTCAGTGATCATCCATGCGTCGCCTTCCTTTCCTGACGATTATCCCCTCAGGACCCCATCTTCCAAGGCCGTCAAATCTCCTGAGAAGCAGCTCCCTCTCATCCCGCTCCACTCGTTAAGCTCCAGCGCTGCAGGCTTGGGTGTTGCCCATGGCGTGGGGTCAGCCGTGGGAGTTTGCCCGTCACCAGGGCGCCCCGAGCTTGCGCCTTCGTCGTCCTTCCCTCATGGCCTTGCTCGGAGCGCAACGGGTGTGCCACGAGCTCCTCCTCTGGTCATGAACGGCAGCTGGTTGGCTTCGATCTTCAGCTCCTCCTCAAGTAGCGGGCCCTCCTGGCCGGGGCCCCTCGCAAGGTCACGTTGGAGCCCGGAGCGGCACCAGCCCGCAGACCCCTGCCAAGAGGGGGCGCCTCGCTCTGCGTTCCTCCTGCAGCCCCCGTGGCGGAGGAGGAGGTGGGTCGTGCGTTGGAGTTCGAGCGCGGGGCGGAGCATTGCTCGTCACAAGCTCTTCCAGGAGGCGCTGGGCGCGATGAGCTGACTTGGTGAAGAGCTTGCGGGCATCGACGCGTGCCTCGAGGACGAGGGTCTGCGACTGATGGAGGAGTGGCACGGGCTAAAAGTGGCCATCAACCTTGGGCGCCACCAGTGCAAGCTAGAAAACACGAACGCTGAGGCCTCTCTTACGGCCTCCCGTGAGGCCTCTCTTACGAGCTCTGGAGGAGGCTCGTGAAGCTGACCGCCGTCATGAGGCTGCGGAGAAGCGCGTGTGGGAGCTCCATGCTTGGGGAGTGTCCATCGAGCAGCAAGTGGAGGCGCGCAAAGCCGCTCTTGCGTCGCTGAGGGGGAAGCCTGCCGAGGAAGATGAGGTCCCGAAGCGTGAGGAGGCGTTGGCTCTGGAAGCCGTGGAGCCTAGCCTCGAGCTTGAGCAACTGGAGACAAGGGAACGTCAGGTTGCCCAAGCGGAAGATGCCATCGGGGCTCGCGAGGCCAAGGTCCAGGAGGAAGTCGACCGTCGGGTGGCCAAGGTTCGCGCGGATCTTGAAGGTCGGCACGCCCTGAAGCTGATACTTGCGGAAACCGAGGCAGCGGGCAGGACTTGGCCTCCGCCCGCGCCGAGCTGCTTTCTCTTCACAGGTGAGTTGATGACGCCGAGGCCGTCGCGCGACAAAATAGGGAGGAAGTGCTTCAACGGCGGATGCCGGAGCGTGAGCATGCCCCATGCTTCATGGCCTTTGGAACAGGACTAATACCACCATGGGCTTCATCTGCGACGAGAATGCACCGCTCCCCCACTCGAATGACTACGCCAATCACCTGACCTTCTTCACCAACGTGGTGACGCACCTGGAAGCCTGGTCTAACAGGTCTCGCCAGGTTGTGGAAGAGAGAAGTCGCAGTTGGCTTGGGCGCGCGTTCTCCCGCGTCTTCAGCCACCTCCGGAACATCGATCTCAACGTTGACTTCGAGGCCACTATTTCTCCCGTGACGGAAGCCATCCAGGGCGACTTGGCATAGTGGGTTGAAGACCACGTGGATGCGCTGGTCAGGGCCTTCACTTCTAATGATGATGCGGTAGTGGTTGCGGTGGACGAAGGCGACGTGGTCGATGACGGGGACGTCGGCGCCGGCGAAGGTGGAGGCAATGCAAACGACGGTGACAGCGATGCCAGCAGCATGTCTAAAGACAACATTGGGGACGCGGCGAGCGACATATCTGGCTAATTCCTGGTTCCTTTACTGCTCCACCCTGTATGCAAAAACTCGAGCATGGCCCCTAAAGATTGTGAGAGCATTTTGGGATGGGGAGCCCTTCATGTAAGAAAATCGTGATTTCTACTCCTTTATGCTGAGCCGAGGGTGCGTTTTGGTCAGTCATGAGTTCGACGGCAAGTTCTGCCGCTGCGGCTTACCTTAGCTGGAGTGGGCCCTGAATCGGGCTGTAAAGTCGAGAGTCGCCACGGGGCTCCTAAAGGGTCTGCTAACCCGCCCGAGATGGCCTCGCGAGGTTCCTGTGCAGGTCGGCGCGCGTGGCGCACGTGCTGTGCTCAGCCCCACTCGCGAGGGGCCTGCGAGGGGGAGGCGGTGAGTGTGAGCTCCTAAACAAGGCAAGAACCAGATGGCAAGAAATCGCTTGAACGAGAAAATACACCCCCCGCACGCATCAACAAAAGCTCGACCTCAACTTAAATCCAAATCCAGAAAGCAGGGCTACAGAAGAAGAGATCCAAAGCAAATGGCCGCGTCCGGCGCCTAGTCTAGTCTTCTGGTCTTTGAGTCTTCTCACCAGCGTGGAGCTAATTGCTGCCACTAGGCATGGGTGGGATCCCCAGGGCCTGAGGCTGGCACCCCTGAAACTCTGAGGCATGTACATCCCCACTCATTATTACGTGAGAGTGTCACGGACGGCGAGCTTCACAGGCACTGGGCCTTGTTCATAGGAACCGGCCTTGCTTCATATCACCGGATGAGGGCCCCGCCTTGCGCCACCCCCTGCCACCGCTAGGATGACCGGAAACCTGGACATCCCAACGAGGGCAGAGGGGGCGCCAGCGGCGCCCTCGGCGACCACGGGTCCTCTGCCGGGGGAAAGGTCGAGGTTGCCACCCCGGTAGAGGGCCTACCTCTGGACGTTGCCCTTGCTCCGCCTGACTCGGGGAGGGGCCTTGCTCCTGGCCCCTTCCACATAGCCCCCAGCGGGTCTCTCCTGTCGTGCCAGAACCACCGTTCGGCGCTGGGGCCTGGTTCATCTGTGACTCATGGTTAGCATAAGCTTGCTCCTGAGGGATTAGTGGTACCATATATCTGTTGTCGATGGTGCGGTTGGCGGGGCTCTCCGGCGGCTCCTGGAAGGCATCAGCTCCTAATGCTTCCTCCTGCCAATCTAGCCCGAGAAACAAGCCAGGGTCGTCCTCCGATGTGTGCTCCTGATCCATCATGCGGGGCACATAGGCTTCTAGGGCTCTTACACCAAACACCTCGCCGTAGTGCCCCACACTCCATGTCGCCCGACCCAGGGCAGCGTCCTGAGGATGATAATGTTACGCCTCTCTGGGGCCATGGGGGGCAATGCTCGTGCCCGCGCTCACCAGAGGCGGCGTGGGGGCAACGGGGCCTCCGGCGCCGCCGGCCGTCCTGGGGCCGATGATGCCCCCAGGCGCAGCCGAGGCATGCGGTTGTAGCATGGCCTGCCGTGAGGCCCATTGGCGGCTCGGGAAGGAAGCAGATAGCATAACGGCGGCGCTCCTGACGCTGCCGCATCTAGCAGCTCAGAGACACATTCCAGCAGTGCGTCATGTCCACTCTCCATCAGCCGGCACCGCAGCAACTCCCGCGCCACCGTGAGCGCGGCCCGCATGTTCGCTTGCTCCCGCCGGGTGTGTGGTGCCGTTGCTGCGGCATGGCTTGCGGCCCTTGCAGCAGCTCATGTTTGCCGTGGGGTGGGGGTGGATGACGCCTGGCCGCGCCTCCCATGCCCTGCAGTGTTAGGCGGCACCCGCACCGCCTGGGGCACAGGGTTGAGGTCTTCGTGGGTAGGTGTCGCCGCCCGGGCTGGCCAAGCTGCCCAGCGGTCGGAGTCAGCCCTTGGGTCGCCGGACATCGGGGCTGCGAAGCGTCGGCGGGTTGATTGGCGAGGAAGAGACTCCGGCACACCCCTACCTGGCGCGCCAAATGTCAAATCACGGGTTCCGGCAAACCCCTAAGTTTCGAACTCTGGGGTGCGCGCGAAGTCCTTCTACCGATCTACGCCCTAGCTCGCTAAGGTCTCGCGGACGAACTTGACGCACTCGCAACACAAAGACACAAGGTTTATACTGGTTCGGGGCACCTATGTGGTGTAATACCCTACTCCAGTGCGGTGGTGGTGGATTGCCTCTTGGGCTGATGATGAACAATACAATGGGAAGAACAACCTCCTGAGGTTGAGGTGTTCTTGTGCTTGGTGTGCCAAGGGTTGGCATTTTATCAGATTGGATCTCTCCTCTCCTCTCCCTTGGGTGGTGGCTAGTTCTACTTATATAGGCCCTAGTCCTCTCCCCAAATATTGAGCGGGAAGGGAGCCAACAACGGCGGCCAGTTTGAAAGGGGACAACTAGTACAAGCTATCCTAACAAAAGCTGGTCTTCGCCTGCTAAAGGTTCTGGTGGTGAGGCCGTCCTGGGCTCCATGGTGACCTTCATCCTGCCGTCCTTCTGGTCTTGGTCTTGTTGCACCGATATGGAAACCTTTGCCTTATGCCTCGGTACTCCGCGCCTGCGCTTGCCTCCTTAGTACCAAAGAGGAAACAAGGACGCTGTGCGCGCTGGCACCCGCCTGGTGTCGATCGTCATGGCTCAGTCACGAGAGCCTCGCGAGGTTCGCCCCACCTTGATATCTCCTCTCCTCACGAGGCAGCCCGGTGAGGCTGCTCGTGAGGAGGTCTTGTGTCGCCCGCCTCGCGAGGCTTGGCCCCTCGCGAGGGTCTTGAATGCCTTGTTGGTGATGATGGGCCGTACAGACCTGCCAGCACAGCCACGCCATGGGACGCAGGCAGGCAAGTCTGGAGACCCCGTTCCCAGAACGCCAACAGCGCTGGGTGAAAGAGAACATGGCAGCCGACAATGGATTGCCTCCCTCGCCGAAGGCGATAGAGTGAATGCCGCACCTCCTCCCCTTCCCGATGCGATGGGATCCGGATGGCTCCTTCACCAGCTGTGAGGGGGGAGAGAGACAGAGGCCAATGCAGTCTTGTTTAGATCTGATGAAGAGGGTGAGGGACTGTGAATATAGAAAACCCTACCAAAGGAATGCTGAGCCTCCAGCGTGTATATATATATGTAGTGTGGCGAGAGTGTGGAGAGTGCAAACCCTAGCGAACAAGTGCTGAGGCTCTAGCCTATATAGTATTACATATATAGTACGGACTGAGCTCCGATGCCTTAACTGCACCTTCCTTTGGCTGTATGATAGGTGGGCCAGCCACCTATTGGGCCCACCTGTCATAAACCCAAAGGCATGTGCACTAAGTCAATGAAGTTGCGTCCATATAGTACTCGTGTAGACTACTAATATATAGTGGAGTGGTTTTCTTATTCTCTCCATAACAATCATTTTAAATTGTGTAAGTAAGAAATGAAGCTCTTTATTTAACGTACCAGTGAATAAAACTACTACTTACGATGAACTAATGATCCACGCGTCCTGGTCACACTTCCTGTCCTTCACGTGCGGTACACTACCCTCCGTTAAGTGAACAACCACACATGCGCCAAATTATCAGAAACATGTGAGAGTGTGTACAAATAAAGAATTTTAATTTCAATTACCGGAAAGGTTTGAGAGTATGTATAGTTTGCCCTCTCTCAATAATTATGGTTTGTTGTGTTCGGCCTAAACTTGGTCAAACTCTACAAAGTTTGACTTCAATCAAATCTAATATGCAGAGTAAATAAAAATGGAGGGCTACTATGTCCATCCAGGTGTTTAGTCCACACCATTTTTTAATCAAAGTCCGACCACATATTTAGTTAATAGATGGACAAATAAAATTACAGGGGAGCTGAAGACAAAGTTGTGAGAAGGCTTAGAAATCAATACAATACTTATGCTCTTTGTACCAAGGTCGATCCTTCTTCGAGGAAACATTTGGTTCACAGCCAATTGTGTGATAAAATTGCACCAACATGAAAGACGACTACGTCTCCAACGCAACCAAGGTGAACTGATGAAGGATATCATCTTTGTGGGTAACAAGCAAAGAGCACTGATGGAAGACAACTTGTTTTTCATTGAAAATCGATCAGCTTCACTAGCCGATGCAACCATGAGGCGCAACCATGAGCATCGATAGGTCATCGTGGTGATGCATCATCCAATTGGCATCAAGTTTGGGTGAGGCACCTATGAGGTTTGACAAATCCTCACTGTGGTATGTTTCTTCTCAGTAATCAAGCTCGAGGAAGGAAGAACCACATGGCAGAGGATAGTGAGGGGAACAACAATGGCCATCCAATATTGTGCAGTTCTAGTAAAATTGAGGAAGACATGCCCGGGTACCGAGATACGCATCACTGTTTGCAAAAATATAAAAAGGGATATAGTGTTGTTACTTTGTTTTGGCAGTGGTACAAGATTAACAATGACATCTCGATTGTCAATAAGAATTAATGAAAAGTACACCAACAAACAGAAGCATCATGATTATCTTGATGGGAACTAAACCAGGATACCCGAGAAAAAATCATTTCGTCATTTAACTAGTGATAGTATTAGATTAGCAGCAGCAATAGGAGCATGTGGAAAATGACCGCACAACCACCATATACTTTTTGTCGAAACAACATGTATACCTCCACCGAGGCATAAACCAGGACAACCTTTTGAGTGACATTTCCTCTATAATAGTAAAAAATACTCCCTCCTTCCATCTATATAGGGCCTATTGTGTTTTTCAAGACAACCTTTGACTATTGACAAGATTAATATCACATGAGATGTATACTATGAAAATTATATTATTGGAAGCTCCTTTGACATACGAATTTGAAGGTATGCTTTGTGTAAGTTGCATGTCATATATTATTGCTCTAACATTTGGTCAAAGTTAGCCTTGAAAAACGCATTATGCCCTATATAGATGGAAGGAGGGAGTAGGTGATGTTGGACCAGTCGACGAACCCTAGCTACTGTACATGGGGAGCTGGGGAGTAGTCGCATAGATAAAAACCTGCATGCAGTGACCTTGGGAGCTGGACTAGTAGAAGAAGTTATACCTCAGGTGGGCGAGATGTCGCTTAGGTGGGCGGGAAGGATCTACCCACATGACGACAGCGAACAAGGGCGCGGAGGACCTTCGTCCGCGCCAGCGCCGACTCCGAGTGCACGGTGCACATCGGCTTCCTCCATCACCGACGGCGACAACGTCAACGCTGCACCTCCTCACCTCCCGCAGTGGACGGGATTCGGCCGGATCCCTCACCACATGTGAGGAGAGAGATAGAGTGGACACTGTCATCTTGTTTTGATATGGAGAGAGTGAGAGAGTGAGACGTGAAACCCTATCAAACAAAAGGCTATATATACAATGGAGTAAAAAAATCTCTCCATAGCAGTGGTTTTAAATAGAATACGCGCGTTCCCGGACTAAAGAAACGAAAACTGGCGGACAAATTTTTTTAACGTACCAAGAAAGAAAACTCGATCAAAAACATGCCCCCCGCTTCTAAGTCACGAGAGTTGTTGCGCACACACACATAGACATAGACATGCATATCCGTGTTTACGTAAATATCCATCCCCATCTCCATCTCCATCTCCAACCATATTTGTCCAACTGGCACATTATTTACATTGTTAATTATATACGCAGCAATATTAACATACAACATCTCTTATTTGCGGGCGTCCGGACCGCTGCCATGCCCGCTCCTGACCAACCCGAACCCTCTTCATCACCCGCGTGTGCTTCCCACCTGAAACGGCCAGTGTCGCATTCATGCCCGGCCAGAGCGGACGCGAGCTCTCACGGGCACCAGCATTGAAGCGGCGCGCCGGCCGAGAGAGCGTCGCTCGCGCCGCTTCCCGGTGCACGTGACTGCTCCTCGTTCAAAGGTCGCAATAGCCGGCCACAACATGCGTGTAAAAAGTTCTTGGGAGTCCGTGCTATAGCTAGCTGTCCTCCCCCTCCTCGTCACTCTCTTCCAGTAGTGCTAGTACTCCATGGCGCGATCCATAGACAAGCAGGCGGGAAAGTTATCATATACTCAGTTTGCGGTGAGTGGCATTCCGAGCGACCATGTGGGGTGGAGCCATGGAGGAGGGTGAGACACGAACGCGATAGACGTGATTTAAACGTTGGTTTTGCTCGATGGCGTGATCCAACAAAAGGAAATGTTGGTTTGTATCCGTTTCCATATTTTCTTTGGAAAAACGGAAACTTTCCACTCCATTTTCATTCCTACTCCAAGGTTGCCTCGTTACAACATTCCAACAAATACAAATGAAAACTAACACGCATGCTGATGTATCTCAATGATTCACAAACATAGCCAATATTTACTGCACAACTAATGACAAAAGTTGTGAGAGTGTGTACAAAGAAAAACTACTGATGGGGTCACTACAACTTAAAACCTAAACCCTAAATAGGATTTAATTTTCTGGCTAGGTAGAACATGTCGAAGGAAAGACGGCTAGCACGCTCGTATCATACGATGCTTTTGTGCTGTTCCACTAAAATCAAACTGAGCATCCCTGATGGCAAAGATATTGAAGAAGTGTGATTAGAATAATAGTACTATCACTAGTTCATGAGACATAAACTCATCACAAATAGAAGCCAGTAGAATAGAGAAATATCGACATGGAGATGGAGCTACGTGGGGAGCTGCGGCAGTGGAGCAAGCCGGCTCCAAAAGGAAGATGTACCTGGGACGTCAGGCTATAGCTAGAAGGGCGGTTGGGACGCGACATCAACCCATACCATGGGGACCCCGATTGGACGCACCGACTGTGGGTTTTCTCCCTCGCCGATGTCGACCGTGTGTACGCAGAACATCATTGCCTTCCCCCGGCTACGGGATCAGGCCGGATCTGTGACTAGCGGTGTGGCCACCGCCGTTCTATGCTTGTGAAGAGAGCAACCCAAGCAAGTAGGCTTATAGCTTAGGCTCCTGCTAGTGTATATATAGTGGTTTTCTTTTTCTCTCCATATCAACCATTTTATATTGCGTACGTGTCATTGAAGAGTGAAATGATGGTTGCTTCTTCCGACTAACTTACTGTGTGATTTGACCGCTCCTTAGTGGCCCTTACACGTACTCCCCCTACGTGTATGACCATTCTTGAGTCTCACTTGTACTTATCTCTATTTTCTTGCATGACACATAGACATGATGCACATAGAGGAATTTTGCTACTGCATGTTGTTACGTAGTACTACTAGTACCTACTCCCTCCTTCTGGTTCACTACTAGTACTCCCTCAGTCCTAGCTTATTGCTCCCCTTTGTACTCAATTCATGGGCTCGTTTTCCTCAAGAAATTGTCTTTACCAACGTATTAATATCAGGAATGCATGCGTGAACAACGAATGATTAAACTTTGCATGCAACATTTTGACAAAGCATTGACTTATGAACATGCGATTGTGAGGGACTACAACCTCGTGCATGCATGAAACAATCACACGTATACATGGATGCAAAAACGCGCGCGACGCCCAAATGCATGCATGTCTGAGCACACGACGGAACACACACGGTCACGCTCAACTGCTCAACCTACACGTGCATGCACACACATACCCAGCCAGGGTGAGCTAGTGACCGTATAAACACTGGAAAATGTAAATATTGAGCGCAATGAGCGTATTATGAATTTCACTGACCGTATTTTTTACAAATATACAGTGACATACTATGTATTTATCTCGTTTGAAATTAAGGCATATTAATCGGAAAGGAGGCAGTATGGAGTAGCATTACTTGGCTGTGTCCCGTGAACTTGCCGAATGAGGAGAGGCTTGTAGGACGGGAGAAGCTTGCATGCGGTGGCCTGTATGACAAGTAGAAACTTTTAACTAATGCAAGCTCTCCCTGGCTCAGGCGGTGGACGTGTAAGATTTAATTCGCTGTCAGATTGCCAGAAGCATACACTGTACTAGGACCATTATTGTTCGACTTCCCGAAGAGGCAAACAACCAAGCGCAAAGTTTACTAGTACTAGTACTACTACTATAGAGGTATGTACTACTACTAGCAACCAGATGGAGGAACGTCTGCACTCTTATTTTATTTTAAAATGTGATAAAGAAATCTTCAACACATTTGGTTCTCTTTGAGGTTTCTCGTATGTGATAATGGAAGTTGATTGCATGGAACACTGGCCATAATTGTCGCTTAATTCTAGCTCATATCCTGTTACAAATAGGAGTGCTTGGTAATATTTTCTCTTTTTTGTTATTCAGCATGTAAACAAGTCAGCAAACCTTGTGGCGCATCTTTATGTGAACTGTGCTTGCTGCACTTTGAATGTGACCGAGAGCTGGATTGATGAAACACCTCGCTTCCTTCTTCTTTTTTTGTGGGGTACCTCGCTTCCTAGTGACCAGTCTCTTGTCTAATCGTCCTAAGAATGCTTATATATGAATAAAGCTCTCTCATTTACCCGCAAAAAAATTAAGCCATATTAGTCAGAAAGGAGGGAGTATGGACTAGCACTACTTTTTGGTGTGTCCGTCAACTCGCAAAATGAGGAGAAGCTTGGAGGACAAGGTGAAGCTCACCTACACCCACTACATCTACCTCAAGCCTAGTGGCACGCAGGATGAGGAGAAGCTTTTGACTAATGCAACCTATGCTCGCCCAGGCGGTGGACATGCAGCAGTTCTTTCGGTGTCAGATTGCCAGAGGCATACACTATAGTACTATCATTGTTCGACTTCACAAAGAGGCGAAGAGCCAAGCGCAAGGTTTAGTAGTACGAGTAGTACTACTACTAGAACCGCATGGTGGAGAGTCTGTACTCTTATTTTATTTTAATCTCTGATAAAGTACACATTTATTCAGGAGAAGTGCGGAAAACGTCAGCCCGGTAGTAGTATTAAAAAACATCGAACATGTAATGATGATATCGATCAACCATGCTTGAATATATCTTGGCCTCCGTGCGAGCCCGTCTATGTGTTCTCGCTCCTCGTCTCTCTCAAGGGACGGTGGGTTGGCCATTTTGCCATCAATTGAGATTGGTTTGCTCACACTTCGGTTCCACATGTCAGTGATATGCCAAGAGGAAGTGCTTTGACCGACTGGCCATACGCGTACTTGGTTTTACACCTTCATACTACTCCTCCCTCCGTCACTGTTTATAGGGCGCGCTTCATTCCCATGCATTTCTCTCCATGCATTTCCACCACCAGAGAGACTTTACACGTGTTTGGTTTAATTCTCAATTAATTATGGCGTGGTAACCGCAATCAAGTCCACATTTTTTTCTCGATGTACTACGTGTGTATGCTGAGTGGAGTAAGTGCATGCATGTGTGTACCCGGGGTGGAAGCCCTACATGCTGTGTGTACATATTATTTCCTCTAGTAATAAAAGCCATGCTATCTATACCTACTAATAAAGCAAGGTGCGTTTCTCCAAATTTTTCATCCGTTCACCCATATTATATTTTTTGAGAATTTTGAAAATCCGAGGTGGTACTAATTTTCTTATATGCTATGAAAACAAAAAATATTCGCGTACTGGGCCAGGTAGTTGTTGCGCGCTACTTTTAAGGGCCATCAGGCGCGCAAGTGGGCCTACTATAGCAAAACAAGGAAAAAGTTAATAGGCAAGGTGGAGAATCGAACTCAAGATCTCATGTAGCAGGAGTCGCTGCAGTTGCCAGCTAGACTAAGCATCAATTCATGCTTTCAATGGAAAGCTTCAAGAAAATATATGATGGATGAAGGACGCACAGGTTCCATAATTTAATAATCCCACCTCGACTTCTTACATCAAATTCTATCAATTCTTATACGTTCCCGACTAGCCTGGCAACAAGAGAAATCAGGAATTAACCAGGATGGAGGAGGTGCGTCGCTGTGAATAACATTAAATGCAGGAATTGTGGGCTGCCTTCAATCATGAGCATGCATGGATACTAATTGGAATAATTTCTGGGATTAAAAGAGGCTATAGGAGGCTGCATGAAAATAAACGTGGATTAAAGGTGAGTCAATTGTGGGCTGAATAAGGAATAAGAATGTGAAACAAGAGTATAACTTGTGGGCATGCATGGATATTAATCGGAACAATTTGTGGGATTAAATGAGGCTATACAAGGGCATACACCCCTCTCTATGCATTTGACATTTAAACGGGATTGTGCCTTTGCATACCCCCCGTTGCATGCATGACATCTAAACCGGCCTATGCTAATTTTATGGGATGACAAACAATAATCTGAAAGGTGCATCAATCATGTATTTATTGTATTTTTTATTGGGTGTCTTCCTTAGGTCTCAAAAGGAACTAATTTTTAGCGAAGCTATTTTCAGATAATGCATTGCTTTTGGTGTGCTAAATTTCTTCCGGGGCCGTAAGTCTTAAGTGCATGGACTGAATTGTTTGTGTACCAACACCTATAATATTAACCCCTCCTTGTGCGCCTATGTCCAAACTCCTCCCTCACATGGTCTCCTTTAGCCGCGACGGCGATGCCCATAACATTAGCAACCCGAATTGCTGCTTGGCTTGCCATCGGGTGAGGTCTCAACATGGTGTTGGAGGAACGTCATACTATCTTTCTCTAGCAACTGCTATCATGTTCCATGAGTCCCATCTCCAAGAACCACGTTGATGAAGCATTTTTGTCATTAGCGACTCTTCTCCTAAGATCCAGTTTGTTACTCGGGCAATCCTAATTCATGACAGCTAGCATTTACTTACTCCATAGTGCAACATGGGTGGTGGTTTAACATAGTTCCAATTTTTTTTAAACATAGTTATAACCCTCCCGTTGCAACGCACGGGCATATGTGCTAGTACTACCAATGCTATTTTTCAGGCCGATCGCTAGTCGCCTTGGTCCCAGAGATTTTTTCTGAAGCGCACTCTATAAACAGTGACAGAGGGAGTAGCATGAGCAGATTCAAAAAGAGCGTATTAATGGTTGTTTCTTCCGAGCAACTTACAATGGGAAAGGTGGGGCTTATGATTTGAATGCTCATTACTCACTATTAGTGCGGCGCAATGACCGGGCTAACTCTCCCATGCGGTTGTGCACTAATCCCTCCATTCTTAAATATAATACGGAGTATTTGTCTTTCTAGAGATTTCAACGAGTGACTACATACGAAGCAAAATGAGTGAATCTGCACTCTAAAATATGTCCATTTGAAATTTGTAAAAAGATAAATATTTAGGAATGAAGGGGGTATAATTTTGTGTATGGCACATGGACCCGGATGCTGAAGAGGCTTCTGGCAATGCTATCAAGCTTCCAGCATTTGTTTACATAATTGAAGTACTATGCAAATAATTTTCCAGCGACATGAAATTGTACAATGCTCTGAGCTTTCAGCTTTTGTTTCGTGTGTCTTGTCATCCATGCTCTTTTAGAAAAAAAACTAACTTTCTTGCTAATGCATCTCAATGATTAGCAGATCAGAGCTAATATTTACATCACAACTGAAGACAAAGTTGTGAGAAGGTGTTACATTAAAATGATCCATGATTTCATTGGCAACAACTTCCCCCCAGCTCTCTCTCTAAATCAACAAGGCATGTTGGAAAAAAGTAGTTGTCTGGAGCATGCAACATTCTGATCATTTTGTGCAATTCCACTAAAATAGAGCTAAGCGTCCCTCTTCCAAAGATATTAAGTGTGATTACAATAATAGAGGACTACTGATGAAACAATAAACACACAAATAGAAGTCGGTCACTTTTGCAGTCTCTCTTAAGACTAACTAGTTGGAGAAGATTAAGAAAATAGTTGGAGAAGATTAGGCTCGGATTTGGATGAGGAGGATAGAGCAAAACCAATCTCCCTTTGTGCAGTCGCACTGAAATGTACAGACGATGCCCATGTGACATTTTAGTACAACTGCACAAAACACTCTTAAGAAAAAAGTGATTTGTGCAGTTCACCAAAAGGTCGCCATAGGAACGAGGTGAAATGGATAGCCCTATTTGCAAAAAAGAGGTAGAAAGGAAACAATTACTGGCCAGTAATAGTTGATGACACTATGACGACAAAAAAGAAGCATATTCCTTGTCCTAAGGGAAGATAACAACACGGTTGTGTTTGTCTAAAACCGTGCGGGGACGAGATTGCAATATGGAAAGTACGTCAGACGAGCTACGTTTTGGGCAAAGAACTATGGAAGATCCACATGCAGCAACGTGGGAAGACGTGCAGTGGAGCAAGGCCCAAGGGGATACCAAGGGGTCGTCGGGATGTAACTAGGAGAGCGGCGGCAGGTGGGATCTTTCCATATCGCGGCAGCGAGTAGGTGGCATAGGCACTACCACGCTAGAGCCTGGTCAGAGAGAATGACGGGTACCGCAGATCAGGACGTGCTGCCTCGGTTGCGTCGAATGGAGAAACAATGGACATCCTCCCTTTCACTGGTGGATGGGATGCGGTCAGATCAGTGACCAATGGTGAGAGAGAGAAGCCACCACCACCTTGTGTGAGATACTCTGAAGAAAGACTAACTCCGGCAGGCAGGCTTCATTGTATATAGTGGAGCGGACTACTTTTTCTCCATAAAAATCATTTTATATTCTTTGTACGTGCCATTGAGCGATATAACTTTATTTAAAAATAACACGCCAACGCATCAAGTCGAACTTTGTTTCGTGTATGCGTGGTACATGACCTCCGTAGGTAAACAAGCGCTACACGCGTTCAAATTAGCACATGGGCTGCCATTTCATATAGAAATGAGCTCCACCATGTAACCATGCGGGTGTGACTGGGCATGAAGCGTGAGTACGTGCACCTATTCTCTTCATGTACGTACACCGCCTACATGGGGTTGTGCGAGAGAGATACAAACGTTATAGTGTGTGGGTTCTTGAGTGTTTTTTTGGGGGGAGGCGTGAGAAATAGACATGCGATATGTGTCGATGCTATTTCAATCAAAAAATGTAACATATGCAATGTGTGTGAAATAGAGGTCTGGATATATCATATATATAGAGGGCAATCCACGAGAAGAGAGTGGAGGTATCATCGGCGTGAGGTATCCATAAAATCGAAGAGAGGGATGATGATGATGATAATGTGTGTGTGCGCACGCACGCATGATCGATAAAGAGTGCCATCGAATTTGTGTGTGCCCACGTCAAAGAGATTGGGGGGCTGGCCTACTGGAACATGAGAGGGGACAGGTGCAGTTTGTCTCTATGGCATGGATACCTACCTACAGCGCTCGACTATCGGTGTGTGTGTGTGGGGGGGGTTTGGGGGAGACCTAATTAACTATAGAGGTTCAATGGCTGGTATATGTGTGGAGGAGGAGAGGGACCTATCTTATGTATTGAGGGAGATCGATCGGCATCCATGCATATGTGTAGGAGAGAAATAAGTTTGGGAGAGAGACAGAGCTAGAGTGTCGAAGGGGTTGGTGGTGGAGTTGCTTCTAATAAATGGTGGGAGAGGCTTGTTAGACAAACGGAGGGCACACCTCCAATATCAAATAAGAGAGGGGATGCCTGCCTGTCTGTGCACGTGCATGTGAGAGACGGGTCAGGAGGCATGCACGAATGATGAGGGGGGACGATATGGATGTGGTAAGCAGACGTAACTACATAGGAAGATAAATCGTCCTTTTTCAGATAAAGGAGAGACACAACTTGTGAGGTACGTCGATCGATGGGTGGGGGAAAATAGTTAAAGTCGACCTAGGTATATGTAGGGAGATCGATCGGTATACATGCATGTATGTGTTAGAAGCAAATAAGGCTCGGAGAGAAGGATAGAGAGAGAGGGATGCAGCTAGGAGGTGGTGTGAGAGGCATACTATATCGAGGGGGAAGGAGTGTGCGAGTACGAGATCGATGAAAAGAGGGGTGGGAGTGAGGCATGGACGGTGAGAAGAGAAGAGGGAAAGCTTGTGTTTGTGGTAGGCACACCTGGCTAGATAGGCATATCGATCAATGTGTGCCATAAAGAAGGAGCTGGGGGCCTACACACACCATGGGTGAACGACCTAAAGTGAAAAGACGAATTTGCGCAATGGAGCTAGAGAATGCTGAGGGAGGGGAGAGGGATGCGGGCGTGTGCATGCACGAGAGAAAGTTAGCGCTAGCTACAAAGGTAAGAGTATTGTGTGGGTGTAAAATACGAATAGAGATCATAATTCATTATAAAAAGTGAATTCGAATATTTGAAGAATTTATCATAGTGTTTTAAACCAACGCATGCGTGAATATATATAACCTTGATACACATGGTGTGGTTATGAACATGTTATACTACATATAATATATTTTATCTCTACTCTTATAAAAATAGAGTTGTTGATGATGGTGTGCCTGTCATCCTGCAATATAGGCCGTCCGATTATATCTGACGGATAGGAAGAAAACTATGGCAATTTTGAAAAAAATACCCACACCCATCTCCACATTTGCAAATAAGGCCTCCCCTCGATCATCTTGAGGTTCCGTGGAACACATGGGCATCTTTCTAGTACTACATATAATATATAAAACATTGACTATAATTTGGGATAAGGTGTGGCTTTTGTAGCTCAGGGCTAAATACTTGTCATAATGTAGGGGGCGGGGCAGTATACTTTGTGTGATAAACACGGTGTACGTATGGAACATGGTTTAGATTATGAATATCTAGTTAGTACATCAAATGTCCTATTATTTGGAATCAACATCAACTGTATTAAAAAACTGAATTCGAGTTCATATAGTACACATAGTTCATATCTATCTCTATAGTAATCATGTGGTGTGTTGTTAAGGTAATACACAAATGATGGTTGAAGTTGGCAACAATCATGATTGTAGATTCTTATTCAAACAGAGAAACGAATTCAAATTTAGTTTGAATTGCAGCGGTAGTATAGACATTTGGAATGCACTAAACTGTTGGTATGAGTAGGTTACAAGCCTTATACAGCCAGCAAAAAATTTAATTGGACATAACATGTATTCATAGCTTTGAATAGCATTTGTATAGTAAAACGGGACAAGACTCTCCCTTTGTGTAGTGTGAATAGTTTTATTTTTTTTCATTTTTTTTCGTTGAGGGAAGTGCGAGTTGATTTGGTACGTACAAGTACAATATTACACGTTAGGCTTGTCCCTAAAATTCAACCAGCGCCTTGTTATATCCCGAAAATTCAGATATCGTGCTCCCAAAACTCGCGCCTTCACAACCCGCGCCTTGCTATCCCGAAATTACAACGCGCACGAAAACTCCCTTCAGCTGCCAAATCCCGAAACGTGAAATCCCCCTTCTAACCCTGAGCCGAAAGGGACGCTAGTTCAAATCGCTGGGGGTACTTTTGTAACACACCCTACATTTTGGACAAGGGCGTCCCTAAGTCATGGTTCCCCCCTCCCATTGCCTCCTTTTCGCCATTCGAAATCCCAGGCCGCCATAACCTCTCCACTCCAGCCGCTAAACCCCACCCTCCTCCGTCCGCCACCTCACCGCTGCCTAGCTGGAGCCTCTTCCCCAACGACGTCGTCCACCACAACAGCTCGACGACCCTTATCCACCTCCCTGGATGTGGATCCGTCGTCCATCTCGTTGTCCCCCCGGTTTAGCCGCCCCGTCCTCCACCTCCAAGGAGTTGCTCCGACGATCGCCTTGTCTATCACGTCTGCTCCATCCCCACAGTGCCGCCATAACCTGCTCCACCAGAACCGCAACATCCTCGCCGAATCCTTGAACGAAGCCGAGGCCTACTCGGTGCCACCAAAGAGGTTGTACACTCATCGCATCGCACCTTCTCCTTAACTCGACCTCCCGCTGCCCACGGTGCTCCATCCCGCACCCCCATGGCGCGGCCTGGCGCCGTGGGCGACATCTCCATGACGGCTCTCCCCCAGTGCGAGGCCCCTTTGGTGGCGGCGGCCATACCAGCCGGATAAGCTGCTGCTGCTCTGACTCTAGCTCGCTTGCTCGCGCTGCTGCTACGACTTCAGCTCTCGCTCGCTCGGTCCCGCAGCTGTTGCTGCTTCGACTCTCGCTCGCTCGTGCTGCTGCTGCTGCTCTGGCTCGCTTGCTCGCGCTGCTGCTACTGCTTCGGCTCTTGCTCGCGTAGCTGCTTCTACTCCGGCTCTTGCTCGCTCGCTCACTCGCGCTGCTGCTGCTGCTCAGGCTCTCGCTCGCTCGCTCACGCTGCTGCTGCTGCTCCGGCTCTCGCTCGCTCGCGCTGCTGCTGCTCCGACTCTCGCTCGCTTGCTTGTGTTGCTGCAGCTCTCCCCTCGCTCATGTTGCTGCTTTGGTCCGATTTAGCTACACTTCAGTCGACTAAATCGACTTTTGGGTCAGTCGATTTTCAGGGGGTGGGTGGGGGGGGCTCACCGGAGTTAAGGAAGAACCACCCGCAGTGGGGAGGGGGGCTCGCCGGAGAGGTACCCCACTATCTATCTTTGGGTTTAGGGTGGGGTCGGTGGTCGCCGGTGGTGGGGGGCGTGGTGGTGGGGCGGTGGCGTGGGGATCGCCGGAGAAAAAGCTCGGCACGGGGGGTGGGGTGGGGGGCTAGTGGGCTGGCCGGGGTGGCGGAGGACCCATGCTGGGGAGTGGTTTTAGGACGGCGAGGCGGCGGGGGCCGGCGGTTCGGCCGGTGGTGGCTGGCAGCTCAGGGGGTGTAGGTTGAAGATGAACTGCAGGCCCTCCCTAAACTACATGTGAAGTGCCTCTTTGCTACCATTGCGTTCAGTCTCGCAGTAACATTCAGATTCCAAAGTAAATTTCAGTTTCGACAGTTAAGTTCAGAGTCAACAATTTTTACCTCATCTGTTGTAGCCAGGTGGTTTTTGGTGATGTAAATTTTACATCTATCACTTTTTGGTAATGTATTTTACATCATCTATTGGAGATGTATTAGAATCCCACTTGAGATTAACGATTGCTGTCATGTGCTGCCTCAGCCTCGACGTCTTACGGCTCGCCAGACCTGCTCGAACAACGGAACTATCCATCACAACAGAGCAGCGCCCTGGACATCGTCTACAGATTCCTGAGATCTTCCTCCACACCTCCGGCAGCCACCTCTGCCTCAACTTCTTCAGCGATCAACCAAATGATGATGAGGTCGACATGGCTACAGCAAAGAGGTTGTACACTTGTTGCATCACTTATTACTCTACATTCATGTCGATCCATTAGGGCTATTTTGGTTCAACAGAAAAACATAGCAATAGGAAATTTTCCTATGGCACTCTATTATTCAATTATTCATGCAGTTTGTTGAAAGGAATGGAGCAAAACATCCACATGGACCTACTTTTCAAAATCCTTTGCATGAAAACAAGAACAAGTGCATTAGTGGCAGAATAACATTCTAACTGTAGACGCTTTCATATGGTTTCACTTTTATGTTGGCCATGTTTCTTTGCATTCCTCTGCTCTTCCAATTCCTGTGAACCAAACATCCAAGTTGACAGAAATACCGTGTTTAGAAATGCTCTATTTCCAATGTGCATTCCTATCCTATTCCGGTGTTTTTCCTATCCCTGCATTTTTAGAATCATGCAAGCCAAATGAGCCCTTATAGAATTACTTCAGTTATAGGTAGGTGTCAAAGATAACTTTGTGTGGTTTGTCCCGCTCGTACCGCGACGTCATCCACCTCACCTGAACTGCTCCATCGGTAGAAGCATCGACCAAACCAGACATCACGACTCCTGACCGTCTTTTGCCGCCTCAGATCTCCTTCCCTTCCATCGGTACCCACTGCAACGGCATCACCATCATCGACTTAGCAGATGAACCTAAGGAGTACACATGTCCACAAGAGAGGTCGCACTCTTTTGTTTCTGGTTATGTTATGCATTGCTTAATATTACCTGCAACTTTATCGTCCTGTTCACCTCTTAGAATCCAAGTCAGGTCCAAATTAATGTTCAAACTTGAGTTCTAAATTAGTTGTGGGGCACATATCGAGGCAGTAATGAATAGGATCTATGTCTAATATCTGGTTCACCTAGGGTATGCCTATTTTGTTCATCTTGGGTGGGAAACAAATACTAAAGCAATCATCATCTGTCTTTTATTAAATTAAAGCAATCATCAGCTTGTTATCATTATTTTTGGATCCATCCACTGGTTGTTACCATCAGTCTAGATTTATGCATGCTCTCCGTACATAATCTCACCATATTTTTTTGGTATGCATGTCACATATTGTACACAGTCATGCTGAACATGCAGAGAAAAATAGAAGAGTTTTGCACGGCAATACAATGTCATGCAGATATCCTCCCCCTCTCCAGATTTTAATCCAGATGAAGATATCTGTTCTGAGGCAGATTCAGACGCAGCTGACCACTCCTATTTAGCCCCCAAGGTGTTTGCTCTAACTTGGAATGATGATGTTAGTCATATCATGCATATGTTGCCTTCCAGTGCCTACTTTCGACATCATATATGTCATCTGCTTAGTTTAGACATGTTTTGTAATGCCACCTGTTTAGTTTCTATATCATTATGGGAATTATGCAGTATCATGTCTTTTAGCCAGCCATAATATATGTGAAATGTGCAATGCCATCCTGTTTAACCAGGCATCATATATTTGAATGATATCTTGCCCATCCTTTTCTTAATTACATGTCCATTTGTTGAGAATTTTTGTACATTAAACTACTCTTCCTGTGAATCAACCATTTGAGTGATGATGGAAAAAACTGGAGTGAAAACAAGGCCTTCAGAGAAGACAGTGCTACCTGTCGAAGCAGATCTCTTGCTGGGTCCTGATAGCTCCTCGGAGATGGATTCAGAGACAGATGACCAGTCCTATTCCCCCACTAAGGTGTATGCTCTAACTTGGCACGGTTATACTGCTCATATCATGCATATTGTGTCTTGCATTTCATAGTTTAGATATCATATACACATGTATGTGAATTATGTCATGCGATCATGTTTAGTTATTCATCATATCTTTGAATTATCTTATGCTACGCTATCCAGTTTAGATAGACATCATGTATGTGAAATTATGCCATGCTATCCATTTTAGTTAAACAATATACATGTCAACTATTTCATGCCTTCTTTTTTCCACACTATCTATTGCATATGTCTCTCATACAATGTATGTACATTCAACTATGTTTCCTGTTTATCAGCCATTTGAATTGGAGCAGGTGATGCCAGTATCTAGCAGAGTAAAAACACTGCCTTTAAATTAAACAGTGCTACCTCTTGGTGGAGATAGCACCCCGATTGTACATGCACGAGAACTAGTCCTACCACACATAACCCAGACTCTCGCAGATTGTACCCCTACTGTGAAGGACAGAGAACCAGCTTCACCCAATCTAACCCCAACCTCAGCAGATAGTAACACAGTTCCTGTTGACACGACACCATCTCCACCACATAGCTCCCAAACAGGAGTAGTTAGTAAGGCAGCTCCAGTACTACCACGGCGAACCCCAACTCCACCACTTAGTACACCTATTCCTGTGGAGGAAGCACAACCAGCCAGTCGTAGTTTAGCATCTATCGCATTTGATGTTGTTAAATCCTGTGTGCGTATCTTCCCATCATGGAAATATTATACTGAAGATGAAGGAAAATGCTAGTTGCATGTGTTTGTCCAGGAGTTATGTGTAAGTAATATTATTCATGGAAATTACTTTACTTTGTCCCATACATTCTACCTCCATGATGGTTATAATACAACGAATTTTCCCATTTTTCTCTATAGAGAAGGACTGATTTGGAAACTCAGGATGAGGTAACCTGTTCTAATACCTCTGCTATCTTCAAGAATGCTTGGTGGCAGTATCGGAATTACCTGAAGAAAACGTACTTCACTGGCAAAGAAACTCATCAAATTCCCATACATTCTCTTGAGACACATTTACTAGACGATGACTGGGAACGCCTTGTTCTGTACTGGTCCTGAACCAAGAATGTGGTAAGGTCTATAAGCTCATTTTCAATTTTTAAGTACTATATTCTTGCGTCTTACTGTACTCTGTTCATGTAGAACAAGTGCTTAAACTTGAAGAACAATTGTTCTCATTTAAGATTCCATTGCTATCGTGCATACTGCTTTGCTCTTGTATCACTGTATTTACTCATACAAACTTATTTTTAAATTGAAGGATCTAATCGAAACACCAATGGCACAGCAGGTATGTTTACGCATGTTTCTTTAACAAGTTTGCTCTTATAAATAGCTCTGTTCATTTCAATTTCAATTGTGTATACAGTTGACTTCTCATCTCATGCACATTACGCGCATCACAACAGACCCAATAGTGTTGTTGTACATGTAGACCCGTGGTACCCATCTGAAATCTTGTTGTGCCGTGTAGTTCCCCACGCTTTGTATTCTTTCAATGCTGCTTTGTCTTGAACCGGTATGATTTGAACTGTGTCTCTATTTTGATTTGGCAAGACAATGCATTGACCATAGGACATAGATATATGTTTGTTTGATGCTTTTATTCTATACTACTTGGCAATAGAAGACTTGGTAGTTTAATCCTGTCCACCTTACTAATGAACTTGTTCACTAAAATGAGTTTCATATACTAGTACATGCTAAACCTGTTATGTTTCTACTTGTTTCTTCTTTTAGAATGTTGATAGAATATTGGGGAAGAGTGCCTTATTAAGCAATGGTAAAGGAAGTAATGCAGATAAGGTTCAGGATAGTGAGACATCCTTGTTGGTCTCCAAAAAAACTGATAAAACAGCTAAGGAAAACTATCTTGAAGATAGTGAGACAACCCCAAAGTCCCGTCTTGGTTTAGTGTTCAAGTTACTGGCCACTACCGCTGGCACAAGCTATTCAAACTCACTATCTGAATTAGTTCGGTTTCTTGAGTCTCAACTACAAGCTGAAAGACATCGATCAGTTGTGCTGCGACAAGAAGCGGAAGGACTGTGGAAGTCACTGGAGCATTCAGATGCATATTTTCTAGTGCACTAGAAAGCGTTGGAGGATTTTAGCGCCAAACAGGGCAAAGCTAGTAAGCTTGCTAAGCTTATTGCCAGCATGGTGGATACCCAGGATAACGTTTCTTGAGCTCTTCTGAAGTTGTTTCAGTTGTGGACTTGTTTCGTTGCCGCGTTTATTTGCACTGGTGGACAATTTAGACGGCCAATTTATGTAATATGCCGCTTTGTTCCCTATATTTGCACTGGTGGCAAACTTTGATGCCCGGTGGATGTAATATGTGTAATAGCGGTAATAGCCTAGCGTTAGTTGCTTTCTTATTTATTTCCTTATTGTCTTGTTTAGTTGTTTGCTTGTAGTCACTGCAGTTCTTTTTCCGCGTTTTTCTAGTGGCCACAATAACCTATTTTTGTTAACTAGGCCACAATAAATATGGCAACACATGGACTGTTGTAACCATGGGCCTCTTGCGGGCCGTAGGATCCATGGGATTTCTACGGGCCATAGGATCCATGGGCTTTCTACGGGCCGTATGAACCATGGGCCTTCTACGGGCCATAGGATCCATTGGCCTTCTACGGGTCGTAGGATCCATGAGCCTTCTAACGGGCGTATAATCATTTTGCCAAACATGGGCTATAATGGGCCATTAATAGGCCATATTTGATAACGCTATGAAAACAGCCCAACGGGTTAACGAGCCACAAACGGTCTGAATGTAACCACGGGCTAAATTTGGCCCACAAACAGAACAGGCCAGTAATGGACCGTAACTAACTGAATTCTAGAAATGAGCCCAAGAATAAATGGGCCCTTAGAAGGCTGAAAGTTAACATGGGCTGGAAATGGCCGACAGAATAATGGGCCATTAATGGGTATAAAGCGATACACTGTTCATTACGGGCAAGTTTCATCTCAGGCCTTTAATGGGCCCAGAGTTACAAAGAGCCTCATATGGGATAAAAGACATCATGGGCCATGCATGGGCCGGAAGTTTCAACGGGTTGGAATCATATTGGACGGCCTAGATGAAGTTACTGGGCTTAATTCTGATAGGCCGTAATGCACCGTGAGTTAGTGGGCCATAAATGGGCTATATATGAACATGCTGTTAACAGACTTTCCGTGGGCCGACCCGTTACCTTTTGACCAAGTCAAATGGGCCAGCCTTTGCACCGGAATGGGCCTCTGTTGGGCCATGCCATGTGTCAACGTATCATAGGCGCCTCCTATCCAAAGAGTGGATGACATCTGTCCCAACGGTGAGCCAACATGTGTTTCCTCCGGCCAATGAGAATTTTACACGTGGAAAATCCCCATTGGTCCGGGCTGTTAACATGTTATCAGATCCAAAACCGGACCCGATAGCTTAACGACGACTTGTCACGTTGCATGCCACTTGTTGGTTACCCTTGAGGAAAACACTTCCATGACGTGTCATTTATCGTCATGGAAGTGGACACTTTTGTGATGATAATTTTGGTAGTGTCATAGAACACTTCTACGACAACACAAGTATGAATATCTTGATTCTGTCATAAAATCGTCATGGATGTACATGCATGACAGAAAACGTGACCTACTGTGACAAACACGTATCATCACAGAAGTGTATTTTTTGTAGTGCTTCGGCTTCAGATGGACGACCTTGAGCCATAGACCGAAGTGTGGGGGGTGCGGAGTAGCGCCTCGCACACGACAATGAACGCCGAGATGCGGAGGAAAGAATTCGGGGCTAGATCATGGAAGGGATGGAGGAAACCCTAGCCCATGGAGGAAGTGAGGGATGAATAAGGCCCCAGACGAAGGGATGGAGGAAACCCTAGCCCATGGAGGAAGTGAGGGATGAATACAACCCTTTCGCCAGGCTCCGGAGTGGGGATGATTTGGTCCTTAGCAGGGAGCCTGTGCGCAATGTCTGGAGATAGATATCCCGCCTCCCGGAGCTCCTTGATGTCCTTCTCTGTGATGGAGGAGGCCTCCCACTTGCCCTTTGAACCAGATCCTGACATGGCTGGGGAGGCTGGTGGCGGTGGGAAAGATTGAAGATTGGGCGCCGGAGCCTCAAGATGGGTGTCGGTGTCAAAACTGGTGGATCTCGGGTAGGGGGTCCCGAACTGTGCATCTAGGCCGGATGGTAACAGGAGGCAGGGTACACAATGTTTTACCTAGGTTCGGGCCCTCTTGATGGAGGTAAAACCCTACGTCCTGCTTGATTAATATTGACGATATGGGTAGTACAAGAGTAGGTCTACCACGAGATTAGAGAGGCTAAACCCTAGAAGCAAGCCTATGGTATGATTGTCTGTTGTCATTGTTTTCCTACGGACTAAAACCCTTCGGTTTATATAGACACCAGAGAGGGTTAGGGTTACACAAGGTCGGTTACAAAGGAGGAGATATCCATATCCGTATTGCCTAGCTTGCCTTCCACGCCAAGTAGAGTCCCATCCGGACACGAGACGAAGTCTTCAATCTTGTATCTTCATAGTCAAATAGTCCGGCCAATGGAGATAGTTCGGCTGTCCAGAGACCCCCTAATCCTGGACTCCCTCAGTAGCCCCTGAACCAGGCTTCAATGACGATGAGTCCGGCGCACAGTATTGTCTTCGGTACTGCAAGGCGGGTTCCTTCTCCGAATACATCATAGAAGAATTTGAATACGAGGATAGTGTCCGACCCTGCAAAATAAGTTCCACATACCACCGTAGAGAGTATAATATTTTCGCAAATCTAATTTGCTGACTTGTTTTGACAGTATGACTTTATGTCATGGCCCGGTGATTATTCGAACCGTTTCCTTTAACTAGCCCCGCACATAACGCGAGGCAGTTTTTCGACACGTCTTGTCAAAGCAGAGATCATGTCCCCTGATTACGGGATTCTCATCAATACGAGCGTGGGTAACCCAACCGTGTCTAGGACTCCTAGATTATAGGCAAGTCCCAAACGGCTACGGAGAGGACGCTTGATATTCATCCTCTTTATAAAGAGACAAGGTTTTCGCTTTTTCCCTCTCGTGCTCAATCGAACCCCTCCCCCGCCTTGAGTTCTAACACCCAAAGCCCAGGTCAGGTGCTCTGGATCTTCAATCATGTCCGGATCCAGCCTTCAAGGCCGATGGATGCCCTCCTCCGTTACGGAAGAGGATATCAAGAAGTTGAGGGAGGCCAGATACCTGACCGCCGAGGTTTCACATCGGCTGCCTGCTCGAGGGCAGGTCGTCCCTACTCCCGAACCCTACGAGAACGCCGTGTTCGTCTCCCACTTCCTCCGAGGCCTAGGCCTCACTCTGGATCCCTTCGTCAGGGGTTTGATGTTCTATTACGGGCTATTTCCACGATCTAGCTCCGGACTCCTTTCTCCACATCTCGATGTTTATTGTCGTGTGTGAGGCCTTCCTCCGCATTACCCCTCACTTCGGCCTGTGGCTCAAGACCTTTGAAGTGAAGCCAAAGATGGTCGAGGGGCAACATGCAGCGTGCGAAGGCGCATCAATAGGCAAGATGGCAGGAGCTCCATGGCCGAAAGGTTCCTTTCTAGAGGTGTCCGAATTATGGCAACGGGAGTTGTTTTACGTCATGGCTCCCAGAAGTGCCAAGTGGGCGACTGCCCCCGCTTTCTGCTCGGGCCCCCCATACAACTGATGTCATGGATTAGCAGAGGTCTGAGCTGGGGTCCAGCCACGGACGTGCCTATACTGCAAAGCCGCATTCAAGATCTCTTCGAGGGAGATTTTAATTTGGTTGTGGTAATGCAAGTTATGCTGGCTCGTCAAGTCCAGCCTTGCAAACGCCGGCTCCTTCGCTTGTGGGAGTTCAACCAAGAAGGACCGCGTGCCATTCAAAGTTTCCTCGGCCTGACGCACGAGGAGATGTACAAGTCATTCTTCGGACCTCAAATAGAGTGTCCGGATACTGCCGAGGACGTGGGCCTGAGCAGTAACCGCGCCGCCGAACAAGTAAGAAATCCTCTAGCCGAACACATCGTCTTTTATTCGTCATGAAGTTATTTCTGAGAGTTCACTCTTTGACCAGTACTGGCTAACAAAGGCGAAGATGATTCGGTGTTTGGCCCCCCTCCCTGAGGGTTTGGAAAATCCGGTATTGGAAAAGATGCTCGAGCTCGCACCTTGCCTGGAGCCCTCGAAGGAAGATACAGGGGGAAATAATACGGGCAGACGCGGGCCCCCATCGCTGCCTGTTTCAACCAAGGGAATGAGCGCCTCCATGAAGGAGGATAACCGGGGGAGGAAAAGGACTGCTTCTGAGGATTCGGAAGCCGAGGCCTCCAAATGGGAGAAGAAGTCTCCAACAGAGGGTCCTGCCTCGGGGGGTGCTCTTGCTGCACAAAGTCCGCGGGGGGATCAGCCCTCCAACGAGTCGTAAGTGATCCAAAAAATACTTTAATAGTGAAGGTATACTATCTTTCTTCTGAGAAAATGACCGCCACATATATCTTGCAGTTCGGGCCTTAGCCCCTCTCAGCTGAGCTCGTCTTCGGGGGATCTTCTTCCTGAGATGATGGAGAGCGAAACGCCTCCCTGGACTCCTCCGCTCAAGAAGCGGGCGACCCCGAAGTGTCGTCACGGAGGGCCTCTCCAGATCCGGTGAGGCCAGAAGATAATCCCACAGACCCCCGAAGTCCCCAGCGTCCGGCTCTTGAAGAGAGCAAACAAAAGAGTCCGGCGCCGTCTGGTATGCGGTCGGAAATTCTGAGGGAGCTGGTGGGGCGAGCGTCCATCTTAGAAGAACACCGTACGCTGATGGGTACGATGATGGAGAGAATTTCGTTTGCCGAAAGCGGATTACATGAAGCCTTTATGAGTCTACTGACAGGCTTTGAGGTACGTGAGATAATATGTGATAGTATCGCACATGTTAGGTGTGCCCTATGTAGATAGTAGCCCCTGAGACTCTAGTTGTCGTCGAGAACGGCGGCGAACAGAGGATCATAGTCCCAGGCAATAACCAGACTGCCTTTATGTGCAGGTGGTGGAAGCTCCGGTGGCTAGCCGGACTAGTGAGTTTGCCGAATTAAAACGGCAACTGGATGCGGCAGACGCCGACATCGAACTTGTTAATAGGAGGCTTGATGAGGCATAGGGTAAGTGTTATTTTCTGGTGAATGCCATGTAGTAAGAGCAGCATGATGCCAGTATCTTTAATATGTTGTGACTGTAGATGGAGCTGCCACCGTGGAAACCTTGCGGGCAGAACTTGCACGAGCCAAGGAACAAGCAAGGATTAGTAATGTGGCTGCTTTGAAGGCGGCCGAAGAGTTGAAAGCCGAGAAGGCCGCACATTGCGAGAGCAAAGAGAAGGTGGCCAAGACGGCCGTAGAGTTAAAAGACACTGCCGACAGTTGCCGGCTCCTTGAGAAAGAAAACCGAGCGAAGGCAACGGACCTTGAGAAAGCCACGATGGCGGACAAAGACACCCGCTCTGCTATGAGAGCGAAGAAGGAGGAGTTGCGGGAAGCCGGGGATATTGTGGCTGGGAAGCCCTTCATGCTACAGAGGAAGTTCAGAGATCCATGGTATGCCCCTCTCGATCGACTGTGGAGTTTGGCAGATGCATATCTGGACTTGACGGCGAGCGCTACCGATGCGGCCAAATACTTCCAAGGTCAAACATATCGTGAGGTGGACAAGCTGTTCTGGTCGCAATTCAACGTTCCAGAGCGTCCACTTCCATTGACTGATCAGCTAGCCGAACGGGCCGAACTAAATAGGTTGTCCGGACACGCCATGAGGTCTGTCGTGGATCAGCTATGGCCGGAAAAGCCAAAGCCGAATAGCTATTTCAGCTTAGTGCAGTAGTTCCTTGGTGCGGTGCTACGTATTAATGCGATGAAGAGGTTGGTGTGCATAGAAGGCTCGCGGATGGTCCTTGCCCGTGTTAAAGCATACTGGGCGGAGATGGACGCTACCACTGTTGCGGCGCAGGGTATGGCCATAGGTCGAGTGGCTGCCGAGCACTATTTCGAGGAGGTTCTCGAGGGTGCTCATTTGATAGAGGCCCAGTGCTCGAAGAATATTATGTTTGAGTGATATGTGTTCCCACTGTAAACACAATGTTTTTACAAAATTTTATAAGGCTGTGTTTATACTTTTGCCTAAAAGTAATATGATGCCTCCTGTGCGGCCGTTTATGTATACATGTGTATAACCTGAAAGATTGCAGTCGTCGGCTTCAGCCCCCACGCATATAATGCGGAGGTGCTCGCAAAAAACGCGTGTTCACACTTAACCCAACGTCTTGGTCCTATTAAGGAGGTGAGAGCACAGCGAACGAGGCAACCGGACTATGATGCTTTAACACTTTCACTTAGCCATAGGAGTTTGACAGTGGGGCTACTAGGTAGCTCCTGGTGGCTCCGCACTCTCCTGATCTTGGGGTGCGTACATGCCTGCCCGGAAAACGACCCTTCGTTAGGCAGAGGAATTCTAAAATTCCGATAGGTCATCGAGTGGTTGACCAGTCTCACGCTATATCATGACAGTCAGTTTTCGGCTTTCTCTACTGAGGTGCTCGTCTGGATGAACCAGGGCACAATCACATTAGTTCTCCTGGTGCTGCCTTAGCCGATAAAGCGGAACGTAAGGCACCAAAACACCGGAGCCGGGCAAACCCAACATTTGACCAAAGACAATGATTCGGAGCTGATGCATATAAGGCCAAACTCGTGACACCGAACACTCCCTAAGGTATTCGGTTTTTATGGTATAAATCGGGCCTAAATAGTGCCCTTTGTAAGAAGCCCCTTGTGTCTAGGTACGTGCATTATTCTGACGTTGCCACATGCCAAGACGTCAGCATCCTTCTCAATTGTGCTGAGAATTCAGTGGATGTGTATCAACAAGAGACAACAAAAAAGATTTACGCAGGGTCTTAATCTAAAAAGAATCCTTGGAGCGGGTCCCTGCTGCACGTCTGCGCCTGTGTCTCCGTTGTGCCGTATCCTGGACGGGTGTAGCACGATGGTCATCTGCAAAAGAGATGAACTTAGGTGAAAAAGTTGTCGTGCAAAAAGTTGGTTTTTTAAAGAAACCATGTATAACTAGAAATGAGTAGAAATTGCCACTTGTCTGCGTGCGTTGAGCCCCTTGTATTTGTAATAGGGGTGTGGCCATCAATCCGGTACAAATTACATATAGCAGCGCTGGACTCGTCTAACTGCGTCCGTGGTCTTGACGACCTATCAAATGCTTTAGTTGGTGAGGCCATTTTTAGTGTGCGGCTGCCAAGGCAGTCGCATTCTCTTCGGCGCGCAAAGATCGCTTAATACATCCGTTTACTGTAATGATGCCACATGGACCGGGCATCTTGAGTGTGAGGGAAGCGTAATGCGGTATTGCATTAAAGCGAGCAAAAACTTCGCGTCCAAGTAGTGCTTGATAACCGCATTGGAACGGAGCAATGTGGAAGGTTCAATGTTCCCTACGGGAGTTATCGGGGAAGCCGAATGTAACCTTTAGTAGAAGGCAGCCCGTGAAGTGAGCCCCTGGGCCTGGCATTACTCCTTTAAAGGTAGTGTTGCTATGGCAAATTTTCGTTGGGTCTATCCCCATTTCGCGGATTGTATCCTGGTATATCAGGTTTAAACTGCTACCACCGTCCATCAGGACTCGTGCAAAGTGGTATCCGTCAATTATTGGGTCTAATACCAGGGGAGCCCATCCTGCCCGCCGGATATTTGCTGAGTAATCACGATGGTCGAAAGTGATCGGTTGAGACGACCAGTGGCAGGGTTTCGTGGTGATAGGCCCTTGGGCATATTTATCTCGGAGGGCCGCTTTGCTTCCCTTGCTCACATGTAATACGTTGACTATTTTGACTTCTGATGGAAACTTCTTTTGTTCCCCAGTGTCTTGCTTGAGAGGCTCATCCTCATCTTCGCTTGGTGTATCCTCCCCCTTGTGTACGGCGTTGAGCTTGCCGGACTGCTTGAAGACCCAACATTCTCTGTGGGTATGATTAGCGGGTTTACCAGGGGTGCTATGGATCTGACATACTTGGTCCAGAATTTTGTTCAGGCTGGACAGTTCATCTCTAGTGCCTTTAAAGGGCGGCTTTTGTTGACCTGGCCGAGAGCTTCGAAATCCGGCGTGTACCGCCGTGCTCTTCGGGCTGTCTTCTTTATTCTGACGCTTATTATTTTTGTTGCGTCGGGATTTCCCATTTTCATCTCTAACTTCGGATGTGCTTGGGTCGCTGGTGCTGCATCTGGCTAGCCAGCTGTCCTCACCTGCGCAAAAGCGGGTTATGAGGCTTGTTAATGCTGCCATTGTTCTCGGCTTTTCTTGGCGGAGGTGTCTGGCAAGCCATTCGTCGCGGAAGCTATGCTTAAAAGCTGCCAAGGCTTCGGCGTCCGGGCAGTCAACTATTTGATTCTTCTTAATAAGAAACCTGTTCCAAAGCTTTCGGGCTGACTCTCCGGGTTGTTGAGTTATATGACTCAGATCGTCCGCATCCGGGGGTCGGACATAAGTCCCTTGAAAATTTGCCTGAAAAGCGTCTTCGAGCTCTTCCCAGCTTCCAATGGAGTTTTCGGGGAGGCTTTTAAGCCAGTGCCAAGCTGGCCCTTTGAGCTTGAGGGGTAAGTACTTGATGGCGTGGAGATCATCTCCTCGAGCCATATGGATATGGAGGATATAGTCCTCAATCCAGACCCCAGGGTCTGTTGTTCCGTCGTATGCCTCTATGTTTACGGGTTTGAATCCCTCTGGAAATTCATGGTCTAGCACCTCATCGGTGAAACATAGGGGGTGTGCAGCACCCCTGTATCTAGGTGTACCGCGTTGTTCTGATGTTTGTTGTGTTACATCATATGCTGGGGCGCGCTTGCGTGGTCCATAGATGGATCTAGTTGTGCCGTCCTTTTGGTGCGAGCCCTCGTGTGGATCGCTTATTGGCTTATGAGTGGAGTTGTTTGCCGCTCCATGTTGGCCGTGAGGTCGTCTATCTGGCCAGGTGGCTGTTTTGGTTTTTGGTTGTGGGGGATCTAGGGCCTCCTCATCGAATTCGGGTAGCAACTTCCGCTTCGGGTAGCTCTTGGTGGGGCGATTACCACCATACTTCGCTGTTGTGTTGAGTACTTTACTCCATATGATTTGGAGTGTGTCCTGCGCAGCCTTGAGCCTTTGCTTCTACTTTTTCAGACTCCTCGCGGTGGCAACTAGCCTTTGACGGGCATTTTGCTGCTCCGGGTGCCTGTCCGGCGTTATGTCATCCGGACTATTATCTTTGATAGAATTGGTTTGTTCGGTTTGATTCTCCGTATTGCCGTGGTCCGGCAGTGGTTCGCCCTGCTCCAACGCTGGGTCTGTATGATCGTTATTTCTGCCGAGGCGGGATTTGGGGCGGTGCTTACGCCGCCACTTTGACTGCTTCTCGAGGGGACAAGCCTTTGTTGCGTCCTTCCGTTCCTCGTCGTCGTCTTCTTTTGGTGTGTCCACCATGTATACGTTATATGATGAGGTGGACGTCCAGCACCCTGTGGGCGGTGGTTCTTCTTCGCCTCCCGCATCGTCGTCCATACCGTCGATGTTTTCGGAGTTGAAGTCGAGCATGTCGGTTGAGTCATCGACAGTGGCTACCAAGTGGGTGGTGGGTGGGCCTTGAATTTCTTCGTCGTCCGCATCCCAGTCCTGCAGGACATAGTTCGGCCAGGATTCACCTGACAAGGAGAGAGACCTTAATGAGTTCAGTATGTCGCCAAAGGGCGAGTGCTGAAAAATATCTGCGGAGGTAAACTCCATGACCGGCGCCCAATCGGATTCGATAGGAACGGGTGCAGGCGGTCCGGAGTCCGTGGCCAGAGAAGGATCCGACAGTTTAACAACACGACTCTCGTGCAAGGCAAGGTCGATGTTCGGCTCGATCGCCGCTGAGGGTAAGGCCTCTGTGGCGGGGTCCATCCACCCGTCCACGGAAGGCACGACTGGCTCCGAATTGAGGGTCGGTGTGATCTCCTTAACACTATCTGATGGGAGAACTAAGTCATGCTCATCGTGACCGCGTGGCGCACAAGGTAGAGGCTCGAATCCGTCGAAGATCAAATCTCCACGGATATCGGCCGTGTAGTTCAAGCTTCCAAACCTGACCAGGTGGCTAGGGGCGTATCTTTCCATCTGCTCCAGATGGCCAAGCGAATTGGCCCGTAGTGCAAAGCCGCCGAGCACGAAGATCTGTCCGGGGAGAAAAGTCTCACCCTGGACCGCATCGCTATCGATGATAGTAGGAGCCATCAAGCCTAAAGGCGACGACACAGAGGAACTCTCAGTGAAAGCACCAATGTCGGTGTCAAAATCGGTGATCTCGGGTAAGGGGTCCCGAACTGTGCGTCTAGGCCAGATGGTAACAGGAGGCAGGGGATACAATGTTTTACCCAGGTTCGGGCCCTCTTGATGGAGGTAAAACCCTACGTCCTCCTTGATTAATATTGATGATATGGGTAGTACAAGAGTAGATCTACCACGAGATCAGAGAGGCTAAACCCTAGAATCTAGCCTATGGTATGATTGTCTGTTGTCGTTGTTGTCCTACGGACTAAAACCCTTCGGTTTATATAGACACCGGAGAGGGTTAGGGTTACACAAGGTCGGTTACAAAGGAGGAGATATCCATATCCGTATTGCCTAGCTTGCCTTCCACACCAAGTAGAGTCCCATCGGGACACGAGACGAAGTCTTCAATCTTGTATCTTCATAGTCTAACAGTCCGGCCAATGGAGATAGTCCGGCTGTTCGGAGACCCCCTAATCCTGGACTCCCTCAATGGGAAAGCAGGAGAAGGAAGAAGGCGTGGAGAAAAAGAGGAATCTTTGTCCTCTTATATAGGTAGTGAATATCAAACGCCCCCCTCAAGCCTTAAAACTCGCCTGTTACCAAGTGGTCGTGCGAATGGCACGGTTGGATTACCCAAAAACATATTTATAAGGATCCCGTAATGGGTGGACATGATCTATGTTTTGACAAGATGTGCCAATAGAGGCTGTGCCTCGAAATGCGAACCAGGAGGTGTAAAAACGGTTCAAAATGTTAAGAGGCCAGACGTGATGTTTCGCCAAAAAAAGTTGTCAGTAAAAAGACACTCTTTTGATTAATATCTTACCTTCATTGCTAAGAGTTGTAACAACTATATAGAGCCGGATACAGTTCTTTTGTTCATAAAATTTCTTTGAACTATTCAGGAGGAGAAACCCGCCTTGCAATGCCGATGACAATCCGCCGTGCCGAACATATCGTCATTGAAGACTGGTTCAAGGGCTACTGAGGGAGCCCTGGATTAGGGCGTCCTCGGGTGTCCGGCCTATTTGATATGGGCCGGACTGATGGCCAATGAAGATACAAAGCGGAAGACTTTCCCCCGTGTCCGGGTAGGACTCTCCTATGCGTGGATGGCAAGATTGGTGTCCGGATATGTAATTTCCTTCCTCTACAAACCGACTCTGTACAACCCTAGGCCCCACCGGTGTGTATATAAACCAGAGGGTTCAATCCGTAGAAGCTATCAGAATTCTCATAGGCTAGACATCTAGGGTTTAGCCATTATGATCTCCAGGTAGATCAACTCTTGTGACCCCTATACTCATCAAATACAATCAAGCAGGGCATAGGGTTTTACCTCCAATAAGAGGGCCCGAACCTGGGTAACACCGTGTACCCTTTGTCCCTTGTTACCTTTGATCCTCATATGCACAGTTCGGTACCCCCTGCTACCTCTTGATCATGCATTGGTTTTCCCTTGAAGAGGAAAGGGTGATGCAGAAAAGTACCGTAAGTATTTCCCTCAGTTTTTGAGAACCAAGGTATCAATCCAATAGGAGACTACATGCAAATCGCCTAGTACCTGCACAAACAAATAAGAACCTTGCAACCAACGCGATAAAGGGGTTGTCAATCCATTCACAGCCACTTGCAAAAGTGAGATCTGATAAAGATAATAAGATAAATATTTTTGGTATTTTTGTGGTATAGATTGGGAAATAAAGATTGCAAAATAAATAGTAAACTATAATTGTAAATTGGAAACTTATATGATGTAAAGTAGACCCGGGGGCCATAGGTTTCACTAGTGGCTTCTCCCATGATAGCACGTATTATGGTGGGTGAACAAATTACTGCCAGGCAACTGATAGAAAAGCGCATAGTTATGATGATATCTAAGGCAATCATCATGAATATGGGCATCACGTCCATGACAAGTAGACCAAAACGATTCTGCATCTACTACTATTACTCCACACATCGACCGCTACCCAGCATGCATCTAGAGTATTAAGTTCATAAGAACAGAGTAACGCATTAGGCAAGATGACATGATGAAGAGGGATAAACTCAAGCAATATGATATAAACCCCATGTTTTTATCCTCGATGGCAACAATACAATACGTGCCTTGCTGCCCCTGCTGTCACTGGGAAAGGACACCACAAGATTAAACCCAAAGCTAAGCACTTCTCCCATTGCAAGAAGATCAATCTAGTAGGCCAAACCAAACCGATAATTCGAAGAGACTTGCAAAGATATCAAATCATGCATATAAGAATTCAGAGAATAATCAAATATTATTCATAGATAATCAAGTTCATAAACCCACAATTCATTGGATCTCGGCAAACACACCGCAAAAGAGTTACATCAAATAGATCTCCAAGAAGATCGAGGAGAACTTTGTATTGAGATCCAAAGAGAGAGAAGAAGCCATCTAGCTGCAACACCCACAATGCGGCTATATCTCCCACGTGTCGGGGCACGACTTAGAGGCATAGCCGCATGGTAGGTTTGTCGCAAGAGGGGTAATCTTCACACAATCCCATGTACTGAATAAGAAAGGGATACAGAGTTGGCTTACAATCACCACTTCACACCAATACAAGTTAAACATACATCATCCAGAGTACAAACAGGGTCTGACTAAGGAACCAAAGTAAAAGAAGACAACCCCAAATGCTAGATTCCCGATCGTCCCAAATGGGCTCCACTACTGATCAACCGGAAACGACACAAAACAATGACCAAGATCTTCATCGAGCTCCCACTTGAGCTCGGTTGCGTCACCTGCAACTGTTTGGAAGTATCTGTGAGTCACGAGGACTCAACAATCTCACACCCGCGAGATCAAGACTATTTAAGCTATGGGTAGGGTAAGGTAATGAGGTGGATCTGCAGCAAGCACTAAGCATATATGGTGGCTAACATACACAAATAAGAGCGAGAAGAGAAGCAACGCAATGGTCGAGAAGCTAGAAAAGATCAAGAAGTGATCCTGGAACTACTTACGTTGAAGCATAACACAAGACCGTGTTCACTTCCTGGACTCCGCCGAGAAGAGACCATCACGGCTACACACGCGGTTGATGCATTTTAATTAAGTCAATTGTCAAGTTCTCTACAACTGAACATTAACAAATTCCCATCTGCCACATAACCGCGGGCATGAGTTTCGAAAGTTCAAACCCTACAGGGGTGTCCCAACTTAGCCCATCACAAGCTCTCACGGTCAACAGTCTCAGAATCCCGGTTACAAGACATTTCGACAATGGTAAAACAAGACCAGCAAAGCCACCCGATGTGCCAACAATCCCGATAGGAGTCACACGTATCTCGTTCTCAGGGCAACACTGGATGAGACAAGATACGAGTAAAACCAGACCTCAAGTTTCCCCGAGGTGGCCCCGCAGGTGGCTTGGTTTGGACCAACACTTAGAGAAGCACTGGCCCCCCGGGGGGCGGGGGGGGGGGTTAAATAAAGATGACCCTCTGGGCTGCAGAAACCCAAGGGAAGGTTATAGGTTGTTAGGAAAATGTAAAACCAAGATTCGGCCTTACTGGAGGAGTTTTATTCAAAGCGAACTGTCAAGGGGTTCCCATAACACCCAACCGCGTAAGGAACACAAAATCAAGGAACATAACACCGGTATGATGGAAACTACGGCGACAAGAGTGGAACAAAACACCAGGCATAAGGCCGAGCCTTCCACCCTTTACCAAGTATATAGATGCATTAATTAAATAAGATATATTGTGATATCCCAACATATCCATGTTCCAACATGGAACAAACTTCATCTTCACCTGCAACTATCAACGCTATAAGAGGGGCTGAGCAAAACCGGTAACATAGCCAAACAAGTTTGCTAGGGAAGGTGGGTTATAGGATTGACATGGAAATATGGGAGGCATGATATAGCAAGTGGTAGGTAGCGCAACATAGCGATAGAGCGAACAACTGGCAAGCAAAGATAGAAGTGATTTCGAGGGTATGGTCGTCTTGCCTGAAATCCCGCAAGGAAGAAGAACGAGTCCATGAAGAAGGCAAACGGACGTAGTCGAACGGATCCTCACAACATCAGAATGAAACCGAAGCTAATGAGAGAAGCAACCCGGAAAGAAAAAAGCAACATGGTAAACAACCATCACATAAACATGGCATGATGCACAATCAAGACTACAAGTTAAGTGGAGCTCAATATGCATCGGGATGCATATTGACAAAACACCACATGACTTATTTAGTTCACTCCCGTTTAGATACTCAACAATATTAAATGTTGGTTAACATGGCAAGAGGTGAAACATAATTAAATTAACTATTTAGGCAAGTTTAAATGAGGCCGGTAATAACAAACAACAAGTCCGGTAAATCCCCATATGCATTTAGCAATTTGGTGCGACAACAAATTTAAACATTTTAGATGTTATTATCATGATGTAGATGACAAATTCAAGTTGGAAGCAATTTTATGAAAAAGTTGACATGAACATGATATGAAGCATTTGTCATCATGCGGAAACGAAAGGGGTGCCATGGCAACAATAACGGGAATGGTGCCACGACAACATTCCGGTTCCAGTAACTCGATTGAGATGCCGGTGCAAAAGAAAAAGCGACTGGAGCGTGTCATGCAAGGATGGTGGGGCGATCCCGGATACCGGGTTCCCACGGGTCGACGGCATGGAAAACGAGGAACAACGTGCAAGCGACAATTCGAGCATGGTGCAAGCACGAGCATCTCATACAACACAATGCATTTGTTCACGGGCGTCGTCTCGGTGGTATACCTTCGAAGCATGCGTTTCGGGTGGAACGAGTTTCATAGGGGAAGTAGGCGTTCATGGGACGTCGTGGATGTAGTGGTACACGTTGTCTTGTCGAATCAACGGCGAATGTAGTTGTTCAGGGTCTTGGCGGGTCATTGTGTAGTCGTACATGTTCGATGTTGTACACGGTTGGAAGTCATGCATGTCCCGTAGATGTTCAGGTCACTGCGAGGAACTTGTCGAATCCAGGGTCTCAGTCGTCGGTAGTGGTACACGCGTTCTTGGTACTTGGTGCCATCACCCTGTAGTCGTACCCGAGGTCCTGCCCAGGGTCCTAAGGGCATCGGTCACTGTGGTACTTGTCAGTCCACGGTAGCAGATGTGTGCGACTGGGTGGTTTGGCTAACGCGCAGGGGCAGCGTGCGTTCGTTCTCCGCCTGAACAAGGAGACATGGAGGCTGGAGGGCAACGGGGGCGCCACAAACTCCGGTGATGCAGCATGATGGGGAGGCACAGAGATGGCTGGGGTGGACGGATCGGACCCGGGACGCCGGATCCTGGCTGGTGGCGAAGCTCCATGACGGCAGATGAACTCCTCTGTAGGAAAACAGAGAGGGATGGAGTCGGGTAAGAGAGAGAGAGGAAGCAGAGGAGCAAAAGGAGGGTCAAGGCACGGTGACTTGCTGACCTCCGATGGCTCGTCTGGTTGCCGACGAGGCGGCTGGTCATGGGGGAGACCCAAGGAAGAGGAGGCCGGGTCCGGCAGGCAGGGGCCCGGAGACGAGGTCGGAGATGCGAGGACGGGCAAGTCGGCGATGAGAGGCGAGCGACGCGGGGCTCCTGCTGGGCGTGGAGGATGATGGCTGCGGGCGCAGGTGCTCGAGGGGCTCCTCTCCTCGAGCGCCCGGGTGACGGGGATTGGCAAGGAGGCACTCGACGAGGAAGCAGGCGATGCAGCGGGGCGACGAGGATGGACGGCGCTGGCGCAGAAGAGGAAGGAGGGCGGCGTCAGTGACAGGGGAGGCGCGCCATGGGGATCGAGCGCGGGTGCTCCTCCTAGCACTAGCTGTGTGCGTGTGTGTGAGTGGCGGCGGAGGGGGGACGAGGTGAGGGATCAAGGGGAGATGAGGGTCGGGCAGATGCTCGCTAGGGTTAGAAAGGATTGGGCCTCAAGGGGTTTGGTGGGCCGGCCTGGCCTAGTGGCATGCGGCTGCTGGGCTTCTTCTCTCCCTCTCTACTTTTTTCGTTAACAGAGAACTGGAAGAAAGGAAAGGAGAGAAGAGAAGGTTAGAGGAAGAATTTGGGCATGCAGAGAAAAGATCATGGATGCAAGATAGTTTAGAGATGATAGGGATTTATAATGCAAGTTTGTTGCGGTGGCATCCAAATAAATGGAATATTTTATTGTAGCTCCCTAATATTGGGAGGATATGTTATAAGCAGAAATTACCATTGTGAATATCCCTCGATTTAAATGGACTGAAGATCCATACGATCTTATTTAGATGAGTTTTTAAAATTAAATGACATGATGGCATGATTCAATGCAAATGATGCAACAAACAAAACAAAACACACGACGAAACTCAGAGTAGCTGGAAGTCTTCTGGAGCGTCGGTCTCGGGGTGTCACACTAGCTAATAACTATGGACCCAAAAGGTCTGTGGTAAACTACTCACACATCATTAGAGAGGCTATGGTGTTGATGTAGAAGCCCTCCGTGATCGAATCCCCCTCCGACGGAGCACCGAAAAAGGCCCCAAGATGGGATCTCACGGGTACAGAAGGTTGCGGCGGTGGAAAAGGTGTTTAGTTGTTCTCCCCGATGGTTTCAGGGTATAGGCGAAAGAAGTAGGTCGGTGGAGCTGCGAGGGGCCCATGAGGGTGGGGGCGTGCCTGTCCTCCTGGGCGCGCCGCCCTACCTCGTGGCCGCCTTGCTGCTTCCTTGACGTCCACTCCAAGTCTACTAGATCACGTTTTTCCAAAAAAGATCCTCTCGAAGGTTTCATTCCGTTTGGATTCCGTTTGATATTCCTTTTCTCCGAAACATTGAAATAGGAAAAAAATAGCAATTTGCATCGGGCCTTCGGTTAATAGGTTAGTCCCAAAAATAATATAAAAGTGCATAGTAAAGCCCATTAAACATCCAAAACAGATAATATAATAGCATGAAACAATGAAAAATTATAGATACGTTGGAGACGTATCACCCCCTACCCGAGATCGGCTGGTTTTGACACCAACACCTTCATTGCCATCTCTTCGCCTTGCTCCAGATCCCCTTTTTTCCTGCCGAGAGCATCATAAGATCTGTCGAATTTTTCCTCTGAAGCTCGTCGCTGATGGCGTCTAAGAAGGCGAAGTCGGCCGCGCCGGCCGCGATCTCCTCGTCTTCTCCTGTCCCGGCGCTCAACGCGTCCTCCATTACCGAGGAGAGGCATCTCGCCGCCATGCTCCTATTGAGGGCAAGTGACCACAATGAGCAGAAGGAGACGGTGCTCCTGGCCGGCTCCACCAACCCGCGGACCTTGGCGGAGATGTTCTATCCCTTCTTCCTCCACAGTGTCTTCGCGGGGCTCATCCCGCCTTTCTCCAAGTTCTTCACCGCCGTCCTTCACCACTACCAGGATTAGGCCCTGCACCTCCAGCCCAACTCCATCCTTCTCCTATCCATCTTTGCCTTCCACTGCGAGGCATTCATGGGCGTGATGCCTTCCGTCACGGTCCTCTGCCACTTATTCTGCCTCCGGATGCACGAACCAACCAGTGCTCCGCCTCCGCCTCCTTCGCCATGGTCCATAGTGGCAACGTGCTCATGAGGGCCGGGAAGAACATGGAGAACTTCCGGCACTAGTGGGTCTTCATGGACGCGAGGGGCCTCCATGCGTGGTTGGAATTGCCAACCGAGCTGCCAGAGAAGAAGGACTAGTGGAGTCATGAGAAGCTCACCGACCCCCGGGCAGCGCTGGTCCCGTGGAAGATAAAGGCGGACATGGAATCCAGGGTGCTGACCGGGGCCATGCTCGTTGGAGAGTTCCTGACGCAGCGTCTGGCCCCGCTCCAGCCACACTCGCACCCCATGTGAGATTTTAAGGGCGCGAGGGATAACATCCGGCTGTGCCCAGAGAGCTTGACAGGCGAGGATCTAGACAAGGCCCTTAACACCCTGTTGGGGAAGGACCCGGGCAGCCTCCCGGTGGCCTACCTGCCGCTGTACTGCTGCGGCGACGGGGCGGAGCTGGTCGCCGTGATGCCCATCTTCCATGAACTAGGGCTTGTGCCTCCAGCGCTCCGCAACTCCCCAGTGATGGTGCCTTCTAGCGATGATGCCGAGGAGAAGGGGAGGAGGACTCGGAGGCGACCATGGACGATGTGGTAGAGACCTCTCCTCCGTCGCAGAGCGAGCTTCTCCATGGCCACTCCGTCGCCGCCGCCGCCGCCGAGCTCCCAGTCGAGGAATCTCCGTGTTCCACCGGAGTCATCACGAGGTCCGGGGCCACCCCCTTGCAGAGGCTGATACGTCCATTTTTCATCATGCTTTTATATCAATATTTATTGCATCATGGGATGTTATTACACAATATATCACAATACTTATGCCCTTTCTCTTTTATTTTATAAGGTTTACATGAAGAGGGAGAATGCCGGTAGCTGGAATTCTGGACTGGAAAAGGAGAAAATATTATAGACCTATTCTCCACAACTCCAAAAGTCCTGAAACTTCACAGAGAATTATTCTGGAATATATTAAAAATATTGGGCGAAGAAAGCACCAGAGGGGGACCACCTGCCATCCATAAGGGTGGGGGCGCGCCCTACCCCCTGGGCATGCCCCCCTGCCTTGTGGGCCACCTGGTAGGCCCCTGATGCCCATCTTCTGCTATACGGTGTGTTTTGACCTGGAAAAAAATCTGGAGAAAGCTTTCAGGACGAAGTGCTGTGATTTCGAGGCAGAACTTGGGCAGAACCAATCTAGGGCTCCAGCGGAGATGTTTTGCCGGGGAAACTTCCCTCCCGAAGGGGGAAATTGAAGCCATCGTCATCACCAATGATCCTCTCATCGAAAGGGGGTCAATATCCATCAACATCTTCACCAGGACCATCTGCTCTCAAACCCTAGTTCATCTCTTGTATCTGATGTTTGTCTCAAAACCTCAGATTGGTACCTGTTGGTTGCTAGTAGTGTTGATTACTCCTTGTAGTTCATGCTAGTTGGTTTATTTGGTGGAAGATCATATGTTTAGATCCTTAATCATAATTAATACTCCTCTGATTATGAACATGCACATGCTTTGTGAGTATTTATGTTTTTTCCTGTGGACATGGGAGAAGTCTTGTTATAAGTAATCATGTGAATTTGGTATTCGTTCGATATTTTGATGAGATGTATGTTGTCTCTCCTCTAGTGGTGTTATGTGAACATCGACTACATGACACTTCACCATGATTTAGGCCTAGGGGAAGGCATTGGGAAGTAATAAGTAGATGATGGGTTGCTAGAGTGAGAGAAGCTTAAACCCTAGTTTATGCGTTGCTTCGTAAGGGGCTAATTTGAATCCATATGTTTCATGTTGTGGTTAGATTTATCTCAATTCTTCTTTCGTAGTTGCAGATGCTTGCGAGAGGGGTTAATCATAAGTGGGAGGCTCGTCCAAGGAAGGGCAGCACCCAAGCACCGGTCCACCCACATATCAAATTATCAAAGTAACGAACGCGAATCATATGAGCATGATGAAAACTAACTTGACATTAATTCCCATGTCCCCTCGGGAGCGCTTTGCTTTATACAAGAGTTCGTCCAGGCTTGTCCTTTACTACAAAAAGGATTGGGCCACCTTGTTGCACCTTGTTTACTTTTGTTACTTGTTACCCATTATGAATTATCTTATTACACGACTATCTGTTACAGAAAATTTCAGTGCTTGCAGAGAATACCTTACTGAAAACCGCTTGTCATTTCCTTCTGCTCCTCATTGGGTTTGACACTCTTACTTATCGAAAGGACTACGATAGATCCCCTATACTTGTGGGTCATCAAGACTCTTTTCTAGCACCGCTGTCGGGGAGTGAAGCACCTTTGGTAAGTGGAATTTGGTAAGGAAACATTTATATAGTGTACTGAAATTTACTGTAACTTGCTACTATGGAATATAATCCTTTGAGGGGCTTGTTTGGGGTATCTTCACCTCGACAAAAAGAGCAAAGAGTTGCTCCTCAACCAACTGAACCTTCTGAAAATATTTATTATGAAGTTCCTGTCGGCGTTCTGGGAACGGGGGTCCCCAGACTTGCCTGCCTGTGGCCTGCGGCGTGGCTCGGGTGGGGGCCCAGCGCGGCCCATCTTCATCAGCCCAAGCTCAAGACCCTCACGAGGGGCCAAGCCTCGCCGGGCGGACGACAAGAAGCTTCCTCAAGAGCGACCTCATCAGGCAGGCTCGCAAGGAGGCGGAGAGATCAATGCAAGGGTACCTCGCAAGGATCCCATGACGCAAGACATGACGATCAAGGCCAGGCGAGCGCCGGCCTGCGCAGGGTCCTTGTTTCCCCTTTGGTGCAAAGGGGGCAAGCACTGGCCAAGGTATCAGGCAAACGTTACCATTCCGGTGCAACGAGACCAAGACCAGCCGGACGGCCGAACGGAGGTCACCGTGGAGCCCAAGACGGCGTCATCACCAGTGCTTTTGGCAGCCGAAGACCACCTTTGGTCAGGATAACTTGTACTAGATGTTCCCCTTCAAAATGGCGAATTGTTAGTGCCCTTCCCGCTCAATTATTCGGGGAGAGGCCCAGGGCCTCTATAAATAGAGCTAGCCTCCACAAAGGGAAAGGGAGGAGGAAAAAGGGGAGAAACCCAATAGAGACTAAGTAGAACACACCGCACCAGCTCAAGAACACCCCTCGCGAGGCTGTTCTTCCCTTGTACTGTCCATCATCAGCCCCAGAGGCAATCCACCACACCACACACTTGAGTAGGGTATTACACCACAACGGTGGCCCGAACCAGTATAAACCTCGTGTCTCTTGTGTTGATTCATCATTTTCATCTTAGTTCGCACGAGAGGATCAGACGTAGATCGGTAGGGGAGAGATCTCCATGCGCACCCCAGTGTTCGAACCTCAAGGGTCTGCCGGAACCCGAAATCCGACAGTTCCTTCGGGTATGATAGAGAAACTGCTAGCTTATCCTTATGCAGGAGATGGAACATTACATCCTGATATGCACCTAATCTATGTGGATGAAGTTTGTGGATTATTTAAGCTTGCAGGTTTGCCCAAGGATGTTGTCAAGAAGAAGGTCTTCCCTTTATCTTTGATGGGAAATTCATTGACATGGTATAGGCTGTGTGATGATATTGGATCATGGAACTACAACCAATTGAAATTGGAATTTCATTAGATGTTTTATCCTATGCATCTGGTTCATCGAGATCGGAATTATATTTATAATTTTTGGCCTCGTGAAGGAGAAAGTATCGCTCAAGCTTGGTGGAGGCTTAATTCAATGTTATATTCATGCCCCAGTCATGAGATCTTAAGAGAAAGTATTATTTAGAATTTTTATGCTTGGCTTTCTCATAATGATCGATCCATGCTCGATACTTCTTGTATTGGTTCTTTTATGAAGAAGGATATTGAATTCCAATGGGATTTATTGGAAAGAATTAAATGAAACTTTGATGATTGGGAACTCGACAAAGGTAATAAGTTAGGTATAAACCTTTAGTTTGATTGTGATAAATCTTTTATGGATACTGATGATTTTCTTGATTTTAGCGATAAATATGGACTTGGCACTGAGATAGTAGCTTCTTTCTATGAATCTTTTGCTACTCATGTTGATCTCCCTAAGGAGAAGTGGTTTAAATATCATCCACCCATTGAAGTTAAAGTAGTAGAACCTATTAAAGTTAAAGAAGAAACTATTACTAATGATGTTGATCCTATTGTTCCTACTGCTTATATTGAGAAACCACCTTTCCCTGTTAGAATGAAGGATCATGCTAAAGCTTCAACTGTGGTTCGTAAGAGTTATACTAGAACACCTACGCCCCCTGAGCAAATTAAAGTTGAACCTAGTATTGCTATGGTTAGAGATCTCTTGGTCGATAATATTGATGGGAATGTTATTTATTTCTGTGATGAAGCTGCTGCCAAACCTAATAATAAAGATAAACATAGACCTGTTGTTGGCATGCCTGTTGTTTCCGTTAAAATATGAGATCATTGTTATCATGGCTTATGTGATGTGGGTGCTAGTGTGAGTGCAATCCCTTATACCTTATACCAAGAAATTATGAATGATATTGCACCTGCTGAGATAGAAGACATTAATGTTACAATTAAGCTTGCCAATAGAGATACTGTATCACCAATTGGGATCATTAGAGATGTTGAAGTCTTGTGTGGGAAAATAAAATACCCTACTGATTTTATTTTTCTTGCTTCCCCACAAGATGATTTTTGTCCCAATATATTTGGTAGACCTTTCTTGAATACTGTTAATCCTAAGATAGACTATGAGAAAGATATTGTTACTGTTGGTTTAGGGGATATTCTTCTCTAAATTTGGTAGACCTTTCTTGAATATTGTTCTCTAAATTTAGTAGACAACCCCATGATAAAGAACACTAGTAGAAAAGAGGGCTTTGGTTCAGGCCGGGTCAGCCCATTAGTCCCGGTTCAGTCCAGAACCGGGACCCATGGGGGCATTGGTCCCCGTTCGTGAGACGAGGGGCCTGCCGGGCCACGTGGGGGCATTGGTCCCGGTTCGTCTGGCCCCTTTGGTCCCGGTTGGTGGGACGAACTGGGACCAATGGGCCTTGCTCCTAGCCCATGACCATTGGTCCCGGTTGGTGGCTTGAACCGGGACCATAGGCTTCCCTTTAGTCCCGGTTCATGCCACGAACCGAGACCAATGAGGTGCCTATATATACCCCTCGCCCGCGAGCAGAGCACCCCAGTGCTCTTTTTTTCTCTAGCCGGCGAGGGGAGGGCTTTGTGGTGCTCTAGCTCACCTCCTATGCACATGAGGTGTTCGATGAAATGCTCGAGCCACACTAGTTAAGCTTTCTCCTCTCGAAGCTCGACCTCAAAGCTCCATTTTCCTCGAGATTTGTCTAGGTTTAGCGGCCCGTCACGTCCCATTCCCGTCTTCACCGCCGTCGATCACCCACACCGATCTTGTCGCCGGCACCACCGTGGTGAGCCTCTTGTTCTTACTTTAGATAGATACTTGTCTAATTTTCTTACTTTTATTATTGCTTGTTATTATATAGTGCGATGGTTTTGGTATCCGCCCCCGTCGGCCCTCGTCCTGGCTATGATTCGGATGTGGTATATATTATCTTTTTATAACTATTTGGTTCATTTATTGTTTATGACAATTATGCCGACCAACATGACATAGATTTTATTTATCTAGGAGGTAGTTGAACCGGAAATTCCAACCGACCCTATTGTCAAGAGGTTAAATTTAGTTGAATAAGAAAACAATTACTTGAAGGAAAAAATAAAAAAATTGAGGAGGAGAAGATGATATTGGAGTTGCATGTTGCGTATGTCGTCGATGATCACAAGATCAAGATGGATGCAATGCAGTTGAAGAGGAGAAATATTAGAAAATATGCCATTCATATCGAGGCTTGGTATCATTATGCCGTTGGATCAAATGTTACCTTGGTTGCGATTATGATCGCATTTGTTTTCACATTGAAATGTTTTACATAGTTTCAATGTATGGTTTAATTAATTAGATGCTCTGGAGAGCTATATGTTGTTAGATGAAAACTATGTATGTACTTTGGTTTTAATGTGATGATGAACTTCTATTAATTTGGTCACTTAATTATCTATTCATGATGTTCTGTAATGGTTTTTGACACACTAAATTATATATAATGCACACAGATGTACCGACAATGGATGTACGGTGACAGACACACCTCCGAGTACATTAAGGACGTGCATGATTTTCTCGAAGTGGCTGAGGCAAACAAGCAGAATGGTTTTATGTGTTGTCCATGCCCTAAATGTGGGAATACGAAGTCTTACTCTGACCAGAAAATCCTTCACACCCACCTGCTTTACAATGGTTTCATGCCACACTATAATGTTTGGACGAGGCATGGAGAAATAGGGGTTATGATGGAAGACGGCGAAGAAGAAGAGGACGATGACAACTATGTGCCCCCTGAATACGGTGATGCTGCAACGGGGGAAGCTGCTAAAGATCAAGAGGAACCAGACGATGTGCCCAATGATGCTGCAATGGGGGAAGCTGCTGAAGATCATGAGGAACCAGACGATGTGCCCGATGATGATGATCTCCACCGGGTCATTGTCGATGCAAGGACGCAATGCGAAAGTCAAAAGGAGAAGCTGAAGTTCGATCGCATGTTAGAGGATCACAAAAAAGGGTTGTACCCCAATTGCGAAGATGGCAACACAAAGCTCGGTACCGTACTGGAATTGTTGCAGTGGAAGGCAGAGAATGCTGTGCCTGACAAAGGATTTGAGAAGCTACTGAAAATATTGAAGAAGAAGCTTCCAAAGGATAAAGAATTGCCCAACAGTACATACGCAGCAAAGAAGGTCGTATGCCCTCTAGGATTGGAGGTGCAGAAGATACATGCATGCCCTAATGACTGCATCCTCTACCGCGGTGCGTACAAGGAATTGAACGCATGCCCGGTATGCGGTGCATTGCGGTATAAGAGCAGACGAGATGACCCTGGTGATGTTGACGGTGAGCCCCCCTCAGGAAGAGGGTTCCTGCGAAGGTGATGTGGTGTGCTCCTATAATACCACAGTTGAAAAACGTCTGTTCAGAAACGAAGAGCATGCCAAGTTGATGCGATGGCACAATGAGGACCGTAATAAAGAGGGGAAGTTGAGAGCACCCGCTGACGGGTCGCAGTGGAGAAAAATCAAGAGAAAGTACTGGCCTGAGTTTGCAAGTGACCCAAGGAACGTATGGTTTTGTTTAAGCGCGGATGGCATTAATCCTTTCGGGGAGCAGAGCATCAATCATAGCACCTGGCCCGTGACTCTATGTATGTATAACCTTCCTCCTTGGATGTGCATGAAGCGGAAGTTCATTATGATGCCAATTCGCATCCAAGGCGCTAAGCAACCCGGCAACGACATTGATGTGTTCCTAAGGCCATTAGTTGAAGAACTTTTACAGCTGTGGAATGGAAATGGTGTACGTACGTGGGATGAGCACAAACAGGAGGAATTTAACCTACACGCGTTGCTATTTGTAACCATCAACGATTGGCCCACTCTTAGTAACCTTTTAGGACAGACAAACAAGGGATACCACGCATGCACACACTGTTTAGAAGAAACTAAAAGTATATACCTGGACAAATGCAGGAAGAATGTGTACCCGGGCCATCGTCGATTTCTTCTGACCAACCATCAATGTCGAAAGAAAGGCAAGTATTTCAAAGGCGAGGCAGATCACCAGAAGAATCCCGCCATGCGTACCGGTGATCACGTACTTGCTATGATCAATGATTTAGACGTAATCTTTGGAAAGGGTCCTGGCGGACTAGCTGTTCTGAATGACGCTGAGGGACACACACCCATGTGGAAGAAGAAATCTATATTTTGGGACCTACCCTACTAGAAAGACCTAGAGGTCCACTCTTCAATCGACGTGATGCACGTGACGAAGAACCTTTGCGTGAACCTGCTAGGCTTCTTGGGCGTGTATGGGAAGACAAAAGATACACCTGAGGCACGGGAGGACCTGCAACATTTGCACACAAAAGATGGCGTGCCTCCGAAGCAGTATAAAGGTCCTACCAGCTACGCTCTTACGAAAGAAGAGAAAGAAATCTTCTTTGAATGCCTGCTCAGTATGAAGGTCACGACTGGCTTCTCGTCGAATATAAAGGGAATAATAAATATGCCAGAGAAAAAGTACCAGAACCTAAAGTCTCATGACTGCCACGTGATTATGACGCAACTGCTTCCGGTTGCATTGAGGGGGCTTCTACCGGAAAACGTCCGATTAGCCATTGTGAAGCTATGTGCATTCCTCAATGCAATTTCTCAGAAGGTGATCGATCCAGAAATCGTACCAAAGCTAAGGAGTGATGTGGCGCAATGTCTTGTCAGTTTCGAGCTGGTGTTCCCACCATCCTTCTTCAATATCATGACGCACGTCCTAGTTCATCTAGTTGACGAGATTGTCATTCTGGGGCCCGTATTTCTACACAATATGTTCCCCTTTGAGAGGTTCATGGGAGTCCTAAAGAAATATGTCCGTAACCGTGCTAGGCCAGAAGGAAGCATCTCCATGGGCCATCAAACAGAGGATGTCATTGGGTTTTGTGTTGACTTCATTCCTGGCCTTAAGAAGATAGGTCTCCCTAAATCACGGTATGAGGGGAGACTGACTGGAAAAGACACGCTGGGAGGGGCCTCAATAATATGCAGGGACGGATATTCTTGGTCTGAAGCACACTACCCAGTTATATAGAACTCTACCTTGGTGATCCCATATGTCGATGAACAGAAGAACAGTCTACGCTCCAAACACCCGGAGCAGTGTGACGACTGGATTACATGTGAACACATCAGGACTTTCAGCAGTTGGTTGGAAACACATCTCAGAGGTGACAACACTGTTTGTGATGAGCTGTACTTGTTGTCCAGGGGACCATATTTGACTGTATTGACTTACAAAGGAGATGAGATAAATGGGAATACATTTTACACGATCGCCCAAGATCAAAAGAGCACCAACCAAAACAGCGGTGTCCGCTTTGATGCAGCAACCAAGAGGGGACAGGACACATATTATGGTTACATAGTGGACATATGGGAACTTGACTACAGACATGATTTTAAGGTCCCTTTGTTTAAGTGCAAATGGGTCAATCTGTCAGGAGGCGGGGTACAGGTAGACCCACAGTACGGAATGACAACAGTGGATCTGAAAAATCTTGGGTACACTGACGAACTGTTCGTCCTAGCCAATGATGTGGCACATGTTATCTATGTGAAGGACATGTCTACCAAACCGATAAAAAGAAAAGATAAGGAAGCGAATACGTCATGCGATGAGCCAAAGCGCCACATAGTTCTTTCAGGAAAAAGGGACATCGTGGGAGTGGAGGGCAAGACAGACATGTCTGAAGATTATGAAAAGTTTCATGAAATTCCTCCCTTCAAAGTCAAGGCTGACCCAAGCATCCTGATAATCGATGAAGATTATCCATGGTTATGGCGCAATAAGCAAATGACACAAGCGAAGAAAAAGTGAAGACTTTCTCCCGCAACTATTATGATGATACCATGCCAACTTTGTAACACACGAGTATGATACCATTATCCGTTTTGTACATGCACATGCTATGTGGGTGAAATTATGATACCATGTCAACTTTCAACTTTTTCAGAGTTCATTTGAAATGCTTTAATTTCTTATGGTTCGGCCCTTGTAATAACATTATTTAAATTTGAAAACTAATGGCACTAACAGAAAGTTTACAATTTTTCTAAAACTAATGGCACTAACAGAAAGTTTATAATTTTTCTGACCTAAAAGCAAAAAGAATTAAAAAATAAAACAAAAAACAAAAGAAAATAAATAATGCAAAAAACAAAACAAAAAAACTGAAAAAACTATTTTTATAGTAAAGTTAATCACAAACTTGTGATTTACACAAATTTCAAAGAATTCCAATTTTAACTACTTAAATTTGAAAACTAATGGCACTAACAGAAAGTTTATAATTTTTCTAAAACTAATGGCACTAACAAAAAGTTTATAATTTTTCTGACCTAAAAGCAAAAAAAGTATTAAAAAATAAAGCAAAAAATAAAAGAAAATAAATAATGCAAAAAACAAAACAAAAAACTAGAAAAAACTATTTTTATAGTAAAGTTAATCACAAACTTGTGATTCACACAAATATCAAAGAATTCAAATTTTAACTATTCAAATTTGAAAACTAATGGCACTAATAGAAAGTTTATAATTTTTGTGACCTAACAGAAAAATAATTAAAAATAAACTTTAATAAAATAAATAAAAATAAAAACAATAAGTATTTTGTTGTAAGTAGAAACAAAATAAAATAAATAAAGTAACAAAGAAAACAAAAAAGTGCCACCTACTGGGCCCCCACGGCCTGAATACGACTAGAAACCCTACCATGGGCCAGGATTCAGGCCCGCAGGTGGCCCAGTAGGCCCACAGGCACACAACGTATGGTTAGGCCCGAAAGCCTACAATTGAGAGGAGCTCGAGAGGGTGGGCGCAGCAGCGCTTATAAACCACTCTCGAGCTCTCTCAGCTAGCGAGGTGGTACTAAACTTTTGACGCGGGGCAGCACAAGGCCTTTGGTCCCGGTTGGTACCACCAACCGGGACTAAAGGGGGCGTTGGTCCCGGTTCGTGGGACCAACCGGGACCAATGCTCCTCGCCCCTGGCCCATGACCATTAGTCCCGGTTTGTGCCACAAACGGGGACTAAAGGGTTGGTCCTCGTTGCAGGCCGAGTTTAGTCCCACCTCGCCAACCGAAGGGGGCTCACACCAGTTTATAAGCCCTTCCCTCTCTGCCTTGTTGAGCTCCTCTCAAAGTGAAAATAGATGCCCTTATAGAGAAAAGTTTAACCTATATTCAGAGTGAATTTCTCTGAAATTCATAGAAATTTACTATGAATTTAGGTTGAATTTTCTCTATAAGCGCATCTATGCTCATTTTTTAGTAAGTTAATCGCAAACTTGTGATTCACACAAATTTCAAACAATTCAAATTTTAACTATTCAAATTTGAAAACTAATGACACTAATAGAAAGTTTATAATTTTTCTAAAACTAATGGCACTAACAGAAGTTTATAATTTTGCTAACCTAAAAGCAAAAAAGAATTAAAAATTAAAGCAAAAAACAAAACAAAATAAATAATGCAAAAAACAAAACAAAAAAACTGGAAAAAACTATTTTTATAGTAAAGTTAATCACAAACTTGTGATTCACACAAATTTCAAACAATTCAAATTTTAACTATTCAAATTTGAAAACTAATGGCACTAATAGAAAGTTTATAATTTTTCTAAAACTAATGGCACTAACAGAAAGTTTATAATTTTGCTGACCTAAAAGCAAAAAGAATTAAAAAAGCAAAAAACAAAAGAAAATAAATAATGCAAAAAACAAAAAAAAATGGAAAAAAACTATTTTTATAGTAAAGTTAATCACAAACTTGTGATTCACACAAATTTCAAAGAATTCAAATTTTAACTATTCAAATTTGAAAACTAATGGCACTGACAGAAATTTTATAATTTTTCTTAACTAAAAGCAAAAAGAATTAAAAAATAAAGCAAGAAACAAAAGAAAATAAATAATGCAAAAAGCAAAACAAAAAAACTGGAAAAAAAATAGCAACATTAAGTATTTTGTTGTAAGTAGAAATAAAATAAAATAAATAAAGCAACAAAGAAAACAAAAAAAGTGCCACCTACTGGGCCCCCACGGCCTGAATACGACTAGAAACCCTACCATGGGCCAGGATTCAGGCCCGCAGGAGGCCTAGTAGGCCCACAGGAAGATAAAGTGACTTTAGGCCCGTAAGCCTGCATTTGAGAGGAGCTCGAAGTGGTCAGCACAGCAGCGCTTATAAACCACTGTCGAAGCCTCTCGGCTAGCGAGGTGGGACTAAACATCCCACCGCACCGCGCCAGTTCCAGCACAAGGCCTTTGGTCCCGGTTGATGCCACGAACCGGGACCAAAGCCTTTTCTATATAACCAAACACTTAGGAAATTCCCCCCCACCCGCCATTCTTCTCTCCAATGCCGCCAGGCTGCTGCGCTGCTCCTCGACGCCGGCCCCTGCCCCGACATCACCGTCGCCTCCCCTAGCCGCCCGAGGTTGCCCTCGCCGCCCGCTTGCCATCGCCCGTGCCCTCGCCCGACGCCGTCGCCGCTCGCCGCCCTGCCCCGACAAGCGTCGCGCGCACCGGCCCGCGCGCCCCCATCGACACCGTCGCCCTGCCCCGCCCCTTCCTCGCCGGCCGTTGCCCCTGCCCCGTCGCCGTCCTCGCCGCCGAACGCGCGCCCCCTGCCCTGTCGCCGTCCTCGCCGCCGAACCCGCGCCCTGCCCCTCCCTTGGTCCGGCCGGCGCAGCCCCTCCCCTGTTCCTTTTTTCTCATATATTATATGCTTGTTTTTTTTCAGATTATATATATGTATATATGTGAGTATATGTATTGTGTATGTTGCTTCTTTTCAGATTTTTTTTCATATATATGATGATTTGTATTTTGCTTTTTTATAAAAATGTATATATGTTTGTATGTTCTCTCTGTATATATGTTCATATATGCAAAAGTTAGATTTATATATTTAGAAAAGGATTATCTATATATGTTCTCTGATTTAGTACATTTTAGGTTAGTTTCATTTTTAGAAAAGTTTTATATATTTAGGAGAGGAAAAAGGAAAATAAGAAGAGGAAAAAGGAGAAGAAGAGGAGATGAAGAAAAGGAAGAGGAGAAGAAGAAAGGAATAGAGGAGAAAAAGAAAAATAAGAAATTTTTTCTTTTTTTTCTTCTTCTCCTCTATTCTTTTTTATTCTCCTCTTTTTTTTTCTTCGATCTTCTCCTCTATTCCTTTCTTCTTCTCCTCTTTTTATTTTTTCTCCTTCTTCTTATTTTTTATCGGGTCTGTCGTCGTCGATATACCCCATGTCCCGATAACTTCCACACAAGGGGGGGTTCGACCTACCCTCTCCCTGATAATATTATTTTCCCATGTATGTATGCAAAACTTACATTTTTAGAAAAGTTTTATATATCTAGCTAGGAAAGGAAGAAGAAGAAAAGAATGAGAGGAAAAAGGAAAATAAGAAGAGGAAGAAAGGAGAAGAAGAGGAGAAATAAATAAGAAGAAGAAAAAAGAAGAAAAAGAAGAGGAGAAGAAGAAAGGAATAGAGGAGAAGAAGAGAAAATAGAATATTCTATTTTCTCTTCTTCTCCTCTATTTCTTTCTTCTTCTCCTCTTTTTTACCTTCTTTTTTTTTCTTTGATCTTCTCCTCTATTAATATCTTCTTCTTCTCTTTTTATTTCTTCTTCGTCTTCTTATTTTTTATCGGATATGTCGTTGTCGATATAGCCCATGTCCCGATAACTTCAACACGAGGGGGGGTTCGACCTACCCCCTCCCCGATAATATTATTTTCCCATGTATGTATGGAAAAGTTACATTTTTAGAAAAGTTTTATATATCTAGCTAGGAAAGGAAGAAGAAGAAAAAGAATGAGAGGAAAAAGGACAATAAGAAGAGGAAGAAAGGAGAAGAGGAGGAGAGAAAGAAGAGGAGAAATAAATAAGAAGAAGAAAGAATAAGAAAAAGAAGAGGAGAAGAAGAAGGGAATAGAGGAGAAGAAGAGAAAATAGAATATTCTATTTTCTCTTCTTCTCCTCTTTTTTTCTTCTTTTTTTCTTCAATCTTCTCCTCTATTAATATCTTCTTCTCCTCTTTTTATTTCTTCTTCGTCTTCTTATTTTTTATCCGATATGTCATTGTCGATATACCCCGTGTCCCGATAACTTCAACACGAGGGGGGGTTCGACCTACCCCCTCCACGATAACATTATTTTCCCATGTATGTATGTCGTCGTTGTCGATATAACCCCCTCCCGGATAACTTCGACCGTGATAACTTATACCACGGGAGCACCCCCCGACCCTCTCGCTCGACCAAAACTCTCGAGGACACCCAAACCCTAGAAAAAAACGATGTCGGTCTCTTACCCCCTCCTGCTGCGGCCCTACCCTTGAAGCGTTGTCGAGGCCACCGCAAACCCGGAATAAGCTAGGTCTACGTTTGCCACTAATATATCCAGATGTTGTCATGTTTGTGTAATAATTGCCATGTTGTAATATTTGCAGAAACAATGGAGTTCGGACGAGACGAGGAACAAGAACAGGTGTTGGGGGACATAATCTTAGCCAGAGGTGATGTCATGTCGTATCTTAACGACAATGAAGGTCTGGAAGCAGAACAGGGTGAAGAAGAAGCAGGCTACGGTGATCGAAGAATGGAGGACCCAATGCTGGTGCAAGAAGGAGCCCGTGGTGACGGCTCCGGTGACTGAACAGAGTCCGGCCAGGTAAATATATTAGTTAAGCCTGTGATGACTAGCTAATTGATGCATTCATTATTTTGGTATGTACACATATTAATTAACTCTCGTCTAATTCTTGTTTTTTCTAGCCCTCCGGATCGAGCACAACTTTGGTAAAGAGACGTGCCCCGAAGAAAAATTTGCGCTCGGATGAAAGGTTTGAGATCACAGCAATCACGCGCGATGGCATGCCGATTGAACCCATCCAAACAAAGGAAGCATTTGCTGCTGAGTGCGGAGTTCTTGTTAGGGACAAGATCCCGATCAGCATCCAGCAATGGTGTAAGCCTAAGAACGAAAACCCTGAGGTGTCTTATGTCAATTATATGCAGAAAGATGATCTTTGGACTGAGCTGAAGGCAAATTTCACCCTACCGCCAGAGGAGGATCCGGAGAAGCCAGTTAAAGAGCAATTAATCAAGTCCCATGCTCTTAAGAAGATGGCAGACCTATTCAGGAGGTGGAAGAATGAGCTGAAAACGTTTGTCAACAAAGAAGAGACACCAGAATTCATCGGCAGATATGAGAAGATCAGAGATCACTGGCCCGCATTTGTGGTCTACAAGACATCGGAAAAGAGTAAAAAGATGTCGGCGACAAACAAGAAAAATGTTGCAAAGAAGAAGCTTCACCATCGCATGGGGTCAGGTGGCTACCTCAAAGCCCGGCCTAAGTGGGCCAAGGCTGAGAATGATCTACTTGATAAAGGGATCGAACCAGAGACAATGAACTCGCCAGGCCATTGCCGGACTTGGTTCTTTGGGGCTGGCAGAACCTTGGACCCTGTATTGGGGAAATGTGTTTGGACGGAAGAGCAAATGAACATACCAGTCAAGAAGCTAAAGCACTATATCGATGCAGCGCAGCAAGGGACGTTCGTTCTAGACAGAGAGAATGACGAGCTCACAATGGGCCTTGGGAATCCTGAGCACCCTGGACGGACACGAGGCACGCCAGGCTCCATTCCATGGAAAGCTGGTTTTCCGGACGCAGGCGATTACACATGCCAGGAGAGGAGGAAAAAAGTGGAGCATGCCCAAGTTTAGACGCTGCACGAAAGGGTTCAAGCGCTAGAGGAGCGAGAAGTAGCTCGCAGCAAGCGACCTGCCGAAACTACCCCCGAAGCTACCCCGCCATCTCAGCGGAGAAGTAGCATGGCTTCCACCGAGCTGCTTCAGCCAGAGCATGTCTTGACGGCTCCTTCTAGCTACCCCGTGGATGCTATCACGGAGTCTCAACATTGCCACCTTATGACGCAATGGCAGAACTTCAAAGTCAAGGCGGCCATCGGCTCTGTTCGACCTACTGAACCTGGCGCAACTTTTCACTGTAGTACGATTCCAGAAGGATATGCCAGGGTGACGGTGGATGAAATAACGGAGGGATTTGAGGACCTCCAGCTTGACTACCCTACTGGTGAAGGGGAGACTCGGCTGGGTTCTTGTCTATTGACTCCATGCCTATGGCGGAAGGAGCTCATCAAGCTTCTGAACTGGACGCCTCCGCCTCCTCCTCCTCCTCCTCCTCCTCCGGCGAGTCAGGCCACTCCGCCTCCTCCTCTGGCGAGTGATCAGGGCACTCAGCCTCCTTCTCCGGTGCGTGGCGGCACTCCGCCTCCTTCTCCGCCTGCGCCGGCGCGCCCGAGCAGCCAGCCTCCTTCTCCTTCTCCGCCTCGTCAGCAAGGGCGGAAGAGACCCTCCGCTACTCCGGCTGCTCCGGTGCGTCGTAGTCCTTCTCCTCCACCTCGTAAGCAAGGAAAGAAGACAGTCGTAGCCGCTCCGTCTGCTCTGCCGGCGTCTAGCAGTACAGCCAGAGGCGGGAGGCAATACAGATTCGGCCCTTCTCTGAAGACTCCAGAGAAGTTACCATACGAGAGGACCCCGGAGGAGAACGCCAAGATCGCATGAGCCGAAGTGAGGAACTTCTTTGAAGGGGTGAAAGCAAAGAAACATCCACCTCCGGAGGAGAAGGTAGATCCGATGAAAGCGAAGCGCACTCTGGCTGCCCTGAAAAAACCAGCAAATTCTCCGCCGAAAGGCAACTATGACCGCATAATTGAAAAGTCGTTTGTCGAAGCGGAGCGGTCGGGAAGTACAGTCAGTGATCAAAGGTCAAAAAAACGCCGAGCTAGGAAAAATATTCCCCAGCTCGGTGAACAAGCGAACCAATTGTGCCCCCAGCTCAAGGTGCCTACTAATGATCCAAGGATGGTGCCCGGTTATAGCATTCTTGGAGATTACCTGCCCGACAATGTATATTATGAGTTCTTGGAGGTGAAGGAACACAAATATGAGTACGGGAAGCCTCTTGTCAAAGATTAAAGATATCTAACAACGATGATGAGAAGATTCCATGATTGGTACATGAAAACCTGCAAAGAGTCTGCGGGGAGGAATACTTTGACGCTGAGAGTTAGAGAGGAGCATGACCTTGTTGGAATTTAACTGTTGAATGTTCCATTTGAGGAGTTCTTCCAGTTTTTCAATCAGAAGGCCCTCGATAAAGCAACGGTCACTTGCTACTATCTGTAAGTAGTACTACTTCTTTCATTAAGTCTCTCTATATAGGTCAGCTCTTTCATTGCATGTATTTATAATTATCCTCACTATATTATGCAGATTGAAGATTGCCGAATTGAGGACAAGACAAATCAGTGATATTGGTTCATTAACACAAATCTCATAGATGCAACTGAGGTTAAATATTGTGCCGAAGATACCGAGGACAACTTGCTACGATCGTTGGTAATAAATGAAAACAAAGATATAATAATCTTTCCTTACAACTTCAAGTGAGTGTTACTGTCTTGTGCATATTCGGTTTCCCTTATTAGTCTAGGTTATAGTAATGTAATTGATGAGTTATGCATGCGTTCGCAGCTTCCACTATATTCTCCTAGAGATTAAGCTTGAGCAGGGACTAGTAACCGTCTTAGACTCGAGACGAAAAGATCCCCAGGACTATGCGGACATGACTCGAATGCTAGAGAAGTAAGTTAAATCGATCATTATCCACCATATCAGCAACTTTGTTCATTTCCTGATATATCAAGTAATTGTTTTCTTTGTCTGGTAGGGTTTGGAGAAAATTCACCAAAAAAGCTCCGGGACTGACGAAGAAACTGCAATTTAGACACCCGAAAGTAAGTACTATAGTAACATGTTCCACGCATCTCCTAGTGATTCAAGCGCTAGTTTCATCAATACCATTTATAGCATGCTTGCTTATCAGTTTGATTGAACTCTATTTCTTGTTAAGTGGTTGTGGCAGGAACCCGTGAATAATTAATGTGGATACTACGTTTGCGAGTCCATCCGCCACACGACCCGTGAACAAGGGTACTCTGACGAACAATATGAAGTGCGTAAGCAATAATATTCACAATTTTATTTTATTACCATCATTTGTGTTGAGTTTCATTTATTCATATATATATGTATTGACCCCCTTGTTCAAATTAGATGTTTCGGATGCGGGATGAACTCCTAGCACCAGTTTGTATGCGAGCAATTCAAGAGGAATTGGCGGCATTCTTCCTTGACCACGTGATCGCTGAAGACGGAGAATACTATGTGGACCCTGTGTTCATATATAATTAGGAGATTATATTGTAAGAGATAATTATTGTATATATGTAGCCGGTAGTGTCGGATAGATATACGAGAACTTGTTGTTCTACCAATCTCTCGGAGAAGGAGAGGTGGTCGATATCACTTCTCTCTGTATGCATATGTTCATGACGATCTTCTGTTTCCTTTATTTGCTTACTAGCTAGTGTGTCTAGTCCTCTCTATATACACGTATATATAGCGTCGTCCAAGCACAGATATAAGACAGGACACTTGTCTCGATTAATTAGCTAGCTAACACAATATATGAAACACCTAAATTAAACCCCCCAAACCCCCAAACCCCCCCCCCTTTAAAAAAAACAAAAACCCCAGCCCCTGAAATGCTGACGCGTGGATGCCTATTGGTACCAGTTGGTGCCACCAACCGGGACCAAAGGCCCTCCTACCTGGGCTCGGCACACCGGCCATGTGGAGGCTCATCTGTCCCGGTTCGTGTAAGAACCGGGACTAAAGGGTTAGGGCATTTGTAATGACCCTTTAGTCCCGGTTCACAAACCGGGACAAAGGCCCTTATCAACCGGGACAAATGGGGGTTTTTCTACTAGTGGAATTGCCTAGTAAGGATGAAATTATTGGTCTTGCTTCTACTGCCGTACCTCCTACTGATACTTTAGAACAATATTTACTAGACCATGAAAATGATATGTTTATGAATGAAAGAAGGGAAATAGATGAAATATTCTTTAATCAAGGGCCTGTTTTGAAACACAATTTTCTTGTAGAAATCATTGGGGATCCTCCTCCACCCAAGGGTGATCCCGTGTTTTTGCGTAAACAATTACCTGATACTTTGTAATATGCTTATCTTGGTGAAAAGAAGAGATATCCTGTTATTATTAGTGCTAACCTTTCAGAGCATGAAGAAAAGAAATTATTGAAAACTCTGAAGAAGCACTGTGCCGCTATTGGATATACTCTTGATGATCTTAAGGGCATTAGTCCCACTCTATGCTAGCACAAAATTAATTTGGAGCATGATGCTAAACCAGTTGTTGATCACCAACAATGGTTGAATCCTAAGATGAAAGAAGTTGTAAGAAATGAAATACTAAAGCTTCTGGAGGCAGGTATAATTTATCCTATTGCTGATAGTAGATGGGTAAGCCTGTTCATTTTGTCCCTTGGAAGGGAGGTGTTACTGTTGTTCCTAATGATAAGAATGAATTGATTCCATAAAAAATTATTACATGTTATAGAATGGTAATTGATTTTCGCAAATTAAACAAATCTACTAGAAAAGATCATTACCCTCTACCTTTTATTAATCAAATGGTAGAAAGATTGTCCAAACATACACATTTTTCTTTCTAGATGGTTATTCTGGTTTCTCTCAAATACCTCTGTCAAAAGATGATCGGGAAAAGACCACTTTTACTTGCACTTTCAGTACTTTTGGTTATAGACATATGCCCTTTCGTTTATGCAATGCACCTGCTACCTTTCAAATATATATGAATGCTATATTCTTTGACTTCTGTGAAAAAATTGTTGAGGTTTTTATGGATGATTTATCCATTTACGAAACTTCTTTTGATGATTGCTTAATATACCTTGATTGAGTTTTGCATAGATGTGAAGAAACTAATCTTGTTTTGAATTGGAAAAAGTGCCACTTTATGGTTAATGAAGGTGTTGGCTTGGGGCATAAAAAATTCGAAAGAGGTATTGAAATTCATAAAGCTAAAGTAGACGCTATTGAAAAGATGCCGTGTCCTAAAGATATCAAAGGTATAAGAAGTTTCCTTGGTCATGTTGGTTTCTATAGGAGGTTTATTAAAGACTTCTATAAAATTTCTAGGCCTCTCACTAATCTCTTGCAAAAATATGTTCTGTTTGTTTTTTATGATGATTGTGTAGAAGCATTTGAAATACATAAGAAAGCCTTGATTTATGCACCTATTGTTCAGCCACCTGATTGGAATTTACCCTTTGAAATTATGTGTGATGTTAGTGATTATTCTGTTGGTGCTGTTCTAGGACAAAGAGTTGATAAGAAATTGAACGTTATTCATCATGCTAGTAAAACTCTAGATAGTACCTAGAGAAATTGTGCTACTACTGAAAAAGAATTTCTAGCAGTTGTATTTGCATGATCTTATATTGTTGATTCTAAAGTAACTGTTCATACTGATCATGCTGCTATTAAATATCTTATGGAAAATAAAGATGCTAAACCTAGACTTATTAGATGGGTTCTCTTGTTACAAGAATTTGATATGCATATTATCGATAAAAAGGGAGCTGAGAACCCCGTTGCAGACAACTTGTCTAGGTTAGAAAATGTTCTTGATGACCCACTGCCTATTGATGATAGCTTTCCCGATGAGCAATTAGCTGTCATAAATGCTTCTCGTAATACTCCATGTATGTTGATTATGCTAATTACATCGTTGCTAAATTTATACCACCTAGTTTACATACCAACAAAAGAAAAAAATCTATGATTTAAGACATTACTTTTGGGATGACCCACACCTTTATAAAGAAGGAGTAGATGGTGTTATTAGACGTTGTGTACCTGAGCATGAACAAGAACATATCCTATGCAAGTGCCACTCCGAGGCTTACGGAGGACACGACACTGGAGATAGAACAACAAATAAGGTATTGCAATCTAGTTTTTATTGTCCTACTCCCTTCAAAGATGCTCGTAAGTATGTCTTGTCTTGTGATGAATGCCGAAGAATTGGTAATATTAGTAGACGTCAGGAAATTCCTATGAATTATTCACTTGTTATAGAACCATTTGATGTTTGAGGCTTTGATTATATGGGACCTTTTGCTTCCTCCAATGGGTATACACTTATTTTAGTTGCTGTTGATTACGTTACTAAGTGGGTAGAAGCTTTTCCAACTAGTAGTGCTGACCATAACACTTCTATTAATATGCTTAAAGAAGTTATTTTTCCGAGGTTTGGAGTCCCTAGATATTTAATGAATGATGGTGGTTCATATTTTATTCATGGTGCTTTCCGTAAAATGCTTGCTAAGTATGATGTTAACCATATAATTGCATCTCCATATCATCCCCAATATAGTGCTCAAGTAGAATTGAGCAATAGAGAGATTAAATTGATTTTTGAAAATAATGTTAATGGATCTAGAAAGAATTGGTCTAAGAAACTTAACGATGCATTATGGGCTCATAGAACTGCTTATAAGAACCCTATGGGTATGTCTCCGTATAAAATGGTTTATGGAAAAGCATGTCACTTACCTCTCGAACTAGAACATAAAGCTTATTGGGCTATTAAAGTGCTCAACTATGATTTCAAACTTTCCAGTGAGAAGAGTTTATTTGACATTAGCTCGCTTGATGAATGGAGAACCCAAGCCTTTGAGAATGCCAAATTGTTTAAAGAAAAGGTTAAAGGATGGCATGAAAAAAGGATACAAAAGCGTGAGTTTAATGTAGGTGATCATGTTTTGCTATACAATTCTCGTTTAAGATTTTTTGCAGGAAAACTTCTCTCTAAATGGGAAGGTCCTTACATTATTGAGGAGGTCTATCGTTCTGATGCCATCAAAATCAACAACGCCGAAGGCACAAATCCTATGGTGGTAAACCATCAAAGAATCAAACATTATATCTCAGGTAATCCCATAAAATGTTGAGACCAATATAATTGACACCATAACACCGGAGGAGTACATAAGGGATACTTTCCAGAATGTTCAGACTCTGAAAAGGAATAGGTATGTGGTACGGTAAGTAAACCGACTACAAAATGTTTCGAATGGCAATTTTCTCTGTTTTGGAATATTTACAAAATTAGGAAAATTAAAAGAAGTTTGAAGAGCGCATGAGGCATCCACAAGGGTGGAGGGCGCACCCCCTGCCTTGTGGCCACCTCGTGTGCCCTCCGGACTCCGTTTTCTTGCACGATACTTCTTTTGGTCGGTAAAAATTCATTATATAATCTCCCGAAGGTTTTGACCACTGTACCACGGCAAAATCCCTTGTTTTTGTTTTGAGTTGTTTCTGTAGCCGAATTAGAGCAATATGTCGTCCCAAGATTCGGAGGGAGAGAGCTATGTGGATGATTACATTGCAAACCCCAAGGTCTATGGGGATTCCGAGCATTATGGTTGGACCACAGTGGAAGAAGAAGACTATGGTCCAAAGGGAAAGGAGGAGACAAGCTCAGATGAAGATGAAGTCCCACTACCCCATCCTAGGGACATGCACGTGGAGTTCAAAAATTCAAGTCTCCCTAACAAAGCAAACAAACCAAAGATCTAGTTTATCCCTTTTTGTCTCTTGTAGGAAAACAAATAGAACTATGTAAAATATATTAAGGCTTGAGCAGGAGATCAATGACTCAAGGGAGGAAAATTCTATCCTCAAGCGCAAACTGAGAAAGAGGTACCCTACATCAACAACCCCATCATCACCACCGCTAAAGAAAGAGACATAAATGCATGGGTATGGGCACTCCCCTTGGCAACCGCCAAGCTTAGGGGATGTGCCCCGGTATCGTATCACCATCACACCTTTACCTTCATAGTTTTTCTTAGTTCGGACCTTTTGGTTATATCTTGATCTAGTAGAATAAAGTTTTAGTATGATCTAGCTTTGAGTTTTGTTTCGATATCTATCTATCTAATCGATTCCTTCAGTTATATACAATAAATAGTAGTTTTGAGTTGAGGGCTTTGTTTTCTTGCTATGATCTTAAGGAACTAAAATAATAAAAGAAAGAATAAAAGGAAATAAAAATATCATATATTGATCTTACGAAGAGTAATGAATTCACATATAAAGAGTATGATGAATAAAAGTTGTTGAGAGTTGACTGTCCGATTCAGGGCTTCGTAGACCGAAGATAGATTCGAACTCTAGGGTGCGTGCGAAGAACTCAACCTCCCCAGCCTGCCAGCTCGTCAATCCCATGGCCTAGGTCGATGAACTGAAGAAGAACGAGATGAGGCAGTTTAACCAGGTCCAGGCCACCTTGCGGTGTAATACCCTACTCTTGCTTGGTGGTGGATTTGCCTAGAGGTGGGCTGAGGATGAACTAGTACAGTGGTAGAACAACCTCAGGAGGTGTGTTCTTGTGCTGGTGTGGGTGTGGGTGTGGATGCTTTGAATCCGAATCCCCCCTCTCTCTATGGTGGTGGCTAGGCTATACTTATAGTGGCCTTGGTCCTCTTCCCCCAAAATGAAGGCGAGAAGGGATCACACAATGGCCAAATTCGAAGGGAGACAACTAGTACATCTTATCCTGATGAAAGGTGGTCTGCGCCTACAAAGCTTCTGGTCGTGATGCCGTGGTGGGCTGGGCGATGACCTCCATCTTGCCGTCCTGGCAGTCTTGGTCTTGTAGCATGGAAATGCAAACCTTTGGTTGATGCCTCGGGACTCCGCGCCTGCGCTTGCCTCTTTAGCACCAAAGAGGAAACCTGTTTGTGCTGGTCCCGCTGACGCTTGCCTGGCCTTGGTCGTCATGGCTTGCGTCATCCAAACCTCATGATGTGAGGGCTTGCATAGAAATCTCCGCCCCTTAGGAGCGAGCCTAAGGGGGCCACTCCTTCTAGGGGTCTTGGTGGCATCCGCCTCATGAGGCTTGGCCCCTCGCAAGGGTCTTGTATTGTTGGTGCTAAAGGTGGGCCGTACCAGGCCGTCATTGGACCCACGCCGTGGGCCGCAGGCAGGCAAGTCTGGGTACCTCGGTTCCCAGAACACCGATAGTAGCCCCCGGGCCCAAGGCGTGCTTGCACTTGGCTCCGAGGAGAAGCCAAAGGGAAAGGGCAAAGCGCCACGAGCCCAACCGCCTGCGACCTCGGTCGACGCATGGGACTTGATGGGACGTGGCGTCTCTGCTTCCCCATGCTGCCTCGGCAACCGTTCGACTTGACAAGAGCCTGCCACAAGCAAAAAAGAGTAATCATTACCGCGGATCATGGAGGCTGGCGGTTGACCTCCCTCTGGCTATAAATGGGGGAAGGGGTGCAGCCCCCTGCCCATCTCCATCTTCTTGCTTCTCGCTCTTTTTTCTTCCTTCTTGTCTCACCGTCTTGCCAAGGTGTCCATGGCGCCAATGAGGAGGTTCTCTGCCGCGGAAAAGGGGAAAGCCCCCAAGGAGGGGTTGGGCAAGCCGCCTCCCAAGAGATCCCGCAGATGCCCCCGTAAGTACGCTGCGAACCCGACAGTGGCCCCTCGGGGGCGCAGGCACACCTCTTCGAGAGCAGGCGTCACCGCAGGTAGCCGCGACGGTGCTTCCTCTCGCGGCACGAGCCGACGACGACAGGGCAACTCCTAAGATGGGGGGAGGCGCGTTGTGGTTGCCGGCCTCCTCGGCCGCGCTACCACCCGGCGGACGCGTTCCCGGAGTTCGTCGTGTGGTCGGAGTGGCCCGCTGGCATCTGGCCCCCGCTCCCGCGCTTCTTCGCGGGTGTGCTGCCAACCGCGGGGCTTGATGGCCTCTGGCTGTAGGCTGACAACTGCTACCGTAGGGCATCATGGGTGGGGGTCGAGCTCACCGCCACGGGCAACGCGTCCATGACCCACAGTTGGCAGCCGTTTGCCCGCGCGCGGGGTCTAAGAGGGAGGTCCACCCTCCATTCCAGGTGCGACGGCCTTGCAACCCTCTACGTGAGGGTGTTTGGGGAAGACGGCTGTCGTGCGGGTGTTGCCAGGAGGATGGCAGCGGCGACGACGAGCATGCCCTTGGCGACGGCCGCGATGACGATGAGGGTGAGCTTGCCCTTGGCGACGGCCGCGCCACCTCCAGCAGCGGAGGCTCCTCCTCCGATGAGAGCACTAGCGATGGCAGCTACGAAGAACCACCACGCCGCCGGGCTCGGATCAGGGAAGGTGACGAGCCACCTCGCCGCCGTGCCTCGGTGAAGCAGGAGGAAGACTCGTACTGAGCTCGGGAGCCGCTGGAACCTGGCCTTGGGAGCTACTGCAGTCGTGTGGCCTGCTTTTGTTTTTTCCTTTCTCCTGCATTTGAAAAAAGTAGAGGGCCCTGCTGGGGTGTGTAATGAACTACGATGCTCATGCCACTATGCTATGTTTGTTATTTTGATATTATGCCATGATACCTGTGTTTCCACCATGTGTGATTAGGGCACTTAGCTCGATGTGCTTGCGGTCGACTCTTGCGTCGCGAGGGTGTGCCTTTCTAGGGGCATCTTCCGAAGCTTCCTTCTTGAGGACCCGAGGGTTGTTGGGACTCAAGGGACGTCTTGTAGTTGCATGGTTAGAAAGCCTCATGAGGCGCCTCGTCCTTCCTCAGACAAGCTCCTTAGTGTGGACTGGTTTTGGCTAGCACGCCACGTCGCGATGCCTGGGGGCACGGACTTAAGAGGGCGCGTATGTCCATGAGCTCGCTCGAGGGCATCTCATGAGGATTAAGGGCACCAAGCTGGAGCGACAAGGCATCGGCGAGGTGTGGTCACGGGCGAGCCTAGGCGTGCACATTGTACCTAGCCCCGCGTGCAGGACGCGCGAGGAAGAGCGATGGGCAACTGCCGCTCCTCCTAGACTTGGTTAGAGTGGCGAACAAAAACAGAAAGAGAGAAAACTTCCAACCCTAGCGATTGAAAGACACGAATCTCAAAATATCACTCAAGAAGTTGCAAACTAGCTACAGAAAGCAAGCAAAAGAACAACCGCATCCGGCACCTACACTAGTCTTCTTGTCTTCCCACCAGCACGGAGCATGGGGCCTCCACTAGGACGTGGGTGGGAGCCCTCGTGAGGCCCAGGGGTGGCGCTCAGGAGACTCCGGGGCATGTACAACCCCAACTCATTATTATGTGAGAGTGTCATGAGCGGAGAGCTTCACAGGCATGGGGCCTTGCTTCATGGGAATAACTTCTGGTGGTGCTAGATGTTCTAGGCGTTCTAGATGGGGATCCCGTCCAGCGTCTCCAGGCACGCGGCCCCAGGCCTAGAGACACGGGCGATCCTGAACGGGCCCTGCCACATGGGCGAGAGCTTATGCAACCCTTCCATGGAGAGCACCGGCCTCGAGATGAGATCACCCACCTCGAGCGTCCTGGAGCGGACGCTATGGCAGTGGTACCACCGCAGCGCCTGCTGGTACCTCGCTGCTCGGAGCGAGGCCTGTCGGCGACGTTCCTCCCCCAGCACGAGGTCCATCCCCCGCAAGGCGTCCTGGCATGCCTCGTAAAACGCTAAGACCCGCGCAGAGCGATGCCTGACCTTGTGAGGGAGAACCGCTTCATCTCCGTAGATGAGGAAGAATGGAGTCTCTCCCATCGTCTTGGTCGCGGTGGTGTGGATGGACCACAGCACGGACTGAAGCTCATCGAGGCAGCCCTTGCCGCAGGCCTTGAGCTTCTTCTTGAAGGTCCTTGCCTTGAGGCCTCTCAGGACCTCTACGTTGGCACGCTCAGCATGGTCATTGCTGTGAGGGTGTGCCATCGAAGCGTAGCATATCTGCATTCCAAGGTTAGCGCAATATGTTTTGTAAAGGTTGCGGGCGAACTGCGAGCCATTGTTGGTGATGATGCGATTAGGGAACCCGAAATGGCTCATGAGGCCCTTGATGAACTTGATGGCCAAGCCAGCCGGGATGGTGCGGACGACCTTTACCTCGCCCCCCTGGTGAACTTGTCGATGGCAACGTAGAGGTAGCGATAGCCCCCGGGCGCTCGAGGGAACGGGCCCAAGATGTCCAGACCCCAAACCGCGAACGACCATGAGAGCGGGATGGTCTGGAGGCCCTAAGCGAGCTGGTGGATCTGCTTGGCATGGAACTGACAGGCATCACACGATCTTACCAGCTTGGTGGCATCATCGAGCGCCGTGGGCCAGTAGAATCCACTGCAGAACACCTTGCCCATGAGCATGCATGATGAAGAGTGATGCTCGCAGTCCCCGCCATGTATGTCGGCCAACAGCTCGCAACCCTGCTCCCTGCAGATGCATCATAGAGAAACATTGTTTGGTCGTTTCCGGTAGAGCTCACCGTCCTAGATGCAGTACGCAGTGGCTTGGCGGGCCACATGCTCTGCGTCTTTCTCCTTCTCCGGCAAGAAGCCTTGGAGCAGGTATGCCTTGAATTCCTCGGTCCAGCACCCTCCTAAGGCTCAAGTGCGAGGAGCAGGCATGCTCCCGAGGTCGGGACGCAAGCTGGAAGCTGGGGCGCCTGAGAGGGGTGCTGGAGGGAGGTCTTCCTGAGGAGATGTTGGTCCCGCAGCGGGGGGAGCTGCCGATGGCTTGAAGAGCCGCTCCTCAAAGACGCCAAGCTCCTAAGGTAGATGCCGAGACGCCCTCTTGGCGATGTCGTCTGCCTCCTTGTTTGTATCGCGTGGCATGTGCTGCGATTCCAGGCCCAAGAACCATTTCTCGATTTTGCGCACCTCCTCGAGGTATGCCTCCATGTGCTTGTCCTTCGTTTTGTATGCTTTGTTGGAGAAGTTGACGAGGAGCTAGGAGTCGCTCCTGATGGTGAGGCGCCTCACCCCCAAAGCCGCCGCAGCCTTGAGGCTCGCAATCAGGCCTTCGTATTCTGTGATGTTGTTGGAGACCTTCTCGCCCTGCTGGAAACAGAGCTGCATGTCGTAGTAGAGCTTGTACTGGGTGGGCGAGATGAGCACGGTTCCAGCCCCCACGCCCTGGCGCACGAATGCGCCATCGAAGTACATGACCCAACCATCTAATGATTCGCTTCCAGGCGAGAGGGAACGGTCCTCACCCACTTCTCGTTCGGGGGCATCAGTCCACTCCGCCATGAAATCGGCGAGGGCCGCACCCTTGATGATCTGGTGGTGCTGAATTCCAACTGGAATGCTTGCAACTCAATGTTCCATTCGGCGACCCTTCCTGCGTCATTAGGGCTCCGGAGCACCCTCTCTAGGGGGTAAGCTGATACAACCTTGATGGGGTGGCCTTGGAAGTAGTGGTGTAGCTTTCAGGAGGCGACGAGAAGCATGAGCAACAACTTCTGCGGCACGGGGTAGCATGCCCGCGCATCGCGCAACACTGTGCTCATGAAGTACACCGGGTGCTCGACGAGGGCGGAGGCATTGGTGGGGTCCTATTCCTACCGAGGCTGGGGAGCCTCAGGAGCTTTGACATTTGTCAGGGTCGCCACGGCCTCGAGGCGTCATCCTCAAGAGCCCCGCCGATCGGTGGGTGGCCGAGGCCTCAGGAGTATCGTCTTGAGGCCGCGGCGCCTCAACCGGGTGCGAGGTGTGGCCCCGCGAGCCCTTGGTTGGGTGCTCCTCGCGGACCGCCACCAGCGCTGCGCTGGCAAAGTGAGGCGTGGCGGCTAAGTAGAGCACCAAAGGTTCAAGGGGGCGCGACGCTACCATCTCTGGCGGGCTGGTGAGGTACTTCTTGAGGTCATGGAAGGCTGCATCATCCTCCGGAGTCCACTCGAACAGGCCCTTCTTTTTCATTAGCTTGAAGAAGGGGAGGGCACGCTCCCCCATCTTGGAGATGAAGTGCCCGAGCGAGGTTACGCAGCCTGCCAGCTTCTGCATCTCCTTGAGAGTTTGCAGCGGGCTCATCCTTCCTATGGCCTTGACTTTCTATAGGTTGGGCTCGATCCCTCTGTGAGACTGTCGGTGTCAAAACCAGCGGATCTCAGGTAGGGGGTCCCGAACTGTGCGTCTAAGGCGGATGGTAACAGGAGGCACGGGACATGATGTTTACCCAGGTTCGGGCCCTCTTGATGGAGGTAATACCCTACGTCCTGCTTCATTGTTCTTGATGATATGATTATTACAAGAGTTGATCTACCACGAGACCATAGAGGCTAAACCCTAGAAGCTAGCCTATGGTATGATTGTATGTTGTCCTACGGACTAAACCCTCCGGTTTATGTAGACACCGAAGGGGGGTAGGGTTACACAGAGTCAGTTACAAGGGAGGAGATCTACACATCCGTATTGCCTAGCTTGCCTTCCACGCCAAGGAAAGTCCCATCCGGACGCGGGACGAAGTCTTGAATCTTGTATCTTCATAGCCCAATAGTCCGGCCAAAGGATATAGTCCGGCTGTCCGGAGACCCCCTAATCCAGGACTCCCTCAGTAGCCCCTGAACCAGGCTTCAATGACGATGAGTCCGGCGCGCAGTATTGTCTTCGGCATTGCAAGGCAGGTTCCTCCTCCGAATACTCCATAGAAGATTTTGAACACCATAATAGTGTCCGTCTCTGCAAAACAAGTTCCACATACTACCGCAGAGAGAATAATATTTCCACAAATCTAATCTGCTGACGCGTTCTGACAGTACGACGTCATGTCATGGCTCGGTTATTATTCGAACCGTTTTTCTCAACCAGCACCGCACATAACATGGGGCGGTTTTCTTGACACGTCTTGTCAAAGCAGAGATCGTGTCCCCCTTATTACGGGATTCAAATCAATACAGATGTGGGTAACCCAACTGCGCCATCAATTATGGCGCCTCGGGAATAAGCGATTTTAGCAGGCAAGTGGGGAGACGCATCGCCTCTTTCGCCCGTATAAAGGGACAAGGATTTACCCCCTTTTACCCACGCCTTCTACCTCCTCGCTTATCCATTCTCACGCACTCGAGCTCCAGCGCCCAAGCTCGTGTTCTAATTCTCAAACCACTCCAAACATGTCCGGAGCAGGAGGCAAGTGGATGGTCTCCTCCGGCAGGGAGGAGAACATCATAAAGTTACGGGAAGCCGGATATCTGGCCGCGGATATTGTGCACTGGCTTCCAGATCTAGGGTAGATCATCCCAACGCATGAGCCCCATGAGAGGGTAGTTTTTCTTACCCACTTTGTCAGCAGACTGGGATTTCCTCTCCACCCGTTTGTCCGTGGGCTCATGTTCTACTATGGGCTGGATTTTCATGATCTGGCCCCAATTTCATCCTCAACATCTCGCGTTTATCGTTGTGTGTGAGGTCTTCCTCCGCATCAAGCCCCATTTCGGCCTGTGGCTGAGGACCTTCAATGTCAAACCGAAGGTGGTGGTCGGCCAGCAAGCGGAGTGCGGAGGCGCCATGGTGGGCAAGGTGCCTAATGTCACCTGGCTCAAAGGCTCCTATGTGGAGACCATAAAGGGGTGGCAATCGGGGTGGTTCTAAATCACCAAGCCGTGTGACACCAACTGGGTGGCGGCCCCCAAATTCCGATCCGGAATCCCCACACGGCTTACCTCCTAGAAAGAGAAGGGCCTGTCCTGGGGTTCCTCGGTAGAGCTGACCGGACTCCAGACCTGCATGAAGAACATGATGAGCAAGAAAATCAAGCTTGTCAACATGGTCCAGGTCATGCTCTTCCGCCGGATTCTCCCGTGTCTACAACGGGTATTCAACTTGTGGGAGTTCGACCCGGCCAAGCACCAGACACTGCGAGAGCTCTATGGCACGATGCACGAGGATGTCTGGAGGTTGCTATTCAAGGGCGCCGAGGTACCTCCTTCCCTCACCGAGGACCGCGGACTCAGCGCAAAGTGACGCGCCAATCCGGTAAGTTTTTATATTTCATAGGGTATCCATTTGCCCCAGTTTAATCATGTGCGGGATCTAAGCCTTCCGTGCCTTTAACAGGACTGGGTAAAGATAGCGGAGCAGATCGATTGCGCCACCCCCCTGCCGGAAGATCCTGCAGATGCTCTCCTAACGGAGATGCTGGTTCCGACACCTTATGAGGTGCCGGTGAAGAACGCTAAGAAGAAGGCCGTAGGGACCCGAAAGGGTCTCCGGCGCAAGATTGTATCAGACTCATCGTCCGATAACTCCGACGCGCCCTCCTCCATTGAAAACAAGGAGGAGGTAGAGGAAAGTTCTCCCCCGCCAGCCGGGGGAGACAAGAAAAGGAAGGCCGACCCAACCGGGGAGGCCGAAGGGTCCAAGAAGGGCAGGACCCTCCCTCCGGACTGCTCCACGACGGCCGCCTACAGCGGCGACGAGTGGCTACCCAGGGTCAAGCCCTTGGCGAAGTCGTAAGTATCCGGACACCATAGTAATTCATAGTATGTTTTACTGCACTGCTTCTGCTCATGCTGAACATGATTATGCAGTCCGTCCCGAGCTCATCTCGACGTATCTTCGTCGAGCGGTTCGTTGGACTCGTAGGATATGAACAGCGGTTCTCTTTCGACCGCCTCCACCCCTTGCCCTGCGGACAACGTCGAGGTGTTGTCTCAACACACACCAGGCCAAGGGGAGGCAGTCCTGGGGGCGCCTCAAGGCGACCTTCCGGACCCTGGGCGCAAAGGGAGCCGGACTCCCATGGGCTCCAGGTTCGGCCCCCAGTCGAACACTGCACCGGAATCTTCGGTGGTTTCGGACTCCAGCGGGTGACCCCCTGTTAAGGGGGGTAAGACGCCCGTGCCGGTGTCCTCTGTCTATCTAGAGGCACTGGACAACTTGCCGGAAGCGCTTCGCAGCGCTTCCATCGACGAAGAGCATCATACTATCATAAGTGCGGTGATTGAGAAAGTTCAGTCCGCCAAAAACAGACTGACTGAAGCTTGCGCCAGCCTCCTAACAGGTTTTGAGGTAAGCAATCAAAATATAAAAATATTACCGCATAGATAGTAGCCCCTGATGCTCTGTTCGGCGTTCGAGTAGAAAGGCCGAATAGAGGATCAAATGATGACTCAGGTGTCTAATCAGAATATATCTATGTGTAAGTGCAGGCTTCACTGCTGGCCGCTGCCGCACGTACTGCGGAGGTCTCTGCGCTGAAGCAGGACCTGGAGCGGTCCGAGAACGAGCTTGGGCTTACCAAGAGGCAGCTCGAGGAGAGCAAAGGTAAGCAATACCTTGTCTATATAAAATAAAAGAAGTTCGGTGTTCGGTTGTAAAGTAATAGGATCATCGTGGATTTGCCAGGGGCCACGACCGAAGTGGCAACCTTGAGGGAGGCGCTGTCCGAGGCTGAAGACAAAGCGGCCAAGGAGCGCATTGAGCGGGAGAAGCAAGAAGCCCGAGTAGGCGAGGTGCAGCAAGAGCTCGAGGCTCTCGCCAACAATCACAAGTCCTTGGAGCTTGACTCTAAGACGCGAGAGTCCGAGCTCACGCAGGCGCTTGAAAGCGTTTGGAGCGCCAAGGCCGAAGCCCACAAGGCCCTTCAGGAGATTGATGCGGTGAAGAAGATAGCGGCGGGTAAGGCATTCATTATGCAAAGCAAGCATGTGAAGGAAACTTTCCTTTTTCTTACCCGAGTTCGGAGCTCTCCAGGAGCGTTTGAAGATCTTCCCCGCAGTGTACTGGATGCCGCAGAGTTTTACCGAGCTGAGGAAGGGAGCTTGACGGAGAAGTTGTTCTGGTCTCAGTATACTGGGACCGAACACCCCGTGCCCTTGAGCGACCAGCTGAAGCAGTTGGTCGAGCTTCACAAGGCGGCCGAACAAGCCATGAGGGGCCTTATAATCTGGATGTGGCCTGGCGAGCCCCTGTCCGGCAGCTACTTCGGTTTGGTGAGGCGGCTCGTCGACGCCTGCCCACGTCTTGAAGTCATAAAGCGGTCTGTCTGCATCGAGGGTGCGTGCAGGGATTTTGCCCGGGCGAAGGTGCACTGGGTGAAGCTGGACGCCATGAAGCTGGTGAAGGAGGGGCCGCCGGAGGGCAAGGAGCATCGCTGCCCCGAAATGTATTATGAGAGTGTCCTGAAGGGTTCCCGCCTTGTGGCGGATGAGTGTGCCAAGGATGTAATTTTTGAATGAACATGCTCATGTGATCCTGTAATATGAAATGAGTTCATTTGTGCCATGCGACGCTTTTTTAATTTAAAATATTACCTTCTGTGCGGCCGTTTATAAAATCTGAGAGTTGGCCAGTCGTCGGCTTCTGCCCCCATGTAACTAGTACTGGGGTGTTCGGGATAAACCTGAGCACTCTTTACCCGAATTTTGGGTCCTTCAAAGGAGGTGTTTAGCGCAACGAACCAGGCAATCGGACTATAATGCTTTATCACTCTCACTTAGCCATAGAAGTCTACAATTTTAAATTCTGGCGAAGCCCCTGGTATTCGGAAGGCCGGATTTGGGGCGCTATACACGCCTAAGCCGGACAAGGCCGACTCCTCACCCAAAGCAGAAAAAGTCTTTAAGAACTTGAGACCTCTCGAACAGCGACCAGTCTCTCGCCTTATCATGACAGTCAGTTTTCGGCTTTCTCTACTGAGGTGCTCGTCTGAAAGAACCGGGACACAATCGCAGTAGTTCTCCCACCGCTACCTTAGCTGATATAGCGGAACATAAGGTACCAAAGCATGGGAGCCGGGCAAACCCAACTATTGACCCAAGACATGATTCGGAGCTGATGCATATAATGCTATAAGTTCGGGGTGCCGCACTGTCGAAAGTGTTTGGACTTCTCGTGCCATATTATGGGGTAAACGAAAGCCCCTGGCGTACTGACCGTACCCGAATTTACGGTGCGGATTGTCGTAAATGGATATAAAGGAAAAAAGGAATGAATAATGCAATAATAGACTAATGCTATGCATTGTTATTTAAATAATACGTCGAAGCGTACTGGTACAGGTAGTGCAATAAGCAGAAAGTAGGACTATTCGAAATGTCCTATCCAAGGGCAAGCTGCGTATGGATAGTAGAAAGCGGGTATTATTATTAGAGACCACCTGGGGGTTCCCGTGTACATCTTAGCTTCTTGTCGCCTTGGTTGTTCCTTCCCGTAATGTGTCCGGCAATCATACTACCGGAAAGGGCTTCCAGAGAGTTAGGCCCTGAAAGAGAAAAGAAATGATTAAGATATACAACCCCTAGGGCGGTTAAGCCGCATTGCGGGACGTGCCCTGATCGTGCCCTCGCCTATGTCCATGCTATTTTCAGTGCGTAATTATGTATGTGCGGCACGAATTTCGTCGCATGTGCGGCACGAATTTCGTCGCTTGACTGGGACTGGGACGGGGGCCGAATTGCTAGGCGAGCTTTGAACGTGCCAGGTGATCCTGTTGCAGTTTACTCCGGACACGCTTGAAGGTGTTCCGGGGTTGTATCGCCGAATTAGTGGTTTGCCTTGAAAGGCTGCTTTGTGCTTCTGCTGCGAGGGCTAGAGTGTGCTCTTCCGTGCGGAGCAAGCGTTATGTATTTCCATTCACTGTTATGACCCCCCGAGGTCCTGCATCTTGAGCTTGAGGTATGCGTAATGCGGTACAGCATTGAATTTTGCAAATGCAGTTCATTTGAGCAGTGCATGATAGCCACTTCGAAACGAGATGATGTCGAAGATTAACTCCTCGCTTCGGAAGTTGCCCGGTGATCCGAAGACCACTTCCAGTGTGATTGAGCCCGTGCAATAGGCCTCTACACCTGGGATGACGCCCTTAAAGGTGGTTTTGGTGGGTTTGATCCTCAAGGGATCGATACCCATTTTTCACACTGTATCATGATAGAGCAGGTTCAGGCTGCTGTCGCCATCCATAAGGACTCGAGTGAGATGAAATCCGTCGATGATGGGGTCTAGGACCAGTGCGGCGGATCTGCCATGACGGATACTAGTGGGGTGATCCCTGCGATGAAAGGTGATCGGGCAAGCAGACCATGGGTTGAACTTTGGGGCGACGGGCTCCATCACATAGATGTCCCTTAGTGCACGCTTCTGCTCCCTCTTGGGAATGTGGGTTGCGTATATCATGTTCACCATCTTCACTTGTGGGGGGAACCCCTTCTGTCCTCCCGTGTTTGGCGGCCGGGGCTCCTCCTCGTCATCACTATGCAGCCCCTTGTCCTTGTTTCCGGCATTTAACTTGCCGGCCTGCTTGAACACCCAGCATTCTCTGTTGGTGTGATTGGCTGGCTTGTCGGGGTGACGTGGATTTGACACGAGTGATCCAGTATGTGATCCAAACTAGATGGAGCCAGAGTACTTCTTTTAAATGGCTTTTTCCGCTGACTGGATCTAGAGCCTCTGAATCCGGCATTGACTGCCGTATCCTCGGTGTTATCGCCCTTATTGCGGCGCTTTGGTCTGTTACGACATTGTCTGCCGTTGGCATATTTGGTATCCGAAGTGCCCGGATTCCTCGATGTGTTATTGCTGCGAGCCAGCCAGCTATCCTCGCCTGCGCAAATGCGGGTCATGAGTGTCGTGAGGGCTGCCATAGACTTCGGCTTCTCCTGGCCAAGGTGGTGGGAAAGCCACTCGTCATGGATGTTGTGCTTCAATGCCGTGAGGGCCTCTGTGTCCGGACAGTCGACAATTTGGTTTTTCTTAGTCAGGAACCGAGTCCAGAATTGTCTGGCAGATTCCCCTGGCTGCTGAGTTATATGGCTCAAGTCATCAGCATCTGGTGGTCGCACATAAGTGCCCTGGAAGTTGTCACAGAATGCGTCTTCCAGATCCTCCCAACTGCCGACGAAGTCTGCTGGCAAGCTATTCAGCCAATGCCGAGATGGTCCTTTGAGTTTTAGTGGGAGGTACTTGATGGCATGTAGATCATCACCGCGAACCATGTGGGTGTGAAGGAGGAAATCCTCAATCCATACAGCGGGATCTGTTGTACCATCATATGATTCGATATTTATGCGTTTGAAACCCTCCGGGAATTCGTGATCCATAACTTCATCAGTGAAGCATAGGGGGTGTGTGGCGCCTCTGTGCTGGGCTATATCATGATGCAGTTCATATGAGTCTTGTCTGCTGTATTCGGCCCGGCCGGATTTTCTTTTGGTGTATTCGGCGCGACGATCATCGTCCCGTCTTGGGGCGCGTGCTCGTGACCTGTATATTGACCTTGCAAGTTTTTCCTTACTCTCCAATACGTCTCGCAGGTCCCGTGTGTTGCCCCGAGCCTTGGTATTTTGGATTGAGTGGCGGTGGGGTGCAGGCTGAAGTTCAGGCTGAAACGCCTCTTTGGCTCGGCCACGTAGTGGCTGGTCAGCCACATTGTACACTGGTGCATGGGGTTTCAATGCTTCCTCCTCGAGGTGCGGTAGCAACCCGCGTTTTGGGTAACTCTTGGAGGGGTGCTCGAGTTCGTATTCCTCGCCCGCAAGGACTTCGGTCCATCTGTCTGCTAGCAAGTCTTGATCAGCTTGAAGCTGTTGTTGCTTTTTCTTCAGGCTATTTGCTGTGGCCATAAGCCGGCGCTTGAAGCTCTCCTGCTCGATGGGGTCCTCAGGAACAATAAATTCTTTGTTGCCGAGGCTCGCCTCGTCTTCGGAGAGGGGTATGTAATTGTCCTCCTCCGGTTCTCCATCTGCTGCCTGCTCTGGAGGGCTGGCTTGTACATCCTCCGTCTCTACATCATGCTGGAGGGGATTGTGGTTGTCTTTGGCACTATCCACAGTGTTACTATCCCCTGTGCTGGTATCACTACTTTTGCTGTGGCGGGACTTAGAGCGGCGCTGCTGACGTCGGCGCTTGGGTTGCTTCTTGGAGGGCTCGTCCTCCGCTGTCTCGTCACCATTGCCTTCTTTAGGGGTGTCCACCATATATATGTCATATGATGTGGTAGCGGTCTAGCGCCCTATGGGCGGTGGTTCCTGCTCGTCTCCTGCATCGTCGTCCATACTGTCGATGTCTTCGGAGTCGAAGTCGAGCATGTCGGTTAAATCATCGACAGTGGCTACTAAGTGGGTGGTGGGTGGGCAGCGAATTTCTTCGTCGTCCGCATCCCATTCTAGCCGGACATAGTTCGGCCAAGGTTCTCCTGAAAGGGAGAGAGACCTTAATGAATTTAGCACATCGCCGAAGGGTGAGTGCTGAAAGATATCTGCGGAGGTGAACTCCATGATCGGCGCCCAGTCGAATTCGACGGGCACAGATGTAAGCGGCTCGGAGTCCGTGGCCGGAGGTGAATCCTGTGGTTTGGCGACACGACTCTCATACGGGGTGAAGTCAGTATCCGGCTCTATCGCCACTGAGACTGCGGCCTCCATGGCGGGGTCTATCACTGCGCTCTCGGATGGCACGATTTCCTCCGGATTGACGGCCGGAGTAGTGGCAGATGCGGTCTCCTGAATATTGTCCGACGGCAGAGTTACGTCATGCTCGTCGTGACTATGCGGCACACCTGACATGGGCTCAAATCCGTCGAAGATCAAGTCTTCGCGGATATCGGCAGTGTAGTTTAAGTTTCCGAACCTGACCTGATGGCCAGGGGCGTAGCTCTCGATCTGCTCCAGATGGCCAATCGAATTGGCCCGCAGTGCGACCCCGCCGAATACGAAGATCTGTCCGGGGAAGAAAACCTCACCCTGGACCGCATCGTTACCGATGATTGAAGGAGCCATCGAGCCTTATGGTGACGGCACAGTGGAACTCTCAATGAAAGCACCAATGTTGGTGTCAAAACCAGCGGAACTCGGGTATGGGGTCCCGAACTGTGCATCTAAGGCGGATGGTAACAGGAGGCAAGGGACACGATGTTTACCCAGGTTCGGGCCTCTTGATGGAGGTAATACCCTACGTCCTGCTTGATTGTTCTTGATGATATGAGTATTACAAGAGTTGATCTACCACGAGATCGTAGAGGCTAAACCCTAGAAGCTAGCCTATGGTATGATTGTATGTTGTCCTATGGACTAAACCCTTCGGTTTATATAGACACCGGAGGGGGCTAGGGTTACACAGAGTCAGTTACAAGGGAGGAGATCTACACATACGTGTTGCCTAGCTTGCCTTCCACGCCAAGGAAAGTCCCATCCGGACACAGGACGAAGTCTTCAATCTTGTATCTTCATAGCCCAACAGTCCGGCAAAAGGATATAGTCCGGCTGTCAGGAGACCCCCTAATCCAGAACTCCATCAGTGACACCAGGGAGCCCAACAGCTTGCCAGATGGGACGCCGAACACACATTTCTCTGGGTTGAGCCGCAGGTTTACCATGCGCAGGCTGGCAAAAGTCTCCTATAGATACTCGATAAGTCTTCTCGCCTCCAGAGATTTCACCACTATGTCGTTGATGTATGCCTCGGCATTCCTCTCGAGCTGCTTGGCCCAAGGCAATGTGCATTAGCCGCTGGAAGGTTGCTCTAGCATTGCGCAGCCCGAACGGCATGCACATGTAGCAGTACACCCCACACGGGGTCAGAAAAGCCATCTTCTCAACGTCATGCACCACCGTCTTGATTTGGTGATAGGCCGAGAAGGCGTCCAGGAAGCATAGCAAATCACACTCGGCGCTGGAGTCGACGATCTGGTCAATGCGCGGAAGAGGGAAAGGGTCTTGGGGAGAGGCCTTGTTGAGGTTGGTGAAATCGACGCACATGCGCTCCTTGCCTCCCTTCTTGGGGACGATGACTGGGTTCACGAGCCAATCCGGGTGCCGCACTTCCCGAATGACCCCAGCCTCCTGCAGCTTGCTGGTCTTCTGGACGATGAATGAGTGCTTCTCCGGGGCTTGCCTTCGTACCTTCTGCTTCACAGGGCGTGCGTTGGGGCACACCATCAGGTGGTGCTCGATTACCCCACGGGGGACCCCGACCAGGTCCACCGCTTCCCACGCAAACACGTCCTTGTTTGCGCGGAGGAAGCTGACCAGCGCCTCTTCTCGGTCTGGAGGGAGGCCAGCGCCTATGGTGAAGGAGGATCCCGATCTCCCACCTTCATCGACCGGCACCTGCTTCTTTGCTGGTGCAGCTCCTGGGCCCTCCGGGGCTCCCTCCTCGCAGGGCCGCGCAGCCGCCGCAGCCCTGAAAGCGAGCTTGAGGGCCGAGAGCGCGTCCTTGATGTCCCCCGCCACGTTGAGAAATCCGCTGCTTCCCAGCATCTTCATGAGGTTGTAGCCAGGATGGGTTGCCACCATGAACTTGGCCAAGGCCGGGTTCCCGAGAATGGCGTTGTACGCGAGGCCGATGCGGGCGATGTCGAAGTCGATGAGCTTGGTGCGGTAGGTGTCGCGGGTGCCAAAGGTGACGGGGAGGCGGATAGGCCCCAAGGGGCAGGTGGAGCCGTCAACAACCCCGGAGAAAGGCTTGGTGGGGCGGAGCCGGCTGTGGGGCACATGAAGTAGGCCGAATGCTTCCACGGAGAGGACATTGAGGCCGGCGCCACTGTCGATGAGGGTCTTGGTGACCGCTATGTTGCAGATGGTGGGAGTGTAGAGCATCGGGAGCGTGCCGGCGCTGGCCATGATCGTGGAGTGGTCCGTTGAGTCGAAGGTGAGGTTGGCCTTATGCGCCACCCAGCCCGGGGGAGCTCCCCGCTCCGCATAGGCAGTGACAGAGTCATGGATTTGGGGGTCCTCAGGTGTCTGGCCTATTCGATATGGGCCGGACTGATGAGCCTTGAAGATAAAGCAGAAGATTGTCCCCCATGTCCGGGTAGGACTCCTATATGCGTGGATGGCAAGTTTTGTGTCCGGATCTGTTGTCTCCTTCCTCTGCAAACTGACTCTGTACAATCCTAGGTCCCTCTGGTGTATATATAAACCAGAGGGTCTAGTCCGTAGGGGCTATCAGAATAATCATAGGCTACACAACTCGGGTTTATCCATTACGATCTCGAGGTAGACCAACTCGTGTAACCCCTATACACATATAATACAATCAAGCAGGACATAGAGTTTTACCTCCTTCAAGAGGGCCCGAATCTGGGTAAACTTCGTGTCTCTATTGTTCCCTGTTACCATTGATCCTTAGACTCATAGCTTGCCCCCCCACCCAAGATCTGCCGGTTTTGACACCGACATTGGTGCTTTCATTGAGAGCTCCGCTGTTTAGTCACGAAAAGCGATCCATGGCTTGCCTTGTCATCAACAACGATATCACTTCTAGAAGGAGCCTGACTTCGGGACAGGTCCTCCAGATCAGCGGTTTCACCATGGGTGCCCACACGGCCATCAGGCCGACGGCGTCCCCCGCAATCGCCAAACATTGCCTCCGCATTGGTCTCGAGCACTCAAAAAAGATGGATCCGACAGACATCTCGTCCTTAAATGAGCTGTTAGACCGCATCGCTGCCCTGGGGCTTTTAATGGATTATGATCGGATCGGGCTTAAAACTAACCAGAGGGAAATCAATTCCCCATCGGTCACTCACCTGGTGGCGGTCATCGAGGAACGAACCAAAAACGCTTCTTCCTCCAAGCTAAGAACCAGGTATGTTTGGATCTCCAAACCCATTGTTGGTGTCAAAACCGGCAGATCTCGAGTAGGGGGTCCTGAACTCTATGTCTAAGGCGGATGGTAATAGGAGGCGGGGGACACAATGTTTACCCAGGTTTGGGCCCTCTTGATGGAGGTAATACCTTACTTCCTGCTTGATTGATCTTGATGATATAAGTATTACAAGAGTTGATCTACCACGAGATCGCAGAGGCTAAACCATAGAGCTAGCCTATGATTATGATTGTTGTCGTCCTATGGACTAAACCCTCCGGTTTATATAGACACCGGAGGGGGCTAGGGTTACCCAGAGTCAGTTACAAGGGAGGGGATCTACATATCCGAATTGCCAAGCTTGCCTTCCACACAAAGGAGAGTCCCACCCGGACACGGGATGAAGTCTTCAATCTAGTATCTTCATAGTCCAACAGTCCGGCCAACGTATATAGTCCGGCAGACCGAGGACCCCCTAATCCAGGACTCCCTCTGTAGCCCCTAAACCAGGCTTCAATGACGATGAGTCAGGCGTGCAGATCGTCTTCAGCATTGCAAGGCGGGTTCCTCCTCCGAATACTCCATAGAAGATTTCGAACACAACGACAGTGTTCGGCTCTGCAAAACAAATTCAACATACCATCGAGTATAATATTTCCACAAATCTAATATGCTGACAACTTTTCATAACGTGACATCACGCCATGGCCCGGTCATTATTCGAACCATTTTTCTCAACCAGCTACTGCACATATTGCGAGGCGGTTTTCTTGGAATGTCTTGTCGAAGCAGAGATCGTATCCCCTTATCACGGGATTCTCATCAATACGGGTGTGGGTAACCCAACCGCGCCATCAATCACGGCGCTTGGGGAATAAGCAAGTTTACCAGGTAGGTTGGGAGGCGCATAGTTTCTTCCTCCCTTATAATGGGACAAGGACTCCTCCTTTTCACCCACACCTTCTTCTTCCCTGCCCATCCATTCTCGCGCACTCGAGCTCCAGCGCCCAAGTTCGCATTTTCTCCAAAAAAAACCACTCCAAACATGTCCAGAACGGGAGGAAAGTGGATGGTCTCCTCTGTTACGGAGGAGAACATTATGAAGCTCCGGGAAGCCGGATACCTGGCCGCAGATATCGTGCACCGGCTCCCAGACGTGGGGCAGATCATCCCTACCCCCGGACCCCACGAAAGGGTTGTATTCCTAACCCATTTCGTCCGCGGGCTCATGTTCTACTACGGGCTGGACTTCCACGATCTAGCGCCCAATTTCATCCACAACATCTCGGCGTTTATCGTCATGTGCGAGGCCTTCCTCTGCATCAAGCCCCACTTCGGCCTGTGGCTGAAGACCTTCAACGTTAAACCGAAGGTGGTGGTTGGCCAGCAAGCGGAGTGCGGAGGTGCCATGGTGGGCAAAATGCCCAACGTCACCTGGCTCGAAGGCTCCTATGTGGAGACCATGAAGGGGTGGCAATCGGGGTGATTCTACATCACCGAGCCGGGTGACACCAACTGGGTGGCGGCCCCCGAATTTCGATATGGCATCCCCATGCGGCTCACCTCCTGGAAAGAGAAGGGCCTATCCGGGGGTTAATCGGTGGAGCTGACCGGACTCCAGAACTGTGTTAAAAACATGATAAGCAAGAAAATCAAGCTTGTCAATATGGTCCAGGTCATGCTCTTCCGCCGGATCCTCCCGTGTCAAAGACAGGCATTCAATATGTGGGAGTTCGACCTGGCTAAGCACCAGACGCTGTGAGAGCTCTTCGACACGATGCACCAGGACATCTAGAAGGTGCTGTTCAAGTCCACCGAGGTACCTCCTCCCCTTACCGAGGATCGCGGACTCAGCGCAAAGCGCCCTGCCAATCCGGTGAGCTCCTTATATCTCGTAAGATGTTTCTTTCCCCAGTATAATCATGTGGGGCATCTAAGCCTCCACGCCATTTAACATGACTGGGTCACGACAGCAGAGCGGATCGATTGTCCAACCCAACTTCCCGAAGATCCAGCAAGGGCTCTCTTAACAGAGATGCTGGTTCCGGCACCCTATGAGGCGCCGGAGAAGAAGGCCAAGAAGAAGGCCACGGGGACCAGGAAAGGTCTCCGGGGCAAGGTCGTATCGGACTCATCATCCGATAACACTGAGGTGCCCTCCTCCCACGAAAATGAGGAGGAGGAAGAGGAAAGTTCTCCCCCCCAGCCAGGGGAGACAAGAAAAGGAAGGCCGCCACGTCAGGGGAGGCCGAAGGGTCCAAGAAGGGAAGGACTATCCTTCCGGACTGCTCCACAACGTCCGCTTTTAGCGATGAGGAGTGGTTACCCAGGGACAAGCTCCTGGCAAAGTCGTAAGTATCCGGATACCATAATAGTTCTTGGTATGTTTTATTTTATTGCTTCTTATCATGCCGAACATGATCATGCAGCCCATCCAAAGTCCATATCGATGTATCATCTTCGGTTAAGTCTTTGGGCCCGTTGGAGATGAACAACGATTCACTCCCGACCGCCTGCTCCCCCGCCCTACGGACGACGTCCAGGTGTTGTCTCAAAGGGTACCGAACCAAGGGTAGACAGTTCCGGAAGCGCCCCAAGGCAACATTCCGTACGCTGGGCGCACGAGGGGCAAGACTCCCATGGGCTCTAATGCCGGGGGCAGCAAGTCTAGCCCCCAGTCGAATATTGTGCCAAAACCTCCAATGGTTCCGGATTCTGTCAGGCGACCCCTCACCAAGGGGAGCAATGCGGCAGTGCTGATGGCCTCTGTCCATCCAGAGGCATCGGACAATTTGCTGGAAGCGCTTCGCGGCGCTTCCATTGACGAAGCGCACCACACTATCATGAGTGTGGTGGTCAAGAAGGTTCGGTCCGCCAAAAGCGGACTGACTGAAGCTTGTGCCAGCCTCCTAACAGGCTTTGAGGTAAGTAATCAAATTATGAGAAAATATTACAACATTGACAGTAGCCCCTGATGCTCTGTTTGGTGTTTGCAAAGAAAGGCCGAACACAGGATCAAATAATAATCACAGGAGTCTAATCAGAATATGTCTATGTGAATAAGCAGGATTCACTGCTGGCCGCTGCCGCTCGCACGGCGGAGGTCTCCACACTGAAGCGGGACCTTGAGCGGTCCAAGGAAGAGCTCGGCCTTACCAAGAAGCAGCTCGAAGAGAACAAAGGTAAGTAATACCTCGTCTGTTTATTGATAAAGAAAAAGAAAAGTGGTTGTTAGATCACAGGATTGTCATGAATTTTGCTAGGGGCCACGACTGAAGTGGCGGCCCTGAAGAAGGCGTTGTCCGAGGCCGAAGGCAAAGCGGCCAAGGAGCGCACCGAGCACGAGAAGCAAGAGGCCCAAGTCGGCGAGGTTCAGCAAGACCTCCAGTAGTTTGTCAAGAAGTACGAGTCCTTGGAGCGTGACTCTAAGAAGCAAGGGTCCGAGCTTGCGAAGTCCCTCGAGAACTGATGACCCACAAGTATAGGGGATCTATCGTAGTCCTTTCGATAAGTAAGAGTGTCGAACCCAATGAGGAGCAGAAGGAAATGATAAGCGGTTTTCAGCAAGGTATTCTCTGCAAGTATTGAAATAAGTGGTAACAGATAGTTTTGTGATAAGATAGATTGTAACGAGCAACAAGTAACAAAAGTAAATCAAGTGCAGGAAGGTGGCCCAATCCTTTTGTAGCAAAGGACAAGTCGGAACAAACTCTTATAATAGGAAAAGCGCTCCCGAGGACACATGGGAATATCGTCAAGCTAGTTTTCATCACGTTCATATAATTCGTGTTCGATACTTTGATAATTTGATATGTGGTTGGACCGGTACTTGGGTGTGGTTCTTACTTGAACAAGCATCCCACTTATGATTAACCTCTATTGCAAGCATCCGCAACTATAACAAAAGTATTAAGGTAAACCTAACCATAGCATGAAACATATGGATCCAAATCAGCCCCTTACGAAGCAACGCATAAACTAGGGTTTAAGCTTCTGTCACTCTAGCAACCCATCATCTACTTATTACTTCCCAATGCCTTCCTCTAGGCCCAAATAATGGTGAAGTGTTATGTAGTCGACGTTCACATAACACCACTAGAGTCTAGACAACATACATCTTATCAAAATATCGAACGAATTCCAAATTCACATGACTACTCATAGCAAGACTTCTCCCTTGTCCTAAGGAACGAACATAATTACTCACAAAGCATATTCATGTTCATAATCAGAGGGGTAATAATATGCATATAGGATCTGAACATATGATCTTCCACCAATTAAACCAACTAGCATCAACTACAAGGAGTAATCAACACTACTAGCAACCTACTAGCACCAATCCCGGACTTGGAGACAAGAATTGGATACAAGAGATGAACTAGGGTTTGGAGATGAGATGGTGTTGGTGAAGATGTTGATGGAGATTGCCCTCTCCCGATGAGAGGAGCGTTGGTGATGACGATGGTGATGATTTCCCCCTCCGGGAGAGAATTTTCCCCGGCAGAACAGCTCTGCCGGAGCTCTAGATTGGATCCGCCAAGGTTCCGCCTCGTGGCGGCGGAGTCTCGTCCCGAAAAGTTCCTCTTTATTTTTTCTCATCGAAAGACCTCATATAGGAGAAGATGGGCATCGGAGAGCCACCAGGGGGCCCACGAGGTAGGGGGCGCGCCCTAGGGGGAGCACGCCCCCCACCCTCGTGAGAAGGGTGTGGGCCACCTGGCCTTCATCTTTGGCGTGTATTTTTCTTTATTTCTTTTAAGACGTTCCTGGAGTTTCAGGACTTTTGGAGTTGCGCAGAATAGGTCTCTAATATTTGCTCCTTTTCTAGACCAGAATTCCAGCTGCAGGCATTCTCCCTCTTTATGTAAACCTTATAAAATAAGAGAGAATAGCCATAAGTATTGTGACATAAAGAGAAATAACAGTCCATAATGCGATAAATATCGATATAAAAGCATGTTGCAAAATGGACGTATCAAGAACACACAAAATGCCAAGGCTGAAGCCCAAAAGGCCCTCCAGGAAATTGAGGCGGTCAAGAAGATAGAGGCGTGTAAGGCATTAATTATGCAAAGCAAGCATGTGAAGGAAACTTTCCTTTTACTTACCCGAATTCATAGCTCTCCAGGAGCGTTCGCAGATCTACCTAGCAGTGTGTCGGATGCTGTGGAGTTGTATCGGGCCGAGGAAGGGAGCTCGACGAAGAAGTCGTTCTGGTCTGAGTATACTGGGACCGAACATCTGATGCCCTTGAGCGACCAGTTGAAGCAAGTGGTCGAGCTTCACGAGGCGGCCGAACTGGCCATGAAGGGCGTCATAGTACGGATGTGGCCTGGCGAGCCCCTTCCTGGAAGCTATTTCGGCCTGGTAAGGTGGCTTGTGAACGCCTGCCCACGGTTTGAAGCCATAAAGCGGTCCGTCTGCATTGAGAGTGCGCGCAGGGCTTTTGCCCAGGCGAAAGTGCACTCGGCGAAGATGGACGCCGAAAAGCTGGTGAAGGAGGGCCCCCGGAGGGCAAGGAGCATCGCCACCCCGAAAAGTATTATGACAGTGTCCTGAAGGGTGCTCGCCTTGTGGCAGAGGAATGTGCTAAGGATGTAATATTTGAATGAATGTACTCATGTGATCCAGTAATGTGGAACGAGTTCATGTGCGCTATGTAACGGTTGTTAATTTAAAATTTTACCTTCTATGTGGCTGTTCATAAAATTTGAGAGTTGGCCAGTCGCCGGCTTCTGCCCCCATGTAACTAGTACTAAGGTGTTCGGGATAAACCTGACCACTCTTTATCCCAGTTTTGGGTCCTTTGAAGGAGGTGTTCAGCACAACGAACCAGGCAATCGGACTATAAAGCTTTATCACTCTCACTTAGCCATAGAAGTCTACAATTTTAAATTTCGGCGAAGCCCCTAGTATTCGGAAGGCCGAACTTGGGGCGCTATGTACGCCTAAATCAAACAAAGCCCACTCCTCGCCCGAAGCGGAAAAAATCTTTAAGGATTTGAGACCTCTCGAACAGCGACCGGCTCTCGCCACATCATTACAGTCAGTTTTCGGCTTTCTCTACTGAGGTGCTCGTCCGGAAGAATCGGGACACAATCGTAGTAGTTCTCCCAGTGCTACCTTAGCCGATATGGCGGAACGTAAGGTACCAAAACATGGGAGCCGGGCAAACCCAACTATTGACCCAAGACATGATTCGGAGCTGATGCATATAATGCTATAAGTTCGGGGTGCCGCACTCTCGAAAGTGTTCGGACTTTTCATGCCATGTTATGGGGTACACTGGTCGTATCAGAATGTACGGGTGCGATTTGTCGTAGATGAGCAGACAGGGAAAAAAGATAAAGGAATGCAATAATGAGCTAATGTTATACATTGTAATTTAGATGCATAAATGTAGTGCAATAATTAAAAGATAGGACTATTTGACATGTCCTGTCCAAGGTCAAGATGCGTGTGGGTATGCAAAACAGGTATATCGATCATTATCAGAGACCACCTGAGGATTCCCTTGTACGTCAAAGCTTCTTGCTTCCTTGGTGTTTCCTTCCCGTGACGGGTACGATAATCAGACGATCGGAGAGGGCCTTCAGAGAATAGGGGCCTAAAAGGAAGAAAATGTTAAAGGTATACGGGTCCTGAAGCGGTTGAGGCGCATTGTGGGCCGTGCCATGGTCGTGCCTCCACCTATGCCCATGGTATCTTGAGTGTGCAATTATGTATGCGTGGCGCAAATTTCGCCACATGACTGGGACTAGGACGGAGGCCAAATTGCTAGGCGAGCTCTAAACATGCCTAGCGATCCTCTTGCAGGGTACTCCGGACTCGCTTGAAGGTGTCCGGGGTCTTTTTCGCCGAATTGGCGATTTGCCTCATAAGGCTGCGTTGCGCTTCTGCTGCGTGGGCCGCAGTGTGCTCCTCCATGCGGAGTGAGCGTTCTGTGTTTCCATTAGCTGTTATAACCCCGCGAGGCCCTAGCATTTTGAGCTTGAGGTATGAATGCGATACCGCATTGAATCTGGCAAATGTTGTTCTTCCGATCAGTGTGTGATAGCCACTGCGGAAGGCGACGATATCGAAGATTAACTCCTTGCTTCGGAAGTTGTCCGGAGATCCGAAGACCACTTCTAGTGTGATTGATCATGTGCAATAGGCCTCTACACCTGGGATGACACCTTTAAAGGTGGTTTTGGTGGGTTTGATCCTCGAGGGGTCTATACCCATTTTGTGCACTGTATCCTGATAGAGCAGGTTCAGGCTGCTGCCACTGTCCATGTGGACTGGAGTGTGGTGAAATCCGTCAATGATGGGGTCAAGGACCAATGCGGTAGAACGGCCATGACGGATACTGGTGGGGTGGTCCCTGCGATCGAAGGTGATCGGACAAGAAGACCATGGGTTGAACTTTGGGGCGACTGGCTCCATCGCATAGACGTCCCTCAGTGCACGCTTCCGTTCCCGCTTGGGAATATGTGTTGCGTATATCATGTTTACCGTTTTCACTTGGGGAGGAAATTTCTTCTGTCCACCTATGTTCGGCGGCCGGGGCTCCTCCTCGTCGTCGCTATGCAGCCCCTTTTCCTTGTTTTCGTCATTCAACTTGCCGGCCTGTTTGAACACCCAGCATTCTCTGTTGGTGTGGTTGGCTGGTTTATCGGGGGTGCCGTGAATTTGACACGAACGGTCGAGTATGCAGTCCAAGCTAGACGGGCCCGGATTGCTTCTTTTGAACGCCTTTTTCCACTGACTGGATTTAGAGCAACTGAATCCGGCATTAACTGTCGTGTCTTCGGCGTTGTCGCCGTTGTTGCGGTGCTTGTGTGTGTTGCGATGTGGCCTGCCGTTGCTATCTTTGGCATCTAAAATGCCAGGGTTTCTTGATGTGTTGTTGCTGCGAGCCAGCCAGCTATCCTCGCCTGCACAAAAGTGGGCCATGAGTGTCGTGAGGGCTACCATGGATTTCGGCTTTTCTTGGCCGAGGTGTCAGGCGAGCCACTCGTCGCGGATGTTATACTTAAATGCCGCTAAGGCCTCGGCATCCAGACAATCGACAATTTGGTTCTTTTTAGTTAGGAACTGAGTCCAGAATTTCCTGGTTGATTCCCCTGGCTATTGGGTTATGTGACTCAAGTCATCGTCATACGGTGGTCGCACATAAGTGCCCTAGAAGTTGTCAAGGAATGTGCCCTCCAAATTCTCCCAACTGCCAATGGAGTTTGCCGGCAGGCTATTGAGCCAATGATGAGTAGGTCCTTTGAGTTTTAATGGGAGGTACTTGATGGCATGTAGATCGTCACCGCGGGCCATGTGGATGTGGAGGAGGAAATCTTTGATCCATACCGCGGGGTCTTTTGTACCATCATATGATTCAATGTTCACGGGTTTAAAACCTTCTGGGAATTCGTGATCCATTACTTCATCAGTGAAGCATAGGGGGTGTGCGGTGCCTCTATGCCGGGCTATATCACGACGCAGTTCATACGAGTCTTGTCTGCTGTATTCGGCCCGGTCGGATTTGCTTTTAGTATCCGGCATGACGGTCGTCGTAATGCGTTGGGGCGCGCCCCCGTGATTCGTAGATCAATCTTGCATGTCCTGTCTTGTTTTCCAATACATCTTGTAGGTCCTACGTATTACCCCGGGACTTGGTATTTTTGTTTAACTTGTGACGGGGTGCGGGCTGGACTTCAGCCTGACATGCCGCTTTGTCTTGGCCACGAGGTGGCCGGTGTAACACCCACAATGCGGCTCTATCTCCCACGTGTCGGAGCACTACTTAGAGGCAAAACCGCATTGTAGGCATGTCGCAAGAGGGGTAATCTTTACACATCCCATGTACTGAATAAGAAAGAGGTACAGAGTTGGCTTAAAATCGCCACTTCACACAATACATAAATATAGCATTACATCATCCAGAATACAATCAAGGTCCGACTACGGAACCAAAATAAAGACAACCCCAAATGCATAACATCCCCGATCTCCCCAACTGGGCTCCACTACTGATCGTCTGGAAAGGAAAGGTAGTAACGTCCTGAGTCCTCGTCGAACTCCCAGTTGAGTTCAGTCGCATCTCCTAAAATGACATCATCGGCACCTACATCTGGTTTTGGAAGTAATCTGTGAGTCACAGGGACTCAGCAATCTCACACCCTTGCGATCAAGACTATTTGAGCTCATGGGTAGGAAAAGGCGGTGAGGTGGAGCTATAGCATGCACTAGCATATATGGTTGATAACTCACGCAAATAAGAGCGAGAAGAGAAGCAAAGCATGATCGTGAACTAGAAGTGATCAAGAAGTGATCCTGAAACTACTTACCTTCAAGCATAACACAAGAACCGTGTTCACTTCCCGGACTCCGCCGAGAAGAGACCATCACGGCTACACATGCGGTTGATGAATTTTAGTTAAGTTAAGTGTCAAGTTTTCTACAACCGGACATTAACAAATTCCCATCTGCCCATAACCGCGGGCACGGCTTTCAAAAGTTCAAAACACTGCAGGGGTGTCCCAACTTAGCCCATCACAAGCTCTCATAGTCAACGAAGGATATTCCTACATCCAGGACGGCCCGATCAGACTCGGAATCCCAGTTACAAGACATCTCGACAATGGTAAAACAAGACCAGCAAAGCCACCCAAATGTGCCGACAAATCCTGATAGGAGCTGTACATATCTCGTTCTCAGGGCACACCGGATAAGTAATCCGTACAACTAAAACCAACCCTCGAGTTTCCCCAAGGTGGCACTGCAAGGGGCTCTAGTTTGGACCAACACTTAGAGGAGCACTTGCCCGGGGGTTTAAAATAAAGATGACCCTTGAGTCCGCGGAACCCAAGGGAAAAAATGCTTAGGTGGAAAATGGTAAAACCAAGGTTGGACCTTGCTGGAGGAGTTTTATTCAAGGCAATCTGTCAAGGGGTTCCCATTATAACCCAACCGCGTAAGGAACGCAAAATCAAGGAACATAACACCGGTATGACAGAAATTAGGGCGGCAAGAGTGGAACAAAACACCAGGCATAAGGCCGAGCCTTCCACCCTTTCCCAAGTGTATAGGTGAATTAAGTAAACAATATATAATAATGATATCCCAACAATAAACATGTTCCAACAAGGAACAAACTCCAATCTTCACCTGCAACTACCAACGCTATAAGAGGGGCTGAGCAAAGCGGTAACATAGCCAAACAACGGTTTGCTAGGACAAGGTGGGTTAGAGGTTTGACATGGCAATATGGGAGGCATGATATAGCAAGTGGTAGGTATCGAGGCATAGGCATAGCAATAGAGTGAGCAACTAGCAAGCAAAGATAGAAGTGATTTCGAGGGTATGGTCATCTTGCCTGCAAAGTTCTCCGAGTTGGCGTAAGCTTGATCCTCGTAAATGTACTGAACGGGTTCCTAGATCACGTACTCGTCGCCCGGCTCTACCCAAAGCAAGAACACAATCAAGGGAAAAATAATCAACCACGGTGCAATGCGCAAGCAACATGATGCAAAACATGGCATGATATGCGGGATGTAATATGCAATGCATATGCGTGCTCCGGAAGGAAAAGATTGAACCGGGCCTCAACTTGGAAAACCAAGAGCTCCGCTGTAAATATGAGTTGATTTCGGTCGAAATCGATATAAATATCACCGGAAATGGATGCATGGTTTGCAAATGGCAAGCAAAACAATAATGGCATGATTCTGCGATTAACAGCACAATGCCATATAAAATGCATCAAGAAAATAAGCTACTGCACTCTAACATAGCAACAAAGCACATGGCAATGATCTACTCAAGATTCTTGACAAAAGATGAACACTGAGCTACTGCTAAATCACACAATAGCAGGTTCAAACAAGCATGGCAAAAGTGCAAAAGATATTAGCTTCACAGACTTAGTGAAAATAACATGTCAGGAATTAACATCAGGAAGCAAAGTTTAGAGCAAGATAACAACATGCTACAGATCAGATCATAGAAAAACAAGGCATGGCATGAAACTACTCAATGCATATAACAAAAGTCCCTTACTGACCATAAGCCAAAAGGGATCAGAAAATATGATGGCACCCATGTAAACATAGGAAGTTTCGTTAACAGATTTAGACTTAGCAGAAAACTGGACATTGCAAAAACAGAGTTACGTAGGCATGTTCGCGAGCTCGATGCACTCACCACAAGGCAATGACAAACTAAGCATACACCCAGCAAGAAGAGATGTTCAAGTAGCTAAACATGGAAAGAACAATCTCATAGCATGCATGGATCAACTACAACAACCTTGGCAAAATTGAATAACACGTAAACAATCTGCCAGGAACATTTTATAGCAAAAGTAGAGCAAGATTGAGTCATGCTAGGTTACTCCATAATTGCAAACAAAGACATGGATGGATAGAACATAACAATGTCTCAAAATCATCCTTAATTAACATGCTCAAAAGAGGCATGGATCACTTTGTAGCAACATGAATACATGGCATAAAAATAACATCAGGGAAATGACTTGGAAGAATTCTAAGTCCCTGAAATCAGCAACATCATGAGAGCTACTTTGCATGCTTGTGCTATTCACCACATTGATCACAAAAATACATGGCATACACCCCCTGTAAAGATGGCATGGCATAGCCCAAAACACATGTAGGGCTCAAGTTCATAGGAGGCACAGATTAATCATGGCAAAAATGACAAATGCTCATAATCTGCTAAGAAACAGAAACTAACATTTTATAGCACTCTTGCAACAACATTTTAGGCTTCATGATGGACTCAAACAAGCATGGTGCAATGGAATGAAATGAGGAGGACAACCAGACGAACATTTTGATATCTCATACACATCAAACGGAGCAATATGCATGAAGTTATGACAGTTCAAACATGCACACATAATGTGAAAATCCTGGGACTTAGCCAAAAATATACCCTCGTGGAAAACTGGACGGGACGGTTCGGGGATGAGCAGATCCAGGGACGGGGCGGCGTTTGGATGGCGGCCTGGTGGATCTCGTCCCGATCCGGGGGAGCCTCGCCAGAGTTGACCGGGGAGGTGGCCGGAGATGGCGGCAGCGAGCGGGCCGGCGAGGTGCGGGACGGGTGGTGGCGCGCGGGGGCATGCGGGAGCACGCGGCGGCAAGCGAGGTCGACAAGGAAGGGGATGGGCAGAGCTCGGCTCGCCGGCGGGAGGAGCAGGGCGGCGGCGCGGCGAGGACGCGGGCGGTGGGCCCGATCTGGCTGCGGGGGCTGGCTACGGGCCGGACGGGCCGGATCGGCGGAGGCGGCGAAGTGGGGCTCGGCCCGGTGATGTGGCACGCCGCGATTGGAGGAGGTTGACAGGGGCGGACGCGTCCGGTCGGAGCGGACACATCCGGCGGCACGGTGGAGAGGAAGACTAGGGTTTCGTCTGCGATTTTGAATGGGGGAGACCTATTTATAGCTAGAGGGGGCTAGGAGAGTCTAAATTAGGTGCAGTTTTCGGCCACGCGATCGTGATTGGATGGCCGAGAGGATGGAGGGGGTTTAGCTGGGTTTTGGGCCACTTTGGAGGGGTGTTGGGCTGCAACACACACGAGGCATTTACGGTTCCTTGGTTAACTGTTGGAGTATCAAACGAAGTCCAAATGGCACGAAACTTGATAGGCGGTCTACCGGTGGTGTACCAAGGCCGCTTGGCAAGTATTGGTCCAATCCGAGAACGTTTAACACTCGTACACGAAAAGAGGCAAAAGGAGACGCCGGAGGGCGTAGGGGTGCTGGAATGCAAAACGGACAACGGAGAAAATGCTCGGATGCATTAGACGAACACGTATGCAAATGCGAAGCACATGATGACATGATATGAAATGCATGACATGGACAAAAAGCAAAACGAAGACAAAACCCAACAACAAGGGAATATCATAACTTAGAGCCGGAAATGGCAAGAGTTGGAATACAAATATGGTAAGTTACATATGGGGCGTTACAGCCGGTCAGCCGCATCATACGCTGGACGTGTAGGCTTTAATGCTTCTCCTCGAGTTGGGGTAGCAACCTGCGCTTTGGGTAAATTTTGGTTGGGCGCTCGACTTCGTATTCCTCGGCCGCCAGGACCTCAGTCCATCTATCCGCTAGCAGATCTTGGTCAGCTTGAAGTTGTTGTTGCTTTTTCTTCAGGCTTTTTGCTGTGGCTATAAGCCGCCGCTTGAAGCGCTCCTGTTCGGCGGGATCCTCAGGAACGATAAATTCTTCGTCGCCGAGGCTCACCTCGCCTTCAGAGAGAGGCATGTAATTGTCATCCTCTGATTCTCCGACTGCTGCCTGTTCCTTAGGGCTAGCTTGCCCATCCTCCCGCTCGAGGCCTGGCTGGAGGGGATTGTCTTCGTCTTCGGCACTATCCGCAGCATTATTGTCTCTTGTGCCGGTATCGCCGTTTTTGCTATGGCGGGGCTTAGAGCAGCGCCGTTGACACCGGTGCTTAGATTGCTTCTCGAGGGATTTTGCTCTATTGCCTTATTGCCATTGCTTTCTTTAGGGGTGTCCACCATGTATATACCATATGATGAGGTAGTAGTCCAGCGCCCTGTGGGCGGTGGTTCCTATTCTTCTCCTACATCGTCGTCCATACAGTTGATGTCTTCGGAGCCTGAATCAAGCATGTCGGTTAAGTCGTCGACAGTGGCTATTAAGTGGGTGGTGGGTGGGGGACGAATTTCTTCGTCGTACGCTTCCCACTCAAGTCGGACATAGTTCGGCCAAGGGCCTCCTGACAAGGAGAGAGACCTTAATGAATTTAGCACATCGCCCAAGGGTGAGTGCTGAAAGATATCCGCGGAGGAAAACTCCATGATCGGCGACCAATCAGATTCGATAGGTACGGACGCAGGTGGTTCGGAGCCCGTGGCCGGGGACGAATCCAAGGATCCGGCAACACAGGTCTCGTAGGAGGTGAAGTCAGTATTCGGCTCTATCGCCGCTGAGTGTGCATCCTCTATGGCGGGGTCCATCCACCCGTCCTCGTACGGCGCGATGTGCTCCGGATCGAGGGCCGGAGTTGCCACAGGGGTGATCTCCCGAACACTGTCCGGCGGTAGAGCTAAGTCATGCTCGTTGTGACTGTGCGGCGCATCTGGCATGGGCTCGAATCCATCGAACATCAAGTCTCCGCGGATGTTGGCAGTATAGTTTAAATTTCCAAACCTGACCTGGCAGCTAGGGGCGTAGCTCTCGATCTGCTCCAGATGGCCAAGCGAGTTGGCCCGCAGTGCGAAGCCACCGAATACGAAGATCTGTCCGGGGAGAAAACCCTCACCCTGGATCGCATCGTTGCCGATGAGCGAAGGAGCCATCAAGCCTTTATCGTGACGGTGCAGTGGAACTCTCAATGAAAGCACCAATGTTGGTGTCAAAACCGGTGGATCTTGGGTAGGGGGTCCCGAACTGGGCGTCTAAGGCGGATGGTAACAGGAGGCGGGGGACACAATGTTTACCCAGGTTCGGGCCCTCTCGATGGATGTAATACCCTACTTCCTGCTTGATTGATCTTGATTATATAAGTATTACAAGAGTTGATCTACCATGAGATCATAGAGGCTAAACCCTAGAAGCTAGCCTATGATTATGATTGTTGTCGTCCTACGGACTAAACCCTCCGGTTTATATAGACACCGGAGGGGGCTAGGGTTACCCAGAGTCGGTTACAAGGGAGGAGATCTACATACATGAATTTCCAAGCTTGCCTTCCACGCAAAGGAGAGTCCCACCCAGACACGGGACGAAGTCTTCAATGTAGTATCTTCATAGTCCAACAGTCCGGCCAAAGTATATAGTCCGGCAGTATGAGGACCCCCTAATCCAGGACTCCCTCACCCATTGAATCAGATGCTCTTCCTTTGGACGAGACTCCGTGTCCCCCGAACTCAGGGTTAGACTTAGGGTCCAGGGAGCACTTGGATCTCACGGCAGATGTCCTCTTGCAAGGACTTGATCGTGGAGCCATCGCAACTAGGAAGCTTAAAGGGGTTAATCGGGACAGAGGACACGCGAGGTTTATACTAGTTCAGCCCCTTACGGTGAAGGAAGGCCTACGTCTAGTTGGGTTGGAATTGCTTGAGGTTTCGATGACCAGGGAGCGAGATATGCTATGCCCGGTTCTCGATCTCTTGTCTCTTCTCTCCCTAAGCCGCCAGTGGGTCGTCCCCTTATATACACGGGTCGACGCCCTACGGCTTACAGAGTCCCGGCCGGCTCATAAACAGTGTCCGTCTCGGTGACTAGTTATTTCTACCATACAATACAAGTCACACCCTCATGGCGGTTTATCACCATGGGCCCTAAATTGTCTGTGGGCCTTTAGACCCTTTACTGAACCGCCATCTTCACATCTTGGTCTTGGGCTTCAGATGGGCTTCTCTTTGCATAACCCGGCCCCTCCTGGGCGGCTTACGTAAAGAATTATATCCCCAACATTAGGCCCCAAATTGATTTGAACCGGTTCATGTCAATCTTTAAAAACCTTATAAACTACCCCTTAGTCTTCTGTTTTGCGCGGAAATTCTAACCCGCCGTGACGTCATCATCCGGATCCGGGTTAAATCTCTGTGACGTCATCTTCAATAAAATTCATATTTTAATTCATCATATCCTCCAATGAATCTTTGCCTTTACTGGCCATCCCGAGAATCGAGGCGTCAGGGACGCTGGATAATGATGCTTTGGTCTCCTTGTTTCTTGCGCCGTCTTGGTCGGCCCCTTCTTATAAATAGATGCGACCTAGGCCATCTCCATTTCCTTCAGTCGTCTTCCTCCTCACACTTCTTCCCTTGCTGCTCAAGCTCCGCCGCCGTTGCCGTCGAACTCCTCGTCTTCATCGACTTAGGCCGCTGCATCACCCTGATTCCGACCAGAAAACGACGGTGACCCTTCGCAGCTCTTCCGCATCTGTGAGTTACTCTTTTCCCCTTTCTCAGATCTGTCTTGAAATCGTCTTGACTTCATCGGTGTTCATCACCGCCCAACGCAGACCTCCATTAATTTCACCTCCAATACCTTTGTTTAGATTATAGAAACAACATAGAACTGCTGCGGAAAATATCCGTGCTTATCCTGTATAAGAACAGATCTCATTTCCCTTGTTTTGGAAACCCTCCGCGAGTATATGAACTTCTCTGTACTGTTTTTAGGTCTAGAAATATTTTCTTTCTCAGAACCTCGTTTGATCCAAAATAATGATTGCAACTTGTGAAACCTGTTAGTTCCACACTTAACCAAAAAACCACATCTGTTGACTCTGCTTCAGCCATAATAATTCATGTGACCGGTTTAAAATAATACCGGTTGTCAGCACCGCTTGCTTATGGCGACTTAAGAAAACCTTAATCATCTTTAGTACCTGCAGCTGCTAATCATTATCACATAGTTACCTGTATGTCATTAGGCCCCTTCTTAAGCCGCCATCTCAGATAACCCAATAATGCTTATTCTCTGGGTTATAATGAACCGGAAAATTTCCTTTATCTTGCTGTAGGCTTCAATTTACCCAATGGCACCTAAAGCTGTTAAGACTACGATTACCTGCAACTGGGTCCCATCCATTGTTACAGAAAGCAAACTGTCTGAGTTTGTAAAGTCTGGCCATCTGCCCAAGAAGGATGTCATGTCTTATCGCGCTCCTGACCCATCTGAAGAGAAACCTCAACCAAAGGAAGGGGAGGTGATCATTTTCACCGATCTCATGAGCCGGGGATTTGCTCCTCCCAGTTCAAAATTCTTTAGAGACGTTTTGCACTTCTTTGACTTAAGACCTCAAGATATCGGGCCCAATTCGGTGTCAAATATATGCAACTTTCAAGTTTTCTGTGAGGTCTACCTTGGAGAAGAACCCAACCTACTTTTGTTCAGGGAGTTGTTCTATTTGAACCGGTAGAATGAACGCGCCAACGGACCCAGTCTAGAACTTGGTTGCATCTCGATTCAGCGACGAAGAGACTGCCTTTTCCCTTATGCTGAACTGCCGAGTCATCCAAAGGACTGGAACCAAACATGTTTCTACTGCCAGGACACTTCTCTGGCTGGTGAAAACCCGCTGCCCGGCTTCCGTGCATTGCGCCTTGAACGTACTCACCCACTGCCGGATAAGTTGACAGCTACTGAACATCTGCCACTCACCCCCAAAATCAAGAAGATAAAAGCTCTTTTAGGGAACGGCTTAGATGGCATTGACCTGGTCTGAGTCTGGGTTGCTTGGAGAATAATTCCGTTAAGCTGCCGTCCTGGCTTAATGTGTAATTATTCAGGCGAGAAAGATGACCCTCAGCGTCATAGCCCTGACGACTTACCAGGTGACGTAGTGGAAGCTACAACTCAGTCCTTGTTGAAGGAGGGCACAGTGAATAGTAACGCCTTCGGCTTACCACCTTTTTGCTAGAAAAACCCGGCCCCTGCAGTAAGTTTCCAGCCGTCGGGTTATTATTATCTCTTTTTTTATCATGTTAGGTTGTATTCTTACGCATAACCTGTTATAACCTTTTACAGGAAAATGATAACTTCTGGAAAACCCAATATGATCATGAGGCAGCCAAGAAAGCCAGGGCGGCCAAGAGAGCCGAAAAGAAAACCACCATGCCCACCACCTCAAGGAAGAGGAAGCCAAGCGCCTCTGAGCCGTTTCAGCTTGATGATACTGATGATAATGAGGAAGAGGTAACCTTTCTCCTTTATCACTACCTTACTGATACTAACCTTCTTTCAGGAAGACACGGGCAACAGCCAACCCGTCGAGGAAGAGGTAATTATAATCTCCTCCGACTCCGAGCTTCAGCCGCGTCAAAAAATTCGAAGAGTAACCCGGAAAGTAAGATTTTCACATCCTTTGGCTTACCAAGATCCTGACTTTCTTTTGAAGCGACAGATTTATGAGAGCCGGAGGCAGACCCGGACCAGCAAAGACGCGGAACTCTCCTCCGGCTTACCTGATATGACCAGGAAACGCCAGGCTGAGGTTACCTCCGATTCACACCTTCTTTTTCCTTTGGCGGGTTTCATTCATTATCCTCTCAATTCTTCTGACTCCAATTATCAGGATATTTCACCTTCCTCCGGTGAGTCTATGCAGTCCAACATGCTAGCCTTCAAAACTGCTCCCGGGTAATATAAACTTGTTGTACCTTATGCCTTTATTTTACTCATACTTTTCATATTTAACCTATCTACTTTTTTCGCAGTGTGCAAGTAAAGCCCAGCAAATGGGAAAAAAAGAATAAGCCGCCCCAAGAGCCAGTTGTGACTGAACCAGAGCTGGGCATAGCTGCTCCTGATGCCCCTGCTCACGAGCCGCCGCCTCAACCATCTCATGACGCTCCTATATCTTCCTCTGACCCGCCTACTGAGCAAATCTTCAACAAGTCTGGTAACCCAGAGGCTCCTAGCCCCGCCAAAGCAAGTGATCCGAAAGTTGAGATCCTCAAAACTCAGTTTGTTGAACTGGCACAGCCATCTGTACTTGCCAAGTGTTCTAAAGAGGAGTTGGTAGAACGCCGAAAGGCCAAGCTGGACGTCACTGACTATACTCATTTGAGTATCGGAGAGATCGTCTCCGCCTATATCAATCAAGTACATAGCAGTCGTGACCTGGAAATTGACATGGTGAAGCAGATACAGCAGAAATCTGAGGTATGACTTATGCTAGCTTTCTTTAACCATACTTACTGTACCAGCCCCCAAGTCTATTGCTTATAAGTAAATATGTTGTTGACTTTTGAAAATTGCCTAGCACTGCTTATCCGGCTTAGGAAAAAGACTTTTAACCCGGTAACACTTGCGATACACATTGGCCCCCAACTGCTAAACATCTCTGCTTGCAAAGTGTTTGGGACTTTAATTTCCATGAACCGGAGTAGTAATTGAAAATTCTTCAGGATACATTAGCCCCCAAGTGCCAAATACCTTTGCTTGCAAAGTGCTTGGGACTTAAGACTTATTTACCGTAATCTTGAGTGTTATCTGGTGCAATGCAGGTCATGATAAGTCAATTTGAATCGGAAATTGCTGACCTGAAGAACCGCGTGGCAGCCCAGGAGACTGAAACTCAAAAGGCTAACTCCAAATTTGAATTCAGCGTCTCTAAACAAGGGAAGCTGAAGCAAAATTTTGAATCGGAGAAGAAAATTTGGGCTGATGAAAAGGCTGCACTAGTGACCCGGGCCGAGACAGCAGAGGCATCGCTGGCGGAAGCAACGGCCGAACTGTCCGACTTAAAGCGCTAGATATCTCGAATGGTCTAAGAAATCTTTGGTGAGTGACTTACTCAAATCTTAAACACTACAAAACTCCTTGAATGACCATTTCGGTTGTTTCCTCTGACTCACCTTATGCTTAATAACGCAGGCCCCAGAAGCACAAATCTCAAGCAGAACATGGTGATCAAGCTGAAGGCGGTTTATACTCTGGTGGAACAGCTCTACACCGGGTCACAACGTGCCCTGGCCGTTGTGTCTTTATCAAATGATGTTCCCTATCTCCTGCAAGATGTGCTGAAGCGGCTTGCTGTGCTACCTCAGCGGATCCAAGAGTTAAGACGAGCATCTGCAAGAGCCGGAGCTATAGCCGCATTGAGCCGAGCCAAGGCGTGGCTTCCAGAACTAGACCCTGCTGATATTGCTCTTGGGTATCCAAGTTTAAAGGAAGATGGCACCGTGTTTAATGATAAAGATTTCACCGCCTGTGTGAAAGATATACGTCCGGTGGCTACTCTTATTGGGAACGACACTGACCTCTCCAAGTGTCAGCCGGGTTATGACAAGGAGAATCGGAGAATCCCCACGCCGCATTATGACGACGTCAGCTTGATCCCTCCAACCCGTAAGCACACCTTTGCTCCTGAAGTCGACCCAACCGGTTTAATAGATGATGAAGCTGAGTTTGAGGCCTTGAGTGGCATTGACTGGGCCTCATCATCCTTCCAGGACAAAGCAGCCGGCGGAGAGGCGGAGAAGGATAACCCGGAGGCTTTAAATCAACCCCAAGATTAGATTATCAGGCGCCACCTGCTTATGTAGTTGTAGAAAAACAATGCCGCATTATTCAGACTCGAAGAGTCTTGTAATAGAGTAAAAAATACCTTGAGTTTTTCTATGCCTTTGTGTATGCTTATAGCCTTTAGTACTTGCATAAGCTGCCGTCACTATATACTTTATATGAATCTGTTATGCCCTTTGCAGAAATACCTTGCATTGCCCTGTAGTGCTTACAGCTGTTTTTCCGGCTTATATAAACCAACCCCTGAGGGTAAACTTAACTCCTGAAAATTGGCACATACAAGTTCACCTGGTTCTTAACAACCTGATGTAACTAATATTAATTCTGGAAGATTGTAATGTATTCCATTGTACCTTCAAGAGGGTCACAAGATATCTAATGTTGGCACTTGTAAAATATGATGAACAAAATTCAAGGGTTTCTGATTCGAATACGATCAGTGACCCGTTCCAAAGGGGTTGAGCTAAGATTCGGATACGATCTGTTAGCCCCCAGTGGCTGTGGCGATGCCGATCAAGTGGGTATCGACAGCTATGTTCTCTTTGGTTCGAATATGACCTATGTTTGAACAGGAAGCCCCCAAGTGACCATAAGAGTTGTTTAATGACGCTGATTCGAATACGATCCACGTCAGACCCAAAAGGAGTTAAGCTATGATTCAGATATGATCAAGAAGCCCCCAAGTGGGTTTGGCAGTATGCTGATCAAGTGGGTATCGACAGCTATGTTCTCTTTGGTTCGAATATGACCTATGTTTGAACAGGAAGCACCCAAGTGATCACGGCTAGATTTAGATATGATCATAAGCCGGACCAAAGGAAAGCCGGATTCAGATATGATCCGCTTCTCCTTGGTCATCTCCACCACCTGACAAGGAAAACACATAAACCTTTTTGGGAGTGGAAAAAAGGACAGAGGTCCTGCTTTATTGCTTTATATAATATACATAGTATAAGTATATACACATTAGAGCCGACGGCTCAAGTATAATAAGGCCGAAGATGAGCGATATTCCACGGCCGACGGGTCTCCTCCTCCGACTTACGTGAGTCTTTGTGTTCCCGAACGTCGATAAGGTAGTATGATCCATTGTTCAGATTCTTGCTGACCACAAAGGGTCCTTCCCAAGGAGGGGATAGCTTGTGCATGTTAGATTGATCCTGGATGAATCGGAGCACTAAGTCGCCTTCCTGAAAGGTTCTGGACTTAACCCGGCGGCTGTGGTAGCGGCGCAGGTCTTGCTGGTAAATCGCCGAACGGGCTATTGCCAAGTCTCGCTCTTCATCCAACAGGTCAAGTGCATCTTGCCGAGCTTTTTCATTGTCTTCCTCAACATAAGCCGCCACACGGGGTGAATCATGACGGATGTCACTTGGCAGGACCGCCTCTGCTCCATACACCATAAACAAAGGCGTGTAACCCGTAGGTCTATTAGGTGTAGTATTGATGCTCCAGAGTACAGAAGGTAACTCCTCCACCCAACAACCCGCCGTCCGCTGTAAGGGGACCAAGAGCCGGGGCTTGATACCCTTCAAGATTTCTTGATTGGCTCGTTCTGCTTGACCATTTGATTGAGGGTGAGCTATAGCTGAAACGTCAAGCCGAATATGCTCTCGTTGATTGAACTCTTCCATAGCTCCTTTGGAAAGGTTAGTACCATTATCCGTTATGATGCTATGTGGAAAACCAAAGCGAAAAATCACCTTTTTCATAAACTGGACTGCTGTGGCTGCATCACACTTACTCACTGGCTCCGCCTCCACCCACTTTGTGAACTTGTCAACCGCCACCAAGAGGTGAGTCTTTTTATCCTTAGATCTTTTGAAAGGCCCGACCATATCAAGCCCGCAGACTGCAAATGGTCGTGAGAATTTCTGACATCCGTCACATTTACTAACCAAGTCTTCTGCATCAGCATGAGCTGTCAGCCAATAAAACCCATGACGGAAAGCTTTGGCCACAAGAGATTTTGAGCCTGCGTGATGACCACAATCGCCTTCGTGAATCTCACAAAGGATCTCCTGACCCTCTGCAGGTGACACGCAACGTTGAATCGCGCCAGTGACACTGTAATGATGTAACTCGCCATTGACAATTGTCATGGACTTAGACTGACGGACGATCTGTCTTGCCAAGGTCTCGTCTTCAGGCAACTCTCCACGTGTCATGTAAGCCAAATAAGGCACTGTCCAATCCGGGATAATGTGGATAGCCGCCACCAGCTGTGCCTCCGGGTCTGGTATTGCCAGATCTTCTTCTGTAGGTAACTTAACACAAGGATTATGCAAAACATCAAGAAAGGTGTTAGGCGGCACCGGCTTACGCTGAGACCCCAGCCGGCTTAAGGCATCAGTCGCCTCATTCTTTATTCGATCAATGTGTTCCACTACGTAACCCTTGAAATATCCAGCCGCAGCATCGACTTCATGACGGTAAGCCGCCATGAGGGGATCTTTAGAGTCCCACTTGCCTGACACCTGTTGAGCCACAAGGTCTGAGTCTCCTAAGCATCTTACCCGGCTCAAATTCATCTCTTTGGCCATCCGGAGACCATGGAGCAGGGCCTCGTACTCAGCTGCATTGTTAGTGCAAGGAAACATAAGCCGGAGCACATAACAAAAATTTTCACCTCGAGGGGAAGTTAAAACAACCCCAGCCCCCGAGCCTTCCAACTGTCTGGACCCATCAAAGTGAATAATCCAATAAGTGTTATCGGGCTTCTCCTCAGGTGCCTGTAGCTCTGTCCAGTCGTTGATGAAATCCACCAAAGCTTGAGACTTAATGGCAGTACGCGGTACGTACTTCAGACCATGAGGCCCGAGCTCGATGGCCCATTTGGCGACTCGTCCTGTAGCCTCTGTGTTCTGAATAATGTCTCCCAAGGGGGCAGAACTTACCACGGTGATAGGGTGACCTTCGAAGTACTGCTTCAGCTTCCGGCTTGCCATGACACCCCGTAAACAAGTTTCTGCCAATGAGGATATCTTTGTTTTGACTCGATGAGTACCTCACTGACATAATAAACCGGCCGTTGAACCGGATGTTCATTACCAGCCTCCATGCGCTCTACCACAATTGCCACACTAACGGCTCGTAAATTAGTAGCCACATATAACAGCAAAGGCTCTTTGTCAATGGGAGCCGCAAGAACTGGCGGCTCAGATATCTGCCTCTTCAAATCCTCAAAAGCAGCATTAGCAGCATCACTCCAGACAAAGGTGTCTACCTTCTTCATTAATTGGTACAGCGGTAGGGCCTTCTCACCTAACCAGCTTATGAACCGACTTAAAGCGGCAACACGACCCGCCAATCGCTGAACATCATTAACACATGCCGGTTTAGCCAAAGAAGTGATTGCCTTAATCTTCTCCGGATTAGCCTCAATGCCCCTGTTTGAGACCAAGAATCCCAAAAGCTTGCCTGCAGGCACACCAAATACACACTTCTCTGGGTTAAGCATCATTTTGTTAACCCAGAGATTGTCAAAGGTCTCTCTGAGATCAGATATCAAGGTTTCCGCCTCTCTGGATTTCACTACTATGTCATCCACATAGGCATGAACATTGCGCCCAATCGGATTGTGGAGACAATTCTGTACACACCGTTGATAAGTTGCCTGGGCACTCTTGAGCCCAAAAGGCATAAACGCATAGCAGAAGACTCCAAACGGGGTGATGAAAGCCGTCTTCTCCTGGTCCTTAACTGCCATCTTGATCTGATGATAACCAGAATAAGCATCCAAAAAGCTCAAACGCGCACAACCTGCCGTAGCATAAATGATTTGATCAATACGGGGGAGGGCAAAAGGATCAGCCGGACAAGACTTATTTAAGTCCGTGTAATGCACACACATCCGCCAGGTGCCATTTTTCTTGAGTACGAGTACCGGGTTAGCCAACCACTCCGGGTGAAAAACTTCAACAATAAACCCAGCCGCCAAGAGCCGGGCGACCTCTTCTCCTATAGCTTTTCGTCGCTCTTCATTGAATCGCCGCAGAAACTGCCTGACCGGCTTATACTTCGGATCAATATTAAGAGTGTGCTCAGTGAGTCCTCTCGGTACACCTGGCATGTCAGAAGGTTTCCATGCAAAGATGTCCTGGTTCTCACGGATGAACTCGATGAGCGCGCTTTCCTATTTAGGATCCAAGTTGGCACTGATGCTAAATTGCTTAGATGAATCACCCGGAGTAAAATCAACAATCTTAGTCTCTGCAGCCGATTTAAACTTCATGGCCGGGTCATGCTCCGTAGTCGGCTTCTTCAGAGAAGTCATATCCGCCGGGTCAATGTTATCTTGATAAAATTTGAGCTCCTCTGCTGCACAGACAGACTCGGCGTAAGCCGCATCGCCTTCTTCACACTCCAGGGCCACCTTTCGGCTTCCATGCACAGTGATGGTACCCTTGTAACCTGGCATCTTGAGCTGTAGATAAACATAACACAGCCGTGCCATGAACTTGGCATAGGCCAGTCGCCAGAACAAAGCGTGATATGGACTCTTGATTTTGACCACTTCAAAAGTTAACTTTTCTACCCTAGAATCATGCTCGTCTCCGAAGGCCACCTCTAGCTCAATCTTGCCCACAGGATACGCCGACTTACCGGGCACCACTCCATGGAAGATGGTGTTGGAAATCTTTAAATTCTTGTCAGTTAAGCCCATGCGCCGAAAGGTCTCGTAATAGAGGATGTTGATGCTGCTACCTCCATCCATGAGCACCTTAGTAAATTTATACCCACCAACCTGTGGTGCCACCACTAGGGCCAGTTGACCCGGATTATCAACCCGGGGAGGGTGATCCTCCCTGCTCCAGACAATAGGCTGTTCCGACCACCTCAAGTAATGAGGGACAGCCGGTTCAACAGAATTCACAGCCCTCTTATGAACTTTCTGATCACGTTTACACAAACTTGTGGTGAATACGTGATACTGCCCACTTTTTAACTATTTTGGATGGCTCTGATAACCCGACTACTGCTGCTGCTGACCTCCTTGACCAGACTGCTGTTGATTATAACCACCCTGGTTTCCCTGAAAACCGGATCCTGAACCACCGCCTGGGCCATGAAAGCCGCCGGCTCCTGAGCCGCCGCTTGGGCCTTGATTGCCATCAAACGTATTAGAATTCTTGAAAGCTTTCATGATTGTGCAATCCTTCCATAAACGAGTCGCTGGTCATTCCCGCGTGCGGTGTTTCGGGCAGGGCTCATTGAGTAGTTGCTCAAGAGATGGTCCTGACCCACCAAACCGGGGTGGCTTCCCTTTGTGCTTCTGATTGTTACCCTATGCATTGGCCACAAATTCCGGGTTACCGTCTGCCTTACGCTTATTGCCTCCTTGACTTGCCGGGTTATGCTGCTGACCCTTTCCATTACCGTTCTTCTTTCCCTTCCCCGTCTTTTCATCATTAGACGCGGGGTCCTTGGTACTATCAGAATCGGCATACTTGACTAAAGCCGCCATCAGCGTCCCCATATCATTGCAATCACGCTTAAGGCGCCCCAGCTTCTGTCTCAGAGGCTCAAAGCGGAAATTCTTCTCCAGCATGAGAACTGCTGAGCCGGCATCCATCTTATCCGACGAATGTATTATATCTTTGACCCGGCGCACCCAATGAGTCATAGATTCACCTTCTTCCTGCTTACAATTTGTCAGATCCACAATTGACATAGACTGCTTGCAAGTATCCTTGAAGTTCTGGATGAAACGGGCCTTTACCTCTGCCCATGAACTAATGGAGTTTGGTGGCAAACCCTTTAACCAAGAACGGGCCGTTCCGTCCAACATCATGGTGAAATATTTAGCCATCGCTTCATCACTAATCTCCAGCAGCTCCATAGCCATCTCATAACTTTCAATCCACGCCCCAGGCTGTAAATCGGCTGTATAATTCAGCACCTTCCAGGTCCCTTGAAATCCTTGGGAAGACCTACATTACGTAGAGCCGGCACCAGACAAGGAACTCCTCCGGTTCTAGTAGCATCTCCCGCCTCAACGGAAGTCGTCGGGTAAGTCGGTGATTTCTGTTGGGCTGCTAGCTGAGCCGCTAGCTGAGCCACCCGGTCGTCCTCCTGATGTATCCGATCCTGAACCGGGTTATACCCGCCGGGCTGGTTCTGGCGCTGAGCGTTACTTGACAAGGACTCTGACTCCATGTGTCTACTGTAACTCGGGCTCCGATTTTGACGAGGCGGGGCTAACCAGGGCGGAGGAGTCGAGTGAATCCTATCCCGGCTATAGGAGTAGGTCTCTTGCTGAGCCAGGGCTGTTTGGACAAGTTCTCTGATCTTCCAGGTTTCCACCGTTGTCGGATCATCCCCATCTACTGGGAGAGCTGCCAAACGTGCTGATGCTGCGATTAAGTTCTCCATGGGGTTGGAGAAGTGACCCTGAGGTATTGGTAGGTAATTGGGCAGTGCCATATTGCCGTGAGGAGGTGCCATCCCCTGAGGTTGGACTGGACCTCCCGCTCTGGATGTAATAAGCTGATTCGCACCTGGCGGGTTACTTGGGCCGGCCCCGGGTGTAGCAAAGAGATTCCGAGGATCATAATTCTGAGGTAAACGGGACTGAGTTTTCTGATGTCTCCTCCTCATTACCTCATTAGATGCGTTTAAGCTCAACGTGAGCTGCAAGGCCTCTGCCTGAAGCTGCTGCGCCCGTACGTCCAAAGCCACCCACTCTGCTGCTAATCTAGCGTCCTCAGCTGCTAAGGTTTCCTTGACCCAGGCGATCTCGTCATGAACCTGAGCCACCTCTGCCTCATGCTCAGATTGGTTCTCATGGATGACTGTAATAGTTAACAAAACCGTAAGCTTATCCATGAGATCCATCAACACCTGAGCCGGTGAGCGCACGGGGCCTCCTGCCCCGGCTGCTCCTAACCCGGACGTTATCGCCGCTGAGGCCGTAGAATTTTGGCCGGGTTGAGTACCAGCCATGAAGACTCTTGCCTAGTTTGGCGACTCTAAGAGGTCCGGAATAGTGCTGCCATCGGAATAGCCCCCTAGCACACCATCTTGAACTTGATACAGCGAATCTATTGAGCCGGCGGATGAATCACCATCAGAGAGGACGGCCGGCTCACCATCACCTTCAGATCCTTCAGGAAGTTCACCTCCATGGATGCAACCCACAAAGGCATGCTTCACGACGGGTTAAGCTCGGGCGGGTTTCGCACGCTGAACCGTCTCGACGAGGTCGGTGTAGCTGTCCGGCTTAGGGCCCGGCTCACCAATCCGGCCGATGAAGACGTGAATTCCGCCAAAGGGGACCCGGTAGCCGTACTCAATTGAGCCAGCGTCGGGGCCCCAGCCTTCATCGTCGATGTAGATCTTGCCGCGACGACTCTTGGTCATCTGGCCAACTGCGTATCCCTTGAGCCCTTCGAAGCTGCCCTTCAAGAACTCAAATCCACCATGCGCTGGCCCCACGGTGGGCGCCAACTGTCGTGGAATTGTCACGGCAGATGTCCTCTTGCAAGGACTTGATCATGGAGCCATCGCAACTAGGAAGCTTAAAGGGGTTAATCGGGACAAAGGACACGCGAGGTTTATACTAGTTCAGCCCCTTACGGTGAAGGAAGGCCTACGTCTAGTTGGGTTGGAATTGCTTGAGGCTTCGATGACCAGGGAGCGAGATACGCTATGCCCGGTTCTCGATCTCTTGTCTCTTCTCTCCCTAAGCCGCCAGCGGGTCGTCCCCTTATATACACGGGTCGACGCCCTACGGCTTACAGAGTCCCGGCCGGCTCATAAACAGTGTCCGGCTCGGTGACTAGTTATTTCTACCTTACAATACAAGTCGCGCCCTCATGGCGGTTTATCACCATTGGCCCTAAATCGTCTGTGGGCCTTTAGACCCTTTACTGAACCGCCATCTTCACATCTTGGTCTTGGGCTTCAGATGGGCTTCTTTTTGCGTAACCCGGCCCTTCCTGGGCGGCTTATGTAAATAATTATATCCCCAACACCACCCACCCACCACAATCAATACTCTCCAAGTAATTCAGGCCCTCCACACATATATGATCTGATGTATGTACGGCAGCAACCTCAGGTAATGGTCCATCACTTTTGGGCCAGGTTCCTACTTGTCAAAAACAATATTAAAGATTGATGCGACGACGATGCAGTCTGGGTCTTTCATCGCAATTGTACCGATGAGGGAATTCAGAATGCCCTCGACCGCCATCGCATACTGAGTTTCATGGAGCTATCACACATTGTATGGAAGTACGTGATGTCTATTACACAACATTCTTCTTATAGACTTTGTTGGGCCTCCAAGTGTAGAGGTTTGTAGGACAGTAGCAAATTTCCCTCAAGTGGATGACCTAAGGTTTATCAATCCATGGGAGCTATAGGATGAAGATGGTGTCTCTCAAACAACCCTGCAACCAAATAACAAAGAGTCTCTTGTGTCCCCAACACACCCAATACAATGGTAAATTGTATAGGTGCACTAGTTCGGCGAAGAGATGGTGATACAAGTGCAATATGGATGGTAGATATAGGTTTTTGTAATCTGAAAATATAAAAACAGCAAGGTAACTAATGATAAAAGAGAGTGAAAACGGTATTGCAATGCGTTGAAACAAGGCCTAGGGTTCATACTTTCACTAGTGCAAGTTCTCTCAACAATAATAACATAATTGCATCATATAACAATCCCTCAACATGCAACAAAGAGTCACTCCAAAGTCACTAATAGTGGATAACAAACAAAGAGATTATTGTAGGGTACGAAACCACCACAAAGTTATTCTTTTTGATCGATCTATTCAAGAGTCCGTAGTAAAATAACATGAAGCTATTCTTTCCGTTCAATCTATCCTAGAGTTCGTACTAGAATAGCACCTTAAGACGCAAATCAACGAAAACCCTAATGTCACCTAGATACTCCAATGTCACCTCATGTATTCGTGGGTATGATTATACGATATGCATCACACAATCTCAGATTCATCTATTCAACCAACACAAAGAACTTCAAAGAGTGCCCCAAAGTTTCTACCGGAGAGTCAAGAAGAAAACGTCTGCCAACCCCTATGCATAAGTTCATGAGGTCACGAAACTCGCAAGTTGAACACCAAGACATACATCAAGTGGATCACGTGAATATCCCATTGTCACCACAGATAAGCACATGCAAGACATACATCAAGTGTTCTCAAATCCTTAAAGACTCAATCCAATATGATAACTTCAAAGGGAAAACTCAATCCATTACAAGAGAGTAGAGGGGGAGAAATATCATAAGATCCAAATATAATAACAAAGCTCGCGATACATCAAGGTCGTGCCGAATCAAGAACACGAGAGAGAGAGAGAGAGATCAAACACATAGCTACGGGTACATACCCTCAGCCCCAAGGGTGAACTACTCCCTCCTCGTCATGGAGAGCGCCGGGATGATGAAGATGGCCACCAGAGAAGGATTCCCCCCTCCGGCAGGATGCTGGAACGGGTCTAGATTGGTTTTCGGTGGCTACAGAGGCTTGCGGTGGCGGAACTCCCGATCTAGGATATTTTTTGGAGGTTTCAATATTTATAGGAATTTCTGGCATCGGGAACAAGTCACGGGGGTCCCCGAGTTGTCCACGAGATAGGGCAGCGCGCCCGGGGGGTAGGGCGCGCCCCCACCATTGTGGACGGCCCGGTACTCTTCTGGATCAATTCTTTTACTCCTGGGGCTTCTTTTGGTCCATAAAAAATCATCAAAAATTGGCACGTCAATTAGACTCTGTTTGGTATTCCTTTTCTGTAAACTCAGAAACAAGGAAAAAACAGAAACTGGCACTGGGCTCTAGGTTAATAGGTTAGTCCCAAAAATAATATAAAATATCATATAAATGCATATAAAACATCCTAGATGGATAATATAATAGCATGGAACAATAAAAAATTATAGATACGTTGGAGACGTGTCAAGCATCCCCAAGCTTAATTCCTGCTCGTCCTCGAGTAGGTAAATGATAAAAACATAATTTTTGATGTGGAATGCTACCTAGCATAATTATCAATGTAATTTTCTTTATTGTGGCATGAATGTTCAGATCCGCAAGATTCAAGACAAAAGTTTAATTTTGACATAAAAATAATAATACTTCAAGCATACTAACTAAGCAATTATGTCTTCTCAAAATAACATAGCCAAAGAAAGCTCATCCCTACAAAACAATATAGTTTGGCCATGCTTCATTTTCGTCACACAAAATGCTCCCATCATGCACAACCCCGCCGACAAGCCAAGCAATTGTTTCATACTTTAGTATTCTCAAACTTTTTCAACTTTCACGCAATACATGAGCGCGAGCCATTGACATAGCACTATGGGTGGAATAGAATATGATGATGGAGGTTGTGTGGAGATGACAAAAAAGGAGAAAGTGTCACATCGACGCGGCTAATCAATGGGCTATGGAGATGCCCATCAATTGATGTCAATGCGAGGAGTAGGGATTGCCATGCAATGGATGCACTAGAGCTATAAATGTATGAAAGCTCAACAAAAGAAACTAAGTGGGTTGATGTCTACTACACAACGTTCTTCTTGTAGACGTTGTTGGGCCTCCAAGTGCAGAGGTTTGTAGGACAGTAGCAAATTTCCCTCAAGTGGATGACCTAAGGTTTATCAATATGTGGGAGGCATAGGATGAAGATGGTCTCTCTCAAACAACCCTGCAACCAAATAACAAAGAGTCTCTTGTGTCCCCAACACACCCAATACAATGGTAAATTGTATAGGTGCACTAGTTCGGCGAAGAGACGGTGATACAAGTGCAATATGGATAGTAGATAATGGTTTTTGTAATCTGAAAATATAAAAACAGCAAGGTAACTAATGATAAAAGTGAGCGTAAACGGTATTGCAATGCTAGGAAACAAGGCCTAGGGTTCATACTTTCACTAGTGAAAGTTCTCTCAACAATAATAACATAATTGGATCATATAACTTTCCTTCTACATGAAACAAAGTGTCTCTCCAAAGTCACTAATAGCGGAGAACAAACGAAGAGAATATGGTAGGGTACGAAACCACCTCAAAGTTATCCTTTCTGATCGATCTATTCAAGAGTCTGTAGTAAAATAACATGAAGCTATTCTTTCCGTTCGATCTATCATAGAGTTCGTACTAGAATAACACCTTAAGACACAAATCAACCAAAACCCTAATGTCACCTAGATACTCCATTGTCACCTCAAGTATCCGTGGGTATGATTATACGATATGCATCACACAATCTCAGATTCATCTACTCAACCAACACAAAGTACTTCAAAGAGTGCCCCAAAGTTTCTACCGGAGAGTCAAGACAAAAACGTGTGCCAATCCCTATGCATAGGTTCATGGGAGGAACCCGCAAGTTGATCACCAAAACATACATCAAGTGAATCAATAGAATACCCCATTGTCACCACAGGTATCCCACGCAAGACATACATCAAGTGTTCTCAAATCCTTAAAGACTCAATCCGGTAAGATAACTTCAAAGGGAAAACTCAATCCATTACAAGAGAGTAGAGGGGGAGAAACATCATAAGATCCAACTATAATAGCAAAGCTCGCGATACATCAAGATGGTATCACCTCAAGAACACGAGAGAGAGAGATCAAACACATAGCTACTAGTACATACCCTCAGCCCCGAGGGTGGACTACTCCCTCCTCATCATGGAGAGTGCCGGGATGATGAAGATGGCCACCGGAGAGGGATTCCCCCTCCGGCAGGGTGCAGAAACGGGTGTAGATTGGTTTTCGGTGGCTACGGAGGCTTCTGGCGGTGGAACTCCCAATCTATTCTGCTCCTCGATGTTTTTAGGGTATATGGGTATATATATGAGGAAGAAGTACGTCGGTGGATCTCCGGGCTGTCCATGAGGCAGGGGCGCGCCTAGGGGGGTGGGCGCGCCCCCACCCTCGTTGGCAGCCCGGGACTCTTCTCGTCCATCTCCGATACTCCGTGGGCTTCTTCTGGTCCAAAAATAAGTTCCGTGAAGTTTTAAGTCAATTGGACTCCGTTTGATTTTCCTTTTCTGTGATACTCTAAAACAAGGAAAAAAAACAGAAACTGGCACTGGGCTCTAGGTTAATAGGTTAGTCCCAAAAATCATATAAAATAGCATATAAATGCATATAAAACATCCAAACTTGGTAATATAATAGCATGGAACAATCAAAAATTATAGATACGTTGGAGATGTATCAGCATCTCCAAGCTTAATTCCTGCTCGTCCTCGAGTAGGTAAATGATAAAAACAAAATTTTTGATGTGAAATGCTACCTAACATATTTATCCATGTAATTCTATTTATTGTGGCAAGAATATTCAGATCCATAAGATTCAAGACAAAAGTTCAATATTGACATAGAAATAATAATACTTCAAGCATACTAACTAAGCAATTATGTCTTCTCAAAATAACATGGCCAAAGAAAGTTATCCCTAAAAAATCATATAGTCTGGCTATGGTCCATCTTCACCACACAAAGTATTTAAATCATGCACAACCCTAATGACAAGCCAAGAAATTGTTTCATACTTTTGGTGTTATCAAACTTTTTCAATCTTCACGCAATACATGAGCGTGAGCCATGGACATATCCATATATGTGGAATAGAAGGGTGGTTGTGGAGAAGACAAAAAGGGAGAAGATAGTCTCACATCAACTAGGCGTATCAACGGGCTATGGAGATGCCCATCAATAGATATCAATGAGAGTGAGTAGGGATTACCGTGCAACAGATGCACTAGAGCTATAAGTGTATGAAAGCTCAACAAAATAAACTAGTGGGTGCGCATCCAACTTGCTTGCTCACAAAGACCTAGGGCATTTTGAGGAAGCCTGTCAGTGGAATATACAAGCCAAGTTCTATAATGAAAAATTCCCACTAGTATATGAACGTGATATCATAGGAGACTCTCTATCATGAAGATCATGGTGCTACTTTGAAGCACAAGTGTGGAAAAAGGATAGTAGCATTGCCCCTTTTTTCTTTTTTTTTTCTTTTTTTGGGCCTTCCCTTTTTATTTGGCCTTTCTCCCTTTTTGGGCGGACAATTCTCTATTATTGATGATCATCACACTTCTATTTATTTACAACTCAATACTTAGAACAAAATATGACTCTATGAGAATGCCTCCGGCGGTGTACTGGGATGTGCAATGAATCAAGAGTGACATGTATGGAAGAATTATGAATGGTGGCTTTGCCACAAATACGATGTCAACTACATGATCATGTAAAGCAATGACAATGATGGAGCGTGTCATAATAAATGGAATGGTGGTAAGTTGCATGGCAATATATCTCGGAATGGCTATGGAAATGCCATAATAGGTAGGTATGGTGGCTGTTTTGAGGAAGATATATGGTGGGTTTATGGTACCGGCGAAAGTTGCGGGGTACTAGAGAGGCTAGCAATGTGGGAAGGATGAGAGTGCGTATAATCCATGGATTCAACATTAGTCATAAAGAAATCACATACTTATTGCAAAAATCTATTAGTTATTGAAACAAGGTACTACGCGCATGCTCCTAGGTGGATAGATTGGTAGGAAAACACCATCGCTCGTCCCCGACCGCCACTCATAAGGAAGACAATCAATAAAAAAATCATGCTCCGACTTCGTCACATAACGGTTCACCACACGTGCATGCTACGGGAATCACAAATTTCAACACAAGTATTTCTCAAATTCACAACTACTCAACTAGCACGACTCTAATATCACCATCTCCATATCTCAAAACAATTATCAAGTATCAAACTTCTCTTAGTATTCAATGCACTTCATATGAAAGTTTTTATTATATCCCTCTTGGATGCCCATTATATTAGGACTAAATTCATAACCAAAGCAAATTACCATGCTGTTTAGGACTCTCAAAATAATATAAGTGACGCATGAGAGTTCATCTATTTCTATAAAATAAAACCACCACCGTTCTTTAAAAGGATATAAGTGAAGCACTAGAGCAATGACAAACTACTCTGAAAGATATAAGTGAAGATCAATGAGTAGTTGAATAATTATGTAACTATGTGAAGACTCTCTGACATTTAAGAATTTCAGATCTTGGTATTTTATTCAAACAGCAAGCAAAATTAATAAAATAAAGTGACGCTCCAAGCAAAACACATATCATGTGGTAAATAAAAATATAGCTCCAAGTAAAGTTACCGATGAACGAAGACGAAAGAGGGGATGCCATCTGGGGCATCCCCAAGATTAGGCTCTTGGTTGTCCTTGAATGTTACCTTGGGGTGCCTTGGGCATCCCCAAGCTTAGGCTCTTGCCACTCCTTATTCCATAGTCCATCGAATCTTTACCCAAAACTTGAAAACTTCACAACACAAAACTTAGCAGAAAACTCGTAAGCTCCGTTAGTATAAGAAAATAAATCACCACTTAGGTACTATTGTGAACTCATTATAAATTCAAATTGGTGTAATATCTACAGTATTCCAACTTCTCTATGGTTCATACCCTCCGATACTACTCATAGATTCATCAAAATAAGCAAACAACACATAGAAAACAGAATCTGTCAAAAATAGAACAGTCTGTAGTAATCTGGATCAAACATATACTTCTGGAACAACAAAAATTCTAAAATAAATTTCTGGACTTGAGGAATTTATCTATTAATCTTCTTAAAAAGAATTAACTAAATAGCGCTCTCCAATAAAAAAATGGCAGCAATTCTCGTGAGCGCTAAAGTTTCTGTTTTTTACAGCATGATCGCAAAGACTTTCCCCAAGTCTTCCCAAAGGTTCTACTTGGCACATACACTAATTAAAAGCATAAAACCACATCTAAAGAGAGGATAGATGAATTATTTATTACTAAACAGGAACAAAAAGCAAGGAACAAAAATAAAGTTGGGTTTCCTCCCAACAAGCGTTATCGTTTAACGCCCCTAGCTAGGCATGATGATTTCAATGATGCTCACATAAAAGATAAGGATTGAAACATAAATAGAGCATCATGAAGAATATAACTAGCACATTTAAGTTTAACCACTTCCTATGCATAGGGATTTTGTGAGCAAACAACTTGTGGGAACAAGAATCAACTTGCATAGGAAGGCAAAACAAGTATAACTTCAAAACTTTAAGCACATAGAGAGGAAACTTGATATTATTGCAATTCCTACAAGCATGTATTCCTCCCTCATAATAATTTTCAGTAGCATCATGAATGAATTCAAAAATATAACCAGCACCTAAAGCATACTTTTCATGATCTACAATCATAGGAAATTTACTACTCTCTACATCAGCAAAATTCTTCTCAATTGGAATAGTGGGAGTATCATAAGAAACTTGAATGCTATAAATTGTTTCCACATTAAAATAGTAATGTTCAGAAAAAGGGTAATTATAAATATAATCATCACTACCTTTTATATCATATGTATCATCACAATAATTCTCATAAGTTGTTTGCTCAATTGATTGAAACCTCTTCCAAGATAGTGGAATCATCACTAAATAAAGTCATGACCTCTCCAAATCCACTTTCATAATTATCATAATAAGATTCAACATCCTCCAAAATAGTGGGATCATTACTTCCTAAAGTTGACACTCTTCCAAACCCACTTTCATCAATATAATCATCGTAAGTAGGAGGCATGCTATCATTATTATAAATTTGTATATCAAAACTTGGGAGGCTAAAAATATCATCTTCATTAAACGTAGCATCCCCAAGCTTGGGACAAACATTAATCGTAGAAAATATATTATCAAAAACATCATCTTCTTCAAACATAGCATCCCCAAGCTTGGGCCTTTTCATATCATAAGCATAATCACTCTCATCATTAATAGTATGGATAGCACCGATAGTATAGCAATTATCATCATCACAATGAGTAATAGGAGCAACATCATTTGGGAGGGAAACCTTTTTACCTTTGCTTCTTCGTCTTTTCTTTTTCCTCTTCACATCATGTGTGGGTTCAACCCTCTTTTCGGAGCTCCTTATTAATGAGATTTGTTGAATAGAAGGCTCCTCCTCGTTACCTGATTCATCATAAGAAATAATAGGAGGATATTGGGAAGTCTCTTCCCTTTCATTAGTATTCTCTTCATCTTCTATTTGTTTTCTTTTCTTTATGTAATTGGCAATATAAGGAATTTCAGTACAATTCACCGCACAATACATATAAATTTCCTCTAGATCAAAATCAAGAAGTTTATCACGGGTAAAACTGGAAGATAGTTAGTTATGTCGGGATTGGGGTTCCGGCAGACCCTTGAGGTTGGAACACTGGGGTGCGCACGGAGATCTCTCCCCTACCTGCCTACGTCTGATCCTCTCGTGCGAACTAAGATGAAAATGATGAACAACACAAGAGACACGAGGTTTATACTGGTTCGGGCCACCATTGTGGTGTAATACCCTACTCAAGTGTGTGGTGTGGTGGATTGCCTCTGGGGTTGATGATGGACAGTACAAGTGAAGAACAGCCTCGCGAGAGGTGTTCTTGAGTTGGTGCGATGAACTGCTAGGGTGAGTTCATCGCCTGTCTCTCTCTCTGCTAGGGTTCTACTAGATCTCTCCATGTTCTTGGGGTGTCTAGATGTCTAGATATCTCTGGATGTCTCGATCCTGTCTACTCTGTGGTGGCTAGCTCTATTTATAGAGGCCCTGGGCCTCTCCCCAAATAATGAGCGGGAAGGGTGCCAACAATTGGCCATTTCGAAGGGGAACATCTAGTACAAGTTATCCTGACCAAAGGTGGTCTTCGGCTGCCAAAAGCACTGGCGATGACGCCGTCTTGGGCTCCACGGTGACCTCCGTCCTGCCGTCCGACTGGTCTTGGTCTCGTTGCACCGGAATGGTAACCTTTGCCTGATGCCTTGGCCTGTGCTTGCCCCCTTTGCACCAAAGGGGAAACAAGGACACCGCCCTGGCCGGCGCCCGCCTGGTCTCGATCGTCATGGCTTGCATCACGGGTTCCTCGTGAGGTACCCCTGCCTTGATCTCTCCGCCTCCTCGCGAGCCTGCCTGATGAGGCTGCCTCTGAGGAAGCTTCCTATCATCTGCCCCGCGAGGTTTGGCCCCTCGCGAGGGTCTTTGAGCTGGAGCTGATGAAGATGGGCCGCGCTGGGCCCCTGCTTGAGCCATGCTGCAGGCCGCAGGCAGGCAAGTCTGGGGAACCCCATTCCCAGAACACCGACAGTAGCCCCCGGGCTCAAGGCGCGCACGGGCTTGGCTTAGCAGAGAAGCGAAGGGGAAAGCGCGAAGCGCCGCTGGCCCTAATAGCCTGCGGGCTTGGGCGCCGCGTGGCGGTTGATTGGGTGTGGGCATGGGCGTCTGCACTTCCCACGACGCCTCGGCAACTGCACGACTTGACAAGTCCCTACATGCAAAGATATGGGTCATGATTACCTGAGGTCATGGTGCTCGGCGGTTGGCCTTCCCCGGCTATAAGTACGGGGCTGGGTGTAACGCCCCGAGACCGATGTGCCAGGTGTCGTGCAGTTATTCGCTGTTGTTGCATTGTCATTGCTTGCGTGTCATGCATTTCATATCATGTCATCATGTGCATTTCATTTGCATACGTGTTCGTCTCATGCATCTGAGCATTTTCCCCGTTGTCTGTTTTGCAATCCGGCGCTTCGTTCTCCTCCGGTGTCCATTTCTACCTTCTTCTTGTGTGTGGGAATTAAACATTTCCGGATTGGACCGAGACTCGCCAAGCGGCGTTGGTTTACTACCAGTAGACCGCCTGTCAAGTTTCGTATCATTTGGACTTCGTTTGATACTCCAACGGTTAACCGAGGGACCGAAAAGGCCTCATGTGTGTTGCAGCCCAACACCCCTACAATTTGGCCCAAAACCCACCAAACCCTTCTCCATCATCTAGAGCGTTCGATCACGATCGCGTGGCCGAAAACCGCACCTCATTTGGACTCTCCTAGCTCCCTCTACCTATATATATGTGCAACCCTCCCGAAATTCGCGGTCTAACCCTAGCCTTCCCCTACCTCGCGCACCGGACACTTCTCCCCCGCAGCCCGGACATGTCCAACCGCGCCTCCAACGAATCCGCCGCTGCCATGTGTCGCCCGAGCCTCCCTCTCTCTCCTCGGCCCCGCCGCGGCCCGCAGGAGCCCAGGGCAGGCCTCCCAGGCCCACGCGCCGCCGCCCGACCCTTCTCCGCCTCCCGCGCCGCTCGCCGTTCCCCGCCGCCACCGCGTCGTCAGCCGCCGCCGCCTGCATCGCCGCAGCGCCGCACACGCTCCACCGGCGCCGCCCCTCGCCTCCGGCCGCCGCGCCGCCGCAAGCACCGCGCCTCGCCTCCCGAGACGCCGGCCATCTCCTCCGCCGCCTCGTCGCGGGTCACCGCCGCCCTCTGCGCCGCCCCTCGTTGCCGGAACCTCGCCGGAGTTCGCGCCACCTCGCCGGAGTTTTGGTCCGGCCAGATCTGGACCAGATCCACCAACCCCGCCATCCAAACGCCTCCCCTTGTCTCGGATCTAGCCATCCCGCACCACCTCATCCCGCGTTGACTTTTCGCGGAGGTAAAATTCCACTAAGTCCCAAATTCCCAGATCCATATGCTCCTGTTCATCGTGCCGTAACTTTGCATCCGTAGCTCCGATTCATGCATATAGCATATCAAAATGTTCATCTCAGAGAGTACATCATTTCATTCCATTGCATCATTTTCATTTGAGTTCATCTGGATGCCCGAAATGCTGTTAGAAGAGGGCTACGTGAGTTATTTGTCAGATCTGCTGCTCCATTTAGCTTTTTGTCATTTTTGCCATGATTAATGTGTGCATGATATGCCCTGATGCTCTACATGTGTTTTGTTAAGGGTTTTGTCATCTTTCCAGAGGTGCAACCCATGCATTTTTGTGATGTGTGTGGTGACTAGTGCAATCTTGCAAAGTGGTGCACTTGCTAATTCTGTTTTCAGGGACTTAGTAATTTCACCAAGTCCTGGAGCTGTTTATCTCATGATGCCATATGTTCATGTTGTTTCCTAGTGATCCGTGCCTCTTTTGAGGATGATCAGTAAGGATGTTTTGTTAATCCTGTAGTGCTATATCCATCCATGTCCTTGTTTGCAATTATGGAGCACCCTAGCTTGAGTCAATCGAGCTCTACTTTTGCTACTTTGTGAATCTGGGCGGATTGTCAACTTGTTTGCAATTTTGCCGATGATGTTGTAGTTGATCCGTGCATGCTATGCTATTGTTCTTGCCATGTCTGGCTTACATTTTGTGTGTTCTTGATGGGTGTATGCTTAGCTTATCATGACTTGCACCGTAGTGAGTGCATCGAGCTCGTAAACATGCCTATTTGATATCTGTTTCAGCATGCTCCAGTTTTCACTAAGTCTGAAAACTGATTATGTTTTTGCCATGTTCACATGCTTGCAATTGTATTTTATGATCCCTTTTGGCTCAAGGTCACTAAGGGACTTTTGTTAAGATATTTGAGTAGCTCCATGCCATGCTTTACTTTGCCATGTTCAGATCCTGTAGCATGTAGTTTTGTTGCTCCGACGTGTGCTACCTGATCTGAAATTCCAGGCTAGTGTTAATTTCACTAAGTCTGAGATCTGTTTGTCATATGCATTTTTGCCATGCTTGTTTGAACCTGTTAATGGATGATTTAGCCGTAGCTCAGTGCTAGTCTTTTGTTAAGCATCATGAATGCATCCCTGTCATGTATTTTATTGTCATGTTTGAGTGCTGTAGCATGTTCATCTCATTGCATTTAGATGGCTACTTGCTGTAAATCGTAGACCGGAGTTATATTTGAATCGCTTGCCATTTCCAAACCGTAACTCCGATTCCGGCGTTCTTTATATCGTTTTCAAGCGATTTCATCTCATATTTCCAGTGGCACACTTGGATTTCCAAGTTGAGGCCAGGTTCCTTCATCTCTTGTAAAATCATGCATATGCCATGTTCATACCATGTTCATGTGTTGGTTGTTTACTATGTTGTGTGCTTCTTTTCCGGTGTTTGCTTCTTCGGGTTGGTTCCGTTAACGTCATGTTTGTGAGGACCCATTCGTCTACGTCCGTTTGTCTTCTTCATGGACTCGTTCTTCTTCCTTGCGGGATTTCAGGCAAGATGATCATACCCTCGAAATCACTTCTATCTTTGCTTGCTTAGTTGCTCGCTCTTTTGCTATGCCTATGCTGCGATGCCTACCACCTGCTTATCATGCCTCCTATATTGATGAACCAAGCCTCTAACCCACCTTGTCCTAGCAAACCGTTCATTGGCTATGGTACCGCTTTGCTCAGCCCCTCTTATAGCATTGTTAGTTGCAGGTGAAGATTGAAGTTTGTTCCTTGTTGGAACATGGAGTTGTTGTTCCTTGTTGGAACATGTTTACTTGTTGGGATATCACAATATCTCTTATTTAATTAATGCATCTATATATTTGGTAAAGGGTGGAAGGCTCGGCCTTATGCCTGGTGTTTTGTTCCACTCTTGCCGCCCTAGTTTCCGTCATATCGGTGTTATGTTCCCGGATTTTGCACTCCTTACGCGGTTGGGTGATAATGGGAACCCCTTGACAGTTTGCCTTGAATAAAACTCTTCCAGCAATGCCCAACCTTGGTTTTACCATTTGCATTAACAACCTACCACCTTCCCTTGGGTTCTGCAGACTCAAGGGTCATCTTATTTTAACCCCCCCGGGCCAGTGCTTGTCTAAGTGTTGGTCCGAAATGGGCAGCCTGCGGGGCCACCTCGGGGAAACTTGAGGGCTGGTTTTACTCGTAGCTTGACCTATCCGGTGTTGCCCTGAGAACGAGATATGTGCAGCTCCCATCAGGATGTCGGCGCATCGGGCGGTGTTGCTGGTTTAGTTTTACCCTGTCAAAATGTCTTGTTGTACCGGGATACCGAGTCTGATCGGAATGTCTCGGGAGGAGGTCTATTCCTTTGTTGACCGTGAGAGCTTGTGATGGGCTAAGTTGGAACACCCTGCAGGGATTTGAACTTTCGAAAGCCGTGCCCGCGGTTATGGGCAGATGGGAATTTGTTAACGTCCGGTTGTAGAAAACCTAAACTTGACCTTAATTAAAATGAATCAACAGTGTGTGTAACCGTGATGGTCTCTTCTCGGCGGAGTCCAGGAAGTGAACACGGTGTTGGAGTTATGTTTGACGTAGGTTGTTATAGGATCACTTCTTGATCATACTTTTATTGACCGTGCTTTGCCTTCTCTTCTCGCTCTCATTTGCGTATGTTAGCCACCATATATGCTAGTCGCTTGCTGCAGCTCCACCTCATACCTTTACCTTACCCATAAGCTTAAATAGTCTTGATCGCGAGGGTGCGAGATTGTTGAGTCCCCGTGTAACGCCCCGAGACCGATGTGCCAGGTGTCGTCCAGTTATTCGTTGTTGTTGTCTTGTCATTTGCTTGCGTGTTGCATCTTTCCATATCATCATGTGCATTGCATCATCATGTTTTCAAAACTTGCATCCGTCCAGGTCTCCTCGTTCCGTCCGTTGTCCGTTCTGAGCCCAGACTCACTTGCACGCGCCCGCGGCATGTCCGGAAAATGTTCTCGGAATGGGATGAGAGTTGACGTGTGGTCTTATTATAGTGTAGATAGACCGCATGTCAAGTTTCATCGCATTCGGAGATTGTTTGATGCCCCAACAGATAACTATAGCGGCATTATAGCCGGTCTATCGTTGGACGTTTTTGGTCTCCGAAAACTGCTGTCAGCCCCTCTCTCTCTTCTCTCCTCTCAGCCTCGCCACAGCCCACCTAGTCCATCCACCTACCCCTCTTCACGTCCGGAGCCATTCGATGTGATCGCACGGTCCGAAACCCTTTTTTTGCTCAGTGCATCGAACCCCTCACGTGCGCGTCCGAAATTTGTTCCGGACCTGACCTGAGCAGTCGCCACCGTTGTGTCCGGATCATCCCCAAACATCTACAAAACGTCAACGTTTTCTCATTTGGTCTCCCTAAGCTTTTATTTCGCGACCGTCCGTTTAAGACCGGAGGGACCAAATGCCTCTATCCGAAAATCCTTTTGCTATATATACCAGACCAGACCCTAAAACCTAGGGGAGCTGTCCCATCCATCAATCCCCACGCTGCCGCCACTCTCCTTGTTATCAGCGTCGAACCAACCAGCCGCCCTCCTCGTTTTTTTCCCCAATCCAATCCAATCCATCCCCTCCTTCCGATCCGACCAGCCGAGCGCCTCCTCCTTCCTCTGCCCGCTCGATCTTCTCCACCCCGCGCCCGAATCAGGGGAGAGAAGCTCCTGTGCACGCCTCCACCGGACCCTGCTGCCGCCTTCCCGTTCAGCGCCGCTGCTGCTCTGCTTCCGACGAGCAGACGGCCCGCGCCCGTGCTCCTGTCGCCCCCTCGTCCAGGAGTTCCACGAGGAGAGGAGTTCCTCTTCGTCGCCCCAAGCAGCAGCCGCGCCCGAGCGCTCCTCTCCATGCCGACATCCTCTTCCCGTACCTTCCTCGACGCCTACATCTCCTCCGTCAACGCTGCAGTGCCCGCAGCCGCCTCCGTTCCCGAATAGAAAGAGGAGCCTGGTGCTCTTGCAGTACCGGCCTTCCTCGACGCCGGCGTGCCCCATCTCGGCCCAGATCCCGTCGGTTCCCGTGCACCTTCGCCCCGCCAAGTCCCTTGTCGCGCCTTCTCCCACCTCAAGTCCTCGTCGCCGGCCTCTGTTTCTGCGTGTGGAAGAGGACGACCAGCGCTAAGTCCCGCATCACCGTTGACCGCGTCCCTGTTCGCTTGGAGCCAGCGCCAGATCGCACCAAGCCCAGCCGCGCCAGGCTCCAGCTGGCCCGCGTCCGACCTCCCCAACCGGCCTCCTCCAGCCTCTCTGCACCGACCGGGCCAAGGCCCACTGGGTGAGGCCACACGCCAGCGCCCCGCCTCTGTTTTTCCTCCTGTTGGCCTAGCTTGATTCGGCCCATAGTATTTTTTTCCCTGGCTGCGATTTTGTCCAATTATCCAGTGTGAAACAGTTTTGCAGAAAAGTCCCTCTAGATCATGCATTTAATATCTCCACAACCGTGCATCAGATTAAAACATTTTATATATGAAACTTGCTCAGAATTTTGCCTAGTTTAATAATATGTCACTTTCATCCATGTTTAAAATGTTTAAAATGATGTTTGTTTAAAATTGCTCCTATGCCATGCTAAAATGATTTAATTCATAACTATTCAACCGTAGCTCCAAATTTAATAAACTTTATATGTAAATGGGGTAGAATTTTGCCTAGTTTATCTTGGTGACATTGTTTTGCATGCCTAACAACTCTAAAATATGGTTAAGGGCAGAACAGGACCTAATCTAAAATATGCATATGGGGATTTACCGGAATTTGTTGTTTGTTGTTCCCGGCCTCATTTAAACTTGACTAGATATGTAGTTTTGCTTTGCTTCACCATCTTGCCATGCTTAACAACATTTAATATTGTTGGGTACATAAACAAGATCGAACTAAATAATTGATGTGGTGCTCCGTCAATATGCAACTCGTTGCATATTGAGCTCCACTTAATTTGTAGTATTGTTTGTGCATATTGCCATGCCATGCTTCATTAAACCGGACATGCATCATACTTGATTGTGCATCATGCCATGTTCTTGTGATGGTTGCTTACTATGGTGTTTGCTTCTTTCCGGTGTTGCTTCTTCGGGTTGGTTCCGATAACGTTGCGTTTGTGAGGATCCGTTCGACTACGTCCGTTTGTCTTCTTCATGGACTCGTTCTTCTTCCTTGCGGGATTTCCGGCAAGATGATCATACCCTCGAAATCACTACTACCTTTGCTTTGCTAGATGCTCTCTCTTTTGCTATGCCTATGCTGCGATACCTACCACTTGCTTGTCATGCCTCCCATATTGTTGAACCAAGCCTCTAACCCACCTTGTCCCAGCAAACCGTTGTTTGGCTATGTTACCACTTTGCTCAGCCCCTCTTGTAGCGTTGTTAGTTGCAGGTGAAGATTGAAGTCTGTTCCTTGTTGGAACATGGAGATGTCGATCCTTGTTGGAACATGTTTACTTGTTGGGATATCACTATATATCTTATTTAATTAATGCATCTATATACTTGGTAAAGAGTGGAAGGCTCAGCCTTATGCCTGGTGTTTTGTTCCACTCTTGCCACCCTAGTTTCCGTCATATCGGTGTTATGTTCCTGGATTTTGCGTTCCTTATGCGGTTGGGTTATAATGGGAACCCCTTGACAGTTCGCTTTGAATAAAACTCCTCCAGCAAGGCCCAACCTTGGTTTTAACATTTGCCACCTAGCCTTTTTTCCCTTGGGAGTCGCGCATCCCGAGGGTCATCTTATTTTAACACCCCCCCCACCGGGCCAGTGCTTGTCTAAGTGTTGTTCCAAACTAGAGCCACTTGCGGCGCCACCTCGGGGAAACTTGAGGGCTGGTTTTAGCTGTACGTAGTGTTCATCCGGTGTTGCCCTGAGAACGAGATATGTGCAGCTCCTATCAGGATGTCGGCGCATCGGGCGGTCTTGCTGGACTTGTTTTACCATTGTCGAGGATGTCTTGTTGTACCGAGATACCGAGTCTGATCGGAATGTCTCGGGAGGAGGTCTATTCCTTCGTTGACCGTGAGAGCTTGTGATGGGCTAAGTTGGGACACCCCTGCAGGGATTTGAACTTTCGAAAGCCGTGCCCGCGGTTATGGGAAGATGGGAATTTGTTAATGTCCGGTTGTAGAAAACCTAAACTTGACCTTAATTAAAATGCATCAACCGCGTGTGTTACCGTGATGGTCTCTTTCCGGCGGAGTCCGGGAAGTGAACACGGTGTTGGAGTTATGCTTGACGTAGGTTGTTCTAGGATCACTTCTTGATCATACTTTTATCGACCGTGCTTTGCCTTCTCTTCTCGCTCTCATTTGCGTATGATAGCCACCATATATGCTAGTCGCTTGCTGCAGCTCCACCTCATACCTTTACCTTACCCATAAGCTTAAATAGTCTTGATCGCGAGGGTGCGAGATTGCTGAGTCCCCGTGGTTCACAGATACTTCCAAAAACCAGCTTGCAGGTGCCGATGAGACCGTGCAGTTGACGCAACCAAGCTCAGGAGGAGCTCGATGTAGATCTTGTCCTTTGTGGTGTTTCGTTCTAGTTGATCAGTAGTGGAGCCCAGATGGGGTCGATCGGGGACCTTTGTCGCATTTGGGGTTCTTCTTTTATTTTGGCTCCGTAGTCGGGCCATGATTGTATTTGGTTGTTGTAATTCTTTATTCATGTAATTGTGTGAAGTGGCGATTGTAAGCCAACTATGTAATCTCTTTCCCTTATTATATTACATGGGTTGTGTGAAGATTACCTCACTTGGGACATATGACTTCAATGCGATTATGCCTCTAAGTCGTGCCCCGACACGTGGGAGATGTAGTCGCATCGAGGGTGTTACAAGTCGGTATCAGAGCCTTCCCCGACCTTAGGAGCCCCACTGCTTGATGGAATTAGCGGACGAGTTGAGTCTAGAAAAATGTTTTGAGTCATTTAGGTATTATATTTATATATCGGAGAGTTTAGGAATTCTTTTTACTTCCCAGTCTCCTCATCGCTCTGGTAAGGCATGCTGACGTATTTTTTGACTCTTCTCTTCTCAAATTTCACTAAAAAAAATTTTTACGATCACGCGGGTATCTTGGAATCGTTCCGATGGTTTTATGATGAGAACATTGTCTTGGTGCCTCCTGTCAGGGGTTTAGTGGAAGTGTCGCGGGGAGTTGAGCTCTGAGGTGTTGTCGTCATAATTTTATTGTTGCAGTTCTGGAATACCTGAGTTTAGTACGCCGACATCGAAAATCTCTTTTATGCAGTTCATTGGTGAGATAACCTCGACGCCACCCAGTACTGGGGCGGGAGTTCGGGAGTATTGCCATAACTTGTATAACGGATGCTTTTCGAAGGTTGAGGTAGATGATTTCCGAAGGTTTCTTGGTTATGTGTTGAATGATGGATACAGCTGGATGTAGGATTTGCTAGTTTGGGTGAGATATTATGCTTCCCCTGTATCCCCAACACCTGATTGCATAACCGGAAAATTTCGGGAGTTTATAAGTGGGAATTCAAGTAGCTCTTAGGATATCTTTCCGACAGATGTATGATATGAAATTGGGGTTCGACGTCTAGTGGTCCGCCTATTTACGATCGATTTTACAGTGGTCTCGTTGTGTATTAAAGAGTCCTTGGCTATGCTGACTCGGGGACGCTTCGTATGTCATGTGCACTGCCTTGTACATGATGGTGCTGTACGATCGAGCCCGTGTAGGCCCCACCACGAAAACTTCGGACGAAATCTCTATCATATGTTTGTTCCGGCTTATTTTGCAAGCCAATCCTTTGTTTTGTTTTGGAGTTGTGGTATTCGAGTTGCTTCGAAGTCAAATGTTGATTCCATACCTTCCCCAAATGGTGTTCTCATATTCCTATGTGAATACTAATCCTTCTCGATCATCGAGTTTCTCATTTCAATTTCTTTTCAACCGGTGTGTCTCTCCTCAAGTGGATCCGATCATTTCCACATCTACAAGATCAATTATCTGTTCTTCTCAAACGGTGTTCATTTCATCCATTCTAAATTGTCTTTGTTTTTCCCGCCCTCCCTCCCTTGTTTTCTTCAAGGACTCAGATTTCTCAATCAAGTATCATCTCAATGATGAGAAGTATCTCCATTCTTTTCCGTTAATGTTCTTATCCGGTGATTCTCATGAAGTTTTATAATGGAGCGTCAAGCTCATCAGTCTTTGTTCTTTTTTTCTCCGGTGAAACCAATTCAAGCTTTCGGTGTGGATCATATCTTTTTCCTCGTTTCAAATACCCTATCATGCCGGTGCTCCTCATATTCTTTCACTTCTCGCTATTCATTTGTTCCGGTGCCCTAAAGATACCTCAGAAGGCTCGCCTTGTCATCCAAGATCCGTTCAACCTATTTCGAGGATGTTCCCTCATTCAAGTCATTTACTTCAACCGGTGCAATCTCCCTTCCAAATGATTCTACGGTGTTTCTGTTGAGTGGGCCCTAACCCACAGGTCTTTTCCCAGGATCTTACCTGACTCTTCTTATTCTCCCGGAGCTAGCCTAAATTCATTTCGAAGTTTGACCTGAGAATGAATTATCATCAGTCAAATGTCCTTCTCCAAGATCTTTCAAATTCATTTCATTGTTGATTCAACTTTTATATTCTTCTTTATTCCGGTGCCTCAATAAGTCTTAGTGGTGTTCTCATCGTCTTTCTCAAACATTCGAAGACCGAAGAAGAGTTTCTCTTTAATCTTGCTCTATTCTCTTCAAGATTCGTGATTCTAGCTTGTTGCCATCCTCTCGTAATGGTTTTGATCGTGAGAATTCTTTTCACCTATCCGGAGTAATTCAAGAGTCTTCTCAGTTTGAGTATACGGAGTCCATCAATTCAGGTGTATTCATTATCAGCTTTCAGTTGATATTTTCCAATCTTACGGGTGCATCATTCAGGTGATCTCTAATCGGCTCGTGATCTCTTCGTTCTCATGTATCTAAATCCTCTCAAGCATCTTCGTTCATTTTATAATTCTTCCCGGTGTTTCTTTATCTTCTCTTTGTTCATAACCAATTCTTACGGTGGTTCTTCCAGGTTTCTTTTCCTTATCAATTTATTCATTGTCAATCCTACTGGTGGTTCAAAGAAGACCTTCCCAAGTTGGCGACATATCTCTCTTAATCCTTGCTACGAGAATAAGTAGTGTGCAAAATCCGTTGATTTCCATCAATTTAATTGGTGAAGGACAAGCATAACATAATTCTTATTCTTGTTCATTCAAGTGATTAAATCTTTATTCCGGAGGCCCTTCAAATTCTTGGTTTCAGTTGTTTTATCTTCTCTTTTGGCCCGGAGTTCCAAGCTCTAATTATCATGGAGATCCATCTAAATCATTGCAAGGGTTCACCTTGTGTTTTCAATTTCTCTTTCTTTTTATTATTTTATTACCGGAGTTTCTTCATGGAGGCTATACTTGATGGTTCATCAAGGATTTATATCCCCTCTCCAAGAGTTCATTGAGATTCTTTTCTGAGGAGCTCAAGCATTCTTCATCTTGCATTCCGGAGTGCAATTCTTTCTTCCGTATCATTGGAGATGGTATTATGTCATTCTTGATAATTTGAATTCATGTTTCTTGATTCACATGTTGTTATGAATGAGATATTTCAAATCCATCAATCTCGTCATTGGAGTTATCTTGGGTTATGTTTCACCTTAAACCTTCCCTAAGGATGGTTGTTATTATGGTGCTTATAAATGACCCAAGTTATTCACCTATCCTCCCGGTGATTTAAACTTCTCATCTCCTTGTTGTTATCAATAGGATATATCGTTCCTGTTAGTGGCAGAATTTCACCTCATAGTTTTGACATGTTTTCCATAAGCCCACTACTACCTTGCTCTTTTCGTTGTTGGTGTTCCAACAACTCCGTTCGACCCTTCCTCTAAAGATGTTTTGTCAAGCTCTTTTGTGGCATATGTTGGCTTTTCTTCTCCATTCTCCTATTGTAATGATCTGACTTCTATTCTTCTCTTCCGGAGGCATTGTGTTGTTGTTCTCTTCAACCCATCTTCTTGTTTTGTCAAGATCATGTTCTTTTCATGATTGTCCATTTAACCGGAGTGTCGTGCCCTCTGCTCAAATTCCCTCATCTTATCAAGTTCTTATTCAATCCCTTTCCTTTTCAATCGAAGTTCTGCCTGAATTTGATCTTCTTTATTCCTCCTTTCTATCGGTGTGTTTTCAATTTTGTTCATCTCCGTTGTATTCTTTTCTCGTATTTGTTCAACCTCGCAAGGTTCTTGGTTTCACTCGTTTGTCAAAGAAGCAACTTAGTTTACCTATTCCCTTTCTCCTCCGTTTTCCCTCCGGTGCCATTCTAGATCTCGGGATGAGATCCTCTCGTAGTGGTGGAGTGTTGTAACGCCCCGAGACCGATGTGCCAGGTGTCGTCCAGTTATTCGCTGTTGTTGTCTTGTCATTTGCTTGCGTGTTGCATCTTTCCATATCATCATGTGCATTGCATCATCATGTTTTCAAAACTTGCATCCGTCCCGGTCTCCACGTTCCGTCCGTTGTCCGTTCTGAGCCCAGACTCACTTGCACACGCCCGCGGCATGTCCGAAATAGTATTTTATAGGTGGCCGGAAAATGTTCTCGGAATGGGATGAGAGTTGACGTGTGGTCTTATTATAGTGTAGATAGACCGCCTGTCAAGTTTCACCGCATTCGGAGATCGTTTTATGCCCCAACGGATAACTATAGCGGCATTATAGCCGGTCTATCGTCAGACGTTTTCGGTCTCCGAAAACTACTGCCGGCCCCTCTCTCTCTCTTCTCTCCTCTCAGCCTCGCCACAGCCCACCTAGTCCATCCACCTACCCCTCTTCGCGTCCGGAGCCGTTCGATGCGATCGCACGGTCCGAAACCCTTTTTTGCTCAGTACATCGAACCCCTCACGTGCGCGTCCGAAATTTGTCCCGGACCCGACCCGAGGAGTCGCCACCGTTATGTCCGGATCATCCCCAAACATCTACAAAACGTCACCGTTTTCTCATTTGGTCTCCCTAAGCTTTTATTTCGCGACCGTCCGTTTAAGATCGGAGGGACCAAATGCCTCTATCTGAAAATCTTTTTGCTACATATACCAGACTAGACCCTAAAACCTAGGGGAGCTGTCCCATCCATCAATCCCCACGCTGCTGCCACTCTCCTTGTTATCAGCGTCGAACCAACCAGCCGCCCTCCTCGTTTTTTTCCCCGATCCAATCCAATCCATCCCCTCCTTCCGATCCGACCAGCCGAGCGCCTCCTCCTTCCTCTGCCCGCTCGATCTTCTCCACCCCGCGCCCGAATCAGGGGAGAGGAGCTCCTGTGCACGCCTCCACCGGACCCCGCTGCCGCCTTCCCATTCAGCGCCGCTGCTGCTCTGCTTTCGACGAGCAGACGACCCACGCCCGTGCTCCTGTCGCCCCCTCGTCCAGGAGTTCCACGAGGAGAGGAGTTCTTCTTCGTCGCCCCAAGCAGCAGCCGCGCCCGAGCGCTCCTCTCCATGCCGAAATCCTCTTCCCGTACCTTCCTCGATGCCTGCATCTCCTCCGTCAACGCTGTAGTGCCCGCAACCGCCTCCGTTCCCGAACAGAAAGAGGAGCATGGCGCTCTTGCAGTGCCGGCCTTCCTCGACGCCGGCGTGCCCCATCTTGGCCCAGATCCGGTCGGTTCCCGTGCACCTTCGCCCCGCCAAGTCCCTCGTCGCGCCTTCCCCCACCTCAAGTCCTCGTCGCCGGCCTCTGTTTTTGCGTGTGGAAGAGGACGACCAGAGCCAAGTCCCGCATCGCCGTTGACCGCGTCCCTGTTCGCCTGGAGCCAGCGCCAGATCGCACCAAGCCCAGCCGCGCCAGGCTCCAGCTGGCCCGCGTCCGACCTCCCCAACCGGCCTCCTCCAGCCTCTCTGCACCGACTGGGCCAAGGCCCACTGGGTGAGGCCACACCCCAGCGCCCCGCCTCTGTTTTTCCTCCTGTTGGCCCCAGCTTGATTCGGCCCATAGTATTTTTTTTCCTGGCTGCGATTTTGTCCAATTATCCAGTGTAAAACAGTTTTGCAGAAAAGTCCCTCTAGATCATGCATTTAATATCTCCACAACCGTGCATCAGATTAAAACATTTTATATATGAAACTTGCTCAGAATTTTGTCTAGTTTAATAATATGTCACTTTCATCCATGTTTAAAATGTTAAAATGATGTTTGTTTAAAATTGCTCCTATGCCATGCTAAAATGATTTTATTCATAACTATTCACCGTAGCTCCAAATTTAACTAAACTTTATATGTAAATGGGGTAGAATTTTGCCTAGTTTATCTTGGTGACATTGTTTTGCATGCCTAACAACTCTAAAATATGGTTAAGGGCAGAACAGGACCTAATCTAAAATATGCATATGGGGATTTACCGGAATTTGTTGTTTGTTGTTCCCGACCTCATTTAAACTTGACTAGATAGGTAGGTTTGCTTTGCTTCACCTTCTTGCCATGCTTAACAACATTTAATGTTGTTGGGTACATAAACGAGATCGAACTAAATAATTGATGTGGTGCTCCGTCAATATGCAACTCGTTGCATATTGAGCTCCACTTAATTTGTAGGATTGTTTGTGCACTTTACCTTGCCATGCTTCATTAAACCGGACATGCATCATACTTGATTGTGCATCATGCCATGTTCTTGTAATGGTTGCTTACTATGGTGTTTGCTTCGGGTTGGTTCCGATAACGTTGCGTTTGTGAGGATCCGTTCGACTACGTCCGTTTGTCTTCTTCATGGACTCGTTCTTCTTCCTTGCGGGATTTCCGGCAAGATGATCATACCCTCGAAATCACTACTATCTTTGCTTTGCTAGATGCTCTCTCTTTTGCTATGCCTATGCTGCGATACCTACCACTTGCTTGTCATGCCTCCCATATTGTTGAACCAAGCCTCTAACCCACCTTGTCCCAGCAAACCGTTGTTTGGCTATGTTACCACTTTGCTCAGCCCCTCTTGTAGCGTTGTTAGTTGCAGGTGAAGATTGAAGTCTGTTCCTTGTTGGAACATGGAGATGTCGATCCTTGTTGGAACATGTTTACTTGTTGGGATATCACTATATATCTTATTTAATTAATGCATCTATATACTGGGTAAAGAGTGGAAGGCTCAGCCTTATGCCTGGTGTTTTGTTCCACTCTTGCCGCCCTAGTTTCCGTCATATCGGTGTTATGTTCCCGGATTTTGCGTTCCTTACGCGGTTGGGTTATAATGGGAACCCCTTGACAGTTCGCTTTGAATAAAACTCCTCCAGCAAGGCCCAACCTTGGTTTTAACATTTGCCACATAGCCTTTTTTGCCTTGGGAGTCGCGCATCCCGAGGGTCATCTTATTTTAACCCCCCCCGGGCCAGTGCTTGTCTAAGTGTTGTTCCAAACTAGAGCCACTTGCGGCGCCACCTCGGGGAAACTTGAGGGCTGGTTTTAGCTGTACGTAGTGTTCATCCGATGTTGCCCTGAGAACGAGATATGTGCAGCTCCTATCAGGATGTCGGTGCATCGGGCGGTCTTGCTGGACTTGTTTTACCATTGTCGAGGATGTCTTGTTGTACCGAGATACCGAGTCTGATCGGAATGTCTCGGGAGGAGGTCTATTCCTTCGTTGACCGTGAGAGCTTGTGATGGGCTAAGTTGGGACACCCCTGCAGGGATTTGAACTTTCGAAAGCCGTGCCCGCGGTTATGGGAAGATGGGAATTTGTTAACGTCCGGTTGTAGAAAACCTAAACTTGACCTTAATTAAAATGCATCAACCGCATGTGTTACCGTGATGGTCTCTTTCCGGCGGAGTCCGGGAAGTGAACACGGTGTTGGAGTTATGCTTGACGTAGGTTGTTCTAGGATCACTTCTTGATCATACATTTATCGACCGTGCTTTGCCTTCTCTTCTCGCTCTCATTTGCGTATGATAGCCACCATATATGCTACTCGCTTGCTGCAGCTCCACCTCATACCTTTACCTTACCCATAAGCTTAAATAGTCTTGATCGCGAGGGTGCGAGATTGCTGAGTCCCCGTGGCTCACAGATACTTCCAAAAACCAGCTTGTAGGTGCCGATGAGACCGTGCAGTTGACGCAACCAAGCTCAGGAAGAGCTCGATGAAGATCTTGTCCTTTGTGGTGTTTCGTTCTAGTTGATCAGTAGTGGAGCCCAGTTGGGGTCGATTGGGGACCTTTGTCGCATTTGGGGTTCTTCTTTTATTTTGGCTCCGTAGTCGGGCCCTGATTGTATTTGGTTGTTGTAATGCTTTATTCATGTAATTGTGTGAAGTGGCGATTGTAAGCCAACTATGTAATCTCTTTCCCTTATTATATTACATGGGTTGTGTGAAGATTACCTCACTTGCGACATATGCCTTCAATGCGATTATGCCTCTAAGTCGTGCCCCGACACGTGGGAGATGTAGTCGCATCGAGGGTGTTACACCCCGTGCCTCACAGTTACTTCCAAAACCAGCTTGCAGGTGCCGATGAGTCCTTGCAGATGACGTAACCAAGCTCAAGGAGGAGCTCTATGAAGATCTTGTCCTTTATGTTGTTTCGTTCTAGTTGATCAGTAGTGGAGCCCAGTTGGGGTCGATCGGGGACCTTTGTCGCATTTGGGGTTCTTCTTTTGTTTTGGGTTCCGTAGTTGGACCATGATTGTATCTGGATGATGTAATGCTTTATTCATATAATTGTGTGAAGTGGCGATTGTAAGCCAACTATGTATCTCTTTCCCTTATTATATTACATGGGTTGTGTGAAGATTACCTCACTTGCGACATATGCCTTCAATGCGATTATGCCTCTAAGTCGTGGCTCGACACGTGGGAGATATAGTCACATCGAGGGTGTTACACTGGGCGACCCCCTTTGGCCCGTCCCTCCTTGCTGCTCCTTTCCTTCTTCTCGATTACCCGTCGCTCCCATGGCTCCAAAGAGATTCTCAGCCGCGGAGAAAGGGAAGGCCCCCCAGACTGGACCTGACTCCCCCCTGGCCAAGCGCGGCAAAGGCCGCCCTCACAAGTATACCACGGTCCCCGTGGTGGCCTCCCGCGGCCATGGAGGTGGTTCCCGGCGCGGTGGTGAGCGCCAGGTTGCCGACGGGGGGCACGCCGTGGGTGTGCGCCCCCCTAGGCCATGCTCTCACTCTGCGGAGGTGCTGCCGGAGTTCGTCGAGTGGTCGGCAGACCCATCCAGCACCAGGCTCCAGCTCCCCCGTTTTTTCATAGATGAGCTGCCGGCCAGCGCCCGGTGCAGCTTCTGGCTCCAGGCAAACAGATGCTGCAGCAGGGCCTCCTGGGCGTCGCTGGAGGTCTCCGTTTCTGGGAACGGGGCTCTGACACGCGGCTGGCAAACGTTTGCTCCCGCGCGTGGCCTGAGCCGGTGGTGCACCCTGTACTTCAAGTTTGATGGCGATGCCACCCTCTACGTGAGGGTGTTTGGGGAAGATGGTCGCCGTGCTGGGTGTTGCCCTGAAGACGACGACCGCGGCCGCCTGCCCAGTCCTGGCTCTGACCGGGATGAAGATGGCGACTGGCGTACAGGCGGCGGTGTTCGGGGTCCGCCCAGCTTCAGCAACCCCGTCCCAGGCAGCAGCTCCTCCAGCGATGGCCGCGACCAGCCTCCTTGCCGTCGGGCCCGCTTGGGTGAAGGTAGCGGGTCAGCCCGCCGTCGCGCCCCGGTGAAGCAAGAGGAGGGATCCGCCTGAGTCCCAGGAGCAGCTCGAGCCTTCGCTGTGGGTTGGCGCAGGACGAATCGCGCCCGTTTTGTTTTCTTTCTTATCCTGCGCAAAAATAGTAAGTTAGGGCCCCGCGGGGGCATATTAGAACTGTTGCTGTTTAACCATCGCGCCGTTTCCGCTATTTCTACGCCGTGTTCTCGTGCCATGCTCCCATGTGCGGGAACTATTTTAGCTCAATGGGGCTTGGCGCGGTGCTCGCCTCCCGAGGCCGTGGCCTCCTCGTGCGCTTCGTGCCCTGCAAGGATCAGTCGGAGGGGTAACTTATGGTCTTAGCTGTGGGGGCGATCGACCTAGGTCCTGCACTTGTGTCGCGATGCCCGTGGGGCACGGACTAGGAGGGGTGCTCCCGCAGAGGACTCGAAAAGGAAAGCTCCAAGCGATCGGGGCAGAAAACACTCGCGAGGGCGCCCGCGATCCTCCCTCGCGAGACTTCACGAGCGAAAACGAGGTGAGCGAGCGAAAAAGACAAAGAGCCACAAGCCAGGAACGTCGAGAACTCCAATAAAAACTTCAAACGGGAATAAACAAGCCAACTGCAGAAAGCAAATGGGAAAGCCGCGTCCGGCGCCTATTCTAGTCTTCGACGTCATCTCACCAACGCGGAGCTAAGTGCTGCCAGTGGGCATGGGCGGGAGCCCCCGAGGCCCGGGGGCGGCACTCCGGAGGCTCCGGGGTGTGTACAGCCCCACTCATTATTACGTGAGAGTGTCACGGGCGGCGAGCTTCACAGGCGTTGGCCTTCTTCACAGGCACCGGGCCTTTCTTGAAATGCGGCAGCTTCATAGGAATTTGCCTTCTTCACAGGCACCAGGCCTTTTCCAAAACACAGCAGCTTCACAGGCATTCCCCTTCTTCACAGGCACCAGGCCTTTTCCAAAACGCAGCGGCTTCACAGGCATTCGCCTTCTTCACAGGCACCGGGCCTTTTCCAAAACGCAGCGGCTTCATAGGCATTCGCCTTCTTCACGGGCACCAGGCCTTTTCCAAAACGCAGCGGCTTCATAGGCATTCGCCTTCTTCACAGGCACCGGGCCTTTTCCAAAACACAGCAGCTTCACAGGCATTCGCCTTCTTCACAGGCACCGGGCCTTTTCCAAAACGTAGCGGCTTCACTCAGGGGTAGAACCTCTGGAGATGTTGAATGTTCCATGGGTTCTGGATGGGTACTCCCTCCGGAGTCTCCAAGCGCGCGGAGCCAGGCCTGGAAACATGAACAACCTTGAATGGGCCCTCCCACATGGGAGAGAGCTTGCGCAGCCCCTCCCTGGAGAGAACCCTTCTGAACACGAGATCCCCTACCTCAAGGGTCCTAGGGCAGATGTTGCGGCTGTGGTATCGTCGTAGCGCCTATTAATACCTTGCCGCTCGTAGTGCGGCTTCCCGACGGCGTTCCTTCCCAAGCACGAGATCCGTCCCCCGCAGGGCGTCCTGCTGAGCCTCGTCGAATGCCAAGACCCGTGCGGAGCGACGTCTCACCTCGTGAGGGAGAACAGCCTCCGCTCCGTAGACGAGGAAGAACGGGGTCTTGCCAGTCGGCTTGGTCGCTGTCGTGCGGATTGACCATAGCACAGACTAGAGCTCGTCGTGCCAGCCCCTGCCACAGGCCTCCAGCTTCTTCTTGAAGGTCCAGGCCTTGAGGCCCCTCAGGACCTCCGCATTGGCTCGTTCAGCCTGGCCATTACTCCGGGGGTGTGCTACCGAAGCATAGCATATCTGCGTTCCAAGGTTAGCACAGTACGTTTTGAAGAGATTACTGGTGAATTGCGAACCGTTGTCAGTGATGATGCGGTTAGGAACCCCAAACCGGCTCACGAGACCCTTGATGAACTTGACTGCCGAGCCTGCCGGGATTGTGCGGACAGCTACCACCTCGGCCCACTTGGTGAACTTGTCCACGGCGACGTAGAGGTAGCGATAGCCCCCTGGCGCCCGAGGGAACGGGCCCAGAATGTCCAACCCCCAAACTGCGAACGGCCAGGAGAGGGGTATGGTCTGCAGACCCCCCACGGGCTGATGGATCTGTTTAGCGTGAAACTGGCAGGCCTCGCAAGCCTTCACCAGCTCAACGGCGTCGCTGAGTGCTGTGGGCCAGTAGAACCCGCTGCGGAATGCCTTGCCGACGAGGGTTCGTGACGACGAGTGGTGCCCGCAGTCTCTGTTGTGTACGTCCGCCAGCAATTCCTTTCCTTGCTCCCTGGAAATGCAACGTAGGGACATGTCATTTGGCCGCTTCCTGTAGAGCTCGACATCCTGGATGCAATAAGCCATGACCTGCCGTGCCACACGCTCTGCCTCCTCCTCGTTCTCCGGCAGAATCCCTTGCATCAGGTAGTTCTTGACCTCTGGGATCCAACATCCCTCCTGAGGCTCCAACGCCAGGAGCAGGCGTGCCCCTGATGCCGGGCCGCAGACCAGAGCTCCCGAGGCAGGCAGCTGAGGGAGCTCCTCCCTCGGTTGTGCCGTGCTAGACAGAGGCGACACCGCCGAGGGTTTGAAGAGCCGCTCCTCAAAGACGTCGGGCTCCTGAGGCAGCCGCCTAGATGCCCTCTTGGCAATGTCATCAGCCTCCTGATTGGTGCCGCGAGGCACATGCTGCAACTCCAGTCCCCAGAACTGTTTCTCCATCTTGCAGACCTCAGCGAGGTAGGCCTCCATGTGGTCGTCCTTTGGCTCGTATATCTCGTTGGAGAAGTTGACGAGGAGCTGCGAATCGCCCTTGATGATGAGGCGCTTCACCCCTAAGGCAGCTGCGGCCCTCAAGCCGGCTATTAGGCCTTCGTACTCCGCTATGTTGTTGGAGACCTTTTCTCTATGCTGGAAGCAAAGTTGCACGGCATAGTAGAGTTTGTCCTGGGTAGGAGATACGAGCACTGCGCCAGCTCCCGCATCGTGTCGGGAGAATGCCCCATCAAAGTACATGAACCAGCCATCCGGTGCTTCACTTCCCGGGGAAAGTGACCGGTCTTCGCCTGCCTCGAGACCCGGCGCTTCTGCCCATTCTGCCATGAAATCTGCTAACGCGGCTCCCTTGATGACTCTGGTGATAGCCCGAGAAAGCATCTAGGAAGCACAATAGGTCACACTCTGCGGTGGAGTCGACTATCTGGTCAATGCGGGGGAGCACAACGACCAGATTAGCTAACCAATCAGGGTAGCGGACCTCGCGGATAACTCCTGCCGCCTCTAGCTTCCAGGTCTCTTGGATGATGAAAGCTTGTTTCTCAGTAGACTGCCACCTTGCCTTCTCCTTCATGGCGCACACATTGGGGAACACGTTGAGGTGATGCTCAATCACTTCCCTTGGGACCCCTGCTAACTGTTTAGGTTCCCACGCAAACACCTTGTTCGCACACAGGAAACCGAGCAGGGCTTTCTCTTGCTCGGGCTCGAGGTTGGCCCCTATGGTGAAGGTGGCGCTAGCGGACCCGTCCTCGTCGACTGGTACCTTCTTGGTTTCTGCCTTGTCTTGGGTGAACAGCTGCTTCTTTTTAGCCGGCGCAGCCCCCTTGGGTTCGAGGGCGTCGGTGCTAGTGGGCTGCGCCACCGCGGCCGCCCTAAAAACAAGCTGGAGCACCTGCAGCGCATCCTTTGTGTCTCCTGACATGGTGAGGACGCCGCTGCTCCCAGGCATCTTCATGAGGTTGTACGTCGGGTGAGTTGCTGCCATGAACTGAGCCAGGGCCGGATAGCCGAGGATGGCATTGTAGGGGAGGCCGATGGGGGCGATGTCGAAGTCGATCAGCTCCGTGCGGAAGTTGTCACAGGTGCCGAAGGTCACTGGAAGGCGGACCTGCCCCAAGGAGGCGGTGGAACCGGCTCCGACGCCCGAGAAAGGCCTGCTGGGTCAGAGCCGCTCCAGCGGTACGTGGAGGAGGCTGAAGGCCTCCATCGAGAGCATGTTGAGGCCGGCACCACCATCGATGAGGGTCCTAGTGACGGCCACTTGGCAGATGGTAGGGCTGCACAGCATCGGGAGCGTGCCCGAACCAATGGGGTTGAAGGGGTGGTCCTCCGAGTCGAACGTTAGATCGGCCTCGGGCGCCACCCAGCCCGGGGGGCTTCTCGTCGCTTGGAGGCGGTGCTGATCCAGCGGGTGAACAGCTTGACGTGATGGCTCGAGGGCGGTGCCTGGGAGCCACCTAGGAGAGCTACGACGATGGGCGGCGCTGGTGCGGCAAAACGGGTGAGGAAGAGATCGCGCAGCTCCTCCTAGGAGGTGACAGAGGCCGTCGGCAGGTCGAGGAGCCACACGCACGAGACGCCGGTGAGGGCCATGGGTAACCAGTTGGCCATCACCCGATCGTCGCCCTCGGGTCCGGGGACGGCCTCCTCGTGCGCCGGAAGGAAAATCATCGGGTCTGTCGCGCCGTCGTAGCGCGACGGCATCTCGGGCCTGAACTTGCGCGGCCACCGCACTTGCCGCAAGGCGGGGGCCAAGGCCTGGAGCCCCCTGGCCCCAGTGCCGACATCCATTGCTGGAGCGGGCGGCGCGTTGTCCGCCATGAGGGTAGGATGCGATGTTGGGGGAGAGCGGGTCGTCAGGAAGGAGGACTCCGGTGCACCCCTACCTGGCGCGCCAAATGTCGGGTTTGGGGTTCCGGCAGACCCTTGAGGTTCGAACACTGGGGTGCGCACGGAGATCTCTCCCCTACCTTCCTACGTCTGATCCTCTCGTGTGAACTAAGATGAAAATGATGAACAACACAAGAGACACGAGGTTTATACTAGTTCGGGCCACCGTCGTGGTGTAATACCCTACTCCAGTGTGTGGTGTGGTGGATTGCCTCTGGGGCTGATGATGGATAGTACAAGGGAAGAACAGCCTCGCGAGAGGTGTTCTTGAGTTGGTGCGATGAACTGCTAGGGTGAGTTCATCGCCTCTCTCTCTCTCTCTCTCTCTCTCTCTGCTAGGGTTCTACCAAATCTCTCCATGTTCTTGGGGTGTCTAGATGTCTAGATATCTCTGGATGTCTCGATCCTCTAGATGTCTCGATCCTGTCTACTCTGTGGTGGCTAGCTCTATTTATAGAGGCCCTGGGCCTCTCCCCAAATAATGAGCGGGAAGGGCGCCAACAATTGGCCATTTCGAAGGGGAACATCTAGTATAAGTTATCCTGACCAAAGGGGGTCTTCGGCTGCCAAAAGCACTGGCGATGCCGCCGTCTTGGGCTCCACGGTGACCTTCGTCCTGCCGTCCGGCTGGTCTTGGTCTAGTTGCACCGGAATGGTAACCTTTGCCTGATGCCTTGGCCTGTGCTTGCCCCATTTGCACCAAAGGGGAAACAAGGACACTGCGCTGGCCGGCGCCCGCCTGGTCTCGATCGTCATGGCTTGCGTCACAGGTTACTCGCGAGGTACCCCTGCCTTGATCTCTCCACCTCCTCGCGAGCCTGCCTGATGAGGCTACCTCTGAGGAAGCTTCCTGTTGTCCGCCCCGCGAGGCTTGGCCCCTCGCGAGGGTCTTTGAGCTTGAGCTGATGAAGATGGGCCGCGCTGGGCCCCCGCTTGTGCCACGCCGCAGGCCGCTGGCAGGCAAGTCTGGGGACCCCCGTTCCTAGAACGCCGACAAGTTATACATTTCATTTCGTCATAACCCATAAGCAAACTAAGTTCATTATGATGTGCAAGATAAATCAAGTCATCACAATTTTTGGAAATGATTAGATCATGAAACAATTTGCATCGGATGGTTAAATGACCACGTTCATTGCAAAGTTCACAAGTACGGCTAAGAAAATATAAACTTTCAGCACGAACATCTAGCCTTTCTTGCAACCATTTAGTTTCTAAGTACTTATGCCTCTTGCAAAATCTATCTTTCCTAATTGGTGTGTACTTGCAAACTCTATGCACTCCACAAAAATCGACATGCTTATAAGAGACATTCTCATCATGACTAGTGCAATCATCATTAGTACTATGGATATTCAAAGAGTTCATACTAATAACATTGCAATCATGCTCATCATTCAAAGATTTAGTGCCAAACATTTTAATGCATTCCTCTTCTAACACTTTGGCCCAATTTTCCTTTCTATCATACTCACGAAAGATATTAAAAAGATGAAGCGTATGAGGCAAACTCAATTCCATATTTTTTTGTAGTTTTCTTTTATAAACTAAACTAGTGCTAAAACAAGAAACAAAAAGATTTGATTGCAAGATCTAAAGAAATATCTTCAAGCACTCCCCTTCCCGGCAACGGCGCCAGAAAAGAGCTTGATGTCTACTACACAACCTTCTTCTTGTAGACGTTATTGGGCCTCCAAGTGCAGAGGTTTGTAGGACAGTAGCAAATTTCCCTCAAGTGGATGACCTAAGGTTTATCAATCCGTGTGAGGCATAGGATGAAGATGGTCTCTCTCAAACAACCCTGCAACCAAATAACAAAGAGTCTCTTGTGTCCCCAACACATCCAATACAACGGTAAATTGTATAGGTGCACTAGTTCGGAGAAGAGATGGTGATACAAGTGCAATATGGATAGTAGATAATGGTTTTTTAATCTGAAAATATAAAAACAGCAAGGTAACTAATGATAAAAGTGAGCGTAAACGGTATTGCAATGCTAGGAAACAAGGCCTAGGATTCATACTTTCACTAGTGCAAGCTCTCTCCACAATAATAACATAATTGGATCATATAACTTTCCCTCAACATGCAACAAAGAGTCACTCCAAAGTCACTAATAGCGGAGAACAAACAAAGAGATTATGGTAGGGTACGAAACCACCTCACAGTTATCCTTTCCGATCGATCTATTCAAGAGTCCGTAGTAAAATAACATGAAGCTATTCTTTCCGTTTGATCTATCATAGAGTTCGTACTAGAATAACACCTTAAGACACAAATCAACCAAAACCCTAATGTCACCTAGATACTCCATTGTCACCTCAAGTATCCGTGGGTATGATTATACGATATGCATCACACAATCTCAGATTCATCTACTCAACCAACACAAAGTACTTCAAAGAGTGCCCCAAAGTTTCTACCGGAGAGTCAAGACGAAAACGTGTGCCAACCCCTATGCATAGGTTCATGGGCGGAACCCGCAAGTTGATCACCGAAACATACATCAAGTGAATCAATAGAATACCCCATTGTCACCACGGGTATCCCACGCAAGACATACATCAAGTGTTCTCAAATCCTTAAAGACTCAATCTGATAAGATAACTTCAAAGGGAAAACTCAATCCATTACAAGAGAGTAGATGGGGAGAAACATCATAAGATCCAACTATAATAGCAAAGCTCGCGATACATCAAGATCGTATCACCTCAAGAACACGAGAGAGAGAGAGAGAGATCAAACACATAGCTACTAGTATATACCCTCAGCCCCGAGGGTGAACTACTCCCTCCTCGTCATGGAGAGCGCCGGGATGATGAAGATGGCCACCGGAGAGGGATTCCCCCTCCGGCAGGGTGCTGAAACGGGTCTAGATTGGTTTTCGATGGCTATGGAGGCTTCTGGCGGCGGAACTCCCGATCTGTTCTGCTCCTTGAAGTTTTTAAGGTATATGGGTATATATAGGAGGAAGAAGTACGTAGGTGCATCTCCAGGCTGTCCACGAGGCAGGGGGGCGCGCCCAGGGGGGTGGGCGCGCCCCCACCCTCGTGGGCAGCCCGGGACTCTTCTGGTCCATCTCCGATACTCCGTGGGCTTCTTCTGGTCCAAAAATAAGTTTCGTGAAGTTTCAGGTCAATTGGACACCGTTTGATTTTCCTTTTCTGCGATACTCTAAAACAAGGAAAAAATAGAAACTGGCACTGGGCTCTAGGTTAATAGGTTAGTCCCAAAAATCATATAAAAATCAAATAAATTCATATAAAACATCCAAAGTTGATAATATAATAGCATGGAACAATAAAAAATTATAGATATGTTGGAGACGTATCAGCATCCCCAAGCTTAATTCTTGCTCGTCCTTGAGTAGGTAAATGATAAAAATAGAATTTTTGATGTTGAATGCTACCTAACATATTTATCCATGTAATTCTATTTATTGTGGCAAGAATATTCAGATCCATAAGATTCAAGACAAAAGTTTAATATTGACATAGAAATAATAATAGTTCAAGCATACTAACTAAGAAATTATGTCTTCTCAAAATAACATGGCCAAAGAAAGTTATCCCTACAAAATCATATAGTCTGGCTATGCTCCATCTTCACGACACAAAGTACTTAAATCATGCATAACCCTGATGACAAGCCAAGCAATTGTTTCATACTTTTGGTGTTCTCAAACTTTTTCAATCTTCACGCAATACATGAGCGTGAGCCATGGACATAGCACTATATGTGGAATAGAAGGGTGGTTGTGGAGAAGACAAAAAGGGAGAAGATAGTCTCATATCAACTAGGCTTATCAACGGGCTATGGAGATGCCCATCAATAGATATCAATGTGAGTGAGTAGGGATTGCCATGCAACGGATGCACTAGAGCTATAAGTGTATGAAAGCTCAACAAAAGAAACTAGTGGGTGTGCATCCAACTTGCTTGCTCACGAAGACCTACGGCATTTTGAGGAAGCCCGTCAGTGGAATATACAAGCCAAGTTCTATAATGAAAAATTCCCACTAGTATATGAAAGTGATATCATAGGAGACTCTCTATCATGAAGATCATGGTGCTACTTTGAAGCACAAGTGTGGAAAAAGGATAGTAGCATAGCCCCTTTTTTTCTTTTTTTCTTTTTTTGGGCTTCCCTTTTTTATTTGGCCTTTCTCCCTTTTTGGAGGGACAATTCTCTATTATTGATGATCATCACACTTCTATTTATTTAAAACTCAATACTTACAACAAAATATGACTCTAAGTGAATGTCTCCGGCGGTGTACCGGGATGTGCAATGAATCAACAGTGACATGTATGGAAGAATTATGAACGGTGGCTTTGCCACAAATACGATGTCAACTACATGATCATGCAAAGGAATATGACAATGATGGAGCGTGTCATAATAAATGGAATGGTGGTAAGTTGCATGGCAATATATCTCGGAATGGCTATGGAAATGCCATAATATGTAGGTATGGTGGCTGTTTTGAGGAAGATATATGGTGGGTTTATGGTACCGGCGAAAGTTGCGCGGTACTAGAGAGGCTAGCAATGTGGGAAGGATGAGAGTGTGTATAATCCATGGACTCAACATTAGTCATAAAGAACTCACATACTTATTGCCAAAATCTATTAGTTATCAAAACAAAGTACTACGCGCATGCTCCTTGGGGCATAGATTGGTAGGAAAACACCATCGCTCGCCCCGACTGCCACTCATAAGGAGGACAATCAATAAACAAATCATGCTCATACTTCGTCACATAACGGTTCACCATACGTGCATGCTACGGGAATCACAAACTTCAACACAAGTATTTCTCAAATTCACAACTACTCAACTAGCATGACTCTAATATCACCATCTCCATATCTCAACACAATTATCAAGTATCAAACTTCTCTTAGTATTCAATGCACTTCATATGAAAGTTTTTATTATATCCCTCTTGGATGCCCATCATATTAGGACTAAATTCATAACCAAAGCAAATTACCATGCTGTTTAGGACTCTCAAAATAATATAAGTGACGCATGAGAGTTCATTTATTTCTATAAAATAAAACCACCACCGTGCTTTAAAAGGATATAAGTGAAGCACTAGAGCAATGACAAACTACTCGAAAAGATATAAGTGAAGATCAATGAGTAGTTGAATAATTATGTAACTATGTGAAGACTCTCTAACATTTAAGAATTTCAGATCTTGGTATTTTATTCAAACAGCAAGCAAAACTAAATAAAATAAAGTGACGCTCCAAGCAAAACACATATCATGTGCTAAATAAAAATATAGCTCCAATTAAAGTTACTGATGAACGAAGATGAAAGAGGGGATGCCATCCGGAGCATCCGCAAGCTTAGGCTCTTGGTTGTCCTTGAATATTACCTTGGGGTGCCTTGGGCATCCCCAAGCTTAGGCTCTTGCCAGTCCTTATTCCATAGTCCATCGAATCTTTACCCAAAACTTGAAAACTTCACAACACAAAACTTAGCAGAAAACTCATAAGCTACGTTAGTATAAGAAAATAAATCACCACTTAGGTACTGTTGTGAACTCATTATAAATTCACATTGGTGTAATATCTACTGTATTCCAACTTCTCTATGGTTCATACCCTCCGATACTACTCATAGATTCATCAAAATAAGCAAACAACACATAGAAATCAGGAACTGTCAAAAACATATCAAGCAAGCATGACAAGAGTATATGAGCAGCGGAAAGTAAAGCATGCAATTTGCAATAATGTAAAGGGATGGGATTGGAGTGCACAAACGCAATTGGAGACACTGAGATTTTTGGCGTGGTTCCGATAGGTGGTTCTATCATACATCCATGTTGATGGAGACTTCAACCCACTAAGGGTAACGGTTGCACGAGTCCACGGAGGGCTCCACCCACGAAGGGTCCACAAAGAAGCAACCTTGTCTATCCCACCATGGTCATCACCCACGAAGGACTTGCCGCACTAGGGTAGATCTTCACGAAGTGGGCGATCTCCTTGCCCATACAAACTCCTTGGTTCAACTCCACAATCTTGACGGAGGCTCCCATGTGACACCTAACCAATCTAGGAGACACCACTCTCCAAAAGGTAATAGATGGTGTGTTGATGATGAACTCCTTGCTCTTGTGCTTCAAATGATAGTCTCCCCAACACTCAATTCTCTCTCACACTGATTTGGATTTGGTGGAAAGATGATTTGAGTGGAAAGCAACTTGGAGATGGCTAGAGATCAAGATTTATGTGGTTGGAGTGGAAGTTCTTGATCTCAACACAAGTGTAGGTGGTTCTCTCTCAAAAAATGTAAGTTGGAAGTGTAGGCATGTTCTGATGGCTCTCTCCATGAATGAAGAGTGGGTGGAGGAGTATATATAGCCTCCACGCAAAATCTAACCGTTACACAGAATTGACCAAACTCGGTGGGACCGAATTAGAAAACTCGGTCAGACCGAGTCAGTTCATAATGTGACCGTTAGGCTTTTTAGTGGGACCGACATGATCAACTTGGTGGGACCTATGTGCTAGGGTTAGGGTAAAACCTCATCTCGGTTTGACCGATTACACAAACTCGATGGGGCTGATTTGGGTAATAAGCGAAAGAGAGAGTTGTTCAAGCAAACTCGGTGGGACTGATTGAATATCTCGGCAACAGAGAGTATGCAAGCCCATCTCGGTGAGATTGAGATCCCATCGGTGTGACTGAATTGATTACGGTTTGTGGCAATGACTATGTCTAGAGAACTCGGTGGCGCCGGATGGAAAATTTCGGTGGGTCCGAGTTTGACTTTTGGTTTGGGACGTATGTGGATATGAGAAAGTGATTGAGGGCTTTGGAGCACATCACTGAGCACTTTGAGCAAGCAATCCATTAAGCAACACCTCATCCCCTTTTAATAGTATTGGCTTTCCTATGGACTCAATGTTTGGATCACTAGAAACAAAATGTAGAGTCTTGAGCCAATCTTTTGTCCTTAGCATTTTGAATGGTTTCCACATCTTCTTGTCCATGCCACTCCATCTGTTGAACTTATCTGAAATTTACTAGATAAAACCATTAGTCCAATAAGAGATATGTTGACATTAATTACCAAAACCACCCAGGGAGCACTTGTGCTTTCAATCTCCCCCTTTTTGGTAATTGATGACAACATACATCAAAGCTTTAGATAAAGATGTAGCGAATAGCAAGTCAAGCTTTGGAAAGACATGTAACATGAATGGACTCCCCCTACATGTATGCAATCATGTCAATATGGAAAGTAAGAGCATGTGAATGCATAAACATGACAGAGGAAGCAATGTGTTACATGTATCTTGGCTATATGCATCAGAGCAAATGATGTGAGTGTATGAAGTTGTAACTTCATGCTCATGATTCCTTCTTGCAAACAATATGTACATTAGCAACAAATCTTCATGCACGTGAGTGTGATGCATATACTTACCTTGTGGTCTAGAGCTAGCTTAGGAAGAGATGAACCTGAGTAAACAAGGTTATATAACACAGATACATCTACTAGACAGAGCAAACGAAAGAACCACAAGAGTACCAAGACTGGGATGACATGTAGAGAGTGAGTCCTAGGTACTCTATAGGTAGACATATCCCAAAAGGATAAAGGTATGCAATGAATTCAAGGATTTCCTTCCCTAGCAGTCTTTCTCCCCCTGAATCTTGTATTGGATAATGGGAGAAGATAGGGAAACAAAATCAGAGCAAAACAAATCATAAACATAAACATAACATACACATGTCTTTCCCCTCTTAAAGACATGTGACTTCTCTCCTCTTGAACACCAAGCATCTGGGCCTTTGATGAGATTACCTCTCACACCCTTTCTCTCTCTCTCTCCTCATTTGAAAAGAATAAGCTTTGATGTGATTTCTCTCCCCCTTTTACATCAATTTCCAAGAAGGTATCTTCTGGAGTGTGAGTCAAAATAGGTTTGGTCCTTGAGTCACAGAGCAAAGCAGCATATAGATTGTGATGCTGGTAGAGGACAAGAATCATCAAGTGGAGTTGGAACAAAAATGCAGGAACAAGTGGCAAATTGTTTTCTCTGCATTGAAATCGGTGACACCGAGTTATATTTTTCGGTTGCACCGAAATGGTTAGGTGTGACCGAAAGAGACGAATCGGTATGACCGAGTTCCAGACAGAGAGAACATTTTCACCTCATCTCACTAGGCCAATAAGATCCCACAAAGATTTGCAAGGAATTAACTGAAGATTTGCAATGAATTGTGTCGGATTTCGGGTTTCGGCAGACCCTTGAGGTTCGAACACTGGGGTGCGCGCGGAGATTTCGCCTTCTACCTACATGCACCCCTCCGCCTCGCTAAGATCTAAGCTATGGAAAGAACAGCACAAGAGACACAGGGTTTATACTGGTTCGGGCCACCGTTGTGGTGTAATACCGTACTCCAGTGTGTGGTGTGGTGGATTGCCTCTTGGGCTGATGATGATGAGCAATACAAGGAAGAACAGCCTCGCGAGGGTCTGTTCTTGGCTGGGGGGATGAACTGCTAGGAGGAGTTTAGTCGCCCTTCTCTCTCTCTATGTGTGATGCTACTCGATCCGATCCTAGCTAGTTTCTCTCTTCGCTTCTAGATTCTCCCTTCTTCATTGCCCCCCTACCCTGGTGGTGGCTAGTCCTATTTATAGGCAAAGGCCCTGGGCCTCTTCCCAAATATTGAGCGGGAAGGGCGCCAACAATTGGCCATTTTGAAGGGGAACATCTGGTACACTTATCCTGACTAAAGTTGGTCCTCGCCTGCCAAAGGCTCTGGTGGTGACGCTGGCTTGGGCTCCATAATGACTTCCTCCCTGCCGTTGGACTGGTCTTGGTCTCGTTGCACCGAAACGGGTGCCTTTACTTGATGCTCTCGCCTGCGCTTGCTCCCTTTGCACCAAAGAGGAAAGGAGGACACTGCGCGGGCTGGCGCCCGCCTGGCGCCCTTGGTCGTCATGGTTGTTGGGTATCGTAGTAATTTCAAAAAATTTCCTACGCACATGCAAGATCATGGTGATGCATAGCAACGAGAGGGGAGAGTGTTGTCTACGTACCCACGCAGACCGACTGCGGAAGCGTTGACACAGCGTAGAGGAAGTAGTCGTACGTCTTCACGATCCAACCGATCAAGCACCGAAACTACGACACCTCCGAGTTCGAGCACACGTTCAGCTCGATGACGATCCCCGGACTCCGATCCAGCAAAGTGTCAGGGAAGAGTTCCGTCAGCACGACGGTGTGGTGATGATCTTGATGTACTACAGCAGCAGGGCTTCGCCTAAACTCCACTACAGTATTATCGAGGAATATGGTGGCTGGGGCACCGCACACGGCTAAGGAATAGATCACGTGGATCAACTTGTGTGTTTCTGGGGTACCTCTGCCTCAGTATATAAAGGATTAGAGGGGGGAGGCTGGCCGGCCACAGGAGGCGCGCCAGGAGAGTCCTACTCCCTCTAGGAGTAGGATTCCCCCCCCCCCAATCCTAGTTGGAATAGGACTCCTTGAGGGGGGAAAGAGAGAGGGGGCCGGCCACCTCTCCTAGTCCTAATAGGACTAGGGGAAGGGGGGAGGCGCACAGCCACCTTGGGCTGCCCCTTTCTCCTTTCCACTAAAGCCCACTAAGGCCCATATAGCTCCCAGGGGGGTTCCAGTAACCTCCCGGTACTCCGGTAAAATCCCGATTTCACCCGGAACACTTCCGATATCCAAACATAGGCTTCCAATATATCAATCTTTACGTCTTGACCATTTCGAGACTCCTCGTCATGTCCGTGATCACATCCGGGACTCCGAATAACCTTCGGTACATCAAAATGCATAAACTCATAATATAACTGTCATCGTAACCTTAAGCGTGCGGACCCTACGGGTTCGAGAACAATGTAGACATGACCGAGACACGTCTCCGGTCAATAACCAATAGCGGGACCTGGATGCCCATATTGGCTCCTACATATTCTACGAAGATTTTTATCGGTCAGACCGCATAACAACATACGTTGTTCCCTTTGTCATCGGTATGTTACTTGCTCGAGATTCGATCGTCGGTATCCAATACCTAGTTCAATCTCGTTACCAGCAAGTCTCTTTACTCGTTCCGTAATACATCATCTCACAACTAACATATTAGTTGTAATGCTTGCAAGGCTTATGTGATGTGCATTACCGAGAGGGCCCAGAGATACCTCTCCGACAATCAGAGTGACAAATCCTAATCTCGAAATACGCCAACCCAACATGTACCTTTGGAGACACCTGTAGTACTCCTTTATAATCACCCAGTTACGTTGTGACGTTTGGTAGTACCCAAAGTGTTCCTCCGGTAAACGGGAGTTGCATAATCTCATAGTTATAGGAACATGTATAAGTCATGAAGAAAGCAATAGCAACATACTAACGACCGGGTGCTAAGCTAATGGAATGGGTCATGTCAATCAGATCATTCAACTAATGATGTGACCTCGTTAATCAAATGACAACTCTTTGTCTATGGTTAGGAAACATAACCATCTTTGATTAACAAGCTAGTCAATTAGAGGCATACTAGTGACACTCTGTTTGTCTATGTATTCACACATGTATTATGTTTCCGGTTAATACAATTCTAGCATAAATAATAAACATTTATCATGATTATAAGGAAATAAATAATAACTTCATTATTGCCTCTAGGGCATATTTCCTTCAGTCTCCCACTTGCACTAGAGTCAATAATCTAGTTCACATCGCCATGTGATTTAACAGCAATAGTTCACATCACCATGTGATTAACACCCATAGTTCACATCGATATGTGATCAACACCCAAAAGGGTTTACTAGAGTTAGTAATCTAGTTCACATCGCTATGTGATTAACACACAAAGAGTACTAAGGTGTGATCATGATTTGCTTGTGAGATAATTTTAGTCAATGGGTCTGTCATATTCAGATCCGTAAGTATTTAGCGAATTTCTATGTCAACAATGCTCTGCACGGAGCTACTCTAGCTTATTTCTCCCACTTTCAATATGTATCTAGATCGAGACTTAGAGTCATCCAGATCTGTGTTAAAACTTGCATCGACGTAACCTTTTACGACGAACCTTTTTGTCACCTCGATAATTGAGAAATATTTCCTTATTCCACTAAGGATAATTTTTGACCGCTGTCCAGTGATCTACTCATAGATCACTATTGTACTCCCTTGCCAAATCAGTGCAGGGTATACAATAGATCTGGTATACAGCATGACATACTTTATAGAACCTATGGCCATGGCATAGGGAATGACTTTCATTCTCTTTCTATCTTCTGCCGTGGTCGGGCTTAGAGTCTTACTCGACTTCACACCTTGTAATATAGGCAAGAACTCTTTCTTTGACTGCTCCTATTTTGAACTACTTCAAAATCTTGTCAAGGTATGTACTCATTGAAAAAACTTATCAAGCGTCTTGATCTATCTCTATAGATCTTGAAGCTCAATATGTAAGCAGCTTCACCGAAGTATTTCTTAGAAAAATTCCTTTCAAACACTCCTTTATGCTTTGCAGAATAATTCTACATTATTTCCGATCAACAATATGTCATACACATATACTTATCAGAAATGATGTAGTGCTCCCACTCACTTTCTTGCGAATACAGGCTTCACCGCAAGTCTGTATAAAACTATATGCCTTGATCAACTTATCAAAGCGTATATTCCAACTCCGAGATTCTTGCACCAGTCCATAGATGGATCGCTGGAGCTTGCATATTTAGTTAACACCTTTAGGATCGACAAAACCTTCTAGTTGCATCGTATACAACACTTCTTTAGTAAATCCATTAAGGAATGCAGTTTTGTTTATCCATTTGCCAGATTTCATAAAATGCGGCAATTGCTAACATGATTCGGACAAACTTAAGCATAGATACGAGTGAGAAAATCTCATCGTAGTCAACACCTTGAACTTGTCGAAAACCTTTTTCGACAATTCTAGCTTTGTAGATAATAACACTACTATCAGCGTCCGTCTTCCTCTTGAAGATCCATTTATTTTCTATGGCTTGCCGATCATCGGGCAAATCCATCAAAGTCAATACTTTGTTCTCATACATGGATCATATCTCAGATTTCATGGCCTCAAACCATTTCGCGGAATCTGGGCTCATCATCGCTTCCTCATAGTTCGCAAGTTCGTTATGGTCTATTAACACGACTTCCAGAACAGGATTACCGTACCACACTGGTGCGGATCTCACTCTGGTTTACCTACGAGATTTGGTAGTAACTTGATCTGAAGTTACATGATCATCATCATCAGCTTCCTCACTAATTGGTGTAGTAGCCACAGGAACAGATTTCTGTGATGAACTACTTTCCAATAAGGGAGAAGGTACAATTACCTTATCAAGTTATACTTTCCTCCCACTCACTTCTTTCGAGAGAAACTCCTTCTCTAGAAAGACTCCGAATTTAGCAACAAAAGTCTTGCCTTCGGATCTGTGATAGAAGGTGTATCCAATAGTTTCCTTTGGATATCCTATGAAGATTTACTTCTCCGATTTGGGTTCGAGCTTATCATGTTGAAACTTTTTCACATAAGCATCGCAGTCCCAAACTTTAAGAAACGACAACTTTGGTTTCTTGCCAAACCACAATTCAGATTGTGTCGTCTCAACGGACTTAGATGGTGCCCTTTTAAACGTGAATGCAGCTGTCTTTAATGCATAACCCCAAAACGATAGTGGTAGATCGGTAAGAGACATAATAGATCGCACCATATCTAATAAAGTACGGTTATGACGTTCGGACACACCATTACATTGTGGTGTTCCAGGTGGTGTGAGTAGTGAAACTATTTCACATTGTTTTTAACTGAAAGCCAAACTCGTAACTCAAATACTCTTCTCTACGATCAGATCGTAGAAACTTTATTTTCTTATTACGATGATTTTTCACTTCACTCTGAAATTCTTTGAACTTTTCAAATGTTTCAGACTTATGTTTCATCAAGTAGATATACTCATATCTGCTCAAATCGTCTGTGAAGATCAGAAAATAATGATACCTGTCGCGAGCCTCAATATTCATCGGACCACATACATCAGTATGTATGATTTCCAACAAATCTGTTGCTCGCTCCATTGTTCCGAAGAACGGAGTCTTAGTCATCTTGCCCATGAGGCATGGTTCGCAAGCATCAACTGATTCATAATCAAGTGATTCCAAAAGCCCATCAGCATGGAGTTTCTTCTGCGCTTTACACCAATATGACCTAAACGGCAGTGCCACAAATAAGTTGCACTATCATTATTAACTTTTCATCTTTTGGTTTTAATATTATGATTATGTGTATCACTACGATCGAGATCCAACGAACTATTTTCATTGGGTGTGTAACCATATAAGGTTTTATTCATGTAAACAGAACAACAATTTATTCTCTTACTTAAATGAATAACCGTATTACAATAAACATGATCAAATCATATTCATGTTGAACGCAAACACCAAATAACACTTATTTAGGTTCAACACTAATCCCGAAATTATAGGGAGTGTGCGATGATGATCATATCAATCTTGGAACCACTTCCAACACACATCGTCACTTCACCCTTAACTAGTCTCTATTTATTCTGCAACTCCTGTTTCGAGTTACTAATCATAGCAACTGAACTAGTATCAAATACTGAGGGTTTGCTATAAACACTAGTAAAGTACACATCAATAACATGTATATCAAATATACTTATGTTCTCTTTGCCATTCTTCTTATCCGCCAATCACTTGGGGTAGTTCCGCTTCCAGTGACCAGTCCCTTTGAAGTAGAAGCACTTAGTCTCAGGCTTAGGACCAGACTTGGGCTTCTTCACTTGAGCAGTAACTTGCTTGCCGTTCTTCTTGAAGTTCCCCTTCTTCCCTTTGCCATTTTCTTGAAACTAGTGGTCTTGTTAACCATCAACACTTGATGTTTTTCTTGATTTCTACCTTCGTTGATTTCAGCATCACGAAGAGCTTGGGAGTTGTTTCCGTTATCCCTTGCATATTATAGTTCATCACGAAGTTCTACTAACTTGGTGATGGTGACTAGAGAATTCTGTCAATCACTATCTTATCTGGAAGATTAACTCCCACTTGATTCAAGCGATTGTAGTACTCAGACAATCTGGGCACATGCTCACTAGTTGAGCAATTCTCCTCCATCTTTTAGCTATAGAACTTGTTGGAGACTTCATATCTCTCAACTCAGGTATTTGCTTGAAACATTAACTTCAACTCCTGGAACATCTCATATGCTCCATGAAGTTCAAAACGTTTTTGAAGTCCCGATTCTAAGCCGTTAAGCATGGTGCACTTAAACTATCAAGTAGTCATCATATTGAGCTAGCCAAACGTTCATAACATTTGCATCTGCTCCTGCAATAGGTCCGTCACCTAGCGGTGCATCAAGGACATAATTCTTCTGTGCAGCAATGAGGATAAACCTCAGGTCACGGATCCAATCCGCATCATTGCTACTAACATCTTTCAACACAATTTTCGCTAGGAACATATCAAAATAAACATATGAAAGCAACAACGCGAGCTATTGATCTACAACATAGATATGCTAATACTACCAGGACTAAGTTCATGATAAATTAAAGTTCAATTAATCATATTACTTAAGAACTCCCACTTAGATGGACATCCCTCTAATCTTCTAAGTGATCACGTGATCCAAATCAACTAAACCATAACCGATCATCACGTGAGATGGAGTAGTTTTCAATGGTGAACATCGTTATGTTGATCATATCTAATATATGATTCACGCTCGACCTTTCGGTCTCCGTGTTCCGAGGCCATACCTGTATATGCTTGGCTCGTCAAGTATAACCTGAGTATTCCGCGTGTGCAACTGTTTTGCACCCGTTGTATTTGAACGTAGAACCTATCACACCCGATCATCACGTGGTGTCTCAGCACGAAGAACTTTCGCAATGGTGCATACTCAGGGAGAACACTTCTTGATAATTTAGTGAGAGATCATCTTATAATGCTACCGTCAATCAAAGCAAGATAAGATGCATAAAAGGATAAACATCACATGCAATCAATATAAGTGATATGATATGGCCATCATCATCTCGTGCTTGTGATCTCCATCTCCAAAGCACCGTCGTGATCACCATCGTCACCGGCGTGACACTTTGATCTCCATCGTAGCATCGTTGTCGTCTCGCCAAGCTTGTGCTTCCACGGCTATCACTACCGCTTAGTAATAAAGTAAAGCATTACATCGCGATTTCATTGCATACAATAAAACGACAACCATAAGGCTCCTGCCAGTTGCCGATAACTTGGTTACAAAACATGATCATCTCATACAATAAAATTCAGCATCATGTCCATATCACATCACAACATGCCCTGCAAAAACAAGTTAGACGTCTTCTACTTTGTTGTTGCAAGTTTTACGTGGCTGCTACAGGCTTAAGCAAGAACCAATCTCACCTACGCATCAAAACCACAACGATAGTTTGTCAAATAGACTCCGTTTTAACCTTCGCAAGGACCGGGCGTAGCCATGCTTGGTTCAACTAAAGTTGGAGAGACAGTCGCCCGCAAGCCACCTATGTGCAAAGCACGTCGGGGGAACCGGTCTCGCGTAAGCGTACGCGTAATGTTGGTCCGGGTCGTCTCGTCCAACAATGCCGCCGAACCAAAGTATGACATGCTGGTAGGCAGTATGACTTATATCGTCCACAACTCACTTGTGTTCTACTCGTGCATATAACATCAACATAAATAACCTGGGCTCTGATACCACTATTGGGTATCGTAGTAATTTCAAAAAATTTCCTACGCACACGCAAGATCATGGTGATGCATAGCAACAAGAGGGGAGAGTGTTGTCTACGTGCCCACGCAGACAGACTGCGGAAGCGTTGACACAACGTAGAGGAAGTAGTCGTACGTCTTCACGATCCAACCGATCAAGCACCGAAACTACGGCACCTCCGAGTTCGAGCACACGTTCAGCTCGATGACGATCCCCGGACTACGATCCAGCAAAGTGTCGGGGAAGAGTTCCATCAGCACGACGGTGTGGTGATGATCTTGATATACTACAGCAGCAGGGCTTCGCCTAAACTCCGCTACAGTATTATCGAGGAATATGGTGGTTGGGGCACCGCACACGGCTAAGGAATAGATAACGTGGTCAACTTGTGTGTTTCTGGGGTGCCTCTACCTCAGTATATAAAGGATTGGAGGGGGGAGGCTGGCCGGCCACAGGAGGCGCGCCAGGAGAGTCCTACTCCCTCTGGGAGTAGGATTCCCCCCCCCCCAATCCTAGTTGGAATAGGACTCCTTGAGGGGGGAAAGAGAGAGAGGGGGCCGGCCACCTCTCCTAGTCCTAATAGGACTAGGGGAAGGGGGAGGCGCACAGCCACCTTGGGCTGCCCCTTTCTCCTTTCCACTAAAACCCACTAAGGCCCATATAGCTCCCGAGGGGGTTCCGGTAACCTCCCGGTACTCCGGTAAAATCCCGATTTCACCCGGAACACTTCCGATATCCAAACATAGGCTTCCAATATATCAATCTTTACGTCTCGACCATTTCGAGACTCCTCGTCAAGTCCGTGATCACATCCAGGACTCCGAACAACCTTCGGTACATCAAAATGCATAAACTCATAATATAACTGTCATCGTAACCTTAAGCGTGCGGACCCTACGGGTTCGAGAACAATGTAGACATGACCGAGACACGTCTCCGGTCAATAACCAATAGCGGGACCTGGATGCCCATATTGGCTCCTACATATTCTACGAAGATCTTTATCGGTCAGACCGTATAACAACATACGTTGTTCCCTTTGTCATCGGTATGTTACTTGCCCGAGATTCGATCGTCGGTATCCAATACCTAGTTCAATCTCGTTACCAGCAAGTCTCTTTACTCGTTCCGTAATACATATCATCCCGCAACTAACTCATTAGTTGCAATGCTTGCAAGGCTAGTGATGTGCATTACCGAGAGGGCCCAGAGATACCTCTCCGACAATCGGAGTGACAAATCCTAATCTCGAAATACGCCCCAACCCAACATGTACCTTTGGAGACACCTGTAGTACTCCTTTATAATCACCCAGTTACGTTGTGACGTTTGGTAGTACCCAAAGTGTTCCTCCGGTAAACGGGAGTTGCATAATCTCATAGTTATAGGAACATGTATAAGTCATGAAGAAAGCAATAGCAACATACTAAACGATCGGGTGCTAAGCTAATGGAATGGGTCATGTCAATCAGATCATTCAACTAATGATGTGACCTCGTTAATCAAATAACAACTCTTTGTCCATGGTTAGGAAACATAACCATCTTTGATTAACGAGCTAGTCAATTAGAGGCATACTAGTGACACTCTGTTTGTCTATGTATTCACACATGTATTATGTTTCCGGTTAATACAATTTTAGCATGAATAATAAACATTTATCATGATTATAAGGAAATAAATAATAACTTTATTATTGCCTCTAGGGCATATTTCCTTCAATGGTTTGCGTCACGGGCACCTCGTGAGGTACCTCGCCTTGATCTCTCTGCCTCCTCGCGAGCTAGCCTGATGAGGCCGTGCCTGAGGAAGCTCTGTGTCGTCCGCCCCGCGAGGCTTGGCCCCTCGCGAGGGTCTTGGGTCTGTGTTGATGAAGATGGGCCGTGCTAGGCCCCTCCTCGAGCCACGCCGCAGGCTGCAGGCAGGCAAGTCTGGGGACCCCCATTCCCAGAACGCCGACAGTAGCCCCCAGGCCCAAGGCGCGCCCGGACTTGGCCGTGCAGGGAGGCGAAAGGGCAAGAGCGAAGCGCCGCGGGCCCTAACAGCCTGCGGCCTTGGGCGCCATGTGGCGGTTGATTGGACGTGGGCGTCTCCACTTCCCCACGGTGCCTCGGCAACTGCACGGATTGGACAAGTCCCTGCATGCAAAGCAGGTCATGATTACCTGCGATCGTGGGGGCCGACGGTTGGCCCTCGCCGGCTATAAGTACGGAGCGGCGCGCGCCCTTCTAGTTCATCCCCCCTTGCTTCTCCTTCTTCTTCATGGCTCCCTCGAGGAGATTCTTGGCCGGAGAGAAGGGGAAGGCTCGCCAGGTTGAGCCTGCCTCTGCCCTGCCCAGGAGCGGCCGAGGGCGCCCTCGCAAACATCCTGTGGCCTCCACGGCAGCTCCCCGCGGCCGTGGAGATGATTTCCAGCACGGTGACGGGCGGACTGCTGCGGCCGGGGGGCACGCTTCGGTCGCGCGTTCCCCTAGGCCGCGCTTTCGCGCTACAGAGGTGCTGCCGGAGTTCGTTGTGTGGTCGGCTGAGCCGACTAGCACCCGGCTTCAACTTCCTCGCTTCCTCCTCGGCGAGCTCCCGGCCGGCGCCCCGGGCGGCCTCTCCCTTCAGGCAGATGGCTGCTGCAGCCGGGCCTCATGGGCTTCACTGGAGGTCTCCGCGGCCGGGAGCCTGGCCTTGACCCGCGGTTGGCAGACGTTTGCCCGCGCGCGTGGCCTGAGCCGTCGGTGCACCCTGCACTTCAAGTTTGACGGTGATGCCACCCTCTACGTGAGGGTGTTTGGGGAAGATGGTCGCTGCGCAGGGTGCTGCCCTGAGGACGACGACCGCGGCCGGGGACCTAGCCCCGGCGATGATGGAGAGGACAGCGCTCGCGTGATTGGCGGCGCTCAGGGTTCCCGGAGCTTCACCGGTTCTTCTTAAGGCGGTGACTCTTCTAGTGGTGGCCGCGGTCAGCCTCCACGCCATCGTACCTGCTTGGGAGGTGGTAGCGCGTCTGCCCACCGTCCCGCCTCGGTGAAGCGCGAGAGGGAGTCTGCCTGAGCCCCTGAGCCAGATCGAGTCTTCCCTGCAGGCCGGTGTGAGGCGAGTTGCGCCTGATTTGTTCTTTCTTTTCCTTTTTCCTGCGTAAAAAGACAGTAGCGTGGAGCCCCGCGGGGGCGTGTTTGGGTTATTGCTGTTAATCATCGCTTTGCTTCCATTATCGTGCCTTCCGGCTACGTGCCCGCGCGTGGATAGTTCCCGGCCCCAGCCGTGGGGGGGTGACCGACCCAGGCCCTGTGTTCGTGCCGCGGTGCCCGTGGGGCACGGACTGGAGGGGTGCTCCTGTAATGGACCCAGGTCGCGAAACCTTTGAACGACTAGGACGGAAACACTCACGAGGGCGCTCGGCTGCCCCCCTCGCGAGGCCTTGCATAAGAGAAATCGAGGCAGGAAAGTGAAAAGTCGAAGAACCACAAGTCAAAGACAGCAACAGCTTCAATAAAACTTCGAATGAGAATGAACAAGCCAACTGTGGAAAGCAAATGAAAAAGCCGCGTCCGGCACCTAATCTAGTCTTCGACGTCTTCTCACCAGCGCGGAGCTAAGTGCTGCCACTGGGCGTGGGAGGGAGCCCCAGGGCCTGAGGCCGGCGCTCCTGAGACTCCGGGGCGTGTACAGCCCCAACTCATTATTACGTGAGAGTGTCACGGGCGGCGAGCTTCACAGGCTCCAGGCCTTTCTTGGGGGGAGCAGGCTTCACGGGCATTTGCCCTCTTCACAGGCTCCGGGCCGTTTCCCAAACGCGACAGCTTCACAGGCATTCGCCTTCTTCACAGGCTCTGCGCCTTTTCCAAAAAGGATAATCTTCACAGGCATTCGCCTTCTTCATAGGCTCTTGGCCTTTTCCAAAAAGGATAATCTTCACAGGCATTCGCCTTCTTCACAGGCTCTGGGCCTTTTCCAAAAAGGATAATCTTCACAGGCATTCGCCTTCTTCATAGGCTCTGGGCCTTTTGCAAAAAGGATAATCTTCACAGGCATTTTCCTTCTTCACAGGCTCCGGGCCTTTTCCAAAAAGGATAGTCTTCACAGGCATTCGCCTTCTTCACAGGCTCTGGGCCTTTTTAGGGGTAGAACCTCCAGAGGTGCTGATGTTCCATGCGTTCTGGACCGGCACCCCCTCCTGAGTCTCCAAGCGCACGGAGCCAGGCCTGGAAACATGAACAACCTTGAACGGGCCCTCCCACATGGGAGAGAGCTTGTGCAGTCCCTCCCTGGAGAGAACCCGCCTGAGCACGAGGTCGCCTACCTCGAGAGTTCTGGGGCGGATGTTGCGGCAGTGATATCGTCGCAGTGCTTGTTGGTACCTCGCCGCTCGCAGTGCGGCCTCTCGGCGACGTTCCTCCCCCAGCACGAGGTCCATCCCCCGCATGGCATCCTGCTGCGCCTTGTCGAACGCCAGGACCCGTGCGGAGCGACGTCTGACCTCGTGAGGGAGGACCGCTTCGGCTCCATAGACCAGGAAGAACAGGGTCTCTCGAGTCGGCTTGGTCGCGGGTGTGCGTATGGACCAGAACACGGACTGAAGCTCGTCGTACCAACCTCTGCCGCAGGCCTCCAGCTTCTTCTTGAACGTCCTGGTCTTGAGGACCCTCAGGACCTCTGCGTTGGCTCGCTCGGCCTGGCCGTTGCTTCGGGGGTGCGCCACTGAAGCGTAGCATATCTGCGTTCCAAGGTTAGCACAGTATGTTTTGAAGAGGTTACTGGTGAACTGCGAACCGTTGTTTGTGATAATGCGGTTCGGCAGCCCGAACCGGCTCACGATACCCCTGATGAACTTGACCGCGGAACCCGCGGGGATGGTGCGGACGGCCTGTACTTCAGCCCACTTGGTGAACTTGTCCACGATGACGTAGAGGTAGCGGTAGCCCCCTGGCGCCCGAGGAAACGGGCCCAGGATGTCCAGCCCCCAAACTGCGAACGGCCACGAAAGGGGTATAGTCTGCAGGCCTCCTGCCAGCTGATGGATCTGCTTGGCGTGGAACTGGCAGGCCTCACAAGCCTTCACCAGTTCGACGGCGTCATTGAGTGCGGTGGGCCAATAAAACCCACTACGGAACGCCTTGCCGACGAGGGTCCGTGATGATGAATGATGTCCATAGTCTCCGCCGTGTATATCTTCCAGCAGTTCCTTTCCTTGCTCCCTGGAGATGCAGCGCAGGGATACATCGTTTGGTCGCTTCCGGTAGAGCTCTCCATCCTTGATGAGTATGCCGTGGCCAGCCGTGCCACACGCTCCGCTTCCTCCTCCTTCTCCGGCAGGGTCCCTTGTGTTAAGTAACTCCGGAGCTCCGTGATCCAGCACCACTCCTGGGGTTCCATCATCAGGAGCAGGCGTGCTACTGAGGCCGGGCCACAGATCGGGGCTCCTGAGGCAGGTGGCTGGGGGAGCTCCTCCCGAGGCTGAGCCGTGTTTGACAATGACGGCAGGGCTGAGGGCTTGAAGAGCCGCTCCTCGAAGACGCCAGGCTCCTGAGGTAACCGCCTGGACGCCCGTTTGGCGATGCCGTCAGCCTCCTGATTGGTGCCACGGGGCACATGCTGCAACTCCAACCCCCAAAACTGATTCTCCATCCTGCGGACCTCCGCAAGGTAGGCATCGATGTGCTCATCTTTCGGCTCGTACACCTTGTTGGAGAAATTGACAAGGAGCTGCGAATCGCCCTTGATGGTGAGGCGTTTCACCCCCAGGGCAGTTGCGGCCTTCAAGCCCGCTATTAGACCTTCATACTCCGCTATGTTGTTGGAGACCTTTTCACCTTGCTGGAAACAGAGCTATACAGCGTAGTAGAGCTTGTCCTGAGTGGGCGATATGAGCATCGCCCCAGCCCCAGCGCCATGCCTGGAGAACGCCCCATCGAAGTACATGACCCAACCTTCTAGCGCCTCGCTTCCCGGGGAGAGGGACCGATCCTCGTCGGCCTTGAGGCCTGGGGCCTCCGTCCATTCTTCCACAAAATCCGCTAATACTGCTCCCTTGATGACTCTGGTCATGCTGAATTCGAGCTGAAACGCTTGCAGTTCTATGTTCCACTCAGCGACCCTTCCGGCTGAGTTAGGGCTCCTGAGCACTCTCTCCAAGGGGTATGACGAGACGACCTTGATGGGGTGACCCTGAAAATAGTGCCGCAGCTTGCGCGAGGCCACCAGTAGCGCGAGGAGGAGCTTCTGAGGCATGGGGTACCGTGCCCACGCGTCCTGCAACACCATGCTGACGAAGTACACTGGGTGCTCGACGAGGTTGTGTGCGTCAGTGCTTGTGACGCCCCCTGGAGACCCTGGCGCCTCCTGAGGTGATGGGGCCTCCGGATGCTGGCCATCTGGGAGAGGGGCCCCTTCCGCCTCCGGTGCACTCCTCTGCGGCGGCTGATCCTCCTTAGCCGTGGTGGCGGTTTCTGTGTGCCTTCCTTGTTCATGTTTTGCCTTGTCCCGGGCTGCTGCTGTGGTTTTGATTCGACGCTCCTCCCTAACAGCCACCAGGGCTGCGCTGGCGGAGTAGGGTGTGGCGGCGAGGTAAAGCACCAGGGGCTCTTGAGGGCGCGGAGCCACCATGACCGGAGGGCTTGTCAGGTATCTCTTGAGATCTTGGAACGCCTTGTCGGCCTCTTCAGTCCATTCAAAGGGCCCCTTTTTCTTCATTAGCTAGAAGAAGGGCAGCGCTCGCTCCCCCAACTTGGAGATGAAGCGCCCTAGCACGATCACGCGCCCAGTGAGCTTCTGCATTTCTCTGAGGGTCTTTGGCGGGCTCATGTCCTCGACCGCCTTGACCTTTTCCGGGTTAGCCTCGATGCCTCGGTGGGACACAAGGAAACCCAAGAGCTTGCCCAAGGGGACTCCGAACACACACTTCTCTGGGTTGAGCCGCAGGTTCACTGCGTTGAGGCTCGCGAAGGTTTCCTCTAGGTCTTGTATCAGGGTCTTGGCCTCCCGAGACTTCACCACTATGTCATCGACGTAAGCCTCGACGTTCTTCCCGAGCTGTGGGCCCAAGGTGATGTGCATCAGCCGCTGAAAGGTCGACCCTACGTTACGCAGCCCAAATGGAATGCATGTGTAGCAGTACACCCCACACGGGGTTAGGAAGGCTGTCTTTTCGACGTCTTCTACCTCCATCTTGATCTGGTGATACCCAGAGAAGGCATCCAAGAAGCATAGCAGGTCGCATTCTGCGGTGGAATCGACGATCTGGTCGATGCGGGGGAGCGGGAACGGATCTTGTGGGCATGCCTTGTTGAGGTTGGTGAAGTCGACACACATGCGCTCCTTCCCTCCCTTCTTTGGCACAACGACAGGGTTGGCCAACCAATCCAGGTATCGGACCTCGCGAATGACCCCAGCGGCTTCTAGCTTGCGGGTCTCTTGGACGATGAAGGCCTGCTTTTCTGTGGACAACCGCCTTGCCTTCTGCTTCACAGGGCGCACGTTGGGGCACACGTTGAGGTGATGCTCGATTACGCTCCTAGGGATCCCCGCCAACTGGTCAGGCTCCCAAGCGAATACCTTCTTGTTCGCGCGCAGGAACCCAACCAGGGCCTCCTCCTGCTCGGGCTCGAGGTTGGCGCCTATGGTGAAAGTGGCATTGGTGGACCCGTCCTCATAGACGGGTATCTACTTGGTTTCTGCCTTGTCTTGGGTGAACAACTGTTTCTTCTTGGTGGGTGCAGCCCCCTTGGGCTCGGGGGTGTCCGAGTCAGCGGGCTGTGCCGACGCCGCCGTCTTGAAGGCGAGCTCGAGCACTCGCAGCGCGTCTCCGGTGTCCCCGTGCACGGTGAGGACACCGCTGCTCTCGGGCATCTTCATGAGGTTGTACGCCGGGTGCGTCGCGGCTATGAACTGGGCTAGCGCTGGATAGCCGAGGATGGCGTTGTAGGGGAGGCCGATGGGGGCGATGTCGAAGTCGACCAGCTCCGTGCGGAAGTTGTCGTAGGTGCCGAAGGTTACTGGGAGCCGGATCTGTCCCAAGGAGCTGGATGACCCGCCCCCAACGCCTGAGAAGGGCCGGTTGGGTTGCAGCCATTCCAGGTGTATGCAAAGGAGGTTGAAGGCCTCCGCCGAGAGCATGCTGAGGCCCGCGCCGCCATCGATGAGAGTTCTGGTGACGGCCACCTGGCAGATGGTGGGGGTGCACAGCATGGGGAGCGCACCCGAGCAGGCCGAGTTGGAGGGGTGGTTCTCCGAGCTGAAGGTCCGGCCGGCCTTGGGCGCCGCCCGGTCCAGGGGAGCCCCCTGCCACGTGGAAGTGACGCTGACCCGGCGGATGAACGGCTTGACGTGGTGACTTGTAGGTGGCGCCTGCGAGCTGCCCAGGAGGGCCGCGACGACCGGGGTTTTTGGTGTAGCGTGGTGGGCGAGGAAGAGGCTGCGGAGCTCTTCCCAAGAGGCCACGGAGGCTGCCGGCAGGTGGAAAAGCCATGCACGCGGAGCGCCGGTGAGGGCCATGGGAAGCTAGTAGGCCATGACCCTATCATCACCTCCAGCTTCGAGGATGGCCTCCTCGTACGCCAGCAAGAAGGCCAGCGGATCAGTCGCGCCGCTGTAGCGCGGCGGCATCGTTGGCTTGAACTTGTCTGGCCACCGTACCCGTTGCAAGGCTAGGGCCAGGGCTTGGAGCCCCCTGGCCCCCGTGTTGGCGCCGGCGGCTGGAGCGGGCGATGCGCTACTCATCGCGGGGCAGGTCGTGGCGGTGGCGGAAGGGAAAACTCCGGTGCACCCTACCTGGCGCGCCAAATGTCGGATTTCGGTTTCTAGCAGACCCTTGAGGTTCGAACACTGGGGTGCGCACGGAGATTTCGCCTTCTACCTACCAGCACCCCTCCGCCTCGCTAAGATCTAAGCTATGGAAAGAACAGCACAAGAGACACAGTGTTTATACTGGTTTGGGCCACCGTTGTGGTGTAATACCCTACTCCAGTGTGTGGTGTGGTGGATTGCCTCTTGGGCTGATGATGATGAGCAATACAAGGAAGAACAGCCTCGCGAGGATCTGTTCTTGGCTGGGGGGATGAACTGCTAGGAGGAGTTCAGTCGCCCTTCTCTCTCTCTCTCTGTGTGATGCTACTCGATCCGATCCTATCTAGTTTCTCTCTTGGCTTCTAGATTCTCCCTTCTTCATTACCCCCCTACCCTGGGGGTGCCTAGTCCTATTTATAGGCAAAGGCCCTAGGCCTCTTCCCAAATATTGAGCGGGAAGGGCGCCAACAATTGGCCATTTTGAAGGGGAACATCTGGTACACTTATCCTGACTAAAGTTGGTCCTGGCCTGCCAAAGGCTCTGGTGGTGACGCTGGCTTGGCCTCCACAATGACTTCCTCCCTGCCGTTGGACTAGTCTTGGTCTCGTTGCACCGAAACGGGTGCCTTTACTTGATGCTCTTGCCTGTGCTTGTTCCCTTTGCACCAAAGAGGAAAGGAGGCGCAGGCTGGCGCCCGCCTGGCGCCCTTGGTCGTCATGGCTTGCGTCACGGGCACCTCGTGAGGTACCCCGCCTTGATCTCTCCGCCTCCTCGCGAGCCAACCTGATGTGGCTGTGCCTAAGGAAGCTCTGTGTCATCCTCCCCGCGAGGCTTGGCCCCTCGCGAGGTTCTTGGGTCTGTGTTGATGAAGATGGGTTGTGCTGGGCCCCTCCTCGAGCCACGCCGCAGGCCGCAGGCAGGCAAGTCTGGGGACCCCCGTTCCTAGAACGCCGACAAATTGGATGCTGGGAATGCAGAACAAAAACAAAGAAAAAGAAAAGAAATCTAGATGAAGGGAAATAAATATGCAAGAGACAAATGCAAGAAAAAACATAGAAACACTAGAGAACTTCATCTAGAATTGGTCGGCGACAGAGTCACCTATGTTAGAGTATATTGACTGAGGAGTCAAGTGAGAACACTTGATTGTAGGTCATACTCACCATTTAAGCTTAAAATGGGGTTACCATTTATCGTTTAAGCTTTTGATGTATTCGCATCTTGTTGAGTTGCTTTGACCCATGACTCGGGGTAAAGCTTCTCTAAGATGGAATAACATACCTTGTGTGGTGGTGTTGAACTTGATCATGTAGTTGAACTTGTGTGGGTTGCCCAAGGTTGATGTAGCTCATTGAGTTGGGAGCACCACTTGTAATTTAGAGTTCATCTACCTACATGGGTTAGTCTTGCAAGGAAGAGCACTTGTGTATCTAAAATGACAATCATGAAATTTGATATAGAATTTGTCAAAGCATATGTTGAAGGATTTCATGCTCCCTTTTCTTCAACCACCATGGAGTAGAGACTTGGTGATGTAAAGATTTCTCAAGATGTGAGTGAGTTGCAATCTCATGGATTTAGATTCATCCAAGTGCCTGCAAGGGTTAGATAGCATGCAAGGGTGCAAATATATCCAAGACATATGATCATCATCATAAGAGAAGAAGTCAAGGATTAGTCAAAGGCTTATGCCTTGCATGTATCAGAATGGAGTTTCTACTCCAAGTTTCAAGCATCAATGATGTTCAATTCACCTCTCAAACGACAAAAGGCTTTGTCGTCAAGTGGTTTGGTGAATATATCTGTCAATTGCTTATCGGTACGAACATGCTTAAGATCAATGTCTCCTTTAGCAACATGATCTCAAATGAAATGATGACGAACTTCAATATGCTTACTTCGAGAATGTTGCACGGGATTGTGAGCAATCTTAATAGAACTTTCATTGTCACAAAGAAAAGGAACATGCTTCACATATATCCCATAATCTTTAAGAGTTTGGTTCATCCAAAGTAATTGAGCACAACATGAACCAGCGGCAATGTACTCCGCTTCGGCGGTGGATAAGGGTACCGAGTTTTGTTTCTTGGAAGACCAAGACACAAGAGATCTACCAAGAAATTGACAATTACCCGAAGTGGACTTTCTATCAACCTTGTCTCCGGCATAGTCCAAATCGGAGTATCCAACAAGGTCAAAAGAAGACCTCTTAGGATACCAAATGCCAAAATTTGGTGTATGTATTAAGTATCTCACTATCCTTTTCACAGCCTTAAGATGACATTCTTTGGGGGCCGCTTGATATCGTGCACACATGCACACACTTAGCATGATATTGGGACGGGAGGCACATAGATACAACAATGAACCAATCATAGAGCGATAAACCTTTTGGTCAACCGGTTTGCCATCCTTGGTCAAGTCAAGATGTCCACTAGTAGGCATGGGAGTTTTCATACCTTTGCTTTCTTGCATGTTGAACTTCTTGAATAAGTCCTTGGTGTACTTTTTTGAGAAACAAAGGTACCTTCCTTAGTTTGCTTGATTTGCAAACCAAGGAAGAACTTGAGTTCACTCATCATAGACATCTCAAACTTTTTCGACATTCGCTTCCCAAACTTTTCCCTAAAATGAGGGTTAGTCGAACCAAATATGATATCATCAACATAAATTTGGCACACAAATAATTCACCATTAACCCTTTTAGTAAAAAGAGTAGAAATCTATTTTTCCAATTTCAAAGCCTTTTTCAAGAAGGAACTTGGTCAAGCATTAATACCACGCTCTAGGAGCTTATTTAAGACCATAAAGAGCTTTGTGAAGTTTGTAAACATGGTCAGGTTTCTTAGGATCGACAAAGCCGGGAGGTTGCTTAACATAAACTTCCTCCTAAATTTCACCATTTAAGAAAGCACTTTTAATATCCATTTGGTACAAGGTGATATCATGGTGATTAGCATAGGTGTGGCACCCCGGCTCAGAGAAACTAGAATGCCCCGTATTCCATCCCAGAGATCGAGGAGAAGTCTTCTGGAATACGACACTGCTTAGCTTAGAACAAACCAACTTTCTTTTATTACACGAATATGAATACAAGGTCTCCGATATTACAATGAATAACATCGGCACGCGACACTACGCCTGCCACGGTTGCTCTATACAAGCAGCAGAACAACTCAAAGCAGCGAAAAAACTTCTAGCAGTGAAACAACGACGAAGGTGGTGAACTCCACTCCGCAGGGACTCTAGTGGGAACGCTTATCCTAGCTCGCACGAACGGAAACCATGACAAGCAATCAAGCAATCACGACATGACCTGCAAACTGGCATGACACGCCAGGTCAGTACATTGAATATACTTGCAAGCTCACAATAACCAGAAGCATTCAAGACAAACAACAGCATGTCAATTACAGATTAAGCACGAATTTATCATGACAACATCAGAATAACATGGCATGAACCACATGAACATGATATGACTGGAACAATATGAGCATGGCATGAACATATGAATCTGACGATACTAGCATGCAACATGATGACACTATATGCACCATTTATTCTGCTCGGGTTACCTCGTAACCATCACAGGCATCACTTACCAACCTCAAACATCACACGATCATCTCAGGATCAAATCAAGCTTGGTATAAACAATACTGTAGTAATCATTAAATGACCACAAGGAGCTTGATCTTTACCCATGATTCTCGCACAACATCACGAACATCCAACAACTCGGTATCCTCGATACCACGATGATCATCTCATGATCACGAACGGAACCACTCTTGGTTCAGCGGGTTACCTCGTAACCAAACGGTGATCTTTCCGCGATCAAAACCATGACCAACACTTGGTCTCAAACGGTGATCCTTCCGGCGATCACAACCATGACCAACACTTGGTCTCAAACGGTGATCTTTCCGGCGATCACAACCAACTTATCTCATCAACGAACCATGGTTGGTATCAATCAAGTTATTATTAATACTATTGACCCACAATGTGACTAACACGAACTGGGCCCTTATCCGCAGGCACGGCTATCGATAGATTTAATATACACTCTACAGAGGTTAGTAAACTGTACCCACACTACGGAACCCATGGCCTCGCACTCCCATTCGGGTGGACCAACGACGTTCCAACAAAACCATCCTACTACCATGACACTCTCCCGGCCACTCCGACCAACTCCCCTTTGGGCTAAGTCATGGGTGGCCCCGTGCCTACCAAAGACACCAACAGCCACCGCCGTGACAAAACATAAATGGTCCCAACCAGGGACAAGGATCCATAACAACAACAAGGGGCACACAAGGCTTATGTCCGCCTACCTGATCAGGGTAGCGCGCGCCCATAACCTTCCCTCGCTGGAGGCACCGGTGAGAGGCACGACAATAGACCCAGTTAGGACATTCCCATAAAGGTAAGCGTGGTTGCACTGGTCAGCCCGATATGGTGGCACCATGACTCAGCCAACAGTTGTTCAAGTTCAATTTAATCTGGCTAAACTTGAATGCAATATGCTGAGCCATGATAAAATAACATGATGCAATTATAATGCATGAGCATGATATCAACATAAGCACGGGAATCAACAAAACTATCCACCATATCAACAATGAATCATCTCCAACTGAGCATAGCATAATGATGAGCATGAATATCACAAGTACAACACTACTCATAGCATAACATGACCACTAGCATCAACCATAAATATCATGCAAGAATTCATCAATAACATTACCGAGTAAACACTTAACCAACTAACAGCAAAGGAACAATGCATATTACAGGTACTCGGTAATAGAAGGCAGTCATGCCTCGAAGAACATGACCAACCCAACATGTACTACTATCAAGCAGGACCAATATGAAAGTAATACTAGCAGGAAGAACATGATAACAGAGTGCAAGAAACATAGCATGACGGTAATCACCGATCTACAAGCATGACCGAAACAACGACAGTAGTAGCAAAACAAACATATAGTTATTAAAGATTCAAGTTGAGAACCAATGCTGCAGCATGGCTATCATGAAAATGGTGGTTGTGGCTTGCCACGGGATGAAGAAAGCACTGCGGAGAAGTGCGGTGAAGCCGCGGAAAGATTTGCCGGAAATAGTTCTCTCTCGGAGGGGTTGTTTATGTGCAAGGGCAAAAAGGTCATTTCCATAATGTTGAAACATAATGAAAATGATACCAACAGAACGGGCTCGACGAAACGAAGTAGTGGGCTTTGGATTCACCTCAAACGGAGTTGTGAGCAAAAAGTTATAGCCCAACAAAGTCCAGGGACCAATCTGTAAAAGAATCTCTACAAACAGGCCCTTGGCTGGAAAAATAGAAAGCGCAATACTTAGAATATGTTTACTTAGAGAGGAAACGTACTTTCGGCCAAGGAAGGAAGGAAATGCGCTTTCTAACCTGGAAAACGTATACAGGAGAATATGTTTCCACTTAACCCAGTCAGCAGCGGCGGGGCCGGCCTTGGAGTCGCTGACATGCGGGTCCCATAGGGGTGGGGCCCGTCACTTATCCACATGGGCTGGTCAGGTTAACGCCCCAGAGGCTGACGCATGGGGCCCGCACTGGAGTGGGGCCCGCCTGGCCGGGTCAACTTCTTCTACCTCCCGCTCGCCCGCTGCACAGAGGGGAGGCGCGCGCTGCCGGCGGCCGTCCGGCCGGCTCCGGCCACCTCTCGCGGCGCTCGGCACACTGGCAAGCTCGAGGAAGAGAGGAGCATCCATTCCCGGGGTGCACAGGCTCCGAGAGGGACCAAAACAGCGGCGGCGAGGGCTGTGGCGGAGGAGGGATTCCGGTGGAGACGGGGTTCCGGCCATAGTCGCTCCGGCGAAGGGGAGAGGACCTGGGGATGGTCGCCGTAGTGGTTGCGGTATACTAGTGGTGGTAGGAGCGAGGGAGGGGCTTGGGTTCGCTCCAATTTAGGAGGACCAAGGCGACGGCCATGGCAACAGAGGGAGGGCAGGAGAGCTTCTCGAGCTCGGGTGGGAGGCTGGGAGGGTTAGTGGACTGAGGAGAGGAGGCTGATGAGCTCGGGAGGCCGTGGGGATGGCTATATATAGCCGGGCGAGGGAGGCCAAGCTCGGGTGTTGCCGCGGGGATCCGGCCAACGTTCTGGCGACGTCCAGCGAACACGAGGAGGCGCAGGATCGCGACGAAGGGGGAGCGGACGAGCGATGGTGGTGCGCGGTGCAGGAGGAGCCGAGGGCGCAGAGGGGAAACGGACATGGCTCCATTAGTGCTCTGTTCCCACAGTGCGCCCGTGGGCGCGCGGCGATGAACACTGACGGAGGGGCTTATGGAGGGGGAAGTGGCTCCAGGAGGACGGCGACGACGCGGGGAACCCGCTGGACAGGCTCGTGCTCGCTGAGACGCCGAGCAGAGAAGGGGCCCGAGCAAGAAGACGCTATGGACGTGGCCGGTGCGTGCCGAAATAGTGGTCACCGCATGCACTGGTGCACACAGTGCCACGAGATATGCCAAATGATGTCTGGGGGTTAGTCCTTCCTGGTGAGGTTGCAACTGAGATGGTAGTTCGGTGAAAATCGCTTTGTTTAAATGGTAATCTACCTCTGAAGTTTACTGCAATAAACTCGAATGTGCACTGGTGATCCGCAATAACTTGGTTGGGTCCAAAAGGTTTGTCTGGGGTGATTAGCTTAGGAAGGACTATAGTTCTAGAGGTTTTGGAGCATAATGGAGCACAAACAAATATAGTTGCCTTGTAACTCATATTATGGTCCAGAAACTAGGTTAGGATGATGCACTCACATGAAGGATCAACTTGAGCTTAATTTTGGTAAGGCCTAATGATTTGGTCATAGTAAGAAGCTGAAAAAATTTCATACCAATTGGATTCACCAAAATGGTACTTCCTTCACAGCTATCTTCACTGACTAGAATCTTGCAAAAATTCTAGAGGAGTATTGGCTTCATTAATTGGTCCCAAAATTGGTGGAGAGAGGTTTTATGGTCATGAGAATGCTCTGGCAAATTTTCAGGCAAAATGAAGCAATATAAAATGTACTTGCTTCACAATCTGAAAATATTGCCAGAATCAAATATTTGGTCCCGTGCTCACATAGATGATTGGATGGGGCTGAAATTTTTAGGATGGAAATGATATGAGCACATTAAGGAGTGTGCAAAATTTCAACTCATTTGGATAAACCTAGCTAGCACTTCCTTCACAAAGGCTTCCCTCAGACAGGAACTTTGAAAATCACTGAGGAAGTTTGGCTAGGCAAATAAAGTTGAATTTTGGCACAGGTCAATTATTTGGACTGGAAAAGATAAACAACACTTGCTTCAGAACATGCCATTTAGGACAGAATTGGAAATGAATTTATTGAGCATGATGAGAAACATGACCACTGACATATTTTGCCATATTTGAGGAATATATGACCCAAACAATTTATAAGAATTATTTGGGGATTTGTGGATGGTCAGAAATATAGGTTGCTTCACAACCTAGGGCAGGTAGGGTTATTCCTTTAATAGAAAAATGAATATTCCTGAGAAAAAGAAATTAGGGTTTGGTCAAGCAGTGGAGTGACATGATCTTGTCAAGGTTTTGAGGATCACGTGTCACTTGGGAGAGGAAATGAAGGTGATTTCCCAGGTGACAAGGCCACAGAACCACTCCAAAAAGGAAAACAGAGTAAAAACCAATAAATCGAAAAGAAAAAGAAAAGGGCCAAAAACCAGGCTGTTACAAACCTCCCCCCCCCCCTAAATAAATCTCGTCCTCGAGATTTGGTTGCTCAGGGAACAAGTATGACTTTAGGACACCATTTCCAACTCGGGTATCCTTTTTCCTTTATTTATTGTTCCCCCAAGAATTTCAAATGATTTTCTTCCCTTGCTCTAGGGTGGTTTGCTTCACCTTTCCCCAAATCCTGAAAGGTCTTTGCTCACATAACAATTTCTTTTTACTGACGTTAATTCTCCATACCTGTTGTGATATCCAATGGACCTGAGCATAAATTTTCTTTTGGTCATGAAAACCTTTTTACTTCTGTCATGGGGTTGCTTCAAATAAATACAGGCCTTCTGGTTTCAATAAATGCTGAGAATTCATCATGGCCATCTTCTGACAGACTCTCACTACTCATAAGTGGTACTGATTTATTTTGATTTATTCCTTTGCCTCGAGCATGAGATATGTACCAAAGATTTGACTGCCTTTTGCCGGGAGCAATATAATGGTGTATGGAGTTATAGCTGTGTCATACATAAAATATTTACACCTTGAGATTGGCCCGACAAGGGCTGATGGATAATTTTTTTGACAGACTGACCATGTACTTGATTCCGTCGGTGAGTATACCGGGCCTGAGATGATTGTTCGGCATTTGACTTTATCATTTTGTCGGTATGCCCATTTGGATTTTCCACACTAACCATTCCAAGCGGGCCAGCGGGATATGAAATCCTTGTAAAACTAAGTAGGCCGCTGAGGGTATGCCTTTGTGGATCCATATGGAATTACGGCCTCCAACTGATTTAGGGTAACCGGACCCTGATGGTCGTGCAAAAATCATCATACCTTTGCTGTCAGTCTCACCCTTTAACGGTCATGATTTTCTTTGTGAGGATACCTTACTGGAATACCTTTGCCACACCTGTCCTTGATTCTTCGTATGACTACGGACATGATTAGTGCAATATTTTCGACATTATTCCCTTGTGCCTGTTTTCTGACCTGGGTCCGCACATATATGGCATATAATCGGGACTTGTAGCGGTACAGAGCTTGTTATTGAGGCCAATCATACAAGAAGGTGACAAGGTTTTAAGGCATCTCCTTGTCAGTTGCGGGAATAATGGCCTTGATGACCATTGTCAAGACTGTTGATTATGTGATGCCATCCCCAGATCTTGTAGATCCTTGTAATTCATGAGATGTATCTCTGCTTTTCTTCATTTTCATGATTCATGAGGCTGTGGGATCTGTACTTTCCTTAGGTATATCTGTTGGATCCTTGCCGTACCTCGTATGAGTGAATGATATGATTGGGGATGCATGCTCACCATATGTGTAAGAAGCATATGCAACCGAACACTTGATCCTTGAGGTAGACATATGTTTCGACTGATTTGTGCTCCAGACATCTGATCCTTGAAATGTACTACCATCTATTGCCAACTCACCGCATAATCTCCGAGGACGGTGCAATACTGTGGTATTAATGTGGACTGAGTGGCTTACGAGAGAAGCCATCCAAATAGCTTGCTGAGGAAGACTCATTAGCTTCTGCTTCATGCTTTAGTCTGGGTAGCATGCAGAAGAAGGCTCAATAGCTCACATGAGAAGCTTGACCTGATTATTGTGTTGGAGAAGCCTGAGTTCCGTACTTGAGAAGCTTCTCCTCGGGTTTGCTTGTTGAGAAAAATTCATTTTCGTCTTTTAGAAGCTTTTATTGAGGTATCTTGCTAAGAAAGACCGGGAATCTTGGACCGAAAATTGTGCACATATCATGCCGAGGAAAATCGAGGAGCCTCGCATCATAAATTTCTTCCGATAGCGTGTGGAGGAAGACTGAGTTTCTCATTTTCAAAACTTCATACTATGATATGCAGACTACACACACACCCACCCACCCATAATATTCGGTGGCTGATTATTTGCATGAGAAAACTTGTTTGACTGTCTTCCTTGAGCATATCACATTCTGACTTTATTTTGAATGATAACATATTTCAAGAACCATGCATTGTCGAGCTAAAATTTTGTATATGATCCATACATTTGGCTGAAAATGTACCATTGATCTTGCACGTGACTTGTCTTGCTGCTGACTTGATCATTACTGCTATGAGGATTTTGTACTGATGTAGACTTGAGTTATCAGTACTGTTGTGAGGAGTGCTCACTAATGCAAAATTGATTATCAGCCTCAAGATCAGATATTTCCCATTTTACTGCAGACGACTGAGAATTCCATTCTGTTTAGCTGAGTTTCCAAATATTTGAACTCCTTGTTGCTTATTTGAGTCCGGTGTTGGTTGATGAGCAACTCTTTATAGGGGAAAAATAATGTAACACTTGGGCCCAAAAGAAAGAAGCAAAAGAAAACTCAACTAAACAAAAGAACACAACAACAATCAATTCACACACAATCAATGTCACATATTACTGCTAGTCACACAATATGCATGCCTACTTAAGCACACAAATCTCGCGGGGTCTCCGGTTCTACGATCTAGCATGCTGTGACGGTGTGCACGAGGACGAATAAATGTGTGGAAGAATTGGTCTAAACAGCGCTACACCAAGTGCTAGCTTAGCCAGGTAGCAACCTGGACTAGCTCAGAGGCGAGGACACACTCGATAAACCTGTAATGGGACACGAAGGTCGCAACCACTTTATTATCAAGCAGACGAAAAAGATCCGTACTCATCCAAGAAATAGGATAGCGGCGAAAAACTAAGGCTGTTGACATTGCCCTTTCTTGATAACTAAGATCATTAAGGGTTGCCAACACGACAAAATAAAAGAGCGATTCTGGATAGAAGCATGTCTATCACCGAAACGATAGGCGGGGCTGAAAGAAGGATATCGGCGAGATACTTGAGCACCAGTTTTGCAAACGGTGTCGTGATCACTTGGCATCACTTTGCTGGGATAGAAATGACACCAAACACCGAAGAACGAGCAGGAAAAGAAAACTGGAGAAATGCAAAGGCTGAGCTGTAGTGGATCCGAACTGATCCAGCTACACTCATCAGATAAACCGTTAGCAACAAATACTAAGGCTATATGCATGCTATTCAACAAACAAATGCAGCAACCAAAAGCAATAATCAAGCCGGTCTTTAAACTACCGATTCCTACCCTCGTGCTGACTAGGGCGTCCTACAGCCAGACCTGCTCTGATACCAAGCACTGTGGCACCCTGGCTCAAAGAAATCAGAATGCCCCGTATTACACCCCAGATATCGAGGAGAAGTCTTCTAATACGGCACTGCTTAGCATAGAACAAACTAGCTTTCTATTATTGCATGAATATGAATACAAGGTCTCCGATATTACAATGAATAACATCGGCACGACGACACTACGCCTGCCACGGTTGCTCTATGCAAGCAGCAGAATGACTCGACACAGCGGAAAATCTTCTAGTAGCGGAACAACGCCGACGGTGGTGAACTCCACTCCGCAGGGACTCTGGCTGGAACACTTATCCTAGCTCACACGAATGAAAACCACGACAAGCAATCAAGCAATCACGGCATGGGATGCAAACTGGCATGACACGCAAGGTCAGTACATTAAATGTACTTGGAAGCTCACAATAACCAGAAGCATTCAAGACAAACAATAGCATGGGAATTATAGATTAAGCAGGAATTTATCATGAGATCATCAGAATAACATGGCATGAACCACATGAACATGATACAATTGGAACAATATGAGCATGGCGTGAACATATGAATCTGACGATGCTAGCATGCAACATGATGACACTATATGCACCATTTATTCTGCTCGGCTTACCTCGTAACCATCACAGGCATCACTTACCAACGTTGGACATCACACGATCATCTCAGGATCAAATCAAGCTTGGCATAAACAATACCATAGTAATCATTAAATGACCACAGGGAGCTTGATCTTTACCCATGATTCTCGCACAACATCACGAATATCCAAGAGCTCTGTATCCTCGATACCACGGTGATCATCTCATGATCATGAACGGAACCACTCTTGGTTGAACGGGTTACCTTGGAACCAAACGGTGATCTTTCTGGCGATCACAACCATGACCAACACTTGGTCTCAAACGGTGATCCTTCCGGCGATCAAAACCATGACCAACACTTGGTCTCAAACGGTGATCTTTCTGGCGATCACAACCAACTTATCTCATCATCGAACCATGGTTGTTATCAATCAAGTTATTATTAATACTGTTGACCCACAGTGGGACCGACATGAACTGGGCCCTTATCCGCGGGCATGGCTATCGATAGATTTAATATACATTCTGCAGAGGTTAGTACACTGTACCCACACTACGGAACCCATGGCCTCGCACTCCCATTCGGATGGACCAACGGCGTTCCGACAAAACCGTCCTACTACCATGACACTCTCTCGGCCACTCTGATCAACTCCCCTTTGGGCTAAGTCATGGGTGGCCCCGTGCCTACCAAAGACACCAACGACCACCGTCGTGGAAAAACATAAACGGTCCCAAATGGGGACAAGGATCCAGAACAAGAACAATGGGCACACAAGGCTTATGTCCGCCTACCTGATCAAGGTAGCGCGCGCCCATAACCTTCCCTTGTTGGAGGCACCAGCGAGAGGCACGACAATAGACCCAGTTAGGACCTTCCCATAAAGGTAAGCGTGGTTGCACTGGTCAGCTCGATATGGTGGCACCATGACTCAGCCAACAGTTGTTCAAGTTCAATTTAATCTGGTTAAACCTGAATGCAATATGCTGAGCCATGATAAAATAACTTGATGCAATTACAATGCATGAGCACGATATCAACATAAGCACGGGATGCAACATAACTATCCACCATATCAACAATGAATCATCTCCAACTGAGCATAGCATAATGACGAGCACGAATATCACAAGTACAACACTACTCATAGCATAACATGACCACTAGCATCAACCATAAATACCATGCATGAATTCATCAATAACATTACCAAGTAAACACTTAACCAACTAACAGCAAAGGAACAATGCATATTACAGGTACACGGTAATAGATGGTAGTCATGCCTCAAAGAACATGACCAACCCAACACGTACTACTATCAAGAAGGACCAATATGAAAGTAATACTAGTAGGTAGAACATGATAACAGAGTGCAAGAAACATAGCATGACGATAATCACCGATCCACAAGCATGACCGAAACAACGACAACAGTAGCAAAACAAACATATAGTTATTAAATATTCAATTTGAGAACCAATGCTACTACATGTCTATCATGCAAATGGTGGTTGTGGCTTTCCTGGGGATGAAGAAAGCACTGGGGAGAAGTGCAGTGAAGCCGCGGAAAGATTTGCCGAAAACAGCTCTCTCTCGGAGGGGCTGCTTACGTGAAAGGGCAACAAGGTCATTTCCAGTATGTTGACACATAATGAAAATGATACCAACAGAACGGGTTCGACAAAATGAAGAAGTGGGCTTTGGATTCACCTCAAACGGAGTTGCGAGCAAAAAGTTATAGCCCGACGAAGTCCAGGGAGCAATCTGTAAAAGAATCTCTACAAACAGGCCCTTGGCTGGAAAAATAGAAAGTGCAATACTTAGAATATGTTTACTTAGAGAGGAAACATACTTTCGGCCAAGGAAGGAAGGAAAGGCGCTTTCTAACCTGGAAAACGTATATAGGAGAATACGTTTCCACTTAACCCAGTCAGCAGTGGCGGGGCCGGCATTGGAGTCGCTGACATGCGGGTCCCACAGGGGTGGGGCCCGTCACTTATCCACGTGGGCTGGCCAGGTCAATGCCCCAAAGGCTGATGCACAGGGGCCCGCAGTGGAGTGGGGCCCGCCTGGTCGGGTCAACATCTTCTTCCTCCCGCTCGCTCGCTGCACAGGGGGGAGGCGCGCGCTGTGAGCGGCCGTCCAGCTGGCTCCGGCCACCTCTCGCGGTGCTCGGCACACCGGTGAGCTCGGGGAAGAGAGGAGCATCCATTCACGGGATGCATGGGCTCCGAGAGGGACCAAAACAACGGCGGCGAGGGCTGTGGCGGAGGAGGGATTCGGGTGGAGACGGGGTTCCGGCCATAGTGGCTCCGGCGAAGGGGAGAGGATGCCGGAGTGGTGGTGGTCTATTGGTGGTGGTAGGAGCGAGGGAGGGGCTCGGGATCACTCCAATTTAGGAGGACCGAGGCGACAGCCATGGCGATAGAGGGAGGGCAGGAGAGCTTCTCGAGCTCGAGTGAGAGGCTGGGGAGGGGTAGTGGAGTGAGGAGAGGAGGCTCTATATATAGCTCGAGCTCGGGTGTCGCCGCGGGGATCCGGCCAACATTTTGGCGACGGCCAGCGATCACGGGGAGGCGCGGGATCGCGACGAAGGGGGAGTGGACGAGCGATGGTGGTGCGCAGTGCAGGAGGAGCCGAGGGCGCAGAGGGGAAACGAACACGGCTCCATTAGTGCTCGGTCTGCCATAGTGTGCCCGTGGGCGCGCGGCGATGAACACTGATGGAGGGGCTTATGGAGGGGGAAGTGGCTCCAGGAGGACGACGACGACGCGGGTAACCCACTAGACAGGCTCGTGCTCGCTGAGACGCCGAGCAAAGAAGGGGTCCGAGCAAGAAGACGCTCTAGACGCGGCCGGTGCGTGCCAAAACAGTGGTCACCGCATGCACTGGTGCACAGAGTGCCACGAGATATGCCAAACGATGTCTGGGGGTTAGTCCTTCCAGGGGAGGTTGCAACTGAGATGGTAGCTCAGTGAAAATCGCTTTGGTTAAATGGTAATCTACCTCTGAAGTTTACTGCAGTAAACTTGAACGTGCACTGCTGGTCCGCAGTAACTTGGTTGGGTCCAAAAGGTTTGTCTGGGGTTATTAGCTTAGGAAGGACTATAATCCTGGAGGTTTTGGAGCATAATGGAGCACAAACTAATATAGTTGCTTTGTAACTCACATTATGGTCCGGAAACAAGGTTAGGATGATGCACTCACATGAAGCATCAACTTGAGCTGAAATTTGGTAAGGCCTAATGTTTTGATCATAGTAAGAATGTGTAAAAATTTCATACCAATTGGATTCACCAAAATGGTACTTCCTTCACAGCTATCTTCACTAACTAGAATCTTGCAAAAATTCTAGAGGAGTATTGGCTTGATGAATTGATCCTAAATTTGGTGGAGAGAGGTTTTATCGTCATGAGAATTCTCCGGAAAATTTTCAGGCAAAGTGAAGCAATATAAAATGTAGTTGCTTCACCATCTGAAAATATTGCCAGAATCAAATATTTGGTCCTGTGCTCACATAGGTGATTGGATGGGGCTGAAATTTTTAGGATGGCAATGATATGAGCACATTAAGGAGTTTGCAAAATTCCAACTCATTTGGATAATTCTATCTAGCACTTCCTTCACAAAGGCTTCCCTGAGACAGGAACTTTGAAAAATCACTGAGGAAGTTTGGCTAGGCAACTAAAGTTGAATTTTGGCACAGGTCAATTATTTTGACAGGAAAAGATGTCCCAGAAGTTTGGGGTCAAATTGGAAAATATAAATAGCACTTGCTTCACAACATGCCATTTAGGATATAATTGGAAATGAATTTATTGAGAATGATGAGAAACATGACCAATGAAATATTTTTCCATATTTGAGGAAGATATGACCGAAAAAATTTATAAGAATTATTTGGGGATTTTTGGATGGTCAGAAATATAGGTTGCTTCACAACGTAGGGCAGGTAGGTTATTCCTTTAATAGAAAAAAGGAATATTCCTGAGAAAAAGAAATTAGGGTTTGGTCAAGCAGTGGAGTGACATGATCTTGGCAAGGTTTTTAGGATCATGAGTCACTTTGGAGAGGAAATGAAGGTGATTTCCCAGGTGACAAGGCCACAGAACCACTCCAAAAAGGAAAACAGAGCAAAAACCAATAAATCAAAAAGAAAAAGAAAAGGGCCAAAAGCCAGGTTGTTACAATAGGAAAGTAAGATGCGGATGGACTCAAGTCTAGCAATGGGGGCATATGTCTCACCTAGTCCATACCTTCTACTTGAGTGTAGCCTTGGGCGACGAGACGTGCTTTGTTACGGACGACTTGACCATCTTTGTCTTGCTTGTTGCGAAACACCCATTTGGTACCAATGATGTTGTGGTTGTTGTCGGGCTTCTCGACCAATGTCCACACTTGATTTCTCTCAAATTTGTGTACTTCTTCATGCATGGCATTTATCCAATCCAGATCTTCCAATGCTTCTTCAACCTTCATAGGTTCAATGCTAGATATGGATGAATAATGTTCACAAAAATTAGCCAAACGAGATTTAGAGCGAGTGATTCTCCCGATTTGGATATCATTGTAGATTTGCTCGACGGGATGGTCTCTGGCGACTCTTGCTCGAACTCGTGAGAGCTTTTATTTTTGTTCAGGGTGGAACATCGTCTTCATCATCTTGTCCTTCTTCATTGTTGATGTTGTCATTTCCTTGTCGTGGTGGAGAAGGGGGTTGACGAGATTCATCTTGGTGTACTTCCTCGTTTTCTTCGTCTTGGTGTGTCCCACTTGTGGATGCTTCCATATTAACTCTTGGTTCACCTTGTCATGAGGTAGAAGCTTCCACTTGGACGGACGAGGTACTCTCCTTCACCTACGTTGGACGGATCTTGCCAATAGACAAGTCTTGGATTGCTTCCGAAGGATCTTTATCTCATACATCAATTGGAAATTGCTCTACTTGCGAGCCGTTAGATTCATCAAGCTTCACATCTACTGTCTCTTCAACCTTTCGGGTGAAATTGTTGTAGACACGGTAAGTGTGAGAGTTTGAGCCATAACCAAGTAGGAAACCTTCATGAGATTTAGGGGCAAATTTTGAACGACGATGCTTATCAAGAATGTAGCACTTTGAGCCGAATACTCGAAAGTATCCAACTTGGGGTTTGTTACCGGTGAGGAGCTCGTATGCCGTCTTACCGAGTAGCTTGTGAAGATAGAAGCGATTTGTTGCATGCCAAGCTGTCTCAACTGCTTCCGCCCAAAAGTGTTTTGGAGTCTTGTACTCATCAAGCATCATTCTTGCCATCTCAATAAGAGTTCGGTTCTTCCTCTCAACAAATCCATTTTGTTGAGGCGTGTACGTAGCTGAGAACTCATGTGAAATCCCTTCTTCGTCAAGAAATGTATCAACATTTGCGTTCTTGAACTCTGTTCCGTTGTCGTCGTGAACCTTCTTGATCTTCACTTCAAATTGATTTTGGGCCTTCCCAGCGAAGTTTTTGAAGATCTTTTGGACCTGCGATTTATCATCAAGAAAGAACACCCACATAAATCTTGAAAAATCATCGACTATGACTACACCAAATGAGTTACCACCGAGACTCTTGTAGGCATTGGGACCAAAGAGATCCATGTGAAGTAGGTCGAGCGGTCTTCTCATGGTCATGATGTTCTTCACGGGGTGGCTTCCTCCAACTTGTTTTCCTGCTTGACAAGCTAAGTCTATCCTTGTCAAATATAACATCTTTTACTCCAAGGATATGATCACCTTTAATAAGCTTATCAAGATTTCTCATGCCCGCTAGACCTAACCTTCTATGCCACAACCATCCTTTTGAGGATTTAGCAATTAGGCAAGTTCTAGGTTGAGCCTTTCTAGTGGAATCAACAATATATAGATCACCTCTACGTGTACCAGTAAAGACCATTTTATAATTATCTCTATGAAACACTTGGCAATTGATAACCCACAAGTATAAGTGATCAATTGTAGCCTCTTTCGATAGGTAAGAGTGTCGAACCCAACGAGTAGCTAAAGGTAGAACAGATATTCCCTCAAGTTCTATCGACCACCGATACAACTCTACGCACGCTTAACGTTCTCTTTACCTAGAACAAGTATGAAACTAGAAGTACTTTGTAGGTGTTGTTGGATAGGTTTGCAAGATAATAAAGATTACGTAAATAAAAAGTAGGGGCTGTTTAGGTAAAGACACAACTAAGTTAGTTTTAGTAAAGAGCATTTCGTTATGAGAAAGTTATTAGTCCCTAGGCAATCTATAACTAGACCGGGTAATCATTATTGCAATTTTATATGATGGAGAGGCATAAGCTAACATACTTTCTCTACTTGGATCATATGCACTTATGATTGGAACTCCAGCAAGCATCCGCAACTACTAAAGATCATTAAGGTAAAACCCAACCATAGCATTAAAGTATCAAGTCCTCTTTATCCCATACGCAAACAACCTCCATACTCGGGTCTGTGCTTCTGTCACTCACGCCACCCACCATAAGCAAATCATGAACATATTGCAAACCCTACAACAGGAATCCCTCACGCTTGCGCGACACGGAGAGCACTATAGGACAACATCAATAATAAAACATGGAACTCAAACCAATCACGATCATCAAATAACCCATAGGACAAAAGGGATCTACTCAAACATCATAGGATAGCCATACATCATTGGGAAATAATATATAGCGTTGAGCACCATGTTTAAGTAGATATTACAGAGGGTAAGAGAGATGTTACACCGCTGCATAGAGGGGGGAGAGTTGGTGATGATGGCGGTGAAGTTGTTGGTGAAGACTGCGGTGATGATGGTGGCCCCCGGCGGCGTTCCGGTGACACCGGAAGCGAGGGGGAGAGAGCCCCCCTCCTTATTCTTCCTTGACCTCCTCCCTAGATGGGAGAAGGGCTTCCCCTCTAGTCCATGGCCTCCATGGCGTGGGAGGGGCGAGAGCCCCTCCAAGATTGGATCTGTCTCTCTGTCTCTCTCTGTTTCCGCGTTCTTAGATGCTGTCCTTTCACCGTTTCTTATATTCCCGGAGATCCGTAACTCTGATTGGGCTGAAATTTTAACACGATCTCTATCCGGATATTAGCTTTCTTGCGGCTAAAGAAGGGCATCAACCGCCTTACGGGGTGGCTACGAGGGTCAGGGGCGCGCCCCCTGCCTCGTGGCCCCCTCGGGCATCGTCTCGCATGGATTTTTCTTCCCAAAAATCACATATATTCCAACAAAAAATCTCCGTCAGTTTTATCCCATTTGGACTCCGTTTGATATGGATTTACTACAAAACAAAAAACATGCAACAAACAGGAACTGGCACTAGGCACTGGATCAATATGTTAGTCCCAAAAATAGTATAAAAAGTTGCCAAAAGAATATGAAAGTTGTAGAATATTGGCATGGAACAATCAAAACTTATAGATACAACAGAGACGTATCAGCATCCCCAAGCTTAATTCCTTCTCGTCCTCAAGTAGGTAAATGATAAAAAAGATAATTTTTGATGTGGAATGCTACCTAGCATAATCTTGATCATGTAATCTAATCATGGCATGAATATTAAGACACGAGTGATTCAAAGAAATAGTCTATCATTTGACAGAAAAACAATAATACTTCAAGCCTACTAATAAAGCAATCATGTCTTTTCAAAATAACATGGCCAAAGAAAGTTATCCCTACAAAATCATATAGTCTGGCTATGCTCCATCTTCACCACACAAAATATTCACATCATGCACAACCCCGATGACAAGCCAAGCAATTGTTTCATACTTTTGACGTTCTCAAACCTTTTCAACTTTCACGCAATACATGAGCGTGAGCCATGGACATAGCACTATTGGTGGAATAGAATGGTGGTTGTGGAGAAGACAAAAAGGAGAAGATAGTCTCACATCAACTAGGCGTATCAACGGGCTATGGAGATGCCCATCAATAGATATCAATGTGAGTGAGTAGGGATTGCCATGCAACGGATGCACTAAGTGCTATAAGTGTATGAAAGCTCAGACTGGAAACTAAGTGGGTGTGCATCCAACTTGCTTGCTCATGAAGACCTCGGGCATTTGAGGAAGCCCATCATCGGAATATACAAGCCAAGTTCTATAATGAAAATTCCCACTAGTATATGAAAGTGATAACTCAAGAGACTCTCTATATGAAGAACATGGTGCTACTCTGAAGCACAAGTGTGGTAAAAGGATAATAACATTACCCCTTCTCTCTTTTTCTCTCATTTTTTGGGGCCTTCTCTTTTTTTGGCCTTTCTCTCTTTTTTTCTTTTTTTTATTTTTTTTTTTTTTTTCGTCTTGAGTCTCATCCCGACTTGTGGGGGAATCATAGTCTCCATCATCCTTTCCTCACTGGGACAATGCTCTAATAATGATGATCATCACACTTTTATTTACTTACAACTCAATATTACAACTCGATACTAGAACAAAGATATGACTCTATATGAATGCTGATAACCCACAAGTATAGGGGATCACAACCGTTTTTGAGGGTAGAGTATTCAACCCAAAATTAGTGATTCGATACAAGGGGAGCCAAATAATATTCTCAAGTATTAGCAGCTGAGTTGTCAATTCAACCACACCTGGAAACTTAATATCTGCAACAAAGTATTTAGTTGCAAAGTAATATGATAGTAGTGGTAACGGTAGCAAAAGGTAATGATAACAAAAGTAATGTTTTTGGTATTTTGTAGTGATTGTAACAATAGCAACGGAAAAGTAAATAAGAGGAGAACAATATATGGAAAGCTCGTAGGCAATGGATCGGTGATAGAGAATTATGTCGGATGCGGTTCATCATGTAACAGTCATAACCTAGGGTGACATAGAACTAGCTCCAATTCATCAATGTAATGTAGGCATGTATTGCGAATATAGTCATACGTGCTTATGGAAAAGAACTTGCATGACATCCTTTGTCCTACCCTCCCGTGGCAGCGGGGTCCTAGCAGAAACTAAGGGATATTAAGGCCTCCTTTTAATAGAGTATCGGACCAAAGCATTAACACATAGTGAATACATGAACTCCTCAAACTACGATCATCATCGGTAAGTATCCCGATTATTGTCACTTCGGGTTAATGGATCATAACACATAATAGGTGACTATAGACTTGCAAGATAGGATCAACAACTCTCATATATTGATGAAAACATAAGAGGTTCAGATCTGAAATCATGGAACTCGGGCCCTAGTGACAAGCATTAAGCATAGCAAAGTCATAGCAACATCAATCTCAAAACATAGTGGATACTAGGGATCAAACCCTAACAAAACTAACTCGATTACATGATAAATCTCATCCAACCCATCACCGTCCAGCAAGCCTATGATGGAATTACTCACGCACGGCGGTGAGCATCATGAAATTGGTGATGGAGGAAGGTTGATGATGATGATGGCGACGAATTCCCCTCTACGGAGCCCCGAACGGACTCCAGATTAGCCCCCGGGAGGTTTTAGGGCTTGGCGGCGGCTCAGTATCGTAAAACGCGATGAATCCTTTTCCCTGATTTTTTCTCCCCGAAAGCAAATATATAGAGTTGGAGTTAAGGTCTGGCCACCGGAGGGCCATTAGGGGGGCCACGAGGTAGGGGGGGGGGGGGGGGGGGCAGGCGCGCCCCCCACCCTCGTGGGTAGGGTGTGGGCCCCTTGGTCTTCATCTTACCAAGGCCAACCACCGTACCCTTTGAGTTGTCATCAAAAGTGACATACTTTCGAGGGCCGTCGTTTTCATCAAGCTCACGAAACATATCTTTGTCTCTGGTCATATGATCGGAACATCCACTATCAAGGACCCATTCCTTTCCTCTAGCCATGTAGCCACGAAGATTAGCCATAAGACCAAAGTGTCTCATAGAATCATCGATATCAAAGTCTCCACTATCAAGGACCCATTCCTTTCCTCTAGCCATGTAGCCACGAAGATTAGCCATAAGACCAAAGTGTCTCATAGAATCATCGATATCAAAGTCACTACCATCATCCTCGTCATAGTATCCATGTTCAACGTCGTCTTGTGATGGATCAATTCCTAGAGAGGGAAATTCATTAGATAAATGGTCATCACATTAGTCATCTTTATGAATTCTAATGCTTCGGAGATGATATTGCTAATGATTCCAACATCTCCTTTGGCACTCGTAAGATTAGTAAGCTCAAATAGACAATGACCAAATTTGGGATCATTAGAACTCATCTTACTCAAGGCAATAGACTTATGAAGGATCTCATCTAAGTTTTTCAAGGAATAGTTTGGAAATCGTTCCTCAAGGAATCTCCATATGGTGTAGGCACAATCAAGAGCAGGCAAGATAGCAAGCAAGTTTCTAGGAAAACCTCTAGTGATTAAATTGATAGTTCTAAGATTACGGATCATGTTAATAGACTCATCAAGGGTAGGATGCAAAGGATCAACATGAGGAGCACAAGGGCTAGTAATGTACTTGTTCAAATGATGCTCATTGAAAATCTCAAGCATCTCAATTTTCCACTCATGAAAGTACTCTCCATCAAGAATATGCACTCTACATCTAAGACTCCCCAACGTAGACTCATCCATCTTCTTCCAAAGGTGTTTAAACCAAAGCAATGGAGACCAAACCTCTGATACCAATTGAAAGGATCGAGAAGAGGTGTCTAGAGGGGGGGGTGAATAGATTCTTAACAAGAGAAAGTTGCAATTTTTATTTTCTTCAAGTTAAGGTAGAGTTTTGGCACAAGTTTACACATTCACAATACATATCAAGCAAGAAGGACAAGAGTATATCAGAAGCGGAAAGTAAAGCATGCAATTTGCAAGAATGTAAAGGGATGGGATTGGAGTGTGCAAACACAATTGGAGACACGGAGATTTTTGGCATGGTTCTGATAGGTGGTGCTATCGTACATCCACGTTGATGGACACTTCAACCCACGAAGGGTAATGGTTGCGCGAGTCCACAGAGGGCTCCACCCACGAAGGGTCCATGATGAAGCAACCTTGTCTATCCCACCGTGGCCATCGCCCACGAAGGACTTGCCTCACTAGGGTAGATCTTCACGAAGTGGGCGATCTCCTTGCCCGTACAAACTCCTTGGTTCAACTCCACAATCTTGACAGAGGCTCCCAAGTGACACCTAACCAATCTAGGAGACACCACTCTCCAAAAGGTAATATATGGTGTGTTGATGATGAACTCCTCACTCTTGTGCTTCAAATGATAGTCTCCCCAACACTCAACTCTCTCTCACTGATTTGGATTTGGTGGAATGATGATTTGAGTGGAAAGCAACTTGGAGATGGCTGGAGATCAAGATTTATGTGGTTGGAGTGGAAGATGTTGATCTCAACACAAGTGTAGGTGGTTCTCTCTCAAAAATGTAAGTTGGAAGTGTAGGCATGTTCTGATGGCTCTCTCCATGAATGAAGAGTGGGTGGAGGGGTATATATAGCCTCCACACAAAATCTAACCGTTACACACAATTGACCAAACTCGGTGGGACCGAATCAGAAAACTCAGTCAGACCGATTCAGTTCATAATGTGACCGTTAGGCTTTTCGGTGGGACCGATGTGCTAGGGTTAGGGTAAAACCTCATCTCGGTTTGACCGATTACACAAAATCAATGGGACTGATTTGGGTAATAAGCAAAACAAAGAGTTGGTCAAGAAAACTCGGTGGGACCGATTGAATATCTCGGTGAGACCGAGATGATTGTAATAGGCAACAGAGAGTTTGCAAGCCCATCTCGGTGAGACCGAGATCCCATCGGTGTGACCGAATTGATTAGGGTTTGTGGCAATGACTATGTATAAAGAACTCAGTGGCGTCAGATGGAAAATTTCGGTGGGGTCAAGTTTAACTTTTGGTTTGGGACATATTGTTGAGGAACGTTGCAGAAAACAAAAAATTTCCTACGGTTTCACCAAGGCGTGGGGTGAGAGGCCCTCCTTCCCCCACTATATATAGGGAGCCTAGGGGGGCTCCGGCCCTAGGAGATGCAATCTCCTAGGGGGGGCGGCGGCCAAGGGAGGAATCCCTCCTCCCCAAGGCACCTAGGAGGTGCCTTCCCCCTTTAGAACTCTTCCTTTCTTGATCTCTTGGCGCATGGGCCTCTTGGGGCTGGTGCCCTTGGCCCATACAGGCCAAGGCGCACACCCCTACAGCCCATGTGCCCCCCCGGGGCAGGTGGCCCCACCCGGTGGACCCCCGGGACCCTTCCGGTGGTCCCGGTACAATACTGGTGACCCCGAAACTTGTCCCGATGCCCGAAATAGCACTTCCTATATATAATTCTTTACATCCGGACCATTCCGGAACTCCTCGTGACGTCCGGGATCTCATCCGGGACTCCGAACAACATTCGGGTTACTGCATATACATATCCCTACAACCCTAGCATCACCGAACCTTAAGTGTGTAGACCCTACAGGTTCGGGAGACATGTAGACATGACCGAGATGACTCTCCGGCCAATAACCAACAGCGGGATCTGGATACCCATGTTGGCTCCCACATGCTCCTCAATGATCTCATGGGATGAACCACGATGTCGAGGATTCAATCAATCCCGCATACAATTCCCTTCGTCAATCGGTATGTTACTTGCCCGAGATCCGATCGTCGGTATCCCAATACCTCGTTCAATCTCGTTATCGGCAAGTCACTTTACTCGTACCGTAATGCATGATCCCGTAACACGACACTTGGTCACTTTGAGCTCATTATGATGATGCATTACCGAGTGGGCCCAGTGATACCTCTCCATCATATGGAGTGACAAATCCCAATCTTGATCCGTGTCAACCCAACAGTCACTTTCAGAGATACCCGTAGTATACCTTTATAGTCACCCAGTTACGTTGTGACGTTTGGTACACCCAAAGCACTCCTACGGTATCCGGGAGTTACACGATCTCATGGTCTAAGGAAAAGATACTTGACATTGGAAAACTCTAGCAAACGAACTATACGATCTTGTGCTATGTTTAGGATTGGGTCTTGTCCATCACATCATTCTCCTAATGATGTGATCTCGGTATCAATGACATCCAATGTCCATAGTCAGGAAACCATGACTATCTGTTGATCAACGAGCTAGTCAACTACAGGCTTACTAGGGACATGTTGGTGTCTATTATTCACACATGTATTACGATTTCCGGATAACACAATTATAGCATGAATAAAGACAATTATCATGAACAAGGAAATATAATAATAATGCTTTGATTATTGCCTCTAGGGCATATTTCCAATAGTCTCCCACTTGCACTAGAGTCAATAATCTAGTTACATTGTGATGAATCGAACACCCATGGAATTCTGGTGTTGATCATGTTTTGCTCTAGGGAGAGGTTTAGTCAACGGATCTGCTACATTCAGGTCCGTATGTACTTTACAAATATCTATGTCTCCATCTTGAACATTTTCACGAATGGAGTTGAAGCGACGCTTGATGTGCCTTGTATTCTTGTGAAACCTGGGCTCCTTGGCAAGTGCAATAGCTCCAGTGTTGTCACAGAAGAGTTTGATTGGCCCCGACGCATTGGGTATGACTCCTAGGTCGGTGATGAACTCCTTCACCCAAATTGCTTCATGCGCTGCCTCCGAGGCTGCCATGTACTCTGCTTCACATGTAGATCCCGCCACGACGCTCTGTTTGCAACTGCACCAGCTTACTGCCCCACCATTCAAAATATACATGTATCCGGTTTGTGACTTTGAGTCATCCAGATCTGTGTCGAAGCTAGCATCAACGTAACCCTTTACGACGAGCTCTTCGTCACCTCCATAGACGAGAAACATTTCATTAGTCCTTTTCAGGTACTTCAGGATATTCTTGACCGCTGTCCAGTGTTGCTTGCCGGGATTACTTTGGTACCTACCTACCAAACTTACGGCAAGGTTTACATCAGGTCTGGTACACAGCATGGCATACATAATAGAACCTATGGTTGAGGCATAGGGGATGACACTCATCTCTTCTATATCTTCTGTCGTGGTCGGACATTGAGCTGAGCTCAATTTCACACCTTGCAACACAGGAAAGAACCCCTTCTTAGACTGATCCATATTGAACTTCTTCAATATCTTATCAAGGTATGTGCTTTGTGAAAGACCTATGAGGCGTCTTGATCTGTCTCTATAGATCTTGATGCCTAATATATAAGCAGCTTCTCCAAGGTCCTTCATTGAAAAACTCTTATTCAAGTAGGCCTTAATGCTGTCCAAAAGCTCTATATCATTTCCCATCAAAAGTATGTCATCTACATATAATATGAGAAATGCTACAGAGCTCCCACTCACTTTCTTGTAAACACAGGCTTCTACATAAGTCTGCATAAACCCAAACGCTTTGATCATCTCATCAAAGCGAATGTTCCAACTCCGAGATGCTTGCACCAGCCCATAAATCGAGCGTTGGAGCTTGCACACCTTGTCAGCATACTTAGGATCGACAAAACCTTCTGGCTGCATCATATACAATTCTTCCTTAAGGAAACCATTAAGGAATGCCGTTTTGATGTCCATTTGCCATATTTCATAATCATAGAATGCGGCAATTGCTAACATGATTCGGACGGACTTCAGCTTCGCTACCGGTGAGAAAGTCTCATCGTAGTCAATCCCTTGAACTTGTCGATAACCCTTAGCGACAAGCCGAGCTTTATAGATGGTCACATTACCATCCGCGTCTGTCTTCTTCTTAAAGATCCATTTATTTTCTATGGCTCGCCGCTCTACGGGCAAGTCAGTCAAAGTCCATAGTTCGTTTTCATACATGGATCCTATCTCGGATTTCATGGCTTCCAGCCATTTGTTGGAATCCGGGCCCGCCATCGCTTCTTCATAGTTTGAAGGCTCACCATTGTCTAACAACATGATTTCCAAGACAGGGTTGCCGTACCACTCTGGTGCGGAACGTGTCCTTGTGGACCTTCGAATTTCAGTAGGAGCTTGATCAGAAGTATCTTGATCATCATCATTAACTTCCTCTCTAGTCGGTGCAGGCACCTCAGGAACATTTTCTTGAGCTGCGCCATTTTCCGGTTCAAGAGGTAATACTTCATCAAGGTCTACTTTCCTCCCACTTACTTCTTTCGAGAGAAACTCCTTCTCTAGAAAGGATCCATTCTTGGCAACAAAGATCTTGCCTTCAGATCTGAGGTAGAAGCTATACCCAATAGTTTCTTTAGGGTATCCTATGAAGATGCATTTTTCCGACTTGGGTTCGAGCTTTTCAGGTTGAAGTTTCTTGACATAAGCATCGCATCCCCAAACTTTTAGAAACGACAGCTTAGGTTTCTTCCCAAACCATAATTCATACGGTGTCGTCTCAACGGATTTCGACGGAGCCCTATTTAAAGTGAATGCGGCAGTCTCTAAAGCATAGCCCCAAAAAGATAGCGGTAAATCGGTAAGAGACATCATAGATCGCACCATATCTAATAGAGTGCGATTACGACGTTCGGACACACCATTACGCTGAGGTGTTCCAGGCGGCGTGAGTTGTGAAACTATTCCACATTTTCTTAAGTGTGTGCCAAACTCGTGACTCAAGTATTCTCCTCCACGATCCGATCGTAGGAACTTGATTTTCCTGTCACGTTGATTCTCAACCTCACTCTGAAATTCCTTGAACTTTTCAAAGGTTTCAGACTTGTGTTTCATTAAGTAGACATACCCATATCTACTCAAGTCATCAGTGAGGGTGAGAGCATAACGATAGCCACCGCGAGCCTCAACGCTCATTGGACCGCACACATCAGTATGTATGATTTCCAATAAGTTGGTTGCTCGCTCCATTGTTCCTGAGAACGGAGTCTTGGTCATTTTACCCATGAGGCATGGTTCGCACGTGTCAAATGATTCGTAATCAAGAGACTCTAAAAGTCCATCTGCATGGAGCTTCTTCATGCGTTTGACACCTATGTGACCAAGGCGGCAGTGCCACAAGTAGGTGGGACTATCATTATCAATCTTACATCTTTTGGTATTCACACTATGAATATGTGTAGCATTACGCTCGAGATTCATTAAGAATAAACCATTCACCATCGGAGCATGACCATAAAACATATCTCTCATATAAATAGAACAACCATTATTCTCGGATTTAAATGAGTAGCCATCTCGTATTAAACGAGATCCTGATACAATGTTCATGCTCAAACTTGGCACTAAATAACAATTACTGAGGTTCAAAACTAATCCCGTAGGTAAATGTAGAGGTAGCGTGCCGACGGCGATCACATCGACCTTGGAACCATTCCGATGCGCATCGTCACCTCGTCCTTCGCCAGTCTCCGCTTATTCCGCAGCTCCTACTTTGAGTTACAAATGTGAGCAACTGCACCGGTATCAAATACCCAGGAGCTACTACGAGTACTGGTAAGGTACACATCAATTACATGTATATCACATATACCTTTCGTTTTGCCGGCCTTCTTGTCTGCTAAGTATTTGGGGCAGTTCCGCTTCCAGTGACCACTTTCCTTGCAATAAAAGCACTCAGTCTCGGGCTTGGGTCCATTCTTTGGCTTCTTCCCGGCAGCTTGTTTGCCGGGCGCGGCAACTCCCTTGCCGTCCTTCTTGAAGGCTTTCTTACCCTTGCCCTTCTTGAACTTAGTGGTTTTATTCACCATCAACACTTGATGTTCCTTTTTGACTTCTACCTCTGCTGATTTCAGCATTGCAAATACTTCAGGAATGGTCTTTTCCATCCCCTGCATATTGAAGTTCATCACAAAGCTCTTGTAGCTCAGTGGAAGCGACTGAAGGATTCTGTCAATGACCGTGTCATCCGGGAGACTAACTCCCAGCTGAGTCAAGCGGTTATGCAACCCAGACATAGTGAGTATGTGCTCACTGACAGAACTGTTTTCCTCCATCTTACAGCTGAAGAATTTGTCGGAGACTTCATATCTCTCGACCCAGGCATGAGCTTGGAAAACCATTTTCAGCTCTTCGAACATCTCATATGCTCCGTGTCTCTCAAAACGCTTTTGGAGCCCCGGCTCTAAGCTGCAAAGCATGCCGCACTGAACGAGGGAGTAGTCATCGCTACGTGCCTGCCAAGCGTTCATAACGTCTTGTTCTGCAGGGAGAACAGGTGCGTCACCCAGCGGTGCTTGTAGGACATAATCTTTCTTGGCAGCTATGAGGATGATCCTCAAGTTCCGGACCCAGTCCGTGTAGTTGCTGCCATCGTCTTTCAGCTTGGTTTTCTCTAGGAACGCATTGAAGTTGAGGACTATGTTGGCCATTTGATCTGCAAGACATATTGTAAAAATTTTAGACTAAGTTCATGATAATTAAGTTCATCTAATCAAATTATTCAATGAACTCCCACTTAGATAGACATCCCTCCTGTAATCTAAGTATAACATGATCCGAGTTAACTAGGCCGTGTCTGATCATCACGTGAGACGGACTAGTCAACATCGGTGAACATCTTCATGTTGATCGTATCTTCTATACGACTCATGCTCGACCTTTCGGTCTTCTGTGTTCCGAGGCCATGTCTGTACATGCTAGGCTCGTCAAGTCAACCTAAGTGTTTGCATGTGTAAATCTGTCTTACACCCGTTGTATGTGAATGTTGGAATCTATCACACCCGATCATCACGTGGTGCTTCCAAACAACGAACTGTCGCAACGGTGCACAGTTTGGGGGAACACTTTCTTGAAATTATTATGAGGGATCATCTTCTTTACTACCGTCGTTCTAAGCAAACAAGATGTACAAAACATGATAAACATCACACGCAATCAAATAATAATAGTGACATGATATGGCCAATATCACATAGCTCCTTTGATCTCCATCTTGGGGCTCCATGATCATCTTGTCACCGTCATGACACCATGATCTCCATCATCATGATCCATGAAGTTGCTCGCCAACTATTACTTCTACTACTACGGCTAACGCGTTTAGCAATAAAGTAAAGTAATTTACATGGCATTTCTCAATGACACGCAGGTCATACAAAAATAAAGACAACTCCTATGGCTCCTGCCGGTTGTCATACTCATCGACATGCAAGTCGTGATTCCTATTACAATAGCATGAACATCTCATACATCACATATATTTCATTCATCATTCATCACAACTTTGGCCATATCATATCACAAAGCACTTGCTGCAAAAACAAGTTAGACGTCCTCTAATTGTTGTTGCAAGTTTTACGTGGCTGAAAAAGGGCTCTAGCAAGAACGTTTTCTTACCTACGTTAAAGCCACAACGTGATTTGTCAACTTCTATTTACCCTTCATAAGGACCCTTTTCATCGAATCTGCTCCAACTTCTATGTACGCTTACGTGTAAGGTTGGTCTGGGCCGCTTCATCCCACAATACCGTTGAAGCAAGATAAGACTAGTAGCGGCAAGAAAGTTGACAACATCAACGCCCACAACAAATTGTGTTCTACTCCTGCAAGAGAACTACGCATAGACCTAGCTCTGATACCACTGTTGAGGAACGTTGCAGAAAACAAAAAATTTCCTACGGTTTCACCAAGATCCATCTAGGAGTTCATCTAGCAACGAGTGATTGGATTGCATTTACATACCTTTGTAGATCATGCACGGAAGCGTTCAAAGAACGGGGATGAGGAAGTCGTACTCGACGTGATCCAAATCACCGGAGATCCTAGCGCCGAACGGACGGCACCTCCGTGTTCAACACACGTACGGTCAGCGTGACGTCTCCTCCTTCTTGATCCAGCAAGGGGGAAGGAGAGGTTGAGGAAGATGGCTCCAGCAGCAGCACGATGGCGTGGTGGTGATGGAGCTGCAGTACTCCGGCAGGGCTTCGCCAAGCACTATGGAGGAGGAGGATGTGTTGGAGAGGGAGAGGGAGGCACCAAAGGCGTGGGGTGAGAGGCCCTCCTTCCCCCACTATATATAGGGAGCCTAGGGGGGGGGCGCCGGCCCTAGGAGTTGCAATCTCCTAGGGGGGCGGCGGCCAAGGGAGGAATCCCTCCTCCCCAAGGCACCTAGGAGGTGCCTTCCCCCTTTAGGACTCTTCCTTTCTTGATCTCTTGGCGCATGGGCCTCTTGGGGCTGGTGCCCTTGGCCCATACAGGCAAAGGCGCACACCCCTACAGCCCATGTGGCCCCCGGGGCAGGTGGCCCCACCCGGTGGACCCCCGGGACCCTTCCGGTGGTCCCGGTACAATACCAGTGACCCCGAAACTTGTCCCGATGCCCGAAATAGCACTTCCTATATATAATTCTTTACCTCCGGACCATTCCGGAACTCCTCGTGACGTCCGGGATCTCATCCGGGACTCCGAACAACATTCGGGTTACTGCATATACATATCCCTACAACCCTAGCATCACCGAACCTTAAGTGTGTAGACCCTACGGGTTCGGGAGACATGTAGACATGACCGAGACGATTGTCCGGCCAATAACCAACAGCGGGATCTGGATTCCCATGTTGGCTCCCACATGCTCCTCGATGATCTCATCGGATGAACCACGATGTCGAGGATTCAATCAATCCCGCATACAATTCCCTTCGTCAATCGGTATGTTACTTGCCCGAGTCCGATCGTCGGTATCCCGATACCTCGTTCAATCTCGTTACCGGCAAGTCACTTTACTCGTACCGTAATGCATGATCCCGTGACCAGACACTTGGTCACTTTGAGCTCATTATGATGATGCATTACCGAGTGGGCCCAGTGATACCTCTCCGTCATATGGAATGACAAATCACAGTCTTGATCCGTGTCAACCCAACAGTCACTTTCGGAGATACCCGTAGTACACCTTTATAGTCACCTAGTTACGTTGTGACTTTTGGTACACCCAAAGCACTCCTACGGTATCCGGGAGTTACACGATCTCATGGTCTAAGGAAAAGATACTTGACATTGGAAAACTCTAGCAAACGAACTATACGATCTTGTGCTATGTTTAGGATTGGGTCTTGTCCATCACATCATTCTCCTAATGATGTGATCTCGGTATAAATGACATCCAATGTCCATAGTCAGGAAACCATGACTATCTATTGATCAACGAGCTAGTCAACTAGAGGCTTACTAGGGACATGTTGGTGTCTATTATTCACACATGTATTACGATTTCCGGATAACACAATTATAGCATGAATAAAGACAATTATCATGAACAAGGAAATATAATAATAATGCTTTTATTATTGCCTCTAGGGCATATTTCCAACACATATGTGGATATGATAAAGTGGTTGAGGGGTTTGGAGCACATCACTAAGCACTTTGAGCAAGCAAGCCATTAAGCAGCACCTCATCCCTTTTTAATAGTATTGGCTTTCTTATGGACTCAATGTGATCTTGGATCACTAAAAACAAAATGTAGAGTCTTGAGCCAATCTTTTGTCCTTAGCATTTTGAAGGGGTTCCACATCTTCTTCTCCATGCCACTCCATCTATTGAACTTTTCTGAAATATACTAGATAAAACCATTAGTCCAACAAGAGATATGTTGACATTAATTACCAAAACCACCAGAGAGCACTTGTGCTTTCAGATGCCCATCATATTAGGACTAGTTTCATAACCAAAGAAAATTACCATGCTGTTTAGGAGTCCCAAAATAATATAAGTGAAGCATGAGATTGCATCCATTTCTTCAAAATAAAAACCACCGTCGTGCTCTAAAAGGATATAAGTGAAGCACTAGAGCAAATGACAAACTACTCCGAAAGATATAAGTGAAGATCAATGAGTAGTCGGATAATTGTGCAACTATGTGAAGACTCTCTCATATTTAAGAATTTCGGATCTTGGTATATTATTCAAAAAGCAAGCAAAACAAAACAAAATAAAATGATGCTCCAAGCAAAACACATATCATGTGGTAAATAAAAATAGAGCTCCAAGTAAAGTTACCGATGAACGAAGACAAAAGAGGGGATGCCATCCAGGGCATCCCCAAGCTTAGGCTCTTGGTTGTCCTTGAATATTACCTTGGGGTGCCTTGGGCATCCCCAAGCTTAGGCTCTTGTCACTCCTTACTACCCAAAACTTGAAAACTTCTCAACACAAAACTCAAGAGAAAACTTGTAAGCTCCATTAGTATAAGAAAATAAAATCACCACTTTTGGTACTGTTGGAACTCATTCTAAATTCATATTGGTGTAATATCTACTGTATTCCAACTTCTCTATGGTTCATACCCTCCGATACTACTCATAATTCATCAAAATAAGTAAACAACACATAGAAAACAGAATCTATCAAAAACAGAACAGTTTGTAGTAATCTGGAGGTTTCGAATTCTTCTGTAACTCCAAAAATTCTAAAACATTAGGATGACCAGGAAAATTTGTATAATGATCTACTGCAGTTGGAATTGGTATTTTATCGCTTTCTGGTAAAAAATGAAAATTATTTCCGTGAGCGCATACGTTCTGTTTTTATCAGCAAGATCAAACAATAATCACCCAAGAAGATCCTAAAGGCTTTACTTGGCACAAACACTAATTAAAACATAAAAGACACAATCATAACAGAGTCTAGATAGATTATTTTTTACTAAATAGGAACAAAAAGCAAGGAACAAAAATAAAGTTGGGTTGCCTCCCAACAAGCGGTATCGTTTAATGCCCCTAGCTAGGCATGATGATTTGGATGGTGCTCACATAAAAGATAAGAATTGAAACATAAAGAGAGCATCATGAAGAATATAACTAGAACATTTAAGTCTAACCCACTTCCTATGCATAGGGATTTTTTGAGTAAACAACATATGGGAACAATAATCAACTAGCATAGGAAGGCAAAACAAGCATAACTTTAAAACTTTAAGCACATAGAGAGGAAACTTGATATTATTGCAATTCCTACAAGCATATATTCTTCCCTCATAATAATTTTTAGTACCATCATGAATGAATTCAACAATATAAATATCACATAAAGCACTATTTTCATGATGCATAAGCATAGAATTTTTATTACTCTCCACATAAGAAAATTTCTTCTCATGAATAGTGGTGGGAGCAAACTCAACAAAATAACTATCATGTGAGGCATAATCCAATTGAAAACTAAATTCATGATGACAAGTTTCATGATTATCATTATTCTTAATATCATACAAGTCATCACAATAATCATCATACATAGCAACTTTGTTCTCATAATCAATTGGAACCTCTTTCGAAATAGTGGAATCATTACTAAATAAAGTCATGACCTCTCCAAATCCACTTTTAGAATTATCACAATAAGATTCAACATCCTCCAAAATAGTGGGATCATTACTTCCTAAAGTTGACACTCTTTCAAACCCACTTTCATCAATATAATCATCATAAATAGGAGGCATGCTATCATCATAATAAATTTGCTGATCAAAACTTGGGGGACAAAAAATAGCATCTTTGTCAAACATAGCATACCCAAGCTTGTGGCTTTGCATATCATTAGCATCATGGGTATTCAAAGAATTCATACTAACAACATTGTAATCATGCTCATCATCCAAAGATTTAGTGCCAAACATTTTAATACATTCTTCTTCTAACACTTTGGCACAATTATCGGAATCCTTATTTCACGAAAGACATTAAAAAGATGAAGCATATGAGGCAACCTTAATTCTATTTTTTTGTAGTTTTCTTTTATAGACTAAACTAGTGATAAAACAAGAAACTAAAAGATTAGATTGCAAGATCTAAAGATATACCTTAAAGCGCTAACCTCCCCCAGCAACGGCGCTAGAAAAGAGCTTGATGTCTACTACACAACCTTCTTCTTGTAGACGTTGTTGGGCCTCCAAGTGCAGAGGTTTGTAGGACAGTAGCAAATTTCCCTCAAGTGGATGACCTAAGGTTTATCAATCCGTGGGAGGCGTAGGATGAAGATGGTCTCTCTCAAACAACCCTGTAACCAAATAGCAAAGAGTCTCTTGTGTCCCCAACACACCCAATACAATGGTAAATTGTATAGGTGCACTAGTTCGGCGAACAGATGGTGATACAAGTGCAATATGGATGGTAGATATACGTTTTTGTAATCTGAAAATATAAAAACAGCAAGGTAACTAATGATGAAAGAGAGCGAAAACGGTATTGTAATGCGTTGAAACAAGGTCTAGGGTTCATACTTTCACTAGTGCAAGTTCTCTCAACAATAATAAAATAATTGTATCATATAACAATCCCTGAACATGCAATAAAGAGTCACTCCAAAGTCACTAATAGCGGAGAACAAACGAAGAGATTATTGTAGGGTACGAAACCACCTCAAAGTTATTCTTTCTGATCGATCTATTCAAGAGTCCGTAGTAAAATAACACAAAGCTATTCTTTCCGTTCAATCTATCCTAGAGTTCGTACTAGAATAACACCTTAAGACGCAAATCAACCAAAACCCTAATGTCAGCTACATACTCCAATGTCACCTCAAGTATTCGTGGGTATGATTATACGATATGCATCACACAATCTCAGATTCATCTATTCAACCAACACAAAGAACTTCAAAGAGTGCCCCAAAGTTTCTACCGAAGAGTCAAGACGAAAATGTGTGCCAACCCCTATGCATAAGTTCACGAGGTCACGGAACTCGCAAGTTGATCACCAAAACATACATCAAGTGGATCACGTGAATATCCCATTGTCCCCACAGATAAGCACATGCAAGACATACATCAAGTGTTCTCAAATCCATAAAGGCTCAATCCGATAAGATAACTTCAAAGGGAAAACTCAATCCATTATAAGAGATTAGAGGGGGAGAAACATCATAAGATCCAAATATAATAGCAAAGCTCGCGATACATCAAGATCGTGCCAAATCAAGAACACGAGAGAGAGAGATCAAACACATAGCTACTGGTACATACCATTAGCCCCGAGGGTGAACTACTCCCTCCTCGTCATGGAGAGCACCAGGATGATGAAGATGGCCACCGGAGAGGGATTCCCCCCTCCGGCAGTGTGCCGAAACGGGTCTAAATTGGTTTTTGGTGGCTATAGAGGCTTGCGGCGGCGAAACTCCAGATCTAGGTTATTTTCTGGAGGTTTCAGTATTTATAGGATTTTTTGGCGTCGGGAACAAGTCAGGGGGTCCCTGAGTCGTCCACGAGATAGGACGGCCCGGGACTCTTCTGGTCCAACTCTTTTACTCCGGGGGCTTCTTTTGGTCCATAAAAAATTGGCACGTCAATTGGACTCCGTTTGGTATTCTTTTTCTGTAAAACTCAAAAAGAAGGAAAAAAACAGAAACTGGCACTGGGCTCTAGGTTAGGCCCAAAAATCATAGAAAATAGCATATAAATGCATATAAAACATCCTAGATGGATAATATAATAGCATGGAACAATAAAAAATTATAGAAACGTTGGAGACGTATCAGTACTGCACGATGGACAGCACATGGAAGGCCCAAAAAACTCAATTGGAACCTGCTGCCTTTAAGCAGTGCACTGCCCGGGCAAAACGGGTAGACCCTTACGAGGCATCCGATCATAAGCCTATAGGCAAGAAAAAACCCTTTGCGGGATACAGCTTCGTTCTTGATGAACTCCTCGACAAACCCTATCAGATCATGCGACGCCGAACATTGACCCAACTCACAGCCTTCGGGCATGTTGGGTACTCCGATAGGTGGCTAAAAGTGGCGAGGCTATCCTCACCACTGCTACTCCAGAGAAGCATTCTTCGGAGGATGACGATCTTAACGTCCTTACGATATTCGAGACTTTCTCTTCAAATAATCGGCGTAAGAGGGCACTCCGTAACCACAATGACCCCATGGAACGACGCGGCAATAACCTTTACCGCCGAACATGAACCAAGGGCCCGATCAGTCCGAGCACCCGCCGCCTTGGTTCTAAACCCAATTGTGGACGGCTTCCAACTTACCAAAGTGCTCATGGACGGCGGCAGTGGGCTTAACCTCATCTATGAGGACACGCATCAAGCGAAGCAGTACCACCTTTCGAGGCATCATCCCTAGTCGTGAAGCACGATGTTTGGGGAAAATAAAACTGGATGTAGTATTCGGCCTGCCTGAGAACTACAGAAGAGTTGCTCTTCCACGTGGCTCTCTTTAATAGCGGACATCACGCCCTTCTGGAGCGGGATGCTTTCTCACACTTCCAAGCCATACCCCATTACGGGTACATGAAGCTTAAAATGCCAGGGCCCAACGGAATAATCACAGTCACGAGCGATTCGGATAAAGCACTCCATGCCAAAAACAAAAACTGCATCCTTGGCCCTTGAGGCACTATCCGAAGCCCTTGCTGCCGAAGAACTAACCACCCTGTGATCCACGGTGGACAAGGATGATATGATTGTTGATAAGAGACCTAAATCCACCTCTTTCAATCCAACAGATGAAATAATTAAATTTCAAGTACACTCGATGGATCCTAATAAAACATCATCCATTGGAGCACAGCTGGATCCGATGGTAGACGCCGCCCTATGCGCGTTCCTACGCAAAAATTGGGATATCTTCGCTTGGCACCCTTCAGACATGCCCGGGATCCCACGCAGACTGGCCGAACACAGCCTCAACATAATCTTGGGGTTCAAACTAGTCAAGCAAACGCTGCAGCGATTTTCCGAACCCAAATGACAAGCTATGGGGGAGGAGCTAGCCAAACTACTCGAGGCCGAGTTCATCAGAGAAACCAAACACCCGGATTGGCTAGCCAACTTGGTCATGGTGCCAAAGAAGGATAAATCTTGGCACCTATGCGTCGATTTCACGGACCTTAATAAGGCTTGCCCTAAAGACCCCTTCCCATTGCCCTGCATTGACCAGATTATCGAAGCTACTGCAGGACACGATTCGTTGTGCTTCCTTGATGCTTAATCTGTGTCGTATTGCGGGTTCCGGCTAACCCTTGAGGTTTGAATTCTAGGGTGCGCATGAAGAACACTCTCTCCCTAGTTCACTCGCTCAACGATCTCACGGACTAGCTTGATGAACCCAAGGAACAAGAGACACAAGGGTTTATACTAGTTCGGGCCACCTTGCGGTGTAATACCCTACTCCAGTGTGGTGTTGGTGGATTGCCTCACGGGCTATGGATGAACTAGTACAATGGGTGAACAGCCTCAGGAGGAGAGGTGTTCTTGAGCTCGGCGAGCTGGTGGATGTGAGGATGGAATGGATGCGATCCAAGATGAGTCCCTCCCATATGGTGGTGGCTTGTCCTATTTATAGAGGCCCTGGTCCTCTTCCCAAATGTGAGGTAGGAAGGGATCCCACAACGGCAAAGTTTGAAGCGAGACAACTAGTACAAGCTTCTTGACAAAAGGTGGTCTTCACTTGCCAAAGGCTCTGGTGGTGACGCTGTTGTGGGCTCCGTGGTGACCTTCGTCTTGATGTCCTGCTGGTCTTGGTCTTGTTGCACAGATATGGAAACCGTTGCTTGATGCCTCGGGGGTCCCTGACTGCGCCTGCCTCTTTAATTAGCATGATAGAGGAAACTGGTACACTGCACTCGCTGGCGCCCGCCTGGCCTTGGTCGTCACGGCTCACGTCATGTGAACCTCGTGAGGTGCCCCTTGCATAGAAATCTCCGCTCCTCGGGAGCCAGCCTAGTGAGGCTGCTCCAGGGGAGGCCTTGGAGTCGTCCGTCTCGCGAGGCTTGGCCCCTCACGAGCGTCTTGAGTGGTTTCTTCTGAAGATGGGTCGTACCACGCCGTTGGTGGAGCCACACACAAGCCCGCAGGCAGGCAAGTCTGGGCACCCCCGGTCCCAGAACGCCGACAGTAGCCCCCGAGCCCAAGGCACGCTCGAGCTTGGCTTCGAGGCAAAGCCAAAGGGAAAGTGCGGAGCGCCACGAGCCCCAACCGCCTGAGGCCTTATTTGACATGTGGTGATTGACGGGACGTGGGCGTCTCCGCTTCCCCACGCTGCCTCGGAAACCGTTCGACTTGACGAGACCCTGCTGCATGCAGATGAAAGACCATCATTACATGTGATCATGGAGGCCGGCGGTTGGCCTCCCTCTGGCTATAAATGAGGAGAGGGGCAGAGCCCCCATTGCTCATCTCCTCCTCCACTTCGTCTGCTTCTTCTTCTTCATATTTGCTCTGCCGTCTCGCTACGGCACCCATGGTGCCGATAAGGATATTCTCAGCCACTGAGAAAGGAAAAACCCCTCATTAAGAGCAGGGGCCACTTCCGCCAAAGAAGAGGTTGGCCTGCCCCCTCGGCGTCATCGTGTGGCCGGAGGTGACGAGGCCCTAGTACGAGCAGCCTCCCCCAGGCTACTCGCTGCCCTTGCATGCCCAAGCACAAGGCCCTAGAGGAGGAGGAGGCGCCCCGCGCCGCTCGTGTCACGGCCACGGTGGCCAAGTCGTGGTGGCACGAGCCGCCGTCCCACGAACTCACGCAGAGGGCTCCTCCCGTGAGTTCATGATGTGGGCGGCGATGCCGCCGCGCACGTGGATCAGATTCCTGCAGTTCTTTGCAGAAGAGATGCCGTCGAGGGAGCCGCTCGAGCTATGGCTGCAGCACGCCGAATGCAGCACCCCAGCTACGGGAGCGGAGGTCGAGGTCATCTTCGCGGGCAAGATCTTCATGACTCATGGATGAGGAGAGGTCGCCCGCGCCTACCGTGCGGTGGGCGCCCTTGCTATCCATTTCGAGTACGACGGCGCCTCCACGCTATGCTTCAAGGTCTTCTACGAGGAAGGCAACTGCCTGGAGTGCTGCCCTGGAGGGGGTCGCTAGGACAGTGCAGCAGCAGGCACTGGGGCACCCTCGGCCCTGCCGATAGCTCCTCCGGCAGCAGTGACGGCACCTTGGAGTCCAGCGACTCTCCTGAGCCTGAAGAGACTCCGGAGACGAGCGACGACAGCTACGTGCCCCAGAGCACTCGCCGTGCCCGGAGCGCAGCATCGACATCCGCTCGTCGTCATCGTTGATCTGGATGGGGTTGACTTCGGCACCTTGCAGCCCACTGTTGATGATGGCGTCGGTGGTGACATCTATAGATATGACTCCTGGAAACCTCCTTTTTGGTTCCCTGCAAGGAATCGAGATGAACCACGTGGGGGTGTGTAAAAAGAATCTATAGCGCTTTTGCATCAATGTTATTCTTATTGTGAAATTTGCGATCGTGAGTCTTGCTTTGGCATTGTCCCCCCTTTTTGACCTCATGGTAGCTTAGTGCTCTACGCCGACAGGTCCTAGTCTCCAGGAAGGTTCAGCCGTCACTAGTATGCCACATCGCGATGCCGTGGTAAAGGACAGGAGGTGAGCGGCCCAAAGCCCGGTAAGAGCTCCTGAGGCGCGATGCTCAAGAGGTCCCCCTGGGCGTGCAAGCAGCTTCCTAAAGGAAGAAAAGGGAGGCGGCATTGCCGGAGCAAGGCTGCAAGAGCCGAAAATCCCGAGCCGCAGTGCCGGGTCAACTTGAATGCGTGACTTATCTTAGCGAGCCTGAAGCGATTCCTTGCGCAGTTCTCGATTTATGCGTCAACGATCATGGTGCTGCTAGGTCAGATCCGCGCTAGCTTCCCCTTTTCATGTCCCGACCCTCGAGCGAAGCTCAGCCGCCGCTGGTACGCCAGGTCGCGATGCCGTGGTCAAGGCTAGGGATGAGCATGAGGCCGGTCAGCAACGCGGGTGGCCGCGAAGGGCAACATGCAAGCAGGTGATGATCATAAGGTAACTCATGCAATGAGGCAAGCTAGTTTGAATAGATGCAAGAACGATACATGCCAAAGGGACGGACCCATGCGGCCTGGGGATGATGCAGCCCAAGGGGCGCCCCCAATAGAGTAAGCTAAGGATGCAAAAGGATGCATGTCGCAGGGACATGCTACTACCTCTTGAGCACTGCATTGGTTTTCCCTTGAAGAGGAAAGGGTGATGCAGCAAAGTAGCAGAAGTATTTCCCTCAGTTTTTGAGAACCAAGGTATCAATCTAGTAGGAGACTACACACAAGTCCCTCGTACCTACACAAACAAATAAGAACCTCGCAACCAACGCGATAAAGGGGTTGTCAATCCCTTCACGGTCACTTATGAAAGTGAGATCTGATAGAGATAATAAGATAAATATTTTTGGTATTTTTATGATATAGATTGAAAGTAAAGATTGCATAGTAAAATAGATGGGAAATTTATATGATAGAAGATAGACCCGGGGGCCACAGGTTTCACTAGTGGCTTCTCTCAAGATAGCATAAGTATTACGGTGGGTAAACAAATTATTGTCGAGCAATTGATAGAAAATTGCATAATTATGAGAATATCTACACATGATCATGTATATAGGCATCACGTCCGCGACAAGTAGACCGAAGCGAGTCTGCATCTACTACTATTACTCCAAACATCGACCGCTGTCTAGCATGCATCTAGAGTATTAAGTTCATAAGAATAGACTAACGCATTAGGCAAGATGACATGATGTAGAGGGATAAACTCAAGCAATATGATATAAACACCATCTTTTTATCCTCGATGGCAACAATACAATACGTGCCTTGCTGCCCCTGAAGAGTAGGCCAAACCAAACTGATAATTCGAAGAGACTTGCACATATAACAAATCATAAATAAAAGATTTCAGAGAAGAATAAAATATTGTTCATATATAATCTTGATCATAAACCCACAATTCATCGGATCTCGACAAACACACCGCAAAAAGATTTACATTGAATAGATCTCCCAGAAGATCAAGGAGAACTTTGTATTGAGATCCAAAGAGAGGAAGAAACCATCTAGCTAATAACTATGGACCTGAAGGTCTCTGGTAAACTACTCACACATCATCGAAGAGGCTATGGTGTTGATGTAGAAGCCCTCCGTGATCGATTCCCCCTCCGGCGGAGCTCCAGAAAAGGCCCCAGGATGGGATCTCTTTGGTACAGAAGGTTGCGGCGGTGGAAAAAGGGTTTCGTGGTGCTCCTAGATGTTTTTGGGGTATATCGATATATATAGGAGGAAGAAGTAAGTCGGTGGAGCTGCGAGGGGCCCACGAGTGTGGGGGCACGCCCAGGGGGGCAGGCGCGCCTCCCTACCTCGTGGCCTCCTTGCTCCTTTCTTGACGTCTACTCCAAGTCCCCTGGATCACGTTTGTTCCAGAAATAACTCTCCCGAAGGTTTCATTCCGTTTGGATTCCGCTGGATATTCCTTTTTTGTGAAACACTGAAATAGGCAAAAAACAACAATTTGCACTGGGCCTTGGGTTAGTAGGTTAGTCCCAAAAATAATATAAAAGTGTATAATAAAGCCCATTAAACATCCAAAACAGATAATATAGTAGCATGGAACAATCAAAAATTATAGATACGTTGGAGACGTATCACATGCCCATGCGATCAGGGGATGATGCAGCCCGAGGGGCACCCCCAGCTGAATAAACCAGAAAATGTCACTTGGCACCATTGTTGAAGAGGCGTTGGAGCAGCTGAAGATGTGCTTTGAAGAAGTCGCTCCTCACGAGTCATCTCGCGGCTGGTTCCCACGGGACCTTGGAGGCTCCGGCTCCTCCCCCCCCCTAGGACAGCCTGGCACCTGTCCTCATGAGCCACCAGGGCGCCCTACGTGAGCCAGTTGAAGGCGACAGATGCGTTCAGCAGGCCGAAGGCCATGCAAACATAGCTATGTGGGGGGCCTCCGCACCGACCAACGCTCGATGGCCGGAAGTGCCCCTAAGATGCGGCCCTGTTGAGCCCAGGAACGTCGACGCAAACGCGCAACTCGTCGTCCGCGCCAGGAAAAGGAGCTGCGCCAGGTGGTGGGCGGCGATCACCGCACATGGCTATTGCCTCTTGAAGCTCCTTGGTGGTCTTGGTGATGAACTCCTGAGCACCGGGCACCTCATGCCTTATGCCCTGATGAGGGAAGCGTGCGGTGAAGCATGCCTCCACGTGGTGCCCGAGCACCTCGCTCGTGACGTTGGCTAAGTCTGAGGTCCTCCAAAAGAGAGCCCCCGAGCCCAGCCTATGCGAGGGAGGGAGGTGCCCCATCTACCAGCGCAGGTCCTGAGGTGGTTCTGCTGGAGACGCCGCTCACCTGAAGCCCTCGATGGAGCATTTGCTTCTTCTTCTCGGGGATGGCCTCAGGAGGGTAGACAGCGCCCTCATTATCTGGGTCTTCAGCCGCTGTAGCTTGGTAAGCACGCTCGAGGGAGCACACCGCGTCCTTCTCCTCACAGGCGACCGTGACGACGCCGCAGCTCCCAAGCATCTTGAGGACGTTGTAGCCGTGATGGGTCATTGCCATAAACTTGACCAGGACTGGGTACCCAAGGATGGTGTTGTACAGCAGGCGGATGTGGGTGATGTCGAAGTTGGTGAGCTCGGTGTGGTAGTTGTCGCACGTGCCGAAAGTGATAGGAAGACGGACCTGCCCGATCGGGGTGGTGGAGCCGTCGGTCAATCCTGAGAAGGGCTTGGTAGGCTGTAGCTGGTCGTATGGCACCTGGAGGCGGTCGAACGTCTCGACGGACAGGAAATTGAGCCTCGCGCCACCATCGATGAGGGTCTTGGTGACTTGGACATTACTCATGATGGGTGAGCAGAGCATCGGGAGGGCGCCGGCAGTTGCCGCACACTTGAGTTGGTTGGAGGAGCTGAAGGTAATGGTGCACTTGGACCAGCTAAGCGGGCGCGCGACCTCTGTTGGGGAATGCAGTATTTCAAAATTCCTACGATCACGCAAGATCTATCTAGGAGATGCATAGCAACGAGAGGGGGAGAGTGTGTCTATGTACCCTCGTAGACCGAAAGCGGAAGCATTTAGTAACGCGGTTGATGTAGTCGAACGTCTTCGTGATCCAACCGATCCAAGTACCGAACGCACGGCACCTCCGCAATCTGCACACGTTCAGCTCGGTGACGTCCCTTGAACTCTTGACCCAGTTGATGTCAAGGGAGAGTTTCGTCAGCATGACGGCGTGGTGACGGTGATGATGAAGTTACCGATGCAGGGCTTCGCCTAAGCACTACGACAATATGACTGAGGTGTAAAACTGTGGAGGGGGGCACCACACATGGCTAAAGATCAACTTGTGTGTCTATGGGGTGCCCCCTCCCTCATATATAAAGGAGGGGAGGAGGAGGTCGGCCGGCCCTAGAGGGCGCGCCCAAGGGGGGGAGTCCTACTCCAAGTAGGAATCGGCTCCCCCCTTTCCTAGTCCAAGTAGGTGAAGAAGGAAGGAGAGGGAGAGGGAGAGGGAAAGAGGGACCACGCCCCCTCCCCTAGTCCTATTCGGACTTCCCTTGGAGGGCACCTCTTGGCTGCTGCCCTCTCTCTCCACTAAGGCCCAATAAGGCCAATTACTTCCTCGGGGGGTTCTTGTAACCCTTCCAGCACTCCGGTTTTATCCGAAACTATGCGGAACACTTCTGGTGTCCGAATAACATGGTCCAATATATCAATCTTTATGTATCGACCATTTTGAGACTCCTCATCATGTCCGTGATCTCATACGGGACTCCAAAAAAACTTCGGTACATCAAATCACATAACTCATAATACAAATCGTCACCGAACGTTAAGCGTGTGGACCCTACGGGTTCGAGAACTATGTAGACATGGCCGAGACACATCTCCGGTCAATAACCAATAGCGGAATGTGGATGCTCATATTGGTTCCTACATATTCTATGAAGATCTTTATCAGTCAAACCGCATAACAACATACATTGTTCCCTTTGTCATCGGATGTTACTTGCCCGAGATTCGATCATCGGTATCATCATACCTAGTTCAATCTCATTACCGACAAGTCCCTTTATTCGTTTCGTAATGCATCATCCCACAACTAACTCATTAATTACTTTGCTTGCAAGGCTTATAGTGATGAGCATTACCAAGAGGGCCCAGAGATACCTCTCCGAAACACGGAGTGACAAATCCTAATATTGATCTATGCCAACTCAAAAACACCATCGGAGACACCTGTAGAGCATCTTTATAATAACCCAGTGACATTGTGACGTTTGATAGCACGCAAGGTGTTCCTCCGATATTTGGGAGTTGCATAATCTCATAGTCATAGGAACATGTATAAGTCATGAAGAAAGCAGTAACAATAAACTAAAGATCAAAGTTCTAAGCTAACGGATGGGTCTTGTCCATCACATCATTATCTAATGATGTGATCCCATTCATCAAATGACAACACATGTCCATGTCTAGGAAACTTAACCATCTTTGATTAACGAGCTAGTCAAGTAGAGGCATACTAGGGACACTCTGTTTGTCTATGTATTCAGACATGTACTAAGTTTCCGCTTAATACAATTCTACCAGGAATAATAAACATTTATCATGATATAAGGAAATGTAAATAACAACTTTATTATTGCCTCTAGGGAATATTTCCTTCAGTCTCCCACTTGCACTAGAGTCAATAATCTAGATTACATAGTAATGATTCTAACACCCATGGAGTCTTGCTGGTAATCATGTTTTGTTCGTGAGAGAGGCTTAGTCAATGGGCCTGCAACATTCAGATCCATATGTATCTTGGAAATCTCTATGTCTCCCTCCTTTACTTGATCGAGTATGGAATGGAAGCGTGTCTTGATGTGCTTGGTTCTCTTGTGAAATCGGGATTCCTCTGCCAAGGCAATTGCACCAGTATTGTCACAAAAGATTTTCATTGGACCCGATGCACTAGGTATTACACCTAGATCGGATATGAACGCCTTCATCCAGACTCCTTCATTTGCTGCTTCCGAACCAGCTATGTATTTCGCTTCACACGCAGATCCCGCCAGGACGCTCTGCTTAGAACTGCACCAACTGACATCTCCAACAGTCATTAAAAATACATATCCGGTTTGTGACTTAGAGTCATCTGGATCAGTGTCAAAGCTTGCATCGACGTAACCGTTTACGACGAGCTCTTTGTCACCTCCATAAATGAGAAACATATGCTTAGTCCTTTTTAAGTATTTCAGGATGTTCTTGACCGTTGTCCAGTGATCCACTCCTGGACTACTTTGGTACCTCCCTGCTAGACTAATAGAAAGGCACACATCAGGTCTGGTACACAGCATTGCATACATGATAGAGCCTATGGCTGAAGCATAGGGAACACTTTTCATTTTCTCTCTATCTTCTGCAGTGGTCAGGCATTGAGTATTACTCAACTTCACACCTTGTAAAACAGGCAAGAACCCTTTCTTAGCTTGATCCATTTTGAACTTCTTCAAAACTTTATCAAGGTATGTGCTTTGTGAAAGTCCAATTAAGCGTCTTGATCTATCTCTGTAGATCTTGATGCCCAATATATAACCAGCTTCACCGAGGTCTTTCATTGAAAAACTCTTATTCAAGTATCCTTTTATGCTATCTAGAAATTCTATATCATTTCCAATCAACAATATGTCATCCACATATAATATTAGAAATACTACAGAGCTCCCACTCACTTTCTTGTAAATACAGGCTTCTCCAAAAGTCTATATAAAACCATATTCTTTGATCACACTATCAAAACGTTTATTCCAACTCCGAGAGGCTTGCAATAGTCCATAAATGGACCGCTAGAGCTTGCACACTTTGTTAGCTCTTTTAGGATCGATAAAACCTTCTGGTTGCATCATATACAACTCTTCTTTGAGATATCCATTAAGGAATGCAGTTTTGACATCCATTTGCCAAATTTCATAATCATAAAATGCGGCAATTGCTAACATGATTCAGACAGACTTAAGCATCGCTACGGGTGAGAAGGTCTCATCGTAGTCAACTCCTTGAACTTGTCGAAAACCTTTCGCAACAGGTCGAGCTTGGTACACAGTAATATTACCATCAGCATCAGTCTTCTTCTTGAAGATTGATTTATTCTCAATAGCTTGCCGATCATTGGGCAAGTAAACCAAAGTGCACACTTTGTTCTCATACATGGATCCCATCTCAGATTTCATGGCCTCAAGCCATTTCACGGAATCTGGGCTCATAATCGCTTCCTCATAGTTCGTAGCACTGCTGCGCATCGGTCCTAAACAAACGGTTTAAAACCCCTTTCTGCGACGCCATTTGGAACCGTCGCCAAGTAAGTGTGGGCGATAGGGGGGTCCTTCCCACACGACCCAAAAACCGTCGGGGATAGGGCCCCTACAGTACTCCTACTCGTTTCTGCTCGCATTGCCATCATAGTCGGTATTCTGTGGTGCTACGTTTATGATGCGCGTCCCATCACAAACGGTTCACTATTATAGAACGTGTATGATGTGCGGCCCATCACAAATGGTTCACCATTAAGAAGATTAGCTAATTGTCGTACGAGTGTTAGACAGGATTACGAAATGTCGGACCGTCGTAACATCGTCGTACACGACAACTATCGCACACGCTATTCTGTGGTGCAACATTTACAATGCATACTTCATCAGAAATAGTTCATGGTTGCGAATCGTGTACGATAAGGCAACTAACACAAACGTTTAGTTTGCCCGCACCGTTTGTGATATTTTCTGACATCGCACACGCTTTGCAAATGGCAACTGTCTGCATGCTTGCACACATTTCCTCTCTGTGAACCATCTCGGATTATGGTGCATATCGCAAACATTTGTGTTTTACCAACCGTGTGTGCCGTAACAACCTGGAGAGCGTAATTTTGCCGTAATTAAATTGCTTCCTTTCCAAATTGTACCGGATTTGGATTTGAATTTGAATGTATGCTACAACTTTATTCATATCCATCAGGTTCAAACAACCAATGCATTATTCGATACATAGGTACATATGTTCAAGAATTACATAAGAACCAAATAAATAATGATGAATGCTACCTCTTGAGCTTGCGTTGGATTTCCCCGAAGAGGAAGGGATGATGCAGCAAAGTAGCGTAAGTATTTCCCTCAGTTTTTGAGAACCAAGGTATCAATCCAGTAGGAGGCCACGCTCAAGTCCCTCATACCTACACAAAACGATAGCTCCTCGCAACCAACGCGATTAGGGTTGTCAATCCCTTAACGGTCACTTACGAGCGTGAGATCTGACAGATATAATATTTTTGGTATTTTTGGTATAGAGATGCAAAGTGAAAAGTAAAAGGCAAAGTAAAAAAGCAAAACAAAATTAAAGTGATGGAGATTGATATGATGAGAATAGACCCTGAGGGCCATAGCTTTCACTAGTGGCTTCTCTCAAGAGCATAGGTATTCTACGGTGGGTGAATAAATTACTGTTGAGCAATTGACAGAATTGAGCATAGTTATGAGAATATCTAGGCATGATCATGTATATAGGCATCACATCTGTGACAAGTAGACTGAAATGATTCTCCATCTACTACTATTACTCCACTCATCGACCGCTACATCTAGAGTATTAAGTTAAAAATAGAGTAACGCTTTAAGCAAGATGACATGATGTAGAGAGATAAATTCATGCTATATGAAATAAACCCCATCTTGTTATCCTCGATGGCAATGATGCAATACATGCCTTGCCGCCCCTTCTGTCACTGGGAAAGGACACCGCAAGATTGAACCCAAAGCTAAGCACTTCTCCCATGGCAAGAACTACCAATCTAGTTGGCCAAACCAAACGGATAATTCAAAGAGACTTGCAAAGATAACCAATCATACATAGAAGAATTCAGAGAAGATTCAAATATTATTCATAGATAGACTTGATCATAAACCCACAATTCATCCATCTCAACAAACACACCGCAAAAAGAACATTACATCGAATAGATCTCCACAAGAGAGGGGGAGAACTTTGTATTGAGATCCAAAAAGAGAGAAGAAGCCATCTAGCTACTAACTATGGACCCGAAGGTCTGAGGTAAACTACTCACACTCCATCGGAGAGGCTATGATGATGTAGAAGCCCTCCGTGATAACGGCCCTCGCCGGCGGAGCTCCGGAACAGGCCCTAAGATGGGATCTCGTGGATACAGAAAGTTGCGGCGGTGGAATTAGGTTTTTGGCTCCTGTTCTGATCGTTTGGGGGTACGTAGGTATATATAGGAGGAAGGAGTACGTCGGTGGAGCACCAAGGGGCCCACGAGGCAGGGGGGTGGGCGCGCCCCCACCCTCGTGACCGCCTCTTTGACTCCTTGGAGTAGGGTCCAAGTCTCTTGGATCACGTTCGGTGAGAAAATCACGTTCCCGAAGGCTTCATTCCGTTTGGACTCCGTTTGATATTCTGTTTCTCCGAAATACTGAAATAGGCAAAATACAACATTTCTAGGTTGGGCCTCCAGTTAATAGGTTAGTCCCAAAAATAATATAAAAGTGGAAAATAAAGCCCAATATAGTCCAAAACAGTAGATAATATAGCATGGAGCAATCAAAAATTATAGATACATTGGAGACGTATCAGGCATCCCCAAGCTTAATTCCTACTCGTCCTCGAGTAGGTAAATGATAAAAAGAGAATTTTTGATGTGGAGTGCTACTTTGCATAATTTCAATGCAAATCTTCTTAATTGTGATATGAATATTCAGATTCGAAAGATTCAAGACAAAAGTTTATATTGACATAAAACTAATAATATTTGAAGCATACTAACAAAGCAATTATGTCTTCTCAAAATAACATGGCCAAAGAAAGTTATCCCTAAAAAATCATATAGTCTGGCTATGCTCTATCTTCATGACACAAAGTATTTAAATCACGCACAACCCCGATGACAAGCCAAGCAATTGTTTCATACTCTAACTTTTTCAAAACTTTTTCAATCTTCACGCAATAAATGAGCGTGAGCCATGGATATAGCATTATATGTGGAATAGAATGGTGGTTGTGGAGAAGACAAAAAGAGGGGAAGATAGTCTCACATCAACTAGGCGTATCAACAGGCTATGGAGATGCCCATCAATAGATATCAATGTGAGTGAGTAGGGATTGCCATGCAACGGATGCACTAGAGCTATAAGTATATGAAAGCTCATCAAAAGAAACTAAGTGGGTGTGCATCCAACTAGCTTGCTCACGAAGACCTAGGGCATTTTGAGGAAGCCCATCATTGGAATATACAAGCCAAGTTCTATAATGTAAAATTCCCACTAGTATATGAAAGTGATAACATGAGAGACTCTCTACTATGAAGATCATGGTGCTACTTTGAAGCACAAATGTGGTAAAAGGATAGTAACATTGTCCCTTCTCTCTTTTTCTCTCATTTTTTTATTTGGGCATTTTCTCTTTTTTATGGCCTCTTTTCTTTCTCTTTTTTGGGCTTCTTTGGCCTCTTTTATTTATTTTTCGTCCAGAGTGTCATCCCGACTTGTGGGGGAATCATAGTCTCCATCATCCTTTCCTCACTAGGACAATGCTCTAATAATGATGATCATCACACTTTTATTTTTCTTACAACTCAACAATTACAACTCGATACTTAGAACAAAATATGACTCTATATGAATGCCTCCGGCGGTGTACCGGGATATGCAATATGACAATGATGGAGTGTGTCATAATAAACGGAACAGTGGACAGTTGCATGGCAATATATCTCGGAATGGCTATGGAAATGCCATAATAGGTAGGTATGGTGGCTGTTTTGAGGAAGGTATATGGTAGGTGTATGATACCGGTGAAGGGTGTGTGGTATTAGAGAGGCTAGCAAAGGTGGAAGGGTGAGAGTGCGTATAATCCATGGACTCAACATTAGTCATAAAGGACTCATATACTTATTTCAAAAATCTAGAAGTTATCAAAGCAAAGTATTACGTGCATGCTCCTAGGGGGATATATTGGTAGGAAAAGACCATCGCTCGTCCCCGACCGCCACTCATAAGGAGGACAATCAATAAATAAATCATGCTCCGACTTCATCACATAACGGTTCACCATACGTGCATGCTACAGGAATCACAAACTTTAACACAAGTATTCTTTAAATTCACAACTACTCAACTAGCATGACTTTAATATTATCACCTCCATATCTCAAAACAACTATCATGCTTAAACCTTTTCTTAGTATTCAACACACTCAAAAGAAAGTTTCACAAATCTTGAATACCAAGCATATTATTATTAAGCAAATTACCATGCTATTAAGAGACTCTCAAAATAATTTAAGTGAAGCATGAGAGATCAATAGTTTCTTTAAAACAAATCCACCATCGTGCTCTAAAAGATCTAAGTGAAGCACATAGAGCAAAAATTATAACGCTGAAAAGATATAATTGAAGCACATAGAGCAAAACTACATAGCTCAAAAGATATAAGTGAAGCACATAGAGTATTCTATCAAATTTTAATTCATGTATAGCTCTCTCAAAAGGTGTGTACATCAAGAATGATTGTGGCATACTAAAACACAAAGACAAAAATAATACAAGAGGCTCTAAGCAAAACACATATCATTTTGGTGAATAAAAATATAGCTCCAAGTAATTTACCGATGGAAGTGGACGAAAGGGGGGATGCCTTCCGGGGCATCCCCAAGCTTTGAATTTTTGGTGTCCTTGGATTATCTTGGGGGTGCCATGGGCATCCCCAAGCTTAGGCTCTTGCCACTCCTTGTTCCATAATCCATCACAAGAATTCACCCAAAACTTGAAAACTTCACAACACAAAACTTAAAGTAGAAAACTCGTGAGCTCCGTTAGCGAAAGAAAACAAAAGACCACTTCAAGGTACTTTAATGAACTCATTATTTATTTATATTTGTGTCAACCTACTGTATTCCAACTTCTCTATGGATTGTAAACTATTTTACTAACCATAGATTCATCAAAAAAAGCAAACAACACACGAAAAACAGAATCTGTCAAAAACAGAACAGTCTGTAGTAATCTGTAGCTAGCGCAATATCTGGAACCCCAAAAATTCTAAAATAAATTTCTGGACGTGAGTAATTTATCTATTAATCGTCTGAAAAAAGAATTAACTAAATAGAACTCTTCAAATAAAATGGCAGCAGTTCTCGTGAGCGCTAAAGTTTCTGTTTTTTACAGCAAGTTCAATAAGACTTTCCCCAAGTCTTCCCAACGGTTCTACTTGGCAAAAACACTAATTAAACACAACCAAAACAGAGTATAAATAATTTATTTATTACTAAACAGGAGCAAAAATCAAGGAATAAAAATAAAATTGGGTTGCCTCCCAACAAGCGCTATCGTTTAACGCCCCTAGCTAGGCATAAAATCGAGGATAGATCTAGGTATTGCCATCTTTGGTAGGCAATCCATAAGTGGCTCTCATGATAGTTTCATATGGCAATTTTATTTTCTTTCTTGGAAAGTGTTCCATGCCCTTTTTTAATTGGAATTGAAATCTAATATTCCCTTCCTTCATATCAATAATCGCACCAACCGTTCTAAGGAAAGGTCTACCAAGAATAATAGGGCAAGAAGGATTGCAATCTATATCAAGAACAATGAAATCTACGGGCACATAATTCCTATTTGCAACAATAATAACATCATTAATCCTTCCCATAGGTTTGTTAATAGTAGAATCCGCAAGATGCAATTTTAGAGAGCAATCATCAAAATTGCGGAAATCTAGCAAATCACACAAAGTTTTGGGGATAGTGGAGACACTAGCACCCAAATCACACAAAGCATAAAACTCATGATCTTTAATTTTAATTTTAATAGTTGGTTCCCACTCATCATAGAGTTTTCTAGGCATAGAAACTTTCAAATCAAGTTTTTCTTCATAAGATTGCATCAAGGCATCAACAATATGTTCGGTGAAGGCTCTCTTTTGACTATAAGCATGTGGAGAATTTAGCACGGATTGCAACAAGGAAATACAATAAATTAAAGAGCAACTTTCATAATTAAATTAATTTAAATCCAATATAGTGGGTTTAGAAACATCTAGATTTTTATTTCTTTCAATCCCACTTTCATCAATTTCATCATAAAGATCTAAATACTCCGAATTTTTAGAACACCTTCTAGGTAAAGGAAGATCATATTCAGTTTCATGAAGATTCATATTGCAAAACAAAGATTTAATAGGGGACACATCAATAACTTTTAGATCTTCATCTTGATTTTCATAGGAATTGGAAAAGCACACTTTAATAAAGGCATCTTTGGAAGCACGCATCCTAGCGGTTCTTTCCTTGCACTGATCAATGGAAATTCTCATAGCTTTGAGAGACTCATTGATATCATGCTTAGGAGTAATAGATCTAAGCTTTAAAGAATCAATCGGAAGAGAAATTCTATCAACGTTCCTAGCCAAATCATCAACTTTAAGCAATTTCTCTTCAAGCAAAGCATTAAAATTCTTTTGTGAGTTCATAAACTCTTTAACACTATTCTCAAATTCAGAGGGCATCTTATTATAATTTCCATAAGAGTTCTTGTAGGAATTCCCATAATTATTAGAAGGATTACTAGGATATGGCCTAGGATTAAAATTCCCTCTATAAGCGTTGTTACCAAAATTATTCCTACCAACAAAATTCACATCCATAGATTCATTGTTATTCTCAATCAAAGTAGACAAAGGCATATCATTAGGATCAGAAGAAACACTCTTAGTAGCAATTAATTTCATAAGTTCATCCATCTTTCCACTCAAAACATTGATTTCTTCGATCGCATGCACTTTTTTATTAGAAGATCTTTCAGTATGCCATTGAGAATAATTAACCATAATATTATCTGGGAGTTTAGTAGCATCTCCTAAAGTGATTTCCATAAAAGTGCCTCCCGCAGCCGAATCTAAAAGATTTCTAGAAGCAAAATTCAATCCGGCATAAAAATTTTGTATAATCATCCCCAAATTCAAACCATGAGTAGGGCAATTACGTATCATTAATTTCATTCTCCCCCAAGCTTGTGCAACATGTTCATGATCAAGTTGCTTAAAGTTCATAATATCGTTTCTAAGAGAGATGATCTTAGCGGGAGGGAAATACTTAGAGATAAAAGCATCTTTGCACTTGTTCCAAGAATCAATACTATTTTTAGGTAAAGACGAAAACCAAGCTTTAGCACGGTCTCTAAGCGAAAAAGGAAATAGCTTAACGACATCATTATCGACATATTTTTTCTTTTGCATATCACATAAATCAACGAAGCTATTCAGATGAATAGCGGCATCTTCACTAGGAAGGCCGGCGAATTGATCTTTCATAACAAGATTCAACAAAGCAGTATTGATTTCACAAGATTCAGTATTGGCAAGAGGAGCAATCGAAGTGCTAAGGAAATCATTATTATTGGTATTGGTGAATTCACACAATTTGGTAGTATCTTGAGCCATCGAGACAAACAAGCAATCCAACACACGAGCAAACAAAAAGGCAAGCGGAAAAGAGAGGGAGGAGGATAAGGAGATTGGGAAAGAGAGGGCGAATAAAACGGCAAGCGTGAAGTGGGGGAGAGGAAAATGAGAGGCAAATGGCAAATAATGTAATGTGAGAGATAGGGATTGTGATGGGTACTTGGTATGTTGACTTTTTGCGTAGACTCCCTAGCAACGGCGCCAGAAATTCTTCTTGCTACCTCTAGAGCTTGCGTTGGATTTCCCCGAAGAGGAAGAGATGATGCAACAGAGTAGCGTAAGTATTTCCCTCAGTTTTTGAGAACCAAGGTATCAATCCAGTAGGAGGCCACGCTCAAGTCCCTCGTACCTGCACAAAATGATAGCTACTCGCAACCAACGCGATTAGGGGTTGTCAATCCCTTCACGGTCACTTACGAGAGTGAGATCTGATAGATATAATATTTTTGGTATTTTTGGTATAGAGATGCAAAGTGAAAAGTAAAAGGCAAAGTAAAAAAACAAAATTAAAGTGATGGAGGTTGATATGATGAGAATAGAACCCGGGGGCCATATGTTTCACTAGTGGCTTCTCTTAAGAGCATAAGTATTCTACGGTGGGTGAACAAATTACTGTTGAGCAATTGACAGAATTAAGCATAGTTATGAGAATATCTAGGCATGATTATGTATATAGGCATCACGTCCGTGACAAGTAGACCGAAATGATTCTCCATCTACTACTATTACTACACTTATTGACCACTATCCAGCATGCATCTAGAGTATTAAGTTAAAAATAGAGTAACGCTTTAAGCAAGATGACATGATGTAGAGAGATAAATTCATGCAATATGAAATAAACCCCATCTTGTTATCCTCGATGGCAACGATGCAATACGTGCCTTGCTGCCCCTTCTGTCACTTGGAAAGGACACCACAAGATTGAACCCAAAGCTAAGCACTTATCCCATGGCAAGAACTACCAATCTAGTTGGCCAAACCAAACGGATAATTCGAAGAGACTTGCAAAGATAACCAATCATACATAAAAGAATTAAGGGAAGATTCAAATATTATTCATAGATAGACTTGATCATAAACCCACAATTCATCAATCTCAACAAACACACCGCAAAAAGAAGATTACATCGAATAGATCTCCACAAGAGAGGGGGAGAACTTTGTATTGAGATCCAAAAAGAGAGAAGAATCCATCTAGCTACTAACTATGGACCCGAAGGTCTGAGGTAAACTACTCACACTTCATCGGAGAGGCTATGATGATGTAGAAGCCCTCCGTGATGACGGCCCTCTCTGGCGGAGCTCTGGAACAGGCCCCAAGATGGGATCTCATGGATACAGAAAGTTGCGATGGTGGAATTAGGTTTTTGGCTCCTGCTCTGATTGTTTGGGGCTACGTAGGTATATATAGGAAGGAGGAGTATGTCGGTGGAGCACCGAGGGGCCCAAGAGGCAGGGGGCACGCTCTAGGGGGGTGGGCGCGCCCCCACACTCGTGACCGCCTCTTTGACTCCCTGGAGTAGGGTCCAAGTCTCCTGGATCATGTTCGGTGAGAAAATCCGTTCCCGAAGGTTTCATTCCATTTGGACTCCGTTTGATATTTTGTTTCTCCGAAATACTGAAATAGGCAAAAAACAGCAATTCTAGGTTGGGCCTCCGGTTAATAGGTTAGTCCCAAAAATAATATAAAAGTGGAAAATAAAGCCCAATATAGTCCAAAACAGTAGAGAATATAGCATGGAGCAATCAATAATTATAGATACATTGGAGACGTATCAATGAACCAAAGTTGTATACTTGTGTAAGTGCATCTAGTGCCCCTTAGTGATTTTGGTGTATTGAAGACTTATAGGTTAAGGGACTAATGCGTTTGTGAGTGTACACAGGTCTATAAGTCTATGAGGAGTTTGATATTTATAGAGAAAGTCGAACCCTAAAAATGAAGTTCTTCGACTCAAGACTTTGGATTTCTGAAGACTTTGAAAGTGTAGAAATTGGTGTGACCTTGAAGACTTGGTATTCATTCGAGGAACATGAAGCATGAAGACTTTTGTTTTCGTAGTTTCATTTTCTCTTTCTTGAGTCATAGGAAACACCATACTGTTAAAGAGGGTCGAGGAAATACTAAGGAAAAATTTCCATGTGATGCTCAACTCAAATCCTACACCTACCAATCCCTTCGAGTGAAGCCATTGGAAATCTCATACAGTTCAGTCATATTCTTCAGTGACAGAGATGAAGTTCTTCTGGTCTATGAGGAATTTATTCTGACTGAGGAGTTAGGAATTCGCCAGTGCGTATTACCTACACAGTGAGGAACATGATAGCCCTGAGGATTTCACCACTCAAAATTCCGACCGTTGCTGTGCTATGCGCCAGCTATCCCAAAATATCTATCCACCTAACGGTCTTATCATTGAAGGGCATTTATGTCTTATCATGTCGGGCTGCTTCCTAGGATATAAATAGCCACCCCCTACAACCACTAGCTGGTTGGCTGCTCCGAGAGAAACTGACACTTGTCATTTGAGAGCATCCCATCCTCCGAGGACTTTGAGCGAAAATCATCAAGTGAGGAAAACCCAAACCCAAACACCTACAAACCCCAAGTGATTGAGCATCATTGAAGAGATTGATCCTGCATGGATCCGATGCTTGTTGCCTTTGAAGACTGTGCTTCTTCCAACCGGTTAGGCGTCATGGTCTAGAGCATCCAAGAGGAATTGTGGATCGCCGAGTGACCAAGTTTGTGAAGGTTCGGAAGTCACCTGAAGACTTACCACAAGTGATTCGGCGTGGTCTGTGTGACCTTAGCTCAAGGGGAATACGGTGAGGACTGAGGTCCTGAGCTGCGTGTTCAGGATTGGGTGTCCGAGATCGTGTGTCCTCAGGTTTAAATATCTAGCCGCCCTAACCAGACGTACAACTGAGACAGCAGTTGGAACTGGTCTACCAAATCATTGTCTTCACCAAGCTTACTGGTTCTATTTCCTCAACTCTTTCATTTCCTCATAACTGTGTTGTGTCCTTGTTCATATCTGTGCTTGAAGACTTTGACTGAAGATTTTCTCAATTTCCTCAGTTTAATTTCTTCAGTCTGTTTGTCTTCATCTCGTGTTATCCTGTGCTTACGCTTTATGTACTCTGTGCCTGTCTTCATTTCATCATGATGACTATGCTTGTGTTCTGTTATGTTTACTTTTGAGTACTTATTCCGCTGCTAGTAGTTCTTCGCTAAGGAATTTCCTCACCCGCAAATTCCTCAGTGAAGAATTCATAAAAATCGCCTATTCACTCCCCCTCTAGTTGATATAACGCACTTTCAATTGGTATCACAACAAGGTTCTCCCTTGTTTTGTGTGATTTTGGTTTATCCATCTGGAGTTTTAGTTATGTCGACCACAGGTATGATCAAGGTCTCTGCTGGGTGTCCTACCTTCGATGGAACAGACTACCCCTACTGGAAGAATAAGATGCGAATGCATCTTGAGGCAATTGATAACGATCTTTGGTGTGTTGAGGAAAATGGTGTTCCCTCAGTCACACCTTCTCTAAATGCTGCTGATGTGAAGAGATTCAAGCAACTTGATTCTCAAGCGAAGAATATCATATGTGGCCATCTGAGCAAAGGACAGTACGGAAGAGTGAGTGCTTTGGAAACTGCTAAGCTTATCTGGGATAGACTGTCCAAAGTGAATGAAGGAGTCTCAACACAGCGTGACTCGAGTTATGCTTTTCGCAATCTCTTCAACCACTTCAAAAGACCCGACAATGAAAATGTTCAAAAGACCTTCGATCGCCTAACTGACATCTCAAATGAGCTTCAAGCACTTGGTGCCACTGACATCACCGACCATGAGGTGGTGAAGAAATTGCTGAGATCGCTTGATTCCTCATTTGACACTCTGGCATTGATGATACAAGAACGTGCTGATTACAAGTCACTTGATCCTGCTGATATTCTCGAGAGGCTAAATACTCATGAGTTCCAACTTGTTGAAAAAGAGATCTCTATGGTTTGAGCTATGGCAGATCACGTGCACTGAAGGCCAAGGCAGTATCTGAGTCTGAAGATGAAGACTCTGGTAGTAGCCTTGGTGATCCTGAAGAACTAAGCCATCAGCTAGCACTGCTCATGAATAAGTTCCAAAAGTTCTCAAGACGTGGTCGCTTTGGAACACCCGCAAGGAGCAATGATTCCTCATCCAGTGACTACAAGAGGAGGCTCTATCACAAATGCAAGAAACCTAGATATTACATTCAAGATTGTCCTCAGTGGGAAAAAGAATCGAAGAAGAAGAAATACAAGGATTACAGTTCTGATGATGCGAAGAAAAATAAGAAATCCTCAAAATCTTCATCATCAAAAATCTCAAAATCCTCATCTCACAAGAATAGCAGCTCCAAGAAGGCTAGGGCATTCATTGGCAAGGAAATGGACTATGAGGCTGAATCTGAAGAAAATGAGGAAGAGGAGGCATCTAAGGAGTCCGAATCCGGAGTGGTGAGCCTAGCCCTCGCTACTGCATTCGTCAGCAAGTCTATCTTCAACACTGAAGAAAATGACCTCACCAACAAGGCTGATGAAGGCGATGATGACTACGCTCCCACCTATTGCTTCATGGCAAAGGGTGCCAAGGCACTCAAATATACCTCCTCTGAATCAAGTGAGAATGAATCTGATGAAAACCTTAAGCCCAGCTATTCTAAACTTGCTAAGATGGCTGTAAAACAACAAAGGACTTTTGAAAAGGTTCAAAACATGCTAGAAAAAAGTGATGATATGTTGGGTGAAGAAATGCATCGCACTAAAGCCTTGAGTGAAAATCTCCAGAGACTTCAGACTAGGTTTGACAACCTTCAAGGTCATAATAACACTATCTTATCTGATCATGAGAAGCTTTCTTATGAATTTCTTCAAAGAAAGCAAGACCTTGAGAAGCTAAGAGTGAGTTATGAAGATCTTCAGAAGGAGCACTATTCATTACTTGCTCAACAAATCAGCGCTTCTTAGGAAGAATTTGTTCCTCCTTGTTTGAAATGCATTGAACGTGAATCTGCTAATTATTCACCTGAATGTTCAAATGCTTCTAGTGCTACAAATTCTTCACCTGCCTCTACTATCACTAATTCCTCATCTGAGGACACAGCTAGTGTCACTGACGATGCAGGGCTGAAGGAATTGTACATGACAGGCATGTACAAAAGCCTCAAAGGGCATCAGACTCTTTGTGATGTGCTTAAAAAACAAATCATCAACAGGAACCCTCGGAAAGAGGGTATTGCCTTTGAGAGGAAACTCAATGCTGATGGTACATATTGGAAGCCTGAGTAGTATCCCAAAACTACATGGGTTGCTACAAAGGGACCTCCAGTTGATCCATCTAACTTATCTGGATTTGCATGTGAATTTCCTCGTTCTGATGATGAGTCATTTGACTCCAACTATAAACTGTTCAAAAATCAGAATGGTGAAGTATTTGCTAGATATGTTGGCACTAACTGCAAGAATGGTTCCACTATGAAAAAAATCTGGATTCTCAAAAGGTGCCTTGAAAGTCTTCAGGTGAATGTCCTCAAGACACCACCTGTGAAGAATAGGAACCCCAGAGCAAATTCTTCATATGGACCAAATTCTTCATGTGGATCCAAGTCCTCATATGAATATCATCGTGCTAACAACTCTGTTTCGCAAGTAAGAGCTAAGGGCTATGAATCTGAGCATTATTCTTCTAATCATCATGTTCATAAGTCCTCGAAGAATTTCTTTGCTTATTCATATGCTTATCCTAACTCCTCTTATGTGAAACGAAATGGACTGGCTTCTATGAGACCTTTCTCGTATGGAGCTCGCAGAGTGATGAACTCTTTGCCACCCCTTCAGATGTGGGTGGTGAACAAAAAGAACTAATCTCTTCTGCAGGGTCAGGTCTCCAGACGTATGTAATCGTCTGAAGAATCTGCTGGAGACCTGTGTATGCCTGAAAGGACACGGGCTAATCATGAAGAAATGAACTTTCATTTCTCATGTCCTCATACTGCTTTATCTGTTCTTTTGCTTGATGAAATTGATCTGATGAATTGATGTCATATTCTTCACTGATGAAGTATATGAGTTCATAAGTTGCACTAATTCATCTGTAGGATGATCAACCCAAAGCCACTGAGTGGGTCCTTGTTAGTGGATGTACAAATCACATGGCTGGTGACAAGAATCTATTGATGGATGCTCCATTATCTCCATCGCATCTGAAGCATATCATCTTTGCCGACAAAGGCAAAAGTCAGGTATTGGGTCTAGGTAAGGTTGCGATCACAAAGGATCGACACATGGACAAAGTCATGCTTGTCGAGTCCTTAGGATACAACCTCATGTCTGTCTCAATGCTTTGCGATCTTGATATGGTTGTTGTCTTTGGCAAGTACCTTTGTGTTGTGGTTATGGAAGCTGACAATTCCAAAGTCTTTGAAGGCTTTAGGAGAGGAGACCTGTATATTATTGATTTCTCTACAGGACCACAACCAGCCGTGTGCCTACTTGCAAAAGCTTCAGAAGGCTGGCTCTCGCATCGACGACTTGGTCATGCAGGCATGAGGAATTTGCACACGCTTGCGAAGAAGAAGCATGTCATTGGCATCGAGAATGTCAAATTCCTCAAGGATCACCTATGCGGAGCCTGTGAAGCTGGGAAAATGACAAAGGCTAAGCATCCAGCGAAGACTATCATGACCACTACTCGTCCATTTGAATTTCTTCACATGGATCTCTTTGGTCCTAATCATTATTATGTAGTTACAAATGATGCATCTCTATATGGCTTTACTATTGTTGATGATTACTCTCGATACACATGGGTACACATTGTTACTTACAAACATGAAGTGCAGGAAGTCTTCAAACGATTTTCCTCGAGGGCCTCAACCAACTTTGGTGTGAAGATCTAGCACATCAGAAGTGACAATGGAACCAAGTTCGAGAATTCTGGTCTAGATGACTATCTTGATGAACTTGGTATTACTCATGAGTTATCTTCTCCTTATACTCCTCAGCAGAACGGCGTCGTGGAGCGCAAGAACAGGACAATTGCTGAGATGGCTCGCACTATGCTTGATGAATACAAAACGCCTCATCATTTCTGGATTGAGGCAATTGATACTGCGTGCCACATCATCAACAGAGTATATCTTTAAAAATTCTTCAAGAAGACTACCTATGAACTCCTCACTGATAAGAAACCCAATGTAAGTTATTTCAAAGTCTTTGGTGCTAAATGTTGGAATAGAGATCCTCATCACAACTCAAAATTTGCACCGAAAGCACATGAAGGTTTTATGCTTGGTTACGGAAAGGACTCGGACACCTATAGAGTCTTCAACAACGTTCTTCACAAGGTTGTTGAAACTGTAGATGTGCGGTTCGATGAAACTAATGGCTCGCAAAGAGAGCACCTACCTACTGTGATAGATGAACCAGCACCTGAGGAAACTATCAAGTTCAAGGCTACTGAGGATGTCATTCCTACTAAAGAATCTGATGAAGAATTCATTCTAGAACATGAAGAACGTCGAGCTAATGCACCTGACGAAAATACTGAAGAAAATGGTGCTGAAGAGATCAAATTCCTCAATGACAACCAGCTCAGCCTCGTATTGCAAAAGAAGTGCAAGTTCAAAAGATCATCAATGACATCAAAGCACTAGGTCCTCTCACACGCTCAAAAGCTTCACATTTATCTAACTTTTGTGGGCACTATGCTTTTGTCTCTATCACAGAGCCCACTAAGGTAGATGAAGCATTTCTGGAGCCTGAGTGGATTCAGGCCATGCAAGAAGAATTACATCAGTTCGAGCTCAACAATGTCCGGGAACTGGTCAAACGTCCAGATCCTCGAAAGCACAATATCATTGGCAAAAAGTGGATCTACCGCAACAAGCAAGATGAAAATGGCCTTGTGGTGAGGAATAAGGCACGGCTCGTAGCTCAAGGCTACACACAGGTTGAAGGAATTGATTTTGATGAAACTTTTGCACCTGTTTCTAGACTTGAGGCTATTCGCATATTACTTGCTTATGCTAACCATCATGATATCACTTTATATCAAATGGATGTGAAAAGTGCATTCCTCAATGGTAAGCTTCAGGAAGAAGTATATGTTGCTCAACCCCCGGGTTTGAAGATCCAAAGAACCCTGACAATGTCTTCAGACTCAACAAGGCCCTCTATGGCCTCAAGCAGGCCCACGGGCGTGGTATGATACCTTGAAGGAATTCTTCATGTAGAAAGGCTTCAAACCCGGTTCACTCAACCCTACTCTTTTCACTAAATCTTATGATGGTGAATTGTCTGTGTGCCAAGTATATGTTGATGATATTATCTTTGGCTATACTGACCAACGTTATAGTGATGAATTTGCCTACATGATGAGTGAAGAATATCAAATGTCTATTATGGGAGAATTAAAATTCTTCTTAGGTCTTCAAATTCATCAACAACGTAATGGCATATTCATATCTCAGGAGAAATACCTCAAGGATGTACTGAGGAAATTCGGCATGCAAGATTGCAAAGGCGTCAAAATTCCTTTGCCCACAAATGGCCATCTGTGCACTGATGAAAATGGTATTAACTTCGATCATAAGGTATACCGCTCCATGATTGGTTCTTTATTGTACTTATGTGCATCTAGGCCAGATATAATGCTTAGTGTTTGCATGTGTGCCCGATTTCAAGCTACACCGAAGGAATCACACCATAAGGCTGTGAAGCATATTCTTCGATATCTAGCTCACACACCAACACTAGGATTATGGTACCCCAAGGGCTCGGCTTTTGATCTCATTGGATATTCTGACTCTGACTATGCTAGTGATCATGTGGACCACAAGTCAACATCTGGTACATGTCATTTCCTCAAACGATCTTTGGTCTGTTGGTCCTCGAAGAAACAGAACTGCGTATCACTATTTACTGCTGAAGCTGAGTATATTGCCGTTGGTTCTTGCTGTGCTCAATTGCTATGGATGAAGCAAACTCTCAAGGACTACGGCGTCAACATGAAGAATGTGCCTCTCTTCTTTGACAATGAGAGTGCCATCAAGATTGCTCACAACCCAGTTCAGCACTCGAAGACTAAGCACATTCAGATTCGTCATCATTTTCTTTGTGATCATGTGTTGAAGGGCGACATTTCTATTGAGCATGTGAAGACTGAAGAATAGCTAGCCAATATCTTCACAAAGCCCTTGGATGAGAAGAGATTTAGCAAGTTGCGGTGTGAGCTAAATATCCTAGAATCTTTGAGTGTTCCTTGAAAAGGACACTCATCCTAACACTTATGCAAAATTGATGAATTAGATGTGCAACACATGAAGAAACATTTTTCTTCAATCAATGAAGAATAACACTCTAAGTGTGAAGAAATTAACGAAGAATTTGATTCTCAGAACCCTACGATAATTGTACGCGGTGTCTGAAATCATCATTCTTATACGGTGGGTAACACCACCACCAAAAGTTGAAATTCCTCAGTTGTTCAAATTCTTCAACTTTGCATTGTCTTCACTGTTTCCGTTGTTTTTCTTCATTGGCTATATATTTATATATGAGTTTATGTGCTCTACATCATTCACTTATGGCTACTTCTTCAAGTTGGTTTTTCTGCTAAGTGAATGTGATCGGACCCTTCCCCCTCTATGCTATACTCAACCCAATCTGTTCACAAATTCTTCATGTGCATTCTATTTGAAACTCGTTCAAAATCTTCACTGTGTCCTTGTCAGCTGAAGAAATTGCGAATGGAACTTTTAACTTATCTTATCCAATTTTTGGGCGTTGCCGCTCAAACCATTCCGCATCCCACGACATACTTATCCACTCACCCACGATCTAACACGATCTCCAGTTCTCAGTACGTGGGTGACACATGTCATGCGACGGAGAAGGGTCAGGGGAACGTTTGTCCAAATTCTTCAGGAGAACAGTTTTTCACCATGGCTATAAATACCCCTCTCCCCTTCCTCACTTCTTTTACTCTGCTCGACCTCTCTCCAACTCGAGCTTCTCAAACCCTAGCACCGCCGCTACTTCATCGTCGCCGGTGAGGAAGAGCTTCACTGCCTCGACCTCATCGCCGCCGTACTCGCGCCGGCCACGGAAATCTTCACTCCGCCGCCGCCATAGCTGTCTTCCTCCGCCAAGTTAGGGCGTGGAAGATCTACACTGACGAACTTCACATCTCCACATTCCATTTCGTCGTGTTCTTCGTCCAGGGTAATTAAAAGTTACTTTTACTGCCCTCGTTGATTCGAATGATTATCTACAAAATCTTCAAAGGTGTTTTTCTTCATATCTTCACGCACTAAAACACCTCTCATATCATTTGTACTTGATTCATTTCTCTAAGCTGCGAATTTCTCTTCAAGATTCCTCAATTGTGCGGATTTCTGATCTGTACAACTCTGGAACCTAGGACTAAGAACGCTTAGTGAAATTCTTCAAGACTTATCTGGTCAAATTCCTCAAACTTGTTCTTTATAAAACCTTCTGAGAATGCATATGACCTCTCCAAATTCCTCGCAACTATACTCTGTTCACAGGTACTCATGTCAGCTGCTGAATCACTAGGTTCTCATCAACATAACTCATTTGCAGCGTTCCTCGAAGAAAAGTTGCATACTTCTTCAGAGAATTCAATTGTTCAAATTCCTCAACTGAAGAAAATGGCTGACGGTAAGAAGCCATAGAAAGGAGCAAAGAGGGCTGAGGTCAACACAATGTTTGAGATCCCTGATGATATATATGCTGGGTACTGCACACCTCCTGAGGAAGAAAAAAATCAGCGCAAGGTGTGCATTCAGAAGATAGAGAGGAGATGTGCTAGAGAGTGGAGAGAGTACATATATGTCACTCCCAAATACATGAAGAAATTCACACTCAATCCTCCATGCCCAAGACCTCCATTGGCACCTGGCCAAATAGCTGATCCCACCAGCCTCAAGCATGGTGAGGATTATCCTGATGAATGGGCTAAGCGCCAAGCCAAGTTGGCTAAACAAGCCAAAGAAGCTGTGAGGAAATTCAACGAAGACTCTGCTGCTGCCGCTGAGGCCTCTGTCAAGCCTAAGAAGCCTGCGCACAAGCCAAGTGCTTCACCTTCAGTGGTTTCAAGGCCAAGTTCCTCAGCAATGCCCTCACGGCCAGAATCTTCAAAGCCCTCAAGGCCAACTTCTCATGTTGCTCCCGTTCCTCCCAAATCCTCAGCTCCTCACAAGTCCTCAGCTGCTCCGACAAAGTCCTCTGCACCTGTGCATCTCGCCATGTGTCAAAGGACCAGAGGCATCTCAATTGCCTCAGGAGCTTCAGCTAGTTCCTCAGCTGCTCCAAATTCTTCAACGGGACCCTCTCTACGAAAGACAAAGGCCACTGCTGGACGAGGTCCTCGCCCTAGTCCTCAGAAGAAGCAGGTCGCCTTCCAAGTGTCGTCTGAAGAAGATGAAGCTGATGATGATGAATTTGCTGAAATCATCAGAGATAGGCAAGTCAGGGCCGCTAGAGCCAAGGGAACATATGTGCCACTACTTTTGGATCCAAAGTTGATCCTCGAATACATTGATGTTTGGCACAAGGACCCCAACACTCCCATGCCTGACTTCAAGATGACTCCTGGCCAAAGTCACATGCTGACCCACTTCATACAAGAAGAAAAATGGAAATATGAGAAGGCCAGGCAGAGCAAGAAAGTGCAGTACAAGAAGGAGCGCTATCTGAAGAAAAACGTTGTCTCTATGACAATTGAAGAACTTGTCGCTATTCAAACTGAGATCAAGAAAACTCAATGATGAATTTGACGCATACCGCGCTGACTGGCTTGGAGACAAGGTGCGCTTTGTGAAACTCGTGGATAACTTCACCTCAAATGTTGCAGCCCCAACGCAACAGGAAGTTCCTCAGGCTGAAGTATCTGCTCAGCCGACTAAAGAACATGCCAGCACCGCTGATGAAAATCAGGCTGCTGAAGAAAATGTGAGTTCCAGGGCTGATGACTGCATACCAGCCGCTAAAGAAATTGCCAGGGCATCCACTATTGGTGCGCCTGAAGAATATGAAGAAATCAGGGCAACCACATCAGTTGTGCCTGAAGAAAATCAACCAGATTCCTCTGCAGCTCCTGCCCCAACACCAACTCCGATCCTTCCATCTGCATTAGATGTGAACAAAACCAAGGCTCCAGAGCGTGCAACAGTGAAGAAAAGGAAAGCATCATGTAACATCCCAAATTTTCAATTTGGAATGTTATACATTAGATCATCATGCATATCATATTTTACTTTGCATTTTGGTTGATCCTAGAAATTCTACGCAACTCAATGACCCACGGAGAGAGTTGGGGATTTCGTTATTTTCATATTTGAGTTCTCTCAAATTTTGAGAATAGGATCATTTGATTTTATTTATTTTATCATCAATTATTTCTATTACAAAAATATGAGAGAGGGAATAAAATGACTTTCCCAAAATAAAGAAATATTGAGGATTTAATAATAAAATCAAATAAGATTTTATTTCGCAGTTTTTCGGTGTTTTATTTGAATTTAGGAAAAAAGTGCGTTTTTCAAAATTGCATTTAGGGCCCAAATAAATGTTCACCTTGTGCGGCTTGATTTTAGAAGCCCGTGAAAATTTATTTCGGAATTTTTGGAGTCCGTTTAGTATTTCTTTTTATTTTTCTTCCGAGCGGAATAATTAAAAAAAAGAACCTACTTCGGGCCATACCCGAGCGGGACACCGCCCGGGGGCAGCCTTTAAATAGCGCCGCCCCAGCCCATCAGCCCCACCTCGATCCACACGCGCCGCCGGAGCCGCCGCCGCCGACGATCCTGCCGCCCGAGGTTCGTCGCGCCTCGTTTTCCGTGCCAAAAAAAGAGATTTTTTTTTCAGCGTTCGTCGTTTTTCTTTTTCTCGGATTAAATCCGCGATTTTTCTGATCACGATTCCTGATCCGATTTTCATTTTTAGTTTAACTTTTCGCTCGTTTATCGGAATTAGGCGATTCAAGCGCCTAGAGTTTCGTCTCGAAACCCTCTATCCGTTTAACCAACTTAAACAAGATTTTGCTACTGTAAAATTTGCCCTAGATCCACATTAGTAGAACGAAGTTGTTTTCTTTCGCCGTTTGTCTTTCGTTGCTTCGTTCGATTTGATTCTTTTTGCCAACCGGAGTTCTTAAGTTGAACCTTCTGGTTAGATCTCTTATTTGAGTTTTACCTGTGCATTAGATGAGTACTTATTGCATGCTTGTTTGTTTGTCTGCGATAGAGTACCCGGAGTGCGCCGCCTGTTACTTCGAATCGTTAGGTTTCGCGGATCATCAGCAAGGCAAGTAACACTTTGATCATACCTTTTCTACTACCCAGTTTTATTGCATTAGATCAATCCTCACACATTGCATGATTAGGATCTAATTAAATTGTAGGATGGGAAGTAGATGAGGTAATACCTATTACCTGTTATTATCAAACCTTTGGGAGTTACTTCTACGTTTGCTTGTTATGCCATGCTATGCTAGTAGACGTGGATTGGGTGAGTGATATCCATGACAGATGTGAGAATGTTAATTAATGGTTTATCTAAGGTGGCAACTTAAACACACATCTGGGTGGATTGAGGCACCTGGGTATTCCAGGACTTGCCTGTTTTCTTTTGGACCGCCACCCAGGCTCAAAGGGATCATGAGACTATTCATACTAGAAACTTCCGTGTGTAGCCACAAGCTATTATGGGCTCTAGCATAGTTGACTAAGTTGTGCGAACTCTTATAGTGGTAGACTAGCAGATGTAGGGGATGTAGGTGGTACGGTCTACCCGATCGTAAGGTGCTAGCGCTTCTGACAGACTATGTCTCGGTCATCCGTCTTCTCAAACACCCTGTAGTGCGAGAAAACAAACGGAGGCGATCGAGTCTTGGGGGGAAAAGTGCGCAAACCTCTGCAGAGTGTAATAAACTAATCATGGTTAGCCGTGTCCCCGGTTATGGACATCTTGAGTATCTAGTACTTGGATTTTCATGTGAACCTCAACATGTTACTCTAAATTAATTTTGTTGGGTTATGTTTAATGATGATGCTTAATTGGGATTGAGAATGCTGTCAACCATTCTCAATGTTTAACAACCACCATGATAGTAATTAAATTTTATTCCTTTGAAGTAGGGGAAAATTTGCTTTACACAAAACTGTAACCATAGAGCTTTCCACCAGCCAAATATGCATATAGTATAGCTGTTTCATTCCATTACTCTCTATGTGTTACCTTGCCAGCATATTCCATGTGCTGACCCGTTTCGGGCTGCAACGTTAATGTTGCAGACTTTTTCAGACGACGATTAAGGAGTTTTTAGGTCGTGGTTCTATACTCAGTGATGCCGTTGGAGTTGATGGACTCACTTATCTTCCAAGCCTTCCGCTGTTATCGTTATTAGATGGCCTTAAGCCATATTATTGTAATAAGTTCTCTTTTGAGACACTCGATGTAATAAGTGTGTGATTGCTACTCTGTATAAATCCTCCTTCCGAGTACTGTGTGGTGTCAGCATTACTGATCCAGGGATGACAGAGCACAGAGATCAGACTGTTTGAGGTCTGGTCGCTACAGAGATGGTATCAGAGCACACGCTGACTGTAGGACACAACCACTAAGCTAAAGACCTAGATCACTATTCACTCTCTTCTCTTCTGACCTCTCATCTTTTCTACTCTTTAGGATGGCGGATGCAAGGAACAAGTTCGCACAACCGGATGAAGATACACCCTTTGGACGCCACTTGAAGTAAGTCACTAGATACCTGAACATAGGAGTACCAAGTTTCACAAGAACCTACAACGCCACTTTACCTGAAGAACCTTCAAGTTCCAGGAAGGACGTTCATGCCAGTCACTGAGCCCATAGAATTTTCTTTTGATGCACCAACTTGGAATCTAGGAAAGAGCATGGCAGCTCACATCGCCATGGGACGCATTGGAGAAGTCTACCGCAAGGATCTCAAGGATACTATCTACCAGATTTGTGGGCGCCGAGATGAGCACTGGGAGATGATCAGCAATAGGAAGGATAGATCCATTGCAGCTTTTATCCAGGAGCTAAACCAGCACATTCAACGACAGGAGAACCAGATGTGCGCCGACATGATAGATCTGAAGAAGGCTAAGACTAGAATCAAGGAACTGGAGGAAGAACTCAAGGCTACACGTGAAGATTATGAAGAGGAAATTGAAGTATTGGTGGAGAAGAATGACGACCTGATCAGGAAGATTGGAATATTTATGGGAGACCCTATGCCAGTTGATGAAGACGAAGAACCCCAGGAAATTAGCCCGGAAGACTACATCATCATCGATGGCACCGACTCGGAAGTAGATAGTAGCGATGAGGACTATGTTGATGAAGCTGGAGCAGATATTATGGAGTCAACAACCGAAGAATATTTCTAGTAGACCACCTCATCAGTAGTAGTAGTCCACCATGTAAATATAGTAGTCCGAGCACTTTTGCGATAGATAGATCGATTGTATGCCCTTGTTTGATTGATTGAAGGGAATTGTTTGTTTTGCCTCATGTGCATATGGGTACTATTTTCTCTTTAGACCCCCTCTATTCTTATATCTCATCTTTTCTAAACCCTAAGATGCCTCCGAGACGTGACCCCGGATTTGCCTTTCCACCGGAGCTCACCCAGTTGATCCAGCAGCAGAACACATTGATGCAGTTGCTAGTCCAGAATCAGAATCAGGGGAACAACAACAACAACAACCCACCACCACCACCCCCACCTGTTGACCACTTAGCCCGTTTTGTTAGGCTGAATCCACCGGTGTTTTCCAGTAGCACCGAGCCGATAGTAGCAGATGATTGGCTCTGCAAGACAGCTAGGGAGTTGACCACAGCAGGATGCACAGATGCGGAGAAGGTGAAGTTTGCCGCACATCAGTTAGAAGGACCCGCAGCATCATGGTGGGAGAAGTTCACAGCCACTTTCCCAGTCGACACTGTCACATGGGACCAGTTTCAGCAGGCTTTTCGTACTGCACACGTTTCAGCAGGAGCTATGGCCATGAAGAAGCGTGAGTTTCGCAACTTGCGCCAAGGAGGAAGGACAGTTGGCCAGTATGTGGAGGAATTTAGTAAGTTAGCACGTTATGCACCAGATGACATCGCTACGGATGCAGCGAAGCAGGAGAAGTATTTAGAAGGACTGAATGATGAGTTGAGCATGCAGTTGATGGTAGCCACCTTCAACAACTACCAGGAGTTGGTAAATCGTGCTCTTATGATTGAAGGGAAGCAGCAGCAGATTAAGAATAGCAAGAGGAAGTATGGACAAGGGAAGTATAATTCAGGAGCTCAGCAAAAGCCACGTTTTACCCCTAGACTGGGAGGACATTTTCAGCATACACATGGAGGAGGTAGCTCGCACAATCACAATGGCACCAAGAATGGTAATGGCAACGGAGGAAGCAACGGCTAGAACCGCACCAACCCCTCAACCCCAGCCAAGAAGGACCTAAGCCAAGTCACTTGCTTTAAGTGTTCGAAGACAGGACATTATGCCAATGAATGTCCTGAATTACAAAATGGAAATAGTAATGGAAGTTCTGGGAAGAAGCCGAACCCTTTCAACAGGGGACAGGTGAACCACGTTAGCGTGGAGGAGGTTGAAGCTCAGCCCGATGCAGTAATAGGTAAGTTTTCGGTTAAGTCATTTACTGCACTCATTCTTTTTGATACTGGCGCATCGCATTCATACATCTCAAGGGGATTTGTGGATAAGTATAACCTACCAACCCAAGCCCTTAGGTCACCCATGTTAGTAACCTCGCCCGGAGCAGAGTATGTGGCTAGTCTATGGTGTGATCGGTTACCATTAAGGATTGGTAACTACGTTTTTCCCTCAGACCTAATAGTATTGGGATCCCAAGGATTGGATGTGATATTAGGCATGGATTGGTTATTAAAGTATGAAGGTAATATTGGATGTGCTAGTAAGTCAATTTTGCTTACCACCCCAAAAGGGAGAAGGATCAAGTATGTATCCCGGCATGTGTCAAAGAGGACTCAAGTAAATTGCTTAACAGGAGTTGTGCAGGAGGAAGTACTAGTGGTAAGGGATTTCCCTGATGTATTTCCAGAAGAGTTGCCAGGCATGCCACCGGATAGAGATATCGAGTTTTTGATTGAGCTATTGCCAGGCACAGGTCCAATATCAAAGAGACCATATAAGATGCCGGCAAAGGATTTGGTGGAAATTAAGAAGCAGATTAAAGAGTTACTGGATAAGGGATATATTCGCCCATGTTCTTCGCCTTGGGGATCGCCAGTACTACTAGTGGAGAAGAAGGATGGATCGTTAAGGATGGTTGTTGATTATCGAGGATTGAATGAAGTAACGATCAAAAACAAGTACCCACTACCAATGATCAATGATCTATTTGATCGATTGCAAGGAGCTACGGTATTTTCCAAGATCGATCTGCGATCAGGATACCACCAGTTGAAGATTCGAGAACAGGATATTCCAAAGACAGCTTTTACCACCAGGTATGGGCTGTATGAGTATACCGTTATGTCATTTGGTCTGACTAACGCACCTGCCTATTTTATGAACATGATGAACAAAGTGTTTATGGAGTTTTTGGATAAGTTCGTCGTAGTGTTCATTGATGATATCCTGGTTTATTCGAATAATGAAGAGGAACATAAGGAGCATTTGCATTTGGTACTTGGAAAGCTCAGAGAACATCAATTATATGCCAAGTTCAGCAAATGTGAGTTTTGGTTGAAGGAAGTAGGATTCCTCGGACATGTTATATCAGGAGAAGGTATAGCAGTAGATCTCGCTAAAGTTGAAACCGTGACCAAGTGGGAAGCCCCAACAACCGTTGGAGAGATCCGGAGTTTTCTTGGACTCGCAGGATACTACTGGAGATTTATTGAGAATTTCTCAAAGATTGTAAAGCCTATGACTGAGTTGTTGAAGAAGGATACAAGTTCAAATGGACTGAGGAATGTGAGGCTAGTTTCCAGGAGTTGAAGAAATGTTTGGTTACCTCACTAGTGTTGATTTTGCCAGACCAGACCAAGGATTATGAGGTGTATTGCGACGCTTCACGTCGAGGACTTGGAGTAGTGCTTATGCAGGAAGGGAGAGTTGTTTCATATGCCTCAAGACAACTGAAGCCTCATGAGTTGAATTATGCTACACATGATTTGGAGTTAGCAGCCGTAGTGCATGCATTGAAGACATGGAGACATTTCCTCATTGGAAATCATTGTGAGGTGTACACGGATCATATGAGTTTGAAGTACATTTTCACACAGAAGGAGTTAAATCTCAGACAAAGGAGATGGTTGGAGCTTATCAAGGATTGTGATATGAAATTGCATTATCATCCTGGAAAGGATAATGTAGTAGCTGACGCATTAAGCCGTAAGAGCCATGTCAATACATTAATGACGGGAGAAATACCCAAGGAGTTAGCAGTAAATCTTCGTGAACTATGTTTGGAAATAGTTCCGAGAGGTTATGTAGCAGCAATGGAGATTCAGTCAACCTTGATGGATAAAATCAGGGAAGCTCAGAAAGCTGACAAAGAGATTGCCGCTATAAAGGAGAAGCTGAGCAAAGGAAAAGCTAAAGGATTTCGTGAGGATGAGCACGACACCCTATGGTTTGAAGACAGTGTCTACGTGCCCAATGACCAGAAGATCAGGAAGTTGATTTTGCAAGAGGCACACGACTCACCATATTCGATTCACCCAGGAAATACCAAGATGTATCTGGATTTGAAGGATATTTTCTGGTGGACTGGAATGAAGAAGGATATAGCGGAGTATTTAGCAGTTTGTGATGTATGTCAGAGGGTAAAGGCAGAGCATCAGAAGCCAGCAGGATTGTTACAACCATTGCCGATACCCGAATGGAAGTGGGATAAGCTAGGCATGGATTTTATCACGGGATTACCCAGGACTCGTTCAGGCTATGACTCGATTTGGGTTGTAGTTGATCGATTGACGAAAGTAGCTCAATTCATCCCAGTAAAGACCACTTATACCAGTGCTAAGTTGGCAAACATATACATGACCAGAATAGTATGTCTGCATGGAGTTCCAAGGAGTATCGTATCGGATAGAGGAACCCAGTTTACCTCAAAGTTCTGGAAGCAGTTCACGAAACCTTGGGAACCAGGCTAGAATTCAGTACAGCTTTTCATCCACAGACAGATGGACAGACCGAGAGAGTCAATCAGATTTTGGAGGATATGCTGAGAGCTTGTGCGCTAGATTATGGATCTAGTTGGGACGATAATTTGCCATATGCAGAGTTCTCTTACAACAACAGTTATCAAACCATTTTTAAGATGGCCCCTTTCAAAGCTTTGTACGGAAGGAGGTGCAGGACACCGCTGTCGTGGGACGAAGTTGGAGACCGCCAGTTGTTTGGACCTGACTTGATTAAAGAGTCTGAACAGAAGGTGAAGTTGATTCGCGATAGGCTCAAGATAGCCCAGTCCAGACAGAAGAGTTATGCAGATTCTAAATGGAAGGAGACAGTTTACGAAGTCGGAGATAGAGCTTATCTTCGAGTATCTCCACTTCGGGGAACAAAGCGTTTTGGAGTTAAAGGGAAGTTAGCACCACGATTTGTAGGACCCTATCAAGTTTTGGAGCGTATGGGAGAAGTGGCCTACAAGTTGGAATTGCCCGAAGGATTGTCAGGAGTACATGATGTGTTCCACGTATCTCAGTTAAAGAAATGTCACGCGGAGATGGCTGACATACCGTTGAGAGACACAGTGCCTTTGGAAACTATTCAGTTGGATAACGATTTGACCTACGAGGAGAAACCAGTCAAGATTCTCGAGTTTTCCAGCCGAGTTACTCGCAGCAAGGTTATCAAGTTTTGCAAGGTTCAGTGGGGCCACCACACGGAGGATGAAGCCACCTGGGAACGAGAGGAAGATTTGCTCAAGGACCACCCTCACCTATTTTCTAGCCAACCTGAATCTCGAGGGCGAGATTCATCTTAAGGGGGGTAGGTTTGTAACATCCCAAATTATCAATTTGGAATGTTATACATTAGATCATCATGCATATCATATTTTACTTTGCATTTTGGTTGATCCTAGAAATTCTACGCAACTCAGTGACCGACGGAGAGAGTTGGGGATTTCGTTATTTTCATATTTGAGTTCTCTCAAATTTTGAGAATAGGATCATTTGATTTTATTTATTTTATCATCAATTATTTCTATTACAAAAATATGAGAGAGGGAATAAAATGACTTTCCGAAAATAAAGAAATATTGAGGATTTAACAATAAAATCAAATAAGATTTTATTTCGAAGTTTTTCAGTGTTTTATTTGAATTTAGGAAAAAAGTGTGTTTTTCAAAATTGCATTTAGGGCCCAAATAAATGTTCACCTTGTGCGGCTTGATTTTAGAAGCCCGTGAAAATTTATTTCGGAATTTTTGGAGTCCGTTTGGTATTTCTTTTTATTTTTCTTCCAAGCGGAATAATTAAGAAAACGAACCGACTTCAGGCCGTACCCGAGCGGGACACCACTCGGGGGCAGCCTTTAAATAGCGCCGCCCCGAGCCGCCCCAGCCCATCAGCCCCGCCTCGATCCGCGCGCACCGCCGGAGCCGCCACCGCCGCCGACGACGATCCCGTCGCCCGAGGTTCGTCGCGCCTTGTTTTCCGTGCCGAAAAAAAAGAAGAAAAAAAAGAAAAAAAATTCGGTGTTCGTCGTTTTTCTTTTTCTCGGATTAATTCCGCGATTTTTCTTATCGCGATTCCTGATCCGATTTTCGTTCTAGTTTAACTTTTTGCTCGTTTATTGGAATCAGGCGATTCAAGCGCCTAGAGTTTCGTCTCGAAACCCTCTATCCATTTAACCAACTTAAACAAGATTTTGCTACTGTAAAATTTGCCCTAGATCCAGATTAGTAGAACGAAGTTGTTTTCTTTCGCCGTTTGTCTTTCGTTGCTTCGTTCAATTTGATTCTTTTTGCCAACCGGAGTTCTTAAGTTGAACCTTCTGGTTAGATCTCTTATTTGAGTTTTACATGTGCATTAGATGAGTACTTATTGTATGCTTGTTTGTTTGTCTGCGATAGAGTACCCGGAGTGCGCCGCCTGTTACTTCAAATCGTTAGGTTTTGCGGATCATCAGCAAGGCAAGTAACACTTTGATCATACCTTTTCTACTACCCAGTTTTATTGCATTAGATCAATCCTCACACATTGCATGATTAGGATCTAATTAAATTGTGGGATGGGGAGTAGATGAGGTAGTACCTATTACCTGTTATTATCAAACCCTTGGGAGTTACTTCTATGTTGGCTTGTTATGCCATGCTATGCTAGTAGACGTGGATTGGGTGAGTGATATCCATGACAGATGTGAGAATGTTAATTAATGGTTTATCTAAGGTGGCAACTTAAACACACATCTGGGTGGATTGAGGCACCTGGGTATTCCAGGACTTGCCTGTTTTCTTTTGGACCGCCACCCAGGCTCAAAGGGATCATGAGACTATTCATACTAGAAACTTCCGTGTGTAGCCACAAGCTATTATGGGCTCTAGCATAGTTGACTAAGTTGTGCGAACTCTTATAGTGGTAGACTAGCAGATGTAGGGGATGTAGGTGGTACGGTCTACCCGATCGTAAGGTGCTAGCGCTTCTGACAGACTATGTCTCGGTCATCCGTCTTCTCAAACACCCTGTAGTGCGAGAAAACAAACGGAGGCGATCGAGTCTTGGGGGGAAAAGTGCGCAAACCTCTGCAGAGTGTAATAAACTAATCATGGTTAGCCGTGTCCCCGGTTATGGACATCTTGAGTATCTAGTACTTGGATTTTCATGTGAACCTCAACATGTTACTCTAAATTAATTTTGTTGGGTTATGTTTAATGATGATGCTTAATTGGGATTGAGAATGCTGTCAACCATTCTCAATGTTTAACAACCACCATGATAGTAATTAAATTTTATTCCTTTGAAGTAGGGGAAAATTTGCTTTACACAAAACTGTAACCATAGAGCTTTCCACTAGCCAAATATGCATATAGTATAGCCGTTTCATTCCATTATTCTCTATGTGTTACCTTGCCAGCATATTCCATGTGCTGACCCGTTTCGGGCTGCAACGTTAATGTTGTAGACTTTTCAGACGACGATTAAGGAGTTTTTAGGTCGTGGTTCTATACTCAGTGATGCCGTTGGAGTTGATGGACTCACTTATCTTCCAAGCCTTCCGCTGTTATCATTAGTAGATGGCCTTAAGCCATATTTATTGTAATAAGTTCTCTTTTGAGACACTCGATGTAATAAGTGTGTGATTGCTACTCTGCTATAAATCCTCCGAGTACTGTGTGGTGTCAGCATTACTGATCCAGGGATGACACCGGAGCACAGAGATCAGACTGTTTGAGGTCTGGTCACTACACATCAGCTACTTCAGATTCTTCAGCTCCGAAGAAGATGAAGCCTTTGACCAGCTCGTTTGAAAATCCCATTGATGTTATTCCTATCTCTACCATGCCATCAAAGGACCTTGTTCCTTTCGATGAAGAATATGTGATCCCCAACGGATCTGATGAAGAAACTCCTTCTGCTGTTTCGTCAGAGCAGTTGGATGAAGAAATTGATGTGTATGAGATCCCTTCAACACCTGTCATTTCCTCGCCTCTGCCGCAGTTCACTGCTGAAGAGGCTGGCGTTGAAGAAATGGAAGATGAAGATGTGGACGTTGGCTGCTCCACACCAGTGATGAGTGATGAATTCTGGGAAGTTCAGCGTCCAAACTCTCCAATGTTCACACCATTGCAGCAAATACCTCAGTCCCCTACACAAACTATTCAAATGGGCTATGAAGAAACTCACCCCACTTCATCTGTACGTGAAGAAATTCCAGCCACTAGTGCTGAAGAAACTACTGCTGCTGAACATCTGAAGACGCAGACTGCCACTGAAGGGGAACCAGAAATTCCTCAGCCTGAAGAACCTGTGATTGAGATTCCTGAGGTCGTGATGCAACTCACTTACACTCCTCTACCCAAGCCAAAGGATCCATTCTCTAGGAAGCAAAAATTCAAGGCTGTTTATTTCTTCGGCGAGCACGTATTCTTCACAGACTACAACCCTTATGACTCTGCTCGCATTAGGAAGAGGCATTTCTGGACAGCCAACCAAGCCAATTTCTATTCCCAGTGTTGTTCAACAAAAACAAAATCTTCTACCATGAGCACATTCCTCACGTGGATATGGAATCTCTGCTGTGCTTCATGCCAGTCCTCAGTGTTCTTCACGACACTGGACTATTAAATTTCTTCTCTAACATCTGTGATTGGAATGAAGAATAGATTCTTAAATTTTATGCGACACTGCACATCACAGGAGATTCTGAAGATGTGAATTCATGGGTGATGGACTGGATGTCTGAGAACACTCACTACACAGCACCAGCTACTGAATTGCTTCGTGCCTTACCACTCAGTCCTCCCTTTGAAGAAGCTCGTTGCATTTACAGTGAACCTGAGCTTACAAATCACTACATGCAAGTTTTGTTGAAACCGTTGAAGCCAGGTCAGGCCCCACGAACCAAATTCCTCGTGAAGGAATTACTATATGTGCCCAAAACTGTCTATCGCATTCTAACGAGGACAATGAGTCCCATCAAAGGCCACAACTCATCTGATGGGGAAATTGTTGGCATCATGAAGAATCTGGTATTCAATATCGTTCATGGCATTCCTGTCAATTATCACGATTTCTTCATGAGGACTCTGGCAAATGTTGCACTTTCTCCGTTTGAGCTGAAGCCTTATGCACCTTGGATTACGAGATTCCTCAGGACAAGGTATTCACTCAACTACAAAGATGATTTTCAGAATCTCCTCAGCTACTTGCCCCCGATTGAAGTCCTCAAGCGGACCTATTCCTTAGTTGATGAAAAGGGCAAGGCACCAGCTGTTATAGATGAAGGCATCCGTCCATTGGATGGACAGTTTCGCAAAGCTTCATCTTATTCCACCAATGATGACTCTGCCGCACATGACTCTGCCAATGCACCCAAGTCTACTCCTCAAGCCACTGCTCCTCGTATGATGACTGATCGTGAGCTTCTGCTTAGCCTTCACCAGAAGGTGGATCAAAATCATAAATGGGTTAAGCGTCAGTTTGGTTCATTTCTTCACAACATGACTGCTACGCACAATGCAGTGAAGAAAAACCATTACTAACTCCATGAAGTTTCTGGTCGCACCTGGGCCATTCTATCACATCTGTATGGTGAAGAAGATCTCAAGAAAATGGGTCTCAAGGAAGATTTTGACTGGTCTGCACCTCCACCGAAGAAATTCAAGAAGGTCAAGGTTCCTTCTTTGGTGTCCAGCTCATATTCTTCATCACGCGATACCGACGAGTACGAAGACTTGGACGACACTGCGGCAGGCCCTTCCATGACAAACGACCCCAACAACGCTGGCGCTCCTTCATCAACTTGATATTCTTCAGGGGCGTTAGTCCTCATATTCGAACCTTTTGGTCATTTGATGACAAAGGGGGGGAATTTTGAGTTATTCTTCAAGCGGGTCTTTCTATATGGGTGTTTTTTGTTAAGTTACAACTCTCGTTCTTCTGAGACTTTATTGGATCGAGTTGTAAACTTAAACCCGATGGTGCTCTGATACTTTTGATATGTTTTTCTGCATGCTTATTCCTCATATATACTATTGCACGCATGCTGAATTACATCAGTCGCCATATTTCATCATGCATTTCAAATTCTTCATTGTGATATGTTAAATGTGTGTATGAATTACAAGATATAGGGGGAGATCTCCATGATTCTACTCTTGAAGTGTGCAATGCTTCAAAAGCAAATACCTCACCATGCACATATTCAGGGGGAGTTCTTCTATATCTTGCAATCAAATTTCTCAATATCAGTATTTACACTTCATATGTTTATCCTTGTTGAAAACTTAACCTATATTGTCATCAATCACCAAAAAGGGGGAGATTGTAAGTGCATCTAGTGCCCCTTAGTGATTTTGGTGTATTGAAGACTTATAGGTTAAGGGACTAATGCGTTTGTGAGTGTACACAGGTCTATAAGTCTATGAGGAGTTTGATATTTACAGAGAAAGTCGACCCCTAAAAATGAAGTTCTTCGACTAAAGACTTTGGATTTCTGAAGACTTCCTAAAGACTTTGAAAGTGAAGAAATTGGTGTGACCTTGAAGACTTGGTATTCATTCGAGTAACATGAAGCGTGAAGACTTTTGTTTTCATAGTTTCATTTTCACTTTCTTGAGTCATAGGAAACACCGTACTGTTAAAGGGGGTCGAGGAAATATTAAGGAAAAATTTCCATGTGATGCTCAACTCAAATCCTACACCTACCAACACCTTCGAGTGAAGCCATTAGAAATCTCATACAATTCAGTCATATTCTTCAGTGACAGAGACGAAGTTCTTCTGGTCTCTAAGGAATTTGTTCTGACTGAGGAGTTAGGAATTCGCCAGTGCGGATTGCCTACAAAGTGAGGAACATGATAGCCCTGAGGATTTCGCCACTCAAAATTCCGACCGTTGTTGTGCCATGCGCCAGCTGTTCCAAAATATCTATCCACCTAACGGTCTTATCATTGAAGGGCATTTATGTCTTATCATGTCGGGCTGCTCCCTAGGCTATAAATAGCCGCCCCTACAACCACTAGCTGGTTGGCTGCTCTGAGAGAAACTTACACTTGTCATTTGAGAGCATCCCATCCTCTGAGGACTTTGAGCGAAAATCATCATGTGAGGAAAACCAAACCCAAACACCTACAAACCCCAAGTGATTGAGCATAACTGAAGAGATTGATCCTGCATGGATCCGACGCTTGTTGCCTTTGAAGACTGTGCTTCTTCGATACGGTTAGGCATCATGGTCTAGAGCATCCAAGAGGAATTGTGGATCGCCGAGTGACCAAGTTTGTGAAGGTTCGGAAGTCACCTGAAGACTTACCACGAGTGATTGGGCGAGGTCTGTGTGACCTTAGCTCAAGGGGAATACGGTGAGGACTGAGTGTCCTGAGCTGCGTGTTCAGGACTGGGTGTCCGGGACTGTGTGTCCTTAGGTTTAAATACCTAGCCGTCCTAACCAGACGTACAACTGAGACAGCAGTTGGAACTGGTCTACCAAATCATTGTCTTCACGAAGCTTACTGGTTCTATTTCCTCAACTCTTTCATTTCCTCATAACTGTGTTGTGTGCTTGTTCATATCTGTGCTTGAAGACTTTGACTGAAGATTTTCTCAATTTTCTCAGTTCAATTTCTTTAGTCTGTTTGTCTTCATCCTGTGTTATCCTGTGCTTACGCTTTCTGTACTCTGTGCCTATCTTCATTTCATCATGATGACTATGCTTGTGTTCTGTTATGTTTACTTTTGAGTACTTATTCCGCTGCTAGTAGTTCTTCGCTAAGGAATTTCCTCACCTAGAAATTCCTCAGTGAAGAATTCATAAAAATCGCCTATTCACTCCCTCTAGTCGATATAACGCACTTTCAACTTGTACTATTAAAGACGGTAAAGAAAGATGCGACATATATTCTGGTTGCTGAACAAGGTGAAGCGGAATGCTCATATTGTGCCCTCCTCCATGTAGAAGGCACGCACGACTCTAGTCCAACCCCTTGTGATGGTCGATCGCCCATCCTTCACGATTTTCATGAAAACATCTAGATAATCATCATGTTCTGGTAGAAATACTTTAACCTTTGCATGCCCACCAATCATGTTGTTTGAGAGGTAATCTTGAGTAAACTGCTTTGGCAACCACCGCAAAGGAATAAGATTTCAGACATTGTCATCTAACACAACTCATTATGGGAAGTAAAAAGAAGGCTGCGGAGTTCTTACTTACCATCCTGCAGTTTGCTGTTGTCTTGGAGAAAGTGTAAACAAATAGTTTAATTTCCATCTTTGGAGCCATTTTACTAACAATCTTTATCAGCTTCCTCACTTGATGCTGGTTCATGGATATCTCATTGCCCCATACGTAGAAAGGGTCGGAACACGAATCTTTACCAATGACATATGTACCTAAGAGCACCAAGTTAATATTAGAAGCACAATGATGTACTCCCTCCGTCCGGAAATACTTGTTGTAGAAATGGATACAAATGGATGTATCTAGAACTAAAATACATCTAGATACATCCATTCCTTGGACAAGTATTTTTGGATGGAGGGAGTAGTACAACACTCTTTTATAATATGTCTATATACATCCGTATATGGTAGTCCATTTGAAATCTCTAAAAAGAACAAATATTTAGGAACAAAGGGAGTATCTTATAACATCCAATATACTCACATATTAGATGAATTAACATCTTATATTATGGGTCGGAAGGAGTTTAGTTTGTTCTTAAAAATTATGTATTGCTGTATCCATGGGTTACAGTTAGTTTGAGCTAGTTCGGGCTCAAATAGCCCTAAAGTATATCTAAACATGAGGGCTAGTTTGAGCTAGTTGCATCTATAACCCACCCAAAAACTAGTATCCAACCAAAGAGGTGCTAATTGGAGCTAGTTCTCCTGGTGCATTTATTGTCAATCTAACCCTGCCATCCAAACAACTCTTTGGAGGTAGTTATTTCAAGGTTAGTAATGAGCTAGAAACTAACTCTAACCTCTAGCTAAGTTGAGTATCCAAACAGGGCTGTGTTATTGCTGTTGCTACTGCTGCTCTTCTAAGTATATCTAGACATCATTAGAACATTAATGTAACACTCTTCCTTGTTGCTATGTAGCCGAGGATTTCATATTTAGACATTAAGTACAATGCATGTTGCTATGTAGTCTCAGATATATTGCATATGGCCCTAGTTAACCTAAGGAAAAATGGGTTGCAGATATATTCAGTTAAAAGTTCGATGCACCGATTAGTCCCTTATCAGCCGCCGGCCTATATGGTACCAGCTACAGATATCCTGAAGAGTGAGCATATATAATCCATGGGATGAAACTAACCTCAATGGAAAACAATAGTCGTTCCCAAAATTGTCCTGTGTAGGTACATCAAGAAGCATGTTAAGCACAAGAGGCTAAACATCAACAAAAATTACACATGGCAGACAAAATAATCTCCAAAAGATAGCTTCAGTGTGCAGGTTTAAGCATGCTAGTAAAGCAAAACAAGTGGAAAGGTGTGCTAACTACAATAGGCCTAACATGTAACAACAAGCAAACATGGTCATTCAAACTGGTATTGTGCCGATATAAGTACATTGGTTATGGTTAAATAAAAATGGAAAGGCGTGTTAACTACAAGATGCAACAACCAAATGTTGCCATTCATAGTGGTATTGTTGAAACTGGTACTGATGAAATTGAACTTCACAATTCATACTTGCACATATAGAACATCACATTGTGAATAACTGGAATAAACAAGGCATACTACGAACAACCAAAGATAGCATTTGACACTGAACATATGCTAACTAAAGACAACCGAACAGTCAAAAAACTTTAAAGGAGGCATATGCTAGCTATAACAGGCTTAACAACAAGCAAATATATGCATTCCTATCGATATGTTTAAAACTGGATTGATGAAATGTACTGCTCAATAAATAATTGCACATATAGAGCATCACATTGTGAACAACTGAAATAAACAAATCATGGGTTTCCTCACTTGTCACAAACGGGCTCGTTCTTGTGGGAAGAGCACGGACCCTGGATGCGCTCCATGTTGTCGCAGATGGGCTCCTTCCCCTTGGAAGAGCTTGGCTGATGCGGAGCATCCCAAGATCATCCCCATGGACGCACCCACACCTCCAACGGCACCACTTGGACCAATGACATGAGCCCGAGCCAAGGCTATTGAAGAAAAGGTGAACTCACTCCCCTCCGAACTTCCACTTTCTATGCATGAGACATGGATACTACCTAAGTCCGAGATGTTGTGCATGATTAGGTACCAAGAGGGCCCTCTCGAAGATGCGGATGAAGATGGACAAGTCCCCAAGTCCACGGATGAGGAGAACCAACGGAAGGAGCCAAGATCATCTCCCAGGCCCCGGACATCCGGCCAAGGCCCCGGACGTCCGGCCCCTGGAACGCCTTCCTCTTCAGCTGCTCAACCTCCAAGTGCCTACAGCCCCCGGACATCCGGCCCGCAAGCCTGGACATCCGGCCCTTCCCGAGGTCTCGGACATCCGGCCCCCCTGCCCGGAAATCCAGACAACCACGAACCAGAGAGCAACATGGCCAGCTTCACCAGCCCGGACATCCGGCCCTCCGCGAACGCCCGGACATCCGGCCCGACGCCTGGACGTCCGGCCTCCCTGTCTGCGCACAGTAAAGGGCCGAGGCCCGTGTACCCCTTCTACCCCCTAGACTATATATACTCCATCCCGTACAACTTTCTAGGGTCGGCAAATGTTTATCTCATATTTGTGAGAGAGCTTTGCTCATCCACTTGGTTACCTTCTCCTCGGAGATTCGAGCCTCCACCGGAGAAGATCCCCCAAGCGGATTCAAGACCCCTCTTTAGGGAAGAACATCAAGACCTCCTCACGGAGAAGAACCGTTTACCCTTTTGTATCGTCCCTAGTTGTCCGTGGACCGTGTATCGTTCTATGTATCCGAGGATCTAGCACATGTGTGACTTGTTCTTGTTAGTTTGAGGGTTCCTCTTGTGTTTCCCCCTTGTGATTTCCCTCGTTTTCCCTCGTTTCCCTCTTTGTGTTCCTCGTGTTCTTTGCGGGATCCGCTCCTTTCGTGAAAGATCGGGCGATTAGGGTACTACCCTACACCATCCTGGTATCTAGAGCCAGGTTGATCACGATTTCGGAGCCTCCCCGTTGTGTTTCTAGCCTTGTTTTGTTGTTTCTCATCCTAATTCAAAAATTCCCCACCAAAAATAGCCCCAATTTTTTTTGTGATTTGTTGGTGTGTTGAGATTTTTGTTGGTTTGGATCCGTGGATTTGCTTTGTTTTGAGTAGATCTAGCTTCCCATCCTCCCGCCCCCCAATTTACATCCACAAATTCCTCCGAATTTCGCCCGGATTTAACCTCCCCACGCGGTGTTCATCCCGTTCATCCCTGGATCTAGAGCCCGGACATCCGGCCCGTAGAGCCTGGACATCCGGCCCCACCCGGACATCCAGCCTTCCACCTGGACATCCGGCCCCTGGCAGCAAGATCTCCATCCACCGCCCCGTTTTCCGCCCAATTTCCACCAAATTTTGTTCTGGTGCCCACCATATACCATATATACTTCCGCATACCTCCACCACTTCCGCATAACCCAACCATTTTTGGACTGTTTCGCTCTCCGACACAATTGCTACTTCGAGGTTTGAGAATTTGAGTTGCGGTACCGTATCCTTCTGTGTTTCGGCTATCTAGGTACGGTTCGACATCGACATCGCCGCCGCTCATCTTTGCCACAAACGCATCATCAACAATGACCACCCTGACTACGACTTGGTATTGGTGCCACCATTTTGACACCATACCGGAAGCAAGACCGGTAACCTCATCTTGGTATTGGACATATCATTATTGCCATTACATTGTAGCCATCATTGCCTCACTCCTTTGCGTTGCTTACCCATCGAGACTAGCCATTGAGTATTGCCGACAACGAGACTTGTGAACATTAGTGATCATACTTCCCATAGCATACAGACATCATTGTTGCATATCTTGGTATCATCTCTTGTGTCACAAAGTTGACATCGCATACTCATTTGCTTCTTGGTTAGTCAAGCATTGCATGAGAAGAGAGCTCAAACATCAAAGAGCCAAACAAGCTTTTAAGCAAAGAGAAAAGATAAGCAAATACCTTTTAAGCAAGAACCATAGCATCTTTCAACATTAAGATTGTCATACTCAATCATCTTGGATCATATCATAGCAACACCTTGCATATAACATATTTGGGATAAAAGTCGTTGCATTTTTGCTAAGTAGGTTGTGCACAAGTTCTTGTATCCGCCTACTGTGCAATCATGCTAGCGTCTCTCTAGTGTTGTGCAACAAGAGCATTTTTGTGGATTCCACATTTTGGCTCACCCTTGGCTGCACAACCCCACTTACCTTTTTGCGTGTGTGTTTCCGTGTACCTTATATGCTTGGTCTACTTGTTACATTGCATCTTGCGAATCTTTTCCAACATTATTGAAGCTCACTTACAATTGCATCAAATTTTGTGCCACCATCCTAACCAAGCTCCACCAAAAGCTTTTACGTGTGTAGGTGTGAGAAACCGACAAGAACTTGTACCAATTGTGCTATTTCCTTGTGCTACATTGGAGTGATCCTCGATCCACTTTCAACTTCGGTCAAGGTACATTTGGTACTCGTTCTTCTCTTTCTACCACTCACATTTGTCTTGGAATGATGGATACGCCAAGTAGTTCTACCAACCCACTCTTCATGGAGCAAGACGATGACATGAACTCCGTCATCACCAAGAGTCAACTCTTTGGTGCACAACGTGCTTTGCATCAAGAGCAACAAGCTATGAGTGAACGCATCGACAACCTTGCCACCGACTTGCGACTTTCCGAGCAATGTACAAGGGAATACTTCGACCACAATCTCGACGATTACAAGCAAGAGAATGATGCAAGGATGGACAAAATTCGTGCTTTGTTTCTCAACCGCTCGTCTTCCACTTCAAGAAGGAGCCGTTCAAGCCGCCACTCCGATTTCACCCTCTCCGGCTCAAGTACACCGACATCGAACACTCTTCGTCAAGCCGCGTGCACCAACCTTCAAGCAAGCCTCAATCCCCTACGAGACACCGACTCTCAAGAGTGCCGACAACGTCAAACTCAAGAGGCCTTTGCGCTAGCACGAGAATGGCAACGACAACGCCAACATGAAGAGGAAGAGCGAGCGCGTCTACACCAAAATGCTCAAGATGCCGAGGCACAACGTCAAGAACAAAAACTCCGTGACGGTCAAGCACTTGCGGCGCAACAAGCTCTACGCGATTCGAGTCGAGCCGTTGCTGACCGAAGCTGGCAAGCCCGTGAACAAGAGGAAGCATTTCATGAAGAAATTCAAGAACGAAGATTTCAAGCTCGCGTGCATCGTCAAGTTCCTCCTCGAGCTCGACAAGCTCCTCCACAAGCTCGCCAAGAACAACCAGTCAATCAAGAGCATGAAGACAATGGAGATCCTCCACGACAAGAGCAACATGACGATAACAATCCTCCGCGACAAGAGCACCACGAGTTGCACAATCATTAACAACATGGGCGTCATCATCCCCGACCCCAACACAATGAAGAGCAACGTTATGGCAAACTCAAGTTCACCATGCCCAAGTTCAACGGTAGCAACGACCCCGAAGAGTACCTTTCATGGGCATTGAATGTTGACAAGATCTTCCGTTTGCACAATTTTGAAGAAGAGAAGAAGATCGCGATGGCATCCCTTGAGTTCCAAGATTATGTCCTCATTTGATGGGAACAAATCATAGAGCGCCGAGGGGCAAGAGGTGAACCACCCATCACTATTTGGGCGCAAATGAAGGATGTCATGAGAGCACGCTTCGTACCTACCTACTACAACCACGACCTCTTCAAGAAACTCCAACAACTCAAGCAAGGAACAAAGAGAGTTGAAGTATACTACAAGGAGATGGAGATTGCAATGATAAGAGCCAATGTCACGGAAGATGATGAGCAAACAATGGCACGTTTCTTGAACGGACTCAATCACCCTATCAAGAAGATCGCCGACTTCCAACCATACTCAAATCTCATCGAGCTAGTGCACCAAGCTACCAAAGCGGAACGCCAAGTGCAAGATGATTTCAAGTATGCCAAGTTCTCATCCAAGTCCTACGGCTTCTCCAATAACCAAGCTTCAACGACTCCAACGCTGACTACAAGACCTTCTACTTCCAACATCGACAAGTCGACTTCCAAGAAAGCTTCGTCACCTACAAGCCATCCTCCTACGAGCAACTTCAAGCCAAGAGCTTCATCATCATCAACTCCAATCGACGAGACCGTCAAGACGACTTCCTTCAAGTGTTTCACATGCGGAGGCTAAGGCCACAAGTCCTACGAGTGCACCAACAAGCGAACCATGGTCTTGTAACGCCCTCGATGCGGCTATATCTCCCACGTGTCGAAGCACGACTTAGAGGCATAACCGCATTGAAAGAAATGTCGCAAGTAGGTAATCTTCACACAACCATGTAATACATAAGGGAAAAAGATACATAGTTGGCTTACAATCGCCGCTTCACACAATACATGAATAAAGTGTTACATTCATCCAAAAACACTCAAGGTACGACTACGGAACCAAAATAAAAGAAGACTACCCCAAGTGCTACACATATCCCCGATCGACCCCAACTGGGCTCCACTACTGATCAACTAGAACGTAACAACACAAAGGACAAGATCTTCATCGAGCTCCTCCTTGAGCTTGGTTGCGTCACCTGCTCGGTATCGACGGCACCTGCAAACTGGGTTTGGAAGTAAACTGTGATTCACGGGGACTCAGCAATCTCACACCCTCACGATCAAGACTATTTAAGCTTATGGGTAAGGTAAAAGGTATGAGGTGGAGCTACAGCAAGCGACTAGCATATATGGTGGCTAACATACGCAAATGAGAGCGAGAAGAGAAGGCAAAGCATGTTCAAGAAACTATGATCAAGAAGTGATCCTAGAACAACCTACGTCAAGCATAACTCCAACACCGTGTTCACTTCCCGGACTCCGCCGAAAAGAGACCATCATGGTACACACACGGTTGATGCATTTTAATTAAGATAAACTTTAGGTTTTCTACAACCGGACATTAACAAATTCGCATCTGCCCATAACCGCGGGCACGGCTTTCGAAAGATCAATCCCTGCAGGGGTGTCCCAACTTAGCCCATCACAAGCTCTCACGGTCAACGAAGGATATTCCTTCTCCCAAGACAATCCGATCAGACTCGGCATCCCGGTTACAAGACATCGTCGACAATGGTAAAACAAGTCCAGAAACACCGCTCGAATGTGCAGACAAATCCCGATAGGAGCTGCACATATCTCGTTCTGAGGGCACACTCAGTTGAGCGCTCCGTACAACTAAAACCAAACCTTGAGTTTCCCCGAGGGGGCGCTGCAAAGGGCTCTAGTTTGGACCAACACTCAGAGGAGCACTGGCCCAGGGGGGTTTAAATAAAGATGACCCTTGAGTCCGCGGAACCCAAGGGAAAAAGAGGCTAGGTGGCGAATGGTAAAACCAATGTTGGGCATTGCTGGAGGAGTTTTATTCAAGGTGAACTGTCAAGGGGTTCCCATTATAACCCAACCGTGTAAGGAACGCAAAATCCGGGAACATAACACCGATATGACGGAAACTAGGGCGGCAAGAGTGGAACAAAACACCAGGCATAAGGCCGAGCCGTCCACACTTTACCAAGTATATAGGTCCATTAATATAAACAAGAAAATATTGTGATAACCCAACAATAAACATGTCCCAACAAGGAAAAAACTCTAATCTTCACCTGCAACTAACAACGCTATAAGAGGGGCTGAGCAAAGCGGTAACATAGCCAAACAACGGTTTGCTAGGACATGGTGGGTTAGAGGCTTGGCTTAGCAATATGGGAGGCATGACAAGCAAGTGGTAGGTATCGCAGCATAGGCATGGCAAAAGAGCGAGCAACTAGCAAGCAAAGATAGAAGTGATTTCGAGGGTATGGTCATCTTGCCTGAAATCCCGCAAGGAAGAAGAACGAGTCCATGAAGAAGACAAATGGACGTAGTCGAACGGGTCCTCATAAATGCAATGTTATCGGAACCAACCCGAAGAAGCCACACCGGAAAGAAGCACACAACATAGTAAACAACCAACACATGAACATTGCATGATATGCGGGATGCGGTATGTGATGCATATGCATGATTTGGAAAGGAATGATTGAACCTGGCCACAACTTGGAAATCCAAGAGTGCCATTGGAAAGGTGATTTGATTTCGGTTGAAATCGATATAAAGATCACCGGAATCAGATGCACGGTTTAGAAATGGCAAGCAAAACAAATATGGCACCGGTCTGCGATTAACAACAAGTAGCCTTCTAAATGCATCAAGAACAACATGCTAAAGCACTCCAACATGACAAAAAAATACATGGCAGGCATACACTCATGATTCTTGACAAAAGATGAACACTGAGATACGGCTAATTCACTAAATAGAAAGCTCAAACAAGCATGGCAAAAGTGCAAAAGATAACAGGTTTCAGGCTTAGTGAAATTAACAGCATGTCAGGAATTTATCATCAGGAAGCAATGTTTAGGGCACGACAACTACATGCTACAGGAACATATCAAGGCAAAGCAAGGCATGGAATGAAGCTACTCAAAGCATATAACAAAAGTCCCTTAGTGACCATGAGCCAAAAGGGATCAGACAATACAATTGCAAGCATGTTAACATAGCAAAAACAAAAACAGATTTAGACTTAGTGAAAAACTGGAGCATGTAAAACAGATATCAAGTAGGCATGTTTATGAGCCCAATGCACTCACCACGAGGCATTGCATGATAATCTAAGAATAAATCCAGCAAATAGACATGGCATAGAAGCTAGATGTAGCAAGAACAACAACATAGCATGCATGGATCAACAACAACAAACTCGGCAAAATTGCTAAACATGTTAACAATCTGCTAGGAACATTTTATAGCAAAAGTAGAGCTAGATTGACTCAAGCTAGGGTGCTCCATAATTGCAAACGAAGACTTGGATGGATAGAGCACAACATTACCTACAAAACATCCTTACTGATCATGCTCAAAAGAGGCACGGATCACTAGGAAACAACATGAACATATGGCATAAAAATAATGACAGGGCAAGGACTTAGTGAAATTCTAAGTCCCTGAAATCAGCATCATTGAGTAAGCTACTTTGCATGCTTATGCTAGTCACCACAAAGATCACAAAAATACATGGCATACACCCCTGTAAAGATGGCATGGCATTCTTTAAAACACATGCAGAGCTCAGGATCATATCTTGCACACATTAATCATGGCATAAATGACAAAAGTGCATTTGCTGAAACAGATCTGAAACTATCATCACATATCCCTCTTCCAACTGCATTTCGGGCATCAAGATGGGCTCAAATGAAAATGACGCAATGAGATGAAATGATGTACTCGCCGAGACGAATATTTTGATATGCTACACGCACGAATCGGAGCCATGATGAGGAAGTTATGGCATGTGGAAGAATGCAAAAGTATTAGGGTTCGGAGGGAAAAAGTTAACCGGGGGAATTCCAGATCTGAGATCCACGGCACTGTAGCGGTGCGGCGCCCGAGGTTCACCGAAGAGTCGCCGGAACAGGGCGCCGGAGTTGGGGAGGAAGACGGAGCTCGGGGAGGCGCGCATGGTGGCGAACGGCGGCTTGGGGACGCGGGAGCCGGCCGGCGCCTGAGCAGGCGACGGGTCCGGCGGGCGGCGCGGTGGCGCGCCGGCGGGGCGACGTCGCCGGAGCTCGAAGGTTCGGTGGCGGCGGCGGAGACAGGTGCGCGGGGGCGCGGGTGTTGGGGATACACATAACAGGTAGGCCCACGAAGGGTCGAAATATCATGAAGCATGGGGTCCACACAACAGGTGGGTCCAGATAAATTTCATACAAACATATTATCCACTTGGACAAGCAGCATACTATCCACTCGACCAAGCAGCATACCATCCACTCGGATGACAGTTCACCACTCGACCGTACGACTCACTCGGATATACGAAGACCAGCAGGCAGCAAAGCAGTCGACATCACTCTCATAGTGAGGGCTTGGTAGTAGGCTGGCATTATGACATTCATGCCCCAATTTGTAACATAGGAGGTGAGGGGGTGGTGCACTCTATATAAGTCACCCCCACCACTAGACTAGGGGGGCTTTTTTTCTTCCACCTCTCTCTATTTCCAACCATTAGTCTGAGGACATGGCTCAGGCATGAGATCCGCTCTCCTCTCGCTCTCTCTCTCAATCACACATTGTAATCTCCGGATACATACTCCGATGAAACAAAGCCTCTTCGGAGCACGAGACGTAGGGCTGTTATCTCCACCGTGAGAGGCCCGAAGTCGCTAAAACCACCGTGTCACCCATATGCATCTCGATAGATCATGCTCCTTTATCCTACCCCTCTCTTATTTTGGAATTGTTACCACGACAGTTAGCGCCCACCGTGGGGCATGACGTCTATCGAGGCATGATGCAGATGGTTATTTCTTCTACCACCAGCGGCACATCGATTCCTGCTGGTACCCTCTGTCCGGCTTGATCTTCATCTTTTAACACATTTTCTATATTGTTCATCTGCAGAACGAGCAAAGCATCGCAAACAGAAGGAAAGCGTACATCCATCCAAGCACGTACAAGGAGAACTATTGGCCTTCAGGTTGGCTAGCCTCCCATCCACATGAGCGGATCACTTGAATCGGCGCAAAAGCGAGAAACCGACTGCGCCTCCATGGACGACCACCGGCGCCATCCGCCCCGTCGTCGTCTTCATCCTTGGCACAGCCGACTGCGCCTCCACGCGCGGCCGTCGTCATCTTCGTCCTTGGCATAGCCGACTGCGCCTCCACATGCGGTCGTCGTCGTCTCCGACCTTGGCACAGCCGACTGCGCCTCCATGTGCGGTCGTCGCTATCTTCGACCTCGGCACAGCTGACTGCGCCTCCATGGATGACCACTGGCACCATCCGCCCGTCGTCGTCTCCGACCTCGGCACCGTCGATTGTGCCTCCGCGCGCAGCTACCGGCGGCATCCTTGTCATCATCGTCTCCAACCTCGTCGTTGAGCCACACGCATAACCGTCGTCGCCGTTCACCTCGCCGTCGGCTCCGGCCTCGTGTTCTCAGCTGCTCGCCGGCGACCTCCACGGTGGTAGCGCAGGCACGCGGCGCTCCTACCTCCGGTGACAGTCGCCTGCGATGGTCTCTGTGGTGGAGGCGCGCTGCGGCGGTGACCTTCGAAGCAGCCTCGACCCTCAAGCGACGGCCGTGCGGGATTGAGGGAATAAATATCTGGTAAGTGCATGCATAACGTATGCCATTTAATTGAGCAATAACTGCGTGCAGGAGAAAAGGAATGGAATGACAACTCCCACACATACGCAGGTAATGCGGCTCCACCGGCAATCATTAAGAGCATGCCTAATTAACGTTGGTCTCATAATTCCGTCAAGCATGGATCGATCGCTTCGTTAAGCTAATCGCCTTATTAACCAGCCAATTGACGGGGATTACTAACACCACTTAATCGCTGCGGCCAGAACCAGGCTGTTTCCATGGCTTCCACAGATTCCGCGCCAATTAATTCGTGCATACATGCATGTATGACTATCCAGCCTTCAACTTCATGGCCGTATTTGCTAGTGCTAATTTGCAGGGTCACCCGATGGATCTTTCAATCGGACAGCTGCGAACTAGATTCGCTCAGAGTTCAGACATACGAATTCACTCGGACACAGACTCAAGTTCACTCGGCAGCGGACCCAAATTCACTTGAACTATTTCATTTAGACGCCCCGTGAGTCGCCACTCCGCGGGACGCGTTTGCTTCACTCGGACGCCTGTATATCCTCGCTCGACTGGACATGTCCTCAGCTGCCCAGCACGCGGTCACGAAGCTGCTCGCATAATCATCAACTTGCTTGACTCGGACGCCCCGTGCGTCTCCACTCCGCGGGACGCGTCTACATCACTCGGACGCCCCGCACATCGTCACTTCGCGGGACGCGTCTACTTCAGTCGGACGCCTCGCGCATCGTCACTCTGCCGGACGCGTCTACTTCACTCGGACGCCCCACCCTCATCACTCCGCGGGACGCGTCTACTTCAGTTGGACGCCTCATGCATCGTCACTCTGTAGGACGCGTCTACTTCAGTCGGACGCCCCGCCCTCATCACTCCGCGGGACGTGTTTACTTCAATCGGGCGCCTCGGGCATCATCGCTCCGCGGGGCGCGTCTACTTCTCTCGGACGCTCCGCCCATCGTCACTCCGCGGGACGCGTCTACTTCACTCGGACGCCCCACCCTCGTCACTCCGCGGGACGCGTCTACTTCAGTCGGACACCCCGTGCATCGTCACTCAGCGGGACGCGTCTACTTCAGTCGGACGCCCCACTCATCATCACTTCGAGGGATGTGTCTACTTCAGTCGGATGCCTCGCTCATCATCACTTCGAGGGATGTGTCTACTTCAGTCGGATGCCTCGCTCATCATCACTCCGCGGGACGTGTGTACTTCAGTCGGACCCTCGGGCATCGTCACTCCGCGGGGCGCATCTACTTCACTCAGATGACCTGTGCTTCGTCACTCCGTGGGATGCATCTACTTTACTCGGAAACCCCACGCATCGCCATCGGTTGGTCACCTCATAACCACTCGGCCACCCGACGCGTCGCCAACGGTTGGTCACCTCATCACCACTCGGCCCCTCCATGCGTCGCCACTCAGTTGGTCACCTCATAACCATTCGACCGCCCCGCGCATCGCCATCGCTTGGTCACCTCATCACCACTCGGCCGCCCCGCGCGTCGCCACCCGGTTGGTCACCTCATAACCATCCGGCCGCCCCGTGCGTCGCCATCGGTTGGTCACCTCATCACCACTCGGCCGTCCCGCACGTCGCCACTCGGTTGGTCACCTCATAACCACTCGGCCGCCCGGCGCGTCGCCATCGGTTGGTCACCTCATCACCACTCGACCGCTCCGCGTGTCGCCACTCGGTTGGTCACCTCATAACCATTCGGCCGCCCCGCGCGTTGCCATCGGTTGGTCACCTCATCACCGCTCGGCCGCCCCGCACGTCGCCACCCGGTTGGTCACATCATAACCATTCGGCCATACCGCACGTCGCCATCGGTTGGTCACCTCATCAACACTCGGCCGCTCCGCGCGTCGCCACTCGGTTGGTCTCCTCATAACCATTCGGCCGCCCCGCGCGTCGTCATCGGTTGGTCACCTCATCACCACTCGGCCGCCCTGCGCGTCGCCACTCGGTTGGTCACCTCATTACCACTCGGCCGCTCGGCGCGTCGCCACTCAGTTGGTCACCTCATAACCATTCGGCCGCCCATGCGTTGCCATCGGTTGGTCACCTCATAACCATTCGGCCGCCCCACGCGTCGCCATCGGTTGGTCACCACATAACCACTCGGCCGCCCGGCGCGTCGCCATCGGTTGGTCACCTCATCACCACTCGGCCGCTCCACGCGTCGCCACTCGGTTGGTCACCTCATAACCATTCGGCCACCCCGCGCGTTGCCATCGGTTCGTCACCTCATCACCACTAGGCCGCCCCGCGCGTCGCCACTCGGTTGGTCACCTCATAACCATTCGGCTGCCCCGCTCGTCGCCGTCGGTTGGTCACCTCATCACCATTCGGCCGCCCCGTGCATCGCCACTCGGTTGGTCACCTCATAAGCATTCGGCCGCCCCGCGCGTCGCCATCGGTTGGTCACCTCATCACCACTCGGCCGCCCCGCGCGTCGCCAATCAGTTTGTCAACCCATAACCATTCGGCCGCCCCGCGCATCGTCATTGGTTGGTCTTCTCATCACCATTCGGCCGCCCCGCGCATCGTCATCGGTTGGTCACCTCATAACCATTTGGCCGCCCCGCGCGTCGCCACTCGGTTGGTCACCTCATAACCATTCGGCCGCCCCGCGCGTCGCCATCGGTTGGTCACCTCATCACCACTCGGCCGCCCCGCGCGTCGCCAATCAGTTTGTCAACCCATAACCATTCGGCCGCCCCGCGCGTCGTCATTGGTTGGTCTCCTCATAACCATTCGGCCGCCCCGCGCGTCGCCATCGGTTGGTCACCTCATCACCACTCGGCCACCCCGCGCGTCGCCACTCGGTTGGTCACCTCATAACCACTCGGCCGCCCGGCGCGTCGCCATCGGTAGGTCACCTCATCACCACTCAGCCGCTCCGCGCGTCGCCACTCGGTTGGTCACCTCATAACCATTCGGCCGCCCCGCGCGTCGCCATCGGTTGGTCACCTCATCACCGCTCGGCCGCCCCGCGCGTCGCCACTCGGTTGGTCACCTCGTAACCATTCGGCCGCCCCGCGCGTCGCCTCTCGGTTGGTCACCTCGTAACCATTCGGCCGCCCCGCGCGTCGCCATCGGTTGGTCACCTCATCACCACTCGGCCGCCTCGCGCGTCGCCACTCGGTTGGTCACCTCATAACCATTCGGCCGCCGCGCGCATCTCCATCGGTTGGTCACCTCATCACCACTCGGCCGCCCCGTGCGTCGCCACTCGGCTGGTCACCTCATCACCACTCGGCCGCTCCATGCGTCGCCACTCGGTTGGTCACCTGATAACCATTGGGCCGCCCAGCGCGTCGCCATCGGTTGGTGACCTCATAACCATTCGGCCGCCCCGCGCGTCGCCATCGGTTGGTCACCTCATAACCACTCGGTCGCGCCGCGCGTCGCCATCGGTTGGTCACCTCATAACCATTCGGCCGCCCCGCACGTCGCCATTGGTTGGTCACCTCATCACCACTCGGCCGCGCCACGCATCGCCACTCCGTTGCTCACCTCATAACCATTCGGCCGCCCCGCGCGTCGCCATCGGTTGGTCACCTCATCACCACTTGGCCGCCCCGCTCGTCGCCACTCGGTTGGTCACCTCATAACCATTCGGCCGCCCCGCGTGTCGCCATCGGTTGGCCACCTCATCACCATTCGGCCACCCTGCGCATCACCATCGGTTGGTCACCTCATCACCACTCGGCCGCCCCGCGCGTCGACAATCGGTTGGTCACCTCATAACCATTCGGCCGCCCGGCGCGTCGCCATCGGTTGGTCACCTCATCACCACTCGGCCGCCCCACGCGTCGCCACTCGGTTGGTCACCTCATAACCAATCGGCCGCCCCGCGCGTCGCCATTTGTTGGTCACCTCATCACCATTCGGCCGCCCCGCGCGTCATCATCGGTTGGTCACCTCATCACCATTCAGCTACCCCGCGGGTCGCCATCGGTTGGTCACCTCATCACCACTCGGCCGCCCCGCGCGTCGCCACTCGGTTGGTCACCTCAACACCACTCGGCATCCCCCAGTGTGTGACTTAGCTACGAATCTTTTTCGCCTAAGTTCAAGAAATCCTACTGAGTGATGAGTGAGCCTCTCACTCGAGGGTTTAGCTGCGAATCTGTTTCGCCTAAGTTCGAAAAATCCTACTGAGTGGAGAGCAAACCTCCCACTCGGGGGCTTAGCTGCAGTCCAGTACTCGCCTAAGTTTGAAAAAATCCTACCGAGTGGAGAGCAAACCTCCCACTCGGGGGCTTAGCTGCAGTCCAGTACTCGCCTAAGTTTGAAAAAATCCTACCGAGTGGAGAGCAAACCTCCCACTCGGGGGCTTAACTGCAGTCCAGTACTCTCCTAAGTTTGAAAAAATCCCACCGAGTGGAGAGCAAACCTCCCACTCGGAGGCTTAGCTTTAGTCCAGTACTCGCCTAAGTTTGAAAAAAAATCCTACCGAGTGGAGAGCAAACCTCCCACTCGGGGGCTTAGCTGCAGTCCAGTACTCGCCAAAGTGTTTGAAATCCTACCGAGTGGAGAGCAAGCCTCCCACTCGGAGGCTTAGCTGCAGTCCAAGGACTCGCCTAAGTAGCCAAAATCCGACTGAGACAAGAGCAAACCTCTAACTCAAGGAGCTGCATCACAAGTATAATGTGTGCTCCATCCCTATCCGCAAGGACACCGAGACGAAGGTCGACTATCACCATCGCCTCGTCACCACTCGGCCACTCGCGCGCCTTCAGACATCTAAGTCATTTTACATTCTGTTATTTCTGTCTTCCCGAGTGTCCCGTAATTCACACATCACGTTCACTCGGAGGCCACGCCACCGAGTGTACCTCTATGCTCGGTTGCTTATTTTAACATACTTGCTTAGTACTGGTTATGTGACTCCTGAGTCCAACTTCCATTTTTTTCGCATACATCATTCACGAACACCATGTGTCGTTCTTCATTTCGAGTTTGCATCGGTCCTCTGGGGCTGCAACTTAGTCGAAACACTACACTTCCGTTTTATTTGAGCCAATATTCCAATAAGTTCAGTCGGATCCATCGCTTCGACAAGTTCGAACGGATCCTTCGCTCTTTCAGACTCTTGCTGGTTAACCAGCAAGCCCCTTGCACTCCCAGCGGGTGTCTATGGGTGTTATTCACACAAATCATTTGAGCACACACCGAATTTCCTCGAGAAATTATTTCGTTGGCTTGTGCCTTTTTTTATACAAGTTGCGCGATCACTCGACGGCCCTATGCACCAACTTCATCGCTGCTCGGACTCGGTCACCGTACCGGTCCCAGCGCACCAGAACCTCGACCTTGTCGTTCTGTTGACTTCAAATACATCCGACCAACCCCTCTGTGGAATCCTCTTCCTCGTATCAATGATATAGACCTCGTCAGGCATAAGACAGATAAATCCCTTTTATAATTAAACTGCACCCTTCAGTCCTTGCGAGTTTGCCTCTTTTGAGCATCACTCAGAAGCTTCTCCTCATCTTTACCCGAGTCCGACTCGATGAATTACAAATTATCCATTCAAAACTATATTTCTCGTATTCCGGCACATCCGTTGTCGAAGCCTATAGTACGCTCGGGGGCTACGCCGCGCTCGGGAGCTGCAGCTCATTCGGAATGACACTCTCCTAAGTGGCTGAGTACTTCATCACCAGTCAGACCCTTCACTTCAACAAGTACATTCGATCCGTCACTTTGACAAATTACATAATCACCCAGACACTCTGCGCGCCATCTTCGTTCCTACTCAGACTCAGTTGTCGCGCCGGTCTTGTTGCCCCACAGCCACACTACACCGACCTCGTCGCTACATCAGCTTCGAAAGCATCTGGCTAACTCGTTCAAGGACCATTTTTGCTACTTGGGTGAACACTTAGTCCTTCACTCGGCCACCTCGCATAGCATCACTTGGCCGCCCCGTGCGTCGCCACTCGGTTGTGCACGTCTTCACGCCTCGACAACCCCGTGCGTCGCCACTCGGTTGTGCCCGTCTTCACCACTCGGCCGCCCCATGCGTCGCCACTTAGTTGTGCACGTCTTCACCACTCGGCCACCCCGCGCGTTGCCACTCAGTTGTGCATGTCTTCATCATTTGACCACCTCATACAACCGAGTGATGACTCGGCCGCTTCACGCGTCGCCACTCGGTTGTGCATGTCTTCACCACTCGACTGCTCGCGCGTCATCACTCGGTTGTACACATCATCGCCCCTCGGCCACCTCACGCGTCACCATTAGTTGGACATGTCTTTACCTCTACACCCCCAACACGGGAACGACTAAGTTAATCATATGATCAAACCTCATATCACACTCTGTAGCAAGCTTACCTCTTTCAAACATCACTCGGGGGCTACGCACAGCCGTTGGCCGTGCTGTCCTCAGGGGTTACGCCCATTCGATCAACCCATTGATCACATCAGGAATATATTTCTGACCATACATAGAAGTGCCACCAAATTTTTCCTTGCAGTCAACATACCCCGATCAGTCGGGAAGCACGTCCACTCGGACAAATACCCCTTTCACACAAAATCTAATGGTCAATATAAGAAGTACTACTGGAACGACCACTCCCTGGAGTGTCCAGCTTTTTTCTACAGTCGGCAGTTTCAAAGCCGAGTTCATTCACCATGCCGAGAGCACGAAGATTCACCTGCTTGATCGAGTTCGAGGCTGAATTTATTCCGTGCCAAGTGCACGAAGATTAGTCCGACTGACTCAGCTCCAGGCTGAGCTTATTTACCATGTCAAGCGTCTGAAGATGCATCCGATTCACTCAATTTCAGCCTAAAAGATATTTACCGTGTCAACTGCATGGAGGTTTACCAGGAGACTTAAACCCTCTGCCCGACTCATCTAGTCCGACAGAGACTCGGGGACTACACCCAGTGGGTGCACTCAGCGTGCCCCCACTGGAAGAGAACTCAGAAAGAAACATTTTTTCTCAGTCAAGACCAGCTCCAGATCACTCAAGTATTACTCGACTTCCGAGTCGAGGAGAAACAAGCTAGACCAATACCAGATCCTCAAGTACTACTCGACCTCTGAGTCGGAGAGGAACGAGTTCGATCGGTACCAGCTAAGAAGATTTTTAGTTTTCTCAGACCCCCGTCGACTGCCCGCAGTCGATGGCGGTCTCGGGGACTACACCCAGTGGGTGCACTCAGCGTGCCCCCACTGGAGTAATCTCCACTCAGTACGGCCTGACCAGTCCGAGTGATGAACAACAAACAAACAAGTTCTAAAGACTCCTGTCAACCTACAAAAAGAAATCCTATAAGGTGAGTTTAACGCTCCTCTGTTGGACATGTTTTGAGCCTTCTTCTAGGGCTCAAAGCGTGAAACTCACACGTTTGGATCCAGAACCGACTCGTATTGACGTTCCCCCGAGATAAAGAATGGCATCTCTCCGAGAGAACAGTCCATGCGTCAATCCTGTTGCCCAGATTTAATGACACATCCATACTTTGATCACGAGTTAACCTCTTCCAAGAGATGAACCAATGTCACCAAATTTCTCCACGCGGACACTTACCCCAATCAGTCGGGAAGTGCAGTGCTGGAATCCACTGAGATTTTGTTCAAACGTTGGTTGTCTGAAAGCACGACGACATGTGCCGAGTATTTCCGTAATCACTCGGACCAAATTGTGTCTGTCACAAACTCGTTCTGCAAAATCACAATCGATTCAGGGGCTAATGTTGGGGATACACATAACAGGTAGGCCCACGAAGGGTCGAAATATCATGAAGCATGGGGTCCACACAACATGTGGGTCCAGATAAATTTCATACAGACATATTATCCACTCGGACAAGCAACATACTATCCACTCGACCAAGCAGCATACCATCCACTCGGATGCCAGTTCACCACTCGACCGTACAACTCACTCGGATATACGAAGACCAGCAGGCAGCAAAGCAATCGGCATCACTCTCATAGTGAGGGCTTGGTAGTGGGCTGGCACTATGACATTCATGCCCCACTTTGTAACATAGGAGGTGAGGGGGTGGCGCACTCTATATAAGCCACCCCCACCACTAGACTAGGGGGGCTTTTTTCTTCCACCTCTCTCTATTTCCAACCATTAGTCTCAGGACATGGCTCAGGCATGAGATCCGCTCTCCTCTTGCTCTCTCTCAAACACACATTGTAATCTCTGAATACATACTCAGATAAAACAAAGCCTCTCCGGAGCACGAGACGTAGAGCTGTTATCTCCACCGTGAGAGGCCCGAACTCGCTAAAACCACCGTGTCACCCATATGCATCTCGATAGATCATGCTCCTTTATCCTACCCCTCTCTTATTGTCGGAATCGTTACCACGACAGCGGGCGCTCGGGCCCCTGCCCGGCTCGGGCGGGCTGCGACGGCGGTGGGTCGCGGCTGGCCACGTGGCAGGCGGTGATTGGCGGCGGCGACGTGTCCGGCGCGCCCGGACGTGTCCGGCGCGCTGAAGACGAAGGGATCTAGGGTTAGGGGCGAAATGGACCCGTGATTGAAATGGAGGGGTCTATTTATAGAGGTAGAGGGAGCTAGGAGAGTCCAAATGATGTGCAGTTTGCGGCCACGCGATCATGATCGAATGACCGAGAAGATGGAGGGGGTTTATGTGGGTTTTGGACCACTTTGGGGGGGTGTTGGGCTGCAACACACACGAGGCCTTTTCGGTTCCTTGGTTAACCGTTGGAGTATCAAACGAAGTCCAAATGGCACGAAACTTGACAGGCAGTCTACCGGTAGTAAACCAAGGCCACATGACAAGTCTCGGTCCAATCCGAGAACGTTTAACACCCGCACACGAAAAGAGGTAGAAAGGGACACCGGGTGACATAGGAGCGCCGGATTGCAAAACAAACAACGGGGAAAATGCTCGGATGCATGAGACGAACATGTATGCAAATGAAATGCACATGATGACATGATATGACATGCATGACACGCAAGCAATGACAAGGCAGCAACAACGAATAACTGGAAGACATCTAGCACATCGGTCTCGGGGCGTTACAACACTCCACCACTATGAGAGGATCTCGTCCCGAGATCTAGAATGGCACCGAAGGGAAAAACGGAAGAGAAAGAGAACAGGTAAAACTAAGTTGCTTCTTTGACAAACGAGTGAAACCAAAGAACCTTGAAAAGGTTAAGCCATTTCGAAAAGAATACAACGGAGATGAACGAAGTTGAAAACACTCCATTAGAAAAGAGGGACAAAGAACAATGCGAAAAACCTTGAGGTTGAAGGGCAAGATATATATTGAAACCACTCCAGTTAAGTCAAGATAGAGAAGGATTAAGAATGATATAATTTGGACAGCACTCCGACTGAAAAGAGAAGTAAAACTTGATAAGATGAAAAGAACTTGAAGAGATGACACAACACTCCGGTTAAATGGATAAGCAAAGGAAAGAAGAAGCTATTGGGAAAAACAATATGATTGGTTGAAGAGAGCAACATCACAATGCCTCCGGATGAAGGAATTAAAGGTCGATCGTCGGAACAAAAGAACGGAGAAGAAAATGGCAACTTCTGCCACAAAAGAGCTTGGAAAGCATCCTTGCAAGGAAGGATTGCACGGGGTTGTTGGGAAATAAACAACGAAAAGAATAAGATTGTAGTGGGCTTATGGAGAACATCTCAAAACTATGAGGTGAAATTCTGCCACTAACGGGACCAATAGGTTGGATTGATATCAACAAGGAGACGAGAAACTTATTTCACCGGGAGGATAAATAAAGAACTTGGATCATATATTATCACCATTAATAGCAACAATCCTTAGGGAAAGATTTAGGTGAATAATAACCCAAGATAACTCCAACGAAGAGATTGATGGGTTTAAATATCTCAATCTTGTGAATGAAGAATGATATATTACCACCTCAAAAGATAAGGTAGAAAGAATTGCGCTCCGGATTGCAAGATGAAGAATACTTGAGCTCCTTTGAAAAGAATCTTGATGAACACTTCAAGAACGGATTAAATCCTTGGTGAACCATCATGTAAAACCTTCATGAAGAACTCCGTTAAACAAAAGAATGATCAAACGGAAGGAAAGAGAAGTTGAAAACACAAGGTGAAGCCTTGCAATGATTAAATGGAGCTTTGCGACGAGATAAAGTGGAAAAACATGGATCTTTGGAAGGAAAGATAAAGCATCTCGAACCGAGAATGTGATATGATGAACCACTCCGGAAACACAGGAATTGAATTTACTCGATGAAACAAGAATAAGAATTACATTATGCTTATCCTTCACCAATTAAATTGATGACAATCAATGGATTTGACATATTACTTATTCTCGTAGAAAAGATTAAGAGAGATATAACATAAACTTGGGAAGGTCTTCAACGAACCACAAGTAGGATTGGAAAGAACGAGTGAATTCATATGATAACGTATAAAGAGGGATCTTGAACGAACCACCGTAAGAATTAAAAATAAATGAAGAAAAGAGATGAATCACCGGTAAGAATTAGCAAATGAACGAAGGTACATGAGAGAGTTTAGATAGAAGAGAACGAAGGGATCATGAACTGATTAGAAGATATTTGATCGATGCACCAATAAGATTTGGTGAATGATAGCTGAAAGCTGACATGAATAATTCTGAGATGATGGGCTCCGGAGAAACAAACTGAGAAGACTCTTGAATTGCTCCGGATAGATGAAAAGAATTTTCACAACCGAAGAGAATTATGAGAGGATGGCAACAAGCTAGAATCACGAATCTTTAAAGAGTATGGAGCAAGATTAAAGAGAAACTCTTCTTCGATCTTGAAAATCCGAGAATGACGACGAGAAACACCACCATGAATTGTTGAGGCACTCCGAAATAAAGAAGAATATAAGGGCTGAATCAACAATGAAAAGAATTTGAAGATCTTGGAGAAACCATCTGACTGATGATGAATCATTCTTACGTCAAACTTTAGTAGATTTAAGAATAGGGTTAGGGCCCACTCAAAAGATACACCGTAGAACGATTTAAAAGAGAGAAAGCACCGGTTGAATTAAATGTCTTGAATAAGATAACATCCTCGAAAGATTTTGAACGAATGTAGAGTGGAAACACGAATCTTCGAGATATCTTCAGCACTCCGGAACAATTAAACAGCGAGAAATGACTGAATATGAGGTGCACCGACAAGAGAAGGTATTGAAACGACGAAAAAGGATATGATGAACAAAGCTTGACTTGAATCCACCGGAGAAGAAAGAAAACCGAGAATGGTGAGCTTGAAGCTCCATTAGAATCTTCATGAGAATCGCCGGATAAGAATATTGACGGAAAAGGAATGAAGAGGCCTCGCATCAATAAGATGGATAGTTTATTAAAAAATCTGAGTCCTTAAAGAAACAAGGGTGGGAAAACAAAGACAATTTGGGACGAATGAAACAAACACCGTTGAGAATACTTAGAGTTGGTCTTGTGAAAGTTGAAAAGATCGGATCCATTTGAAGAGAAAACACACCGGTTGAAAAAGAATTGACATGGCAAACTCGATGATCATGAAGGATTGGTATTCACATCGGAGTATGAGAACACCGCTTGGAAAAGGTATGGAATCAACATTTGACTTCGAAGCAACTCGAATACCACAACTCAAAACAAAACAAAGGATTGGCTTGCAGAATAAGCCAGAACAAACATATGATAGAGATTTTGTCCGAAGTTTTCATGGTGGGGCCTACACGGGCATGATCGTACAACACCATCATGTAAAAGGCAGTGCACATGACATACGAAGCATCCCCGAGTCAGCACAGCCAATGACTCTTTAAGACACAACGAGACCACTGTAAAACCAACCGTGGATAGGCGGACCACTAGACGTCGAACCCCAACTTCATATTATACATCTGTCAGAAAGATATCTTAAGAGATACTTGAATTCCCACTTATAAGCTCCCGAAATTTTCCGGTTATGCAATCAGGTGTTGGAGATACATGGGGAGCACAATATCTCACCCAAAACTAACAAATCCTACATCCAGCTGTATCCATCCTTCAACACATAACCAAGAAACCTTCGGAAATAATTTACCTCAACCTTCAAAAAGCATCCGTTATACGAGTTATGGAAATACTCCCGAACTCCCGCCCCAGTACTGGGTGGCGTCGAGGTTATCTCACCAACAACTGCATAAAAGAGATTTTCGATGTCGGCGAACTCAGGTATTCGAGAACTGCAACGATAAAATTGTGACGACAACACCTCGGAGCTCAACTCCCCGGGACACTGCCACAACCCCTAAATGTCAGGAGGCACCAAGAACAATGTCCTCGTCACAAAACCATCGGAACGATTCCAAGATACCCGCGTGATCCTAAAAAAATTAGTGAAATTTGAGAAGAGAAGAGTCAAAATTCTACGTCAGGATGCCTCAACAGAGCGACGAAGGGACTGAGGAGTAAAAAGAATTCCTACTCTCTGATATATATAATCCTAAATGACTCAAAACATTTTTCTAGACTCAACAACGCCATCGATTCGATCAAGCAGGGGGCTCCTAAAGTCGGGGAAGGCTCTGATACCAACTTGTAACACCCTCGATGCGGCTATATCTCCCACGTGTCGAAGCATGACTTAGAGGCATAACCGCATTGAAAGCAATGTCACAAGTGAGGTAATCTTCACACAACCCATGTAATACATAAGGGAAAAAGAGACATAGTTGGCTTACAATCGCCACTTCACACAATACATGAATAAAGCGTTACATTCATCCAAAAACACTCAAGGTCCGACTACGGAACCGAAATAAAAGAAGACTACCCCAAATGCTACACAGATCTCTGATCGACCCCAACTGGGCTCCACTACTGATCAACTAGAACGTAACAACACAAAGGACAAGATCTTCATCGAGCTCCTCCTTGAGCTTGGTTGCGTCACCTGCTCGGTATCAACGACACCTGCAAACTGGGTTTGGAAGTAAACTGTGAGTCACGGGGACTCAGCAATCTCAGACCCTCGCGATCAAGACTATTTAAGCTTATGGGTAAGGTAAAAGGTATGAGGTGGAGCTGCAGCAAGCGACTAGCATATATGGTGACTAACATACGCAAATGAGAGCGAGAAGAGAAGGCAAAGAATGTTCGAGAAACTATGATCAAGAAGTGATCCTAGAACAACCTACGTCAAGCATAACTCTAACACCATGTTCACTTCCCGGACTCCGCCGGAAAGAGACCATCACGGTTACACATGCGGTTGATGCATTTTAATTAAGATAAACTTTAGGTTTTCTACAACCGGACATTAAGAAATTCCCATCTTCCCATACCCGTGGGCATGACTTTCGAAAGATCAATCCCTGCATAGGTGTCCCAACTTAGCCCATCACAAGCTCTCATGGTCAACGAAGGATATTCCTTCTCCCAAGACAATCCGATCAGACTCGGCATCCCGGTTACAAGACATCCTCGACAATGGTAAAACAAGTCCAGCAACACCGCCCGAATGTGCCGACAAATCCCGATAGGAGCTGCACATATCTCGTTCTCAGGGCACACTCAGATGAGCGCTCCGTACAACTAAAACCAAACCTCGAGTTTCCCCGAGGGGGCGCTGCAAAGGGCTCTAGTTTGGACCAACACTCAGAGGAGCACTGGCCCGGGGGGGTTTAAATAAAGATGACCCTTGAGTCTGTGGAACCCAAGGGAAAAAGAGGCTAGGTGGCGAATGGTAAAACCAATGTTGGGCATTGCTGGAGGAGTTTTATTCAAGGTGAACTGTCAAGGGGTTCCCATTATAACCCAACCATGTAAGGAACGCAAAATTCGGAAACATAACACCGATATGACGGAAACTAGGGCGGCAAGAGTGGAACAAAATACCAGGCATAAGGCCGATCCTTCCACACTTTACCAAGTATATAGGTCCATTAATATAAACAAGATAATATTGTGATAACCCAACAATAAACATGTCCCAACAAGGAACAAACTCCAAACTTTACCTGCAACTAACAACGCTATAAGAGGGGCTGAGCAAAGTGGTAACATAGCCAAACAACGGTTTGCTAGGACAAGGTGGGTTAGAGGCTTGGCTTAGCAATATGGGAGGAATGACAAGAAAGTGGTAGGTATCGCAGCATAGGCATGGCAAAAGAGCGAGCAACTAGCAAGCAAAGATAGAAGTGATTTCGAGGGTATGGTCATCTTGCCTGAAATCCCGCAAGGAAGAAGAACGAGTCCATGAAGAAGACAAATGGACGTAGTCGAACGGGTCCTTACAAATGCAATGTTATCGGAACCAAACCGAAGAAGCCACACCGGAAAGAAGCACACAACATAGTAAACAACCAACACATGAACATTGCATGATATGCGGGATGCGGTATGTGATGCATATGCATGATTTGGAAAGGAATGATTGAACCTGGCCACAACTTGGAAATCCAAGAGTGCCACTGGAAATGTGAGTTGATTTCGGTTGAAATCGATATAAAGATCACCGGAATCGGATGCACGGTTTGGAAATGGCAAGCAAAACAAATATGGCACCGGTCTGCGATTAACAGAAAGTAGCCTTCTAAATGCATCAAGAACAACATGCTACAGCACTCCAACATGACAACAAAATACATGGAAGGGATACACTCATGATGCTTGACAAAAGATGAACACGGAGCTACGGCTAATTCACTCAATAGCAAGCTCAAACAAGCATGGCAAAAGTGCAAAAGATAATAGGTTTCAGGCTTGGTGAAATTAACAGCATGTCAGGAATTTATCATCAGGAAGGAATGTTTAGGGCACGACAACTACATGCTACAGGAACATATCAAGGCAAAGCAAGGAATGGCATGAAGCTACTCAAATCATATAACAAAAGTCCCTTAGCGACCATGAGCCAAAAGGGAATAGAAAATACAATTGCAAGCATGTGAACATAGCAAAAACATAAACAGATTCAGACTTAGTGAAAAACTGGAGCATGCAAAACAGATATCAAGTAGGGATGTTTACGAGCTCAATGCACTCACCACGAGGCATTGCATGATAATCTAAGCATACACCCAGCAAGTAGACATGTCATAGAAGCTAGAAATAGCAAGAATAACAACATAGCATGCATGGATCAACAACAACAAGCTCGGCAAAATTGCTAAACATGTTAAGAATCTGCCAGGATCATTTTATAGCAAAAGTAGAGCTCGATTGACTCAATCTAGGGTGCTCCATAATTGCAAAAAAAGAGTTGGACGAATAGAGCACAACATTATCTACAAAACTTCCTTACTGATCATGCTCAAAAGAGGCACCGATCACTAGGAAACAACATGAACATATGGCATAAAAATAATGACAGGGCAAGGACTTAGTGAAATTCTAAGTCCCTGAAATCAGCATCATTGAGTAAGCTACTTTGCATGCTTGTGCTAGTCACCACAAAGATCACAAAAATACATGTTATACACCGCTGTAAAGATGAAATGGCATTCTTCAAAACACATGTAGAGCTCAGGATCATATCATGCACACATTAATCATGGCAAAAATGACAATAGTGCATTTGCTGAAACAAATCTGAAACTATCATCACATAGCCCTATTCCAACAGCATTTCAGGCATCAAGATGAGCTCAAATGAAAATGATGCAATGAGATGAAATGATGTACTCGTCGAGACGAACATTTTGATATGCTACACGCACGAATCGGAGCCACGATAAGGAAGTTATGGCATGTGGAAGAATGCAAAAGTATTAGGGTTCGGAGGGAAAAAGTCAACCGGGGGAATTCCAGATCTGATATCCAGGGCACTGTAGCGGTGTGGCGCCCGAGGTTCGCCTGAGAGTCACCGGAACACGGCGCCGGAGTTGGGGAGGAAGACGGAGCTCGAGGAGGCGCGCATGGCGGCAAACGGCGGCCTGGGGATGCGGGAGCCGGTCGGCGCCGGAGCAGGCGACGGGTCCAGCAGGCGGCGCGGTGGCGCACCAGCGGGGCGAGGTCGCCGGAGCTCGAAGGCTCAGCGGCGCGGCGGAGACAGGCGCGCGGGGGCGCGGGCGCTCGGGCCCCTGCGCGGCTCGGGCAGGCCGCGACGGTGGTGGGTGGCGGGTGGCCATGTGGCAGGCGGCGGTTGGCGGCGGCGACGTGTCCGGCGCGCCCGGACGTGTCTGGCGCACTTAGGCCGAAGGGATCTAGGGTTAGGGGCGAAATGGACCCGTGATTGAAATGGAGGGGTCTATTATAGAGGTAGAGGGGGCTAGGAGAGTCCAAATGAGGTGCGGTTTGCGGCCACGTGATCGTGATCGAACGACCGAGATGATGGAGGGGGTTTAGGTGGGTTTTGGACCACTTTGGAGGGGTGTTGGGCTGCAACACACACGAGGCCTTTTCGGTTGCTCGGTTAACCGTTGGAGTATCAAACGAAGTCCAAATGGCACGAAACTTGACAAGCAGTCTACCGGTACTAAACCAAGGCCGCATGACAAGTCTCGGTCCAATCCGAGAACGTTTAACACCCGCACATGAAAAGAGGTAGAAAGGGACACCGGGTGACATAGGAGCACCGGATTGCAAAACGGACAACGGGGAAAATGCTCGGATGCATGAGACGAACATGTATGCAAATGAAATGCAAATGATGACATGATATGACATGCATGACACACAAGCAATGACAAGGCAGCGACAGTGAATAACTGGAAGACACCTAGCACATTGGTCTCAGGGCATTACAGGTCTTCAACGACGATGGCACTTATGACTCCATGAGCGAAGCCGAAATGGAAGCCCTCGAGCAAGTCGCCATGCACCGCCAAGTGAACAATGAAGAAGAACAAGTCTTTTGTGATGAAGACTCAAGTCCCGCACTTGTTGTCTCCCAAGTCTTGACTCTCCAACATCACCAAGAAGAAGACCAACGAAGCCACATATTCCACACCATGGTCGGCATCAATGGACGATCCGTCAAGGTCATCATCGATGGAGGGAGTTGCCATAATCTCGAAAGTGAAGAACTTTGCTCCAAGATCCAATTGCCCAAGACAAAGCATCCACATCCATACAAAGTGCAATGGCTTAGTGACTCCGGCACTATCCAAGTCGAGCACCGAGTACAAGTCTCCTTCAAGATCGGCACCTACGAAGACACCTTGGAGTGCGACGTCGTTCCAATGACCGTTTGTCATCTTCTCGTTGGACGGCCATGGTAATTCGATAGAGGAGTCGTCCACAACGGCTGAACGAACAACTACATTTTCAATATGAAGGGCAAGGAGTACGTCCTCCGTCCAATGTCGCCAAGTCAAGTGATCGCCGACAAGCAAGCCACCCATCGTGGAGATCATAGTGAGAGAGCGAGCCACCAAAAAGAGAGTGAGCGCCACAAGACAAAATTGAGTGCCTCCACGATGAGCGAAACAAAAACCTAGTTCTATTTGCCACCAAATGTGAGATGAGAGAAGTGTGTGAGAACCCATCTAGTGTCCTACACTACATCCTCGTGTGCAAGGACAATGCATCACAAACTAACACTTCTCACACTCTTCCTCTAGTGTCGTTGTCGGAGTAATTGACCACGGGTACCCCGAGGACGGCAAGACGATATTTCAAGACATCGGGGCTAGCAAAGCCCCTCAGTCCGATTGACCGGCCGCTCCTGCCGGCTTCCCGGCTGCTCCTGCCGGCTTCCCGTCCGACTGCTCTGCCCGGCCGACTGCCGGCTGCCGACTGCGCCAACTAGCCGGCTGCCGACTACGCCAACCAGCCGACTGCAGCCCGACCCGACACCGATGAGACGGATGTACCCGAGCACTATTCACGCGTCATCTCAGTCATCATGTATAGTGTCACTTGTCCCCTGGCACTATTTATGAAGTGACCCATGGGACAAGGATGACACCCACCATGCCTTTGCCCATGCCACTAGTTAGCTAGCTACCATACCTACATAGCTTACATACTAAGCTATCTCACACTATAAAAGGAGGCCTCATCCATCCATCCAGGATGGACACTCTCACGCACACACCCACGGCCAAGTGCCATTCGGCCACTAGAGCTTGCATGCTCATCCGGCCACCCGCATATATACGAGGCCAGATGCCTATGGCACTGACCTCAGATACAGCTCTAGGAGCAACTCTGTACTAGATATCCAGATACACTCAGACATGCAGTAGTAGGAGTATTATCTCTCCGGAGAGATCCGAAGCTGGGTAAACCACCGCGTGCTACTCGCATACCCGCTCCCGGGCCTATCAGCAGCAGTCTTACCCACACACTAAGCCCTTGTGGCATCTGTCGACTCGCAAGCCCCCCGTGAGAAATACCACGACAGTTGGTGCCCACCGTGGGGCGGTACTATGCTACCGCGCTGCTGCTGGTTTCGCAGTCCGGGTGGGACCATCTTCATCATCCCCGCCGCGGTGTCGCGCCGCCTCTCTGCTAGCGCTCGGGGGCTCGACTTCGACCAGCCCCCAGAGCGGCCGCACGGGACGGCGTGTCCTCGCTGTCGGCCTCGCCGCGTTCGTCATCACCACCGTTGTGACGCCGGCTGTCCGTCCGCGCGCGGGGCCTCGCTTCGTCGGCCGCGTCTGTTCGTGTGCCGCCCGCGTCTGCCCCTCTCCGTGCTGCGCCTTGCTCCGGCCGGAACGCGCTTTCGCTCCTCCAAATATCATCTAGACAAGCTAGCTAGATGCAAGTCAAGACAATGGTCAAACCATTGGCCATACACTACACATGCACTACCCAGACTACCCCATACATCCATGCACTATCCATTCGCTAGCCAGATACAAGTTGGATACTGCCCGTATATTAGTCGGATAGTGGCCATGCACCAGTCAGACAGTGGCCGGACAATGGCCTGGCTCGGCCCAACACCCAGCCCCGTGCTGCTGCCGCGGGCAGCGCTCCATCGCGCGCGGCCGTCGTGCTCGCTGCTCCGGCTCTGCCGCACCTGCCTGCTGCTTCGCTCGCCTCCACACCAGCGCCGGCCCTGCTCCTCCGCCCCGTGCTACTCTGCCGAGCTCTGGAGCCGATGGCCGGGTCGCACGACCTGCGCCGGCTCCGCCTCGGGCTCGCATCGTCGTCTTGGTGCCGGCGTCCTCCACCCCCCGCGCCGTCCGGCCTTCCGCCGCTGCACTGCCTCGCGACGCCCGGCCGACTCCTCCAGCCACCGCCTCGACTCGGTCGCGCCCAACTCGTCCGCCCCCACACACCTGGCCTCCTCTCCGTCTCGCGCCGCGCCGGCCGACGCCACGGCCGCCTGTTCTGCCTCGTGCCGCGCCGGCTACAGCCTGGCCTCCTCTCTGCCTCGCTCCATGCCGGCTGTGCCGCCCCTCCTCAGCATCGCCCGGGCTGCTGCTGGCCGTGTCCGCCTCGCCTCCGCCGGCGTCCACCCACGCCCCGAGCTCAGCCTCCCGTCGCCGGCGCCGCTTGGCCCCGCTTCCGTCCTCTCCGCGCCGGCTCCTCCCTGCCGGGTCCTCTGCGCCGGCTCCGGCTTCCCGCAACCCGGCCGGCCGGCTCCTGCGCGATGACTTCCCCCGCATCCCGGACTCCTCCGTCTGCGTCAAGGCCGACTCCCGCGCACCTCTGCATCACACCGAGTACCGCGCGCGCCTCTCCTTCGCCGCGTCTGTGGCCCTCGTTTGCTCCGCGCCTGACCACTCCTCCACCGCCTATCACCGGCTGCTGCGCGCACGCCGGCGGCACCCGGCCGCCCCGCTCCGGGCCGCCTTCGTCTCATCGCGCTACGACCCAGCGCCCGGCCTCACGCGCCAATGCGCCGGCTCCCCTACCGCACCTCTGGCCGGCTACGTCGCGTGCCTCCTCCGCCGGCTCTCGCGTCGAGCGCCACGGCCGACTGCGCCGCGCGCGCCCCCGCTGGGTCCCGCTCGAACCGCCTGCTATGGCCGGCACCTGGAGAAAAAGAACTGAGGCCGGGTGGAGAGAAGCCGGCTGCCCAAGCCGACAGAAAAGAATAATAATAACAAAAGAAAAGAATGATCGGGTGAGATGGCCGGCTGCTCGAGAGTCGGCTGGAATAAAAGAAAGTAAGAAAGAAGTAGAGGCTGGCTGCTCGCGTGCGAGCCGGCTAGAAAAGAAAATGGGAAGCCGTCTGCCCACGGTTGGAAAAAAAGAGAGCGTGCACGGCCGAGTGCCCAATCCAGCTGAGAAGTGGCCAGGTGCCCGAAAAAAAGAGAGCGTGCACGGCCGAGTGCCCAATCTAGCTGAGAAGTGGTCGGGTGCCCAAAAAAAGGAGGATCTGACTTTGCAGACTGCAGTCCGGCCGACTGCTTCGGTCAATAGCCCGCGCTGCCGCTGGGTCGACTATTTCGTCTGCCCGCTTTGTTGGCTGGCCGACCGACGAGTCAGTCTGTCTGAGCACAGCCGGTTGACAAGAAAAAGAAAAGAAGACAAAGTAGTCGCCGGGAGATCCGGCCTGACTGCTCAGCAGTCGGCCCGAATCTCGGGGGCTACACCCAGCGGGTGCGTTGACGCGCCCCCACGAAGAAGAAGACAATGTAGTTGCCGGGAGATCCGGCCCGACTGCTCAGCAGTTGGCCCGAATCTCGGAGGCTACACCCAGCGGGTGCGCTGGCGCGCCCCCGAAGATTGCAGACAAGAGAAGAGTTCTGTCCGGCTCCCCCAGCCGGCAGAAAAGAAGAAAAGGGACGTTGCAAGACGCCTCGCCGCCTGGCCGGTCGAGCCTGACTGGCCGGAACCCCCCTTCGAGCACCTGGGGGCTCGAAGGCTACACCCAGCGGGTGCGCCGACGCGCTCCGCGAGCGCCGAGTCGCGCCGGCTGTTTTCGATGACCGCGACTACACAAAAATAAATGTGAGCTCCTTGCCCGTATATTTTTGCATCACGCAAGCACGGAAAACTCCGAGCGATGCTCGGGTGCTATCTTCGCATTTTTTATTACAGTTGCATCACTGTTCGCCCCGGCGCCAGCCAGAGTTGGCCCGGGGGCTGGCCGCTTGGCCTGAGACGTTAGTTCCCACAGACGGCTTAGTAGCATGCGCAGTACCAAAGGCTCACTCTTAGTCACAGACCGCAGAGCTGCTGTCCGGCTAGCAAGAGTGAACGCTGGAGGCCACCCACGCAAAAAACGTCTGGGAAGAAAAACGGTTCGGGCGACCCGGCCGTTTTCCTTTACAAGTATCTACTCCGTTGAATCTGCTCCTAGACTCTGAGTACTGGACACTCCACTTCACGGCCCACTCTTAGCCACAGACCGCAGATCGGCTGTCCGGCAAGCAAGAGCACAAGCCAAAAAGCGGAGGGAACACGAAAAAGATTAAGGGGGCTCGGACGAAACCGAGTCGGCACCCTCCGCATAAAACTTGCAATGCTAAAAGCAAACATTTGATATATCTGCATCGACTAACTTTGTATTTTTCTTGATAATTTCCATGAACACTCGCCAAAAAACCTCCGCCCAACTTTGCCAAGTTGCCCGGAGGCTTGGGGGCTACTGTCGGAGTAATTAACCACGGGTACCCCAAGGACGGCAAGACGATATTTCAAGACATCGGGGCTAGCAAAGCCCCTCCTGCCGGCTTCCCGGCCGACTGCTCTGCCCGGCCGACTGCCGACTGCCGACTGCGCCAACTAGCCGGCTGCCGACTACGCCAACCAGCCGGCTGCCGACTGCAGCCCGACCAGACACCGACGAGACGGATGTACCCGAGCACTATTCACGCGTCATCTCAGTCATCATGTATAGTGTCACTTGCCCCCTGGCACTATTTATGAAGTGACCCATGGGACAAGGATGACACCCACCATGCCTTTGCCCATGCCACTAGTTAGCTAGCTACCATACCTACATAGCTTACATACTAAGCTATCTCACACTATAAAAGGAGGCCTCATCCATCCATCCAGGATGGACACTCTCACGCACACACCCACGGCCAAGTGCCATTCGGCCACTAGAGCTTGCATGCTCATCCGGCCACCCGCATATATACGAGGCCAGATGCCTATGGCACTGACCTCAGATACAGCTCTAGGAGCAACTCTGTACTAGATATACCAGATACACTCAGACATGCAGCATTAGGAGTATTATCTCTCCAGAGAGCTCCGAAGCTGGGTAAACCACCGCGTGCTACTCGCATACCCGCTCCCGGGCCTATCAGCAGCAGTCTTACCCACACACTAAGCCCTTGTGGCATCTGTCGAGTCGCAAGACCCCCGTGAGAAATACCACGACAATCGTCTTCTCTTTTGTAGGAATTTCAAGATGTTTTCCCCGATGAGCTACCTCCGGGTCTACCTCCTCTACGAGGCATTGAGCACCGAATCGACCTCATCCCCAGAGCACCTCTTCCGAACAAAGATCCATACCATGTCAACCCCAATGAAATAAAAGAAATACAAAGGCAAGTAAAGCATCTCATAGACCATGGACATGTGCGTGAAAGTTTGAGCCCTTGTGCCGTTCCAGTCATTCTTGTGCCAAAATGTGATGGTAGTTTTCGCATGTGCTCCGGTTGTAGACCTATCAATGCTATCACCGTTCGCTATAGGTATCCCATTCCATGCCTAGATGATATGCTTGATGAGCTTAGCGGTGCCACTATATTTTCCAAAATTGATCTTAAGAGTGGTTACTATCAAATCCGCATACAAGAGGGTGATGAATGGAAAACTGCCTTCAAAACCAAGTTTGGTTTGTATGAGTGGTTAGTCATGCCTATGGGTCTTTCGGAAGCACCGAGCACTTTTATGCGCCTCATGAATCATGTCTTTCGCCCTTACATTGGTATATTTGTTGTGGTCTGCTTTGATGATATTCTTGTGTTTAGCAAATCTATCAAAGAGCATGTCACCCATGTCCACACCGTTTTCCAAACTCTTAGAAAAGAGCGCCTCTATGCTAATATGGAGAAATGCCTTTTTGGTGTTGATAAGCTCATTTTCTTGGGGTTTTTTGTTTCTTCTAAGGGTGTTCATGTTGATGAGTCCAAGATTAATGCTATTAAGACTTGGCCGCAACCAACCAACTTGCATCAAGTGCATAGTTTTCTTGGCCTTGCGGGTTTCTATCATCACTTTGTGAAGGATTTTAGCACCATTGCTTCGCCTTTGCATGCTTTGAGAAAGAAGAATGCTCCTTTTGTTTGGGGACCATCCCAAGATACCACATTCAATGAGCTTAAGAATTTGCTTACTCATGCTCCCGTGCTTGCTTTACCCAACTTCGACAAGCCTTTTGAAACTCATTGCGATGCTAGTGGTAATGGCATAGGAGGCGTGTTAATGCAAGAGAAGCGCCCCATAGCTTACTTTAGTGAGAAACTTTCCGGAGCGCAACTCAATTATCCCATCTATGACAAAGAGCTATATGCTTTAGTCCGCGTTTTGCATGAATGGGAACATTACCTTCGTCCCCATGAGTTTATCATTCATACTGATCATGAGACTCTTAAGTATCTTAAGGGACAAACGAAGTTGAACAAGCGTCATGATAAATGGAGTGAATTTATTGATTCTTTTCCCTATGTCATCAAGTACATCAAGGGTAAATAAAATATCATAGCAGATGCTCTTTCCCGCATATGCATGCTTGTCACGCAACTTGAGTTAGATGTCATTGGCTTCGAGCACATCAAAGACTTGTATGAGCATGATGCAACTTTTGCTACTCCTTATGCCAATTGTTTGTCGAATACATCTTGGGAACGCTATTACATCAAAGAAGGCTATCTTATGAGAGCTAACAAACTTTGCATCCCCGAGTCGTCTCTTCGTTTGTTGCTTTTGCAGGAATCGCATGGAGGAGGCTTAATGGGACACTTCAAACGCGACAAGACGTTCGCCACGCTCTCAAAGAGCTACTTTTGGCCAAAGATGTTTCGGGACGTCAATCATTTCACCAACCGGTGTTCTACATGTCGCAAAGCTAAGTCCAAAGCTCAATCTCATGGTCTCTATATGCCTTTACCAATTCCATACCAACCATGGGAATACATTAGTATGGACTTTGTACTTGGTTTTCCTAGAACTCAAAATGCGAAAGATTCCATACGGAGGTGACAAGATAGACGATGCTTCACATGTTATTCCTTGCCACAAGATAGACGATGCTTCACATGTTGCTAATATATTTTGTAGGGAAATTTTGCGTCTCCATGGTGTGCCAAAAACAATCGTCTCAGATTGCAACATCAAGTTCCTTAGCTACTTTTGGAAGACCCTATGCGCCAAGCTCGGAATCAAGCTACTCTTCTCCATGGCATACCATCCTCAAACCGACGGCCAAACGGAGGTGACAAACCGCACACTCTCCGCTCTACTTTGAGTACTCATCAAGAAGAACATCAAGGAGTGGGAGGAGTGTCTACCCATCCCCGAGTTCACCTACAACCGAGCAAGACACTCAACAACCAACAAGTCCCCTTTCGAGGTCATCTACGGATTCAACCCTTTGTCACCATTGGATATTCTACCTCTACCACCCCAAGAGCGAATTAATTTGGACGGAAGTGCAAGAGCGACCCACATCAAGAAGGTGCATGAAGATACAAGAAACACCATCGAGCGCCAAGTACAACGCCTTGCGACCAAGCTCAACGTCAACGAGCACCCTATGATATTCAACATTGGAGACCTCGTGTGGCTACACCTTTGCAAGGACCGCTTTCCCCAAGAACGCAAGTCCAAACTTCGACCACGCGTGGATGGACCATTCAAGGTGCTTGCACGCTACAACAACAATGCTTACAAGATCGACATTCCTCATGACAAGTACTTCATGAGCGACATCTTCAACATCAAAGATCTCTCACCCTACCATGGTGATGAGGATTTCGATCCGAGGACGGATCTTCCCCAAGGGAGGGGAGATGATGCGGAGCATCCCAAGATCATCCCCATGGACGCACCCACACCTCAAACGTCACCACTTGGACCAATGAAACGAGCCCGAGCCAAGACTATCGAAGATAAGGTGAACTCACTCCTCTCTGAACTTCCACTTTCTATGCATGAGACATGGCTACTACCTAAGTCCGAGATGTTGTGCATGATTAGGTACCAAGAGGGCCCTCCCGAAGATGCGCATGAAGACGGACAAGTCCCCAAGTCCACGGATGAGGAGAACCAACGGAAGGAGCCAAGATCATCTCCCAGGCCCCGGACATCCGGCCAAGGCCCCGGACGTCCGACCCCTGGAATTCCTTCCTCTTCAGCTGCTGAACCTCGAAGTGCCTACAGGCCCCGGACATCCAGCCCGCAAGCCCGGACATCCAACCCTTCCCGAGGTCCCGGACATCCGGCTCCCTTTCCCGGAAATCCGGACAACCCCGAACCAGAGAACAACATGGCCAGCTTCACCAGCCCAGACATCCGGCCCCCACAGCCCGGACATCCGGCCCTCCACGAACGCCCGGACATCCGGCCTGACGCCTGGACGTCCGGCCTCCTTGTCTGCGCATAGTAAAGGGCCGAGGCCCGTACAACTTTCTAGGGTCAGCAAATGTTTAGCTCATATTTGTGAGAGAGCTTTGCTCATCCACTTGGTTACCTTCTCCTCGGAGATTTGAGCCTCCACCGGAGAAGATCCCCCAGGCGGATTCAAGACCCCTCTTTAGGGAAGAACATCAAGACCTCCTCACGGAGAAGAACCGGTTACCCGTTTGTATCGTCCCTAGTTGTCCGTGGACCGTGTATCGTTCTATGTATCCGAGGATCTAGCACATGTGTGACTTGTTCTTGTTAGTTTAAGTGTTCCGTTTGTGTTTCCCCCTTGTGATTTCCCTCGTTTCCCTCTTTGTGTTCCTCGTGTTCTTCGCGGGATCCGCTCCTTTCGTGAAAGATCGGGCGATTAGGGTTCTACCCTACACGAATGGATGTAGGGTGCCCACCCTGATGTCGCAGACATGCACTTTCCCCTTGGAAGAGCAGATGGGCTCTTTCCCCTTGGAAGAGCCGGAGAGGGTGCCCTCCTCGTGGTCGCCGTCGATGAGGTCTGACTTGGAAACTGTGGATACCAAGCCAGCGTCGCAGAATGTGTCCTTTAGAAATGACAAAAGGGGCTCATGGCGATGTAGAATGGCAAATTGTTGGCAGCGAGCCAGAGAAGATCAACGGCGGGGCCATCGATGAGATCGACGGCGGTTGAACCCGAGGGGTTCGGGGTGGGCCACTTAACCTGTGACAGAGCCCGCCTCAGGGCGTCGCTGTCGATGACCTCGATGTCGTAGCCGGCGGACGAGACATGCCCGCATACTCTAGCTTGTTGCTTGAGTGCCTGCCGCCAGTAATGGTCGTCAGCTTCCTCGGCGATGTCGAGCGAAGAGACCGCTATACACCTCTTTTGGGCCAGTCGCTCCTCGAGCTCCACGAGAAGCGTAGCCGGGCTTAGGCTGCGACGCTCTGGAGTGGGGGATGGGGATGGGGATCATGGGAAAGGGGGCGTTTGGCAAGCATCATCTAAGAAACTCAAGGCGGCCTGGGTATGGAGATCGGTGGGTAAGCTGCATGGGCAAACCGGCAGATGTTGACAATGGAGGTCTTGCGGCGGCGGCAGCAGTGGCGGGGACTTTTCTAGGGTTTCGATCGAGGGAGGGTGTGTGTGTGTGCGCACGAGCATGCCCGAGAGGTCTTGGTGTGTGTGTGTAGTGGGGGGCACGGGGTGTTTGAGGAAATGATGCGCGTACTGAAAATTTTACTACCCGGGTGTCAAACGCGGGAGTGAAATGCCAGGCTATTGAAAATTTTGATGATAGTGCATCGCACACGGTCCGGCGATAACAACTGCGTGTTATGAAAAAGAAAAACCCTCGAGGCGGGCAGATATTTTCGATGCAGGTGGGATTGGGAACAAGAAACATCGCACATGGTCCGAAGATAACAACCATGTGTTATGAAACAGAAAAACCCTCGAAGCGGGCAGATATTTTTAGAGGGGGAGCCTCGTGGAGCCCAATGTACTGTGCGGATGTTTGCGTGACTGGTGCACCGGCTTGGCACACGGTTAGTTTGAGTGAACCGTGTCTGTTACCTCATCCGACTTCTCTAATGTTCATAAATTTGGCGAAAAATGACGCGGGAGAGGGTCAGAACACGAACACACGTGCATGTGGACCAAATTTATGTATCAAAAGGGTGGTTTGATTTTCAAATACCAAATGCAACTTCGATGTGGCACCTCTCTCGCAAAGCGCACAGTATTGCTTGCTCCCACCCTATTGTGTCGGCACAAAGGGAATCCTGAGCTATGAATGCATGCCCCCTCGCCCTCAACCGAAGTTCACCTAGCATAGTGCGAAGTAGCTAGCAGCCCCCCTCCTCCCTCGTGTCGGCACAAAGGGAATCCTAAGCTATATAGGAATGCATGCCCCCTCCCCCTCATCCGAGGTTCACCTAGCAAAGTGCGAAGTAGCTAGCAACCCCCCTCCTCCCTCGTGTCGGCACGAAGGGAATCCTAAGCTATATATGAATGCATGCCCCCCCCCAAACCGAGGTTCACCATAGCAAAGTGCGAAGTAGCTAGCAGCCCCCCTCCCTCGTGTCGGCACGAAGGCAATCCTAAGATATGAATGCATGCCCCCAACCGAGTTCACCTAGCAAAGTGTGAAGTAGAGCTAGCAGCCCCCCCTCCCTCGTGTCAGCATGAAGGGATTCCTAAGCTATGAATGCATGCCCTCCCCAACCGAGGTTCACCTAGCAAAGTGCGAAGTAGTTAGTAGCCCCCTCCCTCGTGTCGGCACGAAGGGAATCCTAGCTAAGCTATGAATGCATGCCCTCCCCCCCAACCGAGGTCCACCCTAGCAAAGTGCAAAGTAGCTAGCAGCCACCCCTCCCTCGTGTCGGCGCGAAGGGAATCCTAAGCTATGAATGTAGGTGCCCCCCCAACCGAGGTTCACCTAGCAAAGTGCGAAGTAGCTAGCAGCCCCCTCGTGGCGGCACGAAGGGAATCCTAAGCTATGAGCATGCACCTTCCCCCCAACCGAGGTTCACCTAGCAAAGTGCGAAGTAGCTAGCAGCACCCACCCCCCTCGTGTCGCCACGAAGGGAATCCTAATTAAGCTATGAAAATGCATGCCCCCCAACCGAGGTTCACCTAGCAAAGTGTGATGTAGCACCGCCCCACACACACACTTTCAGTCGGTGGGCCAGAGAGGCATATATCTCACCAAGATGGATCATAAAACGGACCAAGAATAATCCACATTGGTCGTACAAGTTGTTGGCCAAAGTGATGGCCATCCATGCGATCCTGGAGATGGGCTAGCTCGCCAATAATCACGCAAGTAACTAGTCCCCGAAGACAACCACTGCATGAGCGTGGCCCAAACATATGTATGGAGAGGTGTGTTTTTGAGTAACAATGAACAACTTTGATGTGGCACCGTGATTTTGAACTAGAAATCCCCACACTGAGTGAGGGTTAGGTTGACGATGCATATGTATGTTACACCACACTTCAAGACAACGACGGGGATTCATATATGCATGCATGCGTGCATAGTATATGTGCTCAAACTTAATTAGGTCTGAATCTCACTATGACCTATACTACGATAACACTAACCAAATGAAGAATCCGCCATGGTAACATATCTTGTTGTTGGTCAAGGTGATCATGGATGTGCACGCGGGCCCACGAATATATAGGCTTGTCACCGATAACCACGCGAGGGAGTGTATTGTTCGAAGACAACCACTACATGCATACGTATGGAGGTGATGCGTGCATGCATGTTTGAATACACAACATTGATCTGGCGCGTGTGTCAAAAATCGTACACTAGCTCCCCACACAAAGCTAGATCGGTTCACGATGGTGTCGTTGTACTAGCCACTTCGACTCGATGGGAGGGATTCATGCGTACACATGCATATGTGTGTGCTCAAAGTGTATCATGCATGTCATCCCAGAGGAAAAATAATAATCCCCTCCAAAGTCAAATTAACCTCTCTTGTTTTCAAGCAAAAAGAAGTGATGGACCAAGCGGGCCCATAGATGGAAAGCATCGATATCGCTGATAATGCTTAAGTGGGTGCGAGAGGACAACCACCAATGCTTTGCATGTGGGCCAAACATATATATGTTGAATACCCAAAATGCACAACCTTGATGTGCCACATGCCTCAAAAACCGTAAACCATGCACCCACACAGAGCGAGGTTCATATCAAGTGTACTACATATGATGGTCCCCTTCCCCCTCTTCCCCGCATACTATTTGCTCCTGCCGTAATATATGTACAACCCAAAAGAATCCTCATCGATGGTGAAATTAATTAACCTCTCCCGATGTAGGTCAAAGTGATGCATGCATGCATGCATCAACAATGGCCTCGTGGGCCCACAGATGGAAGCGTCACACGTGAGTGTCCTAGCTAGGATATATATGCATGTGGCCTAAAAAGGTGTTGTGTGATGTTTGAATAACCAATCTCACAATTTTGATGTGGCACCTGCCTCGGTAACCAAAAAGTCCCGACACTGAGTGAGGTGTACTTGTTCACGGACGCATATGTACTTTATATGCTAGTCCCCTCCCACCTCTTCGATGCGTAATATATACCACCATATCACAAACAAAAAAGATTATACCTTGCTAGTCAAATTAACCTCACTACCGTCTGTTCATCAAAGTGATGGACGACAACCTTGCGGGCCCACAGAAAGTGTCACACACGAGTATCGAGTGTCCTGTAGGACAACCATCGACTGCATGTGGCCAAAACATTTATGTATGAAAGGGTTGTGTAACATTTTAAATAACGATTTCATGACTCTGATGTGGCACCAGCCTGCCTAAGAAAATGGCCTACCCACACGGTGGCTCACAACTCGTAGTGCACCGCGAGCCACCCGCCACCCCCAGATGCACACACACACCGTGAATCCACCGCAACTACGATGCATGTTAAATTAATTATCCCGCGGTAAACATACATGTTACCAAAGCAGGGACGTTCTAATTTCAAAAAATTCACAGAGATCATTATGACGTTTTAGGACATTGATTGATTTTCTATGGGTATAATGTGCAAAAATCAAATTCGATCTACATGCACACGTGAAAGTGCACCTAAATGGATTGCAAAAACACATGTGTCTCACTGGGTGCATGTTTACTCCCCGTGCAGCAAATTTCAAACATTGAGAATCTTGATTTTTAAATTCTAATACATCCAAAACTTACTTGAAGTTCATGAAACTTATCGTGTTGTCATATGGACACCAATACAAAGTGGCATTGTACTTTTTATTTGTCAAATTTGAGACTAGTTTTGATGTAATCTTAATTATAGACGGGAGATTATTAATAATTGGGAACCAATATCCCAAACGGATTATTTATTCAAACCGTGAGTGTTAGACCAACAATGGATACGTGCCATGCTTCGGTTAAGCAATAAAGCGGCAACATTAATCATCCAAGTAGAAAAAGAATATACGTGCCGCCACGCGGCCCGTGTGGCGTGCGAGCAGGTGTGAGTTGATGGGACGCATGCAAGCAGTCCGCCACGCAGGCAGACGGGGAGGCGTGTGTGCAGGTGTGTGAATTGACGGAGGCGTGCTCGCTGCGCAGTGTCATCAAGAGGCATGCGAGTAGCTGTGTGAAACTTTGGTAGGCATGCCAGCAGTCCGGTGCACAGGCTCACCGGGAGGCGAGCCATCAGTTTAACCGCCGCCTGCTTCTCTCCCACAACTCCCACTACTCCATATTAATGGTGCGCCTGAGTGGATGCACTCCCCATCCTCGCTACGCACACACAATCCTCTCTCTCCGCTTGCAACCTTGACGCCGCTCTCAGTCCTCAAAGCCGTCAGTGTATGAGGATGCCGCCGAAGCGCCCCATCGGAGGGAGTGGCGACGCCGGGGCTGCTAAAGCATCGGAGCATGGCGTGGAGATGGAGACAGAGGTTGCCGTCACCACCGGCGAGTTATCGCTGCACCCTGACGTCGTCGACCGCGTCAAGCTTCCATAGTCGGAGGCGGAGTTACACACCGACTCCGACGACCACTCCGGCGACGACTCCGACGACCACTCCGACGAGGACTCCGACGACCACTCTGGCGACGACTCCGACTCCGACGGACATCTGGTTAGTCATCTATACCCATTTATGTGTCAAATAGATCATAGGGTTTCTCTGGTTACTCCTGCCTCCCCCTTTTTGGGATACAAATCATGTGGTTATGTTCTCCCAATCCATAAAATCTGAGTAAGTTTCGTTAGATCTGTGTAGTGTATTGATTGTTTGAATGGTATAGGTGATAAGTGATTAGTTTTTTCATCTGTGCAAATGATTTCTGCTAGTAATCCGACTAGAGTTATTGTTCGTGCTAATAATTCCTAGCCAGGACTTGACAATTGATTTTGAATGACCTACCTATGTTTGTTCCATTATTTTCTTCAAGATTGGTCTGTACATAGACGATGTGCTTAAACATCGAACCATAAGCTCTGGATATGTATAAATAAATAGCCATAAATTCCTAATCCTACTTCACGGCATGTAATCAGTGATTTGATGCCAAATTTGTTTTGTATAGGTGATGTCTGACGATGTGGACAGTGAGGATGAATATGTCCAGAGGAGGTACAACAGGCAAATCCCGAGGGTGCTTTATACGGGAATTCATAACAGGTGTATTAGGGCCTGGAATGACGACTATGGATGCCCATTTTGCAACCAAAAGTTTCATGATGTGTATCTAAGTGTTCTGGCGCATGCAAGAGGACGAGCCATTGGCTCCTTCAAGCATAAGTATTCTCGCAGGGTGGCACACGACGCGTACGCCGAGTACCTAGAGATGCTTCAGGATCCTGCCGGCCAGTGAGATGAGATGTGGGATGGATGGAATTATATATGTACGCTTGAGTATGCTTAATACTGTTGAACTATGTACTACTTATGGTTGAACTATGCTTATCTACGTGTACGCTTATTATCTATGTCTGAGTATGTTAATTATTTCGCCAAATTTTGGAAAAAATAACAACGGGGGACCAATAAACCAGGACGGAGGTAGTACATCAATCACACACGGTTCCCAAAATTGGAACCATGTGCAATGAATTTCATTTTGCTTGCTATGTCAATCACACACAGTTTGCTCTAGCAAACCATCGCCCCCAAAATTCTTTGTGGGATAGAAAACCCTCACCACCCAATTCAAAAAAGGAAAAAAAGAAAACCCTCACCATCCCCATGTCACAAAAACCGTCACCCCGCCCGCCACCCACTTCGGCCCCTCCGGTACGTTCCCCATTCACACCTGCACAAGCTCCTCCGCGTCTATGCCATGGCACCGCCTATCGCGGCGGTAAACACTTATCTCGACGCCTGCCGCCACCGCCAGGCTGCTGGCAAATTCCGCCGCATTTCGCCACTTCCGCTTGCCGCCGCCTATCGCCATCAACTTTCTCAACACTGCTCGCGGTCGACCCAGCTCTGCTCGGTTGGGGAATTTGTTGTACTGAGGGTTCTTTCTCATGGACGACAAGGTAACTAATTTAACGAGATATTATCTCATCTCTTATCCCAGTTCATCTGCCTCCATTAATCACCCGGTAGAAATCGCCGTGAATTCATTTTTATTCGAGCTGATTTGAGGGTTTTCTTTCATTCATAGAATGTACAGTGCGCTGATACTTTAGGACTTGGCGACCGCCGCCAGAGATTCCATCTCATCATACCAGATAACTTGAGGATGCGCGCGGTATGTTGAATCTCACCCTAAATCGGTTGGCACGGCCTACTTTCCCTAACATATTCTAAATATTGCTACATTTGGATAAAAGGTGCCACATGCACCATATACGTCAAAGGGAATTTTTCCCCCTCTTCTTTCTATATTAGGAGAATTAATGATCTATTGTTCTTTCATTACTCTCATATTTCCATGACATCATGTTTACCCTATCTGTTTAATTATAGACTTTTGTCCTTCGACTTCAACTGTTGTACAGTTCTTTCAATTTGGGCCCATATTTGCATGTTACCATATTTTCTTTAACAACACTACCATTTTCTGCAGGACATCCCTCGCTATGCAACAGATTATGTAGTGCACAATTTTTCCCTTTACATACATCAAGGCTCCATGAATGTCATACTACGCACAAACCATGGATTTATAATCGTTTCTACTGTAAGACTTGATGAACGTGGTGACTCCTATTTTGGCACTGGCTTTTGGAATGAAATTGCAAAGTTTTATGTACTAAAACCTGGCACTAAAATTTGACTGCACATAGAAGGCCCTGGTCATGAGATATATGCTAACTTCCCCGACAAAATCATCCGTCCAGACTTTGTTCGAAGTAAGTTTTCTTTTCAACTATCGGCATATGTTGACTTACCCAGCAATGTCAAATGAATTGTGTAGTATTTAAGCAACCAATTCTTATTCCCTTATCTTACTATATTCCTACCTAATAACTTCTAGTTACCAATACACTTTTCTATTGCCCTGTTTTAACTAAATATTCCCTGTACTCCCATTTCTATCAGAAAGCGCCACTGACAAGGAGACTCTGGAGGTGGAGAACGAGGCTGCCAACAAGCGGAGGCGGGGTAATCTAAAACCGCAAGCGACTCCAGCAGGCCTGGACTTAATCAGCAGCCTCCCCGATGATATGTTGAGAGTCATCATATCCCTCCTCCCAATCAAATATGGGGGACGGACAACCCTCCTTTCCCGGTGGTGGTGCCCCCTATGGAACTCCAGCCTTCTCGACCTCATTGACACCCATGAGCTCTGCTATGGTTATCGCAAAAGCTTGGATGCGTTCTCCAAGATCCTCGGCAGTCACCTTGGCCCAACCAAAGGCCTTAGAATGGGCAAGTTTTGTTCCAACGGGAAGGACCGAGCCAAGCTTGACGACTGGTTCCGATACCCCGCCCTAGATCAGCTCGAGGAGCTCACTTTTGATGATGGGCATATGCGGTGGCTACCAACGTCCGCACTCCGCCTCGCGCCCACGCTGCACGTCGCCAAGTTCAGGAACTGCCATTTCCCGCCCCTTAATGACGCACCCGCTCTTATTCTACCATGACTGAAGCACCTCGAGCTCGTCGCCATCTACCTCTCAAAGGGTGACATGGAGCGCCTTCTCCGTGGCTGCACTGCACTCGAGTACCTTCGTCTTCAGGCGATCAATGGATTGAGTACCTTCCACATCACCTCCATGACTCTCCGGACTATTTATGTGTGTTGCTGGTGCAGCAGGAAGACATCACAAAAGGTGGACCACGGTATGGTCATCCAGGACACACCTGCACTTGAGAGATTACTTGTAGTTGATCAAGAAGGTCCAACAAGAATCAATGTCATTTTTGCGCCAAAATTGACAGTGGTGGGCTACTCGTCTGACAAATACTTCGAATTTGTTATTGGATCCACACCCGTTCAGGTACAACAGCCGCCTTCTACCTCTCCTTCTACAAATTAACATTATTTCTAATTTTGAAGATGTTTGTTCATCTGTCATTCAGAAAATGATACTGACAAGCTTGAACCCGAAACTGCGCACAGTGAAGGTCTTAGCACTAGAATCTATCGGGCCCGACCTGGAGCAAGTTTGTCAGTTTCCTGATATGCTTTCCGTGCATGGAGAAGCTATATATCGAGGTGATTTTCCTTTCCTATTAAATGTTAAACATAAGGGAGTTCAATTTGTGACACCTTTTTCCAAGTTCACAATGACAATGTACTACAATTTCTGAAGGTTCTTTTGGAGGATTTCAGTACATACATGCCCCCCATATTGGTTGCTTGATCCATATGGTTACAATCAATAAGCATTTCTCCATTGGATTCATCTGTACTAGTTTTCTTAGGGAACTTTTAATCCACTCCAACCTCCTGTGAAGAAGGCTACATTTTTCTAGAATGTAATCAAATGCTCATGTTAATCATGTCAGATCGAAGATGGCATGTTAGTGCATTTTACAAATCCTGCAAACCAAATAGCTAGGCCTGTAGTAATGTTCAAAATTGCATGTAGGCACTAACACATTTTCTTCTTTTGCAGATAAGATTAGGCCCAGTGGTGGATAATGTGATATAATATAACAATCACGTCGAATGCCTAGATCTGCATCTCTCAGAAATTACTTTGAACTCCTACCGAGGGACCATAACGGAGATTATATTCACCAGGTTCTTTGTTCTCGGAGCAAGGATGCTAAAGGAAATGAGGTTTACCCTACATTTATTTCGCAAAAATGAATGCCCTGTTGATCAGCGCCAGTACCTGCGGGAGAATGGAGTAGGCTCCAAAAATGCTGAATTTCATTTTGGAACTTCAGATGACAGAGTAATCGGAAGTCATTGGGTCAGTCCCATACATGACTTCTCAGTGGCTGACCCCTTTGCAAAAATTGTGAGGTTTCGAAGCCAGACTTAGAAGCGGTGATATTAGTTTGAACCTCTCTGATATCCATGTTCATTGCATCAGCGCCATACATGACTTCTCAGTGGCTGACCCCTTTGCAACTGATGAGTTGAATTTCATTTCTAATACCAGTTTGAACCTTGTAATCTTCTAATTTGAGCCATATAACTCTGGAATTTGAACCTTGTAACATTTCAAGCTTTTGTGGTACAATCGTTGAAATGGCATCGTATGAGACTCATATATTGCTAGCACTATTTTGACCTTAATATGCAATGGTCTTAGATTTTATTAACCATTCTTGAAACAGTTTACCTTGTCAATCTCACAGCACACAATCTGTATAGCTAACTCGACAGCGATCTTCGACATTATTGCACACAGTTGGTTTCTTCCACCGTGTGCACTGTACAGCACAAAATTAATTATCGCACTCGAGTGTCCACGCCTGGGGTGCGGTGTTGTCAAGCGTGCACTGGATTCTGGAATCCTCCGCTATGAACGTAGTGACAAGACGTGATGATTACAGGCTGGTCAGCCCCCATTTATTATTACAGCGGCCATTTAACCTACCCTTGTGTCTCTTCAACCTTTCGATCGCGCACCACCATTGCAAGAAGCACACCCACCACAAGAAATTCTTAGAGGGTATCCTGCGCGGCTCCAATGGCGCTCCGAGCGGCTGCCGACGATGAGCAGCAGTTCACCATGTGTGCCATGGTGGACACCCACAGAAGGTTCATGGACCTCTCGGTGGTGTACACCAACGACCCGGTCTGGGCAGAGCACTCCATCCACATCATGGAGTTGTTGCTTGCCGAGGAGAAGTACAAGGTGGTCGGGTTCGACCTTGAATACACCCATGCTCGTGCCGGGTCTCGTCGCAAGGTCGCCCTAGATGTGCATGCACCACCACGTCCTTGTCTACCACTACTGCCTGACCACAAGGTCTTGCGAGCGTTTCTCCATGTTTGTCAACAACCCCCATACATGTTTGCTATGGTGGACATCACCAACGATGTAAAGGCGCTCGAGAGTTCAAGCATCGCCTGCCAGAATCTTGTCGACATCCAAGGCCAATACAAGATCTCAAGCAGCAAGGAGCATGAGAAGGACTCACTGGTTCACCTCGCCAAGGCCATCACCGACCCCTACTACAGAGACATGAAGGATTCGTGCAACAAGGACAAGCGTGCCTAGCACTCAGCCTGGATGGAGAAACTTGACAAAACTCACATCGTGTACGCGGCCAAGGAGGCGTAAACGAGCTATGACAGGTACCGGCGGATCGTTGGCATGAGGAAGTCCCTCCTTCCCCAAAAAAACCAGGGATCCAGCCGGAAGCAGAGCAATGGCAAGCGTCGTCGCAACAATAAGTAGATGATTAGATCCTCGTTTCTCCTACTTTAGTATGCATGTAATTGCTTACTTTGGTGTATGCAAATGTTATGTGTGTAGTCACTTGCGTAATTGTATGCTTAATTTGGTTATGCAATGATGTCTTTTTAAGTATATATGTTGATGCTCTATGGACAGAGCGTAGATGGTGTGCGGACAAAGAAAATCACATCGCACATGGACTAAACAATGGAACCCGTTGGTGATGTTTTCATCAATCACTCACAATTGTATACCAGCAATCGTTTGCTCACAACACACACGTCTTATTAGCAGCAATCGTCTGTGTTCTTATCGGTCTTCAGACACATTTCTGGTTACAGACCTGTTTGCCGCGTATCACACACATCTTGTTAAGTTCAACTGTTTATGTTCTCATGTCTCAACGCAAACAGTTCATCCAAGTGAATCGCATGCCATATATCGCACACACCTTTGATCTGGCTGACCGTTTCTTTTGTGTTGCCTAATCACAAACAGTTCATCCGAGTGAACCATATGCTGTGTATCACACATGCCTCCATCTGGCTGCCCGTTTCTTTTGTTCCTCCTCATCGCAAACAGTTCATTGAACAGAACCATATGTCCTTCATCGCACACGCAACTAAAACCTGAATTGTGTTTGATGCATCCGCCATCGCAAACATTTTACACATTTCTGACAGTTTTCATACAGCACCGTTTGCGAGTATGGCATCGCGCACAGTTTCTCAAAGGGTCTCTGATCGTAGTGTTGCGTTAGCAGCATCCTGTAGTAGTGTAGGTTCATCATGGTCAAGTAACATGACCTCCAGGACAAGATTACCGTACCATTCTAGTGCGGATGTTACTCTGGTTGACCTACGAGGTTTGGTAGTAACTTTATCAGAAGTTTCATGATCATCATCATTAGCTTCCTCACTAATTGGTGTAGGAATCACTGGAACTGATTTCTCTGATGAACTACTTTCCAATAAGGGAGAAGGAACAATTACCTCATCAAGTTATACTTTCCTCCCACTCACTTCTTTTGAGAGAAACTCCTTCTCTAGAAAGGATCCATTTTTAGCAACGAATATCTTGCCTTAGGATCTTTGATAGAAGGTGTATCTAAGAGTCTCCTTTGGGTATCCTATGAAGACACATATATCCCATTTGGGTTCGAGCTTATCATGTTGAAGCTTTTTCACATAAGCATTGCAGCCCCAAACTTTAAGAAACGACAACTTGGGTTTCTTGCCAAACCACACTTCATATGCTGTCGTCTCCACGGATTTCGATGGTGCCCTATTTAACGTGAATGCAGCCGTCTCTAAAGCATAACCCCAAAACGATAGCGGTAAATCAATAAGATACATCATAGATCGCACCATATCTAATAAAGTGTGGTTACGACGTTTGGACACACCATTACCCTGGGGTGTTCTAGGTGGTGTGAGTTGCGAAACTATTTCACATTGTTTCAAATGAAGACCAAACTCATAACTCAAATATTCACCTCCACGATCAGATCATAGAAACTTAATTTTCTTGTTACGATGATTTTCCACTTCACTATGAAATTCTTTGAACTTTTCAAATGTTTCAGACTTATGCTTCATCAAGTAGATATACCCATATCTGCTCAAATCATATGTGAAGGTCAGAAAATAACGATACCCGCCGCGAGCATCAACACACATTGGACCGCATACATCAGTATATATTATTTCCAATAAGTCTGTTGCTCGCTTCATTGTTTCGGAGAACGGAGTCTTAGTCATCTTGCCCATGAGGCATGGTTCACAAGCATCAAGTGATTCCAAAAGCCCATCGGCATGGAGTTTCTTCATGCGCTTTACACCAATATGACCTAAATGGCAGTGCCACAAATAAGTTGCACTATCATTATTAAACTTATATATTTTGGCATCAATACTATGAATATGTGTATCACTACTATGGAGATTCAATAAAAATAGACCACTCATCAAGGGTGCATGACCATAAAAGATATTACACATATAAATAGAACAACCATTATTCTCTAATTTAAATGAATAACCATAGCGCATCAAACAAGATCCAGATATAATGTTCATGCTTAACGCTGGCACCAAATAACAATTATTCAGGTCTAAAACTAATCCCGAAGGTAGATGTAGAGGTAGCATGCCGACCGCGATCACATCGACCTTGAAAATATTTCCCACGCGCATCGTCACCTTGTCCTTAGCCAATCTTCGCTTAATCCATAGCCCCTGTTTCGAGTTGCAAATATTAGCAACAGAACCAGTATCAAATACCCAGGCGCTACTACGAGCATTAGGAAGGTACACATCAATAACATGTATAACAAATATACCTTTCACTTTGCCATCCTTCTTATCCGCCAAATACTTGGGGCAGTTCCGCTTCCAATGACCAGTCCCTTTGTAGTAGAAGCACTCACTCTCAGGCTTAGGTCCAGACTTGGGCTTCTTCACTTGAGCAGCAACTTGCTTGCCTTTCTTCTTGAAGTTCCCCTTCTTCCCTTTGCCCTTATTCTTGAAACTAGTGGCCTTGTTGACCATCAACACTTGATGCTCCTTCTTGATTTCAACCTCCACAGCCCTTAGCATTGCGAAGAGCTCGGGAATTGTCATATCCATCCCTTGCATATTATAGTTCATCATGAAGCTTTTGTAGCTTGGTGGTAGTGATTGAAGAACTCTTTGAATGACACTATCATCAGGAAGATTAACTCCCAGTTGAGTCAAGTGGTTGTGGTACCCAGACATTCTGAGTATATGTTCACTGACATAACTATTCTCCTCCATCTTGTAGCTGTAGAACTTATTGGAGACTTCATATATCTCAATCAGGGCATTTGCTTGAAATATTAACTTCAACTCCTGGAACATCTCATATGCTCCATGACATTTAAAACATCGTTGAAGTCCCGATTATAAGCCGTAAAGCATGGCACACTGAACTATCGAGTAGTCATCAGCTTTGCTCTACCAGACGTTCATAACATCTAGAGTTGCTCCTGCAGCGGGCTTTGCACCTAGCGGTGCTTCTAGGCCGTAATTCTTCTGTGCAGCAATGAGGATAATCCTCAAGTTACGGACCCAGTCCGGGTAGTTGCTACCATCATCTTTCAACTTAGCTTTCTCTAGGAACGCATTAAAATTCAAAGGAACAGTAGCACGGGCCATTTATCTACAACATCATAGACATGCAAAGTACTATCAGGTACTAAGTTCAAGATAAATTAAAGTTCAATTAATCATATTACTTAAGAACTCCCACTTAGATAGACATCCCTCTAGTCATCTAAATGATCACGTGATCCATATCAACTAAACCATGTGCGATCATCACATGAGATGGAGAAGTTTTCAATGTTGAACTTCACTATGTTGATCATATCTACTATATGATTCACGCTCGACCTTTTGGTCTCAGTGTTCCGAGGCCATATCTGCATATGCTAGGCTCGTCAAGTTTAACCTGAGTATTCTGCGTGTGCAAAACTGGCCTGCACCCGTTGTAGATGGACGTAGAGCTTATCACAGCCGATCATCACATGGTGTCTCGGCATAACAAACTTTGGCAACGGTGCATACTAAGGGAGAACACTTTTATCTTGAAATTTAGTGAGAAATCATCTTATAATTCTACCGTCAATCAAAGTAAAATAAGATGCACAAAGGATAAACATCACATGCAATCAATATAAGTGATATGATATGGCCATCATCATCTTGTGCTTCTGATCTCCATCTCCGAAGCACCGTCATGATCACCATCGTCACCGGCGCGACACCTTGATCTCCATCGAAGCATCATTGTCGTCTCGCCAACTATTGCTTCTACGACTATCGCTACTGCTTAGTGATAAAGTAAAGAAATTACATGGCGATTGCATTTCATACAATAAAGCGACAACCATATGGCTCCTGCCAGTTGCCGATAACTATTACAAACATGATCATCTCATACAAGAATTTATATATCATCACATCTTGACCATATCACATCACAACAAGCCCTGCAAAAACAAGTTACATGTCCTCTACTTTGTTGTTGCAAATTTTACGTGGTTGCTACGGGCTTCTACTAAGAACCGTTCTTACCTACGCATCAAAACCACAATGATTTTTCGTCAAGTGTGTTGTTTTAACCTTCAACAAGGACCTGGCGTAGTCACACTCGACTCAACAAAAGCTGGAGAAACAGACACCCACTAGCCACCTGTGTGCGAAGCACGGCGGAAGAACCAGTCTCATGAACATGGTCATGTAATGTCGGTCTGGGCCGCTTCATCCAACAATACCGCCGAATTAAAGTATGACATGCTGGTAAGAAGTATGGCTAGTATCGCCCACAACTCTTTGTGTTCTACTCGTGCATATAACATCTACGAATAGACCTGGCTCGGATGCCACTGTTGGGGAACGCAATATTTCAAAAAAAAAATCCTATGAACACGCAAGATCTATCTAGGAGATGCATAGCAACGAGAGGGGGAGAGTGTGTCTACGTACCCTCATAGACCGAAAGAGGAAGCGTTTAATAACGCGGTTGATGTAGGTGAACGTCTTTGTGATCCAACCGATCCAAGTACGGAACGCACAGCACCTCCGTGATCTGCACACGTTCAGCTCGGTGACGTCCCTTGAACTCTTGATCCAGTTGAGGCTGAGGGAGAGTTTCATCAGCACGATGGTGTGGTGACGGTGATGATGAAGTTACCGACGTAGGGCTTCGCCTAAGCACTACAACAATATGACCAAGGTGTAAAACTGTGGAGGGGGGGGCACCACACACGGCTAAAAATCAACTTGTGTGTCTATGGGGTGCCCCCCTCCCCCGTATATAAAGGAGGGGAGGAGGAGGCCGGCCGGACCTAGAGGGCATGCCCAAGGGGGGGAGTCCTACTCCAAGTAGGAATCGGCTCCCCCCTTTCCTAGTCCAAGTAGGAGAAGAAGGAAGGAGAGGGAAAGGGAAAGAGGGGTCGCGCCCCTCCCCTAGTCCTATTCAGACTCCCCTTGGGTGGAGGGGCGCCACCTCTTGGCTTCTTCCCTCTCTCTCTCCCCTGAGGACCACTAAGGCCCATTACTTCCCCGGGGGGTTCGGTAACCCTTCCGGCACTCCGGTTTTATCTGAAACTATCCGGAACACTTCCGGTGTCCGAATAACATTGTCCAATATATCAATCTTTATGTCTCGACCATTTTGAGGCTCCTCATCATGTTCGTGATCTCCTCTGGCACTCTGAACAACCTTTGGTACATCAAATCTCATAACTCATAATACAAATCATCATCAAACGTTAAGCGTGCGGACCCTACAGGTTCGAGAACTATGTAGACATGACCGAGACACATATTCGGTCAATAACCAATAGCGGAACCCCGATGCTCATATTGGTTCCTACATATTCTACAAAGGTTTTTATCAATCAAACCGCATAACAACATACGTTGTTCCCTTTGTCATCGGTATGTTACTTGCCTGAGATTCGATCGTCGGTATCATCATACCTAGTTCAATCTCGTTACCGGCAATTCTCTTTACTCGTTCCGTAATGCATCATCCTGCAACTAACTCATTAATCACTTTGCTTGCAAGGCTTATAGTGATGAGCATTAACGAGAGGGCCCAGAGATACCTCTCCGAAACACGGAGTGACAAATCCTAATCTTGATCTATGCTAACTCAACAAACACCATCGGAGACACCTGTAGAGCATCTTTATATTCATCCACTTATGTTGTGATGTTTGATAGCACACAAGGTGTTCCTCCGGTATTCTGGAGTTGCATAATCTCATAGTCAGAGGAACATATATAAGTCATGAACAAAGCAATGGAAATAAACTAAACGATCAAAGTGCTAAGCTAACAGAGGGGTCTTGTCCATCACATAATTCTCTAATGATGTGATCCCATTCATAAAATGACAACACATGTCCATGGCTAGGAAACTTAACCATCTATGATTAACGAGCTAGTCAAGTAAAGGCATACTAGGGACACTCTATTTGTCTATGTATTCACACATGTACTAAGTTTCCGGTTAATACAATTCTAGAATGAATAATAAACATTTATCCTGATATACGGAAATATAAATAACAACTTTATTATTGCCTTTAGGGCATATTTCCTTCAGCCTCGAGCCTGGGAGGGCAGCGCTCACCTCGCGAGCAAACTGTTTGAAGATACGCTGAGAGGCTGGGGCCTGAGCGTCACCCAAGATGCAAGTGATGGAGCGAGGCTCCTAGAAGCTGTAACATCCCAAAATACCAATTTGGAATGTAATACATAGGTCATCCATGCATATCATATTTATTGCATTTTGTTATGCGATCCTCAAAATTCTAAGCAACTCAAGGACCCACAGAGAGAGTTGGGGATTTCACTGTTTTCATATTTGAATTTTTTTCAAATATTGAAAAGTGGATCACTTTGGTTTTATTGTTTTCCTCTCCAAAAATATTTCATACTAAGAAACTATATGAGAGGAGATAATATAACTTCTCCAAAATAAATGAAATATTGGAGGAAAAATATTAAAATCAAATAAATATTTTTTTTGGATTTTATTACTATTTAATTTGAATTAGAAAAAAACATGCATTTTTGGGCCAAGAAAATGTTCACTTTTTCTAAATATTCTATTTAGACGGTGAAAAATTTGTTTTGGCATTTTTAGATTTTTATTTTATTTTTTAGGATTTTTTTTCGGCGGAATCTGTTTAAAAAAATCAACCGACCTAAACAGGTCGTGACCGACCTGGTCTCCTACCGGGCAGGCTTCATAAGCCGCCGCCCGAGGCCGCCGCACGCCACCCGCGCCGCCGCCGCCGCCTGCATCCTTTGCCTGCGCCGCTCGCCGCCGCGCCGCACGCCGGAGCCGCCGCCGCCGTTCGCCGGATCCGCCGTTGTTTTTTTTCGGTTTAGGTAAAAACCGATTTTTTTAACCCTAGATGCGTTTTTTTATCGGTTCGGTTTTCTCGGTTTAGTTATTTAGCGGACGTACGTCCGTTCGTTCGTTTTTACGAATGCTTTTCGCAGGTTAGGATTAGACAGCGAACGTTCGTTCGTTAGTCTTTTGCTTTTATTTTATTTTCAGCCATGGACCTATCCGCGATTATTTTTATCGCAGATTAGCCCCTAATCTTCAAACGCTCGCCGTTTCTTAACCGTTTGTCCAAATCCAGTGAAACCAACGCCAAAATCTTCATCTTGAACCCCTCTTTATGTTTAATTAACTTAAACAAGGCTTTTGACAACTGAAAATTTGGTTGCAAGTAGATTTGATTTCGAAGTTCTTTTGACCGTAGTTTCAGTTCCGTAGCTCCGATTCGATTGATTCTTTTTGTAGATCGAATCTCTTTAGTTGAGTTTTCAGATTCGGTCTTCTTATTTGAGTTTTACCAATGCATCTTCGCTTGATTGCTTATGTATGCTATTGTTTGTTTGCGATAGAATTCCCGGAGTGCGCAACGTGCTACTACGAGTCCCCAGGTTTTGCGGATCATCAGCAAGGCAAGTAACACTTTGATCATACTCTTTTCTTACCCAGTTTTTATGCATTAGTTTCAACCCTAAACATTGCATGAGTAGGATCTCTTAACATGTGGGTTTTTGGGAAGTAGATGATGAGGTAGAACCTATTTCCCTTTTGTTATCAAACCATTGGAATTTATTTCTACGTTATGCTTATATCGCCATGCTATGCTCGTAGACGTGGATTGGGTTTGAGAGTATCCATGACAGATGTGAGATTGTTCATTATTGGTTAACTTAAGGTGGCTACTTAGACACACATCTGGGTGGATTGGTTGTGGGCACATGGAGAATCCAGTGTTGTCCTAGGATATCCCGGAGTATCCGTGTGATCATCCTATGGTTCGCCACCCGGGCTCAAAGGGATCATAAGATTATTCATGCTAGAAACTTCCATGTGCAACCACAAGCTATTATGTGCTCTAGCATAGTGGAGTGAGTTGCATGACCTCTTCTAGTGATAGGCTAACAGATGTAGGGGATGTAGGTTGGTACTGTCTACCCGGGGTTAGAGTTAATGCTTCTAAAAAACTGTGTCTCGGTCATCCGTTTCTCAAACACCATCTTGTGCGAGAAATCCAACGGAGGAGATCAATTCTTGTGGGGAAAAGTGCCCAAACCTCTGCAGAGTGTACAAACTAATCATGGTTAGCCGTGTCCCCGGTTATGGACATCTTGAGTATCAGGATCTTGGATTATCATATTGATCTCATCACTCTATTACTTAATTTTTTGGGTTGTTAATTACTTTCTAATTGGGATTGAGTTGGAGGAACCTTCTCAATGTTTAACAGCTACCATGATAGTTAAATAAAATATATTCCTTTGTTGTAGGGAAAAATTGGCTTTTCGCAAAAACATTATAACATAGAGCCTCCACCAGCCATATATGCATGTAGTGATAGCATTTATCTGTTCATTGCTCTACTGTGTTATATTGCCAGCATATTCCATGTGCTGACCCATTTTCAGGCCGCAACATATCATGTTGTAGGCTTTTCAGATGAAGAGTAAGGTGCGCTAGGTCATTTGTCGTGCACTCAGCTATGCCGTTGGAGTTGATGGACTCACTCTATCTTCCAAGTCTTCCGCTGTTATCTTATTTAGATGGCCTTAAGCCATATTTATTATAATAAGTTCTATTTTGAGACATTCGATGTAATAAGTGTGTGATTGCACTCTATTATAAATCCTTCGAGTATTGTGTGTGTCAGCATTACCGATATAGGGATGACACTTATGCACAGAGACTTGACCATCTGAGGTCGGGTCACCACAAGATGGTATCAAAGCACACGGTGAATGTAGGACACGACCACTAAGGTGAGCCATAGGTCACTCTTCTCTACTCATTTCTGACTTCTCTCCATCTTCTACTCTACAGGATGGCAAACACAAGGAATAAGTTTACATAGCCGGATGAAGACACACCTTTTGGACGACACTTGAAGGAAGTCACTAGGTACCTGAACATTGGAACGCCAAGCTTCACCGGGACCTACACTACCACTTTACCAGAAGAGGAGCATTGGATGATTCGAGTTCTAGTTCCCGGAAGGACATTCACGCCAGTCACTGAGCCCATAGAGTTTTCCTTTGATGCACCAACCTGGAGTCTAGGCAAGAGCATGGCAGCCCACATCGCCATGGGACGCATCGGCGAAGTTTATCACAAGGATCTTAAGGACACTATCTACCAGATATGTGGGCACTGAGATGAGAAATGGGAGATGATCAGCACCGGGAGGGACAGGTCCATTGCAGCTTTCATCCAGGAGTGAAACCAGCACATTCGTCGACAGGAGAACCAAATTTGCGCAAACATGATAGATTTGAAGAAGGCGATGACCAGGAACACGGAGCTAGAAGAGGAACTCAAGTCTACACGCGATGGATATGAGGAGGAAATCGCAATACTAGTGGAGAAGAATGATGACCTGACAAGGAAGCTAGGAGTATTCATGGGAGACCCTGCGCTAGGAGGAGATGACGACCATCCCAAGGACTACATCATCATTGACGATACCGACTCCGACCCCAGTGATGATGATTATGAAGACGAAGCTGGAGCAGATATCATGGAGTATTCCACCGATCAAAATTTCTAGATGACCCCCATATGATCAGTAGTATTCCCCCATGTAAATAGTATAGTCCCAGCACTGTAACGGCAGTTAGATCGATTGTATGCCCTTGTTTGAAATTGATTTGGTGTGATATGATTGTGTTTGACTCATGTGCATATGGGTAGTGATTTCTCATTAGACCTCATTCTATTCTAATTTCTCCCCTCTAAACCCATCAGATGCCTCCGAGACGTGACCCCGGATTTGTCTTCCCACAGGAGCTCACTCAGTAGATCCAACAGCAGAATACACTAATGCAGTTGCTAATTCAGAATCATGGTAACAACAACAATAACAACAACCCACCGCCACCCCCTCCAGTTGACAACTTGGCCCGCTTTCTAAGGTTACAGCCGCCGGTTGTCGGATCACGGGTTCCGGCAAATCCTTGAGGTTCAAACATTGGGGTGCGTGTGAAGGTTTTCTCCCTATCGATCCACGCCCTATCTCTCTAAGATCTCGCAGACGAACTCGACGAACTCACAACACAGAAAGACACAAGATTTATACTGGTTCGGGCCACCACTATGGTGTAATACCCTACTCTAGTGTGGTGGTGGATTACCTCTTGGGCTGAATGATGAATAGTACAAGGGGAGGAACAGCCTCCTGAGGTTGAGGTGTTCTTGTGATTGGTGAACTTGTGTGGGTGAGATGCCTCTCGATCTGTTCTCGCTCCGATTGTCTCGTCCACTTTGGTGGCTAGTTCTACTTATATAGGCCCTGGTCCTCTCCCCAAATATTGAGTGGGAAGGGAGCCAACAATGGTCAATTTGAAAGGGGACAGCTAGAACAGCTTATCCTGACAAAAGCGGTCTTCGCCTGCCAAAGGCTCTGGTGGTGACGCCGTCCTGGGCTCCATTGTGACCTCCGTCCTGCCATCCTTCTAGTCTTGGTCTCTTTGCACCAATATGGAAACCTTTGCTTGATGCCTCGGTACACCGCGCATGCGCTTGCCCCCTTGGCACCAAAGAGGAAGCAAGGACACTGCGCGCTGGCGTCCGCCTGGCGCCCGCCTGGCCTCGATCGTCATGGCTCACGTCACGAGGACCTCACAAGGTTTGCCTTGCCTTGATCTCTCCGCCCCTTGTGAGCCTGCCTCGCGAGGCCGCTCCTGAGGAGGTCTTGCGTCGTCCTCCTCGTGAGGCTTGGCCCCTTGCGAGGTTCTTGAATGCCTTGTCGATGAAGATGGGTCGTACAGACCTGCCAGCCTAGCCACGCCGCGGGCCGCAGGCAGACAAGTCTGGGGACCCCCGTTCCCAGAACGCCGACAGTAGCCCCCAGGCCCATGGCGCGCTCGGGCTTGGCTTCAAGGCGAAACCAAAGGTCAAGCGGGGAGCGCCGCGGGCACCAAAAGCCCGCGACCTCGGTTGACACATGGCGGTTGATTGGATGTGGGCGTCTCCGTTTCTCCACGTTGCCTTGGCAATTGCCTGACTTGACAAGTCCCTGCGACATGCAAGGAAAGCCATCATTACCTGTGATCGTGGGGGGTGCTGGTTGGCCTTCTCCTACTATAAATGAGGAAGGGGCGGAGCCCCCGTCTCCCACTTCTTCCCATGCCGCCTGCTTCTTCTTCCTCTGCTCCACTGCTAGCAGCAACTTCAATGGCGCCGATCCGTAGGTTTTCAGTTGAGGAGAAGGGAAAGGTTCCCCTCGACGTGCCAGCGCTGCTCCCACCGAAGAAGAGGTCGGTCCACTGTCGCGACACCGCGGAGATATAGGTGGCGACGAGGCCTTGGTGCGACCGGCCTCCTCCTGGGTATCCACTGCCCTTGTACGCCCAAGCCGGGGGCTCGGCAGGAAGGAGCAATGAGCATCGGCGCACGCACCGCGGCCAGGGTCGACGCGCTGCGGCGACGAGTGCCATCGCTCCTGGAGTCCATGCCACAGACTCCTCACGCGAGGTCGTGCTGTGGGCGGCGATGCCCCCAAGCTCCTGGATCCACTTCCCACGCTTCTTCTCCGACGTGATGCCACCGAGGGGGCCTCTCGACCTCTGGTTGCAGCATGCCGACTGTGATGCTCCAACGACTAGAGCAGAGGTTGAAATAGTCTCCACCGGCAAGATCTTCATTCCTCGTGGCTGGGGCGAGGTCGCGCGGGTTTGCTGTGCGGAGGGCGCCCTCGCGATCCCCTTCAAGTACGACGGTGCCTCCACGCTGTTCTTCAAGTTCTTCAACGCGGAGGGTCGCCGCTTGGAGTGTTGCCCCGAAGGGGAGCGCCGGGATGAGGCACGCCCCGTGTTGGGGAATGTAGTAATTTCAAAATTTTCATACGCACACGCAGGATCATGGTGATGCATAGCAACGAGAGGGAGAGTGTCGTCCACGTACCCTCGTAGACCGTTAAGTGGAAGCGTTATGACAACGCAGTTGATGTAGTCGTACGTCCTCATGATTGACCGATCCTCAATACCGAACATACCGCACCGCCGCGTTCAGCACACGTTCAGCTCGGTGACGTCCCGCAAACTCACGATCCAGTAGAGCTCGGGGAAGAGTTTCATCAGAACGATGGCGTGGTGACGATGTTGATGAAGCTACCATGGCAGGGCTTCGCCTAAGCACCGCTACAGTATGACCGATGTTGATTATGGTGGAGGGGGGCACCGCACATGGCTGGGAGAGATCTTTGTGATCAACTTGTGTGTCTAGAGGTGCCCCCTGCCCCTGTATATAAAGGAGCAAGGGGGAATCCTGCCGGCCCTTGTTGGTGCGCCAGGAGGAGGAATCATCCTCCTAGTAGGAGTAGGATTCCCCTCTTTCCTACTCATACTAGGAGGGGGAATGGAAGGGAGAGAAAGAGAAGGAAAGGGGGGCGCCGCCCCCCTCTCCTAATCCAATTCGGACCAGAGGGGAGGGGGCGCGCTGCCTGCCCTAGGCTGGCCCCTCTCTCTTTCCCTTATGGCCCAACAAGGCCCATTAGCCCCCGTGGGGTTCTAGTAACCCCTCCGGTACTCCAGTAAAATCCATATTTTACCCGGAACCCTTCCGATGTCAAAATGTAGGCTTCCAATATATCAATCTTCATGTCTCGACCATTTCAAGACTCCTCGTCATGTCCGTGATCATATCCGGGACTTCGAACTACCTTCGGTACATCAAAACATATAAACTCATAAAACCGATTGTCACAGAACTTTAAGCGTGCGGACCCTACGGGTTCGAGAATTATGTAGACATGACCGAGACATCTCTCCGGTCAATAAGCAATAGCAGAAACTGGATGCTCATATTGGTTCCTACATATTCTACGAAGATCTTTATCGGTCAAACCGCATAACACTATACGTTGTTCTCTTTGTCATCGGTATATTACTTGTCCGAGTTTCGACCGTCGGTATCCCAATACCTAGTTCAATCTCATTATCGGCAAGTCTCTTTACTCGTTTTGTAATGCACTATCCCGCAACTAACTCTTAGTTGCATTTCTTGCAAGGCTTATAGTGATGAGTATTACCGAGAGGGCCGAGAGATACCTCTCTGACAATCGGAGTGACAAATCCAAATCTTGATCTATGCCAACTCAACAAGTACCATCGGAGACACTTGTAGAGCACCTTTATAATCACCTAGTTATGTTGTGACGTTTGGTACCACACAAAGTGTTCCTCTGGTATTCGGGAGTTGCATAATCTCATAGTCATAAGAACATGTATAAGTCATGAAGAAAGCAATAACAGTAAACAAAAACGATCAAGTGCTAAGCTAATGGAATGGGTCAAGTCAATCACTTCATTCTCCTAATGATGTGATCCCATTGATCAAATAACCACTCATGTCTATGGTTTGGAAACTTAACCATCTTTGATCAATGATCTAGTCAAGTAGAGGCATACTAGTGACACTATCTTTGTCTATGTATTCACACATGTATTATGTTTCCGGTTAATACAATTCTAGCATGAATAATAAACATTTATCATGAAATAAGGAAATAAATAATAACTTTATTATTGCCTCTAGGGCATATTTCCTTCAGTCTCTGACTTGCACTAGAGTCAATAATCTAGATTACACAGTTATGATTTTAACACTCATGGAGCCTTGATGCTGATCATGTTTTGCTTGTGGAAGAGGCTTAGTCAACGGGTCTGCAACATTCAGATCCGTATGTATCTTGCAAATCTCTTTGTCTCCCACCTGAACTTGATCCCGGATGGAGTTGAAGCGTCTCTTGATGTGCTTGGTTCTCTTGTGAAATCTGGATTCCTTTGCCAAGGCAATTGCACCAGTATTGTCACAAAAGATTTTCATTGGACCCGATGCACTAGGTATGACACCTAGATTGGATATGAACTCCTTCATCCAGACTCCTTCATTCGCTGCTTCCGAAGCAGCAATGTACTCCGCTTCACATGTAGATCCCGCCACGATGCTTTGTTTAGAACTGCTCCAACTGACAGGTCCACTGTTCAATATAAACACGTATCCGGTTTGCGATTTCGAATCGTCCGGATCAGTGTCAAAGCTTGCATCAACGTAACCATTTACGATGAGCTCTTTGTCACCTCCATAAACGAGAAACATATCCTTGGTCCTTTTCAGGTACTTCAGGATGTTCTTGACCGCTGTCCAGTGATCCACTCCAGGATTACTTTGGTACCTCCCTGCAAGACTAATAGCAAGGCACACATCAGGTCCGGTACACAAGATTGCATACATGATGGAGCCTATGGCTGAAGCATATTGAACACTTTTCACTTTCTCTCTATCTTCTGCAGTGGTCGGGCATTGAGTCTTACTCAACTTCACACCTTGTAACACTGGCAAGAACCCTTTCTTAGCTTGATCCATTTTGAACTTCTTCAAAACTTTATCAAGGTATGTGCTTTGTGAAAGTCCAATTAAGCGTCTTGATCTATCTCTATAGATCTTGATGCCCAAAATATAAGCAGCCTCACCGAGGTCTTTCATTGAAAAACTCTTATACAAGTATCCCTTTATGCTATCCAGAAATTCTATATCATTTCCAATCAACAACATGTCATCCACATATAATATTAAAAATGCTACAGAGCTCCCACTCACTTTCTTGTAAATACAGGTTTCTCGAAAAGTTTGTATAAAACCATATGCTTTGATCACACTATCAGAACGTTTATTCCAACTCCGAGAGGCTTGCACTAGTCCATAAATGGATCGCTGGAGCTTGCACACTTTGTTAGTACCCTTTGAATCGATAAAACCTTCAGGTCGCATCATATACAACTCTTCTTCTAGAAATCCATTCAGGAATGCAGTCTTTAAATCCATTTGCCAAATTTCATAATCATAAAATGCGGCAATTGCTAACATGATTTGAACGGACTTAAGCATTGCTACAGGTGAGAAGGTCTCATCATAGTCAACTCCTTGAACTTGTCGAAAACCTTTCGCAACAAGTTGAGCTTTATAGACAGTATGATTACCGTCAGCGTCAGTCTTCTTCTTGAAGATCCATTTATTCTCAATGGCTTACCGATCATCGGTCAAGTCAACCAAAGTCCAGACTTTGTTCTCATACATGGATCCCATCTCAGATTTCATGGCCTCAAGCCATTTTGCGGAATCTGGGCTCATCATCGCTACCTCATAGTTTGTAGGTTCGTCATGGTCAAGTAGCATGACCTCCAGAACAGGATTACCGTACCACTCTGGTGCGGATCTTGCTCTAGTTGACCTACGAGGTTCGGTAGTAACTTGATCTGAAGTTTCATGATCATCATCATTAGCTTCCTCACTAATTGGTGTAGGTGTCACAGGAACCGGTTTTTGTGACGAACTACTTTTCAATAAGGGAGCAGGTACAGTTACCTCATCAAGTTCTACTTTCCTCGCACTCACTTGTTTCGAGACAAACTCCTTCCCTAGAAAGGATCCATTCTTAGCAACGAATGTCTTCCCTTCGGATCTGTGATAGAAGGTGTACCCAACAGTTTCATTTGGGTATCCTATGAAGACACATTTCTCTGATTTGGGTTCGAGCTTATCAGGTTGAAGCTTTTTCACATAAGCATCGCAGCCCCAAACTTTAAGAAATGACAACTTTGGTTTCTTGCAAAACCATAGTTCATAAGGCGTCGTCTCAACAGATTTTGATGGTGCCCTATTTAACGTGAATGCAACCGTCTCTAAAGCATAACCCCAAAAAGATAGAGGTAAATTAGTAAGAGACATCATAGATCGCACCATATCTAGTAAAATACGATTACGACGTTCGGACACACCATTACGCTGTGGTGTTCCAGGTGGCGTGAGTTGCGAAACTATTTCGCATTGTTTCAAATGTAGACCAAACTCATAACTCAAATACTCTCCTCCATGATCAGATCGTAGAAACTTTATTTTCTTGTTATGATGATTTTCCACTTCACTCTCAAATTGTTTGAACTTTTTAAATATTTCAGATTTATGTTTCATTAAGTAGATATACCCATATCTGCTCAAATCATCTGTGAAGGTGAGAAAATAATGATACCCACCGCGAGCTTCAATATTCATCGGACCACATACATCAGTATGTATGATTTCCAACAAGTCTGTTGCTCGCTCCATTGTTCCGGAGAATGGTGTTTTAGTCATCTTGCCCATAAGGCATGGTTCACAAGTACCAAGTGATTCATAATCAAGTGATTCCAAAAGTCCATCAGTATGGAGTTTCTTCATGCGCTTTACACCACTATGACCCAAACGGCAGTGCCACAAATAAGTTGCACTATCATTATCAACTCTACATCTTTTGGCTTCAGCATTATGAATATGTGTATCACTACTATCGAGATTCAACAAAAATAGACCACTATTCAAGGGTGCATGACCATAAAAGATATTACTGATATAAATAGAACAACCATTATTCTCAGATTTAAATGAATAACCGTCTCGCATCAAAGAAGATCCAGATATAATGTTCATGCTTAACACTGGCACCAAATAACAATTATTTAGGTCTAAAACTAATCCCGAAGGTAGATGTAGCGGTAGCGTGCTGACGGTGATCGCATTGACTTTGGAACCATTTCCCACACGCATCGTCACCTCGTCCTTAGCCAGTCTTCGCTTAATCCGTAGTCCCTGTTTCGAGTTGCAAATATTAGCAACAGATTCAGTATCAAATACCCAGGTGCTACTGCGAGCTCTAGTAAGGTACACATCAATAACATGTATATCACATATACCTTTGTTCACCTTGCCATCCTTCTTATCCGCCAAATACTAGGGGCAGTTTCGCTTCCAGTGACCAAACTGTTTGCAGTAGAAGCACTCAGTCTCAGGCTTAGGTCCGGATTTGGGTTTCTTCTCTTGAGAAGCAATTTGTTTGCCATTGTTCTTGAAGTTCCCCTTCTTCCCTTAACCCTTTTTCTTGAAACTGGTGGTTTTGTTAACCATCAACACTTGATGCTCCTTTTTGATTTCTACCTCCATAGCCTTTAGCATCGCGAAGAGATCGGGAATTGTCTTATTCATCCCTTGCATATTATAGTTCATCATGAAGCTTTTGTAGCTTGGTGGCAACGATTGAAGAACTTTGTCAATGACACTATCAACAGGAAGATTAACTCCCAGTTGAGTTAAGTGATTATGATACCTAGACATTTTGAGTATATGCTCACTGACAGAACTATTCTCCTCCATCTTGCAGCTATAGAACTTATTGGAGACTTCATATCTCTCAGTCCAGGCATTTGCTTGAAAGATGAACTTCAACTCCTAGAATATGCCATATGCTGCATGACGTCCAAAATGTCATTGAAGTCACGGTTCTAAGCTGTAAATCATGGCACACTGAACTATCGAGTAGTCATCAGCTTTACTCTGCCAGACGTTGTTAATGTCATCAGCAGCATCTGCAGTAGGCTGGCACCCAGTCGTGCTTCTAGGACGTAATTCTTCTGTGAAGCAATGGGATAATCCTCAAGTTACAGGCCCAGTCCGTGTAATTGCTACCATCATCTTTCAACTTTCCTTTCTCAAGGAACGCATTAAAATTCAACGGAACAACAGCACGGGCCGTCTATCTACAAAAACATAGATAAGCAAAATACTATCAGCTACTAAGTTCATGATAAATATAAGTTCAATTAATCATATTACTTAAGAACTCCCACTTAGATAGACATCCCTCTAATCATCTAAGTGATCACGTTATCCATATCAACTAAACCATAACCGATCATCACGTGAAATGGAGTAGTTTTCAATGGTGAACATCACTATGTTGATCATATCTACTATATGATTCATGCTCGACCTTTCAGTCTCAGTGTTCCGAGGCCATATCTGCATATGCTAGGCTCGTCAAGTTTAACCTGAGTATTTTGCATGTGCAAAACTGGCCTGCACCCGATGTAGATGGACATTGAGCTTATCAGACCCGATCATCACGTGGTGTCTCGGCAGATGAACTTTGGCAATGGTGCATACTCAGGGAGATCACTTTTATCTTAAAAGTTAGTGAGTGATCATCTTATAATGCCACCATTAAGAAAAGCAAAATAAGATGAATAAAGGATAAACATAACATGCAATCAATATAAGTGATATGATATGGCCATCATCATCTTGTGCTTGTGATCTCCATCTTCGAAGCACCGTCATGATCACCATCGTCCCCGGCGCGACACCTTGATCTCCATCGTAGCATCGTTGTCGTCTCGCCAACTATTGCTTCTATGACTATCGCTATCGCTTAGTGATAAAGTAAAGCAATTATAGGGCGATTGCATTGCATACAATAAAGCGACAACCATATGGCTCTTGCCAGTTGTCGATAACTCCGTTACAAAACATGATCATCTCATACAATAAATATAGCATCATGTCTTGACCATATCACATCACAACATGCCCTGCAAAAACAATTTAGAGGTCCTCTACTTTGTTGTTGCAAGTTTTACGTGGCTGCTACGGGCTGAGCAAGAACCGTTCTTACCTACGCATCAAAACCACAACGATAGTTCGTCAAGTTAGTGTTGTTTTAACCTTCAACAAGGACCAGGCGTAGTCACACTCAGTTAAACTAAACTTGGAGAAACTAACACTCGCGAGCCACCTGTGTGCAAAAAGGACGTCGGTAGAACTAGTCTCCCGTAAGCGTACGCGTAATGTCGGTCCAGGCCGCTTCATCCAACAATATCGCTGAACCAAAGTATGACATGCTGGTAAGCGGTATGATTTGTATCGTCCACAACTCACATGTGTTCTAGTCATGCATATAACATCTACGCATAAAACCAGGATCGGATGCCACTGTTGGGGAACGTAGTAATTTCAAAATTTTCCTACGCACATGCAGGATCATGGTGATGCATAGCAACGAGAGGGGAGAGTGTCGTCCATGTACCCTCGTAGACCGTTAAGCAGAAGCATTATGAAAACACAGTTGATGTAGTCGTACGTCTTCACGATTGACCGATCCTCAGTACCAAACATACGGCAACTCCATGTTCAGCACACGTTCAGCTCGGTGAGGTCCCACGAACTCATGATCCAGTAGAGCTCGGGGAAGATTTTCATCAGCACGACGGCGTGGTGACGATGTTGATGAAGCTACTGTGGCAGGGATTTGCCTAAGCACAGCTACAACATGACCGAGGTGGATTATGGTGGAGGGGGCACCGCACACGGCCGGGAGACATCTTTGTGATCAACTTGTGTGTCTAGAGGTGCCCCCCTGCCCCTGTATATAAAGGAGCAAGGGGGAGGCCTGCCAGCCCTTGTTGGTGCGCCAGGAGGAGGAATCCTCCTCCTAGTAGGAGTAGGATTCCCCTGTTTCCTACTCCTACTAGGAGGGGGAAAGGATGGGAGAGAAAGATAAGGGAAGGGGGGCGCCGCCCCCCCTATCCTAGTCTAATTCGGACCAGAGGGGAGGGCGCGCGCTGCCTACCCTAGGCCGGCCCCTCTCTCTTTCCCTTATGGCCCAACAAGGCCCATTAGCCCCCGGGGGGTTCCGGTAACCCCTCCGATACTCCAGTAAAATCCCGATTTTACCCGGAACTCTTCCGATGTCCAAATGTAGGCTTCCAATATATCAATCTTCATGTCTCTACCACTTCGAGACTCCTCGTCATGTCCGTGATCATATCCGGGGCTCTGAACTACCTTAGGTACATATAAACTCATAAAATCGATTGTCACATAACTTTAAGCGTGCGGACCCTACGGGTTCGAGAACTATGTAGACATGACCGAGACATGTCTCCTGTCAATAACCAATAGCGGAACCTGGATGCTCATATTGGTTCCTACATATTCTATGAAAATCTTTATCGGTCAAACCGCATAACACTATACGTTGTTCTCTTTGTCATCGGTATATTACTTGCCCGAGATTTGATCATCAGTATCCCAATACCTAGTTCAATCTCGTTACCGGAAAGTCTCTTTACTCGTTTCGTAATGCACTATCCCGCAACTAACTCATTAGTTGCATTGCTTGCAAGGCTTATAGTGATGTGTATTACCGAGAGGACCCAGAGATACCTCTCCAACAATCGGAGTGACAAATCCTAATCTTGATCTATGCCAACTCAACAAGTACCATCGGAGACACCTGCAGAGCACCTTTATAATCACCCAGTTATGTTGTGACGTTTGGTAGCACACAAAGTGTTCCTCCGGTATTTGGGAGTTGCATAATATCATAGTCATAAGTGTTGGGTTTCGTAGTAATTTCAAAAAAATTCCTACGCACACGCAAGATCATGTGATGCATAGCAACGAGAGGGGAGAGTGCTGTCTACGTACCCACGCAGACCGACTGCGGAAGCGTTGACACAACGTAGAGGAAGTAGTCATACGTCTTCACGATCCAACCGATCAAGCACCGAAACTACGGCACCTCCGAGTTCGAGCACACGTTCAGCTCGATGACGATCCCCAGACTCCGATCCAGCAATGTGTCGGGGAAGAGTTCCGTTAGCACGACGGCGTGGTGACGATCTTGATGTACTACAGCAGCTGGGCTTCGCCTAAACTCCGCTACAGTATTATCGAGGACTATAGTGGCTGGGGGCACCGCACACGGCTAAGGAATAGATCACGTGGATCAACTTGTGTGTTTCTGGGGTGCCTCTGCCTCAGTATATAAAGGATTAGAGGGGGGAGGCTGGCCGGCCACAGGAGGCGCGCCAGGAGAGTCCTACTCCCTCTGGGAGTAGGATTCCCCCCCCCCCCAATCCTAGTTGGAATAGGACTCCTTGAGGGGGGAAAGAGAGAGAGGGGGCCGGCCACCTCTCCTAGTCCTAATAGGACTAGGGGAAGGGGGGAAGCGCACAACCACCTTGGGCTGCCCTTTTCTCCTTTCCACTAAAGCCCACTAAGGCCCATATAGCTCCCGGGGGGTTCCGGTAACCTCCCGATACTCCGGTAAAATCCCGATTTCACCCGGAACACTTCCGATATCCAAACATAGGCTTCCAATATATCAATCTTTACGTCTCGACCATTTCGAGACTCCTCGTCATGTCCATGATCACATCCGGGACTCCGAACAACCTTCGGTACATCAAAATGCATAAACTCATAATATAACTGTCATCGTAACCTTAAGCGTGCGGACCCTACGGGTTCGAGAACAATGTAGACATGACCGAGACACGTCTCCGGTCAATAACCAATAGCGGGACCTGGATGCCCATATTGGCTCCTACATATTCTACGAAGATCTTTATCGGTCAGACCGCATAACAACATACGTTGTTCCCTTTGTCATCGGTATGTTACTTACCCGAGATTCGATCGTCGGTATCCAATACCTAGTTCAATCTCGTTACCGGAGAGTCTCTTTACTCGTTCCGTAATACATCATCCCGCAACTAACTCATTGGTTGCAATGCTTGCAAGGCTTATGTGATGTGCATTACCGAGAGGGCCCAAAGATACCTCTCCGACAATCGGAGTGACAAAACCTAATCTCGAAATACGCCAACCCAACATGTACCTTTGGAGACACCTGTAGTACTCCTTTATAATCACCCAGTTACGTTGTGACGTTTGGTAGTACCCAAAGTGTTCCTTCGGTAAACGGGAGTTGCATAATCTCATAGTTATAGGAACATGTATAAGTCATGAAGAAAGCAATAGCAACATACTAAACAATCGGGTGCTAAGCTAATGGAATGGGTCATGTCAATCAGATCATTCTCTTAATGATGTGATCCCGTTAATCAAATAACAACTCATTGTTCATGGTTAGGAAACATAACCATCTTTGATTAACGAGCTAGTCAAGTAGAGCATACTAGTGACACTTTGTTTGTCTATGTATTCACACATGTATTATGTTTCCGGTTAATACAATTCTAGCATGAATAATAAACCTTTTATCATGATTATAAGGAAATAAATAATAACTTTATTATTGCCTCTAGGGCATATCTCCTTCAGTCTCCCACTTGCACTAGAGTCAATAATCTAGATTACACCGTAATGATTCTAACACCCATGGAGCCTTGGTGCTGGTCATGTTTTGCTCGTGGTAGAGGCTTAGTCAACGGGTCTGCAACATTCAGATCCGTATGTATCTTGCAAATCTCTATGTCTCCCACCTGGACTAGATTCCGGATGGAATTGAAGCGTCTCTTGATGTGCTTGGTTCTCTTGTGAAATCTGGATTCCTTTGCCAAGGCAATTGCACCAGTATTGTCACAAAAGATTTTCATTGGACCCGATGCACTAGGTATGACACCTAGATCGGATCTGAACTCCTTCATCCAGACTCCTTCGTTCGCTGCTTCCGAAGTAGCTATGTACACCGCTTCACATGTAGATCCTGCTACGACGCTTTGTTTAGAACTGCACCAACTGACAGCTCCACCGTTTAATGTAAACACGTATCCGGTTTGCGATTTAGAATCGTCCGGATCAGTGTCAAAGCTAGCATCAACGTAACCATTTACGACGAGCTCTTTGTCACCTCCATATACGAGAAACATATCCTTAGTCCTTTTCAGGTATTTCAGGATGTTCTTGACCGCTGTCCAGTGATCCACTCCTGGATTACTTTGGTACCTCCTTGCTAGACTTATAGCAAGGCACACATCAGGTCTGGTACACAGCATTGCATACATGATAGATCCTATTGCAGATGCATAGGGAACATCTTTCATATTCTCTCTATCTTCTGCAGTGGTCGGGCATTGAGTCTTACTCAATTTCACACCTTGTAACACTGGCAAGAATCCTTTCTTTGCTTGATCCATTTTGAACTTCTTCAAAATTTTGTCAAGGTATGTTGTTTGTGAAAGTCCAATTAAGCGTTTTGATCTATCTCTATAGATCTTTATGCCTAATATGTAAGCAGCTTCACCGAGGTCTTTCATTGAAAAACTCTTATTCAAGTATCCCTTTATGCTATCCAGAAATTCTATATCATTTCCAATCAGTAATATGTCATCCACATATAATATCAGAAATGCTACAGAGCTCCCACTCACTTTCTTGTAAATACAGGCTTCTCCGAAAGTCTGTGTAAAACCAAATGCTTTGATCACACTATCAAAGCGTTTATTCCAACTCCGAGAGGCTTGCACCAGTCCATAAATGGATCGCTGGAGCTTGCACACTTTGTTAGCTCCCTTAGGATCGACAAAACCTTCTGGTTGCATCATATACAACTCTTCTTCCAGAAATCCATTCAGGAATGCAGTTTTGACATCCATCTGCCAAATTTCATAATCATAAAATGTGGCAATTGCTAACATGATTCGGACAGACTTAAGTATCGCTACGGGTGAGAAGGTCTCATCGTAGTCAACCCCTTGAACTTGTCGAAAACCTTTTGCGACAAGTCGAGCTTTGTAGACAGTAACATTACCGTCAGCGTCAGTCTTCTTCTTGAAGATCCATTTATTCTCAATTGCTTGCCGATCATCGGGCAAGTCAACCAAAGTCCATACTTTGTTCTCATACATGGATCCCATCTCAAATTTCATGGCTTCAAGCCATTTTGCGGAATCTGGGCTCACCATCGCTTCTTCATAGTTCGTAGGTTCATCATGATCTAGTAGCATGACTTCCAGAACAGGATTACCGTACCACTCTGGTGCGGATCTCACTCTGGTTGATCTACGACGTTCAGCAGTATCTTGATCTGAAGTTTCATGATCATTATCATTAGCTTCCTCCCTAACTGGTGTAGGTGTCACTGAAACAGTTTTCTGTGATGTACTACTTTCCAATAAGGGAGCAGGTACAGTTACCTCGTCAAGTTCTACTTTCCTCCCACTCACTTCTTTCGAGAGAAACTCCTTCTCTAGAAAGTTTCTGAATTTAGCAACAAAAGTCTTGCCTTCGGATCTGTGATAGAAGGTGTATCCAATAGTTTCCTTTGGATATCCTATGAAGACACATTTCTCCGATTTGGGTTCGAGCTTATCAGGTTGAAGCTTTTTCACATAAGCATCGCAGCCCCAAACTTTCAGAAACGACAACTTTGGTTTCTTGCCAAACCACAGTTCATAAGACGTCGTCTCAACGGATTTTGATGGTGCCCTATTTAACGTGAATGCGGCCGTCTCTAGAGCGTATCCCCAAAACGATAGCGGTAAATCAGTAAGAGACATCATAGATTGCACCATATCTAGTAAAGTACGATTACGACGTTCGGACACACCATTACGCTGTGTCCTCCCGGGTGGCGTGAGTTGCGATACTATTCCACAATTTTTCAAATGTACACCAAACTCGTAACTCAAATATTCTCCTCCACGATCAGATCGTAGAAACTTTATTTTCTTGTTACGATGATTTTCAACTTCACTCTGAAATTCCTTGAACTTTTCAAATGTTTCAGACTTATGTTTCATTAAGTAGATATACCCATATCTGCTTAAATCATCTGTGAAGGTGAGAAAATAACGATATCCACCACGAGCCTCAATATTCATCGGACCACATACATCTGTATGTATGATTTCCAAAAAATCTGTTGCTCTCTCCATAGTACCGGAGAACGGTGTTTTGGTCATCTTGCCCATGAGGCACGGTTCGCAAGTACCAAGTGATTCATAATCAAGTGGTTCCAAAAGTCCATCAGAATGGAGTTTCTTCATGCGCTTTACACCGATATGACCTAAACGGCAGTGCCACAAATAAGTTGCACTCTCATTATTAACTCTGCATCTTTTGGTTTCAACATTATGAATATGTGTGTTACTACTATCGAGATCCAACAAGAATAGACCACTCTTCAAGGGTGCATGACCATAAAAGATATTACTCATATAAATAGAACAACCATTATTCTCTGATTTAAATGAATAACCGTCTCGCATCAAACAAGATCCAGATATAATGTTCATGCTTAACGCTGGCACCAAATAACAATTATTTAGGTCTAATACTAATCCCGAAGGTAGATGTAGAGGTAGCGTGCCGACTGCGATCACATCGACTTTGGAACCGTTTCCCACGCGCATCGTCACCTCGTCCTTAACCAATCTTCGCTTAATCTGTAGCCCCTGTTTCGAGTTGCAAATATTAGCAACAGAACCAGTATCAAATACCCAGGTGCTACTGCGAGCATTAGTAAGGTACACATCAATAACATGTATATCACATATACCTTTGTTCACCTTGCCATCCTTCTTATCCGCTAAATACTTGGGGCAGTTCCGCTTCCAGTGACCAGTCTGCTTGCAATAGAAGCACTCAGTTTCAGGCTTAGGTCCAGGTTTGGGTTTCTTCTCTTGAGTAGCAACTTGCTTGCCGTTCTTTTTGAAGTTCCCCTTCTTCTTCCCTTTGCCCTTTTTCTTGAAACTAGTGGTCTTGTTGACCATCAACACTTGATGCTCCTTCTTGATTTCTACCTCCGCAGCTTTCAGCATTGCGAAGAGCTCGGGAATAGTCTTGTTCATCCCTTGCATATTATAGTTCATCACGAAGCTCTTGTAGCTAGGTGGCAGTGATTGAAGAATTCTATCAATGACGCAATCATATGGAAGATTAACTCCCAATTGAATCAAGTGATTATTATACCCATACATTTTGAGTATATGCTCACTGACAGAACTGTTCTCCTCCATCTTGCAGCTATAGAAATTATTGGAGACTTCATATCTCTCAATCCGGGCATTTGCTTGAAATATTAAATTCAACTCCTGGAACATCTCATATGCTCCATGACGTTCAAAACGTCGTTGAAGTCCCGATTCTAAGCCGTAAAGCATGGCACACTGAACTATCGAGTAGTCATCAGCTTTGCTCTGCCAGACGTTCATAACATCCGGCGTTGCTCCTGCAGCAGGCCTGGCACCCAGCGGTGCTTCCAGGATGTAATTCTTCTATGCAGCAATGAGGATAATCCTCAAGTTACGGACCCAGTCCGTGTAATTGCTACCATCATCTTTCAACTTTGCTTTCTCAAGGAACGCATTAAAATTCAACGGAACAACAGCACGAGCCATCTATCTACAATCAAACATAAACAAGCAAGATACTAATCAGGTACTAAGTTTCATGATAAATTTAAGTTCAGTTAATCAAATTAATTAAAGAACTCCCACTTAGATAGACATCCCTCTAATCCTCTAAGTGATTACGTGATCCAAATCAACTAAACCATAACCGATCATCACGTGAGATGGAGTAGTTTTCAATGGTGAACATCGTTATGTTGATCATATCTACTATATGATTCACGCTCGACCTTTCGGTCTCAGTGTTCCGAGGCCATATCTGTATATGCTTGGCTCGTCAAGTATAACCTGAGTATTCCGCGTGTGCAACTGTTTTGCACCCGTTGTATTTGAACGTAGAACCTATCACACTCGATCATCACGTGGTATCTCAGCACGAAGAACTTTCGCAACGGTGCATACTCAGGGAGAACACTTCTTGATAATTTAGTGAGAGATCATCTTATAATGCTACCGTCAATCAAAGCAAGATAAGATGCATAAAAGGATAAACATCAGATGCAATCAATATAAGTGATATGATATGGCCATCATCATCTTGTGCTTGTGATCTCCATCTTCGAAGCACCGTCGTGATCACCATCATCACCGGCGTGACACCTTGATCTCCATCGTAACATCGTTGTCGTCTCGCCAAGCTTGTGCTTCCACGACTATCACTACCGCTTAGTAATAAAGTAAAGCATTACATCGCGATTTCATTGCATACAATAAAACGACAACCATAAGGCTCCTGCCAGTTGTCGATAACTCGGTTACAAAACATGATCATCTCATACAATGAAATTCAGCATCATGTCTTGACCATAACACATCACAACATGCCCTGCAAAAACAAGTTAGACGTCTTCTACTTTGTCGTTGCAAGTTTTACGTGGCTGCTACGGGCTTAAGCAAGAACCAATCTCACCTACGCATCAAAACCACAACGATAGTTTGTCAAATAGACTCCGTTTTAACCTTCGCAAGGACCGGGCGTAGCCATACTTGGTTCAACTAAAGTTGGAGAGACAGTCGCCCGCAAGCCACCTATGTGCAAAGCACGTCGGGGGGACCGGTCTCGCGTAAGCGTATGCGTAATGTTGGTCCGGGTCGTCTCGTCCAACAATGCCGCCGAACCAAAGTATGACATGCTGGTAGGCAGTATGACTTATATCGCCCACAACTCACTTGTGTTCTACTCGTGCATATAACATCAACATAAATAACCTAGGCTCGGATGCCACTGTTGGGTTTCGTAGTAATTTCAAAAAAATTCCTATGCACACGCAAGATCATGTGATGCATAGCAACGGGAGGGGAGAGTGCTGTGTACGTACCCACGCAGACCGACTGCAGAAGCGTTGACACAACGTAGAGGAAGTAGTCATACATCTTCACGATCCAACCGATCAAGCACCGAAACTACGGCACCTCCGAGTTCGAGCACACGTTCAGCTCGATGACGATCCCCGGACTCCGATCCAGCAAAGTGTCGGGGAAGAGTTCCGTCAGCACGACGGCGTGGTGACGATCTTGATGTACTACAGCAGCAGGGCTTCGCCTAAACTCCGCTACATTATTATCGAGGACTATGGTGGCTGGGGGCACCGCACACGGCTAAGGAATAGATCACGTGGATCAACTTGTGTGTTTCTGGGGTGCCTCTGCCTCAGTATATAAAGGATTAGAGGGGGGAGGCTGGACGGCCACAGGAGGCGCGCCAGGAGAGTCCTACTCCCTCTGGGAGTTGGATTCCCCCCCCCCAATCCTAGTTGGAATAGGACTCCTTGAGGGGGGAAAAAGAGAGAGAGGGGGCCGACCACCTCTCCTAGTCCTAATAGGACTAGGGGAAGGGGGGAGGCGCACAGCCACCTTGGTCTGCCCTTTTCTCCTTTCCACTAAAGCCCACTAAGGCCCATATAGCTCCCGGGGGGTTCCGGTGACCTCCCGGTACTCCAGTAAAATCCCGATTTCACCCGGAACACTTCCAATATCCAAACATAGGCTTCCAATATATCAATCTTTACGTCTCGACCATTTCGAGACTCCTTGTCATGTCCGTGATCACATCCGGGACTCCGAAGAACCTTCGGTACATCAAAATGCATAAACTCATAATATAACTGTCATCGTAACCTTAAGCGTGCGGACCCTACGGGTTCGAGAACAATGTAGACATGACCGAGACACGTCTCCGGTCAATAACCAATAGCGGGACCTGGATGCCCATATTGGCTCCTACATATTCTACGAAGATCTTTATCGGTCAGACCGCATAACAACATACGTTGTTCCCTTTGTCATCGGTATGTTACTTGCCCGAGATTCGATCGTCGGTATCCAATACCTAGTTCAATCTCGTTACCGGAAAGTCTCTTTACTCGTTCTGTAATACATCATCCCGCAACTAACTCATTAGTTGCAATGCTTGCAAGGCTTATGTGATGTGCATTACCGAGAGGGCCCAGAGATACCTCTCCGACAATCGGAGTGACAAAACCTAATCTCGAAATACGCCAACCCAACATGTACCTTTGGAGACACCTGTAGTACTCCTTTATAATCACCCAGTTACGTTGTGACGTTTGGTAGTACCCAAAGTGTTCCTCCGGTAAACGGGAGTTGCATAATCTCATAGTTATAGGAACATGTATAAGTCATGAAGAAAGCAATAGCAACATACTAAACAATCGGGTGCTAAGCTAATGGAATGGGTCATGTCAATCAGATCATTCTCTTAATAATGTGATCCCGTTAATCAAATAACAACTCATTGTTCATGGTTAGGAAACATAACCATCTTTGATTAACGAGGTAGTCAAGTAGAGGCATACTAGTGACACTTTGTTTGTCTATGTATTCACACATGTATTATGTTTCCGGTTAATACAATTCTAGCATGAATAATAAACCTTTTATCATGATTATAAGGAAATAAATAATAACTTTATTATTGCCTCTAGGGCATATTTCCTTCAATAAGAACATGTATAAGTCATGAAGAAAGCAATAGCAGTAAACAAAAACGATCAAGTGCTAAGCTAACGGAATGGGTCAAGTCAATCACATCATTCTCCTAATGATGTGATCCCATTGAAAAAATAACAACGCATGTCCATGGTTCGGAAACTTAACCATCTTTGATCAATGAGCTAGTCAAGTAGAGGCATACTAGTGACACTATGTTTGTCTATGTATTCACACATGTATTATGTTCCTGGTTAATACAATTATAGAATGAATAATAAACATTTATCTTGAAATAAGGAAATAAATAATAACTTTATTATTGCCTCTAGGGCATATTTCCTTCACCCCGCTGCGGCTGCTCCAGCAGCAGCGGCTCTTGGGAGTCCAGCGGCTCTCCCGAGCTATACGAGACTCCGGAGACAAGCGACGACATCTACGTGCCCTGAGCTCTCGCCGCTCTTGGAGCAGGGCCGCAACGTCCGGGCACCGTCGTCGCTGATCTAGATGGGGTTGGCGCCGGCCTCCCGCGGCCCACTATTGATGATGGCATCGGTCGCGGGGGTATGTAGATAGGATTCTCCTAGGTTCTCGTCCTTTGTTCCCTGTGAGGAATCGAGAAGTACCCCGTGGGGGAGTGTAAAGAGTCTGCAATGTATTTTGTTGATGTTATTCCAATTAAGGAAGCCTTGTGAGCGCAAGTCCTGTTTAGGCTCTGTCTTCCCTTTCAAATCTCGCAACAGCTTGTTGCTCTACGCTGACAGGTCCCGGTCCCCAGGCAAGCTTCAGCCGTCGCTGGTATGCCAAGTCGCGTGCCATGGGCAAGGCCAGGAGGTGAGCGGCCCGAGGTCCAGTAAGAGCTCCTGAGGCGCGATGCTCAGGGGGTCCCCTTTAGTGCTCAAGTAGCCGTGGTAAGATAAGAAAAGGTAGCAACATTGCCGCAACAGGGCTGTCGTGAGTGTGTCCCCTAGGTCCCAACGATTAGTTGATCTGAGCTCGTGACTTATCTTGGCGGTCCGGGGTCGATTCTTCGTGATGCGCCAGGCCTGTGCGCGAACATCCGTAGCGTAGCTAGGTCAGGACCATATGAGTCGTCCCCCTTCATATGCTCTCCTTTGTGCTCTACGTCCTCAGGCCCCGGCCCTCGAGCGAGCCCAGCCACCGCTGGTATGCCAGGCCGCATGCTGTGGTCAAGCCCAGGGTGTGAGGGCTGGAGAGCCAGTAAGAGCTCCTGAGTAGCGATGCTCAGGAGCCCCCTTTTAACGTGCAAGTGGATTACTTGGAAGAGGTGGGAGCTCATGGTGCCGCCTGGTGTTATCCTTGTGAGATTCCTGCGAGCCAGCACAAGGAAGAACACGATCTGCCGTTATGGTTACCAGCCTGCCGCTGGTTGCTCCGTGAGGGGGTGAAGGCACTGAGGGCCTGGTGAGGTGACGTGCACGGGGCGTGCTGTGAGCTAGAGCTCGACCACTCAGGTTTATCGACGTGTTAGGGACGGACATGTGCACCAGCGCCGTGCCGGCGTGAGGAGTCCTTGTGGGAGGCGACGATTGAGCAGGTAGTAATCATAGGTAGATCAAACATGAGAGTAGCAGGCTTAAGTAAGTGCACGAGGGATACGTGCCACTGGGTCAGGCCCGAGCGGCTTGGGGGTGATGCAGCCCGAGGGGCGCTCCCAACAAGGTAAGCTAAAGACATAAAAAGAGATACATGCCACAGGGATGGACCCACGCGGCCTGGGAATGATGCAGCCTGAGGGGCGCTCCCAGCTATATTGGAAATATGTCACCTGGTTATGTTGACAAAGGAGAGTTGGGGCAGCTGAAGGTGCACGGCGAAGGGGTTGCTCCTCACGAGCCTCCGAAGCTCTGAGCCTCGGGAGGCTCTGGGGCTCAGGTGGTTCCTTGAGGACCGTCTCCTTCTCCACCAGGACGGCGTGGTGCCTGGCCTCCTGAGCCGCTAGGATGCGCTGCAAGTTGCGCTGGTAGGCGGACGATACACTTGGCAGGCCAAAGGGCATGCGAACGTAGCTGTGCGGTGGGCCCTCGCAGCGTCCCACGCGCGAATGCTAGAAAAAGCTCCTGAGAAGTGGCCCTATTGAGCACTGGAACATTGATGCAGACACGCAGCCCGGCATCCTCACCTAGATGGGAAGCTGCATCTCGTGAGCATCGGTTAGTGTGCATGGCCCTTGCGTCTTGCAATTCCTGGGTGGTCTTGGTGATGAACTCCTGAACGGTGGGCAATCCTTGCCCTGTGCCCTCCTGAGGGAAACGTGCCGCGAAGCACGCCTCTAGGTGGTGCCCAAGCACCTCCCTCGTGATGTGAGCAATGTGTGAGGCCTTCTAGAAGAAAGCCCCCGAGCCCTTCCCGAGAAGGGCGCCGGGCATGCCTTCCTATGTGATGGAGGGAGGCGCCCCTGGAGAGGGCATGCCGGGCACGCCTTCCTGGCTGTGATGCCACCCTCCTGAGATCCTGCACGTTGCAGCTGCTTCTTCTTCTTGGGGATGGCCTCGGGAGGGCCCTCGCCCTTGCTATCGGTGTCGTCGATTGCTGCAGCTTGGAAGGCACGCTCGAGGGAGCACACCACATCTCTTTCTTCACATGGAACCGTGATGATCCCGTTGCTTCCCGGCATCTTGAGGACATTGTAGCCGTGATGGGTCACCACCATGAACTTGGCCAGGGCTGGATACCCGAGGATGGCATTGTACGGCAGACGAATGTGCACGACGTCGAAGTCGATGAGCTCGGTGCGGTTGTTCTTGCGTTCCACGAAGGTGACAGGGAGGCGGACCTGCCCTATCGGTGTGGTGGAACCATCGGTCACTCCTGAGAAAGGCTTGGTTGGCTGAAGCTGGTCATACGACACTTGGAGGCTGTCGAACGTGTCGACTGACAGGACGTTGAGCCCTGCGCTGCCGTCGATGAGGGTCTTGGTAACTTGCACATTGCTGATGACTGGGGAGCAAAGCATTGGGAGGTCGCCAGCGGTAGCTGCGCACTTGAGCTGGTCTGCTGAGTTGAACGTGATGGAGCACTGGGACCATCTGAGCGGGCATGTGGCCTCGAGCTTGGGGAGGACTGCATTCACTTCACGAGCAAACTGCTTGAAGATACGCTGCGAGGCAGGGGCCTGGGCTCCGCCCAAGATGCAGGTGATAGCACGCGGTTCCTAGAACCCCCAGCCCCCCAGTCCTAATGGTGTTCGTCATTCCTTCTTGGCGGTGGTGGCAGCGGAGGGAGTCCGGCGTTCCCTTGAGGACGAGCCTCGCGAGGCTGATCCCTCCAGGCACCCTCGCGAGGCTGATCCTGCCAGCGGTCCTCACGAGGCCGGTCGCGCCACTCCTAGCGTGGGCCACAATCGTCCCAGCGTCCGCCACCACATCCTCCTCCTCGGCCGTAGCCCCAGTCGTCGCGCTCAGGGCGCCGACCGAAGCGTCCTTTGCGAATGGCTCTGAGCTCTTAACAGTTGTTGGTGTTGTGGGTGTTCAGGTTGTGGAAGGCGCAAAATGGACGGCTGCTCTTGGATGACTCGGTCTCTGCCACACTTGGTGTCTGGTTCCACTGCGAGCACGGCTGCTCCCTTGCGCGTCACGTCCTTGGCCTTGGTAATCTTCTCCTCTGGGTCTGCAACAGGGAGCTCGATGAGGGAGAGGTGCCCCTCCTTAGCCCTAGCACACTTGGTCGCGATGTTGAACAGCTCCAGGGTCGTGCACAACTCTTCATGGATGGTGAGCTCCTCCTTCATCTTGACGTCGCGGACACCGTCGGAGAATGCTGAGATGATGGCCTCGTCGGTCACCTTGGGGATCTTGATCCATGCGCTGTTGAAGCACTGAATGTACTTCTGCGGGGTCTCTCCTGGTTGTTGCTTGATGTGGCGCAGGTCGCCCACAACCCGGGGGGCGGTCGCGAGTGCCCTGGAAGTTGGCAATGAAGCAGGTGCGCATTTCGTCCCAGGAGGAAATTGAGCTTGGAGGCAGGTTCAGAAGCCAGGAGCGGGCGCCCTCCTTGAGAGCCATGGGAAACCAGTTCGCAATGACTTTCTCGTCGCCGTTGGCCGCTTCGATTCTCAGCTCGTAGAGCTGCTAGAACTCCTCGGGGTCGGGGCTGCCGTCATAGCGAGGAGGAAGATCCGGCTTGAACTTGCCCGGCCAGGCGACGCTATGCAGCTCGGGGGTGAAAGAACGGCAGCCAGCTGTGGTCTCCGGGACCCGCCTTGGGGGTGGAACTTGGTCTTGATGGGGTCCACGCCCTGCCGCTACGGGTGGCGCACGATCTTGCCTCAGCAGCCGGTCCCGGTGTTGTGGCGCGAGGAGCGGCGGAGCATTTTCTTGCGGTCGAGGGACTTCTTGATAGCTTCTTTCTTCACGCGCAGGTGCAGGGCGTGGCGGGTCGCGCCATGGAGCCGCGCGCCTTGGCACCAGGGCGCCGTCTTGGGGCAGAGGTGGTAGTGGCGCTCCGTGAGCTACGTCGCCCGTAGCTGGCAGAGGGCGAGGCGGAGAGAGGGACGGCGCAGGGGAGCCCCTTGCGACGTGGACAAGCTCGGCGATGCGGTCGAGCCAGTCCTCGTAGAGGTCGTCGACCGGGCGGTAGCGCAGGAGATCATGCGCCATGAGGAGCGCAGCCCATGCGTCCATGGGAGGGCGACGTGCATGGGAAGAAGAACCGGCCGAGGTCAGCGATGGAGTGGTGTGCGGCCGTCCCACCGCATCGAGGGGTGCAGTGAGGATGCTTGCTGCTCGTACCCCGCCGGGCTGGTGGCGGCATTGGCGGCAGGCGATGGGGAACGACGAGGCGGCCTGCCAACGGGAGCCGTCTAAGCGATGTGGGCGGCGAGGGCAGCCCGGCGCTCAGCACGAGCGCGGCGCGCGACTGCCATGGAGACGACGAAGCAACGGGGCGCGGAGCGATGGAAGGAAGCTTCGGCGCACCCCCACCTGGAGCGACAAATGTCAAATCACAGGTTCCGGCAAACCCTTGAGGTTCGAACATTGGGGTGCGCGCGAAGGTTTTCTCCTTATCGATCCACGCCCTAGCTCTCTAAGATCTCACAGACGAACTCGACGAACTCACAACACAGAAAGACACAAGATTTATACTGGTTCGGGGCACCGTTGTGGTGTAATACCCTACTCCAGTGTGGTGGTGGATTACCTCTTGGGCTGAATGATGAACAGTACAAGGTGAAGAACAGCATCCTGAGGTTGAGGTATTCTTGTGCTTGGTGAACTTGTGTGGGTGAGATGCCTCTCGATCTGTTCTCGATCCAATTGTCTTGTCCACTGTGGTGGCTAGTTCTACTTATATAGGCCCTGGTCCTCTCCCCAAATATTGAGCGGGAAAGGAGCCAACAATGGCCAATTTGTAAGGGGACAACTAGTATAACTTATCCTGACAAAAAGCGGTCTTCGCCTGCCAAAGGCTCTGGTGGTGACGCCGTCCTGGGCTCCATGGTGACCTCCGTCCTGCCGTCCTTCTGGTCTTGGTCTCGTTGCACCAATATGGAAACCTTTGCTTGATGCCTCGGTACTCCTCGCCTGCGCTTGCCCCTTGGCACCAAAGAGGAAGCAAGGACACTACACGCGCTGGTGCCCGCCTGGCCTCAATCATCGTGGCTCACGTCACGAGGACCTCGTGAGGTTTGCCTTGCCTTGATCTCTCTGCCCCTCGTGAGCCTGCCTGGCGAGGCCGCTCCTGAGGAGGTCTTGCGTCGTCTGCCTCGTGAGGCTTGGGCCCTCGTGAGGGTCTTGAATACCTTGTCGATGAAGATGGGCCGTACAGACCTGCCAGCCCAGCTACGCCGCGGGCCGCAGGCAGGCAAGTCTGGGGACCCCCGTTCCCAGAACATCGACACCGTTGTTTTCCAGTAGCACCGAGCCGATAGTTGCTGATGATTGGCTACGCATGATAGGAAGAGAGTTGACCACTGTAGATTGCACAGATGCTGAGAAGGTGCGATTTGCCGCACACCAATTGGATGGACCTGCAGCCTCATGGTGGGAGAATTACACAGCCACTTTTCCTATAGCCAATGTCACATGGGAGCAGTTTCAGCAAGCATTCCGCACTGCTCATGTTTCAACTAGAGCTATGTGCATGAAGAAGCGTGAGTTTCGCAACTTATGCCAGTGCAACCGTACTATGGGGCAGTACGTGGGTTAGTTTAGCAAGTTAGCTCGATATGCCCCAGATGATGTGGCCACCGATGCCGCGAAATGGGAGAAGTTTATGGAAGGGCTGAATGATGAGATGAGTATGCAGTTAATGGTGGCAACATTTAACAACTACCAGGAGTTGGTAGATAAGGCTCTTATGATTGAAGGGAAGCAGCAGCAGATTGAGAGCCGCAAAAGGAAGAATGGACAAGGGAGGTGCAATTCAGGAGCTCAGTAGAAACCTCGTTTCACCCCGAACTCGGGAGGATATACCCGTAACCATGGAGGACATAACCACAATGGAGGAAGTTCGCATAACCACAGTGACCCCAAGAATGGAAACGGGAATGGATCAGGCAGTAATCAGAATCGCTCTAACCCAGCCACACCCGCCAAGAGGGATCTATGTCATGTTACTTGCTTCATGTGTGGGAAGACTGGACATTACACCACCGAATGTCCTAAAGCAAAGAATGGAAATGGCAATGGAAGCTTTGGGAACAAGCCCAACCCTTTCAACAAGGGACAAGTGAACCACGTGAACGTGGAGGAGGTTGAAGAGCAGCCAGATGCAGTTATCGGTAAGTTTTTGGTTAAGTCATTTACCGCTCTCGTTCTTTTTGATACTGGTGCATCGCATTCATACATTTCAAGGGGATTTGTGGACAAGTTTAAGTTACCAACCTTAGCCCTTAGGACACCCTTGTTAGTAAGCTCACCGGGAGCAGAATATATGGCCAGCCGATGGTGTGAACGGTTACCCCTAAACATTGGCAGCCATGTTTTCCCCTCAGACCTAATAATTCTGGAGTCACAAGGATCAGACGTTATAATTGGCATGTATTGGCTATCGAAGTATGGAGGACACATTGATTGTCCTAGTAGGTCAATTCTGCTCACCACCCTAGAGGGTAAAAGGATTAAGTATGTATCCAGGCATACACCAAAGAGGACTCACGTAAACTTCCTCATGGGCGTTGTTCAAGATGAGGTGCCTATAGTGAAGGATTACCCGGATGTATTTCCAGAGGAACTACCAGACATGCCACCGGATCGATACATTGAGTTTTTGATAGAGCTATTGCCAAGCACTGGACCAATATCAAAGAGACCATACCGGATGCCCGCAAATGATCCGGAGGAGATTAAGAAACAGATTAAGTAGTTATTGGAGAAAGGTTACATTCGACGAAGCTCGTCACCATGGGGAGCCCAGTGCTCTTGGTTGAGAAGAAGGATAAATCTCTGAGAATGGTGGTTGACTATCGTGCATTGAATGAAGTGATGATCAAGAACAAGTACCCACTGCCGATGATCAATTATTTGTTTTACCAACTACAAGGAGCTAAAGTATTTTCCAAGATCGATCTACGATCAGGGTGCCACCAGCTGAAGATCCGAGAACACGATATACCTAAGACAGCTTTCACCACAAGGTACGGGCTATACGAGTACACGGTTATGTCATTTGGATTGACTAACGCCCCTTCCTATTTCATGAGTATGATGAATAAGGTGTTCATGGAGTTCTTGGATAAGTTTGTCGTGGTATTCATTGATGATATTCTGGTATACTCGAAGAATGAAGAGGAACACAAGGAGCATTTGCGTTTAGTTCTCGAGAAGCTCAAAGAACATCAGTTATATGCCAAGTTCAGCAAATGTGAGTTTTGGTTGAAGGAAGTTGGATTCCTTGGACATGTTATATTAGGAGAAGGTATAGCAGTAGACCCTACAAAGGTTCAGCCAGTCACTGAGTAGTTGGCACCCACTTCAGTTGGAGAGATCTGCAATTTTCTGGGACTCGCGGGATATTATAGGAGATTCATTGAGAATTTCTCAAAGATTGCGAAGCTCATGATGGAGTTGTTGAAAAAGGACACCAAGTTCAAATGGATGGAAGAATGTGAGGCTAGTTTTCAGGAGTTGAAGAAACGTTTGACTATAGCCCCAGTGCTGATTCTGGCAGATATACGCAAGGATTTCCAAGTGTATTGCGACGCGTCTCTCTTAGGACTTGGAGGTGTACTTATGCAAGATAAAAGAGTTGTTTCGTATCCCTCAAGTCAGCTTCGACCACATGAGTTGAATTATGCCACGCATGATTTGGAGTTAGCAGCAGTAGTGCATGCGCTCAAGACCTAGAGGAATTTTTTATTGGAAATCATTGTGATGTGTACACAGATCATAAGAGTTTGAAGTACATTTTCACACAGAACGAGTTGAATCTCAGGCAAAGGAGATGGTTGGAGCTTATAAAGGATTATGATATGAAGTTGCACTATCATCTAGGAAAGGCCAATGTCGTAGGAGACGCTTTGAGCCGGAAGAGTTATGCCAATACCCTCGTAAACGGAGGATTACCAGAGGAGTTAGCTGAGGATCTCCGGGAATTTCGTTTGGAGATAGTTCCTAGAGGTTTTGTTGCAGCATTGGAGGTTCAGTCTACATTATTGGGAAAGATTCGAGAAGCTCAGAAGGATGACAAAGAAATTGCCGTGATAAAGCAGAAAATGAGCAAGGGAAAGGCCAAAGGTTTTCGTGAGGATGAGCATGACACCTTGTGGTTTGAGGACCGGGTTTATGTACCCAATAATGCAGAGATCAGGAAGTTGATACTTCAGGAGGCTCATGACTCGCCATACTCGATACACCCCAGAAACACCAAGATGTATTTGGATTTGAAGGAGCGTTTCTGGTGGACTGGTATGAAGAAGGATATTGCCGAGTATGTAGCCGTATGTGATGAATGTCAGAGAGTGAAGGCAGAACATCAGAAGCCAGCAGGACTACTGCATCCTATGCCGATACCTGAATGGAAGTCAGATAAGCTTGGCACGGATTTTTTCACCGGATTACCTAGGACTCGATCGGGATATGACTCTATCTGGGTAATAGTTGATCGGTTGACCAAAGTAGCTCACTTTGTCCCAGTGAAAACCACCTATACAATTGCGAAGTTGGCCAAGATATATATGACTAGGATCGTATGTCTGCGTGGAGTTCCGAGGACTATCGTATCAGATAGAGGAACACAGTTTACTTCAAAGTTTTGGCACCAGCTGCACTAGACTTTGGGAACTAGGCTAGAGTTTAGTACCGCCTTTCATCCACAGATAGATGGACAGATCGAGAGAGTCAATCAGATTCTGGAGGACATGCTGAGAGCTTGTGCGCTTGATTATGGATCTAGTTGGGATGAAAATTTGCCTTACGCGGAGTTCTCATACAACAATAGCTACCAGGCCAGTTTGAAGATGGCACCTTTCGAAGCTTTATATGGACAGAGGTGCAGGACACCGTTGATGCGGAATGAAGTTGGAGACCGTCAGTTGTTTGGACCAGATTTAATTAAAGAGTCAGAAGAGAAGGTTAAACTGATTCGAGACAGATTGAAGGTAGCTCAGTCCAGTCACTGAGTGGTTGGCACCCACTTTAGTTGGAGAGATCCGCAGTTTTCTAGGACTCGTGGGATATTATAGGATATTCATTGAGAATTTCTCAATGATTGCGAAACCCATGACGGAGTTGTTGAAGAAGGACACCAAGTTCAAATGGACGGAAGAATGTGAGGCCAGTTTTCAGGAGTTGAAGAAACGTTTGACTACAGCCCCAGTGTTGATTCTGCCAGATATACGCAAGGACTTCCAAGTGTATTGTGACGCGTCTCTCTTAGGACTTGGAGGTGTACTTATTCAAGACAAAAGAGTTGTTTCGTATCCCTCACGTCAGCTTTGGCCGCATGAGTTGTATTATGCCACGCATGATTTGGAGTTAGCAGCAGTAGTGCATGCGCTCAAGACCTGGAGGCATTTTTTATTGGAAATCATTGTTACGTGTACACGGACCATAAGAGTTTGGAGTACATTTTCACACAGAAGGAGTTGAATCTCAGGCAAAGGAGATGGTTGGAGCTTATAAATAATTATGATATGAAGTTGCACTATCATCCAGGCAATGCCAATGTCGTAGCAGACGCTTTGAGCCAGAAGAGTTATGCCAATACCCTCGTAAACGGAGGATTACCAGAGGAGTTAGCTGAGGATCTCCGGGAACTTTGTTTGGAGATAGTTCCTAGAGGTTTTGTTGCAGCATTGGAGGTTCAGTCAACATTATTGGGAAAGACTTGAGAAGCTCAGAAGGATGACAAAGAAATTTCCGAGATAAAGTAGAAAATGAGCAAGGGAAAGGCCAAAGGTTTTCGTGAGGATGAGCATGACACCTTGTGGTTTGAGGACCGTGTTTATGTACCCAATAATGCAGAGATCAGGAAGTTGATACTTCAGGAGGCTCATGAATCGCCATACTCGATACACCCCGGAAACACCAAGATGTATTTGGATTTGAAGGAGCATTTCTGGTGGACTGGTATGAAGAAGGATATTGCCGAGTATGTAGCCGTATGTGATGTATGTCAGAGAGTGAAGGCAGAACATCAGCAGCCAGTAGGACTACTGCAGCCTATGCCGATACCTGAATGGAAGTCGGATAAGTTTGGCACGGATTTTATCACCGGATTACCTAGGACCCGATCGGGATATGACTCTATCTGGGTAGTAGTTGATTGGTTGACCAAAGTGGCTCACTTTATCCCAGTGAAGACCACCTATACAAGTGCGAAGTTGGCCAAGATATATATGACTAGGATCGTATGTCTGTGTGGAGTTCCGAGGACTATCACATCAGATAGAGGAACACAGTTTACTTCAAAGTTTTGGCACCAGCTGCACTAGACTTTGGGAACCAAGCTAGAGTTTAGTACTGCCTTTCATCCACAGACAGATGGACAGACCGAGAGAGTCAATCAGATTCTGGAGGACATGCTGAGAGCTTGTGCGCTTGATTATGGAATTAGTTGGGATGAAAATTTGCCTTACGTGGAGTTCTCATACAACAATAGCTACCAGGCAAGTTTGAAGATGGCACCTTTCGAAGCTTTATATGGACAGAGGTGCAGGACACCATTGATGTGGGATGAAGTTGGAGACCGTCAGTTGTTTGGACTAGATTTAATTAAAGAGTCAGAAGAGAAGGTTAAACTTATTGGAGATAGACTGAAGGTAGCTCAGTCCAGGAAGAAAAGTTATGCAGACTGAAAATGCAAGGAGGTAGTTTATGAAATCGGAGATATAGCCTATCTTCGTGTGTCACCTCAGCGAGGAGTTAAACGTTTTGGAGTCAAGGGAAAGTTAGCCCCAAGATTTGTAGGACCATACCGAGTTTTGGGACGTATGGGAGAAGTAGCCTACAAGTTGGAGTTACCCGAAGGACTGTCAGGAGTTCATGATGTGTTTCACATTTCCCAGTTGAAGAAGTGCCGTGCAGAGATGGCTGATATTCCTCTGAGAGATACAGTGCCCCTGGAAGCAATTCAGCTAGATAGTGATCTAACCTATGAGGAGAAACCTGTCAAGATTCTCGAGTTTGCTAGCCGGATCACATGCAGTAAGGTTATCAAGTTTTGCAAAGTTAAGTGGAGCCACCATACCGAGGATGAAGCCACCTAGGAATGAGAGGATGATCTGTGGTAAGACCACCCACACCTATTTCCTAGCCAACCCAAATCTCGAGGGCGAGATTCATCTTAAGGGGGGTAGGTTTGTACCATCCCAAATTTCCAATTTGGAATGTTATACATAGGTCATCCATGCATATCATATTTTATTGCATTTTGTTTTGCGATCCTCGAAATTCCAAGCAACTCAAGGACCCACGGAGAGAGATGGGGATTTCACTGTTTTCATATTTGAATTTTCTCAAATATTGAAAAGTGGAACACTTTGGTTTTATTGTTTTTCCTCTCCAAAAATATTTCATCTTAAAAAACTATATGAGAGGAGATAATATGACTTCCAAAATAAATGAAATATTGGAGGAAAATATTAAAATCAAATAATATTTTTTGGATTTTATTGCTATTTTATTTGAATTAGAAAAAAACATGCATTTTTCAAAATTGCATTTTTAGGCCAAGAAAATGTTCACTTTGTTCTAAATATTCTATTTAGACGGTGAAAATTTTGTTTTGGCATTTTTAGATTTTTATTTTAATTTTTAGGATTTTTTTCGGTGAAATCTGTTTTTTTAAGTCAACCGACCTGGTCTCCTACCGGGCAGGCTTTATAAGCCGCCGCCCGAGGCCGCCCCAACCCACCAAGCCGCCCCGCCCCGCAAACCCTAACCCTAGCGCCGCCGCTGCCCCGCACGCCGCCTGCGCCGCCCCCTGTGCCGCACGCCACCCGGGCAGCCACGCCGCATGTCGGAGCCGCCGCCGCCATTCGCCACACCCGCCATTGGTTTTTTTCCGGTTTTGGTAAAAATCGACCAGTTTTTTTAAAACCGTAGATGCGTTTTTTTATTGGTTCGGTTTTCTCGGTTTACTTATTTAGCGGACGTCCGTCCGTTCGTTTGTTTTTATGAACGCTTTACGCCGGTTAGGATCAGACAGCGAACGTTCATTCGTTAGTCTTTTCCTTTTATTTCATTTTCGGCCAGGGACCTATCTGCGATTATTTTTATCGCAAATTAGCCCCTGATCTTCAAACGCTCGTTGTTTCTTAACCGTTTGTCCAAATCCAGTGAAACCAACGCCAAAATTTTCGTCTCGAACCCCTCTTTCTGTTTAATCAACTTGAACAACGTTTTTGACAACTTAAAATTTGGTTGCAAGCAGATTCGATTTCGAAGTTCTTTTGACCATAGTTTCAGTTCTGTAGCTCCGACTCGATTGATTCTTTTTGCAGATCGAATCTCTTTAGTTGAGTTTTTAGATTCGATCTTCTTATTTGAGTTTTACCCGTGCATCTTTGCTTGATTGCTTATGTATGCTATTGTTTGTTTGTGATAGAATTCTCGGAGTGCGCAGCATGCTACTACGAGTCCCTAGGTTTTGCGAATCATCAGCAAGGCAAGTAACACTTTGATCATACTCTTTTCTTACCCAGTTTTTATGCATTAGTTTCAACCCCAAACATTGCATGAGTAGGATCTCTTAACATGTCAGTTTTTGGGAAGTAGATGATGAGGTAGAACCTATTGCCCTTTTATTATCAAACCCTTGGGAGTTACTTCTACGTTATGCTTATATCGCCATGCTATGCTCGTAGACGTGTATTGGGTTTGAGAGTATCCATGGCAGATGTGAGATTGTTAATTAATGGTTAACTTAAGGTGGCTACTTAAACACACATCTGGGTGGATTGGTTGCGGGCACCTGGAGAATCCAGTGTTGTCCTAGGATATCTCGGAGTGCCCGTGTGATCATCATATGGTTCTCCACCAAGGCTCAAAGGGATCATAAGATTATTCATGCTAGAAACATCCATGTGCAGCCACAAGCTATTATGGGCTCTAGCGTGTGGAGTAAGTTGCATGACCTCTTCCAGTGGTAGGCTAGCAGATGTAGGGGATGTAGGTTGGTATTGTCTACTCGGGGTTAGAGTTAATGCTTCTGAAAAACTGTGTCTCGGTCATCCATTTCTCAAACACCATGTAGTGCGAGAAATCCAACGGAGGAGATCGAGTCTTGTGGGGAAAAGTGCGCAAACCTCTGCAGAGTGTACAAACTAATCATGGTTAGCCGTGTCCCTGGTTATGGACATCTTGAGTATCAGGATCTTGGATTATCATATTGATCTCATCACTCTATTACTTAATTTGTTGGGTTGTTAATTACTTTCTAATTGGGATTGAGTTGGAGGAACCTTCTCAATGTTTAACAACTACCATGATAGTTAAATAAAATATATTCCTTTGTGGTAGGAAAAAATTGGCTTTTCGCAAAAACATTATAACCATAGAGCCTCCACCAACCATATATGCATGTAGTGATAGCATTTATCTCTTGATTGCTCTACTGTGTTATATTGCCAGCATATTCCATGTGCTGACCCGTTTTCGGGCTGCAACATATCATGTCGCAGACTTTTCAGACGAAGAGTAAGGTGCGCTAGGTTGTTTGTCATGCACTTAGCTATGCTGTTGGAGTTGATGGACTCACTCTATCTTCCAAGTCTTCCGCTGTTATCTTATTTAGATGACCTTAAGCCATATTTATTGTAATAAGTTCTCTTTTGAGACATTCGATGTAATAAGTGTGTGATTGCACTCTGTTATAAATCCTTCGAGTACTGTGTGTGTCAGCATTACCGATCGAGGGATGACACTTACGCACAGAGACTTGACCATCTGAGGTCGGGTCGCCACAGAAGCCCCCAGCCCCATCGTCCTGATGATGGTCATCATTCCTTCTTGGTGGTGGCATCAGCGGAGGGAGGTGAGCGTTGCCATGAGGGCGGTCCTCACGAGGCTGGTCTCTCCAGGCACCCTCGCGAGGCTGGTCCTGCCAGTGATCCTCACGAGGCCGGTCATGCCACTCCTGACGGGGGCCGCGGTCGTCCCAGCATCCTCCACTTCGTCCTCCTCCTCGGTCGTTGCCTCGGTCATTGCGCTCGGGGCATCGGCCAAAGCGCCCATCGCGGATGGCCCCGAGCTCTTGACAATCGTTGGTGTTCTGGATGTGCACGTTGTGGAAGGCGTAGAACGGGAGGTTGGCCTTGGATGACTCGGGATGATCACAGCCACGCTTCATCTCCAGCTCCACCGCGAGCATAGCAGCCCCCTTGCGCTTCATGTCCTTGGTCTTGGTCTTCTTGTCTTCTGGGTCGGCTGCTGGAAGCTCTAGAAGGGAGAGGCGTCCCTCCTCAGCCCTTGTGCACTAGGTTGCCATGTTGACATCTGCAGAGCTATGCACATGTCTTCGTGTATGGCGACCTCCTCCTTCATCTTGACATTGTGGACGCCATCGGAGAATGCCGAGATGATGGCCTCGTTCGTCACCTTGGGAATCTTGAGGCGAACACTGTTGAAAAGCTAGACGTACTTCTGCAGGGTCTCCCCTGGCTGCTGCTTGATGCGTCGCAGGTCACTAGCGGTAGGCAGGCGGTCGCGTGTGCCTTGGAAGTTGGCGATGAAGCGCTCACGCATCTCACCCCAGGAGGAGATCGATACCTCAGGCAGGTTTAGGAGCCACGAGCGTGCGCCATCCTTGAGAGCCATGGGGAACCAGTTCACAATGACCTTCTCGTCGCCATTGGCCGCCTCGATGCTCAGATCATAGAGCTCCAAGAACTCAATAGGGTCGGGGGTGCCATCATAGCGCAGAGGCAGGTCGGGCTTGAACTTGTCGGGCCAGACGACGCTACGCAGCTCGGGGGTGAAGGCACGTCAACCCGCCGTTGAGGCGGAGCCCGGTCTTGGTACCCAGGCACCACCACCGCAAGTGGCGCACGATCCTGACATGGTGGTGCAGGGAGTGCAGGAGCGTCTTCTTGCGGCCGAGGGATCTCTTGGCAGCTTCTCTCTTCATGCGCGGGGGCCCTGCACGGCGGGTCGCGCCACAGGGCCGCGTGTCTCGGGGCAAGGGCGACATCTTGATGTTGAGGTGGTGGAGGCGCTCCATGGGCTACATCGCCCGCAGATGGAGGTGGGTGAGACAGCAAGAGATACGGTGCGGGGGAGCCTCCAGCGGCGCTGACGAGCTCGGCGATGTGGTCCAGCCATTCTTCGTAGAGGTCGTCGACTGGGTAGTAACGCAGGAGCTCGCGTGCCATGAGCATGGGACGACGAGCCGGCCGGAGTCAGCGACGGGGTGGCGGTGTGTCCATCCCGCCTGATATATCTCCATCGTATCTATAATTTTTGATTGTTTCATGCCAATATTATACAAGTTTTACATACTTTTGACAACTATTTATATGATTTCTTGTACTAACCTATTGATCCACCACCAAGTGCCAGTTCCTATTTTCTGCATGTTTTTTGTGTCGCAGAGTATCCATATCAAATGAAGTCCAAATGCAAGAAAATTTTACGGAGAATTATTTTGGAATATATGTGATTTTTGGGAGTCGGAATCACCACAAACGGAGGCCCACACAGACCACAAGGCACCAGGGCATGCCAGAGGCACCTGGCACGCGGTGGTGGGTTGTGCCCACCTCGTACGTCGGTTGGACCTCTACTTCGGGCGCAAGGAAGATTATATCCGGAAAACAAATCGTGTTAAAATCTCAGTGCAATCGGAGTTACGGATCTCCAGGAATATAAGAAACCGTTTTCGGCCAGATCTGAGAACGCGAAACAGAAGAGAACAGAGAGGGAAATCCAATCTCGGAGGGCTCCCGCCCCTCCTCCGCCATGGAGACCAAGGACTAGAGGGTGAACTCTCCTCCCCATCTGGGGGGGGCAAGGATGAATAAGACGTAGGGGGCTCTCTCCCCCTCGCTTCCGATGGCGCCGGAGTGTCACCAGGGCAACGATCGGGACGGCGATCTACATCAACAATCTTGCTACCATCAACACCAACTCTCTCCCCCTCATTGCAGCGGTGTAACACCTCTTCCCCCCGCTGTAATCTCTACTAAAACATGGTGCTCAACTCCATATATTATTTCCCAATGATCTATGGTTATCCTATGATGTTTGAGTAGATCCGTTTTGTCCTATGGGTTAATCGTGATCTTGGTTGGTATTATTGTATATTTTATTTATGGTGCTATCCTACGGTGCCCTCCATTCTTGAGCAAATGTGAGGGGCCCGCGCTGTAGGGTGTTGCAATATGTTCATGGTTCGCTTACGGTGGGTTGCGAGAGTGACAGAAACTTAAACCTGAGTAGGTGGGGTATGACTTACGGGAATAAAGAGGACTTGATACTTAATGCCATGGTTGGGTTTCATGACCTTAATGATCTTTAGTAGTTATGGATGCTTGCTAGAGTTCCAATCATAAGTGCATATGATCCAAGTAGAGAAAGTATGTTAGCTCATGCATATCCCTCATGTAAAATTGCAAGAATGATTACCGGTACTTGTCATCGATTACCTAGGGACAAATGACTTTCTTGTTGACAAAAGCTATCCACTTTTATTACCTTGCAATTTATTCGTAGTTTTATTCCCGCAAAGTACTCATAGATTTATTCTTGCCAAATAGTGTCCTACTTGTTTCCGGTAAATCAAACGTCAAGTGTGCATAGCGTTGTACCGGTGGTCGATAGAACTTGAGGGAATATTTGTTCTGCCTTTAGGTCCTCGTTGGGCTCGACACTCTTATTTATCGAAGAAGGCTACGAACGATCCCCTATACTTGTGGGTTATTAAGACCTTTTTCTGGCGCCGTTGCCGGGGAGCAATATCATGGGGTGAATATTCTCGTGCGTGCTTGTTTGCTTTATCACTAAGTTGTTTTTATTTCCTGTTCTAAGTTGTTCGCTATCTTTAGTTATGGATATGGAACACGAAACACCAAAAAAATTAGTGGTACTTGCTGCTCATGGAGATGGGGAACCTCCTAAAACCCTCGATGCTTGTTATGTGAAAAATATTATGCACTATTTTGATAATCCTAAGAAAATCCCATTCAACTTGATAATGGGAGTAATGTTGGATCAACGTGAATAATTTAGGGATTATTGCTTGACTCAAAAGGGAAGACGTTTATGGGATCAAATTGAAATGTTGAAATGGTATGCTTGGGATTTATGCTAGAGATATGATTATACTTGTTGCTCTAGGATGAATGCTCCACATCTTCCCTTTTCATGTGAATTTAATAATAATGAAACCTTGGCTTCTTATGCTAGAGGTATATATGAATGCTCCACATCTTACCTTTCCCTTTTCAGAACGAATAGAAGAATTTGTTGCTTTTAAGGGTGCATGTGAAATTGAATCTTTGCTTAAAAAGTTTGAAGATTTTGATAATTCAGTTTATAGACCTGAAAATCTTGCTATCCTTAAATATTGCTATGGTAATTATAAATACAATTCCGATATTGATGCATTTATTGAGAAAGTCTCCGCTGTGCGAGAAGAGACTAATATTTTGCAGGAGTCTATGGAAGAAAGAATTGATGAAACTGTGAGCTCATTGGATGAAAAAGATAATGAGGAGAGCGAAGAACCAGCGAAGGAAGAGTGGATTGATCACCTGTGTCTACCTTCTAATGAGTGTAACCCTCCAACTCATACATTGTTTAATGTTCCTTCGTTCTTACCGAAGGATGAATGCTATGATAATTGCTATGATCCCGTTGATTCATTTGAAATATCCCTTTTTGATGATTGCTATGCTTGTGGCAAAGATGCCAATATAAATGATGCTTATGGAGATGAACTTGCTATAGTTCCTTATGTTAAGAATGAAATTGTTGCTATTGCACCCACAAATGATAGTCCTATTATCTTTTTGAATTCTCCAAACTACACTATATTGGAGAAGTTTGCTCTTGTTAAGGATTATATTGATGGGTTGCCTTTTACCGTTGCACATGATGATTTTGATGAATATAATATGCATGCGCTTGCTGCTCCTACTTGCACTTATTATGAGAGAGGAACTATGTGTCCACCTCTCTATGGTTCCAACACGATAAAATTGCAAGAAACTGCTTATGCTATGTATTGGCCTTTACTTGATGTGCATGAATTGTTCTTGTATGACAAGCCGATGCATACGAAGAGAGTTAGACTTCGTCATTTCTTGATATATGTTGCTTTGTGCTCACTACTAAATGCCAAATCATTTCTAATTAAAATTGTCTTTGATAGACCTTGGGATCCGGGTGGATCCATTACTTGAGCACTTTATGCCTAGCTTACTGGATTTAAAGAAAGCACTGTCAGGGAGACAACCCGAAAGTTTTATAGAGTCATTTATTTCTGTTGAGTGATTTTATAAAGTTCAAAAACAAAAAATATAGTGGGGAACACAAAACGTTTCAAAAAGGAACGTGAAAGTGAAAGAGACAAGCATTGTTGAAGTGGGGGAGCTCCTTGAACTTTGTTCATGCTCACGGAAACTTTGTGAATCTTAATTACAGAAACTTTTCAACAAAAATAATTATCTCCTTGTACAATTGCATTGTATTATAAAAATAATGTGCCAAGATTTGCCTTTAGGATGTTTACATTGCTTGTTGGTTTGTGTGGTGCAAAACAGAAACTTTGGCTGGAGTGCGCGATTTTACATTTTTTACTAAACATGAAATGTTTCTGAAACTTTTTTCACTGTCTTTATATACAATTTTTTTTTCCTATTTTTCAGAATTTTTGGAGTACTATAGGTATGCTGAATGTTCAGATTACTACAGACTGTCCTGTTTAAGACAGATTATGTTTTTGATGCATTGTTTTGCTCGTTTTGATGGAACTATCGATTTTTATCGGTAGTATATGAAGGAAATAAGCCCTAGAAGAAATAATAAAGTTGTTATTTATATTTCCTTATATCATGATAAATTTTTATTATTCAGGCTAGAAGCCTAGAATTGTATTAACCGGAAACATAATACATGTGTGAATACATAGACAAACGAGTGTCACTAGTATGCCCCTACTTGACTAGCTCGTTGATCAAAGATGGTTATGTTTCCTGACCATAGACGTGAGTTGTCATTTGATAAACGGGATCACATAACTAGGAGAATGATGTGATTGACTTGACCCATTCCGTTAGCTTAGCACTTGATCTTCTTAGTTTACTGCTATTGCATTCTTCATGACTTATACATGTTCCTATGACTATGAGATTATGCAACTCCCGATTACCGGAGGAACACTTTTTGTGCTACCAAATGGCACAACGTAACTGGGTGATTATAAAGGAGCTCTACAGGTGTCTCCAATGGTACTTGTTGAGTTGGCATAGATCGAGATTAGGATTTGTCACTCCGATTGTCGGAGAGGTATCTCTGGGCCCTCTCGGTAATGCACATCACTATAAGCGTTGCAAGCATTGTAACTAATGAGTTAGTTGCGGGATGATGCATTACGGAACGAGTAAAGAGACTTGCCGGTAACGAGATTGAACTAGGTATTGAGATACGACGATCGAATCTCCGGCAAGTAACATACCGATGACAAAGGGAACAACGTATGTTGTTATGTGGTTCGACTGATAAGGATCTTCGTAGAATATGTAGGAGCCAATATGGGAATCTAGGTTCCTCTGTTGGTTACTGACCAGAGAAGTGTCTCGGTCATGTCCACATAGTTCTCAAACCCGTAGGGTCTGCACGCTTAATGTTCGTTGACGATATAGTATTTATGAGTTATGTATGTTGGTAAACGAATGTTGTTCGGAGTTCCGGATAAGATCACGGAAATGACAAGGAACTCCGGAATGGTCCGGAGATAAAGTTTGATATATGGGATAATAGTGTTTGGTCTCCGGAAGGGTTCCAGAATTCACCAGAAGGGGTTCCGAATGTTTCCCGAAATGTTTGATTACGAGAACACTTTATTTGGGCCAAAGGGGAAAGCCCAAAAGGTTTTTGGAAAGCGCAAAAGGAAGTTTTGCGCGTCTGGGTCTAGATGCAGGGAACCCTGGCGTCTGGCCCTGGAGTCCGAGAAGGACTCTTTCCTTTCGGGTGAAACCGACTTTCTGGAGGCTTTTACTCCAAGTTTCGACCCCAAGGCTCAACATATAAATAGAGGGGTAGGGCTAGCACCCAAGACACATCAAGAAACACCAAGCCATGTGTCGGCAACCCCGTCCCCTCTAGTTTATCCTCCGTAATAGTTTTCATAGTGCTTAGGCGAAGCCCTGCGTAGATTGTTCTTCACCAACACCGTCACCACGCCGTCGTGCTGCCGGAACTAATCTACTACTTCGCCCCTCTTGCTGGATCAAGAAGGTGAGGACGTCATCGAGCTGAATGTGGAGGTGTCGTACGTTTGGTACTTGATCGGGACGGATCGTGAAGGTGTACAAATACATCAACCGCGTTGACAAATGCTTCCGCTTACGGTCTACGAGGGTACGTAGACGATACTCTCCCCTCTCATTGCTATGCATCACCATGATCTTACGTGTGCGTAGGGAAATTTTGAAATTACTGCGTTCCCCAACAATATAAGCTGTGGAAAAGTTATATTACAGTAGCTACAATGTGAAATCAAAATATGAATTGGTTTGCAACAGTACTTAGAGTAGTGATTTGCTTTATTATACTAACGGATCTTACCGAGTTTTCTGTTGAGTTTTGTGTGGATGAAGTGATCAAAGATCGAGGAGGTCTCGATATGAGGAGAAGGAGGAGAGGCAAGAGCTCAAGCTTGGGGATGCCCAAGGCACCCCAAGTAAATATTCAAGGAGACTCAAGCGTCTAAGCTTGGGGATGCCCCGGAAGGCATCCCATCTTTCTTCAACAAGTATCGCTATGTTTTCGGTTTCGTTTCATTCGCGTGACATGTGCACATCTTGGAGCGTGTTTTTTGCTTATTTTTCATTTTTCTTTTATGCACCATGCTGGTATGAGATAGTCCATGGTTGACTTATAGAATTCTCATTGCACTTCACTTATATATTTTGAGTGTGGCTTTATAGAATGCTTCATGTGCTTCACTTATATCATTTGAAGTTTTGATTGCCTGTTTCTCTTCACATAGAAAACCATTGTTTGAAGAATGCTCTTTCTCTTCACTTATATTTGTTAGAGCATGGTCTTTTATAGAAAGAATTAAACTCTCGTGATTCACTTATATCTATTTAGAGAATCAGCAGGAATTGGTCAATTTCATGGTTAGTCATAAAATCCTACATAGAACTTGTGGATCATTGAATATGATATGTTTGATTCCTTGCAATAGTTTTGCGATATAGAGATGGAATATGTGGGAGGTACAAGTAAATGGTTATGTTTAGTAAGAATATTGGTGTTAAGGTTTGTGATTCCCGAAGCATGCATGTATAGTCTCTCTTTATGCTATGATGTTGGAGCATGATTTATTATTGATTGTCCTCCTTGTGAGTGGCGGTCGGGGACGAGCGATGGTCTTTTCCTACCAATATATCCCCCTAGGGGCATGCATAGTAGTACTTTTCTTCCAGGGCTAATAAACTTTTGCAATAAGTATATGAGTTCTTTATGATGTGAGTCCATGGATTATACACACTCTTACCTTTCCGCAATTTGCTAGCCTCTACGGTACCGTGCATTGCCCTTTCTCACATCGAGACGTGGTGCAAACTTCGTAGGTGCATCCAAACCCCGTGATATGATACACTCTATCACACATAAGACTTATTATATCTTCCTCAAAACAGCCACCATACCTACCTATTATGGCTTTTCCATGGCCATTCCGAGATATATTGCCATGCAATTTCCACCGCTTCCGTTTGATGACTTGAGCATTCATTGTCATATTGCTTTGCATGATCATATAGCTGACATAGTAGTTGTGGCTCAGCCACCGTTCATCATTTTTCATACATGTTACGCTAGATCATTGCCAAAGGCATTCATATAGAGTCATACTTTTTCATAGGTATCGAGTTGTAATTTTTATTTTCTTTTGAGTTATAAGTAAATAGAAGTGTGATGATCATCATTATTCATTCTTACAGCAGTGCCCCAGTGAGGAAAGGATGATGGAGACTAGGATTCCCAAAACAAGTCGTGATGAGACTCCGGACAATGAGAGAGAAAATAGAAAAGAAAAAAAAGAAAAAAAGAAATATCAAAAGAAGAAAGAAAAAAAGGAAAAGAAAAAAAAGAAAAAAATAAATAAAAAGAGAGAAGGGGCATTGTTAGTATCCTTTACCACACTCGTGCTTCAAAGTAGCACCAAGTTTTTCATTTGGAGAGTCTCCTATGTTGTCACTTTCATATACTAGTGGGAATATTTCATTATAGGATTATATGCACACCCACTTAGTTTTCATAATGAGCTTTCATACACTTATAGCTCTTAGTGCATTCGTTGCATGGCAATCCCTACTCCTCAAGTTGATATCAATTGATGGGCATCTCCATAGCCCGTTGGTTAGCCGCATCGATGTGAGACTTTCTACTTTTTTGTCTTCTCTATATTTACACCTATCATTATACTCTATTCCACCCATAGTGCTATATCCATGGATTACGCTCATGTATTGCGTGAGAGTTGAAAAAGCTGAAGCGTGTTAGAAAGTATGAACCAATTTCTCGGCTTGTCATCGGGGTTGTGCATGATAAATACTTTGTGTTAAGAAGACAGAGCATGACAAATATGATTTTGTAGTGATAGCTTCCTTTAGCATTGATATTTTGAAAGACATGATTGTTTGTTGGGATGCCTGAGTATTGATATCTTTATGTCAAATTATAGACTATTGCTTCAAATCACTTATCTCTTAATATTCATGCCACTATTAGATATATTATCAAGTTTATGCTAGGTAGCATTCCACATCAAAAATTATCTTTTTTATCATTTACCTGCTCGAGGACGAGCAGGAATTAAGCTTGGGGATGCTGATACGTCTCTGTCGTATCTATAATTTTTATTGTTTCATGCCAATATTATACAAGTTTAACATACTTTTGGCAACTTTTTATATGATTTATTGGACTAACCTATTGATCCAGTGCCAAGTGCCAGTTCCTGTTTTCTACATGTTTTTTGTATCACAGAGTATCTATATCAAATGAAGTCCAAATGCAATAAAATTTCATGGAGAATTATTTTGGAATATATGTGATTTTTGGGAGTTGGAATCACCGCAAACGGAGGCCCACACAAACCACAAGCCACCAGGGCGCGCCAGAGGCCCCTGGCGCGCGGTGGTGGATTGTGCCCACCTCGTACGTCAGTTGGACCTCTACTTCAGGCGCAAGGAAGCTTATATCCGGAAAAAACGTGTTCACATCTCAGCGCAATCGGAGTTACGGATCTCCGGGAATATAAGGAACAGTTTTCGGCCGGATCTGAGAACACAAAATAGAAGAGAACAAAGAGGGAGATCCAATCTCGGAGGGGCTCCCGCCCCTCCTCTGCCATAGAGACCAAGGACCAGAGGGGGAACTCTCCTCCCCATATAGGGGGAGGCCAAGGATGAAGAAGATGTAGGGGGGCTCTCTCCCCCTCGCTTCCGGTGGTGCCGGAGTGCCACCAGGGAAACGATCGGGACGACAATCTACATCAACAATCTTGCTACCATCAACACCAACTCTCTCCCCCTCATTGCAGCGGTGTAACACCTCTTCCCCCTACTGTAATCTCTAATTAAACATGGTGCTCAACTCCATATATTATTTCCCAATGATCTATGGTTATCCTACGATGTTTGAGTAGATCCGTTTTGTCCTATTGGTTAATCGTGATCTTGGTTGGTGTGATTGTATATTTTATTTATGGTGTTGTCCTACGGTGCCCTCCGTTCTCGTGCAAACGTGAGGGTCCCCCACTATAGGGTGTTGCAATATGTTCATGGTTTGCTTACGATGGGTTGCAAGAGTGACAGAAACTTAAACCCGAGTAGGTGGGGTATGACGTATGGGAATAAAGAGGACATGATACTTAATGCTATGGTTGGGTTTCATGACCTTAATGATCTTTATTACTTGTGGATGCTTGCTAGAGTTCCAATCATATGTGCATATGATCCAAGTAGAAGTATGTTAGCTCATGCCTCTCCCTCATGTAAAATTGCAAGAATGATTACCAATACTTGTTATCGTTTACCTAGGGACAAATGACTTTCTTGTTGACACAAGCTATCCACTTTTATTACCGTGCAATTTATTCGTAGTTTTATTCCCGCAAAGTACTTATAGATTTATTATTGCCAAATAGTGTCATACTTGTTTCCGGTAAAGCAAACGTCAAGTGTGCGTAGAGTTGTATCGGTGGTCGATAGAACTTGAGGGAATATTTGTTCTACCTTTAGGTCCTCGTTGGGTTCGACACTCTTATTTATAGAAGAAGGCTACAAATGATCCCCTATACTTGTGGGTTATCACCGCCGCACAGAGGGGTGCAGCGGAGAAGCTTGCTACTCATTTCCCACCGAGCCGGTGGCGGCGTTGGCAGCGGGTGATGGAGAAGGGCGGGGAGGTCCACCAATGGGTGCCGTCTGAGCGACATGACCGGTGAGGGCAGCCCGGCGCTCAGCATGGGCTCGGCGAGCTTCGGCCATGGATGCCGCAGAGCAGTGGTACGTCAATCGACGGAAGAAAGGCTTCAGCGCACCCCTACCTGGCGCGCCAAATGTCCGATTGTGGGTTCCGGCTAAACCCTTGAGGTTTGAACTCTGGGGTGCACATGAAGAACACTCTCTCCCTAGTTCCCTCGCTCAACGATCTCACGGCCTAGCTCGACGAACCCAAGGAACAAGAGACACAAGGGTTTATATTGGTTTGGGCCACCTTGCGGTGTAATACCCTACTCCAGTGTGGTGTTGGTGGATTGCCTCCGGGCAAAGGATAAACTAGTACAGTGGGTGAACAGCCTTAGGAGGAGAGGTGTTCTTGAGCTCGGCGAGCTGGTGGATGTGAGGATGGAATTGATCCGATCCAACATGAGTCCCTCCCCTATGGTGGTGGCTAGTCCTATTTATAGAGTCCCTGGTCCTGTTCCCAAATGTTAGGCGGGAAGGGATCCCACAACGGACAAGTTTGAATGCAGACAACTAGTACAAGCTGTCCTGACAAAAGGTGGTCTTCGCCTTCCAAAGACTCTAGTGGTGATGCTGTTGTGGGCTCCATGGTGACCTCCGTGCTGCCGTCCTGCTGGTCTTGGTCTTGTTGCACCGATATGGAAACATTTGCCTGATACCTTGGGACTCCTCGCCTGTGCCTGCCTCTTAAGCACGAAAGAGGAAACTGGTACACTGTGCCCACTGGCGCCCGCCTGGCCTTGGTCGTCATGGCTCACGTCACGTGAACCTCACGAGGTGCCCCTTGCATAGAGATCTCCGCTCCTCGGGAGCCAGCCTAGTGAGGCCGCTCCATGGGAGGCCTTGGTGTCGTCTGCCTCGCCAGGCTTGGCCCCTCGCGAGGGTCTTGAGTAGTTGCTGCTGAAGATGGGCCGTACAAGGCCATTGGTGGAGCCATGCACAAGCCCGCAAGCAGGCAAGTCTCGGGACCCCCGGTCCTAGAACGCCGACACTCCGAATACCATCAGTTTAAAATGAAGGAGTCTGACCAGGATGCAACGGTGTTCATTACCCCGCATGGGCCTTTCTATTTCAACACCATGCCTTTTGGGCTAAAAAATGCTAGTGCCACTTACCAACGCATGATTCAAACATGCTTGGAAAAACCAATCGGCAAGGCGGTTGAAGCATATGTGGATGACATGGTCATCAAGACTAAACATGTCGAATCGTTGGTGGATGATCTCCGCCTCACATTTGACAACCTCGGAACATCCGACATACAGCTCAATCTAGAAATATGCATTTTTGGCATCCCAGTCGGAAAGCTACTAGGGTTCATCGTCTCCAATAGAGGACTTGAAGCAAACCCAGCCAAAATCCGAGCCTTGTTGCAACTAGCCATACCTACAGACTTAAAACAGGTCCAAAAACTAGCAGGGTGCGTGGCAGCTTTGAGCCGCTTCATCTCCAGATTAGGAGAAAAAACACTACCACTTTATAGAATGCTCAAACGCACCAACAACTTCAAGTGGACGGATGCGGTTACAGCCGGATTGTAAGAAATAGAAACCTTAATAGCAGGCAACCCAATCCTAGCCGCCCCAAGTGCTGGCAAGCCCATGTTGCTTTATATATCCGCAACTCATCAGGTAGTGAGCGATGTACTCGTCATTGAGCGAGGGGAAGAGGGACATAAATTCCTCATCCAGAAAGCAGTGTATTACGTATCCGACGTCCTCACACCATGCAAATCCCGATACCCTATGTAACACCAACAATGCGGCTATATCTCCCACGTGTCAGGGCGCGACTTAGAGGCATAGCCGCATGGTAGGCATGTCGCAAGAGGGGTAATGTTTACACATCCCATGTACTGAATAAGAAAGGGATAAAGAGTTCACTTATAATCGCCACTTCACACAATACATGAATATATCATCCACAATACAATCAAGGTCCGACTACGGAACCAAATAAAGAAGGAAAACCCCAAATGCTAGATCCCCGATTGTTCCAACTAGGCTCCACTACTGATCAAAAGGAAACTAAACAACACAACGAACAAGATCTTCATCGAGCTCCCACTTGAGCTCAGTTGCGTCATCTGCACCTACAACTGTTTGGAAGTATCTATGAGTCATGAGGACTCAGCAATCTCACACCCGCGAGATCAAGACTATATAAGCTTATGGGTAGGAAATGGTAGTGAGGTGGAGCTGCAGCAAGCACTAAGCATATATGGTGGCTAACATACGGAAATAAGAGCGAGAAGAGAAGCAATAAAACGGTCGTGAACTAGAAGTGATCAAGAAGTGATCCTGAAACTACTTACGTTCAAACATAACTCCAAAGCTGTGTTAACTTCCCGGACTCCGCCGGAAAGAGACCATCACGGCTACACACGCAGTTGATGCTTTTTAATTAAGTTAAGTGTCAAGTTCTCTACAATCGGATATTAACAAATTCCCATGTTCCCATAACCGCGGGTATGGCTTTTGAAAGTTCAAAACCCTGCAGGGGTGTCCCAACTTAGCCCATCACAAGCTCTCACGATCAATGATGGATATTCCTTCTCCCAGGACGACCCGATCAGACTGGGAATCCCGGTTACAAGACATTTCGACAATGGTAAAACAAGACCAGCAAAGCCGCCCGATGCGCCGACATCCCAATAGGAGCTGCACATATCTCGTTCTCAGGGCAACACCGGATAGGTCAAGCTACGAGTAAAATCAGCCCTCGAGTTTCCCCGAGGTGGCCCTGTAGGCTGCCCGGTTCGGACCAACACTTAGACAAGCACTGGCCTGGGGAGGTTAAAATAAAGATGACCCTCGGGAGTGCGACTCCCAAGGGAAAAGTAGGTGGTGGTGAGGCAAATGGTAAAACCAAGGTTGAGCCTTGCTGGAGGAGTTTTATTCAAAGCGAACTGTCATGGGGTTCCCATAACACCCAACCGCGTAAGGAACGCAAAATCAAGGAACATAACACCGGTATGACAAAAACTAGGGCGGCATGAGTGGAACAAAACACCAGGCATAAGGCCAAGCCTTGCACCCTTTACCAAATATATAGATGCATTAATTAAATAAGAGGTATTGTGATATCCCAACATATCCATGTTCCAACATGGAACAAACTTCATCTAGCACCTGCAACATAGCCAAACAACTGTTTGCTAGGAAAGGTGGGTTAGAGGCTAGACATGGCAATATGGGAGGCATGATATAGCAAGTTGTAGGTATCGCGGCATAGCAAGCAAAGATAGAAGTGATTTCAAGGGTATGGTCATCTTGCCTGAGATCCCGCAAGGAAGAAGAACGAGTCCATGAAGAAGACAAACGGACGTAGTCGAACGGATCCTTACACACGCGACGTTGCCGGAACAAACAAGAAGAAGCAACACCAGAAAGGAGCAAACAACATGGTTAACAACCCTCACATGAACATGGTATGATGCACAACCAAGTATGATGCATGTCCGTTTTAAATATGCATGGCATGGCAAAGTGCAACAAACAACACTACAAATTAAGTGGAGCTCAATATGCAACGAGTTGCATATTGACGAAACACCACGTGACTTATTTAGTTCTGTCCTGTTTATGTACCCAACAAGGTTAAATGCTATTAAACATGGCAAGAGGAGAAGCATAAAGAAATTATCTATTTAGGCAAGTTTAAATGAGGCCGGAACGCCAAACAGCAATTCCGGTAAAACCCCATATGCATTTAGCAATTTAAGGCAAACAACAACTTTAAACATTTTAAATGTTATTATCATGATGCGGATGACATGTGCAAGTTTTATGCAAGTTTATGAAAAATGTTGATAAGAGCATGTTATGAAGCATTTTTCATCATGGCGGAAACGAAAGGGCTGCCACGGCAACGATAACGGGAATGGTGCCACGGCGGCGAAATGGAAATGATGCCACGGCAACATTCCGATGATCCGGTAGCTCACGGGGATACCAGTGCAAAAGGAAATGAGTGTGACAGGAGCGCGTCATGTAAGATGGTGGAGTGATCCCAATAACCGTGTTCCCATGGGTTAGCGGCAAGCGAGGAGGACCGAGCAAGTGACAACTTGGACACGGTGCAAACATAGGGTGCAACTCATACATCACACAACATGCATTCGTTCCGCGGGTCATCGTCTCGGCGGTTATACCTTCGAAGCGTGTAATCAGGATGGTTCAGGTTCATCGAGGGAAGTAGAGGAAGTAGTGGTACTCTCGGCCCTCGACGGTAGTTGTACATGGTTTGTGGATGTTCGAGTCGCTGGTAGAGGTACTTGGCATAGCGTTACAAGGTCGGTCTCGCTGGTCTCGGTCTCGGCAGCGTAGTTGTACAAGCGCGACATCGGACTTGTCGAACCCGAACTCTTCGCGGGGGGGGGGGGGGGGGGGGGGGGGGGGGGGCGTGGTACTTGCCGAATCCCGTAGTTGTGCATGTTCCAACATCAAACTTGGAGGGGCACCGACGGTGTTGTACTTGGCGAATCCTGGACGGACTTGGCGGTGTAGTCGAACTTGACGAATCCGAAGAGGTACCCAGCGAATCCGCATAGTTGTACACACGTTGAAGTAGTGGTACTCCGATGTCGACGGTTCTTGAATTTGGAGGGACATCGGTAGTTTCCTGACATGGATCTCCGTGTGCACGTCTTGACGGGTCTGGGGGGTCTCGGTGGTGGCCATGGTCTCCATGATGGCGCCGTGGTGGTCTAGCAGCAACAGCAACAAGGGCGTCGAGGCCCATGGGCGCAAAGGAGATGGCGAGGAGGTGGTCCAGAGGTGAGCAACCATGGCGGGGGCGAGCGAGCGCCTCGTCCTCTGCTCGCACGTAGCAAAGGCGTGGCTGGAGGAGGAGGCAGCAGGGGCGCCGGGGTTGGCGCGGTCGGAGGCCAGGGCCACGAGGCAGAGCAGCGGGCTTCGTCCTCCTTGCTCCCCTGCTCGATGCAGGAGCAGGCACCGACGAGACTTGGGGTGCCGGAGAAGGGCGCCGGCGGTGGAGAAGCTCCAGGGCGGTGGCTTGGACCAAGGCGACGGGGACAGCGTGAGATAAGGAGACGCGGGAGACGTGGCCCTCGAGCTCGAGCGGCGAGACGGTGAAGGCGGCCGAGCGGGAGCCGGGCGTCGCTTGGCGGTAGGGCCGGCGCTGGTCGCGGCTGCTGGAGGGAGATGGGGCATGGGCATGGACGGAAGGAGCGGCGCTGTGGGATCGGGATCGAGCACGGGGGCTCCTGCGTGTGTGCGAGAGAGAAGGTGAGGGAGAGAGCGAGGGGGATCGAGGAGATGGGGGTTCGAGTGGGGCTCTCTGGTGGCGGCGCTAGGAGGAGAGCAAGGTGCGGGCTAGGGTTTAGGTTTAGATGGGCTGGGGGAATGGATGGGCCGGCCTGGGCTGCAGGATTCCGGCTGGGCTGTCTCTCTCCTCTCTCTCTCATACTTTCTTTAACAGAAAAGAATTAGAGAGAAGAAAAGAAAGAGAGGGTTAGGGAAAGAAGTTGGACATGGGGATTATTTTCCCGGACTCACAACAATGCGAGGAATTTGAAAAAATAGACTAAGGATTTTAGAGGAAGTAAAATCCACACCTGTTGGATTTAACTCAGACAAGTTTGACTTTCAAAACCCATTTGAATGGACTCCAAATGGGTTGAGATTATAGGGGGTGACCCTACACACCAAATGTGATTTATGGGCAGATTTGGAACATTTATGGAGAAGTAAAATTTGCAACTCAAATTTACTAAAAGGTCAAAAAGGAAGGATAGACAAATTGAGTCAGATAAAAGAAGAGTCGAAGAATAATGCAAATGTGTTATGGGTGATCTCTAGTTAATGGAATATTTATTATAGCTCCTTAATAATATTGGGACTGTAAGTTCTAAAGAGAAATCACCATTGTGAATATCCCTCGATTTAAATGGACCGAAAATCCATACGGGTTATTTAGTAGAGTTTTACAAAATTAAATGGCATGCTGACATGATGCAATGCAAAATATGCAAAGAGGAATGCAACAAGCAAAACAAAAACACACGACGAAACCCGGAAAACATGGAAGGCATCTGAAACTCCGGTCTTGGGGTGTCACAACACTCCACCACTACGAGAGGATCTCATCCCGAGATCTAGAATGGCACCAGAGAGAAACAGAAAAGGAAGAGGAGAGGTAAACTAAGTTGCTTCTTGGACAAACGAGTGAAACCACTAACCTTGAGAGGTTGAACAATTGAAAGAAAGAATACAACGGAGATGAACGAAGTAGAAAACACTCTGTTAGAAAAAAGAGGAACAAGGAACATTACTAGAACCTTGTAGGCTGAAGACATAAGAAAAAGGTTGCAATGGACAAGACGTACATGTAAGCACTCTGGTAGAAACGAGATGCACAAGGAATGATAAGGATCAATTACGACAACACTCGGTTAAAACAAGATAGAGGGAAAAAGAATGATATAAATTGGGCAGCACTCCGAATGTAAATGGAAAGAATACAACATGAACTTGGGAAGATTGGATGATACTTGATGAAATCAAGAACACACTGCCTCCGGAACAAATGTAAGAATAGAATCAACAGAACGGAGGAGAAAACAACATATTCTACCTCAAATGAGCTTGAAAAAAAGCATCTTTAGGAGAAGGGTCGAATGGAGTTATTGAAAAACCAACAACAAAAAGAGTAAGCTTGTAGTGGGCTTGTGGAAAACTTCTGAAAACTATGAGGTGAAATTCTGCCACTAACGGAAACAATAGATTGGATTGATATGAACAAGGAGACGAGAAGCTTATCTCACCGGGAGGATAAATCAAGAACTTGGGTCATTTATAACCACCATAAATAGCAACAATCCTTAGGGAAAGCTTTAGGTGAAATATAACTCAAGATAACTCCAATGAAGAGATTGATGGATTGAAGAGATGTCTTGAGCGAATAGAAAATGATGCATTTAGATATGTCACTCTTGAGAACTAGTGAATCATGAAGCATGAAGGGAAATTGTCAAGAATGACATAACACCACCTAAAAAGATAAGATAGAAAGAATTGCACTTCGGAAGGCAAGCTGAAGAATGCTTGAACTCCTCAAACAAAACATGTGTTGGGCACCATGTTAATTTTAGAGTATATCTTGGCGGATCTTAGCTCCGAGAGAAATCTTGAAGAACAATTGAAGAATGAAAAGTATCCTTGCAAACCATCATGTTGTGCTTTCGTGAAGAACTCCGATAATAAAAGAATGATCAAAAGGAAGTGAAGGATGAAAAGAATAAAATTGAAGCCTTGCAATGATTGGATGGAGCTTTGCGATGAGATAAAGTGGAAACTTGGAACTCCGGAAGAAAAGAATTGAATCACCTCAAGGAAACAAAAATAAGATTAACTGTATGTTTATCCTTCAGCAATTAAATTGATGACGAGCAACGGATTTGACCTACTACTTATTCTCCTAGAAAGGATTAAGAGAGATATAGTGCAAACTTGAGAAAAGACTTCAACAAACCACCGGTAGGATTTGGAAACAACGAATGAATCGGTATGATACCAAGATAAGAGGAATCTTGAATGAACCACTGTAAGAATTGAAAATGAAAGAAGAAAAGATAAAGAAACAGCAGGAAGAATTAGAAAATGAATGAAGGTACTTGAGGGAATTTGATACATGAGAACGAATAGATCACGAACTGATTAGAGAACATTTGAATGATGCACCGGTAAGATTTGGAGAACGAGAGCTGAAAGCTGGAATCAATAAATATGAGATGATGGGATCCGAAGAATCAAACTAAAAAGACTCCTGAATTGCTCCGGATCGGTGAAGAGAATTCTCACAATCGGAAATAATTATGAGAGGATGGCAGAGCATGGAGCAAGATTTAAGAGAAACTCTTCTTCGGTCTTCACAAACCCAAGAATGACGATGAGAAACACCACCATGAATTTTGAGGCACTCCAAAATGAAAAATAGAAAGGTTGAACCAACGATGAAAAGAATTTGAAAGATCTTTGAGAAAGGCATCTAACTAATGATAACTCATTGTTACGTCAAACTTGGAAAAGAATTTTAGAGTAACTCCGGAAAAAATTAGAAGAGTCTGGTAAGATCTTGGGAAAAGACCTGTGGGTTAGGGACCACTCGAAGATACACCGTTGAACGATTGCTTGAAAAGAGAGATTGCACCGGTTGAATTAAATGGCTTGAATGAGATAACAACCTCGAAATAGGTTGAACGGATCTTGAATGAAAAGACGAGCCTTCTGAGATATCTTCAGCACTCCGAAACAAATGAACAGTGAGAGATGAATGATTAAAAGGTGCACCGGTATGAGAAAGCATTGTGAAAAAAAGGGAAAGGGATAAGATTAACACCGAAATCTTGGATTGAATCCACCGGTGAAGAAAAAGAACGAAGAATGATAAAATCGTAGAGCATCTTCATGAGAACCACCGGGTAAAAACATTGAGGAAAAGAATGAAAAAACTTCACCTCTGTAAGATGGATACTTGATTCAGAAATCTGAGTCCTTGAAGAAAAATAAAGGGTGGGAGGGCGGGAAAACAAAAGACAGCTTGCGAAGGATGAAACGAACACCGTTGAGAAAGCTGAGATTGGATCTTGCAAATGGGAAAATGATAGGATCAATTTGAAGAGGAACACACCAGTTGGAAATAGAAATGAGATGACAATCTCGATAAATAAGAAGGGTTAGTATTCACATAGGAATATGAGAACACCGCTTAGGAAAGGTATGGAATCAACACTTGACATTGAAGCAACTCGAATACCACAACTAAAAACAAAAACAAACGATTGGCTTGCAAAATAAGCCGGAAACAAACATATGATAGATCCCATATCGTATCATGTGTCTGTTGGAAAGATATCCTACGAGCTACTTGAATTCCCACTTATAAACTCCCGAAACTTTTTGGTTATGCAATCAGGTGTTGGGGATACAGGGGAAGCATAATATCTCACCCAAACTAACAATACCTACATCCAGCTGTATCCATCCTTCAACACATAACCAAGAAACCTTCGGAAATCGTGTACCTTAACCTTCAAAAAGCATCCGTTATATGAGTTATGGCAATAGTCCCGAACTCCCGCTCCAGTACTGGGTGGCGTCGAGGTTATCTCACCAATAACTGCATAAAAGAGATTTTCGATGTTGGCGAACTCAGGTATTCCAGAACTGCAACGATAAAATTGTGACGACAAAACCTCGGAGCTCAACTCCCCGGGACACTGCCACAACCCCTAAATGTCAGGAGGCACCAAGAACAATGTTCTCGTCACAAAACCATCGGAACGATTCCAAGATACCCGCGTGATCCTAATTTTTTTTGCGTGAAATTTGAGGAGAAAAGAGTCAAAACTCTACGTCAAGAGGCCTCACAAGAGGGACGAAGGGATTAAGGAGTAAAAAGAATCCTACTCTCTGATATATATAATCGTAAGACTCAAAACATTTTGTTCTAGACTCAACAACGTCAGCGATTCCATCAAGCAGGGGGCTCCTAAGTCGGGGAAGGCTCTGATACCAACTTGTAACACCCATAATGCGGCTATATATCCCACGTGTCAGGGCACGACTTAGAGGCATAGCCGCATGGTAGGCATGTCGCAAGAGGGGTAATCTTTACACATCCCATGTACTGAATAAGAAAGGGATAAAGAGTTGGCTTACAACCGCCACTTCACACAATACATGAATATATCATCCAGAATACAATCAAGGTCCGACTACGGAACCAAATAAAGAAGGACAACCCCAAATGCTAGATCCCGATCATCCCAACTGGGCTCCAAACTGATTAAAAGGAAACTAAACAACACAACGAACAAGATCTTCATCGAGCTCCCACTTGAGCTCAGTTGCGTTATCTACACCGGTATCATCGGCACCTGCAACTGTTTGGAAGTATCTATGAGTCACGAGGACTCAGCAATCTCACACCCACGAGATCAAGACTATATAAGCTTATGGGTAGGAAATGGTAGTGAGGTGGAGCTGCAGCAAGCACTAAGCATATATGGTGGCTAACATACGCAAATAAGAGCGAGAAGAGAAGCAATGCAACAGTCGTGAACTAGAAGTGATCAAGAAGTGATCCTGAAACTACTTACGTTCAAACATAACTCCAAAGCCGTGTTCACTTTCCGGACTCCGCCGGAAAGAGACCATCACGGCTACACACACGGTTGATGCTTTTTAATTAAGTTAAGTGTCAAGTTCTCTACAACTGGATATTAACAAATTCCCATCTGCCCATAACCGCGGGCATGGCTTTTGAAAGTTCAAAACCCTGCAGGGGTGTCCCAACTTAGCCCATCACAAGCTCTCACGGTCAACGAAGGATATTCCTTCTCCCAGGACGACTCGATCAGACTCGGAATCCCGGTTACAAGACATTTCGACAATGGTAAAGCAGGACCAGCAAAGCCGCCCGATGCGCCGACATCTCGATAGGAGCTGCAAATATCTCATTCTCAGGGCAACACCGGATAGGTCAAGCTACGAGTAAAACCATCCCTCGAGTTTCCCCAAGGTGGCCCCACAGGCTGCCCAGTTTAGACCAACACTTAGACAAGCACTGGCCCGGGGGGGGGGTTAAAATAAAGAAGACCCTTGGGAGCACGACTCCCAAGGGAAAAGTAGGTGGTGGTGAGGCAAATGGTAAAACCAAGGTTGGGCCTTGCTGGAGGAGTTTTATTCAAAGCGAACTGTCAAGGGGTTACCATAACACCCAACCGCGTAAGGAACGCAAAATCAAGGAACATAACACCAGCATGACGGAAACTAGGACGGCAAGAGTGGAACAAAACACCAGGTATAAGGTCGAGCCTTCCACCCTTTACCAAATATATAGATGCATTAATTAAATAAAAGGTATTGTGATATCCCAACATATCCATGTTCCAACATGGAACAAACTTCATCTGCACCTGCAACTAGCAACGCTATAAGAGGGGCTGAGAAAAAATGGCAACATAGCCAAACAACGGTTTGGTAGGAAATGTGGGTTAGAGGCTTGACATGGAAATATGGGAGGCATGATATAGAAAGTGGTAGATATCGCAGCATAGCAATAGAGCGAACAACTAGCAAGCAAAGATAGAAGTGATTTCGAGGGTATGGTCATCTTGCCTGAGATCCCGCAAGGAAGAAGAATGAGTCCATGAAGAAGACAAACGGACGTAGTCGAACGGATCCTCACACACGCGACGTTACCGGAACTAACAAGAAGAAGCAACACCGGAAAGGAGCAAACAACATGGTGAACAACCCTCACATAAACATGGCATGATGCACAACCAAGTATGATGCATGTCCGGTATGAATATGCATGCCATGGCAAAGTGCAACAAACAACACTACAAATTAAGTGGAGCTCAATATGCAACGAGTTGCATATTGACGAAACACCACGTGACTTATTCAGTTCTCTCCTGTTTATGTACCCAACAAGGTTAAATGTTATTAAACATGGCAAGAGGAGAAGCATAAATAAATTATCTATTTAGGCAAGTTTAAATGAGGCCGGAATGCCAAACAACAATTCCGGTAAAACCCCATATGCATTTAGCAATTTAAGGAAAACAACAATTTTAAACATTTTAAATGTTATTATCATGATGCGGATGACATGTGCAAGTTTTATGCAAGTTTATGAAAATGTTGATAAGAGCATGTTATGAAGCATTTGTCATCGTGGCGGAAACGAAAGGGGTGCCATGGCAACGATAACGGGAATGGTGCCACGGCGGCGAAACGGAAATGATGCTACGGCAACATTCCGATGATCCGGTAGCTCACGGGGATACCGGTGCAGAAAGAAATGGGTGTGACGGGAGCGCGTCATGTAAGATGGTGGGGTGATCCCGGTAACCGGGTTCCCACGGGTTAGCGGCAAACGAGGAGGACCGAGCAAGTGACAACTTGGACATGGTGCAAACATAGTGTGCAACTCATACATCACACAACATGCATTCGTTCCGCGGGTCATCGTCTCGGCGGTTATACCTTCGAAGCGTGTCATCAGGATGGTTCGGGTTCGTTGAGGGAAGTAGAGGAAGTAGTGGTACTATCGTCCCTCGACGGTAGTTGTACACAGTTCGTGGATGTTCGAGTCGCCGGTAGAGGTACTTGGCATAGCGTTACAAGGTCGGTCTCGCCGGTCTCAGTCTCGGCAGCGTAGTTGTACAAGCGCGACATCGGACTTGTCGAACCCGAACTCTTAGGGGGGGGGCGTCGTGGTACTTGGCGAATCCCATAGTAGTGCATGTTCCAACATCAAACTTGGAGGGGCACCGACGGCACTGTACTTGGCGAATCCTGGACGGTCTTGGCGGTGTAGTCGAACTTGAAGAATCCGAAGGGGTACTTAGCGAATCCGCATAGTTGTACACATGTTGAAGTAGTGGTACTCCGATGTCGACGGCTGTTGAACTTGGAGGGCCATCGGTAGTTTGCTGACTTGGGTCTCCATGTCCATGTCTTGACGGGTCCGGGTGGCCATGGTCTCCATGATGGCGCCATGGTGGTCTAGCAGCAGTAGCAACAAGGGCGTCGAGGCCCATGGGCGCAGAGGAGATGGCGAGGAGGTGGGTGCAGAGGTGAGCAACCATGGCGGGGGCGAGCGAGTGCCTCGTCCTCTGCATGCACGTAGCTTGGCGCGTTCGGAGGCCAGGGCCGCGGGGCGGAGCAGCGGGCTTCGTCCTCCTTGCTCCCTTGCTTGATGCAGAAGACTTGGGGCGCTGGAGAAGGGCGCCGGCGGCGGAGAAGCTCCAGGGCGGCGGCTTGGACAAAGGCGACGGGGACAGTGCGAGACAGTGAGACGCGGGAGAGGTGGCCCTCGAGCTCGAGCGGCGAGACGGCGAAGGCGGCCGAGCGGGAGCCGGGCGTCGCTTGGCGGCAGGGCCCGCGCTGGTCGCGGCTGCCGGAGGGAGATGGGGTGCGGGCATGGATGGAAGGAGCGACGCTATGGGATCGGGATCGAGCATGGGGTCTCCTGCGTGTGTGCGAGAGAAAAGGTGAGGGAGAGACCGAGGGGGATCGAGGAGATGGGTGTTCGAATGGGGCTCTCTGGTTGCGGCGCTAGGAGGAGAGCAATGTGCGGGCTAGGGTTTAGGTTTAGATGGGCTGGGGGTGTAACACCCCGTATGTAACTTGCCATATTTGTATTTCAACTCTTGCCATTTCCGGCACTAAGTTATGATATTTCCTCGTTGTCGGGTTTTTGTCTTCATGTGCTTTTGTCTTTGTCATGCATCTCATATCATGTCATCATGTGCATGGCATTTGCATATGTACTCGTCTCATGCATCCGAGCATTTTCCCCGTTGTCCATTTGGCATTCCAGCGCTCCTATGTCCTCCAGTGTCCCCTTTTACCTCTTTTCGTGTGCGGGTGTTAAACCTTTTTCGGATTGGACCAAGACTTGCCAAGAGGCCTTGGTTTACTACCCGGTAGACCGCCTGTCAAGTTTCGTGCCATTTGAACTTCGTTTGATACTCCAACGGTTAACCGAGGAACCGAAAAAGCCTCATGTGTGTTGCAGCCCAACGCCCCTCCAAAGTGGCCCAAAACCCACCTAAACCCCCTCCATCATCTAGGTCGTTCGATCACGATCGTGTGGCCGCAAACCGTGCTCAATTTGGAGCCTCCTAGCTCCCTCTACCTATAAACATAGCCTCTCCCCCGAAATCCCAGATCTCCCCCTCCCAAACCCTAAAAAATCCGCTCCCCTTACCGCCGGACGTGTCCGATCAGGCCGGACACGTCCGCCCCGCTCCCCCTGACGAACCAGAGCACACCACGTGTCCCACCGGCGCCCGCCGCCTGTTGGGGAACGTAGCAATAATTCAAAATTTTCCTACGTGTCACCAAGATCAATCTATGGAGTCATCTAGCAACGAGGGAGGAGTGGATCTACATACCCTTGTAGATCGCGCGCGGAAGCGTTCAAGAGAACGGGGTTGATGGAGTCGTACTCGTCGTGATCCAAATCACCGATGATCCTAGCGCCGAACGGACGGCACCTCCGCGTTCAACACACGTACGGAGCAGCGACGTCTCCTCCTTCTTGATCCAGCAAGGGGGAAGGAAAGGTTGATGGAGATCCAGCAGCACGACGGCGTGGTGGTGGAAGTAGCGGGATTCCAACAGGGTTTCGCCAAGCGCTGCGGGAGGAGGGAGATGTGTCATGGGAGGGAGAGGGAGGCGCCAAGGCTTAGGTATGGTTGCCCTCCCTTCCCCCCACTATATATAGGGCCAAGGGAGAGGGGGGGGCACAGCCTTGGCCCTTCCTCCAAGGAAGGGTGCGGCCAAGGGAGGAGTCCATCCCCCCCAAGGCACCTAGGAGGTGCCTTCCCCTTTTAGGACTCTTCCTTTCTTGCTCTCTTGGCGCATGGGCCTCTTGGGGCTGGTGCCCTTGGCCCATGTAGGCCAAGGCGCACACCCCTACAGCCCATGTGCCCCCCCGAGGTAGGTGGCCCCACCCGGTGGACCCCCGGGACCCTTCCGGTGGTCCCGATACAATACCGGTGACCCCGAAACTTGTCCCGATGGCCGAAATAGCACTTCCTATATATAATTCTTTACCTCCGGACCATTCCAGAACTCCTCGTGACGTCCAGGATCTCATCCGGGACTCCGAACAACTTTCGGGTTACTGCATACTAATATCTCTATAACCCTAGCGTCACCGAACCTTAAGTGTGTAGACCCTACGGGTTCGGGAGACATGCAGACATGACTGAGATGACTCTCCGGTCAATAACCAATAGCGGGATCTGGATACCCATGTTGGCTCCCACATGTTCCACGATGATCTCATTGGATGAACCACGATGTCAAGGACTTAATCAATCATGTATACAATTCCCTTTGTCTATCGGTACGATACTTGCCCGAGATTCGATCGTCGGTATTCCGATACCTTGTTCAATCTCGTTACCGGCAAGTCTCTTTACTCGTTCCGTAACACATCATCCCGTGATCAACTCCTTGGTAACATTGTGCACATTATGATGATGTCCTACCGAGTGGGCCCAGAGATACCTCTCCGTTTACACGGAGTGACAAATCCCAGTCTCGATTCGTGCCAACCCAACAGACACTTTTGGAGATACCTGTAGTGTACCTTTATAGCCACCCAGTTATGTTGTGACGTTTGGCACACCCAAAGCACTCCTACAGTATCCGGGAGTTGCACAATCTCATGGTCTAAGGAAATGATACTTGACATTAGAAAAGCTTTAGCATACGAACTACATGATCTTGTGCTAGGCTTAGGATTGGGTCTTGTCCATCACATCATTCTCCTAATGATGTGATCCCGTTATCAACGACATCCAATGTCCATGGTCAGGAAACCGTAACCATCTATTGATCAATGAGCTAGTCAACTAGAGGCTTACTAGGGACGTAGTGTTGTCTATGTATCCGCACATGTATCTGAGTTTCCTATCAATACAATTCTAGCATGGATAATAAACGATTATCATGAACAAGGAAATATAATAATAACTAATTTATTATTTCCTCTAGGGCATATTTCCAACAGTCTCCCACTTGCACTAGAGTCAATAATCCTGTTCACATCGATATGTGATTAACAGTCAAGGTCACATCCCCATGTGACTAACACCCAAAGAGTCTACTAGAGTCAATAATCTAGTTCACATTACCATGTGATTAATACTCGATGAGTTCTAGGTTTGATCATGTTATTCTTGTGAGAGATGTTATAGTCAACGGGTCTGAATCTTTCAGATCCGTATGTACTTCGCAAATCTCTATGTCATCTTGTAGATGCAGCTACTACGCTATATTTGGAGCCATTTCAAATAACTGTTCTACTTGGAGCTATTCTAAATTGTTGCTCCATTCTACATATCCGGTATCTCTACTCAGAGCTATCCGGATAGGTGTTAAGCTTGCATCGACGTAACTCTTTACGTCGAACTCTTTATCACCTCCATAACCGAGAAACATATCCTTATTCCTCTAAGGATAATTTAGACCGCTATCTGGTGATCTACTCCTAGATTACCTTTGTACCCTCTTGCCAGATATGTGGCAACGCACACATCAGGTGCGGTACACAGCATAGCATACTTTAGAGCCTACGTCTAAAGCATAGGGGACGACCTTCGTCCTTTCTCTCTATTCTGCCGCGGTCAGGTTTCGAGTCTTACTCAATGTACAAACCTTATAACACAGCCAAGAACTCCTTCTTTGCCGATCCATTTTGAACTCCTTCAAAATCTTGTCACGGTATGTATTCATTTGAATGTACTATTAAGCGTTTTGATCTATCCTTATAGATCTTAATGCTCAATACTCAAGTAGCCTAATCCAGGTTTTCCATTGAAAAACACTTTCCAAATAACCCTATATGCTTTCCAAAAATTCTACATCATTTTTGATCCATAATATGTCAACAACATATACTCATCAGAAATTCTATAGTGCTCCCACTCACTTCTTTGGAAATACAAGTTTCTCATAAACTTTCTATAAACCCAAAATCTTTGATCATCATCAAAGCATACATTCCAACTCCGAGATGCTTACTCCAGTCCCTAGAAGGATTGCTGGAGCTTTGCATACTTATTAGCATCTTTCAGGATTGACAAAACCTTCCGGTTTGTATCACATACAACCTTTCCTCAAAAAAACGTCGAGGAAACAATGTTTTGACATCCTATCTGCAAGATTTCATAAATAATGCAGTAATCGCTAATATAATTCCAACAGACTCTTAGCATCGCTACGAGTGAGAAAGTCTCATCGTAGTCAACTCCTTGAACATGTCGGAAAAAATCTTAACGACAAGTCGAGCTTTCTTAATGGTGATACTTACCATCATTATCCGTCTTCCTTTTAAAATCCATCTGTACTCAACAGCCTTACGACCATCGAGCCGTTCTGCCAAAGTCTACACTTTGTTTTCATACATGGATCCTCTCTCGGATTTTTATGGCCTCGAGCCATTTATCGGAATCCGGGCCCACCATCGCTTCTCCATGGCTCGTAGGTTCATTGTTGTCTAGCAACATGACTTCCAAGACAGGATCACGTACCACTCTGAAGTAGTACGCATCCTTGTCATCCCACGAGGTTTGGTAGTGACTTGATCTGAAGTTTCATGATCACTATCATAAGCTTCCACTTCAATTGGTGTAGGTGCCACAGGAACAACTTCCTGTGCCCTGCCACACACTAGTTGAAGAGACGGTTCAATAACCTCATCAAGTCTCCACCATCCTCCCACTCAATTCTTTCGAGAGAAACTTTTCCTCGAGAAAGGACCTGATTCCAGAAACAATCCCTTATTGCTTTCGGATCTGAGACAGGAGGTATACCCAAATGTTTTGGGTGTCCTATGAAGATGCATTTATCCTCTTTGGGTTCGAGCTTATCAGCCTGAAACTTTTTCACATAAGTGTCGCAGCCCCAAACTTTTAAGAAATGACAGCTTAGGTTTCCCTAAACCATAGTTCATACGGTGTCATCTCATCGGAATTACGTGGTGCCCCTTTTAAAGTGAATGTGGCTGTCTTTAATGCCTAACCAATAAACTATCGTGACAATTCGATAAGAGACATCATGGTATGCATCATATCCAATAGGGTGCAGTTATGATGTTCGGACACACCATCACACTATGGTGTTCCAGGCTGTATTAGTTTTGAAACAATTTCCACAATGTCTTAATTCTATGCCAAACTCGTAATTCAGATATTCATGTCTATGATCATATCATAGATATCTTATCCTCTTGTCACGACGATCTTTCAACTTCACCCTGAAATTACTTGAACCTTTCAATAATTCAGACTCGTGATTCATCAAGTAAATATACTCAACATCTACTCAAATCATCTGTGAAGTAAGAACATAACGATATCCACTACATGCCTCAGCACTCATTGGACTGCACACATCAAAAATGTATTACTTCCAACAAGTTGCTTTCTAGTTCCATTTTACTGAAAACGAGGCTTTCAGTCATCTTGCCCATGTGGTATGATTTGCATGTCTCAAGTGATTCAAAATCTAGTGAGTCCAAACGGTCCATTTGCATGGAGTTTCTTCATGCATATACACCAATAGACATGGTTCGCATGCCTCAAACTTTTCAAAAACGAGTGAGCCCAAAGATCCATCAACATGGAGCTTCTTCATGCATTTTATACCGATATGACTTACGTGGCAGTGCCACAAGTAGGTGGTACTATCATTACTATCTTTTGGCATGAACATGTGTATCACTACGATCGAGATTCATTCATTTTAGGTGTAAGACCATTGAAGGTATTATTCAAATAAACAGAGTAGTCCATTACTCTCTCCTTAAATGAATAACCGTATTGCGATAGACATAATCCAATCATGTCTATGCTCAACGCAAACACCAATCTTGATGGTAGAGGGAGCGTACGATATTTGATCAACCATGGAAATACTTCCAACACATATCGTCATCTCACCTTTCGGCTAGTCTCCGTTTATTCCGTAGCTTTTATTTCGAGTTACTAACACTTAGCAACCGAACCGGTATCCAATACCATGGTGCTACTAGGAGTACTAGTAAAGTACACAATGTATATCCAATATACTTCTATCGACCTTGCCAGCCTTCTCATCTACCAAGTATCTAGGGTAATTCTGCTCCAGTGGCTGTTCCCCTTATTACAGAAGCACTTAGTCTCGGGTTTGGGTTCAACCTTGGGTTTCTTCACTAGAGCAGCAGCTGATTTGCTGTTTCATGAAGCATCCCTTTTTGCCCTTGCCCTTCTTGAAACTAGTGGTTTCATCAACCATCAACAATTGATGCTCCTTCTTGATTTCTACTTTTGTGGTGTCAAAGATCGCGAATATCTCAAGGATCATCATATATGTCCCTGATATATTATAGTTCATCACGAAGCTCTAGCAGCTTGGTGGTAATGACTTCGGAGAAACATCACTATCTCATTTGGAAGATCAACTCCCACTTGATTCAAATGATTGTTGTACTCAGACAATCTGAGCACAAGCTCAACAATTGAGCTTTTTTCCCTTAGTTTGCAGGCTAAGAAAAATCGTCGGAGGTCTTATACCTCTTGACGTGGGCACGAGCCTGAAATCCCAATTTCATCCCTCGAAACATCTCATATGTTTCGCGACGTTTCAAAACGTCTTCGGTGCCTCAACTCTAAGCCGTTTAACTGAACTATCACGTAGTTATCAAAATGTGTATGTCAGATGTTCACAACATCCATAGACAACGTTCGAGGTTCAGCACACTGAGCGGTGCATTAAGGACATAAGCCTTCTATGAAGCAATGAGGACAAACCTCAGTTTACGGACCTAGTCCGCATAATTACTACTATCAACTTTCAACTAAATTTTCTCTAGGAACATATCTAAACAGTAGAACTGAAGCGCGAGCTACGACATAATTTGCGAAGACCTTTTGACTATGTTCAGGATAATTAAGTTCATCTTGTGAACTCCCACTCAGATAGACATCCCTCTAGTCATCTAAGTGATTACATGATCCGAGTCAACTAGGCCGTGTCCGATCATCACGTGAGACGGACTAGTCATCATCGGTGAACATCTTCATGTTGATCGTATCTACCATACGACTCATGCTCGACCTTTCGGTCTCTTGTGTTCCGAGGCCATGTCTGTACATGCTAGGCTCGTCAAGTCAACCTAAGTGTTTCGCGTGTGTAAATCTGTCTTACACCCGTTGTATGTGAACGTTAGAATCTAAACACCCGATCATCACGTGGTGCTTCGAAACGACGAACTTTCACAACGGTGCACAGTTAGGGGGAACACTTTCTTGAAATTTTAATGAGGGATCATCTTATTTACTACCGTCGTTCTAAGCAAACAAGATGTATAAACATGATAAACATCACATGCAATCAAATAGTGACATGATATGGCCAATATCATATTGCTTCTTTTGATCTCCATCTTCGGGGCTCCATGATCATCATCGTCACCGGCATGACACGATGATCTCCATCATCATGATCTCTATCATCGTGTCTTCATGAAGTTGTCTCGTCAACTATTACTTCTACTACTACAGCTAACAGTTAGCAATAAAGTAAAGTAATTACATGACGTTTATGTTGACATGCAGGTCATAAATAAATTAAGACAACTCCTATGGCTCCTGCCGGTTGTCATACTCATCGACATGCAAGTCGTGATTCCTATTACAAGAACATGATCAATCTCATACATCACATATATCATTCATCACATCCTTTTGGCCATATCACATCACATAGCATACCCTGCAAAAACAAGTTAGACGTCCTCTAATTGTTGTTTGCATGTTTTACGTGGCTGCTATGGGTTTCTAGCAAGAACGTTTCTTACCTACGCAAAAACCACAACGTGATATGCCAATTGCTACTTACCCTTCATAAGGACCCTTTTCATCGAATCCGATCCGACTAAAGTGGGAGAGACAGACACCCGCTAGCCACCTTATGCAACTAGTCCATGTCAGTCGGTGGAACCAGTCTCACGTAAGAGTACGTGTAAGGTTGGTCCGGGCCGCTTCATCCCACAATTCCACGGAATCAAGATTGGACTAGTAACGGTAAGCATATTGAACAAAATCAACGCCCACAACTACTTTGTGTTCTACTCGTGCATTGAAACTACGCATAGACCTAGCTCATGATGCCACTGTTGGGGAACGTAGCAATAATTCAAAATTTTCCTACGTGTCACCAAGATCAATCTATGGAGTCATCTAGCAACGAGGGAGGAGTGGATCTACATACCCTTGTAGATCGCGCGCGGAAGCGTTCAAGAGAACGGGGTTGATGGAGTCGTACTCGTCGTGATCCAAATCACCGATGATCCTAGCGCCGAACGGACGGCACCTCCGTGTTCAACACACGTACGGAGCAGCGATGTCTCCTCCTTCTTGATCCAGCAAGGGGGAAGGAAAGGTTGATGGAGATCCAGCAGCACGACGGCGTGGTGGTGGAAGTAGCGGGATTCCAACAGGGCTTCGCCAAGCGCCGCGGGAGGAGGGAGATGTGTCATGGGAGGGAGAGTGAGGTGCCAGGGATTAGGTATGGTTGCCCTCCCTTCCCCCCACTATATATAGGGCCAAGGGAGAGGGGGGGCGCAGCCTTGGCCCTTCCTCCAAGGAAGGGTGCGGCCAAGGGAGGAGTCCATCCCCCCCAAGGCACCAAGGAGGTGCCTTCCCCTTTTAGGACTCTTACTTTCTTGCTCTCTTGGCGCATGGGCCTCTTGGGGCTGGTGCCCTTGGCCCATGTAGGCCAAGGCGCACACCCCTACAGCCCATGTGGCCCCCCGAGGCAGGTGGCCCCACCCGGTGGACCCCCGGACCCTTCCGGTGGTCCCGGTACAATACCGGTGACCCCGAAACTTGTCCCGATGGACAAAATAGCACTTCCTATATATAATTCTTTACCTCCGGACCATTTCGGAACTCCTCGTGACGTCCGGGATCTCATCCGGGACTCCGAACAACTTTCGGGTTACCGCATACTAATATCTCTATAACCCTAGCGTCACCGAACCTTAAGTGTGTAGACCCTACGGGTTCGGGAGACATGCAGACATGACCGAGATGACTCTCCGGTCAATAACCAACAGCGGGATCTGGATACCCATGTTGGCTCCCACATGTTCCACGATGATCTCATCGGATGAACCACGATGTCAAGGACTTAATCAATCCCGTATACAATTCCCTTTGTCTATCGGTACGATACTTGCCCGAGATTCGATCGTCGGTATCCCGATACCTTGTTCAATCTCGTTACCGGCAAGTCTCTTTACTCGTTCCGTAACACATCATCCCATGATCAACTCCTTGGTCACATTGTGCACATTATGATGATGTCCTACCGAGTGGGCCCAGAGATACTTCTCCGTTTACACGGAGTGACAAATCCCAGTCTCGATTCGTGCCAACCCAACAGACACTTTCGGAGATACCTGTAGTGTACCTTTATAGCCACCCAGTTACGTTGTGACGTTTGGCACACCCAAAGCACTCCTACGGTATCCGGGAGTTGCACAATCTCATGGTCTAAGGAAATGATACTTGACATTAGAAAAGCTTTAGCATACGAACTACATGATCTTGTGCTAGGCTTAGGATTGGGTCTTGTCCATCACATCATTCTCCTAATGATGTGATCCCGTTATCAACGACATCCAATGTCCATGGTCAGGAAACCGTAACCATCTATTGATCAACGAGCTAGTCAACTAGAGGCTTACTAGGGACATAGTGTTGTCTATGTATCCACACATGTATCTGAGTTTCCTATCAATACAATTCTAGCATGGATAATAAACGATTATCATGAACAAGGAAATATAATAATAACTAATTTATTATTGCCTCTAGGGCATATTTCCAACACTGCCGCCACGGCCCTCCCCGCCGCCCGACCGGGCCCGCGCCCCGACGCCGTCTTCCTCCTCGCCGCGCCTTCTTCCCGCCGTCCGGCGACGCCGCGGACACCTCGCCGACCACTGCCGCCTCGCCCGGTCGCTGCCTACCCGACCCCACCGCCTCGCTCCGACGCCGGCAGCCGCGCCCAGCGCCGCGTCCCTCGTCGTCCCGCGCCACCTCGCCGCACCACCGCCTCCTCACCGCCCCGGCAAGCTCCAACCGGACTCCGGAGATCTCGAGGAACTCCGGTGAGCACCTCGAAGGACGCGCCCGATCTAGATCTGTTTTCGGAGGTTGACTTTTGCCCTAAATTCTAGTAGTTTTAGCATTTTTCATCGCATCATAACTCTGCATCTGTGGCTCCCTTTTGGGCATGTAGCATATCGAGTTGTTCGTCTCAACGAGTACTTCATTTCTTCTCATTGCATCATGTTCATTTGAACTCATCTTGATGCCCGAAATGTTGTTGCAAGAGTGCTAGTTTATATTAGTTTCAGATTCTTATCAGTAATTGGACATTTGTCATTTTTTTCATGATTGATGTGTGCCTCCTATGATCTTGAGCCCTGCATGTGTTTTGAAGTATGCGATGCCATCTTTACAGGGGTGTATGCCATGTATTTTTTTGATCTCTGTGGTGACTAGCACAAGCATGCAAAGTAGCTCTCTCAATGTTGCTGATTTCAGGGACGTAGAAATCTTCTAAGTCTTTGTGGTGTTAATATTTTTATGCCATGTATTCATGTTACTACAGAGTGATCCATGGCTCTTTTGTGGTGTTAATATTTTTATGCCATGTATTTTTTTGCAGTAAGGATGTTTTGTAGATATGGTTGTGCTCTATCAATCCATTTCTTTGTTTGCATTTATGGAGCACCCTAGCTTGACTCAATCGAGCTCTACTTTTGCTATAAAATGTTCCTGGCAGAATGTTTACATGTTAAGCATTTTTGCCGAGGTTGTTGTAGTTGATCCATGCATGCTATGATGTTGCTCTTGCCATGTTTAGCTTCTATGCCATGTCTACTTGCTGGGTGTATGCTTAATTTGTCATGCAATGCCTTGTGGGGAGTGCATCGAGCTCGTAAACATGCCTACTTGGTATCTGTTTTGCCATTTTCCAGTTTTCTACTAAGTCTGAATCTGTTAACGATAATTGCTATGTTCACATGGTTGCCATTGTATTTTCTGATCCCTTTTGGCTTATGGCCAGTAAGGGACTTTTGTTGTATGCTTTGAGTAGCTTCATGCCATGCCTTGCTTTGCCTTGATATGTTCCTGTAGCATGTTGTTATCTTGCTCTAAACATTGCTTCCTGATGTTAAATTCCTGACATGTTATTTTCACAAAGTCTGTAAGCTGATATCTTTTGCACTTTTTCCATGCTTGTTTGAACCTGCTATTGACTGAATTAGCCGTAGCTCAGTGTTCATATTTTGTCAAGCATCTTGAGTGGATACCTGCCATGTATTTTTTTGCTATGTTAGAGTGCAGTAGCATGTTTTTATTGATGCATTTAGATGGCCTCGTGCTGTTAATCGCAGATCGGTGCCATAATTGTTTTGCTTGCCTTTTCCAAACCGTACATCGGATTCCGGTGATCTTTATATCGATTTCGACCGAAATCAACTCCTCTTTCCAGTGGCACTCTTGGTTTTCCAAGTTGAGGCCAGGTTCAATCATTACTTTCCAAAGCATGCATATGCATTGCATATCGCATCCTGCATGTCATGCCATGTTTTGCATCATGTTGTTTGTGCATTGCACGTGGTTGATTGTGTCTCCCTTTGCTTGTGTTCTTGCTTTGGGTAGAGCCGGGAGACGAGTACGTGATCGAGGAAGCCATTGAGTACGTTTACAAGGATCAAGCTAACGTCAACTCGGAGAACTTTGCAGGCAAGATGATCATACCGTCGAAATCACTTCTATCTTTGCTTGCTAGATGCTCGCTCTATTGCTATGCCTATGCTACAATACCTACCACTTGCTTATCATGCCTCCCATATTGCAATGTCAAACCTCTAACCCACCTTGTCCTAGCAAACTGTTGTTTGGCTATGTTACCGCTTTGCTCAGCCCCTCTTATAGCGTTGCTAGGTGCAAGTGAAGATTGGAGTTTGTTCTTTGTTGGAACATGTTTATTGTTGGGATATCATTATTATATCTTGTCTACTTTAATGCACCTATACACTTGGTAAAGGGTGGAAGGCTCGGCCTTATGCCTAGTGTTTTGTTCCATACTTGCCGCCCTAGTTTCCGTCATACCGGTGTTATGTTCCTTGATTTTGCCTTCCTTACACGGTTGGATTATAATGGGAACCCCTTGACAGTTCGACTTGAATAAAACTCCTCCAGCAATGCCCAACCTTGGTTTTACCATTTTCCACCTAGCCTCTTTTCCCTTGGGTTTCCGGAGCCCGAGGGTCATCCTTATTTTAAACCCCCCTGGGCCAGTGCTCCTCTGATTGTTGGTCCGAAATGGGCATCCTGCGGGGCCACCTCGGGGCAACTCGAGGGCTGGTTTTACTCGTAGCTTGACCTATCCGGTGTGCCCTGAGAACGAGATACATGCGAGTCCTATCAGAATTTGTCGGCACATCGGGCGGCTTTGCTGGTTTAGTTTTACCATTGTCGAGATGTCTTGTAACCGGGATTCCGAGTCTGATCGGGTTGTCTTGGGAGAAGGAATATCCTTCGTTGACCATGAGAGCTTGTGATGGGCTAAGTTGGGACACCCCTGCAGGGATTTGAACTTTCGAAAGCCGTGCCCGCGTTATGGGCAGATGGGAATTTGTTAATGTCCGGTTGTAGAAAACCTTAATCTTAACTTAATTAAAATGTATCAACAGAGTGAGTGGCCGTGATGGTCTCTTTTTGGCAGAGTCCGGGAAGAGAACACAGTTTCAAGTTATCCGTGAACGTAGGTTGTTCTAGGATCACTTCTTGATCATAGTTTATCGATCGTTCCTTGCCTCTCTCTTCTCGCTCTCATTTGTGTATGTTAGCCACCATATATGCTAGTGCTTGCTGCAGCTCCACCTCATACCTTTTACCCTTCCTATAAGATTAAATAGTCATGATCGCGAGGGTGTGAGATTGCCGAGTCCCCGTGACTCATAGATTCCTTCCAAAACCAGATGCAGGGACCGATGATACCGCTCCAAGAGATTGGACTGAGCTCAAGTGGGAGTTCGATGAGGACTCAGGACGATACTACATTTCCTTTCCAGACGATCAGTACTGGTGCCCAGTTGGGGCGATCGGGGACTTTGTCGCATTTGGGGTTGTTCTTTATTTTGGTCCGTAGTCGGACCTTGATTGTACCTGGATGAATGTAATGTTATTGATGCTATTGTGTGACGTGGCGAGTGTAAGCCAACTATGTACCTTTTCCCTTATTCATTACATGGGCTGTGTGAAGAATACCCCACTTGCCACATTGCTTACAATGTGGTTATGCCTCTAAGTCGTGCTTCGACATGTGGGAGATATAGCCGCATCGTGGGCGTTACAAGTTGGTAATCAGAGCCTTCCCCGACTTAGGAGCCCCCCTGCTTGATCGAATCGCTGGCGTTGTTGAGTCTAGAAAAATGTTTTGAGTCATTTAGGATTATATATATCGGAGAGTAGGATTCTTTTTACTCCTCAGTCCCTTTGTCGCTCTGGTGAGGCATCCTGACGTATAGTTTTCACTCTTCTCTTCTCAAATTTCACTAAAAAAATTTAGGATCACGCGGGTATCTTGGAATAGTTCCGATGGTTTTGTGACGAGAACATTGTTCTTGGTGCCTCCTGACATTTAGGGGTTGTGGCAGTGTCCCGGGGAGTTGAGCTCCGAGGTGTTGTTGTCACAATTTTATCATTGCAGTTCTGGAATACCTGAGTTTCACCGACATTGAAAATCTCTTTTATGCAGTTGTTGGTGAGATAACCTCGACGCCACCCAGTACAGGGCGGGAGTTCCGGAGTATTGCCATAACTCGTATAACGGATGCTTTTCGAAGGTTGAGGTAAATGATTTCCAAAGGTTTCTTGGTTATGTGTTGAAGGATGGATACAGCTGGATGTAGGATTTGCTAGTTTTGGGTGAGATATTATGCTTCCCCTGTATCCCCAACACCTGATTGCATAACCGTGAAAGGTTCGGGAGTTTCATAGGTGAGAATTCATGTAGCTCTAGTATTTCTTTCGCAAATATTTGATTTGTGATTGGGTAATCCTCACCAAGTATTTGTTCTTGTCCATACCTTGTTGTTTTATTCTTCTACCTCTATTCAAGTGGCTTCTCAATTTATGGAAGTGTGACCATTTCAACTAGAATGCATTCATTCATTTTGTTCGGATGTTAAGACTATATGTTGCAATTTTCGATCCATTCAATTCAGCTTGAATATATGTCTGTCAAGATGCTAACGGATGTCACCCTCTTCATGATGGCTCCTCCAACGCGTCAGAATCCTGAACCGCCACCACCTCCTCCACCTTCGGAGGCATGGCAAGCTGTGATGGCCGCTACCAATGCCAACACGCAGCTGATCATGCAAATATTGCAAGAGCACAACCAAGGGAATCAAGGCCATGGCAACAATCAGAATCAGTTTGCTACACTCAACCAATTCCTCGCAAACCAGCCAAAGACCTTCAGTAACGGTGTCGAAGCAATAGACGCTGATGATTGGCTCGTGGATATCTACAAGCTTTTCGAGTGCACCAACGCCAGGCCTGAGGACTTTGTCAAGTTTGCCTCGTTCCAACTCAATGACCAAGCTGCTGAATGGTATTAGCAATACAAAGATTCCAGAGGAGGTCGTGTGATTACCTGGGATGAATTCCTTCAAGACTTCAAAGCTCACCACATTGCTCAGAGTGTTGTTGAGAGCAAGCGTGAGGAATTCCGCAACCTGAAGCAAGGCAGCTTGTCTATTTACCAGTATAACATCATGTTCCAAAAGCTCACTCGTTTCGCTAAGCAAGACATCCCTGACGAGAAGAGCATGATTTATCAGTTCAGAGGTGGCCTCAGAGAAGATCTCCAACTAGCTCTCGTGCTTTTTGAGCCGCAGAAGTACGATGAGTTCTACAACATGGCACTGAAACAAGAGACTGCTTAGCTCAAGTGCGATGCTTCCAAGAAACGAGTCAGGGATGCAACTCCTTCTTCCTCAACTCAAGTGGTAACTAAGCAGCAAAAGTATTGGTTGCCTCCTCCTCCTCCGTTCCATCAGCCTTATCAGCAGAAGAGCAAAGGTGGCAATGGATCTTCCCACCCACCCAACCCAGGCTTTCAGAACAAGACTTCATCCCATGCTCCAAGATCAAGTGCTCCGTATCACCGTCCGCTCTCGAAGGTCACGTGCAACAAGTGTCAGCAGAAGCGTCACTATGACAACAAATGCTTCAATCAGAGGCATCTTCCTCCTCCTCCTCCTGTGATATCTGCCAGTACCGCAGTGGTCAAGCATAATCCCAAGCACGCCAAGGTCAACTTGTTGAACGCAGCTCAGGCAGAGGACTCGTCAGATGTCATCATGGGTAACCTTCCTGTTAACGATGTTCCTACAAAAGTTCTTTTTGACACTGGTGCATCGCATTGTTTCATGTTAAAGCCATTTTTTTCCAAGAATGAATTCACTTCTTCTCATTTGGGCAAATCAATGGATATCGTTTCTCCAGGTAAACGGTTGAGTGCCAGTTTGGTGGTCCCAGATGTTACTATCACGTTGGGTGACTATAAGTTTCTTTCTTCTCCAATGGTCCTTGGTAACTCGGATATTGATCTTATTCTCGGAATGGACTGGCTTTCTAAGCACAAGGCTCAGCTTGATTGTGCTGCCAGGCAGATTCAATTGACACATTCATTTGAGGATGTAATCATCTTTGCCGCTCGTGATGATACCATTCGACTGTTTTCTCTCAATCAGAAGGGCGAGCTAGATGCCATCTCTCAGATTCCAGTCGTTTGCGAATATCAAGACGTCTTTCCAGAAGAGCTTCCAGGAATGCCTCCACACCGGCCAGTTGAATTCGTCATCGATCTTGAGCCTGGCATGGAACCTGTTTGCAAACGTCCTTACAAGCTTGGACCTGAAGAGTTGAAGGAGCGGAAGAAGCAACTCGATATTCAAGAGCGTATGGGTCTCATCCAACCAAGTTCTTCTCCATGGGGTTGTGGTGTTCTTTTCGTCAAAAAGACGGATGGAACGGATCGACTTTGTGTCGACTACCGCCCATTAAACAAGAAGACCATAAAGAACAAGTACCCACTTCCCAACATCAAAGAGCTTTTCGAACAACTCAAAGGTGCTCAAGTATTCTCCAAGCTTGACCTCGGTATGGGCTATCATCAGATTCGCATTCATGAAGAAGATATCCCCAAGACATCTTTCAGAACAAGCTATGGTTCATATGAATACACTGTCATGTCTTTCGGCCTCGTCAATGCACCTCCAACATTCTCTCGCATGATGAACTTCATCTTCGACGCCTACACAAATGACTTCGTCTTGCTCTACCTTGATGACATTTTGGTCTTTTCCAAGAACAAGGAGGATCATGCCAAGCATTTGAGATTGGTGCTGGATAAACTCAGAGAACATCAGTTCTATGCGAAGTTTTCAAAGTGCGAGTTTTGGCTCGATGAGGTTCTCTACCTTGGGCATATCATCTCTGCCAAGGGCATAGCTGTTAATCCTGAGAAGGTGTCTGCAATTGTGAATTGGGAACCACCTCAGAACGTGAAGCAACTCCGTAGCTTCCTTGGGCTCGCAAGCTATTGTCGAAGGTTCATTGAGAACTTCTCAAAGATCATGAAGCCTCTTTCCAACCTTCTCCAGAAGCATGTGAAGTATGTCTGGTCGCCTGAATGTGACATCGCTTTCAACACCCTGAAAGAGAAGTTAGTCACTGCTCCAGTTCTGACTCCTCCTAATGAATCCAAACCGTTCCAAGTTTTGTGTGATGCTTCCCTTCAAGGTCTTGGTGTAGTGCTGATGCAAGAGAAGAAAGTTGTGGCCTATACCTCTCGCCAGTTGAAGCCCAACGAAAAGAACTACCCCACTCATGACCTCGAGTTGGCGGCAGTTGTCCATGCTCTTTTAACATGGAGACATCTCTTGTTCGGAAGGAAAGTGGACATCTACACCGATCACAAGAGTCTCAAGTACATCTTCACTCAGCGAAACCTCAACCTTAGGCAGACTCGTTGGGTCGAAATTATTCAAGAGTATAATTCGAGTATCGAATATACTCCAGGCAAGGCCAATGTAATTGCTGACGCATTGAGCAGAAAGGCTTACTGCAACAGTTTGATTCTTAAGCCTTACCAACCAGAGCTTTGTGAAGCTTTCTGCAAACTCAATCTACAAGTTGTTCCTCAAGGATTTCTTGCCAACCTCCAAGTCTCTCCTACTTTGGAAGATCAGATTCGTGAGGCTCAACTTCTTGATGCTATGGTGAAGAAGGTGAAGATTGGGATTGCCAAGAGTCAACCCAAGTACAAGTTCTATCGCCTTGATGACAAGGATACTCTATTCTTCGAGGATCGCATTGTTGTTCCTAAGGGTGACCTTCGTAAAGTCATTATGAACGAGGCTCACAATTCACTCCTCTCTATTCACCCTGGAAGTACAAAGATGTACCATAACGTCTAGCAGTCATATTGGTGGACTCGAATGAAGCGCAAGATTGCTCAGTTCGTGAATGAATGTGATGTCTGCAGAAGAGTGAAAGAAGAACACCAATGACCAGCTGGTCTCCTCCAACCTCTTGCCATTCCAGAATGGAAGTTTGACCATATTAAGATGGACTTCGTGACTGGATTTCCAAAGTCCAAGCGTGGCAATGATGCTATCTTTGTTGTCATCGACAAGCTCACCAAAGTGCCTTATTTTCTTCTTATCAAAGAATCTATCACAGCAGCTCAGTTGGCAGAGCTATATACCTCCAGGATTGTCTCTCTGCACAGCATTCCGCAGTTGATATCTTCAGATCGTGGCAGCATCTTCACCTCTAAGTTCTGGGATTCTTTTCAGAAGGCCATGGGCACCAACATCCGCTTCAGCACAACTTTTCATCCTCAAACTAGTGGCTAAGTCGAGCGAGTAAATCAGATTCTTGAAGATATGCTCAGGGCTTGTTTCATTTCTTTCGGTATGAAGTTGGAAGATTGTCTTCCATATGCCGAGTTCTCCTACAACAAGAGCTTCCAAGCGAGTTCGGGGAAGGCCCCATTCGAGATTCTCTATGGAAGGAAGTGTCGTACTCCTCTTAACTGGTCAGAGACTGGTGAACGCCAACTTCTTGGCAATGACTTGATCACAGAGGCTGAAGAAATGTGCAAAGTCATTCGTGAAAATCTCAAAGCCGCGCAATCGCGCCAGAAGAGTTACTATGATAGCAAACATCCTGAGTTCGTTTTCGAGATCGGAGACCATGTCTACCTCCGCGTCTCTCTAATGAAAGGTACTCGTCGCTTCGATATCAAAGGGAAGATTGCCCCTAGATACGTTGGTCCTTTCAGGATCATTGGCAAAAGAGGCGATCTCGCCTATCAACTTGATCTTCCATCCAACTTTGCAAATGTGCACGACGTGTTTCATGTGTCTCAACTCCGCAAGTGTTTCAAGACTCCTGACCGCACCATCAACTTTGAAGACATTGATCTCCAAGAAGACCTGTCTTATCATGAGCATCCCGTTGCTAATCTTGAAGAAACTGAGCGCAAGACTCGCAACAAGTCTATCAAATTCCTGAAAGTCAAGTGGTCACATCATTCCGACTATGAAGCCACCTGGGAACGCGAGGACCACCTCCGTTCTGAGTACCCGGAGTTTTTCCAGTCCTAGATCTCGGGACGAGATCCTTTCGTAGTGGTGGAGTGTTGTAACACCCCGTATGTAACTTGCCATATTTGTATTCCAACTCTTGCCATTTCTGGCACTAAGTTATGATATTTCCTCGTTGTCGGGTTTTTGTCTTCGTGTGCTTTTGTCTTTGTCATGCATCTCATATCATGTCATCATGTGCATTGCATTTGCATACGTGTTCGTCTCATGCATCCGAGCATTTTCCCCGTTGTCCGTTTTGCATTCCGGCGCTCCTATGTCCTCCGGTGTCCCCTATTACCTCTTTTCATGTGCGGGTGTTAAATGTTTTTCGGATTGGACGAAGACTTGCCAAGCGGCCTTGGTTTACTACCGGTAGACCGCCTGTCAAGTTTCATGCCATTTGGACTTCGTTTGATACTCCAACGGTTAACCGAGGAACCGAAAAGGCCTCGTGTGTGTTGCAGCCCAACGCCCCTCCAAAGTGGCCCAAAACCCACCTAAACCCCCTCCATCATCTAGGTCATTCGGTCACGATCGCGTGGCTGCAAACCGTGCTCAATTTGGCGCCTCCTAGATCCCTCTACCTATAAACATAGCCTCTCCCCCAAAATCCCGGATCTCTTCTTCCCAAACCCTAAAAAATCCGCTTCCCTCGCCGCCGGACGTGTCCGATCAGGCTGGACACGTCCGCCCCGCTCCCCCTGGTGAACCAGAGCACGCCATGTGTCCCATCGGCGCCCGCCGCCGGTGTGGCCCGCCGAAGCCCGTGGCCTGCCCTCCCCGCCGCCCGACAGGGCCGCGCCCCGCCCGAGCCCCGACGCCGTCTTCCTCCTCGCCGCGCCTTCTTCACACTGTCCGGCGCCGCCACGCCACCGCGGACACCTCGCCGACCACTGCCGCCTCGCCTGGTCGCCGCCGACCCGACCCCGCCGCCTCGCTCTGAAGCCGGCAGCCCCGCCCAGCGCCGCGTCCCTCGTCGTCCGACGCAACCTCGCCGCACCACCGCCTCCTCACCGCCCCGGCAAGCGCCGGCCGGACTCCGGCCATCTCGACGAACTCCGGCGAGCACCTCGAAGGACGCGCCCGATCCAGATCTGTTTTCAGAGGTTGACTTTTGCCCTAATTTCCAGTAGTTTTAGCGTTTTTCATCGCATCATAACTTGGCATCCGTGGCTCCGTTTTGGCGTGTAGCATATCGAATTGTTCGTATCGATGAGTACTTCATTTATTCTCATTGCATCATGTTCATTTGAGCTCATCTTGATGCCCAAAATGTTGTTGCAAGAGTGCAAGTTTATATTAGTTTCAGATTCTTATCAGTAATTGGACATTTGTCATTTCTGCCATGATTGATGTGTGCCTCCTATGATCTTGAGCCCTACATGTGTTTTGAAGTATGCCATGCCATCTTTACAGGGGTGTATGCCATGTATTTTTGTGATCTCTGTGGTGACTAGCACAAGCATGCAAAGTAGCCCTCTCAATGTTGCTGATTTCAGGGACTTAGAAATCTTCTAAGTCTGTCCTGTTAATATTTTTATGCCATGTATTCATGTTGCTACAGAGTGATCCATGCCTCTTTTGAGCATGATCAGTAAGGATGTTTTGTAGATATGGTTGTGCTCTATCCATCCATGTCTTTGTTTGAATTTATGGAGCACCCTAGCTTGACTCAATTGAGCTCTACTTTTGCTATAAAATGTTCCTGGTAGAATGTTTACATGTTAAGCATTTTTGCGGAGGTTGTTGTAGTTGATCCATGCATGCTATGATGTTGATCTTGCCATGTTTAGCTTCTATGCCATGTCTACTTGCTGGGTGTATGCTTACTTTGTCATGCAATGCCTTGTGGGGAGTGCATCGAGCTCGTAAACATGCCTACTTGGTATCTGTTTTGCCATTTTCCAGTTTTCTACTAAGTCTGAATCTGTTAACGATAATTGCTATGTTCACATGGTTGCCATTGTATTTTCTGATCCCTTTTGGCTTATGGCCAGTAAGGGACTTTTGTTGTATGCTTTGAGTAGCTTCATGCCATGCCTTGCTTTGCCTTGATATGTTCCTGTAGCATGTTGTTATCTTGCTCTAAACATTGCTTCCTGATGTTAAATTCCTGACATGTTATTTTCACAAAGTCTGTAAGCTGATATCTTTTGCACTTTTTCCATGCTTGTTTGAACCTGCTATTGAGTGAATTAGCCGTAGCTCAGTGTTCATATTTTGTCAAGCATCTTGAGTGGATCCCTGCCATGTATTTTCTTGCTATGTTAGAGTGCAGTAGCATATTGCTCTTGATGCATTTAGATGGCCTCGTGCTATTAATCGCAGATCGGTGCCATAATTGTTTTGCTTGCCATTTCCAAACCATGCATCCGATTCCAGTGATCTTTATATCGACTTTGACCGAAATCAACTCCTCTTTCCAGTGGCACTCTTGGTTTTCCAAGTTGAGGCCAGGTTCAATCATTACTTTATAAAGCATGCATATGCATTGCGTATCGCATCCCGCATGTCATGCCATGTTTTGCATCATGTTGTTTGTGCATTGCACGTGGTTTATTGTGTCTCCCTTTGCTTGTGTTCTTGCTTTGGGTAGAGCCGGGATACGATTACGTGATCGAGGAAGCCGTTGAGTACATTTATGAGGATCAAGCTAACGTCAACTCGGAGAACTTTGCAGGCAAGATGATCATACCCTCGAAATCACTTCTATCTTTGCTTGCTAGATGCTCGCTCTATTGCTATGCCTATGCTACGATACCTACCACTTGCTTATCATGCCTCCCATATTGCCATGTCAAACCTCTAACCCACCTTGTCCTAGCAAACCGTTGTTTGTCTATGTTACCGCTTTGCTCAGCCCCTCTTATAGCGTTGCTAGTTGCAGGTGAAGATTGGAGTTTGTTCCTTGTTGGAACATGTTTATTGTTGGGATATCATTATTATATCTTGTCTACTTTAATGCACCTATACACTTGGTAAAGGGTGGAAGGCTCGGCCTTATGCCTGGTGTTTTGTTCCACTCTTCCCGCCCGAGTTTCCCGTCATACCGGTGTTATGTTCCTGGATTTTGCGTTCCTTACACGGTTGGGTTATAATGGGAACCCCTTGACAGTTCACCTTGAATAAAACTCCTGCAGCAATGCCCAACCTTGGTTTTACCATTTGCCACCTAGCCTCTTTTCCCTTGGGTTTCCGGAGCCCGAGGGTCATCTTTATTTTAAACCCCCCTGGGCCAGTGATCCTCTGAGTGTTGGTCCGAAATGGACAGCCTGCGGGGCCACCTCGAGGCAACTCGAGGGCTGGTTTTACTTGTAGCTTGACCTATCCGGTGTGCCCTGAGAACGAGATACGTGCGACTCCTATCGGGATTTGTCGACACATCAGGAGGCTTTGCTGGTTTAGTTTTACCATTGTCGAGATGTTTTGTAACCGGGATTCCGAGTCTGATCGGGTTGTCTTGGGAGAAGGAATATCCTTCGTTGACCGTGAGAGCTTTTGATGGGCTAAGTTGGGACACCCCTGCAGGGATTTGAACTTTCGAAAGACTTGCCCGCGGTTATGGGCAGATGGGAATTTGTTAATGTCTAGTTGAAGAAAACCTTAATCTTAACATAATTAAAATGTATCAACAGAGTGTGTGGCCGTGATGGTCTCTTTTCGGCAGAGTCCAGGAAGAGAACACGGTTTCGAGTTATGCTTGAACGTAGGTTGTTCTAGGATTACTTCTTGATCATAGGTTATCGATCGTGCCTTGCCTCTCTCTTCTCGCTCTCATTAGTGTATGTTAGCCACCATATATGCTAGTTCTTGTTGTAGCTCCACCTCATACCTTTTACCCTTCCTATAAGCTTAAATAGTCTTGATCGCGAGGGTGTGAGATTGCTGACTCCCCGTGACTCACAGATTCCTTCCAAAACCAGATGCAGGGACCAATTATACCGCTCCAGGAGATTCGACTGAGCTCAAGTGGGAGTTCGATGAGGACTCAGGACGATACTACGTTTCCTTTCCAGACGATCAGTAGTGGTGCCCAGTTGGGGCGATCGGGGACTTTGTCACATTTGGGGTTGTTCTTTATTTTGGTTCCGTAGTCGGACCTTGATTGTACCTGGATAAATGTAATGTTATTTATGCTATTGTGTGACATGGCGAGTGTAAGCCAACTATGTACCTTTTTCCCTTATTCATTACATGGGTTGTGTGAAGAATACCCCACTTGCGACATTGCTTACAATGCGGTTATGCCTCTAAGACGTGCTTCAACACGTGGGAGATATAGCCGCATCGTGGGCATTGCAGGGGGAATGGATGGGCCGGCCTGGGCTGCAGGAGGTCGGCTGGGCTGTCTCTCTCCTCTCTCTCTCTCATACTTTCTTTAATAGAAAAGAACTAGAGAGAAGAAAAGAAAGAGAGGGTTAGGGAAAGAAGTTGGAAATGGGGATTATTTTCCCGGACTCACAACAATGCGAGGAATTTGAAAAAAATAGACTGAGGATTTTAGAGGAAGTAAAATCCACACCTGTTGAATTTAACTCAGACAAGTTTGAATTTCGAAACCCATTTGAATGGACTCCAAATGGGTTGAGATTATAGGGGGTGACCCTACACACCAAACGTGATTTATGGGCAGATTTGGAACATTTATGGGGAAGGAAAATTTGCAACTCAAATTTACTAAAAGGTCGAAAAGGAAGGATAGAAAATTGAGTCGGATAAAAGAAGAGTTGAAGAATAATGCAAATGTGTTATGGGTGATCTCCAGTTAATGGAATATTTATTATAGATCCCTAATAATATTTGGAGTGTAAGTTCTAAAGAGAAATCACCATTGTGAATATCCCTTGATTTAAATGGACCGAAAATCCATACGGTTTATTTAGTAGAGTTTTACAAAATTAAATGGCATGATGACATGATGTAATGCAAAATATGCAAAGAGGAATGCAACAAGCAAAACAAAACACACGGCGAAACCCGGAAAACATGGAAGGCATCTGAAACTCCGATCTTGGGGCATCACACCCTACTACCAAAAGATAGCTGATGACCCACAAGTATAGGGGATCTATCGTAGTCCTTTTGATAAGTAAGAGTGTCGAACCCAACGAGGAGCAGAAGGAAATGACAAGAAGTTTTCAGTAAGGTATTCTCTGCAAGCACTGAAATTATTGGTAATAGATAGTTTTATGATAAGGTAATTCGTAATGGCTAACAACTTACAAAAGTAAACAAGGTGCAGCAAGGTGGCCAATCCTTGTTGTAGTGAAGGACAAGCCTAGACAAACTCTTATATAAAGGAAAGCGCTCCCGCAGACACATGGGAATTAACGTCAAGCTAGTTTTCATCATGCTCATATGATTCACGTTCGTTACTTTGATAATTTGATATGTGGGTGGACCGGTGCTTGGGTACTGACCTTCCTTGGACAAGCATCCCACTTATGATTAACCCCCCTCTAAAGCATCCGCAACTACGAAAGAAGAATTAAGGTAAACCTAACCATAGCATGAAACATATGGATCCAAATCAGCCCCTTACGAAGCAACGCATAAACTAGGGTTTAAGCTTTTATCACTCTAGCAACCCATCATCTACTTATTACTTCCCAATGCCTTCCCCTAGGCCCAAACAATTGTGAATTTTCATGTAGTCGGCATTCACATAACACCACTAGAGGAAAGACAACATACATCTCATCAAAATATCGAACGAATACCAAATTCACATGACTACTTATAACAAGACTTCTCCCATGTCCTCAGGAACAAACGTAACTACTCACAAATCATTTTCATGTTCATAATTAGAGGGGTATTAATGTGCATAAAGGATTTGAACATATAATCTTCCACCGAATAAACCAACTAGCGTCAACTACAAGGAGTAATCAACACTACTAGCAACCCACAGGTACCAATCTGAGGTTTTGAGACAAAGATAGGATACAAGAGATGAACTAGGGTTTGAGAGGAGGTGGTGCTGGTGAAGATGTTGATGGAGATTGACCCCCTCCTGATGAGAGGATCGATGGTGATGACGGTAGTGACGATTTCCCCTCCCCGGGGGATGTTTCCCTGGCAGAACAGCTCCGCCGGAGCCCTAGATTGGTTCCGCCTCGAGGTGACGGTACTTCATCCTCAAAGCTTCCTTTTGATTTTTTTTTCCAAGGAAAAAGACACCTTATACCAGAAGATGGGCATCGGGGGGCTTATAGGTGGCCCACGAGGTAGGGGGCACGCCCAGGGGGTAGGTCGTGCTACCTCTTGAGCATGCGTTGGTTTTCCCTTGAACAGGAAAGGGTGATGCAACAAAGTAGCGTAAGTATTTCCATTAGTTTTTTATAACCAAGGTATCAATCCAGTAGGAGACTACACGCAAATCGCCTAGTACCTGCACAAACAATCAAGAACCTTGCAACCAACGCGATAAAGGGGTTGTCAATCCCTTCACGGCACTTGCAAAAGTGATATCAGATAAAGATAATAAAATAAATATTTTTGTTATTTTTGTTATATAGATTGAAAAGTAAAGATTGCAAAATAAATAGTAACCTAGAATTATAGATCGGAAACTTATATGATGTAAAGTAGACCCGGGGGCCATAGGTTTCACTAGTGGCTTCTCTCAAGATAGCATATATTGCAGTAGGTGAACAAATTACTGCTGAGCAATTGATAGAAAAGCGCATAGTTCTGAGAATATCTAGGCATGATCATGAACATAGGCATCACGTCCGTGTCAAGTAGACCGAAACAATTCTGCATTACTACTATTACTCCACACATCGACCGCTATCCAGCATGCATCTAGAGTATTAAGTACATAAGAACATAGTAACGCATTAGGCGAGATGACATGATGTAGATGGATAAACTCAAGCAATATGATATAAACCCCATCTTTTTATCCTCGATGGCAACAATACAATATGTGGCTTGCTGCCCCTGCTGTCATTGGGAAAGGACACCGCAAGATCGAACCCAAAGCTAAGCACCTCTCCTATTGCAAGAAAGATCAATCTAGTAGGCCAAACTAAACCGATAATTCGAAGAGACTTGCAAAGGTATCAAATCATGCGTATAAGAATTCAGAGAAGAATCAAATATTGTTTATAGATAATCTTGATCATAAACCCACAATTCATCGGATCTCGAAAAACACACCGTAAAAGAATTACATCGAATAGATCTCCAAGAACATGGAGGAGAACTTTTTATTGAGATCCAAAGAGAGAGAAGAAGCCATCTAGCTAATAACTATGGAACCGAAGAGGTTATGCTATTGATGTAGAAGCCCTCCGTGATCGAATCCCCCTCAGGCAGATCACCGGAAAAGGTCCCCAGATGGGATCTCACGGGTACAAAATGTTGCAGCGGCGAAAAAGTGGTTTTGTGGCTCCCCTAGATGTTTTCAGGGTATAAGAGTATATATAGGCGAAAGAAGTAGGTCGGTGGAGCTATGAGGGGCCCACGAGGGTGGGGGGTGCGCCTACCCCCCTGGGCGCGCGTCCCTACCTCATGGCTGCCTTGTTGCTTCCTTGACCTCCACTCCAAGTCTCCTGGATTGCGTTTGTTCCAAAAAAGATCCTCGTGAAGGTTTCATTCCGTTTGGATTCCGTTTGATATTCCTTTTCTGCGAAACACCAAAATAGGCAAAAAAAACAGCAACTGGCAGTGGGCCTCCGGTTAATAGGTTAGTCCCACAAATAATATAAAAGTGCATATTAAATCCCATTAAACATCCAAAATAGATAATATAATAGCATGGAACAATCAAAAATTATAGATACGTTGGAGACGTATCAGCATCCCCAAGCTTAATTCCTGCTCGTCCTCGAGTAGGTAAATGATAAAAACAGAATTTTTAATGTGGAATGCTACCTAACATAATTTTCAATGTAATTCTATTTATTTCGGCATGAATATTTGATCGATTCTAGACAAAAGTTTAATATTGACATAAAAATAATAATACTTCAAGCATGCTAATCAAGCAATTATGTCTTATCAAAATAACATAGCCAAAGAAAGCTTATCCCTACAAAATCATATAGTTTGGCCATGATTCATTTTCATCACACAAAATGCTCTCATCATGCACAACCCCGATGGCAAGCCAAGCAATTATTTCATACTTAGCCTTTTCAAACTCTTTCAACTTTCACGCAATATATGAGCGCGAGCCATGGACATAGCACTTTGGGTGGAATAGAATATGATGATGGAGGTTGTGTGAGAAGACAAAAAGGGAGAAAGTCTCACATTGGCGTGGCTAATCAAAGAGCTATGAGATGACCATCAATTGATGTCAATGCAAGGAGTAGGGATTTCCATGCAATAGATGCACTAGAGCTATAAGTATATGAAAGCTCATCAAAAGAAACTAAGTGGGTGTGCATCCAACTTGCTTGCTCACGAAGACCCAGGGCATTTTGAGGAAGCCCATCATTGGAATATACAAGACAAGTTCTATAATGAAACATTCCCACTAGTATATGAAAGTGACAAAATAAGAGACTCTCTATCATGAAGATCATGGTGCTACTTTGAAGCACAAGTGTGGAGAAAGGATAGTAACATTGCCCCTTCTATCTTTTTCTCTCATTTTTTATTTTATTTGGGCCCCTTTTTCTCCCTTTTTTATGGCCTCTTTTTTTCGTCCGGAATCTCATCCCGACTTGTGGGGGAATCATAGTCTCCATCATCCTTTCCTCACATGGGACAATGCTCTAATAATTAAAATCATCACACTTTCATTTACTTACAACTCAAGAATTACAACTCGATACTTAGAACAAAATATGACTCTATGTGAATGCCTACGGCGGTGTACCGGGATGTGCAATGAATCAGGAGTGACATGTATATATGAAAGAATTATGAAGGTGGCCTTGCCACAAATACGATGTCAACTTCATGATCATGCAAAGCAATATGACAAAGATGGAGCATGTCGTAATAAATGAAACAGTGGAAAGTTGCATGGCAATATATCTCGGAATGGCTATGGAAATGCCATATTTGGTAGGTATGGTGGTTGTTTTGAGGAATATATAAGGAGGCTTATGTGTGATAGAGCATATCATATCACGGGGTTTGGATGCACCAGCGAATTTTGCACCAACTCTCGAGGTGAGAAAGGGCAATGCACGGTACCGAAGAGGCTAGCAATGATGGAAGGGTGAGAGTGCGTATAATCATTGGACTCAACATTAGTCATAAAGAACTCACATACTTATTGCAAAAATCTACAAGTCATCAAAACCAAGAACTACGTGCATGCTCCTAGGGGGATATATTGGTAGAAAAATACCATCACTCATCCCCGACCGCCACTCATAAGGAAAGCAATCAAAGAACACCTCATGCTTCAAATTTGTCACACAACGTTTACCATACGTGCATGCTACTGGACTTGCAAACTTCAACACAAGTATATATCAATTCCACAATTACTCAACTAGCACAACTCTAATATTACCATCTTTATATCTCAAAACAACTATCAAGCATCAAACTTCTCATAGTATTTAATGCACTCTATATGAAAGTTTTTATTATACCCATCCTGGATGCCTATCATATTAAGAATAGTTTTATAGCCAAAGCAAATTACCATGCTGTTCTAAAAGACTCTGAAAATAATATAAGTGAAGCATAAAAGATCAATAATTTCTATAAAATAAAACCACCACCGTGCTCTAAAAAGGTATAAGTGAAGCACTAGAGCAAAATTATCTAGCTCAAAAGATATAAGTGAAGCACATAGAGTATTATAATAAATTCCGATTCACATTTGTCTCTCCAAAAGGTGTTTACAGCAAGGATGATTGTGGTAAACTAAAAATCAAAGACTCAGATCGTACAAGACGCTTGAAAAACACATATCATCTGGTGAATAAAAATATAGCCTCAAGTAAAGTTACCGATAGACGAAGACAAAAGAGGGGATGCCTTCTGGGGTATCCCCAAGCTTAGGATTTTGGTTGTCCTTGAATTTTACCTTGGGAATCCCCAATCTTAGGCTCTTTCCACTCCTTGTTCCAAAATCCATCAAATCTTTACCCAAATATTTGAAAACTTCACAACACAAAACTCAACAGATAATCTCATGAGCTCCGTTAGTATAAGAAAACAAACCACCAGTCTAAGGTACTGTAATTAACTCATTCTTTCTTTATATTGGTATTAAACCTACTGTATTCAAACTTCTCTATGGTTCATACCCCCCGATACTAGCCATAGATTTATCAAAATAAGCAAACAACACACGAAAAACAGAATCTGTCAAAAACAGAACAGTCTGTAGTAATCTGGAGGTTTTGAATACTTCTGTAACTCCAAAATTTATTAACAATTAGAAAGTCCTAAATAATTTGTATATTAATCTACTTAAGTTGGAATTGGTATTTTATCTCTCTCTGGTAAAAAATTAAAATTATTCTTATGAGCGCATACTTTCTGTTTTTTACAGCAAGATCAAATAACAATCACACAAGAAGATCCTAAAGGCTTTACTTGGCACAAACACTAAATAAAACATAAAAACACAATCATACCAGAGGGTAGATGATTTATTTATTACTAAACAGGAACAAAAAGCAAAGAACAAAAATAAAATTGGTTTTCCTCCCAACAAGCGCTATCGTTTAATGCCCCTAGCTAGGCATACAAACAAGAATAGATCTAGGTATTGTCATCTTTGGTATGCAATCCATAAGTGGCTCTCATGATTGATTCATAAGGCAACTTAATTTTCTTTCTAGGAAAGTGTTCCATGTCTTTCCTTAATGGAAATTGGAATCTAATATTTCCTTCTTTCATGTCAATAATTGCACCAATGGTTCTACGGAAAGGTCAGCGAGAATAATAGGACATGCAGGATTGCAATCTATATCAAGAACAATGAAATCTACGGGCACATAATTCCAATTTGCAACAATAAGAACATCATTAATCCTTCCCATAGGTTTCTTAATGGTGGAATCCGCAAGATGCAAATCTAAAGAACAATCATCAAATTCATGAAAACCTAACACCTCATACAAAGTTTTTGGAATCATGGAAACACTAGCACCCAAATCACATAAGGAATAGCATTCATGATCTTTAATCTTAATTTTAATAGTAGGTTCTCACTCATCATAAATTTTTCTAGGGATAGAAACTTCTAATTCAAGTTTTTCTTCATAAGATTGCATTAAAGCATCAACGATATGCTTAGTAAAAGCTTTGTTTTGATCATAAGCACGAGGAGAATTTAACACGGATTGCAACAAGGAAATAAAATCTATCAAAGAGAAATTGTCATAATTAAATTCCTTGAAATCCAAAATAGTGGGTTCATTGGTATGTAAAGTTTTGACCTCTTCAATTCCACTTTTACTAATTTTTGCATCAAGGTCTAAAAACTCCAAATCATTGGGACGCCTTTTAATTAAAGTTGACTCATCTCCAGTCCCAACTTTATCAAGATTCATATTGGAAAACAAAAATTTAATAGGAGACACATCAATCACTTTTAGATCTTCATCATTATTATCATGTAAACTAGAATAACACGCTTCCACAAAGCAATCTTTTTTAGCACGCATCCTAGCAGTTCTTTCTTTGCACTCATCAATAGAAATTCTCATGGATTTCAGAGACTCATTGATATCATGCTTAGGTGGAATATATCTAAGTTTCAAAGAATCAACATCATGAGAAATTGTATCCACGTTCCTACCCAACTCATCAATCTTAGGCAATTTTTCTTCAAGCAAAGCATTGAAATTCTTTTGCGAATTCACAAATTCTTTAACACTAGTCTGAAAATCAAAGGGCATCTTATTAAAATTTCCATAAGAGTTGTTGTAGGAATTTCCATAGTTATTAGAGGAATTACTAGGGAACGGCCTATAGTTGAAGTTTCCTCCATACGCGTGTCACACCCCGAGACCGACGCTTCAGAAGACTTCCATATTTTCGTGATCACCGTTTGTTTCATTTGTGCTTGCTCTTTTATTTTTGCATTGCATCATGTCATCATGCCATCATGTCATTAATCTTTTCAACTCAAATAAATAAACCGTATGGATCTTCGGTCCATTTAAACCGAGGGAATTCACATGGTGATTATCTTTATAACATATCCTCCCGATATTAGGGAGCTATATTAAATATTCCATTTTCGGAATCACCCATAACACACGTACAAAATATTTTCATGTCTATTCCTCTTCGAATTTGACCTTCAAACCTTGCCAATATTTCTCATCTCTTTTATCGAGGCTCCTCTAAATATCTCAGCCCATTTAGAGTCCTTTCAAATGGGTTTCAACATTCAAACATGTTGAATTAAATTCAACATGTGCGAATCTATTGTTCTCCAAAAATCCTCGTGCCATTTTATTTAAATTCCTCACATTTTTGTGAGTCTAGAAATATTACCCTCGTGCGCAAATCTTTTCCTAACCCTCTCCTTTTCCTCTCTCTATTTCTTTTCTGATAAAGGAAACGTGAGGGAGAGAGGGAGAGCCTGCACCGCCGGCCTCTTGGGCCTGACCAACCAGGCCGACCGACCCACTAGGCCCATCCCTAGGCACAGCCGCGCCCCTGCTTAACCCTAGCCACCTCTCCCCCAATCCCATCCTCCAGCGCCGCCAGCCTCCCTGTCCCATCCTCCCGGTCCGCTTCCCCATGTCGACGCCTCGCCGTCGCTGGCCTTCGCATCGCCTGTGCCTCCCCAAGCCGCGCCCGTCGCCCGGCATGGCCCGCAAGGCCGTCAGCATCACCGTGCCCCTGCTGCCTCCCTTCCTTGGCAATTTCTACCTCCATGCCTCACCAGCCTTCCTCAGCAAGCCGCCGCCGTGCCCCGTGACCGCGCCTCCTCGCCAAATCCCTGTCGCTTGAGCACCCGAGGAGAGGAGCTCCTCGAGCACCCGCGCCCGCAGCCGTCGTCCTCTGCGCCCAGCAGCAGTCCCCGCAGGCTCCCGTCGCCCCCGCCTGCGCCCCTCGCGCCTCTGCCTCGCCATGGAGCTCCGCCACCCATCTCTCTTCCTATAGCACACTGCCGCGTGGATGCTCGCCTCCGACCAGCGCCACTACTCCTCTTGGTCCGTCCTCCTTCGTGTGGAGTAGCACCATCACGGGTCATCTACCCGAGTTGTTACTCACCACCGACCAACGCCGACCCAAGACAGGACCTTGCCAAGTCCACCCCGCTCCGGCCACGACACCTGCAAGACAACTCCTACATCTGTACACCACGTCATTGCTCGTTGCATGCCAAGACCCCTCTGTGGAACTCGCCAATTACACCACCGGCAAGACCACATGGATGTTCGAACGAGAATAGACCGAAACACCAAGTTCCTCTACGACCCGTGTACGACTACGGGGATTCACCAAGTACGAACTCGCCAATTACACCACCGGCAAGACCACATGGATGTTCGAACGAGAATAGACCGAAACACCAAGTTCCTCTACGACCCGTGTACGACTACGGGGATTCACCAAGTACCCTTCAGATGCGCCAAGTTCCACTATTGTTGACCTCGAACATCTATGATACGAGGACCTCTACGATCGATGTGGAACCATCAAGACCGTCAAGTACAACTACTCTACGTTGATACAGGAACCACTACCGTTGCAAGAACTAAGACCGGCAAGTCCGAAGACCCGGACCGACAAGTACCACGACGTCTGTTGATCGCCAAGTACCCCTTCGGATGCGCAAGTCCCTCGAAGGTCCACTGATGCCTAGCATTACTACAGGACCGGAAATGAAGTACCACGATGACCATTAACATGTACCACTACACCGCACCGAAACGCAAAGACCGTCCCGGATATAACCAAGTACCACTTCAGTTACGGAACATGACGAGTACCATGAAACCCATGTCTCGTCAACTTCGAATACAACGACTACAACATGTACCACTACTGTCGCCACAAGAATGACTACTTCCCACAAAGACCCGTGAGCGATTACTTCCACTACTACCGTAGCAGAACGACTACTTCCACTACGGATGACTACTTCCTATACTTCCCTTGAGGAACTCGAACCGCCCCGGAAATGCACGCTTCAAAGGTATACCGCCGAGAACGACCGTCCGAGAAAGAATGATTGTGATGTATGAGATGCTTGTGCTTGCTCCGTGCTCGAATTGTCGGTGCATGTTGCCCCTCTTTTGCCTTGTCACCGTCGTCGACCCGTGGGAACCTGGTAAACGGGATCACCCCACCATATTTTGCACGCTCCCGCCACATTTTCTTTTGCACCGACGTATCAATGAGTTGTCGGAACCGGAACGTTGCCATGGTACCATTTTGTTATCGTCGCCGTGGCACCCGTTTCGTTTCCGCCACGATGACAAATGCTTCATATTGCTCTTATCAATATTTTCATAAAACTTGCATAAACTTGCATATGTCATCCGCATCATGATAACAACATCAAGAAGTTTTAAATTGTTGTTCGCTTCATTTGCTAAATGCATATGGGGATAGTATAGTTTTGTTATGCTTCACATCTTGCCATGTTAACCAACATTTAATATTGTTGAATACCTAACCGGGAGTGAACTAAATAATTTATGTGGTGTTCCGTAAATATGCAACTCGTTGCATATTGGGCTCCACTTAACTTGTAGTTTTGTTTGTGCACTTTGCCTTGCCATGCATATTTAAACTGGACATGCATCATACTTGGTTGTGCATCGTGCCATGTTTATGTGATGGTTGTTTACCATGCTGTTTTCTTTTTTCCGGTGTTGCTTCTTCTTGTTAGTTCCGGTAACGTCGTGTTTGTGAGGATCCGTTCGACTACGTCCATTTGTCTTCTTCATGAACTCGTTCTTCTTCCCTGCGGGATCTCAGGCAAGATGACCATACCCTCGAAATCACTTCTATCTTTGCTTGCTAGTTGCCCGCTCTATTGCTATGCCGCGATACCTACCACTTGCTTTATCATGCCTCCCATATTGCCATGTCAAGCGTTTAACCCACCTTTCCTAGCAAACTGTTCTTTGGCTATGTTACCGCTTTTGCTCAGCCCCTCTTATAGCGTTGCTAGTTGCAGGTGAAGATGAAGTTTGTTCCATGTTGGAACACAGATATTGTTGGGATATCATTATTATATCTTGTTTACTTTAATGCACCTATATACTCGGTAAAGGGTGGAAGGCTCGGCCTTATGCCTGGTGTTTTGTTCCACTCTTGCCGCCCTAGTTTACGTCATACTGGTGTTATATTCCTTGATTTTGCGTTCCTTACGCGGTTGGGTTATAATGGGAACCCCTTGACAGTTCACTTTGAATAAAACTCCTCCAACAAGGCCCAACCTTGGTTTTATCATTTTCCACCTAAGCCTTTTCCCTTGGGTTCTGCAGACTCAAGGGTCATCTTTATTTTAAACCCCTGGGCCAGTGCTCCTCTGAGTGTTGGTCCAAACTAGAGCCCCTTGCAGCGCCACCACGAGGAAATTTGAGGGTTGGTTTTAGTTGTACGGATTGCTTATCCGGTGTGCCCTGAGAACGAGATACGTGCAGCTCCTATCAGGATTTGTCGGCACATTCGGGTGGCTTTGCTGGTCTTGTTTTACCATTGTCGAAATGCCTTGTAACCGGGATTCCGAGTCTGGTCGGGTCTTCCTGGGAGAAGGAATATCCTTCATTAACCGTGAGATCTTGTGATGGGCTAAGTTGGGACACCCCTGCAGGGTTTTGAACTTTTGAAAGCCGTGCCCGTGGTTATGGGCAGATGGGAATTTGTTAATATCCGGTTGTAGAAAACTTGGCACTTAACTTAATTTAAATGAATCAACTGCGTGTGTAGCCGCGATGGTCTCTTCTCGGCGGAGTCCGGGAAGTGAACACAATTCTTGTGTTATGCTTGAACGTAAGTAGGTTCAGGATCACTTCTTGATCATTTCTAGTTCATGACCGTTGCGTTGCTTCTCTTCTCGCTCTTATTACCGTATGTTAGCCACAATATATGCATAGTGCTTGCTGCAGCTCCACCTCACTACCCTTTCCTACCCATAAGCTTAAATAGTCTTGATCTCGCGGGTGTGAGATTGCTGAGTCCTCGTGACTCACAGATACTTCCAAACAGTTGCAGGTGCCGATGATACCAGTGCAGGTGACGCAACCCAGCTCAAGTGGGAGCTCGATGAAGATCTTGTTCGTTGTGTTGTTTTCGTTTCCGATTGATCAGTAGTGGATACAAGTTGGGATGATCGGGGATCTAGCATTTGGGGTTATCTTCTTTTATTTTGGTTCCGTAGTCGGACCTTGATTGTATTCTGGATTATGTATGTTTAACGTGTATTTGTGTGAAGTGGCGATTCTAAGCCAACTCTTTATCCCATTCTTATTCAGTACATGGGATTGTTTGAAGATTACCCCACTTGTAACACCCACAATGCGGCTATATCTCCCACGCTTGGTCTCCTCGAGCACCCGCTCGAGTAGGATGCAGGGGCGGCGACTGCCATGTCAAACGCCGGTGAGGGGCGGTGTGGAGAGGGTCGGCGCGGAGCGGTATCCGGCCTGAATGGATGCGGGCCGGCACAGGCTTCCCAGATCTGCCAGCAGGGAGGCCATATCGGGCGAATGACGGCTTATTCCGGCGACGGCGGCGTAGATCCGAGGCCATGGAGGCAGAGAGAGATGAGACAGGGAGAAAACGAGGAGGGAGGAAGGAGAGGGGCGGCCCAACCACTGCACCATCCGGCATCCTCCGCTTCCTACTAGGCCGAGCCCATGGGTGAGAAGCCCTCCAGTTCCCCTGTTCCATCGGTCCTGCTAGTTTCGGCATGTGTGTTTTTCCTGCCAGCATGATTTGCCGAGTTATCCTGAGACTGCCAGTTTTGCAGAAAACCCCCTAGGCAACATGCATATAATAACTTCACAACCGTGCATCATATGTAAATAAATTATATATGAAAAATGCTTAGGATTCTGGCTAGTTTCATAATATGCCACTTTCATCTATGTTTAAAATGTTTAAAATGATGTTTGGTTAAATTTGCTCCTATAACATGCTAAAATGTTTTAAATTCATAACTAATTAACCGTAGCTCAGATTTAAATAATCTTTATATGTAAATGGGGTAGAAAATTCCTAGTTTAACATGGTGGCTTTACTTTGCATGTTTAATAACTCTAAAATTGTGTATAGGGCAGAACAGTACCAACTTTGAAATATGCATATGGGGATTTACGGGAATTGTTGTTCGTTGTTCCGGCATCATTTAAACTTGCCTAGATAGGTAGTTTTCTTATGCTTCACCACCTTGCCATGTTTAATAACATTTAATATTGTTGCGTAGATAAACAAGAGCGAACTAAATGAAGGAAATATGTCCTAGAGGCAATAATAAAGTTATTATTTATTCCTTATATCATGATAAATATTTATTATTCATGCTAGAATTGTATTAACCGGAAACATAATACATGTGTGAATACATAGACAAACAGAGTGTCACTAGTATGCCTCTACTTGACTAGCTCGTTAATCAAAGATGGTTATGTTTCCTAACCATGGACAAAGAGTTGTTATTTGATTAACGGGATCACATCATTAGTTGAATGATCTGATTGACATGACCCATTCCATTAGCTTAGCACCCGATCGTTTAGTATGTTGCTATTGCTTTCTTCATGACTTATACATGTTCCTATAACTATGAGATTATGCAACTCCCGTTTGCCGGAGGAACACTTTATGTGCTACCAAACGTCACAACGTAACTGGGTGATTATGAAGGAGCTCTACAGGTGTCTCCAAAGGTACATGTTGGGTTGGTGTATTTCGAGATTAGGATTTGTCACTCCGATTGTCGGAGAGGTATCTCTGGGCCCTCTCGGTAATGCATATCACTTAAGCCTTGCAAGCATTGCAACTAATGAGTTAGTTGCGGGATGATGTATTACAGAACGAGTAAAGAGACTTGCCGGTAACGAGATTGAACTAGGTATTGGTAAACCGACGATCGAATCTCGGGCAAGTAACATACCGATGACAAAGGGAACAACGTATGTTGTTATGCGGTCTGACCGATAAAGATCTTCGTAGAATATGTAGGAGCCAATATGGGCATCCAGGTCCCGCTATTGGTTATTGACCGGAGACATGTCTCGGTCATGTCTACATTGCTCTTAAACCCGTAGGGTCCGCACGCTTAAGGTTACGATGACAGTTATATTATGAGTTTTTGCATTTTGATGTACCGAAGTTTGTTCGGAGTACCGGATGTGATCACGGACATGACGAGGAGTCTCGAAATGGTCGAGACATAAAGATTGATATATTGGAGGCCTATGTTTGGATATCGGAAGTGTTCCGGGTGAAATCGGGATTTTACCGGAGTACGGGGAGGTTACCGGAACCCCCCGGGAGCTATATGGGCCATAGTGGGCCTTAGTGGAAAAGAGAAGAGGAAGACCAACATGGGCCGCGCGCCCCTCCCCTCCCTTGGTCCGAATAGGACAAGGAGAGGGGGCTGGCCTCTCTCTCTCTTTTCCCCCCTCCGCAAATCCTATTCCAACTAGGATTGGGGGGGGGGGAATCCTACTCCCAGAGGGAGTAGGACTCTCCTGGCGCGCCTCTCCTAGGCCGGCCGCACCCCCCCTTTAGTCCTTTATATACGGAGGCAGGGGCACCCCAGAGAAACACAAGTTGATCTTCGTGATCATTCCTTAGCCGTGTGCGGTGCCCCCCTCCACCATATTCCACCTCGGTCATATTGTAGCGGTGCTTAGTCGAAGCCCTGCGACGGTAGAACATCAAGATCGTCACCACGCCATCGTGCTGACGGAACTCCTCCCCGACGCTTTGCTGGATCGGAGCCCGGGGATCATCATCGAGCTGAACGTGTGCCAAGAACTCGGAGGTGCCGGAGTAACGGTTCTTGGATCGGTCGGATCGGGAAGACGTACGACTACTTCCTCTACGTTGCGTCAACGCTTCCGCTTCGGTCTACGAGAGTACGTAGACAAAACTCTCCCCTCTCGTTGATATGCATCACCATGATCTTGCGTGTGCGTAGGAAAATTTTGAAATTACTATGTTCCCCAACAGTGGTATCCGAGCCTAGGCTTTATGGTTTGATGTTATATGCACGAGTAGAACACAAGTGAGTTGTGGGCGATATAAGTCATACTGCTTACCAGCATGTCATACTTTGGTTCGGCGGTATTGTTGGATGAAGCGGCCCGGACCGACATTACACGTACGCTTACGCGAGACCGGTTCTCCCGACATGCTTTGCACAAAGGTGGTTAGCGGATGACAGTTTCTCCAACTTTAGTTGAACCGAGTGTAGCTACGCCCAGTCCTTGCGAAGGTTAAAACAGCACCAACTTGACAAACTATCGATGTGGTTTTGATGCATAGGTAAGATTGGTTCTTGCTTAAGCCCGTAGCAGCCACGTAAAACTTGCAACAACAAAGTAGAGGACGTCTAACTTGTTTTTGCAGGGCATGTTGTGATGTGATATGGTCAAAACGTGATGAGATATAAGTTGTTGTATGAGATGATCATGTTTTGTTGAAGTTATCGGCAACTGGCAAAAGCCTTATGGTTGTCTCTTTATTGCATAAGATGCAAGCGCCAAATAATTTCTTTACTTTATCGCTATGCGATAGCAATAGTTGCAAGAGCAATAGTTGGCGAGACGACCGTGTGACGACACATTGATATAGATCAAGATGATGGAGATCATGGTGTCATGCCGGTGACGATAGATATCATGACAGTACTTTGGAGATGGAGATCAAAGGCGCAAGATGATGATGGCCATATCATGTCACATATTTTGATTGCATATGATGTTTATCTTTTATACATCTTATTTTTCTTAGTTTGACGGTAGCATTTTAAGATGATCTCTCACTAATTATCAAGAAGTGTTCTCCCTGAGTATGCACCGTTGCGAAAGTTCTTCCTGCTGAGACACCACGTGATGATCGGGCGTGATAGGCTCTATGTTCAAATACAACGGGTGCAAAACAGTTGCACACGCGGAATACTCAGGTTATACTTGACGAGCCAAGCATATACAGATATGGCCTCGGAACACGGAGACCGAAAGGTCGAGCGTGAATCATATAGTAGATATGATCAACATAGTGATGTTCACCAATGAAACTACTCCATCTCACGTGATGATCGGACATGGTTTAGTTGATTTGGATCACGTGATCACTTAGAAGATTAGAGGGATGTCTTTCTAAGTGGGAGTTCTTAAGTAATATGATTAATTGAACTTTAAATTTATCATGAACTTAGTCCTGGTAGTATTTTGCAAATTATGTTGTAGATCAATAGCTCACGTTGTTGCTTCCTTGTGTTTATTTTGATATGTTCCTAGAGAAAATTGTGTTGAAAAATGTTAGTAGCAATGATGCGGATTGGATCCATGATCTGAGGTTTATCCTCATTGCTGCACAGAAGAATTATGTCCTTGATGCACCGCTAGGTGACAGACCTATTGCAGGAGCAGATGCAGACGTTATGAACGTTTGGCTAGCTCAATATGATGACTACTTGATAGTTTAGTGCACCATGCTTAACGGCTTAGAATCGGGACTTCAAAGACGTTTTGAATGTCATGGACCATATGAGATGTTCCAGGAGTTGAAGTTAATATTTCAAGCAAATACCCGAGTTGAGAAATATGAAGTCTCCAACAAGTTCTATAGCTAAAAGATGGAGGAGAATCGCTCAACTAGTGAGCATGTGCCCAGATTGTCTGAGTACTACAATCGCTTGAATCAAGTGGGAGTTAATCTTCCAGATAAGATAGTGATTGACAGAATTCTCTAGTCACCATCACCAAGTTAGTAGAACTTCGTGATGAACTATGATATGCAAGGGATAACGGAAACGATTCCCAAGCTCTTCGTAATGCAGAAATTGATGAAGGTAGAAATCAAGAAAAACATCAAGTGTTGATGGTAGACAAGACCACTAGTTTCAAGAAAAGGGCAGAGGGAACAAGGGGAACTTCAAAAAGAACAGCAAGCAAGTTGCTGCTCAAGTGAAGAAGCCCAAGTCTGATCCTAAGCCTGAGACTAAGTGCTTCTACTGCAAAGGGACTGGTCACTGGAAGCGGAACTACCCCAAGTTATTGGCAGATAAGAAGGATGGCAAAGTGAACATAAGTATATTTAATATACATGTTATTGATGTGTACTTTACTAGTGTTTATAGCAACCCCTCAGTATTTGATACTAGTTCAGTTGCTAAGATTAGTAACTCGAAACGGGAGTTGCAGAATAAACAGAGACTAGTTAAGGGTGAAGTGACGATGTGTGTTGGAAGTGGTTCCAAGATTGATATGATCATCATCGCACACTCCCTATAAATTCGGGATTAGTGTTGAACCTAAATAAGTGTTATTTGGTGTTTACGTTGAGCATGAATATGATTTGATCATGTTTATTGTAATACGGTTATTCATTTAAGTAAGAGAATAAATTGTTGTTCTGTTTACATGAATAAAACCTTATATGGTTACACACCCAATGAAAATAGTTCGTTGGATCTCGATTGTAGTGATACACATAATCATAATATTGAAACCAAAAGATGAAAAGTTAATAATGATAGTGCAACTTATTTGTAGCACTACCGTTTAGGTCATATTGGTGTAAAGCGCATGAAGAAACTCCATGCTGATGGGCTTTTGGAATCACTTGATTATGAATCAGTTGATGCTTGCGAACCATGCCTCATGGGCAAGATGACTAAGACTCTGTTCTTCGAAATAATGGAGCGAGCAACAGATTTGTTGGAAATCATGCATACTGATGTATGTGGTCCGATGAATATTGAGCCTCGAGATAGGTATCATTATTTTCCGATCTTCACAGATGATTTGAGAAGATATGAGTGTATCTACTTGATGAAACAAAGGTCTGAAACATTTGAAAAGTTCAAAGAATTTCAGAGTGAAGTGGAGAATCATCGTAACAAAAATGAAAGTTACTACGATATGATCGCAGAAGTAAAATATTTGAGTTACGAGTTTGGTCTTCAATTAAAACAATGTGGAATAGTTTCACAAACTCATGCCACCTGGAACACCACAGCATAATGGTGTGTCCGAATGTCATAACCGTACTTTATTAGATATGGTGCGATCTATGATGTCTCTTACCGATCTACCACTATCGTTTTGGGGTTATGCATTAGAGACAGCTGCATTCACGTTAAATAGGGCACCATCTAAGTCCGTTGAGACGACACAATCTGAACTGTGGTTTGGCAAGAAACCAAAGTTGTCGTTTCTTAAAGTTTGGGGTTGTGATGCTTATATGAAAAAGTTTCATCCTAATAAGCTCAAACCCAAATCGGAGAAATATGTCTTCATAGGATACCCAAAGGAGACTGTTGGGTACACCTTCTATCACAAATCCGAAGGCAAGACTTTTGTTGCTAAATTCTGAGTTTTTCTAGAGAAGGAGTTTCTCTCGAAAGAAGTGAGTGGGAGGAAAGTAGAACTTGATGAGGTAACTATACCTGCTCCCTTATTGGAAAGTAGTTCATCACAGAAATCTGTTCCTGTGACTACTACACCAATTAGTGAGGAAGCTAATGATGATGATCATGTAACTTTAGATCAAGTTACTATCGAATCTCGTAGGTAAACCAGAGTGAGATCCGCACCAGAGTGGTACGGTAATCCTATTCTGGAGGTCATGTTACTTGACCATGACGAACTTGCGAACTATGAGGAAGCGATGATGAGCCCAGATTACGCCAAATGGTTTGAGGCCATGAAATCTGAGATATGATCCATGTATGAGAACAAAGTATGGACTTTGATGGATTTGCCCGATGATCGGCAAGCCATAGAAAATAAATGGTTCTTCAAGAGGAAGACGGACGCTGATAGTAGTGTTACTATCTACAAAGCTAGAATTGTCGCAAAAGGTTTTCGACAAGTTCAAGGTGTTGACTACGATGAGATTTTCTCACTCGTATCTATGCTTAAGTCTGTCCGAATCATGTTAGCAATTGCCGCATTTTATGAAATCTGGCAAATGGATAAACAAAACTGCAAAGAGTTGTATACGATGCAACTAGAAGGTTTTGTCGACCCTAAAGGTGTTAACTAAATATGCAAGCTCCAGCGATCCATCTATGGACTGGTGCAAGAATCTCGGAGTTGGAATATACGCTTTGATAAGTTGATCAAAGCATATAGTTTTATACAGACTTGCGGTGAAGCCTGTATTTACAAGAAAGTGAGTGGGAGCACTACATCATGTTTGATAAGTATATGTGTATGACATATTGTTGATCGGAAATAATGTAGAATTATTCTGCAAAGCATAAATGAGTGTTTGAAAGGAGTTTTTCAAAGAAAGACCTCGGTAAAGCTGCTTACATATTGAGTATCAAGATCTATAGAGATAGATCAAGACGCTTGATAAGTTTTTCAATGTGTACATACCTTGACAAGATTTTGAAGTAGTTCAAAATGGAAAAGTCAAAGAAAAAGTTTCTTGCCTGTGTTACAAGGTGTGAAGTTGAGTAAGACTCAAAGCCCGACCACGGCAGAAGATAGAAAGAGAATGAAAGTCATTCCCTATGCCTCAGTCATAGGTTCTATAAAGTATGCCATGCTGTGTACCAGATCTATTGTATACCAAACACTGTGTTAAGAGAGGGAGTACAATAGTGATCTAAGAGTAGATCAATGGACAGCGGTCAAAATTATCCTTACTGGAATAAGGATATGTTTCTCGATTACGGAGGTGACAAAAGGTTCGTCGTAAAGGGTTATGTCGATGCAAGCTTTGACACTGATCCAGATGACTCTAAGTCTCAATCTGGATACATATTGAAAGTGGGAGCAATTAGCTAGAGTAGCTCCATGCAGAGCATTGTTGACATAGAAATTTGCAAAATACATGCGGATCTGAATGTGGCAGACCCGTTGACTAAACTTCTCTCACAAGCAAAACATGATCACTTTTTGGGTCTTAATCACATAGCGATGTGAACTAGATTATTGAATCTAGTAATCCCTTTGGGTGTTAGTCACATGGAGATGTGAACCAATCACATAAACATGTGAACTATTGATGTTAAATCACATGGCGATGTGATCTAGATTATTGACTCTAGTGCAAGTGGGAGACTGAAGGAAATATCCCCTAGAGGCAATAATAAAGTTATTATTTATTTCCTTATATCATGATAAATGTTTATTATTCATGCTAGAATTGTATTAACCAGAAACATAATACATGTGTGAATACATAGACAAACAGAGTGTCACTAGTATGCCTCTACTTGACTAGCTCGTTAATCAAAGATGGTTATGTTTCCTAACCATGGACAAAGAGTTGTTATTTGATTAACGGGATCACATCATTAGTTGAATGATCTGATTGACATGACCCATTCCATTAGCTTAGCACCCGATCGTTTAGTATGTTGCTATTGCTTTCTTCATGACTTATACATGTTCCTATAACTATGAGATTATGCAACTCCCGTTTGTCAGAGGAACACTTTGTGTGCTACCAAACGTCACAACGTAACTGGGTGATTATAAAGGAGCTCTACAGGTGTCTCCAAAGGTACATGTTGGGTTGGCGTATTTCGAAAATTGGATTTGTCACTCCGATTGTCGGAGAGGTATCTCTGGGCCCTCTCGGTAATGCATATCACTTAAGCCTTGCAAGCATTGCAACTAATGAGTTAGTTGCGAGATGATGTATTACAGAACAAGTAAAGAGACTTGCCGGTAACGAGATTGAACTAGGTATTGGTATACCGACGATCGAATCTCGGGCAAGTAACATACCGATGACAAAGGGAACAACGTATGTTGTTATGCGGTCTGACCGATAAAGATCTTCGTAGAATATGTAGGAGCCAATATGGGCATCCAGGTCCCGCTATTGGTTATTGACCGGAGACATGTCTCGGTCATGTCTACATTGTTCTCTAACCCGTAGGGTCCGCACGCTTAAGGTTACAATGATAGTTATATTATGAGTTTTTGCATTTTGATGTACCGAAGTTTGTTCGGAGTCCCGGATGTGATCACGGACATGACGAGGAGTCTCGAAATGGTCGAGACATAAAGATTGATATTTTGGAGGCCAATGTTTGGATATCGGAAGTGTTCCGGGTGTAATCGGGATTTTACCGGAGTACGGGGAGGTTACCGGAACCCCCCGGGAGCTATATGGGCCATAGTGGGCCTTAGTGGAAAAGAGAAGAGGCAGCCCAACATGGGCCGCGCGCCCCTCCCCTCCCTTGGTCCGAATAGGACAAGGAGAGGGGGCTGGCCTCTCTCTCTCTTTTCCCCCCTCCGCGAATCCTATTCCAACTAGGATTGGGTGGGGGGATCCTATTCCCAGAGGGAGTAGGACTCTCCTGGCGCGCCTCTCCTAGGCCGGCCGCACCCCCCCCTTTAGTCCTTTATATACGGAGGCAGGGGCACCCCAGAGAAACACAAGTTGATCTTCGTGATCATTCCTTAGCCGTGTGCGGTGCCCCCCTCCACCATATTCTACCTCGGTCATATTGTAGCGGTGCTTAGGCGAAGCCCTGCGACGGTAGAACATCAAGATCGTCACCACGCCGTCGTGCTGACGGAACTCCTCCCCGACGCTTTGCTGGATCAGAGCCCGGGGATCGTCATCGAGCTGAACGTGTGCCAAGAACTCGGAGGTGCCGGAGTAACGGTGCTTGGATCGGTCGGATCGGGAAGACGTACGACTACTTCCTCTACGTTGCGTCAACGCTTCCGCTTCGGTCTACGAGGGTACATAGACAACACTCTCCCCTCTCGTTGCTATGCATCACCATGATCTTGCATGTGCGTAGGAAAATTTTGAAATTACTACGTTCCCCAACACTAAATAATTGTTGTGGTGTCCGTTAATATGCAACTCACTGCGTATTGAGCTCGACTTAACTTGTAGTTTTGCTTGTGCACTTTGCCATGCCATGCTTCATTAAACCGGACATGCATCATACTTGGTTGTGCATCATGCCATGATTATGTGATGGTTGTTTACCATGTTGTTTGCTTCTTTCCGGTGATGCTTCTTCGGGTTAGTTTTGATAACTTCACGTTTGTGAGGATCCATTCGACTTCGTCCGTTTGTTTTCTTCCTGGACTCGTTCTTCTTCCTTGCGGGATCTCAGGTAAGATGACCATACCCACGAAATCACTTCTATCTTTGCTTGATAGTTGTTCGCTCTATTGCTATGCCACGATACCTACCACTTGCTATATCATGCCTCCCATATTGCCATGTCAAGCCTCTAATCCACCTTTCCTAGCAAACCATTGTTTGGCTATTTTACCACTTTTCTCAGCCCCTCTTATAGCATTGCTAGTTGCAGGTGAAGATTGAAGTTTGTTCCTTGTTGGACCATGGGTTTTGTTGGGATATTATTATTATATCTTGTTTACTTTAATGCATCTATATACTTGGTAAAGCGTGGAAGGCTCGGCCTTATGCCTGGTGTGTTGTTCCACTCTTGCCACCCTAGTTTCTGTCATACTGGTGTTATGTTCCTTGATTTTGCGTTCCTTACGCGGTTGGGGGAATGGGACCCCCTTGACAGTTCGCTTTGAATAAAACTCCTCCAGCAAGGCCCAACCTTGGTTTTATCATTTTCCACCTAAGCCTTTTTCCCTCGGGTTTCCGGAGCCCGAGGGTCATCTTTATTTTAAACCCCCGGGCCAGTGCTCCTCTGAGTGTTTGTCCAACCTGTCAGCAGCCGGTGGCCACCAGGGGCAACTCTGGGTTGGCCTACCAGAATCTTGGACAATCCGGTGTGCCCTGAGAACGAGATATGTGCAGCTCCTATCAGGATTTGTCGGCACATTCGGGTGGCTTTGCTGGTCTTGTTTTACCATTGTTAAAATGTCCTGTAACCGGGATTCCGAGCCTGATCAGGTCTTCCTGGGAGAAGAAATATCCTTCGTTGACCGTGAGAGCTTGTGATGGGCTAAGTTGGGACACCCCTGCAGGGTTTTGAACTTTCGGAAGCCGTGCCCGTGGTTATGGGCAGATGGGAATTTGTTAATATCCGGTTGTAGAGAACTTGACACTTAACTTAATTAAAATGCATCAACCGCGTGTGTAGCCGTGATGGTCTCTTTCCGGCGGAGTCCAGGAAGTGAACACGGTCTCGTGTTATGCTTGAACGTAAGTAGCTTCAGGATCACTTCTTGATCACTTATTAGCTTCTCGACAGTGCTTTGCTTCTCTTCTCGCTCTCTTTTGCGTAAGGTAGCCACCATATATGCTAGTGCTTGCTGCAGCTCCACCTCACTACCCTTTCCTACCCATAAGCTTAAATAGTCTTGATCTCGCGGGTGTGAGATTGCTGAGTCCTCGTGACTCACAGATACTTCCAAACCGTTGTAGGCGCCGATGATGCCAGTGCAGGTGACGCAACCCAGCTCAAGTGGGAGCTCATTGAAGATCTTGGTCATGGTTTTATGTCTTTTCCGATTGATCAGTAGTGGAGACCAGTTGGAACGATCGGGGATCTAGCATTTGGGGTTGTCTTCTTTTATTTTGGTTCCGTAATCGGACCTTGACTGTATTCTGGATGATGTATGTTTAACTTGTATTTGTGTGAAGTGGCGATTGTAAGCCAACTCTTTATCCCTTTCTGATTCAGTACATGGGATGTGCAAAGATTACCCCTCTTGCGACATGCCTACTATGCGGTTATGCCTCTAAGTCGTGCTCCGACACGTGGGAGATATAGACGCATCATTGGTGTTACAAGTTTGTATCAGAGCCTTCCCCGACTTAGGAGCCCCCTGCTTGATCGAATCGCTGGCGTTGTTGAGTCGAGAAAAATGTTTTGAGTCTTATAGGATTATATATATCGGGGAGTAGGATTATGTTTACTCCCCAGTCCCTTCGTCGCTCTGGTGAGGCCTCCTGACGTAGAGTTTTGACTCTTCTCTTCTCAAATTTCACTAAAAAAATTAGGATCACGCGGGTATCTTGGAATCGTTTTGATGGTTTTGTGACGAGAACATTGTTCTTGGTGCCTCCTGACATTTAGGGGTTGTGGCAGTGTCCCGGGGAGTTGAGCTCCAGGGTGTTGTCGTCACAATTTTATCGTTGCAATTCTGGAATACCTGAGTTCGCCGACATCGAAAATCTCCTTTATGTAGTTGTTGTGAGATAACCTCGACGCCACCCAGTACTGGGGCGGGAGTTTGGGAGTATTGCCATAACTCGTATAACGGATGCTTTTCGAAGGTTGAGGTGAATGATTTCCGAAGGTTTCTTGGTTATGTGTTGAAGGATGGATACAGCTGGATGTAGGTTTGCTAGTTTTGGGTGAGATATTATGCTTCCCTTGTATCCCCAACACCTGATTGCATAACCAGAAAGTTTTGGGAGTTTCATAAGTGGGAATTCAAGTATCACGTAGGATATCTTTCCAACAGAAACATGATACAATATGGGATCTATCATATGTTTGTTTCTGGCTTATTTTGCAAGCCAATCCTTTGTGTTGTTTTGGTTTGTGGTATTCGAGTTGCTTCAATGTCAAGTGTGATTCCATACCTTTTATAAGTGGTGTTTTCACACTTCTATGTGAATACTAATACTTCATGATAATCGAGATTGTCATGTCAATCCTTTTCAACCGGTGTGCTTCTCTTCAAGTGGATCCGATCTTTTTCAACATCTGCAAGATCGACTCTAAGTATTCTCAACGGTGTTTGTTTCATTCTTCCCAACATGTCTTTGTTTTTCCCGCCCTTCCACCCTTGTTTCTTCAAGGACTCGGATTTCTTGATCAAGTATCCATTTTATTCATGTGAAGTCTCTTCATTCTTTTCTTTCAATGTTCTTATCTGGTGATTCTCAGGAAGATAATAACGGAGCTTCAAGTTCATCATTTTTTGTTCTCTTTTCTTCTCCGGTGGATTCAAGTCAAGCTTTGTTGATCACATCCTTTTTCCTTGTTTCAAATGTTTTTCCCATGCCGGTGCACCTCATAATCATTCCCCGCTTGCTATTCAATTGTTCCGGAGTACTGAACATATCTCGAAGATTCATGTTTCCACTCTGCATTCGTTCAAGCTTCAAGCCATTTAATTCAACCGGTGCATTCTCTCATTTAAATCATTCAACGGTGTTTTTTTTGAGTGGGCCCTAACCCACAGCTCTTTTCCCAGGATCTTACCTGACTCTTCTAATCTTCCCGGAGTTACTCTTGAATTCTTTTCCAAGTTTGACGTAAGAATGAATTATCTTCAGTCATTTGTATTTCTCCAAGATCTGTCAAATTCTTTTCACCGTTGGCTCAACCTTTCTATTCTTCATCCCGGAGTATCTCAACAAATTCATGATGGTGTTTCTCATCGTCATTCACGGATTTTGAAGACCGAAGAAGAGTTCTCCTCCAAATCTTATCCATTCTCTCAAAGACTCGTGATTCTAGCTGAGGCCATCCTCTCAGAATTGTTTTTGATTGTGAGAATTATTTTCACCCATCGGGGGCATTTCATGAGTTGTTTCCATTTCTTTCCTCCGAAGGCCATCTTTTCAAATAATATTCATTCTCAGCTTTCTGCTCTCATTCTCTAAATCTTACCGGTGCTTCATTCAAGTATTCTCTAATCCGTTCGAAATCTATTCGTTCACTTGCATCTAAATTCTCTCAAGCATCTTCGTTCATTTGCTAATTCTTCCCGGTCTTTCTTTGTCTTTTCTTCGTTCATTTTTATTTCTTACGGTGGTTCGTTCAAGAGTTCTCTTCCTTGGTTATTATATCAATTCATTCGATCTTTCAAATCCTAATGGTAGTTCGTTGAAGTCTTTTCTCAATTTTGCGCTATAACTCTCTTAATCTTTTCTACGAGAATAAGTAGTATGCCAAATCTGTTGCTTGTCATCAATCTAAATTGGTGAAGGATATGCATAATGTAATTCTTATTCTTGTTTCATCGCGTAAATTCAATTCCTTATTCCGGAGGTTCATCAAAATTCTTGATTTCATTTGTTCATCTTTCTTTTTCAGAGTTCCAAGTTTTTTTCCGCATTATCTCATCGCAAAGCTCCATCTAAATCATCGCAAGGCTTCACCTTGTGTTTTTAAATTCTCTTTCCTTTCGTTTGATCATTCTTTTATTACCGGAGTTCTTTAGGGAGGCTCTACATACTGGTTCATCAAGGATTTAATTCCTTCTTGAAGTGTTCATTGAGATTCTTTTCAGAGGAGCACAAGTTTCCTTCATCTTGCATTCCTAAGTGCAATTCCTTCTACCCTATCTTTTCAGGTGGTGTTATGTCCTTCTTGACAATTTCCCTTCGTGTTTCATGATTCGCAAGTTGTGAAGAATGAGGTATTTTAAATCCACTAATCTCTTCGTTGGAAGTTATCTTGGGTTACTTTTCACCTAAAGCTTTCCCTAAGGATTGTTGCTATTTATGGTGCTCATAAATGACCCAAGTGCTTCATTTATCCTCACGGTGAAATAAGTTTCTCGTCTCCTTGTTCATATCAATCCAATCAATTGTTTTTCGTTAGTGGCAGAATTTCACCTCAAGCTTTGAGATGTTTTCCATAAGTCCACGGGAATCATATCTTTTTGTTGTTGGTTTTCCAACAACTCCGTTCGACCCTTCTCCTAAGGATGCCTTTTCAAGCTCTTTTGTGGCAGAAGTTGGCATTTTCTTCTCCATTCTTTTATTTCAATGATCTATCTTCTATTCTTTCTTCCGGAGTCTTTGTGATGTTGCTCTCTTCACTCATCATCTAGAATTGTGAGGATCGTGTTGTTCTCGTGCTTATCCTTTTAACCGGAGTGTTGTGCCCTTTGATCAAGTTCTTTTCGCCTTATCAAGTCTTGCATCTCTTTTCAACTGGAGTGCTGTCTGAATTTGTTCTTCCTTGTTCCTCTTTTATAATGGAGTGTTTTAAACTTTGTTCATCTCCGTTGTATTTTTTTCCTCGAAATGCTGTAACCTTTCAAGGTTCTTTGGTTTCACTCGTTTGTCAAAGAAGCAACTTAGTTTTACCTCTTATCTTCCTCTTCTGGTTTTCCACCGATGCCATCCTAGATCTCGGGACGAGATCCTTTCGTAGTGGTGGAGTGTTGTAACGCCCCGGATACAACTTTCCATATTCGTATCTCCGACTCTTGCTGAGGGAGCCTTGGATTAGGGGGTATCCGGATAGCCGGACTATATCCTTTGGCCGGACTGTTGGACCATGAAGATACAAGATTAAAGACTTCGTCCCGTGTCCGGATAGGACTCTCCTTGGCATGGAAGGCAAGCTAGGCAATACGGATATGGAGATATCCTCCCTTGTAACCGACTATGTGTAACCCTAGCCCCCTCCGGTGTCAATATAAACCGGAGGGTTTAGTCCATAGGAAAACATACAATCATACTATAGGCTAGCTTCTAGGGTTTAGCCTCTATGATCTCGTGGTAGATCAACTCTTGTAATACTCATATCATCAAGAACAATCAAGCAGGACGTAGGGTATTACCTCCATCAAGAGGGCCGAACCTGGGTAAACATCATGTCCCCTGCTTCCTGTTACCATCCGGCTTAGACGCACAGTTCGGGAGCCCCTACCCGAGATCCGCCGGTTTTGACACCGATTTTGGTGCTTTCGTTGAGAGTTCCACTGTGACGTCTTCATAAGGGGGGATGGCTCGTCTTGTTGTCAAGGACAACATCACTTCTAGGGGAGCCCTGGCTGTAGGCCAAACTCCCAGACTAGGCGGCTTTGTCATGACCGCCCGCTCGGCCGTTGCGCCGACGATGACTTCTCGGGTCATCAAGAATAGCCTCCACATCGGCTCAAAAATTGCCGAGCAGATGGATCCAATGGAGCTCTCCTCTTTGAACGAGCTCTTGGATCGCATAACTACTCTGGGAGTCGCTACGGATTACGATCGGATCGGGCTTAAACCTGACCAAAGGGAGATTAACTCTCCGCCAGTCACCCATCAAATAGTGGTGGTGGAGGAGCAACGCAGCGGGTCTCCCTCTATCCTGAGGACGAACTATGTCCGGATTCCCGAGCTCTCCGAGCCAGATACCCGCTCATGAGAGGACATTGCCCTAACCCTGAACCTAGAATCAGGTTGCATACCGAACCGCGGAGCAACATCCCAGAGCCCGAACTTCCAAGATCGGAAATCCCCTGCCCCGGGATCTCAGATTGGGTCAAGGTATGGACTTAAATCCACCCACCGACCCTGATACAAACGATCTTTCCCACATTAGGCAAGCGCCTCAAGAGACAGTACATCACTATTGGACCAGATTCCTCCTTGTAATGAACGAGGTCAAGGACTGTCGCGAGGAAGACGCAATTTCATTATTTTGCAACAATTGCACGGAAAAGGGAATCCTTAACGCCATAAGTCACCGTGACATAGCACACTTCGCTGACTTGGCGGCCATAGTACGAAAATACTGTGTGATGGAAAGCACCTGGAAACCCAAACACAATTTTGGGACAATCCGGCTCTGACAAAATCCCAGTCCGAACTAAAAGGGTGCACTCTCATAAGTCGCCCGACTCAATTACAAAGAAGCAAAAGCCCACTACAGGGCGTGGAACCGTATTGGAGGGATGGCTTAACGGGCCCTGCAAAATTCATAGTACGGCAGACACCATACCAACACATAGCCTTAGAGCATGTTGGGTACTCCGGCAGGTGGCCAAGAGAAGTGAGGATCTCCTCATCCAAAACACCCCAGAACACCCTCCTACGGATAACAATACAATATTAACAGTCTTCGGGACCTTCGCCTCAAATAATAGGCGTAAGCGAGCACTCCGCAGCCTTGCCGAAGTCTGCCACATAGCAGCAATAAATCCATAGAGCGACACGACCATTACTTTGAATGCCAGTGACAAACCTAAATTCCAAACAGCCCAAGCACCAGCCGCTTTGGTCCTCAGTCCAATTGTGGACGGCTTTCGGCTCACTAAAGTGCTCATGGACGGCGGCATCGGATTAAACCTCATTTATGAGGAGACTCTTCAAAAAATGGAAATAGATAGCAACCGTATTGAGCAAAGCACCACGACCTTCTGAGGAATCATCCCCAGTCGGGAGGCACGTTGCACTGGGAAAATCACACTAGATGTGGTATTCGGCACTCCGGAGAATTACAGGTCCGAAGAAATCACATTCCAAGTGGCCCCATTCGGTAGCGGATAACACGCCCTTCTAGGGCGGGAGGCATTCACGATTTTTCAAGCCACCCCATTACGGGTACATGACGCTCAAAATGCCCAGACCCAATGGAATCATCACTTTAGCTAGTGATTCGGACATAGCACTCCGCACCGAGAACAAAACAGCCGCACTGGCCCTCAAGGTATTATCCGAAGCCCTTGTGGTGGAGGAGTTAACCGCGCTGCGCTCCACAGTGGACAGGGACGACGTGATACTAGACAAAAGATCCAAGTCCACCTCCTTTAAACCAGCAGATGAAATAGTCAAATTCCAAGTCCATCCAACGGACCCCACAAAAACAACGTCCATTGGGGCATAGTTAAACCCCGCCGTAGACACCGCACTACGGGAGTTCCTACGTGAGAATTGGGATATATTCGCCTGGCATCCTTCAAACATGCCAGGAATCCCACACAGGCTGGCCGAGCATAGCCTTAACATAATAAAAGGATTCAGGCCGATCAAGCAGACTCTTCGGCGCTTCTCCAAACCTAAGCGACAAGCCATGGGAGAGGAGCTAGCCAAATTACTAGAGGCCGGATTCATTAGAGAAATAAAGCATCCAGACTGGCTAGCAAACCTGGTGATGGTGCCAAAGAAGGAGAAATCCTGGCGCCTATGCGTCGACTTCAAGGACCTTAATAAGGCTTGCCCAAAGGATCCCTTCCCCCTCCCTCACATCGATCAAATTGTCGACGCTACCGCAGGACACGACTCATTGTGCTTCCTCGGCGCATACTCCGGTTACCACCAAATTAAGATGGCGGAGTCCGACCAAGCCGCAACGACATTTATCACTCCATACGGCCCCTTCTGTTTTAACACAATGCCCTTCGGGCTCAAAAACGCCGGCGCAACATATCAGCGCATGATTCAGACATGTCTGTAAAAGCAGATCGGCAAAACAGGGGAGGCATACGTCGATGATGTGATCATTAAAACCAGACACGTCAACTCCTTAATAGACGACTTGATGCTCACATTCGACAATCTCCGAACATACGACATTAAGCTCAATCCGGAAAAATGCGTTTTCGGCATACCAGCCGGAAAGCTCCTGGGCTTTATCATCTCCAGCAGAGGAATTGAAGCAAATCCAGCCAAAATCCGGGCTCTGTCGCAGTTGGCCATCCCAGCTGACCTCAAGCAAATCCAGAAGTTAACTGGATGTGTGGCGGCTTTAATCCGCTTTATCTCCCGACTAGGAGAAAAGGCACTCCCCCTTTATCGCCTTCTTTGGCGCACCAAACACTTCGAGTGGACGGACGCAGCCACGGCCGGACTGGAAGAAATAAAAGCCATCCTGGCCACCAACCCAATGTTGGCCGCGCCAAATGTTGGCGAACCAATGCTATTATATATAGCAGCAACTCACCAAGTTGTAAGCGCAGTGCTCGTCGTCGAACGAGAGATGGACGGACATAAATTCCCACTTCAAAAGCCGGTATATTATGTATCCACCATCCTCACTCCATGCAAATCACGGTACCCACATTATCAAAAGATAGCATACATGGTATTCATGGCATCCCAGAAATTATGACACTACTTTCAAGAGTGTTCAATTACGGTGGCCTCCGAAGTACCACTCAACGACATAATAAACAACCGCGATGCCACGGGCCGGATTGCCAAATGGGCTATCGAGCTCCTCCCGTTCGACATAACATATAAACCACGACGAGCCATTAAGTCACAAGTACTGGCCGATTTCGCAGTCGAATGGACAGAAGCCAAACTCCCTAAAGAGTACGGCGCATACTCCAATTGGATCATGCACTTCAATGGCTCTAAAATGCTGGCTGGTCTGGGGCTGGCATCATCCTGACGTCCCCCATCGGAGATACAGTGCAATACGTACTCCAAATACTATATACAGACTCCAACAACGTAGCCGAATACGAGACCCTCTTACACGGTCTCCGGATGGCAGTTTCCATGGGTATTCAATGCCTGGAGGTGCGTGGGGACTCGAACCTCACAATATCATAAATAAATGGAGACTTCGATGCCAAGGATCCGAAAATGGCGGCATATCGCAACGCCGTCCTCAAAATGTCAGCTCGGTTCAAGGGGCTTGAATTCCACCATGTGACTCGGGAAAACAACCAGGCGGCGGATATCCTCGCCCGTATCGGCGCTAAACGCGACCCTGTCCCACTGAACATCCTCCTGGAAAAACTGTTTAAACCATCCGTGGTATGGGAAGGGGACACTGGCAATAATAGTTCGGACCCGGCCACAACCCTAGATATCGAACACTCTGACACAATCAGAGGCTCTGCCATCGAAATAACACCTTCAGCCCACGTAATAATGGCCGTCATCGCCCCATGGACAGAACCATTCCTGGCCTACCTATCCAGGCAGGAACTACCCGAGGACCAAAATGAGCCACGCTGCATAGTGCGGCGATCTAAAGCCTACGAGGTCCACGAGGGAGAGCTTTATAAGAAAAGCACTACCGGAGTCCTTCAAAGGTGCATCTCTGAAGAGGAAGGGCGGAAGCTTTTGGCAGAAATCCATGCCGGACTTGGCGGCCATCACGCCGCCGCCCGGGCCCTTGTAATCAAGGCCTTTCGTACAGGTTTTTATTGGCCGACGGCCTGGGAAGATGCGCAGTATCTGGTCCAGCATTGTGTCGGTTGCCAGCTATTTGCAAACCAAAGCCATCTGCCGCCTACCGCTCTCCAAACAATCCCCATTACTTGGCCCTTTGCGGTCTGGGGGCTTGATATGGTCGGACCCCTTAAAGGGGGAACCCATAAGAAAAAATACTTACTGGTCATGGTGGATATATTCACCAAATGGATAGAAGCCAAACCTGTCAAAACGACTGAATCCGCACTGGTGATAGACTTCATATCCGGGGTCATACACTGTTATGGCATCCCCCACAGCATCATCACTGACAACGACATGAACTTTACAGCCGACGAGGTGAAACTTTGGTGCAACAACATGGGCATCAAGCTCGATTATACTTCTGTCTATCACCCGCAAACTAACGGTCAAGTCGAGCGAGCGAATGGTCTTATTATGAGCGGCATTAAACCTAGATTAGTGCGGTCCTTAAAGGAGTCAAACACGCACTGGGTAGAGGAGCTCGACTCCGTAATATGGGGGCTGCGGACCACGCTGAATCACACTACCGGATACACAACGTTCTTCATGGTGTACGGCGTAGAGGCGGTTTTGCCTTGCGACATAATTCATGACTCACCTCGAGTGCGCATGTACGAAGAAAAAGAGGCCGAGCTTGATCGGCAGGACAGTTTGGACGCCCTAGAGGAGGAGCGCGATGTGGCAAAGGCCCGTTCTGCATTCTATCAGCAACAGGCTCGAAGGTATCAAAGCAGAGAAGTACGGGCCAAAACCTATAACGTTGGCGAACTAGTTCTACGCCTGCTGGAGGAGAAAAAGAACAAGCTCAAGCCCAAATGGGAGGGTCCCTTCATTATTGACCAGGTTCTCACCGGTGGAGCATACCGTCTGCGGGATGCATCAGATAATCGACTTGAGCCAAACCCATGGAATGCAGCCAGACTCCGAAGATTCTACGCCTAGCACTGGACTCTATGTTCGTCTCCTCACCTCCGTCAATTTTTTGCATATCTGTCTTTTCTCTCTTTCTCCCTTTTTACTCTCTTCAAGGCCCTTAAAGGCTATAATTGTGTCCTGGTTACACAATCTTGACGCGCTAATCGCACTCATTATACCTGGGGGCTTCTTATACAAAAGCTTAATCTAACTATTTTCCTGGGCTTTACGTCCCATACATGTGTTATTCTTCCGCATGTACCTTTTTCGCCATTATATGCATCGATATGACTTAAGTTTTGGCCAAGCTGGGTTGCCTGGCTCTTGTATTTATGCCTTACGTTCCCGTTAATTCGGCTAGGGCATAAGGGGAGCACCTCTGCGATTGTTACTACCGGGTCAGCTGGATGTGTACCTCAGACTAGGTGAAGCCGAAAGCTAGTGTTCTTAAGGGAATATTCGGTCGGTGAATAAAAGATGACTTTTATATAATATGAAACATGCCCCCATATGTTTATATCCTGCGTCTCTTTTCGCAGTTCGGACATGCACATTAGGGCATGCGTACCCAAGTTAAGGAACCCTTAACGGAACTATTCTCCCTAGAAGATGTTTCTTACTACCCATGTAATATAACATAACTAGTTGGCTACTTGTCTGTTCAAGCACTTATGACCCCTACGCCTAGTCTCTATGCATGCCCCGGTTTTTACATAACCGAGCGGGTATTCGGATACACTCCGGATTGTCGGGTCCAGAGGTCGAAGCGAAAAGGTCCGCCATGACAAATGATTTACAATCCGGCTAGGGATATTACATATGTCACTTGAATTACACAGTCGCTAAGACTGATTCAATTCTTCTTCTATACCGTCCAACAGGTTGTCTAGCCTACAATCATGTTGGGAATACTTTGCGGCTAATTCTACTTGATCATACACTAAAATGACGGGGATCTCTTTCCCATCGGGCCCCATAGGTCCGACCTCGGCCATGTGGTTTGGGTCCGCTTTGGTATATCATGTCTTCACCATAGCCCAGGCTTCCCTTGCACCTTGTCGGCAGGCTGATATCTTCCAGAATCAGAAGTGCCTCCATGCTCCCTTGAGCTTCTCTATAAGCTTCTCCATGCCTCCTGGCGGGGACGCGGATGGCCACAAGGCTTGGGCAATACCTTGCATCACCTGCCGAACTTGCTCGTGCAGTTGTGAGAGCTCTGGTAGAAGATCACCCGAAGACCCGGCCACCTCCTCCGCGAGATGACCCATCAGCATACCTGCAGACATAACGCTGTTAGCCGGCTTCTTCACCGAACTCCTTTAAAAGTTCATTCAAGCACTTACTTAAAATGTTGCGCCGAAGCCGTTTATTCTCCTTCACGGAGTTCGCAAGATGGGCTCGGACATCTTTCAGTTCCACGCCCAGCCGGATATTGGCGCCTTGGAGATCATTTTTCTCCTGCCTGACTCGCGTCAGCACATGCTCGCCAGCATTTCACTATCGATCCTCACGTGCCGCATCCACCTCCACGGCCTCCGGACTCACTTCGGGGCCACCTGCAACATCTATTGTTAGATTTGTATACATGCCGCATACTACCTGGTACCCATACTCTTTGCAATGGATACAAGTGTTACCAGAGGGACCCTTCTCAGACTCCTTCAATGCGGCAACAACGGCCCCTAGCTGGGCCTTGCACTCGTCTAGCTCTTGACATAATTCGGAATTCTTCTCTGTAAGAACCTGCGCAAATAATGATTCTTAAATCAGTTGCGTCAACTGTTTCAAGTCTCAGGGGCTACTGACACATATAATTGTCAGATTTGCTTACCCGTATATCCCTTACATACTGGTCCGTGGCTCTGGCTAGACCATTTTGAGAAGCATGGATGTACGCGTCTCCGGATTTGAAGGCATCAAATGCCTCTGGTGAGAAACAAGCGTCACGGAGTACGGCCCGACGACGCCTGTGATTCATGGCGCTCTCCAATTCAGAATATGTAGCGGATAGTCTGTCCGCATCCTCTGTAGGAGGATCATCCGGCGTCTGCCCCGCGTTAGCTTCCGCTTCCATGTCCGGCCCTGGAGCCCGACTGGTCGAGGCATGATCGGCAGCCTCTCTGGATATAGTCCGGCGAGCATTTTTTCTGCTAAGAAACACGGATGTCATTATATTTTAAGAAAGACGACAACCACGGAGTGAGGTTTTGCGTCATACCTCTATGCTGGCATCTCCGTCCTGACCGCCTCCTTTTTTGGCCTACCCGGCTTTGGTGCCTCTTGTTGGCGAGTTGCTGCGGGTTCGGCACGGCGTCCCGAATGCCTTCCCTGTAAAACACCATATGTGTACGGTAGGTGAAGTGCATAAAGGGGATCCTTTTTGGGAGTTGGGACTTTGGTTTTTCTTACGTGCGACGCAGGGAGTAGTCCGGGATAGTCGGCCATTATGGCCACCATGGCGTCATCACAGCTCAATTGATAGAATTGCCTGTCTACCAGCTCCACGAATATGTCCAGATCCTCTTCGAGTATAGGATTGAGGGCCCGGCCAGGGTCCTTTGGTTGTGGAGGTGGGTTGTTGACCTCCCTTACAGCTTTTTGCAGTTCCTGCCATGAAATGGCAAGGTGAGTACCTACGACGAAGAATGCAGGAAGGATGGGAGTAAAGAGGTACAACTCACCCAGCTTGGAGGGTTGTACATGGAGAATCCATCCTGTGGCTTGACAGGGATGAACTCCTCTTCCTCTCCCTTGAACAACTCGGACAGAATTTTTGCTAAAGCAGCAGCGGAGTTCGGTCCCTTATGCCCGCAACAGGTGGCAACATCTTCCCCGTTAAAACACCACAGGGGGTGCCCTCGATATTGAAGTGGCTGCACTTCCCGCATTATGCATATTGACATAACCTCGATTATTGTCAATCCTGATTGAGCCAGCACTTTAATCCGGTTCATCAGGTAAAGGACGTCTCGGTTGTATTCCTCCTGTGGGCTCCGTGGGCACCAGCTTCGGCGTTTCTTCAGAGGAGCATTGTTGAACTCAGGAAGACCCCGCCGAACAGGGTCTGGAAGGGGGACGTCCTCCATGTAAAACCACTCCAAAGGCCAGTCTTCGGACGTCTTCTTCGGAGTACCGGACAGGTATCCGGTCTCGGCAATGCGCCATATTTTGGCTCCGCCCACCTGATAATGTGACCCCTTCTGTGTGCGGGGCACAAGGCAAAATAACCTTTTCCACAGCTCGAAATGAGCCTCGCAGCCCAGAAACAGCTCACAAAGGGCAACATAACCAGCGACGTGTAATATATAAGCAGGGGTGAAATTATGCAGTTGGAGGCCGTAAAACTCCAGGAGCCCGCGGAGGAACGGATGAATTGGAAATCCGAGTCCCCTTAGTAAGGGACAAAGCATAACCGCTCCCCCTTAGAGGGACTGGGGAAGCTCTCCGCTTGCTCCCCGTCATTATAGGTGGCGAGCCAGGCTCGGACGGGGACCATATACGCTGGAGGGAGAAACCCCTGGGTCTGCAACTCTACTAATCGGATGTGCGGGACAAAACACTTCTCCCAATCACCAGGCTTAGGGCTACTGGAGCAAGAGGAGGAGCTCCGGTGGCCGGCCATGATGGAATGGATTTTTCCGAGCGCGCTCCGATGGATTCTCGCCGTGGGAGGATGGTGTGGATTGGATCTAAGAATCCCCATCCCTTTAATAACAATTTATTTACCTGGCTAGGGGGACGAATGTAAAAACGCCGTTGCTCCTCGCATTCGCTCGACGCGTGGAAGATAGCCCTTATTGGGCATAGAAGCCAAGAAGTCTAATATTTATGGGAGCTAGACACTACTTAGTAGATATTTAAGATTTGGAGAAGAACCCGCATTGCAATGCCGAAGACAATACTACGGGCCGGACTCATCGTTGTTGAAACCTGGTTCCGGGGCTACTGAGGGAGTCCTGGATTAGGGGGTCTCCGGACAGCCAGACTATATCCTTTGGCCGAACTATTGGACCATGAAGATACAAGATTGAAGACTTCGTCCCGTGTCCAAATAGGACTCTCCTTGGCGTGGAAGGCAAGCTAGGAAATACAAATATGGAGATCTCCTCCCTTGTAACCGACTCTGTGTAACCCTAGCCCCCTCCGATGTCTATATAAATCATAGGGTTTAGTCCGTAGGACAACATACAATCATACCATAGGCTAGCTTCTAGGGTTTAGCCTCTACGATCTCGTGGTAGATCAACTCTTGTAATACTCATATCATCAAGAACAATCAAGCAAGACGTAGGGTATTACCTCCATCAAGAGGGCCCGAACCTGGGTAAACATCGTGTCCCCTGCTTCCTATTACCATCCGCCTTAGACGCACAGTTCGGGACCCCCTACCCGAGATCCGCCGGTTTTGACACCGACACTTGCCTCTTCTGGAGATGTGTTGTGAGATTCCTTTGTGGTTGGGTTTGTCTTTGTTTTGCATTTTGCTCATGTCATGCATTTCATATCATGTCATCATGTGCATCACATTTGCATACGTGTTCGTCTCATGCATCCAAGCATTTTCCCCGTTATCCGTTTTGCAATCCGGCACTCCTACGTCCTCCGGCGCCCCCTTTTGCCTCTTTTCGTGAGCGGGCGTCAAACTTTCTCGGAATGGACCAAGATTTTCCAAGCGGCCTTGGTACACCACCGGTAGACCGCCTGTCAATTTTCGTGCCATTTGGAGTCCGTTTGATACTCCAACGGTTAACCGGGGAACCGTAAAGGCCTCGTGTGTGTTGTAGCCCAACACCCCTCCAAAGTGGCCCAATAACCCATCCAAAACCCCTCCATCCTCTCGGCTGTTCGATCAAGATCGCGTGGCCGAAAACTACACTCACATTCCTACCTCACCTATAAATAAGTGTCTCCCTCCGAAATCTCGCGGATGAAACCCTAGCCCCTTCTTCACCGCGCCGCCGGACACACCCGTCCGCGCCGGAAATGTCCGCCGGCCACCTCACCCCGACCTATCGCAAGCCGCCACGTCACCCCTAGCCGCTCTCCACCAACCGCCGCGTGCCACCTAGCCTCCTGCCTCCTCCCCGCCGCCGCGGCCCGCCGTTGTAACACCCACAATGTGGTTATATCTCCCACGTGTCGGGGCACGACTTAGAGGCATAGACGCATAGTAGGTGTTACATGTTGGTAATCAAAGCCTTCCCCTACTTAGGAGCCCCCTGCTTGATTGAATCGCTGACGTTGTTGAGTCTAGAAAAATGTTTTGTGTCCTATAGGATTATATATATCGGAGAGTAGGATTGTTTTTACTCCTCAATCCCTTCGTCGCTCTGGTGAGGCCTCCTGACATAGAGTTTTGACTCTTCTCTCCTCAAATTTCACAAAAAAAATTTAGGATCATGAGGGTATCTTGGAATCGTTCTGATGGTTTTGTGACAAGAACATTGTTCTTGGTGCCTCCTGACATTTAGGGGTTGTGGTAGTGTCCCGGGGAGTTGAGCTCCGAGGTGTTGTCGTCACAATTTTATCGTTGCAGTTCTAGAATACCTGAGTTTCGCCGACATCGAAAATCTCTTTTATGCAGGTGTTGGTGAGATAACCTCGACGCCACCCTGTACTGGGGCGGGAGTTCGGGAGTATTGCCATAACTTGTATAACAGATTCTTTTCGAAGGTTGAGGTAAATGATTTCCGAAGGTTTCTTGGTTATGTGTTGAAGGATGGATACAGCTGGATGTAGGTATTGTTAGTTTGGGTGAGATATTATGCTTCCCCTGTATCCCCAACACCTGATTGCATAACCAGAAAGTTTCGGGAGTTTATAAGTGGGAATTCAAGTATCACGTAGGATATCCTTCCAACAGACACATGATACGATATGGGGTCTATCATATGTTTGTTTCCGGCTTATTCTGCAAGTCAATCCTTGGTTTTGTTTTGAGTTGTGGTATTCGAGTTGCTTCAATGTCAAGTGTTGATTCCATGCCTTTTCCTCAGCGGTGCTCTCATATTTCTATGAGAGTGCTAATCATTTTCGATCATCGAGATGGTCATGCCAATCCTTTTCAACCGGTGTGCTCCTCTTCAAGTGGATACATTCATTTTCAACATCCGTAAGATCAACTCTAAAGTATTCTGAATGGTGTTTGTTTCATTCATCCTAAGTTGTCTTTGTTTTCTCGCCCTCCCACCATTTTTCTTCGAGGACTCGGATTTCTTAATCAAGTATCCACTTTATTTATGGGAAGTCTCCCCATTCTTTTCTGTCAATATCCTTATCAAGTGATTATCAGGAAGATACTAACTGTAGGATCGAAAGTATGTCTAGAGGGGGGGTGATTAGACTACTTGACCAAATAAAAACTTGACCTTTTCCCAATTTTAGTTCTTGGCAGATTTTAGCTATTTTAGGATAAGTCAAGCAATCATCACACAATTCAAGCAAGCATGCAAAGAGTATATTGGCAGCGGAAAGTAAAGCATGCAACATGCAAGAATATAAAGGGAAGGGTTTGGAGAATTCAAACGCTATTGGAGACACGGATGTTTTTCCCGTCAGATAGGTGGTGCTATCCTACATCCACGTTGATGGAGACTTCAACCCACGAAGGGTAACGGTTGCGCGAGTCCACACAGGACACCACTCTCCAAGGACTTGCCTCACTAGCGGTAGATCTTCACGAAGTAGGCGATCTCCTTGCCCTTACAAACTCCTTGGTTCAACTCCACAATCTTGTCGGAGGCTCCCAAGTGACACCTAGCCAATCTAGGAGACACCACTCTCCAAGAAGTAACAAATGGTGTGTAGGTAATGAACTCCTTGCTCTTGTGCTTCAAATGATAGTCTCCCAAACACTCAACTCTCTCTCATAGGATTTGGATTTGGTGGAAAGAAGATTTGAGTGGAAAGCAACTTGGGAAGGCTAGAGATCAATATTCATATGGTAGGAATGGAATGTCTTGGTCTCAACACATGAGTAGGTGGTTCTCTCTCAGAACAAATGAGTTGGAATGATGTGTGTGTTCTGATGGCTCTCTCATCGAATGAGAAGGAGGTGGAGGGGTATATATAGCCTCCACACAAAATCCAACCGTTACACAGTTTTCCAATCACGGTGGGACCGAATCATAAAACTCGGTCGGACCGAAAATGTAAACCTAGTGACCGTTAGGAATTTCGGTGGGACTGACATGCAACTCGGTAGGACCGATTCGGTTAGGGTTTGGGCATAACGTAATCTCGGTGAGACCGATTACACAAACTCGGTGAGACCGAGTTTGGTAATTAGCTAACCAGAGAGTTGGTCAGGCAAACTCGGTGGTACCGATTTGCTCTTTCGGTGGGACCGAGTGGAACTCGGTGAGACCGAAAAGTTACAGAGGGGAAACACTGAGTTTACATTGCAATCTTGGTGGGACCGATTCGCTCTTTCGGTGGGACCAAAAAGTTACGAAAGGGAAACAGAGAGTTTGCAACCCTATCTCGATGGGACCGAGATCCTTATCGGTAGAACCGAATTGCTAGGGTTTGGCAGTGGCTAATGACAATTGAAACTCGGTGGCGCCGGATAGGAAAAATCGGTAGGACCGAGTTTGGCTTAGAGTTTAGGTCATATGTGGATATGGGAAAGTAGTTGAGGGTTTTGGAGCATATCACTAAGCACATGAAGCAAGAGGGTCATTAAGCAACACCTCATCCTCCTTGATAGTATTGGCTTTTCCTATGGACTCAATGTGATCTTGGATCACTAAAATATAAAATGAAGAGTCTTGAGCTTTTGATCTTGAGCCAATCCTTTGTCCTTAGCATTTTGAGGATTCCACTTTCACATCCATGCCATGCCAATCATTGAGCTTTCCTGAAATAATCATCTTGGAATAGCATTAGCTCAATGAGCTATATGTTGTTATGAATTACCAAAACCACCTAGGGATAGTTGCACTTTCAATCTCCCCCTTTTTGGTAATTGATGACAACATATAGATCAAAGCTTCGACAAATGATAATAAGCATGAAGTATATTGTCGCTTTGAGAAGTATGTGATAAGTAAGAGCTCCCCCTAAATTTGTGCATATTTAAAATTTGCTTTGGACTGCAAATGCACAACGAGTTAGAATCATGGGTTACTCTTCCATGTCACATACATCTTGGTGGAGCGCTCAAAATGATATGATTGAAATACATGCACTCATCACCAAGAATAGTGAATGATCACAAACGATAGATAGCATGATAATATTTAAGCAAGCATTAAGCAAACATTAAGTGTAGCTTATGATCAAACACATGATCATCGATGTCTCACAAACATAAGGACGTAGTATCAAGCACTCAAAAGCAGAAAAAAGTTTGAAAGACCACCAAATAAAACAAGAGAGAAAAGCAACACTCTCTCTCGAAGCCTATGATCTATACATCTTCTCCCCCTTTGGCAACAAGTTACCAAAAAGTTCCTAGAAAATGCATAGCGCTAAGTCGTCGCTCAGGCTTGATCTTCAGGTGGTGGTGGAGTCCGGATCACTCCAAGGACGAAGGCTTCCGTAGATGTTGAAGTAGTCGCTGGAGTTGGAGCTGAGATAGACGCTGGAGCTGAGGCTGTGGCTGGTGCTGAAGTAGTAGCTCTGGTGTCAGCAACTGGCAGTGCAGACGACCTCGGGCCTCGTGGCACTCTAGAAAAAGCATGAGTTGTGGTCCTGCCTCTCCTCTCATTCATGTCCTCCTGGAGCTGCTCCACTACAGACTGGACTTCTGTTACCTTGACATCCAAGTCATAGAACTTCTGTTCCATGATCCTCTCTAGGCTCTACTGATTTTTAGTGAGGTTGGCTAGACTTTGCTCAATTCTCAGCGAGGATGCAATCAAGTAACTGAGCTGCTCTTGCTTGGTCTTCAAGAAGTAGTCAGATGCCTCCTCTTGAGTAGGCATCCTGGCAGCTTTTTCTTTCTTCACCTTCTCCTTCTTTGCATATGCTAGTGCAGATGATGGCTCATTCTCTGTCATCACAACTTCATTGTTCTCAAAATCTGGACGGATGGGCAGGTGTTCCTTATCCAACAAATATATGCCCGTGCCCATCTTGGAGTTGATGAGCTCCTGAATCTGAGGGGCATATCCACAGCTCCTCTTCTGATCTGCAGCTGTCCTCTTAATGGTTTCCACAATGAGACTCATGACCTTGAATTTCTGAGGCATGTCAAAAACATGAAGCAGGTTGATCGCGTGGCCTCTGATCATCTTGTGATCTCCAGACTTGGGCAGAAGGGTGTGCCTTAGTATCCAATTGATCGTAGGCAATCCTGAGAGCAGATAGTGCACTGACCCAAACTTGAATGTGTCAAGAGCTTCATTGGGGATCTCCTTGTACATGTTGGACATGGAGTTATGGTCCATCTTCTTCTTGGCATAGATATCCAAGTCCTCATCTTGCTCTTCTGGGGCATTGATGATCTGTGCCCACTCAGCCACTGTAGATTGGTACCTTGTACCCTCAGACATCCAAGTAATCCTTCCATCCGGGTAAAAGTGAGCTGTGGAGTAGAACTGCATGATGAGTTCCTCGTTCCACTTTGTGAGCTTCTGCCCAACAAAGTCCTCTACTCCACACGCTCTGAAGCTGTCCTGAACTCTTGGGAAGTGCTCTTCATTCTCCTTGATATAGGTCCAGTCGACCCATCTCATGTCACAAACGATTGGCTTCTTGTCAAGCAAAACAGTCTCATAAAAGTCTTGTTCCTCCTTTGTATGAAACCTGTAATCCATGGCAGTCCTTCTCCTAGAAGCATACGGGTCTGCTTCTCTCCACTTCCTCAGCCCTGAGTCTCTCCTGAGCTTCATGTCCTCAGCCACAGGATGAGCATCGTTGTGGTCTGGGATCTTGGGCTTGAGCTTCCGAAGGACACTCTCTTCCTGTTCTTCAATAGCTTCAGGCACTGGGGCCTTGTTCTTTTCTGCAGCAGGTATGCTCCGTGTGTTTCTTTTTGGAGCTGTCTTAGGCTTAGATGCAGCCTTAGGAGCTTCCTTGGGCTTGGATGCAGCTCCCCCTGACCTTATGGCATCTCCCATAAGTTTGGCTGCCTTGGGTGCTGGTGCAGCAACCTCTTCTTCCTCCTCCTCTTCTACCATGATGGAGGCTCTCCCAAGCACTTTGGCTACAGTCTTCTTTACTCTCTCTTTCCTCTTTTTGCCCTCAGCAGCAATGGGCTCAATGGGAGCAGGTGCAGGCTTCTCAGTTGAGGCTCTAGCCTTTGACATTGGCTGCCTCCCTGCTGGCCTCTTGACTTTCAGGCCTGGCTTTGAGCCTTGAGCTGGCTCAACCCTTTTGGAAGTGGCCTCTTCCTCTGCCACATAGTCTTCATCCTCAGAATTAGACGTTCTCTTCTTCCTTTGACGTGTGGCAGCCTTAGGCAGATTGCTGGGTGTGCTCCTGCTGCCATCATCAGAAGAACTTGAGGGGCTAGTGCCCTCACTCATCACAACTTGCTGCTCTGAGAGGTTTTGGCTGTCACTTTGATCAGACATGTTGCAACCTGACTGCTGACCCTGTGAATAGATTATAGAAGAGATAGAGTGGATGAGCATCACAAAAAGCAGAGATTTTTGCAAAAGAATAATTCAAAAACTTAGTTTTAGTTTTCCACAGAAAGCATCTCGGATCTACCGATTTTCAAACTCGGTGACACCGAAGCAGTTTTGGCACCAGAACTGGTGAACTCGGTCAGACCGAGTCACAGTTCGGTGGCACCGAGACTGCTAGGGTTTCACAGAATTCCAAAATCGGTCGCATCGATAAGTTATTCTCGGTCAGACCGAGTTTAACTTGTGCAATGGCAAAAGCCAGATCGGTGAGACCGAGTTTTTCAACTCGGTGGGTCCGAGATGGTTTCGGCGGAAACCTAACCCTAAAATTTTCGTTTTGACTGGATAGAAGTTTATCAATCGTGGCAAGATTCATGATGATCACAATGTGCTAGGAATCAGATTAAGGAATAGCACAATGATCAAGTCCATACCCTAGCTCGGCGTGGACTTGCTACGGCGGCAACGGCGGGGCAGAATCCGTTGACGGCGGTGAAGACCAGCGACTGGAGGCTGCTGGCGGTGAGGAGACGACCCGGAGACCTCGGGGGCAGAGCAGGCTATCGCGCGGGCGAGGAGGTTTCGGAGAAATTTCCAAAATTCTGCCCGTCACTATATATAGCCCGACCCTGTCGGTGTGACCGAGTGGAACGACTCGGTGGCACCGAGATGAAAAACTGTGTGCAATTATTGCAACTCGGTGTGACCGAAAAGTTCAAATCGGTTGCACCGAGATCAAAAACCTAGATCAACTTAATGAACTCGGTAGGACCGAAATGGAGTATCGGTTAGACCGAGATTCATAAAGAGGTTTTGGAAGTTTAAGTCTATGACGAATCGGGGACTCCGAGCGCTCCTCACACAGAGTGGTTCGAATCTGACTTGATCAAATTTGTGATGCAGCAAGAATAGAGTTTGAGACGAGAAAAGCATAGATAGCTAGAGGAGGTTCTTAGGCATTCTTGTCCATCCACTTGGCAAAAGAAGAAAAAGCCAAACAATCAAAACAACAAGTGGATGTCCTTGAATGAGTAAAATATGCAACCAACATGCTCACACAATAAGATAGCAAATGAAATATGTGGCAAAGCATGCACAACCAATTCTAGCATCTATCAAGCAATTTGCGATGACTAGGTCATCTATATATGAGTATATTGACTTAGGAGTCAAGTGAGAACACTTGATCGTAGGTCATACTCATCGTTTAAGCTCAAGTGGGGTTACCACTTTTACATAAAGCATTGTTTTGTTCACATCTTTAGAGTTGCTTTAGCTCAAGTCTTAGAGTAAAGCTCCCCCTAGATGTGATATCCCCCCTAAGAGGGATGAACTAACCTTGGGTTTTGTCGATGATGACTTCATGTAGATATTGAAGATGGTGGATGCTCAATGTTGATGTAGATCACTTGGAGCTATCCATTTGAGTGAATTGCACTTTCAATACCTACATGGGTTAGTCCCACAAGGAACAAACAAGGATTATTCCATAGACATAGAGTGATGCACACAAAAATGATGTCCATGAAACTTTAGGTTACCTTGTCCTTGTCTTACCAACAGAGGGTTTGTGACTCTGAACTAGTGCAAGATGTGAAGTTGATGCCACTTGTTCTTGCCACAAAATGATAAGAGTGAAGTATGTTGCGGAGTCACCTCAAGAACCTCTAGTTCTTCTTCTTTTGGATCCACATCATCTTGATGGAATCCTTGGAGTTGTAGTCGTACTTGATGAGTGGAACTTGAGTAGTCTTGGAATCCTTGACTAAGGTCTTAGAGCTTCTTCAAATGCATCAATTTCCTCTGAAGGCTTGTCCTTGCCTTTTTGCCTATAGTCTTGTGTGAAGATCATCTTGAGCTTTGTGTCCCCTTGAAAGAAGTATACTTCTCTTGTTGAGGGACAAACTTCGTCTTGGGGTATTGATCTTCTTCCCATTCACTCCATTGGCATGAACTTTCGTTCAAAACCAACACCTTGATTCTTCCGGTGCATTCCTTGCTTGCGCACAATTTCCTCGAATTGCTTACTCCCGGCAAGGCTCTTTACACTCCTTTCTCTATAATTCCCTTCAATAAGCTATTTTCTTGCTCAAGTGTAACTTGGCTAAGAGAATCATTAGTGGAATCAAGAGAACTACTAGAAGCAACAATATTGGATTTAGCATGATCATTGTTACTGCTAGAGGAAGAATCTTTCTTGTTCTTGTTACTAGACTTGACTTGAGGCATGTAAGTGGATAAGAGTAAACGCTTGGCAATGTAAGAAGAACTTTTCTTGCAGAGATCATCATTGATTGCCTTTAAGAACTCATGCTCTTGGTCAAGATTTAGCTTTTCAAAGCGCAGCTTCTCATGAGCCCTTAAAAGTTCTCGATGATCTTCGAAGATAGTGTCATGAGCTAACTTAAGAGTTTTTAGTTCTTTAGTTAGAGCCTCAATCTTCTCCTTATCATTGTCATTTGTTTTATCTTGATTAGCATGATTAATTGGTCTTTCATCATAGTATTCATCACTAGAGTTGTCACCAAGCAAATCATCACCTAACAAGTCATCTTCATCACTATTAAAATCAACATACTCGGGGTGTGTTACCTTAGGACCGTTGGCCATGAAGCATCTTCCAATTCCTTCATTACGTGAGTCAAATATGTCGTAGGAGTTGGTTGACACAAGTGCTAGACCGGCAACACCTTCATCTTGAGTATCTTCGGAGTCGGAGTGATAACTTCTCTCGGAGTGGCTGTCGGAGTCGGAGCCGGATACCCATTCACCAACATGAGCTTGATGTCTTCGTCTTGTGTAGCTCCTTGATGATTTTTCCTTCCTTTCCGAATCCTTGCTTCTCCGTGAGTATCTTCGTTCATAACGATCATCTCTACTCCTTCTCTCTCTTGGTGGTGATCCTTTGCTTCTTCTTTTTGGAGAATCTTCTCTTCTCTTGTAGGGAGCCGTACACTCATTGGAATAGTGTCCGGGTCTTCCACAATTGTAGCAGTTTCGCTCTCGACTAGAAGATCTTTTGTCATTGTAGGACCTTGATTTAGTGCTTCTATCTTTGCTTCTACTCTTGTTGAACTTGTTGAAGTTCTTCACCATTAAGCTCAATTCTTCATTGAAGTCTTGTTTCTCACTTGATGATGTAGGGGCTTCACATGAGGCTTTGTAGGCACCACTTGATTGGTTGTGAAGTTCCTCTTTATCCTTAAGTGACATCTCATGAGCAACAATTCTTCCAATCACTTCCGTTGGCTTGAGATCTTTGTAATTGGGCATCATTTGGATCAACGTGCACACGGTATCATATTTTCCATCCAAGGCTCTTAGGATCTTCTTGATGATGAATTTATCGGTCATCTCTTCACTTCCTAAGCCGGCAATCTCATTTGTGATGAGAGCAAGCCTAGAGTACATTTCAGCGACACCTTCACCATCCTTCATCTTGAACTTGTCAAGTTGGCTTTGAAGCACATCCAACTTAGATTCCTTGACGGAGTCGGTACCTTCGTGCATTTCAATCAAAGTGTCCCAAATTTCCTTTGCATTCTCAAGGCGGCTGATTTTGTTCAATTCTTCGGGGCACAATCCGTTGAAGAGAATATAACAAGCTTGAGCATTGTATTGCAACATCTTCAACTCATCCGCGGTAGCTTCACGGTTTGGTTCTTTCCCATCAAAGAAGTCACCTTGCAAACCAACACACACAATAGCCCAAACGGCGGGGTTATGTCCAAGAATATGCATTTTCATTTTGTGCTTCCAACTAGCAAAATTAGTACCATCAAAGTAAGGACCTCTTTGGTGATAATTTCCCTCGCTAGACGCCATACTCTCCTAGGTTGTGAAACCAAGGCTATGACCACCAAAAGCTATGGAGATCAAGCAAATGGAAACCTGGCTCTGATACCACTTGTAGGATCGAAAGTATATCTAGAGGGGGGGTGATTAGACTACTTGACCAAATAAAAACTTGACCTTTTCCCAATTTTAGTTCTTGGCAGATTTTAGCTATTTTAGGATAAGTCAAGCAATCATCACACAATTCAAGCAAGCATGCAAAGAGTATATTGGCAGCGGAAAGTAAAGCATGCAACTTGCAAGAATATAAAGGGAAGGGTTTGGAGAATTCAAACGCTATTGGAGACACGGATGTTTTTCCCGTGGTTCGGATAGGTGGTGCTATCCTACATCCACGTTGATGGAGACTTCAACCCACGAAGGGTAACGGTTGCGCGAGTCCACACAGGGCTCCACCCAAGGGCAACGGTTGCGCGAGTCCATGAAGGGCTCCACCCACGAAGGGTCCACGAAGAAGCAACCACCCACAAAGGGTCCACGAAGAAGCAACCTTGTCTATCCCACCATGGCCATCGCCCATGAAGGACTTGCCTCACTAGCGGTAGATCTTCACGAAGTAGGCAATCTCCTTGCCCTTACAAACTCCTTGGTTCAACTCCACAATCTTGTCGGAGGCTCCCAAGTGACACCTAGCCAATCTAGGAGACACCACTCTCCAAGAAGTAACAAATGGTGTGTAGGTAATGAACTCCTTGCTCTTGTGCTTCAAATGATAGTCTCCCCAAAACTCAACTCTCTCTCATAGGATTTGGATTTGGTGGAAAGAAGATTTGAGTGGAAAGCAACTTGGGAAGGCTAGAGATCAATATTCATATGGTAGGAATGGAATGTCTTGGTCTCAACACATGAGTAGGTGGTTCTCTCTCAGAACAAATGAGTTGGAATGATGTGTGTGTTCTGATGGCTCTCTCATCGAATGAGAAGGAGGTGGAGGGGTATATATAGCCTCCACACAAAATCCAACCGTTACACAGTTTTCCAATCTCGGTGGGACCGAATCATAAAACTCGGTCGGACCGAAAATGTAAACCTAGTGACCGTTAGGAATTTCGATGGGACTGACATGCAACTCGGTAGGACCGATTCGGTTAGGGTTTGGGCATAACGTAATCTCGGTGAGACCGATTACACAAACTCGGTGAGACCGAGTTTGGTAATTAGCTAACCAGAGAGTTGGTCAGGCAAACTCGGTGGGACCGATTTGCTCTTTCGGTGGGACCGAGTGGAACTCGGTGAGACCGAAAAGTTACAAAGGGGAAACACTGAGTTTACATTGCAATCTCGGTGGGACCGATTCGCTCTTTCGGTGGGACTGAAAAGTTACGAAAGGGAAACAGAGAGTTTGCAACCCTATCTCGGTGGGACCGAGATCCTTATCGGTACAACCAAATTGCTAGGGTTTGGCAGTGGCTAATGACAATTGAAACTCGATGGCGCCGGATAGGAAAAATCGGTAGGACCGAGTTTGGCTTAGAGTTTAGGTCATATGTGGATATGGGAAAGTAGTTGAGGGTTTTGGAGCATATCACTAAGCACATGAAGCAAGAGGCTCATTAAGCAACACCTCATCCCTCCTTGATAGTATTGGCTTTTCCTATGGACTCAATGTGATCTTGGATCACTAAAATATAAAATGAAGAGTCTTGAGCTTTTGGGCTTGAGCCAATCCTTTGTCCTTAGCATTTTGAGGGTTCCACTTTCACATCCATGCCATGCCAATCATTGAGCTTTCCTGAAATAATCATCTTGGAATAGCATTAGCTCAATGAGCTATATGTTGTTATGAATTACCAAAACCACCTAGGGATAGTTGCACTTTCACTAACGGATCTTCAAGTTTAACATTCTTTGTTCTCTTTCTTCTTTGGTGGATTCAATTCAAGCTTTACCAATCATATCTTTTCCTCGTTGCAAATGCTTTCAAATGACGGTGCACCTCATAATCATTCCCCTCTTCCTATTCAATTGTTCCGGAGTGTTGAAGATATCTCAGGAGATTCGCATTTCCATTGCTAATTTCTTTATCCTATCTCGAGGTTGTTATCTTACTCAAGCCATTTAATTCAACCGACGCAATCTATCTTTTAATCCGTTCAACGGTGTTTCTTTTGAGTGGGCCCTAACCCACAGGTCTTTTCCCAGGATCTTACCCGACTCTTCTAATTTTACCAGAGCTATTCTCAAATCTTTCAAAGTTTGACGTAAGAATGAATTATCATCAGTCAGATGGTTTCTCCAAGATCTTATAACTCTTTTCATTGTTGGCTCAACCTCTTGGCTTTTCATTCTCCCGGAGTATCTCAACAATTCATGGTGGTACTTCTCATCGTCATTCTCATCATTTGAAGATCGAAGAAGAGTTTTTCCTCCAAATCTTATCCATTCTCTGAGAGATGCGTAGTTCAAGCTTGATGCCATCCTCTCATAATTGTTTTCGATTGTGAGAATTCTTTTCACCCATCCGAAGCAATTCAGGAGTCTTTTCAGTTTGATTCTCCTGAGCCCATCATTTCAGAAGACTTATTCATTCTCAGCTTTCAGCTCTCATTCTTATAATCTTACCGGTGTATCGCTCAAGTATTCCCTAATCAGCTCGTGATCTCTTCGTTCACTTGTATCAAATCCCCTCAAGTATCTTCATTCATTTTCCAAGTCTTCCCGGTGAATTGTGCCTTTGCCACGTTCTTTTTCAGTTCTATGGTGCTTTGTTCAAGATTTCTCTTCCTTTGTGTTCATATCAATTTATTCGTTGTTTCAATCCTACCGGTGGTTCATTGAAGACCTTCTCAAGTTTAAGCTATACCTCTCTTTAATCCTTTCTACGAGAATAAGTAGTATGCCAAATCCATTGCTTGTCATCAATTTAAATTGGTGAAGGATAAGCATAATGTAATTCTTATTCTTGTTTCATCGAGTTTATTCAACTCCTTATTCCGGAGGCTAATCAAATTCTCGTTTTCAATTGTTCATCTTTCTTTTCCTGAGTTCCAAGTTTTCTCGGTTATATCATTTAAAAGCTTCATCTAATCATTGCAATGCCTCAATCTTATTCTTTTCATCCTTCACTTCTTTTGATCATTCTTTTATTACCGGAGTTCTTCATGGAGGTTCTACATGGTGGTTCATCAAGGATTTAATTCCTTCTCGAAGTGTTCATTGAGATTCTTTTCAGAGGAGCTCAAGTATTCTTCATCTTGCATTCTGAAGTGAAATTCCTTCTACCTTATCTTTTCAGGTGGTGTTATATCATTCTTGACAATTTCCCTACGTGTTTCATGATTCGCATGTTGTTAAGAATGAGATATTTAAACCCAACAATCTCTTCATTGGAGTTATCTCGGGTTATATTTCACCTAAAGCTTTCCCTAAGGATTGTTGCTATTTATGGTGCTAATAAATGACCCAAGTCCTTCATTTATCCTCCCGATGAAATAAGTTTCTCGTCTCCTTGTTCGTATCAATCCAATATGTCATTTTCCATTAGTGGCGGAATTTCACCTCTAGATTTCGAGATGTTTTCCATAAGCCCACAACAAGCTTACTATTTTCGTTGTTGGTTTCCAACAATTCCGTTATAACCTTCTTGGAAGAGTGCTTTCCCAACTCATTTGTGGTAGAAGTTGTCATTTTTCTTCTCCGTTCTTTTGTTCCGACGATCTACCTTCTATTCCTTCATCCGGAGGCATCCTGATGTTGCTCTTTTCTCTCATCATCTCGAATGGTGAGGATCATGTTCTTTTCGTGCTTATCCATTTAACCAGAGTGTTGTGCCCTTTGCTCAAGTTCTTTTCGCATGATCAAGTCTTGCATCTCTTCTCAACCGGAGTGTTGTCCGAAATTGTTCTTCCTTGTTCCTTGTTTATCTCATTTCAACCAGAGTGGTTTCAATTGCTTCTTGTCCTTTGTGCTCGTCATTCTTAGCTTTTCAACCTCCAAGGTTCACTTGGTGTTCCTTGTTCCTATTTTCCAATGGAGTGTTTTCAATTTTGTTCATCTTCGTTGTATTCTTTCTTTCAATTTGTTCAACCTCTCAAGGTTCTTTGGTTTCACTCGTTTGTTAAAGAAGCAACTTTGTTTTACCTCTTCATATTTCGTTTTCTCTCCGGTGCCATCCTAGATCTCAGGACGAGATCCTCTTGTAGTGGTGGAGTGTTGTGACACCCCGAGACTGACACTTCAGAAGACTTCCATATTTTCGTGATCACCATGTGTTTCATTTGTGCTTGCTCTTTTATTTTTGCATTGCATCATGTCATCATGCCATCATGTCACTAATCTTTGAAACTCAAATAAATAAACCGTATGGATCTTCGGTCCATTTAAACCGAGGGAATTCCATTTTCGGAATCACCCATAACACACGTGCAAAATATTTTCCATATCTATTCCTCTTCGAGTTTGACCTTCAAACCTTGCCAATATTTCTCATCTCTTTTATCGAGGCTCCTCCAAAAATCTCAGCCCATTTAGAGTCCTTTCGAATGGGTTTCAAAATTCAAACATGTTGAATTAAATTCAACATGTGCGAATCTATTGTTCTCCAAAAATCCTCTTGCCATTTTATTTAAATTCCTCACATTTTTGTGAGTCTAGATATATTACCCTCGTGCGCAAATCTGTTCCTAACCCTCTGCTTTTCCTCTCTCTATATCTTTTATGCTAAAGGAAACGTGAGGGAGAGAGGGAGAGCCTGTGCCGCCGGCCTCGTAGGCCTGACCAACCAGGCTGACCGACCAACTAGGCCCATCCCTAGGCCCAGCCGCGCCCCTGCTTAACCCTAGCCACCTCTCCCCCTATCCCATCCTCCAGCGCCGCCAGCCTCCCTGTCCCATCCTACCGATCCGCTTCCCCATGTCGACGCCTCGCCGTCGCTGGCCTTCGCATCGCCTGCGCCTCCCCAAGCCGCGCTCGTCGCCCGGCATGGCCCGCGAGGCCATTAGCATCGCCGTGCCCCTGCTGCCTCCCTTCCTTGGCGCCCTCGACCTCCATGCCTCGCCGGCCTTCCTCAGCAAGCCGCCGCCGTGCCCCGTGACCGCGCCTCCTCGCCAAATCCCCGTCGCTCGAGCGCCCGAGGAGAGGAGCTCCTCGAGCACTCGCACCCACAGCCGTCGTCCTCTGCACCCAGCAGGAGCCCCTGCCGGCTCCAGTCGCCCCCGCCTGCGCCCCTCGCGCCACTGCCTCGCCATGGAGCTCCGCCACACATCTCTCTTCCTATAGCGCGATGTCGCGTGGATGCTTGCCTCCGACTAGCGCCGCTACTCCTCTTGGTCCGTCCTCCTCCGTGTGGAGCAGCACCACCACAGGTCCTCTGCCCGAACTGTTACTCACCACCGACCAATGCCGACCCAAGACAGGACCTTGCCAAGTCCACCCCGCTCTGGCCACAACACCTGCAAGACAACTCTTGCATCTGTACACCACGTCGTTGCTCGTTGCATGCCAAGACCCCTCTGTGGAACTCGCCAAGTACACCACCGGCATGACCACATGGATGTTCGAACGAGAACAGATCGAAACACCAAGTTCCTCTACAACCCCTGTACAACTACGGGGATTCACCAAGTACCCATCGGATGCACCACGTTCCACTATTGTTGACCCCGAACATCTACGATACGAGCACCTCTACGATCGATGTGGAACCATCAAGACCGTCAAGTACAACTACTCTACGTTGATACGGGAACCACTACCGTCGCAACAACCAAGACCGGCAAGTCCAAAGACCCAGACCGACAAGTACCACGATGTCCGTCAATCGCCAAGTACCCCTTCGGATGCGCAAGTCCCTCGAAGGTCCACCGATGCCTAGCACGACTACAGGACCGGAATGAAGTACCACGATGACCGTTACCATGTACCACTACACCGCACCGAAACGCAAAGACCGTCCCGGATATAACCAAGTACCACTTCAGTTACGGAACGTGACGAGTACCACGAAACCCATGTCCCATCAAGCCCGACTACAACGACTACAACATGTACCACTACCATCGCCGCGAGAACGACTACTTCCCACAACGACCTGTGAATGACTACTTCCACTACTACCGTAGCGGAACGACTACTTCCCTCGAGGAACTCTAACTGCCCCGGAAATGCATGCTTCAAAGGTATACCGCTGAGAACGACCGTCCGAGAACGAATGCTTGTGATGTATGAGATGCTTGTGCTTTCTCCATGCTCGAATTGTCGGTGCACGTTGCCCCTCTTTTGCCTTGCCACCGTCATCGACCCGTGGGAACCCGGTAACCGGGACCACCCCACCATCTTTTGCACGTTCCCGCCACATTTTCTTTTGCACCGACGTCTCAATGAGTTGTCGGAACCGGAACGTTGCCGTGCCACCGTTTCGTTATCGTCGCCGTGGCACCCCTTTCGTTTCTGCCACGATGACAAATGCTTCTTAATGCTTTTATCAATATTTTCATAAAATTTGCCTAAACTTGCATATGTCATCCACATCATGATAACAACATCAAGAAGTTTTAAATTGTTCTTTGCTTCATTTGCTAAATGCATATGGGGATTTACCAGATTTGTTGTTTGTTATATCCGACCCCATTTAAATTGTTTACATAGTATAGTTTTGTTATGCTTCACCTCTTTCCATGTTAACCAACATATATTCTTGAATACTAACCGGGAGTGAACTAAATAATTGATGTGGTGTTCCGTCAATATGCAACTCGTTGCATATTGGGCTCCACTTAACTTGTAGTTTTGTTTGTGCACTTTGCCTTGCCATGCATATTTAAACCGGACATGTATCATACTTGGTTGTGCATCGTGCCATGTTTATGTGATGGTTGTTTACCATGTTGTTTTCTTTTTTCCGGTGTTGCTTCTTCTTGTTAGTTTCGGTAACATCGCGTTTGTGAGGATCCGTTCGACTACGTCTGTTTGTCTTCTTCATGGACTCGTTCTTCTTCCCTCGGGATCTCAGGCAAGATGACCATACCCTCGAAATCGCTTCTATCTTTGCTTGCTAGTTGCTCTCTCTATTGCTATGCCACGATACCTACCACTTGCTTTATCATGCCTCCCATATTGCCATGTCAAGCCTCTAACCCACCTTTCCTAGCAAACCGTTGTTTGGCTTTGTTACCACTTTGCTCAGCCCCTCTTATAGTGTTGCTAGTTGCAGGTGAAGATGAAGTTTGTTCCATGTTGGAACACGGATATTGTTGGGATATCATTATTATATCTTGTTTACTTGAATGCACCTATATACTTGGTAAAGGGTGGAAGGCTCGGCCTTATGCCTGGTGTTTTTTCCACTCTTGCCGCCCTAGTTTCCATCATACTGGTGTTATGTTCCTTGATTTTGTGTTCCTTACGCGGTTGGGTTATAATGGGAACCTCTTGACAGTTCGCTTTGAATAAAACTCCTCCAGCAAGGCCCAACCTTGGTTTTACCATTTGCCACCTAAGCCTTTTCCCTTGGGTTCTACAGACTCAAGGGCCATCTTTATTTTAAACCCCTGGGCCAGTGCTCCTCTGAGTGTTGGTCCAAACTAGAGCCCCTTGCAGCGTCACCTCGGGGAAACTTGATGGTTGGTTTTAGTTGTACGGATTGCTTATCCAGTGTGCCCTGAGAACGAGATATGTGCAGCTCCTATCGGGATTTGCCGGCACATTCGGGTGGCTTTGGTGGTCCTGTTTTACCATTGTAGAAATTCCTTGTAACCGAGATTCCGAGTCTGATCGGGTCTTCCTGGAGAAGGAATATCCTTCGTTGACCGTGAGAGCTTGTGATGGGCTAAGTTGGGACACCCCTGCAGGGTTTTGAACTTTCGAAAGTCGTGTCCGTGGTTATGGGCAGATGGGAATTTGTTAATATCCGGTTGTAGAGAAATTGACACCTAACTTAATTAAAATGAATCAACCGTGTGTGTAGCCGTGATGGTCTCTTCTCGCTGGAGTCCAGGAAGTGAAAACGGTTCTTGTGTTATGCTTGAACGTAAGTAGGTTCAGGATCACTTCTTGATCACTTCTAGTTCACGACCATTGCATTACTTCTCTTCTCGCTCTTATTTACGTATGTTAGCCACCATATATGCTTAGTGCTTGCTGCAGCTCCACCTCACTACCCTTTCCTTCCCATAAGCTTAAATAGTCTTGATCTCGCGGGTGTGAGATTGTTGAGTCCTCGTGACTCACAGATACTTCCAAACAGTTATAGGTGCCGATGATACCAGTGCAGGTGATGCAACCCAGCTCAAGTGGGAGCTCGATGAAGATCTTGTTCGTTGTGTTGTTTTCGTTTCCGGTTGATCAGTAGTGGAGCCCAGTTGGGACGATCGGGGATCTAGCATTTGGGGTTATCTTCTTTTATTTTGGTTCCGTAGTCGGACCTTGATTGTATTCTGGATGATGTATGTTTAACTTGTATTTGTGTGAAGTGGCGATTGTAAGCCAACTCTTTATCCCATTCTTATTCAGTACATGGGATTGTGTGAAGATTACCCCTCTTGCGACAAACCTACTATGTGGCTATGCCTCTAAGTCCTGCCCGGACACATAGGAGATATAGCCGCATTGGGTGTTACAACGCATTATTACCAAAGTAATTCCTACCAACAAAATTCACATCCATAGATTCATTATTATTCTCAATCAAAGTGGACAAAGGCATATCATTAGGATCAAAATAAACACTCTTATTAGCAAACAATTTCATAAGTTCATCCATATTTCCACTCAAAACATTAATCTCTTCTATCGCATGAACCTTTTTACTAGTGGATCTTTCGGTATGCCATTGAGAATAATTAACCATAATATTATCTACGAGTTTAGTAGCTTCTCCTAAAGTGATTTCCATAAAAGTGCCTCCCGCGGCCGAATCTAAAACATTTCTAGAAGAAAAATTCAACCTAGCATAAATTTTTTGTATAATCATCAATAAATTCAAACCATGTGTAGGACAATTACGTATCATTAATTTCATCCTCTCCCAAGCTTGTGCAACATGCTCATGCTCAAGTTGCTTAAAATTGATAATATTGTTTCTAAGAGAGATGATCATAGCAGGAGGAAAATACTTAGAGATAAAAGCATCTTTGGACTTACTCCATGAATCAATACTATTTTTATGCAAAGAAGAGAACCAAGTTTTAGCATGATCTCTAAGCAAAAACGGAAATATCTTCAATTTAACAATATCATTATCCACATCTTTCTTTTTTTGCATATCGCACAAATAAACAAAGTTTTTTAGATGGGTAGCGGCATCTTCACTAGGAAGGCCAGAAAATTGATCTTTCATGACAAGATCCAACAAAGCAGTATTAATTTCACAAGATTCTGCATCGGTAATAGGAGCAATCAGAGTGATAATAAAATCATTATTGTTGGTATTGGAAAAGTCGCATAATTTAGTATTATCTTGAGCCATTGTGACAAACAATCAATCCAACACACAAGCACAAAAGAAGCAAGCGAAAGGAAACGAACGGAAAAAGGGCGAATAAAATGGCAAAGGTGAAGTGGGGGAGAGGAAAATGAGGGGCTAATGGCAAATAATGTAATGCGAGGGATAAGAGTTTGTGACGGGTACTTGGTATGTCTTGACTGGAGCATAGATCTCCCCGGCAAGGGTGCCAGAAATCCTTCTTGTTACGTCTTGAGCATGCATTGGTTTTCCCTTTAAGAGGAAAGGGTGATGCATCAAAGTAGCGTAAGTATTCCCCTCAGTTTTTGAGAACCAAGGTATCAATCTGTAGGAGACTACACGCAATTCGCCTAGTACCTGCACAAACAATCAAGAACCTTGCAACCAACGTGATAAAGGGGTTGTCAATCCCTTCACGGCCACTTGCAAAAGTGAGATCTGATAAAGATAATAAGATAAATATTTTTGGTATTTTTGTTGTATAGATTGAAAAGTAAAGATTGCAAAATAAATAGTAAACTAGAATTATAGATCGGAAACTTATATGATGTAAAGTAGACCCGGGGGCCATAGGTTTCACTAGTGGCTTCTCTCAAGATAGCATATATTGCGGTGGGTGAACAAATTACAGCCGAGCAATTGATAGAAAAGCGCATAGTTACGAGAATATCTAGGCATGATTATGAATATAGGCATCACGTCCATGTCAAGTAGACCGAAACGATTCTGCATCTACTACTATTACTCCACACATCGACCGCTATCCAGCATGCATCTAGAGTATTAAGTTCATAAGAACAGAGTAATGCATTAGGCAAGATGACATGATGTAGAGGGATAAACCGAAGCAATATGATATAAACCCCATCTTTTTATCCTTGATGGCAACAATACAATACGTGCCTTGCTGCCCCTGCTGTCACTAGGAAAGGACACCGCAAGATTGAACCCAAAGCTAAGCACTTCTCCCATTGCAAGAAATATCAATCTAGTAGGCCAAACTAAACCGATAATTCGAAGAGACTTGCAAAGATATCAAATCATGCATATAAGAATTCATAGAAGAATCAAATATTTTTCATAGATAATCTTGATCATAAACCCACAATTCATCAGATCTCGACAAACACACCGCAAAGGAATTACATCGAATAGATCTCCAAGAACATCGAGGAGAACATTGTATTGAGATCCAAAGAGAGAGAAGAAGCCATCTAGCTAATAACTATGGACCCGAAGGTCTATGGTAAACTACTCACACATCATCGGAGAGGCTATGGTGTTGATGTAGAAGCCCTCCGTGATCGAATCCCCCTCTGGCAGATCACCGAAAAAGGTCCCTAGATTGGATCTCACGTGGATAGAAGGTTGTGGTGGTGGAATGTGGTTTTGTGGCTCCCCTGGATGTTTTCAGGGTATAAGAGTATATATAGGCGAAAGAAGTAGGTCGGTGGAGCTACGAGAGGCCCATGAGAGTGGGGGCGCACCTCCCTACCTCATGGCTGCCTTGTTGCTTCCTTGACCTCCACTCCAGGTCTCCTGGATTGCATTGTTCCAAAAAAGATCCTCGCAAAGGTTTGATACGTCTCCAACGTATCTATAATTTTTGATTGCTCCATGCTATATTATCTACTATTTTGGACATTATTGGGCTTTATTATCCACTTTTATATTATTTTTGGGACTAATCTATTAACCGGAGGCCCAGCCCAGAATTGTTGTTTTTTGCCTGTTTTAGGGTTTCGAAGAAAAGGAATATCAAACGGATTCCAAACGGAATGAAACCTTCGGAAACGTGATTTTCTCATCAGATAAGATCCACGAGACTTGGACCCTCCGTCAAGAAAGCCATGAGGCGGTCACGAGGGTGGAGGGCGCCCCCCCAAGGACGCGACCCCTGCCTCGTGGGCCCCCTGTTGCTCCACCGACGTACTTCTTCCTCCTATATATATCCACGTCCCCCAAACGATCAGATACGGAGCCAAAAACCTAATTCCACCGCCGCAACTTTCTGTATCCACGAGATCCCATCTTGGGGCTTGTTCCAGAGCTCCGTCGGAGGGGGCATCGATCACGGAGGGCTTCTACATCATCATCCAAGCCCCTCCGATGAAGTGTGAGTAGTTCACTTCAGACCTACGGGTCCATAGTTAGTAGCTAGATGGCTTCTTCTCTCTTTTTGGATCTCAATACAATGTTCTCCCCCTCTCTCGTGGAGATCTATTCGATGTAATCTTCTTTTTGCGGTGTGTTTGTTGAGACCGATGAATTGTGGGTTTATGATAAAGTCTATCTATGAATAATATTTGAATCTTCTCTTAATTATTTTATGTACGATTGGTTATCTTTGCATGTCACTTAGAACTATCAGTTTGGTTTGGCCTACTAGATTGATTGTTCTTTCCATGGGAGAAGTGCTTAGATCTGGGTTTGATCTTGTGGTGTCCTTTCCCAGTGACAGAAGGGGCAGCAAGGAACGTATTGTGTCGTTGCCATCGAGGATAACAAGATGGGTTTTTTATCATATTGCATGAAACTATCCCTCTACATCATGTCATCTTGCTTAAGGCGTTACTCTGTTTTTAACTTAATACTCTAGATGCATGCTGGATAGCGGTCGACGAGTGGAGTAATAGTAGTAGATGCAGGCAGGAGTCGGTCTACTTGTCTCGGACGTGATGCCTATATACATGATCATACCTAGATATTCTCATAACTATGCTCAATTATGTCAATTGCTCAATAGTAATTTGTTCACCCACCGTAGAATACTTATGCTCTTGAGAGAAGCCACTAGTGAAACCTATGGCCCCTGGGTCTCTTTCTCATCATATCAATCTCCATCACTTTATTATTTCTTTGCTTTTTACTTTGCCTTTTACTTTTCACTTTGCATCTCTATACCAAAAATACCAAAAATATTATTTATCATCTCTATCAGATCTAACTTTCGTAAGTGACCGTGAAGGGATTGACAACCCCTAAGCACGTTGGTTGCGTTGAGCTATTGTTTTTGTGTAGGTACGAGGGACTCGAGCGTAGCCTCCTACTGGATTGATACCTTGGTTCTCAAAAACTGAGGGAAATACTTACGCTACTTTTCTGCATCATCCTCTCCTTTTCAGGGAAATCCAATGCAGTGCTCAAGAGGTAGCAAGAAGAATTTCTGGCGCTGTTGCCGGGGAGTCTGCGCAAAAGTCAACATACCAAGTACCCATCACAATCCCTATATCCTGCATTACATTATTTGCCATTTGCCTCTCGTTTTCCTCTCCCCCTAATTCACCCTTGCAGTTTTATTCGCCCTCTCTCTCTCTATCCTCCCTCTCTATTTGCCTCTTTTGCCCGTTTGATTTTTGTTTGCTTGTGTGTTAGTTTGCTTGTTTGTCGCTATGGCTCAAGATAATACTAAATTGTGTGACTTTACCAATACCAACAACAATGATTTCCTTAGCACTCCGATTGCTCCTCTTACCGATGCTAAATCTTGTGAAATTAATACTGCTCTGCTGAATCTTGTCATGAAAGATCCATTCTCCGGCCTTCCTAGTGAAGATGCCGTTACCCATCTTAATAGCTTCGTTGATTTGTGTGACATGCAAAAGAATAAAGATGTCGATAATGATATTGTTAAATTGAAGCTATTTCCTTTTTCACTTAGAGATCGTGCTAAAGCTTGGTTTTCATCTTTGCCTAAAAATAGTATTGATTCAAGGAACAAGCGCAAAGATGCTTTTATCTCTAAGTATTTTCCTCCCGCTAAGATCATCTCTCTTAGAAACGATATTATGAATTTTAAGCAACTTGATCATGAACATGTTGCACAAGCTTGGGAGAGAATGAAATTAATGATACGTAATTGCCCTACTCATGGTTTAAATTTGTGGATGATTATACAAAAATTTTATGCCGGATTGAATTTTGCTTCTAGAAATCTTTTAGATTCGGCCGCGGGAGGCACTTTTATGGAAATCACTTTAGGAGAAGCTACTAAACTCCTAGATAATATTATGGTTAATTATTCTCAATGGCATATTGAAAGATCTACTAATAAAAAGGTGCATGCGATAGAAGAAATTAATGTTTTGAGTGGAAAGATGGATGAACTTATGAAATTATTTGCTAATAAGAGTGTTTCTTTAGATCCTAATGATGTTCCCTTGTCTACTTTGATTGAGAATAGTAATGAATCTATGGATGTGAATTTTGTTGGTAGGAACAATTTTGGTAACAACATGTATAGAGGAAATTTCAACCCTAGGCCTTATCCTAGTAATCCCTCTAATAATTATGGTAAATCCTACAACAATTCTTATGGAAATTATAATAATATGCCCTCTGATTTTCAATCTAATATTAAAGAGTTTATTTCTTCACAAAAGAATTTTAATGCTATGATTGAAGAAAAATTGCTTAAGATTGATGATTTGGCTAGGAACTTTGATAGAATTTCTCTTGATGTTGATTCTTTGAAACTTAGATCTATTCCACCTAAGCATGATATCATTGAGTCTCTCAAAGCCATCAGAATTTCCATTGACGAGTGCAAAGAAAGAACCGCTAGGATGCGTGCTAACAAAGATGCCTTTATAAAAGCGTGTTCTTCTAGTTCCTATGAAAATAATGATGAAGATCTAAAAGTTATTCATGTGTCCCCTATTAAATCTTTGTTTTGCAATATGAATCTTGATAATGATGGGACTGAATATGATCCACCTTTACCTAGAAGGCGTTCTAAGAACTCGGAATTTGTTGATCTTGATGCTAAATCTGATAAAAGTAGGATTAAAGAAATTAAAACCCTAGATGTTGCTAAACCCACTATTATGGATTTCAAGGAATTGAACTATGAAAATTGCTATTTGATTGATTGTTTTTCCTTGTTGCAATCCGTGCTAAATTCTCCTCACGCTTATAGTCAAAATAAAGCGTTTACTAAACATATCGTTGATGCCTTGATGCAATCTTATGAAGAAAAACTTGAATTGGAAGTTTCTATCCCTAGAAAACTTTATGATGAGTGGGAACCAACTATTAAAATTAAAATTAAAGTTCATGAGTTTTATGCTTTGGGTGCTAGTGTCTCTACTATTCCCAAAACTTTGTGTGATTTGCTAGATTTCTGTGATTTTGATGATTGCTCTCTAAACTTGCATCTTGCGGATTCCACTATTAAGAAACCTATGGGAAGAATTAATGATGTTCTTATCGTTGCAAATAGGAATTATGTGCCCATAGATTTCATCGTTCTTGATATAGATTGCAATCCTTCTTGCCCTATTATTCTCGGTAGACCTTTCCTTAGAACGGTTGGTGCAATTATTGATATGAAGGAAGGGAATATTAGATTCCAATTTCCATTAAAAAAGGGCATGGAACACTTCCATAGAAAGAAAATAAAATTACCATATGAATCTATCATGAGATCCACTTATGGATTGCCTACCAAAGATGGCAATACCTAGATCTATTCTTGCTTGTTATGCCTAGCTAGGGGCGTTAAACAATAGCGCTTGTTGGGAGGCGATCCAATTTTATTTTTATTCCTTGCTTTTTGCTCCTGTTTAGTAATAAATAAATTATTTATCTTATGTTTTGGTTGTGTTTTTTGTGTTTAATTAGTGTTTGTGCCAAGTAGAACCGTTGGGGAGACTTGGGGGAAACTCTTGTTGAAGTTTCTGTAAAAAACAGAAACTTTAGCGCTCACGAGAACTGCTGTAATTTTTATTTGGAGAGTGATATTTAGTTAATTATTTTTGAATATGATTAATAGATAAATTCCTCACGTCCAGAAATTTATTTTAGAATTTTTGGGGTTCCAGATCTTGCGCTAGCTACAGATTACTACAAACTGCTCTGTTTTTGACAGATTCTGTTTTTCGTGTGTTGTTTGCTTATTTTGCTGAATCTATGGCTAGTAAAATAGTTTATAATCCATAGAGAAGTTGGAATGCAGTAGGTATAACACCCATATAAATAAATAATGAGTTCATTACAGTACCTTGAAGTTGTCTTTTGTTTTCTTTCGCTAACGGAGCTCACGAGATTTTCTACTTTAAGTTTTGTGTTGTGAAGTTTTCAAGTTTTGGGTAAAGATTTGATGGATTATGGAAAGGAGTGGCAAGATCCTAAGCTTGGGGATGCCCATGGCACCCCCAAGATAATCTAAGGACACCTAAAAGCCAAAGCTTGGGTATGCCCCGGAAGGCATCCCCTCTTTCGTCTACTTCTATCGGTAACTTTACTTGGAGCTATATTTTTATTCACCACATGATATGTGTTTTGCTTGGAGCGTCTTTTATGATTTGAGTCGTTGATTATTAGTTTAACACAATCATGCTTTCTGTACACACCTTTTGAGATATCCATACATAATTTGGAATTTGATAGAATACTCTATGTGCTTCACTTATATCTTTTGAGTTATATAATTTTGCTCTAGTGCTTCACTTATATCTTTTAGAGCACGGTGGTGGATTTGTTTTATACAAACTATTGATCTCTCATGCTTAAGTTAGATTATTTTTAGAGTCTTAATAGCATGGTAATTTTCTTAATAATAAATATGCTTGGTATTCAAGATTTGTAAAACTTTCTTTTGAGTGCGTTGAATACTAAGAAAAAAAATTGATGCTTGATAATTGTTTTGAGATATGAGGATGGTGATATTAGAGTCAAGCTAGTTGAGTAGTTGTGAATTTGAGAAATGCTTGTGTTAAACTTTGTGATTCACGTAGCATGCACGTATGGTGAACCATTATGTGATGAAGTTGGAGCATGATTTATTTATTGATTGTCTTCCTTATGAGTGGCGGTCGGGGACGAGCGATGGTCTTTTCCTACCAATCTATCCCCCTAGGAGCATGCGTGTAATACTTTGCTTTGATAACTTCTAGAGTTTTGCAATAAGTATATGAGTTCTTTATGACTAATTTTGAGTCCATGGATTATACACACTTTCCTTTCTTCCACCATTGCTAGCCTCTCTAATACAACGCACTTTTCGCTGGTATCATACACCCACCAAACACCTTCCTCAAAACAGCCACCATACCTACCTATCATGGCATTTCCATAGCCATTCCGAGATATATTTCCATGCAACTTTCCACCATTCCGTCCATTATGACATGCTTCATCATTGTCATATTTCTAGCATGATCATGTAGTTGACATCGTATTTGTGGAAAAGCCACCGTTCATAATTCTTTCATACATGTCACTCTTGATTCATTGCATATCCCGGCACACCGCCGGAGGCATTCATATAGAGTCATATTTTGTTCTAAGTATTGAGTTGTAATTGTTGAGTTGTAAGAAAAATAAAAAGTGTGATGATCATCATTTTTAGAGCATTGTCCCAAGTGAGGAAAGGATGATGGAGACTATGATTCCCCACAAGTCGGGATGAGACTCCGGAAGAAAAAAAAGGCCAAAAAAAGAGAAGGCCCAAAAAATGGGAGAAAAAGAGAGAAGGGACAATGCTACTATCCTTTTACCACACTTGTGCTTCAAAGTAGCACCATGATCTTCATGATAGAGAGTCTCTCATTCTGTCACTTTCATATACTAGTGGGAATTTTTCATTATAGAACTTGGCTTGTATATTCCAATGATGGGCTTCCTCAAAATGCCCTAGGTCTTCGTGAGAAAGCGAGTTGGATGCACACCCACTTAGTTTATTTTGTTGAGCTTTCATATACTTATAGCTCTAGTGCATCCGTTGCATGGCAATCCCTACTCACTCACATTGATATCTATTGATGGGCATCTCCATAGCCCGTTGATAGGCCTAGTTGATGTGAGACTATCTTCCCTCTTTTTGTCTTCTCCACAACCACCATTCTATTCCACATATATTGCTATATCCATGGCTCACACTCATGTATTGCGTGAAGATCGAAAAAGTTTTGAAAATGTCAAAAGTATGAAACAATTGCTTGGCTTGTCATCGGGGTTGTGCATGATTTAAATACTTTGTGTGGTGAAGATAGAGCATACCAGACTATATGGTTTTGTAGGGATTGCTTTCTTTGGCCATGTTATTCTGAGAAGACATAATTGCTTTGTTAGTATGCTTGAAGTATTATTATTTTTATGTCAACATGAACTTTTGTCTTGAATCTTTTAAATCTGAATATTCATACCACAATTAAGAAGATTTACATTGAAATTATGCCAAGTAGCACTCCGCATCAAAAATTCTGTTTTTATCATTTACCTACTCGAGGACGAGCAGGAATTAAGCTTGGGGATGCTTGATACGTCTCCAACGTATCTATAATTTTTCATTGCTCCAAGCTATATTATCTACTGTTTTGGACATTATTGGGATTTATTATCCACTTTTATATTATTTTTGGGACTAACCTATTAACCGGAGGCCCAGCCCAGAATTGCTGTTTTTGCCTGTTTTAGGGTTTCAAAGAAAAGGAATATCAAACGGAGTCCAAATGGAATGAAACCTTCGGAAACGTGATTTTCTCATCAGATAAGATCCAGGAGACTTGGACCCTCCATCAAGAAAGCCACGAGGCGGTCACGAGGGTGGAGGGCGCCCCACCCCCCCAAGGGCGCGCCCCCTGCCTCGTGGGCCCCCTGTTGCTCCACCGACGTACTTCTTCCTCCTATATATATCCGCGTACCCCCAAAAGATCAGATACAGAGCCAAAAACCTAATTCCACCGCCGCAACTTTCTGTATCCACGAGATCCCATCTTGGGGCCTGTTCCAGAGCTCCGCCGGAGGGGGCATCGATCACGGAGGGCTTCTACATCATCATCCAAGCCCCTCCGATGAAGTGTGAGTAGTTCACTTCAGACCTACGGGTCCATAGTTAGTAGCTAGATGGCTTCTTCTCTCTTTTTGGATCTCAATACAATGTTCTCCCCCTCTCTCGTGGAGATCTATTCGATGTAATCTTCTTTTTGCGGTGTGTTTGTTGAGACCGATGAATTGTGGGTTTATGATAAAGTCTATCTATGAATAATATTTGAATCTTCTCTTAATTATTTTATGTACGATTGGTTATCTTTGCATGTCACTTAGAACTATCAGTTTGGTTTGGCCTACTAGATTGATTGTTCTTTCCATGGGAGAAGTGCATAGCTTTGGGTTCGATCTTGCGGTGTCATTTCCCAGTGACAGAAGGGGCAGGAAGGCACGTATTGTGTCGTTGCCATTGTGGGCTTTTATCATATTGCATGAAACTATCCCTCTACATCATGTCATCTCGCTTAAGGCGTTACTCTGTTTTTAACTTAATACTCTAGATGCATGCTGGATAGCGGTCGATGAGTGGAGTAATAGTAGTAGATGCAGGCAGGAGTCGGTCTACTTCTCTCGGACGTGATGCCTGTATACATGATCATACCTAGATATTCTCATAACTATGCTCAATTCAGTCAATTGCTCAACAGTAATTTGTTCACCCACCGTAGAATACTTATGCTCTTGAGAGAAGCCACTAGTGAAACCTATGGCCCCCGGGTCTCTTTCTCATCATATCAATCTCCACCACTTTATTATTGCTTTGCTTTTTTACTTTGCCTTTTACTTTTCACTTTGCATCTCTATACCAAAAATACCAAAAATATTATTTATCATCTCTATCAGATCTCACTTTCGTAAGTGACCGTGAAGCGATGACAACCCCTAAGCGCATTGGTTGCATTGAGCTATTGTTTTTGTGTACGTACGAGGGACTCGAGCGTAGCCTCCTACTGGATTGACACCTTGGTTCTCAAAAACTGAGGGAAATACTTACGCTACTTTGCTGCATCATCCTCTCCTCTTTGGGGAAATCCAACGCAGTGCTCAAGAGGTAGCAAGGTTTCATTCAGTTTGGATTCTGTTTGATATTCCTTTTCTGCGGAACACTGAAATAGGCAAAAACAGCAACTAGCAGTGGGCCTCCGGTTAATAGGTTAGTCCCAAAAATAATATAAAATATGCATATTAAAGCCCATTAAATATCCAAAACAGATAATATAATAGCATGGAACAATAAAAAATTATAGATACGTTGGAGACATATCAGGGCGCGCCCTCCACCCTCGTGGATAGTGGGTGGCCCCCCTCTGGTGCTTTCTTCGCCCAATATTTTTAATATATTCCAAAACTGACTTTCGTGGAGTTTCATGACTTTTGGAGTTGTGCAGAATAGGTCTCTAATATTTGCTCCTTTTCCAGCCGAGGATTCCAGCTACTGGCATTCTCCCTCTTCATGCAAACCTTGTAAAATAAGAGAGAAAAGGCATAAGTATTGTGACATAATGTGTAATAACAGCCCATAATGCAATAAATATCGATATAAAAGCATGGTGCAAAATGGACGTATCAACTCGCCCAAGCTTAGACCTCGCTTGTCCTCAAGCGGAAGCTGGTATCAAAAAATATGTCCACATGTTTAGAGATAGAGGTGTCGGTAAAATAAAATACGGACATGAGGGCATCATGATCATTCTTAGAATAGCAACATATATATATATTGTCATATGATTTCTTATGCTGAAGTAACAATCTATTCACAATGTAAAGTATGAATCACAAACTTCATTGAAAAACTAGCAAACTATAATCTCATTCATTGAAGCAATTGCAATTTATCATAACATTGAAAAGAGCCAATATAAGAGCTTTTCAGCAAGTCCACATGCTCAACTATCATTTAGTCTTTCACAATTGCTAACACTCACACAATACTTATGGGTATGAAGTTTTTACCTGACACAGAGAAAGATAGGGGCTTATAGTTTTGCCTCCCAACCTTTTACCTCAACGGTAACATCAATAATAATGGTTTATGAAAATCCACATCCAATTAGATATATATATATATCAGGATCTTTCCAACACATTGTGCTTGACAAAGGATAAAGTGTAAAAAAGGAAAGGTGAAGATCACCATGACTTTTGTATAAGGTGTAAGACAAAAATAAATAATAGGCCCTTCGCAGAGGGAAGCAGAGGTTGTCATGTGATTTTATGGTTGGATTCACAAAATCTTAATGCAAAAGAACGTCACTTTATATTGCCACTTGTGATACGGACCTTTATTATGCAGTCCATAGCTTTTATTACTTCCATATCACAAGCTCGTGTAAAGCTTATTTTATCCACACTAATAGATCATACATATTTAGAGAGCATTTTTTATTGCTTGTAACAATGACAACTTACTTGAAGGATCTTACTCAAACCATAGGTAGATATGGTGGACTCTCATGGCAAAACTGGGTTTAAGGATATTTGGAAGAACAAGTAGTATCTCTACTTGGTGCAAAGAATTTGGCTAGCATGAGGGGGAAAGGCAAGCTCAACATGTTGGATGATCCGTGACAATATAATTTATTTCAGATATAAGAAAACATAACCCATTACGTTGTCTTCCTTGTCCAACATCAACTTTTCAGCATGTCATATTTTAATGAGTTCTCACAATCATAAAAGATGTCAAAGATAGTATATTTATATGTGAAAACCTCTCTTTCTTTATTACTTCCTATTAATTGCAACGATGACCAAAACTATGTTTGTCAGCTCTCAACAACTTTTATTCATCATACTCTTTATATGTGAAGTCATTACTCTCCATAAGATCAATATGATCTCTTTATTCCATTTTATTCCTTCCTTTTTTTATTCCCTCAAGATCATAGCAAGATAACCAAGCCCTCGACTCAAGACTAATCTTTATTATATATAGCTCATGGACTCGATTACATAGATAAAGATCAACACAAAAACTCAAAGCTAGATCATACTAAACTTTATTCTACTAGATCAAGATATAACCAAAAGGATCGAACTAAGAAAACGGTAAAGATAGAAGTGTGATGGTGATACGATACCGAGGCACCTCCCCCAAGCATGGCAGTTGCCAAGGGGAGTGCCCATACCCATGTATTTATGTCTCTTTCTTCGGAGGTGGTGATGATGGAGTCGTTGATGATATAGGCTTGTCGTCCATCTTCCAAGGCATAGGCTCACCATCATAGAAGGATGATGGAGTCTCCGGGATCCTCAAATCTGCAGCCAAATTCATCCTCTTGAATCTATATTCATACTCACAGTTTTGGTTTTGCGGGTCATAGATCTAGGCTTGGAGGTGCTCGATTTTCTCGTAAAGCTTGACGATGGTCTCCCCAATGTTCTTGGCATCCAGATTGTGGTTGTTGGTGAACTCTGCGATCATCATGTGGTTGGCGTTGAGTCCGCGTTCCACCATCCCCTGGCACTTGAAAACTTGTTGCTCCATTGCTTCAAGTCTTGTCTCCACGCTTCCGGTCCTCCTTGGTCCCTCAACATCGTGGATGTGCAGCACCCCCTCACGCATCTCAATGGTTTGAGGGTGTTGCAGCACCTCCGCGAGGTAGGGTTGATGACCTTCTCAAAAAATTTGTCCTTGGGGGCACTTGAAGACATCATGGTGATCTAGTGGTACAGTGGTCAGAAAAACAAAAGCAGAGGATTGATGGTACCATGGTCAAAACCTTCGGGAGATTATATAATGAATTTTTACCGACCAAAAGAAGTATCGTGCAAGAAAACGGAGTCCGGAGGGCACACGAGGTTCCCACAAGGCAGGGGGCATGCCTAGGGGGTAGGGCGCGCCCTCCACCCTCGTGGATGCCTCGTTTCCCTTTCGGACTACTTCTTATTTTCCTATTTTTAAAAAATATTACAAAACAGAGAAAAACTAATATTAGAATTGTTTTGGAGTCGGTTTACTTACCGTACCACAAACCTATTCCTTTTGGGAGTCTGAAATGTTCTGGAAAGTGTCCCTTATGTATTCCTCCGGGGTTACGGTATCAATAACATTGGATTCAACATTTATGGGATTACCTGAGATATAATGTTTGATTCTTTGACTGTTCACCACCTTCGGATTTGTGCCTTTGAAGTTGTTGATTTTTATGGCATCGAAACGATAGACCTCCACAATAACGTAAGGACCTTCCCATTTAGAGAGGAGTTTTCCTACAAAAAATCTTAAACGAGAGTTGTATAACAGAACATAAACACCTACATTAAACTCACACTTTTGTATCCTTTTGTCATGCCATCTTTTAACTTTTTATTTAAACAGTTTGACATTCTCACAGGCCTAGGTTCCCCACTCATCAAGTGAGCTAATGTCAAATAGTATCTTCTCACCAGCAAGTTCGAAATTATAATTTAGCTCTTTAATGGCCCAATATGCCTTATGTTCTAGTTCGAGAGGTAAGTGACATGCTTTTCCATAAACCATTTTATACGAAGACATACCCATAGGATTTTTATATGCAGTTCTATAGGCCCGTAATGCATGATCAAGTTTCTTGGACCAATTCTTTCTAGATCTATTAACAGTCTTTTGCAAAATTAATTTAATCTCTCTATTACTCAGTTCTACTTGACCAATAGACTGTGGGTGGTATGGAGATGCAATTCTATGATTAACATCATACTTATCAAGCATTTTACAGAAAGCACCATGAATAAAATGTGAACCACCATCAGTCATTAAGTATCTAGGGACTCCAAACCTCGGAGAAATAACTTCTTTAAGCATCTTAATAGAGGTGTTATGATCAGCACTACTAGTTGGAATAGCTACCCACTTAGTAACATAATCAATGTCAACTAAAATATGCGTATACCCATTAGAGGAAGGAAACGGTCCCATATAATCAAAGCCCCAAACATCAAATGGTTCAATAACAAGTGAATAGTTCATAGGCATTTCTTGACGTCTACTAATATTACCAATTCTTTGACATTCATCACAAGACAAGACAAACTTATGGGCATCTTTGAAAAGAGTAGGCCAATAAAAACTGGATTGCAATACCTTATGTGTAGTTCTATCTCCAGCGTGGTGTCCTCCATAAGCCTCGGAGTGACACTTGCGTAGGATATGTTCTTGTTCATGCTCAGGTACACAACGTCTAATAACACCATCTACTCCTTCTTTATAAAGGTGTGGGTCATCCCAGAAGTAATGTCTTAAATCATAGAAAACCTTTTTCTTTTGCTGGTATGTGAAATTAGGTGGTATAAATTTAGCAACAATGTAATTAGCATAATCAACATACCATGGAGCAGTACGAGAAGCATTTATGACAGCTAATTGTTCATCGGGAAAGCTATCATCAATAGGGAGTGGGTCATCAAGAACATTTTCTAACCTAGACAAGTTGTCTGCAACGTGGTTCTCAGCTCCCTTCCTATCAATAATATGCAAATCAAATTCTTGTAGCAAGAGAACCCATCTAATAAGTCTAGGTTTAGCATCTTTATTTTCCATAAGGTATTTAATAGCAGCATGATCAGTGTGAACAGTTACTTTAGAATCAACAATATAAGGTCTGAACTTATCACAAGCAAATAGAACTACTAAAATTCTTTTCCGGTAGTAGCATAATTTCTCTGGGCACTGTCTAGAGTTTTACTAGCATATTGGATAACATTTAATTTATTATCAACTCTTTGTCATAGAACAACACCTACAACATAATCACTAGCATCACACATAATTTCAAAGGGTAAATTCCAATCAAGTGGCTGAACAATAGGTGTAGAAATCAAGGCCTTCTTAAGTATTTCAAATGCTTGTACACAATCATCATCAAAGACAAAAGGAACATCTTTTTGTAAGAGATTAGTCAGAGGCCTAGAAATTTTTGAGAAGTCTTTAATGAACCTCCTATAAAAACCGGCATGACCAAGGAAACTTCTTATACCTTTAATGTACTTAGGACACGACATCTTTTCAATAGCATTAACTTTAGCTTTATCAACTTCAATACCTCTTTCAGAAATTTTATGCCCCAAGACAATACCTTCATTAACCATAAAGTGGCACTTCTCCCAATTCAAGACAAGATTAGTTTATACACATCTCTGCAAAACTCGATCAAGGTTGCTTAAGCAATCATCAAAAGAAGTTCCATATACGGAGAAATCATCTATGAAAACCTCAACAATAAAGCCATCATGGCTCTCTCCCACCTCTCCTCTCCCACCACCCACCAAGCTCCATGGCAATTCCTAGGGTAGTTCATCATGGAAGGCCTATTGCATTAGGATTTTGCACTTGGCCTTGCCTTGGCCAATCATGTGAGACGAAGGTTTGGTTCCACGATCCATTTCTCTCCATATCGAGACTCCAAGGAATTCTTTTTGGTGGTCTCTTTCTCCTCGCCTTCTTTCACTCTATCCGTGGATTCGGTTGGTATTGCTCTCCAATGCTGCATTGGGGGTATTAGATCTGGTTTAGAAGTGCATCAAATCAATTCTCGTTGTTTTCGGTTCTCGGTTGCCAATAACAAAGTGGGACATTTCATCCACCGTTTGAGGGATCGTGTCTGGCCAGATTTTCTTTGTCACTTCCATCTTTACAATGGCCATTTTGCCAAAGCTCCGATTGATGATTCTTGTTGGCATGCTGATGAAGAACTAAATGATATATCATGTAGATGCACTATGGCTGTTAAATCTTCTCTCAAGTTCTTACACTCGGATTCCACCTTAAGCTCATGTTCTGAGAAAGTGTTGTGTAAGTTTGGCTTGATTCTGATTTCGTACATGCAGTTTTCTAACCAGAATGCAGCTGAACCATCCACCTCCATTTTGGAACAAATTCAACATGATAAAATGCATTCTCATGATGTTTCTGTGGATCGTGGTTACATGGATAATTCTTTGGCTAATTCGTCTCGTCGAGCAGCTAGCTCGGTTACCGCCAGCAATGATCGTGCCGCATTAATTGCACACTTTTTGAATCAGGCTCAATTTGAGGAATTGCAGCAGGGTAATTACATTAAATTGGGTACTTTTAAATGCCCTCTATCTGCCTCGTATCCCTCGCTGCCTCAATGTTTCCTGAAGTCTGCGTTCAAATATACCCCCTCGCATGTTTCTTGGCCCGCCACTCTCTCGGCCTTCATAAAGCTGATCTGGCACAGGCCCACTATTTTGAAGCTGAAATTTTGGATTTGTCCTCTAATTGGGCGGTTTTATTCTCTCGTGGCCTACAATGGGGACACCACAAGGTTTCTTGCCAAGCTAGACTAATTTGTATTAACTGCTCCTCGCCTGGTCATAAGGCCGTTGATTGCCCCTTATTTGCTAAGTCCCAATATCACCATATTATGCAACCCACAATTGGTAACAAGTATCCTCCGGCCGAACAAATTGATCCTTCCGTTAATATGCAAAAACATCACAAATGCAAGCCTACCGTCCGATGCCCTGTGTGCGGGTTCTATGGCCACGTGGAGCAATCCTGCCACAAACGTCGTTTTAACGAGAAGTGGCAGTGGAGGCCAAAGACTTCTCAGTCTTCCCTCTTTACACCTCATGGTACGCCTTTCGCCTCGGTTTCTACCACACCGCAGCCCTGCCCAGTTGCGTCACTTCACCAGCCACCACCATCACTGCCCTCCGCCGCTCCACTATCCATGGCGAACTACCCGCTCAACCCGGTGCCTTTCCTCCCGCCGGGCTTCACCGTTGAGCCCGGCCCGACAGATCGTCTCATCCGTAGCGGCATGGTCGTTGGACCCATCCCGCCACTCAATCACGATTTCCTCGATGTCGCTGAAGCCAGTGCCTACGTCCCCCCTGCATGGCCGCGCGGCCATTTGCAACATGGTTCAAGGTTTGCTTCATGAATCTCAGCTCTTTACCACCGAATCCAGCGACCACCCTTTTGGCATTGGCATATTTGGATTCGTGGACTCTTTCATGCGAGACACTGCGGTTGCTACCCCACTCGAGCTTGAAGAAGAAGATCTCTTGATTACTTTTGTGCCACACAACAAAGCCCTCAATCGCCGCACTACTTCTTTTGGCCCTGAGGTATGGCTGATGTTCTTCAGGTTTCCTTACGACTACCAGACTGACTATTACATCAAAAAGTCCTGGGTGGATACGGCTCTCTTGTCAGTTGGTACAACCCAAGGCAGGACATGAGGTACATGCTGATCAAAGCCCGTATCTTGCGTCTCCGTATGATCTCAAAGAGCTTCGTCGTCTGGCAATTGGGTGGTGTGCGTGACTACTGGACTGTCCAGATCACCATCCCGCGGAGCAATGACTGGAATGGCCTGCTGCATGAAGTGCTCCCTCCCGACGAAGAACAACCGCCACCTGACGGTAATCCTCACCCGCAGGTTGGACTTGAGCTGACCGCCGAACAACTCTATCAACAACAGGCACACAACGGGCTGGTGTAGAATGGCGCGCCCAATGCTGGGAATGTCAATCAGGGCTATGGGCCTCCTCAGAACAATGTTGGTTGGGGGGAATGACAAATTGCTCCTCCGCTGCCACCCCCCACATCTTGTTAATTATCAAGCTTGGTTGGCAGCTCAAGGCCTCACTTTTCAGCATGGTATTGTTCCTGAGGATAACATCTCTAATAATGCAATGCAGTCTTGGAACGACACCATCTCCTCTTCTGATGATATCTCTGCTCCTTCTGAAGATGCTCTGCTTTTGTACCCTGTCGCTGCTCCTATTCTACCACTGTATGAAGCTCAAGATGTAATCGCTGTTTCTGTCAGTCTGCATAACCAAGGCATTTAGTTTGGCCTCTCTGCCCAAGGCTCAGACCTGATCAACCTCCTCCTGTCTGACCCGGTTCCTAGGCAGCAATTGAACAGCTTCATCTTCCATGCTCTGCGCCCAGCAATTTCCACCATTGGACCTTGGAGCACTGGATAAGGTATGCATTCTGCCAACTTGGAGGTTTCAGTCTTGATTTCCTCTGGTGGCAACGGCATCACTTTTTCTCAACTGCCACCATCTCTAGCTTCTGTGGTTCTAGAAGAAATTAATGAAAGTACTTAGCAGTCTGCACAGCTTCTGCAGCCAATAACCTCTGACACTGCTCAAGCTGAAGATGTTTCTCTATCTGATGTTCTGCCTCTGGATGATGCACGCAACAACCCGCTTCATTCAGGTGACTCCAACCCTAGGATCAACCAGGACGTGCTTGGCCTTGCTGCTGTTAACTCCATCTCTTAACCTGCTGGCCTTGTCGTGCCTCGTGGATGTCGTGCCCGTGCACCTGCACCAATTTTCACTGCTGAAGTTCGACGGAGCAACCGATCCAACAAATACAATGGCTTCAAGATCAACCAAGTGAATCACACCCGCCCTACCATTCCTAGGGTTAAACCACGGCTAGTTGCATCGATTGGCTCCTCCTCCTCTGCCTAAGAGACGCTTTCTGAGGAAGTTCCTCCCACACCTATCCATGTTCTTCAGGAGATAGGAATAAACAAATGTGTTGTCCCTTCTACTGAACTTTCTGAAGAACTCCTCAATGCGGCTCCTGCACCAACTTCTGCTTCGGCCTCTCGCTCAGGTACTTTGAATACTGATGATCTGCCTAGCGAGGATGACCTTTCCAGGGCCTAGTTCGCTTACATATCATGCCCATTTTGCATAGTTCGGAGGTTCTCTATTGGAACATCCATGGCATCAACTCTGATGATAAGCAGTTAGCTGTTAATAATGCCATCTGAACTATCCTTTATTAAATCATTTGAATGGGAGGTTGTTCGGTCGTTTGCATTCAAGAGACAAAGAGATCCTCTTTTGAGTTATCCTTTATTAAATCATGTTGCCCTAGACAATTTGATCAATTTGCTTATGTTCCATCTCAAGGTGCCTCGGGGTGTTTAATTACTATATGGAAAAGCTCTATGTTCACTGGTGATGTGGTGTTTTCGTCTGATTTTGCCCTGGTCATTAACTTTACTAGCACATTGTCCTCTCATTCTTGGACGCTAGTTAATGTGTACGGTCCCTGTTTAGGTGACGCTCATGTTACATTCACCAATTGGCTCTATGATATGGATATACCTAACATGTAAGATTGGCTTCTAGTTGGTGATTTTAATTACATTCGTGTGCCTGGCAATTGAAAGAAACCAGGGGGTGTCCAAATTACATGTGTACTTTTAATGACATTATCCGTAAGCAAAGCCTTATTGAATTACCTATAAAAGGTCGATCATATACATGGAGCAATATGCAACAAGACCCGCTCGTTGAACAGCTAGATTGGTTCTTCACTTTGCTGCACTGGACCAATGTTTGTCCCAATACTCTGGTCAAGCCTCTTGGTAAGCCTGTCTCTGATCACGTGCCCTACATTATTTCCATCCAAACATGCATCCCTCGTAGCAAGGTTTTCCATTTTGAGCCATTTTGTATTTTACACCCTGGCTTCATGGATCTTGTCCAAGAGGTTTGGAGCAGACCAGTTAGAGCCCCAAACACTGCGACCATTCTTTGTCATAAATTCAATGTGCTTCGTCACGCACTAAAGATTTGGAGCAAAAACCTCTCCCGTTTTTCAGTAGCCATTGCCAACTTCACAACTTGATGAATTAGAAAACAACAGAAATCTGACAATACCGGAGATGAATATTCGGAATATCATCAAGAAACACTTGTTGCGCCTACTTAAATATCAAAACCAGTACTGGAAGAAACACTGCACCATTAGACGGATCAAGTTCGGAGATGAAAATACAAATTTTTTCAGGCTATTTCTACTAAAAGATACCATTGCAACAACATCGCGAGCTTCAGAAAGGAAAATGGTTCCCTCGTTGACACTCACACAGGCAAAGAAGCGCTCCTATTCCAAACTTACACTGATCACCTAGGTACCTCGAGACTAGCAGAAATGAAATTCGACCTCCCTAGAATTTTGCAGCATCACGATGATTTATACCAGCTAACTGAACCATTTACCCACGATGAGATTGATCTGGTGGTAAAGAAATGTCGGCAGATCGAGCACCCGGCCCTGATGGTTTTAGTGGGGCTTTTCTCAAAGCATGCTGGCCTATCATCAAGCAAGACTTATAATCTTTGTGATGCTTTTCATCAAGGGGACTTTGATCTCACAAGCATAAATGATGGCTTGATAACCTTAATCCCAAAATCCAACTCACCTGAAATTGTCAATGATTACCGCCCGATTACCCTCCTTAATTGTTGTCTTAAAATGATCACTAAGCTGCTCGCCAACCACCTACAACGTGTCATTCCAAAGATCATACACAAGAACCAGTATGGTTCCATTAAGGGGAGAACGATACAAGATTGCCTTGCTTGGGTCTTCCAATATATTCACCAATGCCATGCCTCTAAGAAGGAAATTATCTTGCTGAAACTTGATTTTGCCAAAGCCTTTGATACAATTCAGCACGCTCCTATGTCAAACATCATGAAACAGTTGGGCTTCAATGACAAGTGGCTTTCTTGGATCAGATGCATCTTCTCCACCGAGAGATCGTCGGTTTTATTAAATGGTGTACCCGGCCGTCAATTCCACCGCCGCACTGGTGTGAGACAGGGCGACCTATTGTCCCCCTTGATCTTCATGATTGCAGTTGATCTCCTCCAGGCAGCCATCGACGACACGTTTAGGCAAGGAAAAACTCAGCTGCCCTTCCCTTGCGTCGGCCAAATGGACTACCCCATAATCCAATATGCCAACGACATGATCCTGGCTATGCCTGCATGCCCTCATCAAGCTACTGTCATCAAAGAAATCATCGTGGACTATGCATCCTCCATCAGCCTTCGAATCAATTTCCACAAATCCACGCTCATCCCAATCAACCTATCGCATGAAACTGCCCTGACATTTGCGAGCTTCTTTGGGTGCTCAGTTGGCTCAATGTCGTTTACCTACCTTAGGCTTCCTCTTGGCACGACCAAACCGACTATCCTGGACCTTATGCCGCTCGTGTGCAGTGCTGAACACCGTCTCACCTCTACAATCGCAATGATGTCCTATGGTGGTAAACTTTCTTGGCCTAATGCTACCGTCACATCTCTCCTCATTTATGCCATGTGCACGCTTAAGTTCTCTTCCAAGCTGATTGAAATGCTCGACAAAATTAGAAGAAGATGCCTTTGAACCAAAAATATGGAGCAGGGGGACAAATGCAACTCCCTTGCTGGCTGGGATATGGTTTCCAAACCCAAAAAGCATGGTGGCTTGGGTGTTATCAACATAAAGTTGTGAAATGATGTTCTGCTCATGAAATTCCTACACAAGTTTTACAACAAGCTCGACGTCCCATGGGTGCATCTTATTTGAGACACGTATAATACAAACACAGTTTCTCATGCAATGAATCCTATTGGCTCATTCTGGTGGCGTGACATCCTAAAGCTCACCCCTATCTTCCGAGGCATCACACAGGTTCGAGTGGTTTGGGGCACAACTGCTTTGGTTTGGAAAGATCTTTGGGCTGGAGACGTACTGGAAAGCTTGCATCCCCACGCATTCTCCTTTGCTATGCATGAAGATGGGTCTGTCAAGGATTTCTTGGAGAGCATGGCATTGCCAGAGGCCTTTCACCTACCGCTCTCCCCACAAGCCTTGAACGAGGTGCGAGACATCCAGCGGCTCTCCTCGCACATGCATCCATCCACGTCCGACAGCAATGTCTGGTACTATACCTGGGGCAAAACCATTTACCGACCAGCCGACTACTACAGGTTCTACTTTCGAGACGCGAACGCCTATCCAGCTTTCTCTCTTCTCAGGCGCTCTCACTGCATCATGGGGATCAAGGTTTTTGGCTGGCTTCTCATGAATGATAAACTAAACACATGTAACATGCTCAAGCACCGACACTATGATATAGGAAATGATCATATTTGTTTGCTTTGTGGCACCCATGACGAGGAGACGGTAGATCATATGATTTTCACTTGCCCATTCAGTCGATCCTGCTGGCAAAAACTTGGAATTAATTGGCCCTCTTTCACCTGCCGCCTCCAACTTCTTCAACAAGGTAAAGATTCTTGGGGACGCCCGCTCTTCTTCAACATCTTCCTGGTGGCTTCTTGGAGTCTATGGAAGGAAAGAAACAATAAACATTTCAGAAGAATTGCTCCAAGCATCGATTGTTGGTTGGGAAGATTTAAGGACGATTTCAGTCTCCTCAACATAGGACTAGGGGTGCTCACCCTGCCTTTATTTCTTCTTTTATTTCTGACTTACACTAATAGTAGCGCCTTCTCCTTCCATACCTAACCCAAACTTGTCTGGGTTGGGGGGAACTTGCTTGTAAAAATGTAAATAGTGTAACACCCCCATACATATATATATATATATATATATATGAAAACACAGTAGGAGCCTTTCCTAGTATCCTTTTTTTTCAAAAAAAAACCTCAACAATCTTTTCACAAAAGTCATAGAATACAACAGTCATACATCTTTGAAAGGTAGCAGGTGCATTACATAAAACAAAAGGCACACGTCCATAAGCAAAGGTACCGAAAGGGCAAGTAAAAGTGGTGTTTTCCTGATCTTCTTTTGACACGGGTATTTGAGATAAATCAGAATAACCATCTAGAAAGCAAAAAATTTGTATGTTTGGATAATCTTGCTAGCATTTAATTAATAAAAGGTAAAGGGTAATGATCCTTTCTAGTAGCTTTATTTAGTTTGCGGAAGTCAATTACCATTCTATAACATGCAACAATTCTTTGTGGGATCAATTCATCTTTATCATTAGGAACAACAGTAAAACCTCCCTTCTTAGGGACACAATGGACAGGACTTACCCACTGACTATCAGTAACAGGATAAATTATACCTGCCACCAGAAGCTTAGTATTTCATTTCTTACCACTTCTTTCATCTTAGGATTTAACCGTCATTGGTGATCAACAACCGGTTGAGCGTCTTTCTCCAATTTTATTTTGTGCTAGCATAGAGTGGCACTAATGCCCTTAAGATCATCAAGAGTATATCCAATAGCAGCACGGTGCTTCTTCAGAGTTTTCAATAATTTCTGTTCTTCCTGCTCTGAAAGGTTAGCACTAATAATAACAAGATATATCTTCTTTTCATCAAGATAAGCATATTTAAGAGTATCAGGTAATGGTTTAGCTCAAAGACGGGATCGCCCTTGGGTGGAGGAGGATCCCCTATAATTTCAACAGGCAAGTTGTGTTTCAAAATAGGTTCCTGTTTAAAGAATACTTCATCTATTTCCCTTCTTTCATTCATAAACATATCATTTTCATGGTCTACTAAATATTGTTCTAAAGGATCATTGGGAGGCGCAACAATAGAAGCAAGACCAACAATTTCATCTTTACTAGGCAATTCTTTATCATGGGGTTGTCTACGAAATTTAGCAAAATTAAAATCATGAGACATATCCCCTAAACCAACAGTAAAAATATCCTTTTCGCAGTCTATGTTAGCATTAATAGTATTCAAGAAGGGTCTACCAAATATAATGGGGCAAAAGTCATCTTGTGGGGAAGCAAGAACAAGAAAATCTGTAGGATATTTAATTTTCCCACAGAAGACTTCAACATCTCTAACAATCCCAACTAGTGAAATAGTATCTCTATTGGCAAGCTTAATAGTCATCAATATCTTCTATCTCAGCAGGTGCAATATCATGCATAATTTCTTTAAATAAAGTATAAGATATTACACTGACACTAGAACCCATATCACATAAGCCATGATAACAGTGATCTCCTATTTTAACAGAAACAACAGGTATGCCAACAACAAGTCTATGTTTATTTTTAGTATCGGGTCTAGCAATTCTAGCAGCTTCATCACAGAAGTAAATAACATGTCCATCAATATTATCGACCAAGAGATCCTTAACCATAGCAATACTAGGCTCAACTTTAATTTGCTCAGAGGGTGTAGGTGTTCTAGCATTACTCTTACGAACCACAGTTGAAGCTTTAGCATGATCCATTATTCTAACAGGGAAAGGTGGTTTCTCAATATAAGTGGTAGGAACAATAGGATCAACATTATAAGTGATAGTCTTTTGTTGAACTTTAATAGGTTCAAATACTTTTACTTCAATCGGAAGATGATATTTAAACCACTTCTTAGGGAGATCAACAAGAGTGGCAAATGATTCACAGAAAGAAGCTACTATCTAAGAGTCAAGTCCATATTTAGTGCTAAATTCATGGAAAGCATCGGTATCCATAAAATATTTCCCCTTAGGTGTTATACCTGACTCCTTACCTTTGTCGAGTTCCCAATCTTCAGAGTTGTGTTTAATACTTTCCAATAAACCCATCTGAATTCAATAGTCTTCATCATAAAAGAACCAGTACAACAAGTATCGAGCATGGAGTTATTGAGAGAAAGCCGAGCATAAAATTTTTGAATAATAATTTCTCTTGAGAGCTCATGATTGGGGCATGAATATAACATTGACTTAAGCCTCCCCCAAGCTTGAGAAATACTTTCTCCTTCACAAGGCCAAAAATTATATATATAATTACGATCATGATGAACCAGATGCATAGGATAAAACTTCTGATGAAATTCCAATTTCAATCGGTTGTAGTTCCATGATCCAATATCATCACATATCCTAAACCATGTCAATGCCTTTCCGTTCAAAGATAAAGTGAAGACCTTCTTCTTGATAACATCCTCAAGCATACCTGCAAGCTTAAATAATCCACAAACTTCATCCACATAGATTAAGTGCATATCGGGATGTAATGTTCCATCTCCTGAAAAAGGATTAACTAGCAGTTTGTCTATCATACCCGAAGGAATTTCAAAGTAAAAAATTTTAGTAGGTTCAGTAGGTTGAGGAGCAACTCTTTGCTCTACTGGTCGGGGTGAAGATACCCCGAACAAGCCCCTCAAAGGATTATTTTCCATAGTAACAAGTGACTGTAAATTTCAGCATACTATATAAATTTTTCCTTACCAAATTCCACCTACCAAAGGCACTTCACTCCCCGGCAACGGCGCCAGAAAAGATTCTTGATGACCCACAAGTATAGGGGATCTATCGTAGTCCTTTTGATAATTAAGAATGTCGAACCCAACGAGGAGCAGAAGGAAATGTCAAGCAGATTTCAGTAAGGTATTCTCTGCAAGCACTGAAATTGTCAGTAACAGATAGTTTTATGATAAGGTAATTCGTAACGGGTAACAAGTAACAAAAGTAAACAAGGTGCAGAAAGGTGGCCCAATCCTTTTTGTAGCAAAGGACAAGCCTGGACAAACTCTTATATAAAGGAAAGCGCTCCCGAGGACACATGGGAATTATCGTCAAGCTAGTTTTCATCATGCTCATATGATTCGCGTTCGTTACTTTGATAAGTTGATATGTGGGTGGACCGGTGCTTGGGTACTGCCCTTCCTTGGACAAGCATCCCACTTATGATTAACCCCCTAACAAGCATCCGCAACTACGAAAGAAGAATTAAGGTAAACCTAACCATAACATGAAACATATGGATCCAAATCAACCCCTTACGAAGCAACACATAAACTAGGGTTTAAGCTTCTGTCACTCTAGCATCCCATCATCTACTTATTACTTCCCAATGCCTTCCCCTAGGCCCAAACAATGGTGAAGTGTCATGTAGTCGATGTTCACATAACACCACTAGAGGAAAGACAACATACATCTCATCAAAATATCGAACGAATACCAAATTCACATGACTACTTATAACAAGACTTCTCCCATGTCCTCAGGAACAAATGTAACTACTCACAAATCATATTCATGTTCATAATCAGAGGGGTATTAATGTGCATAAAGGATCTGAACATATAATCTTCCACCGAATAAACCAACTAGCATCAACTACAAGGAGTAATCAACACTACTAGCAACCCACAAGTACCAATCTGAGGTTTTGAGAAAAAGATCGGATACAAGAGATGAACTAGGGTTTGAGAGGAGATGGTGCTTGTGAAGATGTTGATGGAGATTGACCCCCTCCCGGTGACAAGATCAATGGTGATGATGATGGTGACGATTTCCCCCTCCCGGAGGGATGTTTCCCCGGCAGAATAGCTTCGCCAGAGCCCTAGATTGGTTCCGCCAAGGTTCTGCCTCGAGACGGCGGTGCTTCATCCTGAAAGCTTCCTTCTGATTTTTTCCAGGGCAAAAGACACCTTATACCAGAAGATGGGCATCGGTGGGCTTCCAGGTGGCCCACGAGGCAGGGGGCACGCCCTCCACCCTCGTGGACAGTGGGTGGCCCCCCTCTAGTGCTTTCTTTGCCAAATATTTTTAATACATTCCAAAACTGACTTTCGTGGACTTCAGGACTTTTGGAGATGTGTAGAATAGGTCTCTAATATTTGCTCGTTTTCCAGCCCAGGATTGCAGCTGCCGGCATTCTCCCTCTTCATGTTAACCTTGTAAAATAAGAGAGAAAAGGCATAAGTATTGTGACATAATGTGTAATGATAGCCCATAATACAATAAATATCGATATAAAAGCATGATGCAAAATGGACGTATCAATAGCTTACGCGGTCTTTATGGCATCTCGAAAACTATGGCACTATTTTCAAGAGTGTTCGATCATGGTAGCATCCGAAATACAACTCAACGACATCATAAACAACAGGGACGCCACCGGCGGCATAGCTAAATGGGCCATTGAGCTCTTACCAGTCGAAATAACATACAATTCGTGCGGAGCTATTAAATCTCAGGTGCTGGGCGACTTCATTGCCGAGTGGACGGAAGCCGATCTCCCTAAAGAGTACAGTTCTTACTCCAACTAGATCATGTACTTCGATGCCTCTAAAATGCTAGCCGGACTGGGGGTTGGTGTCATTTTGACATCCCCTCCAGGGGACATAGTCCGCTACATGCTGCAAATCATGTATACGGACTCCAATAATGCAGCCGAATACGAGGCCCATGTACATGTGTCTCCGCATGGTTGTCTCCATGGGCATACAACGCCTCAAGGTGCGCGGCGATTCGAACCTTGCAATATCTCAGGTAAATGGAGAGTTCGATGCAAAAGATCCAAAGATGGTGACATATCGAAACGCCATATTAAAAATATCGGCTCGGTTTGAGGGGCTTGAATTTCATCACGTCGCTCGAGACAGTAATCAGGCAGCAGACATACTCGCTCGAATGGGTGCCAAGCGCGACCCAGCCCACCCAACACCTTAGTGGAAAGTCTCTGACCACGCCCGTGGTTTGGTAGGACGAGAGAAGAGACGCTAGTGCGGACCTGACCACGCCCCCATCAGCCGAACACAATACTGATATCATTGGGGGTTCGGATCCCGAAGTAACACCCTCTGCTCATGAGATCATGGCTATTGTTGGTCCATGGACTGAACCCTTCCTGGCCTACCTTAATAGGCACGAGCTTTCGGATGATCAAAATGAGGCCTGTCGCATTGTTCGGCGCTCAAAAGCCTACAAAGTTCATGAGGGTGAACGGTACAAGAAAAGCACTACATGAGTCCTCCAAAGGTGCATCTCCGAAGAGGAGTGGTGGCAACTCTTGGCCGAAATACATGCTGGTCTGGGCGGCCATCACGCCGCAGCTCGGGCCCTCGTAAGCAAGGCCTTCCAAACAGGTTTTGTCTGGCCAACAGCCCGAGCATATGCACAAGCACTTGTCCAACGTTGTGTGGGATGTCAGCTTTTTGCCAATCAAAGTCATATGCCTCCCACTACCTTAAGAACAATCCCCATCACTTGGCCCTTCGCGGTCTGGGGGCTCGATATGGTCGGATCCCTTAAATAGGGAAGCCACAAAAAGAAATATTTACTGGTTATGGTGGAAAAATTCACTAAGTGGATCAAGGCCAAACCAGTCAAAACGGCTAAAGCAGGGCCAATGATTGACTTTATATCCGGCTTGGTACACCGCTATGGTGTCCTGCACAGCATCATCACAGATAATGGCTCCAATTTTACAGGCGAGGTCAAAAACTGGTGTGCCAACTTGGGCATTAAACTTGGCTATGCATCCGTCTATCACCCTCAAACTAATGGTCAAGTTGAACGGGCCAATGGCCTGATAATGAGCAGCATTAAACCCAGAATGGTGTGTTCCCTACGGGAGTCAGATAAGAACTGGGTTGAGGACCTCGATTCCGTACTCTGGGGGATGTGGACTACGCCTAATCGAACAACCTGATACACACCCGTCTTCATGGTGTACGACGTAGAAGTTGTCTTTCCCTACGACAATATTCATGACTCACCTCGAGCGCGCATGCGAGAAGCCGAGCTTGATCGACAGGACGACCTAGACGGCCTTGAAGAGGAGCGTGATATTGCACAAGCCCGTTCCGCATTTTCTCAACAATAGGCGAGGCGATACCAAAGCAGAGAAGTGCGGGCCAAAACTTATAACGTTGGCGAACTCATCTTACACCTCCCAGAGAAGAAGAAGGATAAGCTCAAACTAAGATGGGAGGGCCCCTTCATCATGGACCAAGTTCTCATAGGAGGAGCCTGCTGCCTTCGAAATGCATCAGGCAATAGCCTTGAGCCGAACCCATGGAACACTGCTCGGCTTCGACGATTCTATGGATAGTTCGGTCGCATCATTTTTTATTCTCTGACTAGGTTTTCTTTTTCCTCCTCTCCTTTTTTCCTTTTCTTCCTAGGGTATGTTCGGATCTAATGAACTGTTAGGGGTACACATCCTTAAATGTACACACCCCACTATAACTGGGGGCTTCTTTGACGAAGCTTATTACTACAAGCTTGTTGCTTGCATTGTTTACGTCGTTTGTTCTATACATCTTTTGCCATTATATGCACCTCTATGACTTAAGTTTTTGCCAAGCTGGGTTGCCTCGCTCCTGTGTTTGCACCCTACATTCCTGATTGTTTGGCTAGGGTGTAAAGGGATTACCTCTATCATTGTTACAACCGGGTAATCCGGATCTGTACCTCAGACGGGTAAAGCCGAAAGCTATCATTCTAAAGGGAATAATTGGTTGGAAAATAATGACAGATTATGTACTTTTACTATAACAACTAGGGGATAGGCTGCCTGTAATCCTATAGGTCGGATCAAAGCCTAGGCATGCATAATTAAGCATGCCGACCCAAGGAAAGGAACCCTTAACGAAACTATTCTCCCTGGAAGACGTTTCTTACGTTAAATTGTAATATAAAATAACTCGCCAAACAAATTTTGTCTATTTGAGCACTATGACCGGATTGCCTGGTTTCCGGACATAATGAATGTTTATCACATTGAGGGAGTCCTGGATTAGGGGATCCTCAGGTGTTCGAGCTATTGATATGGGCCAGACTGATGGGCCGTGAACATACAAGCAGAAGACTTTCCCCCTATGTCCGGGTAGGACTCCCGTATGCATGGATGGCAATATTGGTGTCTGGATATGTTATTTCCTTTCTCCACAAACCAACTCTGTACAACCCTAGGTCCCTTCGATGTTTATATAAACCAAAGGGTTTAGTCCGTAGAGGCTATCGGAATTATCATAGGCTAGACAGCTAGGGTTTAGCCATTACGATCTCGAGGTAGACCAACTCCCATAACCCCTATGCTCATCGAGTACAATCAAACATGACGTAGGGTTTTACCTCCATTAAGAGGGCCCGAACCTGGTAACCATTATGTCCCACTTGTCCCTTGTTACCCTTGATCCTCATACGCATGGTTCGGGACCCCCTACCCGAGATCGGCCCGTTTTGACACCGACACTGGTGCTTTCATCGAGAGTTCCACTGTGCCGTCAAGAGATGCATTGATGGCTTAGTTTGTCATCAGCGACAATGCTGTTTCTAGGGAGACTTTTCTCCCTAGTCAATGATACATCTCAAACGTATCTATAATTTTTGATTGCTCCATGCTATATTATCGTCTGTTTTGGATGTTTATGGGCTTTATTATACACTTTTATATTATTTTTGGGACTAACCTATTAACCTAGAGCCCAGTGCCAGTTTCTGTTTTTACCTTGTTTTAGGGTTTCGAAGAAAAGGAAAACCAAACGGAGTCCAATTGACCTGAAACTTAACGGAACCCATTTTTAGAAGGAAAGAAGCCCAAACGACTTGAAGTGCACGTAAGGGAAGCTTCGAGGAGGCCACGAGGTAGGGGGCGCGCCCACCCCCCTAGGGCGCGCCCTCCACCCTCGTGGGCCCCTCGTGGCCCCCCTCACGTACTTCTTTCGCCTATATATCTCCATATACCCTAAAAACATCCGGGAGCACAATAGATCGGTAGTTCTGCCGCAAAAAGCCTCCGTGGCCACCGAAAGCCAATCTAGACCCATTCCGGCACCCTGCCGGAGGGGGCAATCCCTCTCCGGTGGCCATCTTCATCATCCTGGTGCTCTCCATGACGAGGAGGGATTAGTTCTCCCTCGGGGCTGAGGGTATGTAGCAGTAGCTATGTGTTTGATCTCTCTCTCTCTCTCGTGTTCTTGAGGTGATACGATCGTGATGTATCGCGAGCTTTGCTATTATATTTGGATCCTATGATGATTCTTCCCCCCTCTACTCTCTTGTAATGAATTGAGTTTTCCCTTTATAGTTATCTCACCGGATTGAGTCTTTAAAGATTTGAGAACACTTGATGTATGTCTTGCCGTGCATATCTGTGGTGACAATGGGATATCACGTGATTCACTTGATTTATGTTTTGGTGATCAACTTGCGGGTTCCTCCCATGAACCAATGCATAGGGGTTGGCCCATGTTTTCGTCGTGATTCTCCGGTAGAAACTTTGGGGCACTCTTTGAGGTTCTATGTGTTGGTTGAATAGATGAATCTGAGATTGTGTGATGCATATCGTATAATCATACCCACGGATACTTGAGGTGACATTGGAGTATCTAGGTGACATTAGGGTTTTGGTTGATTTGTGTCTTAAGGTGTTATTCTAGTACGAACTCTAGGGCTGTTTGTGACACTTATAGGAATAGCCCAACGGATTGATTGGAAAGAATAACTTTGAGGTGGTTTCGTACCCTACCATAATCTCTTCGTTCGTTCTCCGCTATTAGTGACTTTGGAGTGATTCTTTGTTGCATGTTGAGGGATTGATATGTGATCCAATTATGTCATTATTGTTGAGGGAACTTGCACTAGCGAAAGTATGAACCCTAGGCCTTGTTTACTAGCATTGCAATACCGTTTACGCTCACTTTTATCATTAGTTACCTTGCTGTTTTTATATTTTCAGATTACAAAAACCTTTATCTACTATCCATATTGCACTTGTATCACCATCTCTTCACCGAACTAGCGCACCTATACAATTTACCATTGTATTGGGTGTGTTGGGGACACAAGAGACTCTTTGTTATTTGGTTGCAGGGTTGCTTGAGAGATACCATCTTCATCCTATGCCTCCTACGGATTGATAAACCTTAGGTCATCCACTTGAGGGAAATTTGCTACTGTCCTACAAACCTCTGCACTTGGAGGCCCAACAATGTCTACAAGAAGAAGGTTGTGTAGTAGACATTAAGCTCTTTTCTGGCGCCGTTGCTGGGGAGGCTAGCGCTTGAAGGTATATCTTTAGATCTTGCAACCGAGTCTTTTAGTTTATTGTTTTATCACTAGTTTAGTTTATAAAAGAAAACTATAAAAAAATAGAATTGTGTTTGTCTCATACGCTTCACATTTTTAGTATCTTTCGTAAGTATGATGGTAAGGAAAATTGTGCTCAAGTGCTAGAAGAAGAAATCTATAAAATGTTTGGCACTAAATATGTGAATGGTGAGCATGATTGCAATGTTGTTAGTATGAATTATTTGAATATCCATGATACTAATGATGATTGCACTAGTGATGATGAAAATGTCTCCTATAAACATGTCAATTTTTGTGGAGTACATTGGGTTTGTACGAACACACCAAATAGGGAAGATAGATATTGCAAGAGGCATAAGTACTTAGAAACTAAATTGTTGCAAGAAAGGTTAGATGAATGTGCTGAAAATTTAAATTATATTGGCCATACTTGTGAGCTTTGTAATGAACATGATCATTTCAATACCCAATGCAAACTGTTTCATGATCGTATCGTGTCCAAAAATTGTGATGACTTGATTTCCCTTGCACATCATAATGAACTTAGTTTGCTTATGAGTTACGAAGAAATGAAACGTATAACTAATTATCTTCCAGAATTTTCTCATTATAAACTTCTTGGATTTGATCTAGAGGAAATTTATATGTATTGTGCGGTGAATTGTATTGAAAATCCTTATATTGCCAACTACATAAAGAAAAGAAAACAAATAGAGGATGAAGAGATTACTAATGAAAGGGAAGAGACTTCCCAACATCCTCCTATTATTTCTTATGATGAATCAGGTAACGAGGAGGAGCCTCCTATTCAACCAATCTCATTAATAAGGAGCTCCAAAAAGAGGATTGAACCCACACATGATGTGGTGAAGAAGAAGAAAAGAAAAAGGTAGAGAGGTAAAAAGATATCTCTCCCAAACAGTGCTGCTCCTATTACTATTGTGCCTCATGAAAATATGATTGTGGAAGATAATGATACTTCTTATGATCTTGAAAATCTTTTTGGCACTTGCTTGGAAGAATATGATAATTGCTATACTATTGGTGCTATCCGTACTATTAATGATGAGAGTGATTATGCTTATGATATGAAAAGGCCCAAGCATGGGGATTCTATGTTTGATGAAGATGATGTTTTTGAGAATATATTTGCTGCAATTAATTTTTGTCCCAAGCTTGGGGAAGCTATGATTAATGAAGATGATATTTTTAGTCTCCCAAGTTTTGATATGCAAGTTTATAATGATGATAGCAAGCCTCCTACTTATTATGATTATTGTGATGATACTTATGCTATAAAAAGTAGTGATTATATTTATAAAACTTGTCATGATTATGATTACCCCTTCTCTGTACATTACTCTTTTAATGTGGAAACAATTTATAGTACTCGAGTTTACTATGATACTCCCACTATTCCGAATGAGAAGAATTTTGCTTATGTGGAGAGTAATAAATTTTCTATGCGTGTAGATCATGAAAAGAATGCTTTACGTGCTGGTTATATTGTTGAATTCATTCATGATGCTACTGAAAATTATTATGAGGGAGGAATATATGCTTGTAGGAATTGCAATAATATCAAGTTCCTCTCTATGTGCTTAAAATTTTGAAGTTTTGCTTGCTTTACCTTCCTATGCAAGTTGATTCTTGTTCCCACAAGTTGTTTTCTCACAAAATCCCTATGCATAGGAAGTGGGTTAGACTTAAATGTGCTAGTCATATTCTTCATGATGCTCCCTTTATATTTCAATTCTTATCCTTTATGTGAGCATCATTGAACTCATCATGCCTAGCTAGGGGCGGTAAACGATAGCGCTTTTGGGGAGGCAACCCAATATTATTTTTGATCCTTGTTTTTTTTCCTGTTTAGTAATAAATAATTCATCTATACTCTGTTTAGATGTGGTTTTATGCTTTTAATTAGTGTTTGTGCCAAGTAGAACCTTTGGGAAGACTTGGGGAAAGTCTTGTTGATCATGTTGTAAAAAAACAGAAACTTTAGCGCTCACGAGAATTGATGCCATTTTTATTTGGAAAGTGCTATTTAGTTAATTATTTTTTCATATCATTAATAGATAAATTACTCAGGTCCAGCAGTTTATTTTTGAATTTTATGAGTTCCAGAAGTATACGTTTGATCCAGATTACTACAGACTGTTATGTTTTTTTACAGATTCTGTTTTTCGTGTGTTGTTTGCTTATTTTAATGAATCTATGGCTAGTAAATGAGTTTATAAACCATAGAGAAGTTGGAATACAGTAGGTATAAAACAAATATAAATAAATAATGAGTTCATTACAGTACCTTGAAGTGGTGATTTATTATACTAACGGAGCTTACGAGTTTTCTGTTAAGTTTTGGGTTGTGAAGTTTTCAAGTTTTGGGTAAGCATTCGATGGACTATGGAATAAGGAGTGGCAAGAGCCTAAGCTTGGGGATGCCCAAGGGACCCCAAGGTAATAATAAAGGATATCCAAGAGCCTAAGCTTGGGGACACCCCGGAAGGCATCCCCTCTTTCGTCTTCGTTCATCGGTAACTTTACTTGGAGCTATATTTTTATTCACCACATGATATGTGTTTTGCTTGGAGCGTCAATTTATTTTGTTAGGATTTGCTTGCTGTTTGAATCAAATACCAAGATCTGAAATTATTAAATGTTAGAGAGTCTTCACATAGTTGCATAATTACTCGACTACTCACTGATCTTCAATTAAATCTTTCGGAGTAGTTTGTCATTTGCTCTAGTGCTTCACTTATATCTTTTAGAGCATGATGGTAGTTTTATTTTGAAGAAATAGATGAACTCTCATGCTTAACTTAGATTATTTTGAGAGTATCAAATATCATGGTAATTTGCTTAAAACCCTAATATGCTAGGTATTCAAGAATAATAAAATTCTCTTATGAGTGTGTTGAATACAATGAGAAGTTTGATACTTGATAATTGATTTGAGATATGGAGATGTTGATATTAGAGTCATGCTAGTTGAGTGGTTATGAATTTGATAAATACTTGTGTTGAAGTTTGTGATTCCCGTAGCATGCACGTATGGTGAACCGTTATGTGATGAAGTCGGAGCATGATTTATTTATTGATTGTCTTCCTTATGAGTGGCGGTCGGGGACGAGCGATGGTCTTTTCCTACCAATCTATCCCCCTAGGAGCATGCTCGTAATACTTTGCTTTGATAACTTGTAGATTTTTGTAATAAGTATATGAGTTCTTTATGACTAATGTTGAGTCCATGGATTATACGCACTCTCACCCTTTCACCTTTGCTAGCCTCTCTAATACCGCACACCTTTCGCCGGTATCATACACCCACCATATACCTTCCTCAAAACAGCCACCATACCTACCTATTATGGCATTTCCATAGCCATTCCGAGATATATTGCCATGCAACTTTCCACCGTTCCGTTTATTATGTCATGCTTCATCATTGTCATATTGCTTTGCATGATCATGTAGTAGACATTGTATTTGTGGCAAAGCCACCGTTCATAATTCTTTCATACATGTCACTCATGAATCATTGCACATCCCGGTACACCGTCGGAGGCATTTATATAGAGTCATATCTTGTTCTAAGAATCGAGTTGTAATTCTTGAGTTGTAAGTAAATAAAAGTGTGATGATCATCATGTAGCGACCCGACCCGAATGGATCAAGTCTCTGTGCTTAAGTGTCATCCCTGAATCGCTATGCTGACACACACAGTACTCGAAGGATTTATAACAGAGGTAAATCACATGTATAAAGTAACGTAAATACTATTACCTCAATCCAAATAGCGGATCTTGAGTTCCTCATCTTCAGGATCTTGAGTTCCTCATGAAATACTTCCTTGTCTAATACGACTTCCTGGAGCTCCATTTTAACTTCTTGATGTACTACTCCAGACCCTGGTGATACACCGGCTAGGGCTAAAACTTCATCTTACTAATAGGTGCTCCATCAGCCTTCTTCCATCCAATCCATTTTGAAGTCATGCATCCTTAACTCACCACGGTGACAATAGCATCAACGGCGATGACCTCACGGATAACCGTGTTTCTGCCCTTGTCATTGCCATGAGCTATCTTCCATAATTGATATCCCCTGCCTTAGGGTTTTCTTTGACAAAACTTCGAGTTCTTATACTCCTTGTTTCAGTCTTTCTCTGATACACCTTGATCTCGGGCATTGACAACTTCCATAATCTGTCAAGTTCCATAAGGGTAGCCTTCCTAGGTCATACAAATCTGGGAATTCTTCAGAGCCTACAAATTCTACTTGTCTTCGGTCGTAGTTTCCATTGCACGGAAAAATACTCTTCGTTCTGAAGTGGTCTTAGTTGTCCGATATCTTGTACTTCTTGGAGTGGTCTCATCAGTGGAATCTTCAAGTGGTCAAAAGGGGAAAGGGGATATGGTCTCACTAAAGAGAATTTTTGAATAAGCTCAGAAGAGAAGAGAGGTAAAAGGTCTTTTTGAAAGGGAAAGTTGTAGAGAAAAATCTTTGCTATGGGCTTGCCAGTTTCTAGGGTCACGTCCTACAGTCAACATGTGCTCTGATACCATCTTGTAGCGACCCGACCCGAATGGATCAAGTCTCTGTGCTTAAGTGTCATCCCTGGATCGGTATGCTGACACACACAGTACTCGAAGGATTTATAACAGAGGTAAATCACATGTATAAAGTAACGTAAATACTATTACCTCAATCCAAATAGCGGAAGCAACAAGGTTGTGGATTCCCATCAACACCAACGGCAAAGTTGAGTGTAGAAATCGTAACCCTAACGTATCACTTACTCGTCGTAAGAAACCTGCAACATGAGACATTGCAGCCCGAAATGGGTCAGTACATTGAATGTACTGGCAAATTCACACCATAGAGAATGATGAACAATGGCTATCACTACATGCATATTTGGCTGTTGGAAAAGCTCTATGGTTATAAGGTTTTTGCGTAAAGCCAATTTTTCCCTACTGCAAAGGAATAAATTTATTTAACTATCATGGTGGTTGTTGAACATTGAGAATGGTTGACAGCATTCCCAATCCCAATTAAGTAACATCATTAAAACCCAACAATATTTATTTAAAGTAACATGATGAGATCAACAGGATAATCCAAGAACTAGATACTCAAGATGTCCATAACCGGGGACACGGCTAACCATGATTAGTTTGTTACACTCTGCAGAGGTTTGCGCACTTTTCCCCACAAGACTCGATCGCCTCCGTTTGGTTTCTCGCACTGCAGGGTGTTTGAGAAGACGGATGACCGAGACACAGTCTTTCAGAAGCGCTAGCACCTTACGACGGGTAGACCGGTACACCTACTTTCCCCTACATCTGCTAGTCTACCACTGTAAGAGTTCGCACAACTTAGTCAACTATGCCAGAGCCCAAAATGGCTTGTGGCTGCACACGGAAGTTTCTAGTATGAAAAATCTCATGATCCCTTTGAGCCTGGGTGGCGGTCCAAAGAAAACAGGCAAGTCCTGGTAACCCTAGGTGCCTCAATCCACCCAGATGTGTGTTAGGTTGCCACCTTAGATAAACCCTTAATTATAAATCTCACATCTGTCATGGATATCACTCACCCAATCCACGTCTACTGGCATAGCATGGCATAATAAGCAAACATAGAAGTAACTCCCAAAGGTTTGATAATAAACAGGTAATAGGTACTACCTCATGTACTTCCCATCCCACAGTTTGATTAGATCCTAATCAAGCAATGTGTGAGGATTGATCTAATGCAATAAAACTGGGTTGTAGAAAAGGTATGATCGAAGTGTGAACTTGCCTGCAATGTTGATGAAGATGATTCGTACTCAAAACTCTTGATAGTTCTACTCGTCACACTCCGGTCAATCTATCGTAAGCAAGCAATAGTAACCACACATAAGCAATCACTCAAAAGATCAAAAAGATCGAAGAAGATGATTCAGAAACATCAAAACCAAGCAAATAACTCTTGCAACATAAAACAATTTCTAACAGTACCAAAATTATGTGAATTTGGCCTTATTAGAATGTTTAGGTCAAGAGCTTCGATTTGCAAAAAGAATCAACTCAAACGGAGTTACGGATAAAAAGATATGATCAAAAGAAGTTTGAAATCAAATCTGATCTAATTCAAATTTTAAAATTTTCAAAAACATGTTTGGGTTGTATTACTGGATAGAGGACATCATAACGAAGACGTTGGCGTTGGTTTCGTTGGATTTGGATAAACAGGTAAAAAGTTGTGATAGATTGAAGATCAGGGACTAAACTATGAAGAAACTAATTACATATGGGTCCCTGGCTAATATTAACAGAAAAAAGAAAAACTAAATAATGAACGTTCGCTAACTAGTCCTAAGCAGAGAACGTTCTTAGAATAGATCTAACAAAAAAACTAAACCGGGGTTTTTAAAATAAAACCGAGAAAAACCTAAACCCTAAAAGAAATAACCGGACCGGGCGGTTTACCGGTTCGGTCGAAATAAACCGGCGGCGGCAGTTGACGTCAGCAGCAGCTCCGGCGACAGCGGCTCTCCGGCGAGGCAGGGCAAGGCGCAGGGAGCGGCGAGGGGAGGCGGCGAGCGGCTGATGCGGCGGAGGGCGGCGCGGGCAGCGGCGAGCGACGGTGGCGGACGGCGCAGGCGAGGCAGCAGCAGCGGCGAGCTCTGGCGGCGCGTGCGGCGTGATGCGGCGGCGAGCTCCGGCGGCGCGTGCGGCATGATGCGGTGGCGGCGCCGGACTCCGGGAGGAGTCCCGGTCGCCCACGGGAGGAAGACGGTGGCGGCGAGCTGGGCTGGGCCGTGGCCTGGCTGGTTGGCTGGGCCGGCCCAGTTCGGCGGAAAGACGAAAGTTTTTTTTTAAACATTTCCAGACGAATAAAAAAAATAATAAAACAATTTAAATGGAAATATTATATAGGCATATAATATATCAAAATTTTCAGAAAAAGATTTCCAACAACATGGACATTTTTATAGCATTAAATAAAATACACACAAATTCTAATAATTCAAAGAGTGCTACTGGTCTATTAAAATTCAACAAAAATCATTTTAAAAATACCAAAATGATTTCAAATTAATTTTTCTCCAATTTTCTAATGTAGGGAATCATGTTACCCTAATTTCCATATATTTTATTTTTGGAGAAAAATAATTTGAATAAAACTCAAATAAATCCAAATTGAAAATTAATTCCAAAAGGACTTGAAATTGATCCTTTGAAACTCCCAACTCATATTTCATAATTTGAAGAAGTCATTTTATCTTCTCTTGTGAAAATCATTGAGTTGCATAAAGTTTCTGAAGTGGAAAATATTTCCCAATGGAATTCAAATATTTTTCAAACACCCTTTTCATTTTAAATGGAAGAAGTCATGTCATCTTCTCTCTAGGGTTTTGTGTTGAAAATAATTTGAATTCATGGAGATCATAAAAGCAAATATGAAAGTTTGGGAAAGTCCTTTTATTCCCTCTCATTTAACTTTCAAAAGTTTCGAATTCACTCACTTTCAGACAATCAATCAAACAATCAATCAAATCTATCTATTTATTATAACATTCCAAAATTTAGAATTTTGGGATGTTACACATCATTATTAGAGCATTGTCCCAGTGAGGAAAGGATGATGGAGACTATGATTCCCCCATAAGTCGGGATGAGACTCCGGACGAAAAATAAAAAAAAGAGAAAAAAGAGGCCATAGAAAAAGAGAAAAGGCCCAAATAAAAAAATAAAAAATGAGAGAAAAAGAGAGAAGGGGCAATGCTACTATCCTTTTTCCACACTTGTGCTTCAAAGTAGCACCATGATCTTCATGATAGAGAGTCGCCTATGATGTCACTTTCATATACTAGTGGGAATCTTTCATTATAGAACTTGGCTTGTATATTACAATGATGGGCTTCCTCAAAATTCCCTAGGTCTTCGTTAGCAAGCGAGTTGGATGCACACCCACTTAGTTCTTTTTGTTGAGCTTTCATATACTTATAGCTCTAGTGCATCCATTGCATGGCAATCCCTACGCACTCACATTGATATCTATTGATGGGCATCTCCATAGCCTGTTGATACGCCTAGTTGATGTGAGACTATCTTCTCCTTTTTGTCTTCTCCACAACCACCATTCTACTCCACCTATAGTGCTATGTCCATGGCTCACGCTCATGTATTGCGTGAAGATTGAAAAAGTTTGAGAACATAAAAAGTATGAAACAATTGCTTAGCTTGTCATCGGGGTTGTGCATGATTTAAATATTTCGTGTGGTGAAGATGGAGCATAGCCAGACTATATGATTTTGTAGGGATAGCCTTCTTTGGCCATGTTATTTTTAGAAGACATGATTGCTTTGCTAGTATGCTTGAAGTATTATTATTTTTATGTCTATATGAACTTTTGTCTTGAATCTTATGGATCTGAATATTCATGCCACAATTAAGAAGAATTACATTGAAATTACGCCAAGTAGCACTCCACATCAAAAATTCTGTTTTTATCATTTACCTACTTGAGGACGAGCAGGAATTAAGCTTGGGGATGCTGATACGTCTCCAACGTATCTATAATTTTTGATTGCTCCATGCTATATTATCTTCTGTTTTGGATGTTTATGGGCTTTATTATACACTTTTATATTATTTTTGGGACTAACCTATTAACCCAGAGCCCAGTGCTAGTTTCTGTTTTTACCTTGTTTTAGGGTTTCGAAGAAAAGGAAAACCAAACGGAGTCCAATTGACCTGAAACTTCACGGAACCCATTTTTGGAAGGAAAGAAGCCGAGAAGACTTGAAGTGCACCTAAGGGAAGCTTTGAGGAGGCCACGAGGTAGGGGGCGCGCCCACCCCACTAGGGCGCGCCCTCCACCCTCGTGGGCCCCTCGTGGCCCCCCTGACGTACTTCTTCCGCCTATATATCTCCATATACCATAAAAACATCCGGGAGCACAATAGATCAGGAGTTCTGCCGCCAGAAGCCTCCGTAGCCACCGAAAGCCAATCTAGACCCATTCTGGCACCCCGCCGGAGGGGGCAATCCCTCTCCGGTGGCCATCTTCATCACCCCGGTGCTCTCCATGACGAGGAGGGAGTAGTTCTCCCTCGGGGCTGAGGGTATGTACCAGTAGCTATGTGTTTCATCTCTCTCTCTCTCTCTCGTGTTCTTTAGGTGATACGATCGTGATGTATCGCGTGCTTTGCTATTATATTTGGATCCTATGATGTTTCTTCCCCCTCTACTCTCTTGTAATGAATTGAGTTTTCCCTTTGCAGTTATCTTATCGGATTGAGTCTTTAAAGATTTGAGAACACTTGATGTATGTCTTGTCGTGCATATCTGTGATGACAATGGGATATCACATGATTCACTTGATGTATGTTTTGGTGATCAACTTGCGGGTTCCGCCCATGAACCTATGCATAGGGGTTGGCACACGTTTTCGTCGTGATTCTCCGGTAGAAACTTTGGGGCACTCTTTGAGGTTCTATGTGTTGGTTGAATAGATGAATTTGAGATCGTGTGATGCATATCATATAATCATACCCACGGATACTTGAGGTGACATTGGAGTATCTAGGTGACATTAGGGTTTTGATTGATTTGTGTCTTAAGGTGTTATTCTAGTACGAACTCTAGGGCTGTTTGTGACACTTATAGAATAGCCCAACGGATTGATTGGAAAGAATAACTTTGAGGTGGTTTCGTACCCTACCATAATCTCTTCATTTGTTCTCCGCTATTAGTGACTTTGGAGTGACTCTTTGTTGCATGTTGAGGGATAGTTATGTGATCCAATTATGTTAGTATTGTTGAGGGAACTTGCACTAGCGAAAGTATGAACCCTAGGCCTTGTTTCAACGCATTGCAATACCATTTACACTCACTTTTATCATTAGTTACCTTGCTATTTTTATATTTTCAGATTACAAAAACTATTATCTACCATCCATATACCACTTGTATCACCATCTCTTCGCCGAACTAGTGCACCTATACAATTTACCATTGTATTGGGTGTGTTGGGGACACAAGAGACTCTTTGTTATTTGGTTGCAGGGTTGCTTGAGAGAGACCATCTTCATCCTACGCCTCCTACGGATTGATAAACCTTAGGTCATCCACTTGAGGGAAATTTGCTACTGTCCTACAAACCTCTGCACTTGGAGGCCCAACAACATCTAGAAGAAGAAGGTTGTGTAGTAGACATCAGTCAACTCTTTGTGTTTAGTGGATTCGCTCTGCGTGCCAATTCAACTGGTCACCTCGAGTAGATCGACACCTACACCCCTGGTCACCAGATCAGGTTTGGAAGCTTGAACTACATCGCTGATATCCGAGGAGACTTGATCTTCGAAGGGTTCTCGGCCTCGGCCGCCGCTCCTCATCTACATGAAGGAAGCCCATCGGATCCACCTTAAGATTTTGCTCAGGGATCGTCCTTCGTACCCATCCTGGCCTCAAATCCAGAGCGGGCCACTCTGTCTGAATAAATCCTGCCGGACTCTCCCCTATTACGGAATTACCTGTCGAAGACCGAGAGGTGATCTTGCTGTCAGCAGGCCCAAAGTCCATTAGGACCCTCCCTATCATCACGAAGCCGGACTCATCTCTGGATGTCAACTCCGAACTGTCGAGGTCTGCGTCTATTGAGCTCGGTCAAATTACCGGACCTAGCTCCACAGATCCTTAGTCACCTATCCAGCTTTCGCTCCTAAATGATGTGCTGACCTAATGCGATCTCTTGCCATTACGGAAGTATCACTTACGAACTATGCCCAACCTAAAATAGGGGCTAAGAGCGGGGAATTTTACATCCCACCCACCACCCACTTGATAGCCACTATCGAGGACCTAACCGACATGCCAGACTACGCCTCCGAAGACATCGACGGCATGGACGACGATGTCGGAGCCGAATCAGGCCAAACCCGCTTATCACTTGGCTTTGGACAACCACCTCTACATACGACGTGTACATGGTGGATATGCCTAAAAAGAAGGACGACGATGGCACTTAGGAACCGATCGAGGAAAAGCTCGTCGAGGCACCACCAAACCAGCAATGTCAATGGCGCCGCTCATGATCGCATCGAGAAAAGGAAAGTAATACCGGCACCGGAGATAACAACACTCCATACAATGCCGAAGACTCCGACCACCCCGTCAAGCCTGCGTTTGAGTAGGATGAAAGGGAGGAAGGACAATACAGTCCCGAACACGCCGATCATGAGGATTCCGAAGACAGTAATTACTTACCTGACTCCGAAGAGGATGTCAGCCTCGGCAATGAAGATTTCATCGTGCCAGAGGTGTTGGAGATATGCCCTAGAGGCAATCATGTATGATGATATTTCCTATGGGTTTATGAATAAAGATAGTCCTTGGACATTATCAATGATGTGTATCAGCAAGTACGTGACTTGTTTGTGGGACTATGCATTGTATGATGACTGTCCTAAAAGGTCCCTAGTCAAAAGGGCTATGTGGACGCGCGGCCAACTAGACTAGCATTTGACACGGTCGATGGCTTGGTCTCACTAGCCATGGAGCATTGGATGTTAACGGGATAATATGGGCTTGGAAGGATCTAGTCGGATTCGACGTAGTCGGATTCGACGTAGTTGGATCCGAGTCGAGATAAGGTCCGAGTCGGACAGACCCAACTATGAGACGCAGCGATATGTCATCTGTGAGTCTCTAGTACAACATATGTTCTATGTCCTAATACCTGAGCTGACGCATGTACTCGGGATGGTGACAGACTTGCTTTGGGCCGACCAAATGCTACTCCGTAACTGGGTAGTTATAAAGGTAGGTTTCGGGTTTGTCCAGAACCATGCTGCGAGACGTGGTCGAGCAAGATGGGATTTGCCCCTTCGGTCAGGAGAGATATACTCTGGGCCCCTCATGTGATCCGACCAGGATAAGCATGGCCATGCCACAAGGATTATGAGATAATCCGGTTTGTGGTCCGCATCACTGGAACAAGAAAGAGGTCGGGCTAGCACAAGGATGACAGACTTGCCTTGAGGCCGACAACATATATCGTGTGGCAAAAGGAACGGAAGTATGATGTACAGGTTCGCCTAACCAGCTTCATAGTCCGTTTGGTGTTCAACATGCCTTGCTAGAGGCTGCTACCAACTATGCAGTTCAGAGGTGATCCGAACTGCGACCAAGCAGGCTTGAACCTAAGGGGTCACACGCTTAAGGGAAGGAACCTATGAGGTCGGATCCGACAACACTGGTTGGATGTGATCTGAGCTGTTTTCGGATTGCGGCCGAGTAGACTTATGGGCTTTAGGGTCCGTGTGAGGCCCAAGTGTTGAGCCTGCGACGGACGCCTATATGAAGTGGAGGTGCCGCACACTCACGCGATTGATCGCTCCGGTGCTCCACTCACCACTGGTTGTGTGATCGGACCTAGCAGTCTGCCGCACGACGTTCCTCCTGCATGCACGAATACCTTAGAGGCGGTGCACTTGCGCCGCTCTGGCGAACTTGTACGTGGGAACCGACTACCAGTTGTATGAGGGAGATCGGACGAGGAGATGATCCACGCGGACGCGCTGCCCCAACTCTTCTTCCGCTGCACGGCACTGCGTGTCTAGTGGTAACGAATTGTGATCCATCTCCCGTAGCATGTTCTTGGTTGTTCTGCACGTAGGAAAATTTTAATTTGCAGTTAGCGCACCCTATAGTAGAACCCAACAGTGGTATAAGAGCCTTTGCTATAGGATTTGGATTCAGATCGTATGCATATTAGATATGTGGACGCGATAGATGAGATCTGTTGTCGTTGATAAGAACGGCTGTGTGCATGGTTGATGAGATCAACTACACATGGGGATCGATGTGGCTATGTTTTCTGATGATCGGAATCGATGAGGTCGTGACACAACCTACCCCTACCGGTTGATATCCGCCATCAGGGTTAACAGTGAAACGTAAATCCGAATCGGGCTCGCTATGATGGATAAGATCGGTCAGATCGGAAAATTCGGCGTGATCGGAGTTCAGATGTCGGGCGCTGCCCTCACCCGTGAGGGGCGCTTCCCCTTCGAACCCCGCCCGCTAACCGGCTAGCGGGACCACCATGTGCGTAGCGCCTTGTATTTCGTACACGATCACTCAAAACCCGTGGAATGCGATTCTATGCATAACTTTATTTTGCAGGGTTTGATGTGAATAGTATGGCTCATGTGTATGTGATGCATGTGTGTAAATTATACATGGCCTGCGTGTCATGTTTGTCAGCCGGCAGGAGCCAATGTGCTGTCATTTTATTGCATAACGACCTGCGTGTCGACTTATGACTCTATGTAAAATTCATAACTAGTTATATTATTTTGATAATAGAGATCAGGTTGGCGGCTTGGCGTCAGCGTGACAAACAAGATGGAGTTTCTAGATGGTCGTCGGAGTTGGAGCCGACCTGGAAGAACATCCATGAAGGAGCCATACTATTTCACAATATATGTTTTACTTGTGATTGTTATGCTTCTTTGTTTCTATGCATGTTAGAATGGTAGAAAGATCCCTCTTGAATATCAAGTAAATTGCCATTCCCGATGTTGCACCTTCGCACGTCAAGTACGTCTAGTAGTGGGCTCATAAAATTGGGGTGCTGCTAGGTGTCCTTGAACTGAAGGGTTTGTGTCGGACACGGACATGCATTGCATTAGGTTAACTTGACAAGGCTATCAAAACGGTTTTGGTTCTTGTGGCAAAAGAGGTCGGGAGCCGGGGTATGAAATACCTACCCGACCGACAGGAGTCGTATAGGGATACGACTAGTAAGGAGTTGCTTACCAGATAGGCATGTTGTCTAGTAGTGATGCTAAAGCTCACTAGTCAAATGTGCTAGTCGGATCCTGAATCATTGAGAGTTTGCGGAGGGATGCTGACTTCAGTGGGAGTATTTCTGTTTACGGCTAGAATTACTCTACGTAAACACATTGCTTAGTGATTGCATATTTTTCTGTTGTAGATCAATGGCACCACCTACTCAACCCTACTTTGCATTGAAATCAATTCTAGAAAAGGATAAATTGAATGGAACAAACTTTACTACCTGGTATAGAAATTTGAGAATTGTTCTCAAGCATGATAAAAAGGAACATGTTCTAGAGGATCCGCTTCCAGATCCTGCCAACCTACCGATAATGCTAGTACCACAACCAAGAATGCCTACCAAAAACTCGTTGATGAATCAAACGAGATCAGCTGCCTCATGCTGGCTTGTATGGAGCCCAATTTATAGCAACATTTCGAAGATGTTGGGACTTTTGATATGATCGAGAGTCTCAAGAGCATGTTTCAGGTGCAGGCTAGGACCGAAAGGTTCAACGTCTGGCGATCCTTGATGGATTGTAAGCTGAAGGAAGGTGATCCACTGAGCCCGCATGTGATCAAGATGATTGGATGTGTGCGAGATTTGGATCAGTTGGGCTTCCCTCTCTTGGATGAGCTGGCTACTGATTTAGTTCTGGGTTCTCTTCCGCCAAACTATGGGACGTTCATCTCGAACTATCATGTGCATGGCATGGATAAGAAGCTCATTGAATTGCATAGGATGCTCAAAGTGGCAGAGCGGGATATTAAGAAAGGCACACATCAAGTGTTGATGGTGCAGAAATCGGCTAAGTTCAAGAAGAGTTGGCCCAAGAAAAAGGCTAAGGCAAAGGGCACGGAGACGATAACCTCCGCCCCTGCGCTGATGTCTAGACCGGACTCAAAGACCATTTGCTATCATTGCAAGGAAACTGGTCACTAGAAGAGGAACTGTAGCAAGTGGCTTGTAGAGTATGGCAAGAAGGTCGAGAATGCTGCTTCACGCGAAGGTACACTTGTTGCATATGTTATAGACATTTACCTTGCTGACATACCTAGCAGCTCTTGGGTATTTGATACCGGATCAGTTGTTCACATTTGCAACTCGATGCAGGGGCTGGTAAGAACTAGGCGTGTGGCGCAAGGGGAGATTGACATCAGGGTCGGCAACAAAACAAGAGTTGCTCTGTTGGAGGTCGGCACGATGCAGCTCCAGCTTCCTTCTGTATTTATTTTGGAATTGAATAATTGTTATTACATTCCTGCACTTAGTCGGAACATTATTTCTGCCTCATACTTGATGAGTCATGGTTATGAATTCAATTTAAAGGACAATGGTTTTTCAATTTATTTGAATGGTATGTTCCACGGCTATGCACCCATTGTTGATGGGTTATTTATATTAAATCTAGAACAGGAACCGGTCTATAACGTGAATGTCAAGAGGCATAAGCCTGGTGAGATAAATCCGACATACTTCTGGCATTGCCGGCTTGGACACATTAGTCTAAAATGCATGAAGAAGCTCCATGATGAAGGACTCCTAACTTCGACCGACTTTGGGTCGTTCGAGACATGCGAATCATGCTTGCTCGACAAGATGACTAAGTCCCCTTTCGCAAAGAGTTGTGAGAGGGCATCCGAGCTGTTGGAACTGATACACAGTGATGTGTGTGGACCAATGAGCACAACTGCTAGAGGTGGCTATCAGTACTTCGTGATTTTTTACCGACGACTTGAGTAGACATGGATATATCTATTTGATGAGGCACAAGTCGGAGACTTTTGAAAAGTTCAAAGAGTTTCAAAACGAGGTTGAGAATCAGCTCAGCAAGACTATAAAACTTCAACGATCTGATCGTGGAGGTGAGTACATGAGCCTGGAGTTTGATGATCATCTGAAAAGTAGAGGTATAGTACCTCAGCTCACACCTCCGGGTACGCCATAGAGAAATGGTGTATCAGAATGGAGGAATCGTACCTTGTTGGACATGGTTTGATCCATGATGAGCAAATCGGATTTACCCTTGTCATTCCGGGGATACGCTCTAGAAACTGCAGCTTTCACACTTAACAGGGTACCATCAAAATCCATAGATAAGACACCACATGATATGTGGACCGGGAAGGCTCTGAGTCTGTCTTTTCTAAAGATTTGGGGTTGTGAAGCATTTGTCAGGAAACATATGTTAGACAAGCTTACACCCAAGTCGTATAAATGCATATTCATGGGATATCCAAGGGAAACCATGGGCTATAGCTTCTACAACCGGGAAGAGAACAAAGTGTTTGTTGCTCGGAACGGGGTTTTCCTTGAGAAAGAGTTTCTCAGTCGGGAGGCTAGTGCGAGGACGGTACGACTCGAAGAAATTTGAGGACCACTCGGGGACGAATCAGCTAGTGATGAGATCATACCGGAGTCAGTCAGGGAACCCGTAGTGGAAGCGGCACCAGAACCACGAAGGTCAGAAAGATTGCGCAGAGTGGGTGATGTATTGTTGCTAGAAAGTGACGAGCCGTCCACGTATGCGGAAGCAATGGTGAGCCCAGATTCTGAGGCATGGTTGTAGGCCATGAGATCCGAGTTAAAGTCCATGGATGAGAATCAAGTCTGGGACTTGGTTGATCCGCCGCCTGGTGTAACAGCCATTGGTTGCAAATGGGTCTTTAAGAAGAAAACCGATGTGGATGGAAATGTTCAGATCCGCAATGGTCGGCTTGTCGCTAAGGGTTATGGACAAGTTCAAGAAATCGACTACGATGAGACTTACTCGCCGGTAGCGATGCTGAAGTCGGTGAGGATCGAACTAGCTATAGCTGCATATTTCGATTACGAGATATGGCAGATGGATGTCAAGACGACTTTCCTTCACGGAAATTTAACCGAGGACGTGTATATGATACAGCCCGAGGATTTTGTCAATCTGACTAGCACTAGTAAGGTATGCAAGCTCAAGAGATCCATTTATGGGTTGAGGCAAGCATCTCGGAGCTGGAACATTCGTTTTGATGAGGTAGTCACTAGTTTCGGCTTCATCAAAAGCGAAGAGGACTCTTGTTTATACAAGAAGTTAAGTGGGAGCTCGATAGTGTTTTTGATCTTGTATGTGGGTGACATACTATTGGCCGGAAATAATATTTCGATGCTGACTCGGTCAAGGAGTCATTGAAGGGCAAGTTTTCGATGAAGGACCTTGGTGAGGCAATGTACATTTTAGGCATTAAGATCTATAGAGATAGATCAAGGAGGCTGCTCGGCTTAAGCCAGAGCACGTACATAGATGAAGTGTTGAAGCGGTTCAACATGAGTGAGGCAAACAAAGCGTTCTTGCCACTCTCACATGGTATAAGGCTAAGCGAGATTGAGAGTCCTTCGATATCTGATGAGCGAAGCAGGATGAGTAGGATTCTGTATGCCTCGGCAATCGGATCCATCATGTATGCCATGATATGTAAGCGGACCGATGTTGCTTTTGCAATAAGCCTAACAAGTAGATACCAGGCCAACCCAGGTGAGAGTCACTGGGCAGCGGTAAAGACTATTTTGAAGTACCTGAAAAGGACTAAAGAGATGTTCCTAGTTTATGGAGGTGAGGAAGATCTCGTCGTAAGGGGTTATGCCGATGCTAGTTTCCAAACCGGCAGAGATGATTGTCGATCACAGTCCGGATTCGTGTACGTCATGAACGGAGGAGCAGTGAGCTGGATGAGTTCCAAGCAAGATACGGTGGCTGCTTCTACTACAGAGCCCAAATACATTGCGGCTTGTGAAGCTGCAAAGGAAGGTTTTTGGATCCGGAACTTTCTGGATGATCTTGGTATTTTCCCAGCCTCGGTAAAACCATTGGAACTTTATTGTGATAACTCTGGTGCCATCGCACAAGCCAAGGATTCAAGGAATCACCACAAGGGTAGACACATAGATCGGAAATATCACCTGATATGAAAGATCGTAAAGAGTGGTGACGTAGAGTTATGAAAAATTCCCACGGATGCAAATGTTGCGGATCCGTTGACTAAGCTGCTTCCACAACCCAAGCATGAGGGGCACATTAGAGCTATGGGCATTTGATGTCTATTTGATTGACTCTAGTGCAAGTGGGAGGCTGTTGGAGATATGCCCTAGAGGCAATCATGTATGATGATATTTCCTCTGTGTTTATGAATAAACATAGTCCTTGGACATTATCAATGATGTGTATCAGCAAGTACGTGACTTGTTTGTGGGACTATGCATTGTATGGTGACTGTCCTAAAAGGTCCCTAGTAGAAAGGGTTGTGTGGACGCATAGCCAACTAGACTAGCATATGACACGGTCGATGGTTTGGTCTCACTAGCCATGGAGCATTGGATGCTAACCGGATAATATGGACTTGGAAGGATCTGGTCGGATTCGACGTAGTCGGATCCGTGTCGAGATAAGGTCCGAGTCGGACAGACCCAACTATGAGACGCAGCGACATGTCATCTGTGAGTCTCTAGTACAACAATGTTCTATGTGCTGAGACCTGAGTTGACACATGTACTCGGGATGGTGACAGACTTTCTTTGGGCCGACCAAACGCTACTCCGTAACTGGGTAGTTATAAAGGTAGGTTTGGGGTTTGTCCAGAACCATGCTGCGAGACGTGGTCGAGCAAGATGGGATTTGCCCCTCCGATCAGGAGAGATATACTCTAGGCTCCTCGTGTGATCCGACCAGGATAAGCATGGCCATGCGATAAGGATTATGAGATAACCCGGTTTGTGGCCGGCATCACTGGAACGAGAAAGAGCTCGGGCTAGCACAAGGATGACAGACTCGCCTTGATCCCGACAACATATATCGTGTGGCAAAAGGAATGGAAGTATGATGTACATGTTTGCCTTACCAGCTTCATAGTCTGTTTGGTGTTCGGCATGCCTTGCTAGAGGCTGCTACCAACTGTGCAGTTCGGAGGTGATTTGAAGTGCGACCAAGCCGGCTTGAACCTAAGGGGTCGCACGCTTAAGGGAAGGAACCTACGAGGTCGGATCCTACGACACTGGTCGGATGTGATCCGAGCTGTATTCAGATTGTTGCCGAGTAGACTTATGGGCTTTAGGGTCCATGCGAGGCCCAAGTGTTGAGCCTGTGACAGACACCTATATAAAGTGGAGGTGCTGCACACTCACGCGATTGATCGCTTCGGCGCTGTCACTATGGTTTGCATGTGTTGCGAATAGACACCTCCACTCGCCGCCGGTTGTATGATCGGACCTAGCAGTCCGCCGCACAACGTTCCTCCTGCACGTGAAGATATCGTTAGAGGCGGTGCACTTGCGCCACTCCTGCCAACCTATATGTGGGAACCGACTACCGGCTGTACGAGGGAGATCGGACAAGGAAGAGACGATCCACGCGGACGCGCTGCCCCAACTCTTCTTCCGCTGCATGGCACTGCACGTCTAGTGCTAATGAACTATGATCCATCTCCCGTAGCATGTTCTTGGTTGTTCTGCACGTAGGAAAATTTTAATTTGCAGCCGACGCACCCTACCGTAGAACCCAACAAGAGGAACCCCTCAAACAAGAACGCTTCAAGCGATAGCTCATCGCCACTGCGAGGAGCCTAAAAATGAAATAGCAACAGCTTCAAGACAAACAGGATACACTCAACGACAGATGGACCAAGGTCCTTGCTGTTGAAGAATACGGCCTTGAGTTCCCAACAAAGAGCTACCAAAAGAGCAGGCTACTACCATAGTTTTACAATGAGGCCCTTGAGCCAATACCATCAAGATACAATTATGTGGATGAGCCGGACCGACCACCACGTGGACGGGACAAAATGGCTAATCATGCCGAATACTAGCTCGCGCCACCCAACTGTAGAGGAAAAGAGGCATCGGCTCCGGGCTACATGTATTACTTACAATAGGACCTGGATAACAGAGCGGGCCAGACTAGATCAATCTACGGATCAAGGGGACATGCTCCAGCACGAGAAGATGGCCATCAAGCCTGGTGCGACAAGCATAACCAAGTTCGGGACGAGAACCGAATATGGATGCCATCCGAACTTCGTCATAACGTGGCCCAATATAGAGGCGCCGCACACCCCATGTGCTTTATCGACGAGGTAATGCAACACCAGTTTCTGGAAGGGTTTAAGCCCATAAACATCGAGGCATACGATGGAACTACAGATCCCGCTGTATGGATTGAAGATTTTCTTCTCCACATTCACATGGCGCGCGGCAATGATCTCCACACCATTAAATACCTTCCCCTGAAGTAAAAAGGACCAGCACGACACTGGTTGAATAGCCTCCTAGAGAACTCCATTGGCATATGGGAAGACATGGAGGATGCTTTTCGAGTTAACTTCCAAGGCACTTATGTCCGTCCGCTGGACGCTGACGACCTTAGTCACATAGTCCAGCAACCCAGTGAGTCAGCCCTCATACTCTAGACTCGGTTCCTAATTAAAAAGAATGAAATTGTCGACTGTCCGGACGGAGAGGCCTTAGCGGCATTTCAACACAGCGTCCGTGACGAATGGCTCGCCCGACACCTCGGTCAGGAAAAGCCGAAGACTATGGAAGCTCTCACTTCACTCATGACCCCCTTCTGTGAGGGGGAAGACAGCTAGTTGGCTCATAGAAGCAACAGTACCAGCGACCCGGGCACCTCTGAAGCCAGGGATGGCAATGGAATGCGACTTAGTAAAAATAAGCGTCGAAACAACAATGAAGAAACTGAAGATACGACCGTCAACGCCGAATTCAGCGGCTCCAAACCTGGTCAGCGGAAGAAGCCATTCAAAGGAAATAGAGATGGTCCATCTAATTTGGACAAAATACTAGATAGGCCTTGCCAGATTCATGGCACAACTGACAAGCCTGGCAATGATATATGTACCTAAAAGCACCAAGTTAATATTAGAAGCTAAACAACAATTAAAAATGATGTAGTACAACACTCCCTCCGTCTCATTATATAAGATTTTATTACATGTATATCTAGACATCACCAGAACATTAAGGTAACACTCTTCCTTGTTGCTATGTAGCCTGAGATTGCATATTTAGTCATTCAGTACAATGCATGTTGCTATGTAGCCTCATGTATATTAAATATGGCCCTAGTTAACCTATTGATAAATGGGTTACAGATATATTCAGTGAAATGTCTGATTCGATAATTAATCCTTATCAGCCCAAGGCTATATGGTACCAGCTATCGATATCCTGAACAGTGAGTACATATAAGCAATGTGATGAAACTAACCTTGATGGAAAACAACACTGTTCTCAATATTGTCCTGCTTCAGTACATATAAAGGCATGTTAAGCACAGCTACTAAAGATGAACCAAATATATCCATGGTAGACAACATAATCTACAAATGATAGCTTCAGTGTGCAGGCTTAAGCACGCTAGTTAAGAAAAACAAGAAGTGGAAATGTGTGTTAACTGCATTAGGCATAACATTTAAAGACAAGCAAATAGTCATTCAAACTGGTATTGTGCAGGTCTACCGTACACTAGTTATTGTTAAAAAAAACGAAAAGGCATGTTAACTGCAATATCCTTAACAACAACCAAATATCGTAATTCATAGTGGTATTGTTGAAACTGTTATTGATGAAATTGAACTGACGGCAAATAGTTGCACATATAGATCATCACATTGTGAAGAACTGAAATAAACAAGTCATAAGGACATCTCTAGGCGATCCTTAAAAAGTTAAAGGACTAAAACCCTTAGTGGATATATATACTCCAGCAATTTTTTGCCTTTGCTAGTCGATCCCCTAAACTTAAGGTCGTGCTTGGAATGGTTGTATTTCAATATGGAGGTGTATAACTTACACCTATAAGTTATTGGCCGCTGTGCAAATTCTACCGTCCGGCGAAAAGGCCATGATAAACCTCTTTTTGGCCATTGGCTCCTAGAGCTCCCCGGGACACAGGCATATGTAGAGGATGGAGGCGCCAGCGATGGCGGCGTCCTACCAATGGTTTCGAGGGTTGTGTGTATCTGTGTGAGCGGAGGTTTTGGGGTGTGTGTGGAGGGGGCGGGGGGCAAGGTGGTGTTTGAGGAAATACTGCGGCAACTGAAAATTTTACTAGGCGGGAGTAAAAAGGCAGGGCTACTGAAAATTTGGATCAAGGGCGAGCATATATTTTTGAGATTGCGAGGGATGCAGAGGCGGGAGTCAAATGCCGGGGCTGCTGAAAATCTGAATCAAGGGACTGAAGCAGAGCGGGAGTAATAGACATCGCACACGGTCTACACATACTAATCATGTGCTATCAAACATTAAAACCTTCCAGGCGGTAGATATTTTCGAGATTACGAGGCAATAATATTTTCGAGATTGTGCGGGATGCAGAGGCAGGAGTATTTGGGGGGGGGGGGGGGGAGCTAGTCTGCTTGACACGCCGGCTGTGGACTGTAGTTGATGCACCTTCTCGCATAAGCCATAGGCGTACTATACACCGACGGTGCTCCAAGATATTTTGTACTACATCTCACACGGTTGGTGATAATAAACTGTGTGGGATCTACTTGATTTGAATTACATTATGTGGTCACAGCGGCAATGGACGCTGTTCGAATTGCTAGACCTTTTATCTGAAGTGAACATGCAACTATATGTTGTAAAAGAGTTGGAATTATGCAGGGTTCGTTTGGACATTTTATACATTAAACTGGTTTTCTAGCCATTTCAGGTGCACAATTCAAAATTAAACTACATGCACATGCTCTGGTGCATATAAATTGGTTGAAAAAACAAATATGTGTCCTTGAGTGCATGCTTAGGTCTCATGCAAGAAATGGGAATGAATTTCAAACACCAAGGCACTGTTGATTGCCGGCAAAACATTGAGATACCTGCTTTTTAAATTCTAGTAAATCCAAAACTGGTCTGAAATTCATGAAACTTGGCATGGTATCATGGAGCGGCATCAACATGCCGTGGTAAAAAGTTTGTCCCATTTGGGAAAAGGTTTGGGTATAAGCTTCTCACAAACTAGAGCTTCTCACAACAAGTGTGATGGTTCCGGTACGGAACGTGCCACCTTTAGGGACCGATATCCGTTGCCTCTTATTGCTTTAAAAAAAATTCTAGTGCCAACATAGAACAACAGGAGTGTTGTGCTAAGTTTTGTAATTTTTCGGGCTTTGTTTGGAAATGTTTATACATATTAACTGGGTTTTCTAGGCATTTTATGTGCATAATTCAAATTTGAACTACAAGCACATGCTCCAGTGCAACAAAGTTGGTTGAAAAATTGCATGTGTGTCCTTGGGTGAATTTCTAGGTCCCATGCAAGAGATGGGAATGAAATTCAAACACCAGGGCACTGTTGATTGCTGGCAAAACGTTGAGATGCCTGGTTTTTAAATTCTAGTAAATCCAAAACTCGTCTGAAATTCATGAAACTTGGGATGCTATCATGGACCGGCATCAACATGCCGTGGTAAAATTTTTGTCCCATTTGGGGCAGGTTTGGGTATAAGCTTCTCACAAACCAGAGCTTCTCACAACAAGCGTGAAGGTTTCGGTAGGGAACGTTCCACCTTTGGGACAGAACGATATCCGTTGCCTCTTATTGCTTTCAAAAAATTTATAGTGTCAACATAGAACAACATGAGTGTTGTGTTTAATCTTGGAATTTTTCGGGGTTCATTTGGCCTTTTTATACGTTAACTAGGTTTACTAGGCATTTAATGTGCATAATTCAAATTTGAACTACAAGCACATGCTCAAGTGCACCAACGTAGTTTGAAAAATCACATGTGTGTCCTTGGGTGAATTTCCAGGTCCCATGCAAGAGATGGAAATGAAATTCAAACAACAGGGCACTGTTGATTGCCGACAAAATGTTGAGATGTCTGGTTTTTAAATTCTAGTAAATCCAAAACTTGTCTGAAATTCATGAAACTTGGCATGCTATCATGGAGCGGCATCAACATGCCATGGTAAAAATTTTACCCATTTGGGGCAGGTTTGGGTATAAGCTTCTCACAAACTAGAGCTTCTCACAACAAGCGTGATTGTTTCGGTAGGGAACGTGCCACCTTTGGGGACGAAACGATATCCGTTGCCTCTTATTGCTTTCAAAAAATTTCTAGTGCCAACATAGAACAACAAGAGTGTTGTGTTTAATCTTGGAATTTTTCGGGGTTCGTTTGGCCTTCTTATACATTAACTGGGTTTTCTAGGCATTTTATGTGCATAATTCAAATTTGAACTACAAGCACATGCTCCAGTGCATATAAATTGGTTTAAAAATCAATTCTGTGTCCATGGGTGCATGCTTAGGTCCCATGCAAGAAATGGTAATGAATTTCAAACACCAGGGCACCGTTGATTGCCGGAAAAACATTGAGATACTTTGTTTTTAAATTCTAGTAAATCTAAAACTCGTCTGAAATTCATTGAAGTTGGCATGCTATCATGGAATGGCACTGACATGCCATGGTATTTTTCGTGTACATTTTGAGAGAAGGCACACTCGAATAATGATAGCTAACAAATGCATTTTGAAAAAAATAGTCGCCACCTTAATATCTCAAACGTTTGTATAATTCAAACCGTGTGCGTTCTGTTAACCATTCACGTGATGCCACGTGTCTTGGTTTTAATGGCTATAGGAGGTGCCGTGTGGACAGCTGCTTGACGGAACGGGAGGTGTGCAAGCGCAGTCCAGTGGGCAGGCTTACCGGGAAGCATACAAGCTGTTCAACGCAAGATCTGTGCATCTCTTCAACGCAAACGGTTCAGATTACGGTATGCAATTTAAAGCCAGACTTCGGCGCTAAGCCAAGAGACACTGCGATTTGTCAAAATATGCAGCTAAAAATCAATAGCACTATCTATTTTTTGCAACTAAAATTCAATAATTAAGCATATATTTCATTCATAGAGATTAAGCAATCGTTCTCAACGGGAAGTGAGACAGCCTTGGACCGCCACCCGCCTCGCTCCCACTGGTCTATATTAATGGCGCCGTCGAGCGGCCGCACCCCCCATCGTCGCCACACACACAATCCCCTCTCTCCCCTGCATCCTCGACACCGCTCCGAGTCCTCAAAGCCGTCAGTGTATGAGGATGACGCCGAAGCGCCCCATCGGAGGGAGTGGCGACGCCGGGGCTACTAAAGCACCGGAGCACGGCATGAATATGGAGACAGAGGTTTTTGTCGCCACTGACAAGGTGGAGAACGAGGCTACCAACAAGCGGAGGCTGGTCGAGAAAGAACCACAAGCAACTCCAGCAGGCCTAGACTTCATCAACAACCTCCCCGATGATATGTTGATAGCCATCATATCCCTCCTGCCAATCAAATATCGGGCGAGGACAGCCGCCCTTTCCCGGCGGTGGCACCCCCTATCGCTCCTCACCCCTGCCGACCTCCTCGACGCCCACAAGCTCTGCCATGGCAATCGCTAAAGCTTAGATGCGTTCTCCTAGATCCTTGGCAGTCACCATGGCCCAATCAAAGGCCTTATCATGGGCAAGTTCTGTTCCAATGGCAAGGACGGAGCCAAGCTTGACGAGTGGTTCCGATCCACCACCATAGATCAACTCAAGAAGCTCAGTTTTAATGATGGGCATATGCACTTGCTGCCATTGTCCGCGCTCCGCTTCACGCCCACGCTACGCCTCGCCAAGTTCATGAACTGCCATCCCCCTTAATGACGCGCCCGCTCTTTTTCTACCACGACTAAATCACCTCGAGTTCGTTGCCATCCGCATCCCATCCCAAAGGATGACATGGAGCGCCTTCTCCGTGGCTGTACTTCACTCGAGTTCCTTCGTCTTCAGGCGATGAATTGGTCGAGTACCTTTCATATCATCTTCGGGACTCTCCGGACTATTTATGTGTGTTGCTGGTGCGGCAACGAGAGATCACAAAAGGTGGACCACAATATGGTCATCCATGACACACCTTCACTTGAGAGATTACTTGTAGTTGATCAACAAGGTCCAACAAGAATCAATGTCATTTCTCTGCCGAAATTGAAAGTGGTGGGCTACTCGTCTGTCAAATACTACAACTTTCAAGTACAACAGTCGCCTTATACCTCTCCTTTTTGATATCAACGTTATTTCTAGCTTTGAAGATGTATGTTCGTCTGTCATCCAGCAAAGCTTCACCTACACTGTGGGCACAGTGAAAGTCTTGGCACTAGAATCTGTCGGCCCCAACCTGGACCAAGTTGTCAGTTGCCCGAGATGCTTTCCGCGCCTGAAGAAGCTGTATATCGAGGTGATGTTCCTTTCCTGTTAAATGTTAACCATAAGGGATTTCAATTTTTTTGCACCTTTTCCCAAGTTTACAATGACAATGTACTACGATTTCTGAAGGAATTTTGCAGGATTTTAGGACATACACCTCCACCCCATATTGGTTGCTTCATTCATATGGTTACAATCGTCCATAAGCATTTCTCCTTTGGATTCATCTGTACTAGTTTTCTTAGGGAATTTTTCATCCAATACAACCTCTTGTGAAGAAGGCTACATGATTCTAGATTGTAATCAAATGCCCATGTTAATCATGCCAGATCGAAGATGGCACGTTGGTGCATTTTACAAATCCTGCAAACCAAATGGGCGTGTAGCAGTGTTCAAAACTACATGTAGGCACTAACACGTTCTCTTCTTTTACGGATAATAATAGGCCCAAAGGTGGAAAATGTTTATAACGACAATCACATCGAATGCCTGGATCTACATCTCTCAAATATTACTTTGAACTCCTACCGAGGGATCTTACCGGAGATTACACTCGCCAGGTTCTTTCTTGCCAGAGCTAAGGTGCTGAGGGTACTGGGGTTGAACACACATTTAATTAGGAAATATGAATGGTATGATTATCAGAGCCGGCAGGTACTGCGGAATTGAATAGCCTCCAAAAATGCCAAACTTCGTATTGGAAGAGCATACGACAAAGCAACTAAAAGTCATTGTGTCAAACCCATACATGACTTGTTAGCGGATGATCCCTTTTCAGAAGTGACGCGGTTTGCAATGTTTGAATTTGGGCGTTGTAATCTTTGAATTTGAACCTTGCAATATTTATGGTATTTGTTATATTGAATTGTTTCTGTTCTCTTGTCTCAACGTAAATAGTTCATCCGAGTGAACCACATGTCGTATATTGCACATACCTTGATCTGGCTGACCGCTTCTTTTGTGTTGTCTAATCACAAACAGTTCATTCAAGTGAACTGTATGTTGTACATCGCACACACTTTGATCTGGCTGTCCGTTTCTTTTGTGTTGCCTAATCACAAACAGTTCATCCGAGTGAACTGTATGCTATACATCGCACACACCCTCATCTGGCTGCCCATTTGTTTTGTTCCTTCTCATCGAAAACGGTTAATTGAACTGAACTGTATGCCTTGCATCGCACACGCAACTAAAATTTGAACCATCTTTGATGCATCCACCATCACAAATATTTTGCACCTTTTTTTGACAGTTTTTTACACCACTGTTTGCGATTATTGCATCGCACACAGTTTCGTCGAAGGGTCTCTGATCGTAGTGTCGCGTTAGCAGCATCCTGCAATAGTGGAGCCTAGCAACACTACCTTTAAAGGAGTTTTACCAGGCGTGGAGGTACACTGTACGGGCTTCTTAACATTGGAAGTAGTCTTCGGTTCTCCGGACAACTTCAGAAATCGAAGACTTGATCTTCGACATCGTCCCTTTCCGAAGTGGTTATCACGCACTACTCGGACAAACCATTTTTGTCCGCTTCAATGCATTCCCACATTATGCTTATTTAAAGCTCAAAATTCCCAGACCGCGTGGTGTCATCACAGTCAATGGAAATATGGAGCGCTCCCTCCGTACTAAGGAGCACACTGCGACCCTTGCAGCCGAGGTACAGAACGGCCTCATCAAGTTGAACAACTCATCGGTCATTAAGACCGCGGACACTACCAAGCGATTCCGGTCCACATTACAGCATGCGAGCTCGCCGGATCCAGAGCATGAATAGGAGTTCAGCATCCACCAATCGCCCCATAAGGCTGCGGCATACGTATCGCATGTACACAATTACGCACTTAAAATACCTTGGGCAGTGTCGGACGCATACTATAGAAAAAGGTCTATAGTATGGGTTGACCCTATTCTGACCTTAACCTTTTTTCTCTCTATTTTTTTTCTTTCACTACAGGTTCATTAAAACCTACCTACTTTACGGTTGTATAGGGGCTCCTCTCCAAGCTCCATTTCTTATAGACGACCATCATCTTCTCCTCTAAAGGGATTTCTTGCCAAGGAGAAATACCACAGATGTGCAGCAGGACATCATTAGTATCTTTTAAACCCACTACCTTTTTTTTGCACTGCCCTGTGTAAAATTTCCCTCGTGTAAACTCTCAGCATATAAAATAGCCTTGATATTCATGGCATTATTTGTAATAGCACATCTTGATGTATTATACAGGATATAAAGGGAACAGTTGATCACCACTTTCGTTTGGTATTGATTTATTTTGTCATCTGTCACTCCTCCTTACTTAGGAATGCCACACGTGCTTCAATCCAGCCTTAAACATCGGGGGCTATATTCGGCTCCGCGCGTTTTCAAGTCTGAACACCTATAGGGTACTCTTTGGCGTCCCGATGCACTATATGCATCGGCTCTGAATCATGTATTTGGTCTATAGTTGGGTTGCCCGGCTCCTGTGCTTACCACCTTACGTTCCACTCATTCGGCTAAGGAAGTAAAGGGAGAACTATTGCCATAGTATTTTTGGTTCGTCCAGTCAAAATACCTCAGTAGAAAAAGCTGAAAACTGACCGTCATGATACAGCGAGAGCCGGTCGGTGATTCGGTGACTCACTACAAATCATTAAGTGATTTACTCCGTGTTATAGGGGCTGGTCTTCATCCAGCCTTGCGGACAAGGCAGCCTAGTTCAGATTACCGCACATGCACAAGGGGCTAGTACTTAGCCCCACTGTCAAACTCATATGGCTAAGTGAAAGTAATAAAGCCGCATAGTCTGATTGCCTGGTTCACCTTGCGGACACCTCCTTCACGGACCAAGACATTGGATAAAGTGTGGTAACGCGCTATGCCAGACATCCCCATAGTATTTACGTGGGGGCTGAAGCCTATGACTCGCAAACTTTCAGAATTAAATGGCCACATAGGAGGAAAATAACTTAAGATTAAAGGCATAAATATATTACAAGCTTGGGTTCACAAACACAGTTTTTCCAACCCGGATACATCTACTCAAATATAACGTCCTTTGAGCAGTGTCCCTCTACTAGTCGGGCACCCGCTAGGGCGTCTTCAGAGTACCTCTCTGGCTTGCGGTGGTCCTTTCCTTCGGGCGGGCCTGCGGTCGCCACGTCGGTGGCCTTCATCTTTTCCCAATGCATATTGACATGGGCAAAGGCCATCCGAGCGCCCTCTATGCATGCCAAGCACTTCACAGCATCAAATCGAGGCAGCACATCGACGAGTCGCCTCACCAAATCGAGGCAGCACATCACCGAGCTCAAGAAAACCTCTCCTCAGGAGGTTGTTCATCCCTTGTACTTGTTCATCCCCAGCCTACAAGGCAATCCACCACACAACACTGGAGTAGGGTGTTACACCACAACGGTGGCCCAAACCAGTATAAACTCTCGTGTCTCTTGTTCCTTGGGTTTGGCGAGCTAAGCTTTGAGATCGTTGCGAGAGCGAAATAGGGAGAGAGAGATCTTCGTGTGCACCCCAGAGTTCGAACCTCAAGGGTTTCGGAACCTAGAATCCGACATTTGGCGCGCCAGGTAGGGGTGCGCGGAAGCTTCGCCTCTCCGCTTGCTTCGTCTTGCTCCCATGGCAGACACCACTCTTCTGATTGGAACGACAGGCGCCCGCGGAGGCGCCACGGGCATCCGGGCCTTCACCCCTGCCTTGCAGCAAGTGCAGTGGCCGCGCAAGTTCAAGCAAGAGATGTTGCCCTGCTATGACGGTGCGACAGATCCATCGGCCTTCCTACTGGCATACGAGGAGGCCGTTCTCAAAGCCGGAGGCGACGACCAAGTTATGGCCAACTGGTTCCCCTTAGCCCTAGCCGGCATGCTGCGCGCCTAGCTTCTCAGTCTGCCGGGATCCTCGGTAGCCTCCTGGGAGGAGCTGCGCGGTCACTTCGTCGCGCGCTTCACGACACACAGGCCCCCCTCCATAGCAGCCCTCCTTGGGGGTTCGCGGGCACCACCCTCGGATTGCGACATCAGGCAGTTTGTCTGCCAGATGGACGCTGCCCGTGTGCAGCAGGGGGCTCCCCCAGGATGGGTAGTGCCCCATGCTGACCTCCCCATTAATTTGGAGGACCACCCAGCAATCACCGCGGGCTCAGGCACGCTCCCGATGCTCTACACACCCACCATATGCAACGTAGCAGTCACCAAGACCCTCATCGATGGAGGAGCCGGCCTCAACGTCCTCTTCGTGGAAGCCTTCAGCCTGCTCCATGTGCCGCTCGGCCGGTTCCGGAGTCGGTGACGGTTCCATCAGCCTCCTGGGACAGATCCTCCGCCCCGTCACCTTCAAAACATGCGACAACTACCGCACCGAGCTTATCAACTTCGACATAGCCCGCATCGGTCTACTGCACAATGCCATCCTCGAGTACCCTGCCCCGACTGTATTCATGGCAGTGACTCACCCTGATACAACCTCATGAAGATGCCAGGGAGCAACGGCGTCCTCACCATGGCCGGAGACACCAAGGAGGCCCTGACGGCCCTCAAGCTCTCCTTCAGGGCCGCCACAGCAGCGCGCCCGGCCGACGAAGCTGCCCCAGGAGCTAAGGGAGCCGTGCCGGCAAAAAAGAAGCAGTTGTTCACTCAGGACCGGGCCAAAACGAAGCAAAAGTGTCGGTCGAGGAGGATGGATTCTTGGGAGCGACCTTAACCATAGGCGCTAACCTCGACCCGGACCAAGAGGAGGCATTGGTGAAGTTCTTGCGCACGAACAAGGAGGTATTCGCCTATGAGCCCAAGCTGCTGGTAGGGCTCCCAAGGGGGGTAATCAATCATCACTTAAGGGTGTGCCCCAATGTGCGCCCTGTGAAGCAGAAGGCACGATGACAGTCCATGGAGAAGCAGTCCTTCATAGTCCAGGAAACCCGCAAGCTACAAGCTGCGGGAGTCATCCGCGAGGTCCGGTACCCAGAGTGGCTGGCGAACCCTGTCGTTGTGCCCAAAAAAGGTGGGAAGGAACATATGTGACACTACTGCAGGATGCTGCTAACGCCACAATACGATTAGAGACCCTTCGAGAAACTGTGTGCGATGCAATAATCGCAAACGATGTTGTATGAAAACCGTCAGAAATGTATAAAACGTTTGCGATGACGGATGCATCAAACACGGTTCAGGTTTTAGTTGCATGTGCGATGAAGGGCACACAGTGCAGTTCAATTAACTGTTTGCGATTAGCAACAGAACAGAAACGGGTCAGCCAGATCAAAGTGTCTGCGATTGATGGCATACACTTCACATGGATGAACTGTTTGCGATTAACCACAACAAACTGAAACAGTTACATAGATCAACGTGTGTGCGCTAGACGGGCACACACATTCTAATTAAAAGAACCATGCGCGATGGTGCTGACATTGTCCATTGCGGTGCACCCAATGGTGCAAACGCCACGTACGCGGCCGAGAAGGCGTACGTGCCCACGTTACGCCTTCCGGGAATAGTGCCGCACTTATAACTGTCAATAAATTTTGAGCATGCGTCCCGTCACATTCCAAATTGCAAACCTGTTCACACCAATCAAAACCTAAACGGTTTCCCACTTAGGAGCATATTACTACGTGGTTATAAATACTGCTACTCCAAGATGACTGCACATTAATTCCTCCTCAATTCCTCATTGTCGGATTTCGAGTTCCGGCAGACCCTTGAGGTTTGAACACTTGGGTGCGCGCGGAGATTTCGCCTTCTACCTACCTGCACCCCTCCGCCTCGCTAAGATCTAAGCTATGGAAAGAATAGCACAAGAGACACAGGGTTTATACTGGTTCGGGCCACCGTTGTGGTGTAATACCCTACTCGAGTGTGTGGTGTGGTGGATTGCCTCTTGGGCTGATGATGATGAGCAATACAAGGAAGAACAGCCTCGCGAGGGTCTGTTCTTGGTTGGGGGGATGAACTGCTAGGGGGAGTTCAGTCACCCTTCTCTCTCTCTCTCGCTTCTCGATTGCGATCCTAGCTAGTTTCTGGGTTGGCCCATTCTCCATCCCTCTACGTTGTGGGTGGCTAGTCCTATTTATAGGCAAAGGCACTGGGCCTCTTCCCCAAATATTGAGCGGGAAGGACGCCAACAATTGGCCATTTTGAAGGGGAACATCTGGTACACTTATCCTGACTAAAGTTGCTCCTCGCCTGCCAAAGACTCTGGTGGTGATGCTGGCTTGGGCTTCACAATGACTTCCTCGCTGCCGTTGGACTGGTCTTGGTCTCGTTGCACCAAAACGGGTGCCTTTGCTTGATGCTCTCGCCTGCGCTTGCTCCCTTTGCACCAAAGAGGAAAGGAGGACACTGCGCGGGCTGGCGCCCGCCTGGCGCCCTTGGTCGTCATGGTTTGCGTCACGAGCACCTCGTGAGGTACCCAGCCTTGATCTCTCCGCCTCCTCGCGAGCCAGCCTGATGAGGCCGTGCCTGAGGAAGCTCCATGTCATCCGCCCTGCGAGGCTTGGCCCCTCGCGAGGGTCTTGGGTCTGTGTTGATGAAGACGGGCCGTGCTGGGCCCCCTTTGAGCCCAGGCCGCGGGTAGGCAAGTCTGGGGACCCCCATTCCCAGAACGCCGACAGTAGCCCCCGGGCCCAAGGCGCGCCCGGACTTGGCCGTGCAGGGAGGCGAAAGGGCAAGGGCGAAGCGCTGCGGGCCCTAACAGCCTATGGCCTTGGGTGCCGCGTGGCGGTTGACTGGACGTGGGCGTCTCCACAACCGCGCGAGTTGATAAGGAGCGGCATCTGCCTAGGCTTTGCTTTTTGCTTTCTCCGGTTGCTACTCAGATCCCCTTTCTTGTGCCTCTCCTTCCTTCCTCCAAAATTTCCAGATCTACTCCGACCGCGTGACCTAGGAAGCCATGGCGCCTCGTCAGTCCCCGGCCGAAGCTTGGTACTCGTCTGCCCTAGACTCGCCGAACGTGTCGGAGGCGAGCCTCGCCCGGTTGCGCCGGATGGCGGCAGCGCAGGGCATCGACGGGGCGAAGGTGTTCAAGGCCGGCTCCGCCACCCCTGAGGGCCAAGGGAGCACCTTTTATCCGTTCTTTGTAAGCGCCATTGCTGCTGGCCTGGTGCCTCCCTTCTCCGAGTTCTTCTTCTCTGTCCTCCGCCATTATAAGCTACAAGCTCTGCATCTCCACCCCAACTCCGTCCTTCTCCTGGCAATCTTCGCCTATTACTGCGAGGCTCACGTAGGGGTGCAGCCCTCGGTGGCCTTGCTGCGCCACTACTTCTACCTCCGGACCTCTCGCGGTCCTGCTTCCGCGTGTGCGAGCTTCATCGCGTACAGTGGCGCCATTGCCATTTCGAACCCCGGGAAAAGGATTGAGGTCTTCAGGAGCAAGTGGGTCTTGGCAGATGCTGGGCGCATCCACCCTCGGCTGATCTTGCCCATGGAGCAACCCACGAGCTCCAGCGATTGGGGTCGAGCGGAGCTCTCGGACCCCCGCGCGAAGCTGGTGTTGGAGAAGATGGACGCGGATCTGTGGCCGGCCAACATGGCGGCGGTGAAGCTGACCGGCGCATCGCTGCTGAGGGAATTCCTGCAGCACCAGCTGGCTCCACTTCGGCAGTACTCACTTCCGATGTGGAGGCCCCATCCGAGCCCCACGGCCTTGTCCGACGGAGATCTGGTTGCGGTCCTCCAATCTCTGGTCGGGGGCAATGTGGCGAGGTTGGAGGGCGCTCCTACGCCCTTGTTCCTCCGCGACGACTGGGAGCAGGTAGTGGAGTCCATGCCCGTCTTCAACGGGGACGGGCCCGTGCCCATGGAGACTCCCGGGGAATCGGTGGAAGTGTCCTCCAATGACTCCATCGAAGAGGAGGAAGGAGGGGAGCGGGAAAAAGGGCCTGACTCCGAGGTGACTAACGGAGAGTCGAGGGCTCCCCTCCCCCGGCGCAGGTCCTGCGTTCTCCGCCTCTCTCCGAGCGATGACGACGAGGATGATGACGAGCAGGACGGCGGGAGCTTGCCCCCGATCTCGAAGAAGGACAGGACCGGGCTGATCTCCCGCAGGTCTGCCCCGGCCCCGATGCGGACCGCAGACGCGCCTTCCGCTTCCAAGCTTCCCGAGGTTGTCCCTTCCAGCCGGCTTTCAGGCTTCAAATTTGGCCGGAGGCCGCTTGAGCTTACTGGTGACGACCCGTAAGCGCTTGATTCTTGTCTTTATTTCTTGTTATGCTTCTGAGGCTTGACGTCCGCATCTCTTGGATAGGCTGGCGCCCGCAGCAAAGAAGCCGAAGGGAGCTCCTGAGGTTCCATCCGTGGCAGCACCTCTGCCCGCGAAGGAAGGTGACCACGACGCGCGGGCTTCTCTTGCCCGGTCGTCCTCGCGAGGCCTGGCTGAGCCGGCTGGGGCGAGCTCAGCCCCCATGGCCCAAGTGACTCCCGAGGTGCCTTTCCCTGCTGCCGCCACTACAGTCGTTGGGGCGCAGCAGGCTTCGCCTCAGGATGCTGTGGTCGCGCTGCCGCCCTCTCCTCCTACTCCACCGACTGCTGTCTCTCCGACTCCTCCTGCCGTTCTGGATCATGCTGCTGCTGAACTGGGCCGGCTGCGGCAGGATCTTCTTGGCGCTGACCCTCGCTTGGTGGCCGGGTGCTTGGAGCTGGCTTCAGGATGGATTCGCTCCGACGCTTCGATTCGGGCAGTGCTGGTCCAGGCCTCGACGGCTTGCGATGAGGAGAGGTAGGCCATCCTTGAGGCGAAGGCTGCTCGTGACGCAGCCCTGGGGGAGGTGGTTGACGTCCGTGGTCGCTGCAAGGCGCTGGAGGACGAGCTGCAAGGCCTGCGGGACCAGCTCGCGAAAGAGGTCCGCCTTCGCCAAGAGCAGGAAGAAGGCGTGAAGCCTCGCGAGGCGGCCGTCGAGGGCCGAGAGGCCAAGCTCAGGAATCGCCGCGACCGCCTAGGCGCACTGGAGCAGGAGCTGGGGGCGAGGAAGGTCGAGCTGGACGATAAGGCCCAGGTTCTTGCCGAGGACCACGTGGCCTTCGCGGAGATGGAGGCGAAGGCTCGCTCCTCGCTGAGGACGCATTACGACAGTGGCCTGGAGAGCCCGTTGGCTAGCGCCGAGGACGGCCCCGCCAAGCTGCTTCCCTTCCTGGTTCGCACTCTTGAAGATGTCACCCTTGGCCTTGGCCCCACGGCCGAGGCCGTGGCATGTGTCCTGTCTTCTGCAGTGCTGACGCGGGTCCTCACCCACATCTACCTTCGCGATCCCGGCGTCGACCTCGACAGCCTGCTGGAGCCAGTAAGCGGCGAGCGTGCCACTGCCGAGGCCGTGAAGGGTCGTGTGGAGGCTCTGCTGGGGAAGTTCTGGGCCTTCAGCACCAAGCCGAAGCAAGGCGCTGCTGACCCCGCTGCTCCATGAGGCGAACCCACTCCGCGCTGCTCCGCCGCCGACAAGTGACTCCGTTGTGGCTCCTGTCCTGCCTTTAATTCCTGCACATGTATCATGCCTCGGGGATGCGTTTAAACTTGCGTTTGGCATTGAGATAATAGTGTGGACTGTAATATTTTCTTTTGAATTCCTTGAAATTTACGCTTTTCCTTCCTACTTGCTTATGTTCTACGCCGGCAGAGCCCGGCCCCGCGCATACCTCAGCCGCCGTTAGCCCCGACTGGAAACCAAGATGGGACCAAGGAGTGAGGGCATACGTGACAAGTTAGGCTCCTGAGTCGCGATGCTTAGGAGTCCCCCTTGGCGCTCAAACAGCCTTCGTACCTTGGCTCCGCTCGGGGAGAGACGCGCGACGAACCAGGCCCGGGGGGGCCTGGCTGGGTGGCGTGCGTCTGGGCATGACCCAGGCGCAGCCCCCGTGCCCAGCCCCCTCGCGCGGCATTCCCGAGGGCAGGCGTTACGATGAGGCTAGACACTGAGCTCTGGGCTCCCTGAGGTTGATGCGGCCCGGGGGCCGCCCTCAGTTGTTTATCACCAGCACGGAGCATAGTGCTTCCGTATGTGTACGGGCATAGCCGCTCCTCGGAGCATGGTGCTTCCACTCATACGTGGGAGGGGGCTCCCCTCCGGGAGGAGCCCCCGGGGCGTGTACAGCCCCGCCCTGACACGTGGCTGGCACGGTAGGGCCTGGCGAGGTGTATCTGGGCACCCGTGAGCCAGCGTGGGACTCACGGGGCCCTACCTCTAGGCGGGTTGCGCCTGGCACTGGGCCTTATCTTGTGATGTTTCCCTACAAATTTGGTTAGATGCCGGCACTCTACGTCCTCGTGTCCCGGCCCTCGAGCTGGTCTCAGCCGTCGCTGGTATGCCAGGTCGCGATGCCGTGGACAAGGCCAGAGGGTGAGGGCTGGAGAGCCAGTAAGAGCCCTGAGTCGCGATGCTCAGGTACCCCCCCTTTAACGTGCAAGTGATCGGCATGGAGAAGAAGAGGTCCGTGGACAGGCATCAAATAATCAAGCATGGTGGGTCGAACGCATAGCCGAAAATAAACGCATAAGGGATACATGTCGCTGGGTCTGGCCCGAGCGACTTGGGGATGATGCAGCCCGTGGGGCGCCCCCAACAAGGTAAGCTAACAACATGAAATAAAAGGGATACATGCCGCAGGGACGGACCCACACGGCCTGGGAATAATGCAGCCCTAGGGGGGCGCTCCCAGCTGGAAATGAAACTTGAAAGATGTCAGCTGATGATGTTGAGGACAAAGGAGTGTTGGTGTAGCTGACCCGGTGGGCTGAGGAAGCCGATCCTCACGAACCCCAGGCCCAGGGGCCTCGGGAGGCTCCGGAGGCGCTGGTGGCTCTTCGTGGACCATCTCCATCTCCGCCAGGGCTGTGGAACGAATGGCCTCTTGAGCCTCCATGATGCCCCTCATGAGGCGCTGATACGTGGCAGCCGCGTTCGGCAAGCCGTAAGGCATGCGAACGTAGCTGTGGGGTGGACCTTCATAGCGCCCCACTCGCGAGGGCCAGAGGTGCTCCAGAGAGGTGACTCAATTGAGCCCTGGTATGTCAATGCAGACGCGCAGCCCACCATCCTCGCCTGGATGGGGAGCCACAGCTGGTAGGCGGCGGCCGCCTCTCATGACTCTTGACTCCTGTAGCTCCTGAATGGCCTTGCTGACGAACTCCTGAGGGTCTGGCCCTCCTTGCCTTACTCCTTCTTGAGGGAAACGTGCTTCGAAACACGCCTCCATGTGGTGCCCAAGCGCCTCCCTCGTGACCTTAGCCAGGTCGGTGGCCCTCCAGGGGAGAGCCCCCGAGCCCTGCCTGAGGAGGGCGCCGGGCGCGCTTTCCTATGCGATGAAAGGAGGTTTCCCCTGGGTAGGCGCGGGCCCTGAGGGGCCTGCCTCCTGAGGGGCCAGGCCGGACAATGTCTTCTTCTTCTTGGGGGCGGTCTCGGGAAGCCTCCTGCTTCCGCGATCCGGGTCTTCCAGTGATGCGGCCTGAAAGGCTCGTTCCAGGGAACACATCGCATCCTTCTCTTCACAGGGCACCATGATGACTCCGCCACTTACTGGCATATTGAGGAAGTTGTAGCCATGGTGAGTCACGGCCATGAACTTGGCCAGCGCTGGGTACCCAAGGATGGCGTTGTACGGCAGGTGAATGTGGGTGACATCGAAGTCGATGAGCTCGGTGCGGTAGTTGTCGCGTGCCCCGAAGGTAACAGGGAGGCGGACCTGCCCGATCGGGACCGTGGAGCCGTCGGTGACTCCGGAGAAAGGCTTGGTTGGCTGAAGCTGGGTGTAGGGCACTTGGAGATTTTTGAATGTTTCCACGAACAGGACGTTGAGCCCTGCCCCGCCGTTGATGAGGGTCCTGGTGACCACCACGTTGCTGATGATTGGGGAACAAAGCATCGGGAGGACTCCGGCTGTGGCCGCACACTTGATCTAATCTGCCGAGCTGAACGTGATGGCGCACGCCGACCACCTGAGAGGGCGCGTGGCTTCTAGCTTGGGGAGGTCTGCATTCACTTCCCGGGCGAACTGCTTGAAGATGCGTTGAGAGGCTGGGGCTTGAGCCCCGCCCAGGATGCAGGCGATCGCACGCGGCTCCTGGAAGCCCCTAGCCCCCTCGTCCTGATGGCGGTCCTCGTTTCTCCTTGGCTGTGGTGGCAGCGGAGGGAGGCCTGCGTTGCCTTGCGGGCGATCCTCGCGAGGCTGATCCCTCCAGTCTCCCTCGCGAGGCGGGTCTTGCCAGCGATCCTCGTGAGGTCGATCGCGCCACCCCTGGCGCGGGTAGCGGTCTTCCCAGCGTCCTGCGTTCCTTACTCGTCCTCGACCGTAGCCCCAGTCACCTCGGTCGGGGCGACGACCGATCCTTCCTTCTCGCACTGCTCGGAGCTCTTGACACTCTTTGGTGTTGTGGGTGTGGAGGTCGTGGTACACACAGTATCGACTGCCCTTGGGAGGTTCAGGCTGATCTCTGCCCCGCTTGGTGTCTGGTTCTGCCGCAAGCACGGCAGCCCCCTTGCGCTTCACATCCTTGGCCTTGGGCTTCTTCTCTTCTGGGTCTGCGGCAGGCAGCTCGAGGAGGGAGAGACGCCCTTCCTCAGCCCTGGCGCACTTGGTTGCCACGTTGAACAACTCCAAGGAAGTGCACAGGTCTTCATGCATCGCCAGCTCCTCCTTCATCTTGACATCGCGCACGCCGTCGGAGAAGGCTGAGATGATGGCCTCCTCGGTCACCTTGGGAATCTTGAGGCGTGCGTTGTTGAAGCGCTGGATGTACTTCTGCAGGGGTCTCTCCGGGTTGTTGCTTGATGCGGTGCATGTCGCTCACGGCGGGTGGCCGGTCGCGAGTACCTTGGAAGTTGGCGATGAAGCAGGTGCGCATATCGTCCCAAAAGGAGATCGTGCCTGGGGCCAGGTTGAGGAGCCAGGTGCGGGCCTCGTCCTTGAGCGCCATGGGAAACCAGTTCACCATGACCTTCTCGTCTCCGTTGGAAGCTTCGATGCCCAGCTCATAGAGCTGGAGGAACTCCGCAGGGTCGGCCGTGCCGTCGTAACGAGGAGGCAGGTCTGGCTTGAACTTGCCGGGCCACGCGACGCTGCGTAGCTCGGTGGTGAAGGCGCGGCAGCCTGCTGTGGCCATGGGAGGCCTTGGGTGACGGAGAGCTTGGTCCTGCATGTCCCCACGCGTTGCAGCTGGGAGCAGCGCGGGCTCTTGACGCGCGGGACCGGGAGCATGGTCGCGACGTGCTGGAGCAGGGAGCGCCCGGGCAGCTTCTTGCGGGCGAGGGACTTCTTGGGAGCTCTGCTCTTGCCGCGCTGGCACTTGACGGAGCGGGTTCCGCCCAGGGGCCACGCGCCTTGGAGCCATGGCGCCTTCTTGAGGAGGAGGTGGCCGGGGCGCCGCCGGAGCTTCGTCGCCCGCGCGCGGCGGGGTGCGGTGCAGCGGAATGGACGGCGCAGGAGAGCCCCCTGCGGCGCGGACGAGCTCGGCGATGCGGTCGAGCCATTCTTCGTAGACGTCGTCGACGGGACTGTAGCGCAGGAGCTCGTTTTCCGCGATGAGCGCAGCTCGAGCCTCCATGGGTGCGCGGAGCGCGCGGGACAAAGAACCAGCCGGGGTGAGCGAGGGAGTAGCGGTGCGGCCGTCTTCCCGCACGGACGGATGCTGAGATGACGCTTGCCGCTCGTCCCCCGTCTGGCCGGTGGCGGCGTTGATGGCAGGTGACAGGGAACGACGAGGACACCCGCCGACAGGAGCTATTTGGGCGACGCAGGAAGCGAGAGCGCCCCGGCGCTCGGCGCGGGCCCGACGAGCGTCAGACATGGACGCGATGGTCGGAGGAGAACGGGGTGGTGGAAGACGAATTCCGGGAGACCCTTGAGGTTCGAACACTGGGCTGCGCGCGGAGATTTCGCCTTCTACCTACCTGCACCCCTCCGCCTCGCTAAGATCTAAGCTATGGAAAGAACAACACAAGAGACACAGGGTTTATACTGGTTCGGGCCACCGTTGTGGTGTAATACCCTACTCGAGTGTGTGGTGTGGTGGATTGCCTCTTGGGCTGATGATGATGAACAATACAAGGAAGAACAGCCTCGCGAGGGTCTGTTCTTGGTTGGGGGGATGAACTGCTAGGGGGAGTTCAGTCACCATTCTCTCTCTCTATCTTCTCGATTGCGATCCTAGCTAGTTGGGGGGATGAACTGCTAGGCGAAGTTGGTCCTCGCCTGCCAAAGACTCTGGTGGTGACGTTGGCTTGGGCTCCACAATGACTTCCTCCCTGCCGTTGGACTAGTCTTGGTCTCGTTGCACCGAAACGGGTGCCTTTGCTTGATGCTCTCGCCTGCGCTTGCTCCCTTTGCACCAAAGAGGAAAGGAGGACACTGCGCGGGCTGGCGCCCGCCTGGCGCCCTTGGTCGTCATGGCTTGCGTCACAGGCACCTCGTGAGGTACCCCGCCTTGATCTCTCCGCCTCCTCTCTAGCCAGCCTGATGAGGCCGTGCCTGAGGAAGCTCCGTGTCGTCCGCCCCGCGAGGCTTGGCCCCTCACGAGGGTCTTAGGTCTGTGTTGATGAAGACGGGCCGTGCTGGGCCCCCTTTGAGCCACGCCGCAGGCCGCAGGTAGGCAAGTCTGAGGACCCCCGTTCCCCGAACACCGACACTCATCCACAATAAGTCAAAACAAACAAGTCATTCATCATCATTCCCTTGCGTCCGCCATGGCCAGCGTGAGTTCTGGGTCAAGAGATTGCCACCAGGGAGAGGCGAGCCTGGAAGCGGGAGCACGACAGATGTCCCGCATCACCGTGAAAGCAGCCAACATGTCCTGTCGCACGGCCGTAGCAGCAGAGAGGTCCCGCCGCGTCGCCGAAGCAGCACGGAGGACCCGTCGTGCCGTCGATGCAGCAGACTGGTCCAGCCGCGTCGCGGAAGCAGAAGAGATGTCCCGCTGCGCCGCGAATGCATTAGAGATGTCCTCCCACGCCGCAGGGGCCTGGGAAATTGCCTCACGGGCAGGCGATGGCTCTTATAGGCGCATGCGTGCCCTCGTCCTTAGGCAGATGGATCTGATCTCCAGGTGGGCGAGGTTGCAGGATGACCTGCAAGCCTCGTTTGAACAGTCTACCGATGTCATCCGGCAAATAAATGAGAGCAATGCAAAGCTCCGGGCCGAGCGCGACCTGCTGAGGGCGAAGATCGTCGGAAGTGCGGAATAGAAGGAGCAGACCACTGCCTTGTTGAAGAGGATCGACGTCATCGTCGAGAAACATATGGACGAGAATGCCATGTTGCGCATCCAGCGCAGAAGGCTGGTGGAGGAATCCGTGGATGCTCTCAACCAGCATCTTGAGGACAAGAAAGAGCTCGTCGCCGCCCGCCGCAGATACTAGTTCCTGCTGTGGCTTCCTTCTTCTTTTGCCCTTGTGTATATCGAGCTTTGCCGCATGTGGCTTTTTTAATTATGTTTATAAATATGTAAGACAATTATTATCCAATGTCATCGTCCTTATATTCATCATGCTTGCTATAAGTCGCAGTCAATACTATATTGGTCCGTCGGATCTTACATCAAGATCTGTGCAAAACTTTCTTTTTTCAGATTTTCATTTTTCTCTCTTAAATCTCAGTCCAGTGAGACATATAGCCACGCCATAGAACAGGTGCTTGGACGCCATTAATGGAGACGTTGGGAGGGAGGTGCACGGCGGGTAGCAGTCAAAAGGGCTCTCCTCCAGATGAGCACACGCAGGGGTCTGATCGCACGCCTCTCGTACTCAAATAGCTACCCCGCACAACACCTCCTAGCCAACAAAAAAGGGGAGGCGTGGCCGCACGTAATTGGTAAGTCGAACGCCCACAGTTTCAATAATACTTGCGTTTCTGAATTGTAACGTGATAGCACTTGTTCCAAAATGACTTTGTTTATTGTTAATGTGTGCGGCTTCGCAAATCGGATAGAAAATTTACCACAGTATGTTGGTGCCATGTCATGACACCATGCCAAGTTTCATGATTTTCAGACGTGTTTTGGAATTACAGGAATTAAAAAACCAAGTTTCTGGATCTTTCCGACTGAGCCACGACGCCCAGATGTTTGAATTTCACTCCCATCTCTTGCATGGTACCTAGAAATTCACCCAAGGACACACACGTGATTTTTCAAACAACTTTGGTGCACTGGAGCATGTGCTTGTAGTTCAAATATGAAGTATGCACATTAAATGCCCAGAAACTCAATTAATGTATAAAAAGGCGAAACGAGCCCAGAATTAATCCAAAATTTAGCACGGTACTTCTATTTGGTCTAATATGGCTGTGTAAAAAAATTAATACGGGAGAAGGGAGTGTACGTATGTCGTTTCGCACACGGAGGTGACATGTTCCCTCTCGAAACCACGAGCCTTCTTGAGGGAAGCTCCAGTTTGCAAGAATCTTACACCAAAGCTTGTCCCAAGTCGCCCAAAAAAATTACCGCCGCATGTTTGTGTCATGTCATGACAGCATGCCAAGTTTCATGATTTTTTAGGCGTGTTTTGGAATTACAGGAATTAAAAAACCAAGTTTCTCAATCTTTCCAAATGAGCCACGATGCCCAGATGTTTGAATTTCACTCCCATCTCTTGCATGGGACCTAGAAATTCACCCAAGGACACACATGTGATTTTTCAAACAACTTTGGTGCACTGGAGCACGTGCTTGTAGTTCAAATTTGAATTATACACATTAAATGCGCAGAAACTCAATTAATGTATAAAAAAGGCCAAACGAACAAAGAATAATTCCAAAATTTAGCATGATACTTCTATTTGGTCTAATTTGCCTGTGTAAAAAATTAAGGCGGGAGAAGGTAGTGTAAGTATGTCGTTTCGCACATGGAGGTGACATGTTCCCTCTCGAAACCAGGAGCCTTCTTGAGGGAAGCTCCAGTTTGCAAGAAGCTTACACCAAAGCTTGTCCCAATTCGGCCCAAAAATTTACTGCAGCATGTTGGTGCCATGTCATGACACCATGCCAAGTTTCATGATTTTCAACCATGTTTTGGATTTACAGGAATTAAAAAACCAAGTTTCTCAATCATTCCGGTCGAGCCACGGCACCGAGATGTTTCAATTTTATTCCCATTTCTTGCATGGGACCTATAAATTCACCCAAAGACACACAGGTGATTTTTCAGCAAACTTTGGTGCATTGGAGCATGTGCTTGTAGTTCAATTTTGAATTATGCACATTAAATGCCCAAAAACACAATTAATGCATAAAAATGCCAAATGAACCCAGAATAATTCCAAATTTAAACACGACACTCATGTAATAGTTGCATGTTCACTGTACGTAAATGTTCTAGCAATTCAAACACCATCCTTTCTCTCCATAACACCATTTTGTCTTTCAAAACATAATGAAAAAGTCTGGTATACCAAAAATAGTTTACCAGAAAGAATTGTGTGGGATGTGATATAAAATATCTTGGCGCACCGTCTTGTCTGGCTTACGCAGGAAGCTTCGTCGTCTATAGTCCACCGCCCCCGCTTGAACCACATTTGCGCGCCAGTTTCTCGCAACACCGAGTGAAATTTTTTTACCACCACGGAAATATCTATCTCCTTGCCCCTCCCTCCTACCAAAAGCCACATTTCCACTGTTCCTCCTTGATTTCCAAGTTCAAACCTTCATTGATGCTTACTGGCAGCTCAGCCTCCTCACTGGTGACCCTTCTTCTTGCAGCGCCGCCTCCTCGTCGGTTACCCTTCTTCTTGCAGCGCCGCCTCCTCGCCGGCGAACCTTCTTCTTGCTGCGCGGCCTCGTCGATATGGTCAGGTAATCCACACCCCACACACACCATCCTCCTCCTTACCCGTCCCACATGGACCGACTAATGGACTAACACCTTCCACTGAAATCACTGCCCCCCTCCTCCAATTATGTGCCGTCCACAACCATTTTATGGCAGTATATCATGGAGCTGAGTAGCATGCGGCCGCACACGCGAACGAGGTCGCTATGGCTGACATGCGTGTCCACCGCTAGATCTTGGAGGAGCACCTCGTCTTCAGGCCACCGTCAACACCGCCGTGCGGTTGTCTACTTTAAAATACAGATCGTGATGTTTTCTCGAGGCCACCGCCAGTGCCTTCTAGTGATTTTTCCCCTGTAATGTTAATATGCAATATGATGTTCCGTTAACAGTTTGGTCCTTTGAAATGTAATGTTCAGTTAACACTTTGGTCCAACAGATGCTACATTTCGTAGTACTGTTCTCAAGCATTCTTTGTTTTGTTGACTGTCTTATCTTCTAGTACATGTTTCTATTCTGCAATGTCATGCTCAGTTAACTATTTTGGTTCATTTGGTCTGCTGTCCGTTTAACTGTTTGGTTCAGTTCTGCAATTTGATTTTCATTTGCTATGGGTACAATTTTGTATTGTTATGCATGTGACACCAATCGAATTTGGCTGTACTCAATACATATTCTACTGATAGTATGGAAACTCTCAATTAAGCTGATCAAGATCTTCCTTATGTGTGTTGTAGGGAACACTACTAGGAAAAGGGCTATAGATGGAAATGACACTAATGGCACACGAGACATGTGGTGCGCCATTACTATATACTAATGGCGCACCATCTATTGGTGCGCCATTAGTGTGGAAGACACTAATGGCGCACCAGGCACACGGTGCGCCACTAGTAACAAAATGTTTTTTTTCTTTTTTTCAAACATACTAATGGCGCACCAGCCATAGAGTGCGCTAGTACTGTATTTCTTTTACTTTTTTGCAAAACTACCAATGGCGCACCGTTGCATAGTGCGCCATTACTAGTTTAAACTAGTAATGGCGCACTGTGCCACGGTGCGCCATTAGTATAATTTTTTTTCTTTTTTGCAAAACTACTAATGGCGCATGTCTGTGTGGTGCGCCATTAGTATGTTGGGTTACTAATGGCGCATGTGTCTGTGGTGCGCTATTAGCACCCCCCGCCCCCTCCTTCCGCTCCGACAACCCCCGCACCCCGCCTCGCCGTCTCGGTCCTCGCCGCCGACGGGCTGCCGCCACGACTGCCAGCCCGACGACGCGGTGCACCCAGCCGTCCGAAGCCTCTGCTGCCCCGCAGCCGGCACAGGAGCCCAGCAGCGCCTCCCTCCTTCGAGCAGCCGCTCCCACCAGCAGCGCCTCCTGCCTAGCAACGCCTCCTCCCGGAGCTACGCCGGCGACCAATCCATAGGCAGGTAGCCACCACTCCTACGTCCCCCCTTCTTCCTCCTCCCTCTTCCCTCACCCCCTCCCTCCTTCCTCTTGCATCCTCTGTCTGTTCATTTTTCCCCTGATTTTTGCATTGGATGAGTACGTGCGCTAGATTGGGTATTGTGAGAATATAACGATGGCCATTTCCTGATGAATACTTGCTGCACGATTTTTTCCGGTGCATGTTAAAGTTTACTTGTGAAAGGATTTTGCATGATAGGTGTTTGTGATAATGCTTCAGATAGGCACTTTTTGAATTCATGAGGACACTTGATCTCGATCCCCCTCCATCTCGATCTCGATTCCTCCTCCATCTCGATCTCGATCCCCCTCCATCTTGATTGCTATCCCCCTCCATCTCGATCTCGATCCCACCCGCACCCTCCCCCGCTAGCTCCACCGCCGCCGCCGACCCACCGCACCCTCCCCCGCTCCACCGCCGCTGACGAGCACCCCCCGCATCCTCCCCCGCTCCACTGCCGCCGACGAGCACCCCCCGCACCCTCCCCCGCTCCATCGCCGCCGCCGATGATATTTTCAAATAACAAATTTGATGATAAATTAAAAAAAATTATTACTGTTTTTATAAAAAAAATATTACTATTTCATATTCATATTCATTTTTTTAAAATAATAATAAAAAAGTGTAGACTACAATTGTTGTTAAACAACAATTATTACTGTTTTTATAAAAAAATATTACTGTTTCATATTCATATTCATTTTTTAAAAAGTTAAAAAAGAAATTCTTACTTATGGCGCACGGGTGGCTGGTGCGCCATTGCTATCTTAAAAAGAGTATACTTATGGCGCACTGTCCCGCTGGTGCGCCATTGCTATGAAAAAAACATTCTAATGGAGCACCGCCTGGGGGTGAGCCATTAGTAATCTTCCCCATCCATACACTTCGTCCCTCCCTCGTCCCTCCCTCTCGCCAGACACTTCCCTCTCCCTCCACCGCGCCGCTCCCTGCCTCGCCCCTCCCTCCACCGCGCCGCCGCCGCCACTGCCCCGACCCACTGTGCCGCAGCCGCCCACGCGCCCCCGCCGCCTCCCTCTCCCCTTCCTCCCATCGAGCGCCGCCTCCCCCTCCCCCCGAGCGTCGCCTCCCTCGAAACATTAGAAGCCCGCGACCTCCCCGTCGTCTATCCCTGCCTCCCCCAAGCTCGCCGTCTCCGCCCTCCGTCGTCTCCGCTCCGGCCACCACCAAATCTCTCACGTTGGAGCTGCCCCTCGACGGCGGCTAGCCTCATTGGACGCGCTCCTCGACAGTGGCGCGAGCCTCCCCGCGCGGCCTGGTTAGTCTCTCTCCCTCCCTCCCTCCTTCTCTCCCCCGCTCATGCCCATGCCACCACGGGGCGGCGACCTAGGGTTAGGTGCGGCCGCCGTTCCCGTGTGCTCATGTGCTCGCGTGCTCCGCTGAATTTGGGTTGTTCTGTTCGTCATGCAGTTCATATCTCCCCCAGATCGCTGCCGAAGGGCCTGCACTCGCTGGATCTATCGCGGAACAAGATCGCCAACGTCGAGGGGCTTCGGGAACTGATGAAGCTTCGCGTGCTCAAGCTCAGCTACAACCGAATTTCGTGCATCGGCCACGGTAAGTCGCAGACTTGGGGTTCTTGCATTGCACTGCACATCTTAAATTCCTTAGTACTAGATTTCTTTCTGGTCCATGTACACCTACATCCTATCCAAGACAGACATGTGACATTCCATAGGATGTATGGATCATATCTTGAATGATATGGCAGTGGCCACATTTGTTGGTGGCTGGGACCGGCCACATTCAGTAATTATTTTTTTCCTACAAAAGTTCAATGTCTATGCATCACATGTTATAGTCCGAGGAAAAGTTCACTGAAATTGTTGTTGTTTAAAAAACAGTTAACTGAAACTGTTGTAGTCTGAAACTGTTAGGAGTTGGTAATTATCGGACTAAGTAAGTTACTTGTTACTACAAGTCTACAAGACTTTGTTTCCAGCGATGGTCATAAGCTTTCGTGTTGACGTTAGTGCGGTCTTTGTGATTCGTCACAGGGTTCTATCTTACTTTAATTCACCTTTGTGATCTGGGGCTCTTGATATATAGCAATGAAGATGGCAATTTAGCATCCTGCTTGCTAATACTTGTTACTGCCCTTCTGCAGATCCATTATTAGTTAGTACTATTATAGAGTATCCGAGGGTGCTAGCCTTTAACTGTACTGTTTTTTATGGTGAGAAGATAACTTTTTCAACTAGTTTTTTTACTCTATTTTTGGGACAAAGGCAGACATGCTCTCTACTGATTTCATTAAGAGAAAGGGTAGCAGGCTCAATATTTGTAGAAAATTCTTTCTCTTGCTGTTTTCTAGGTTTCAGAGTCTTGTGGACACATATCAACAGGATTCGTTTTAAGTTTGATTCAAGACATAAATGACATTAATGTTTAGCTCATAGTATCTAAAGTGTTAGGAATTCTGTGTTGTTTCTAAAAGCTCTACAATATCCAGATTTTATGATATTTGTACATCCACAAGACTTAGCCTGAAATCTGTGTTGTTTCTGAATATTCATAGTGAATAGTTTCAGTATTGCTTTTTTTAAACATGTCAGTATTGCTTTGCATAATGCATAATGTTTTGTTCAAGCTTATGTACAGCAGTACAGTCCATATGAGGCTGTTTATTCAGTCTGTTGTGCTCTGGTGATTGGTTGCAAAAAATTGCCCCTGTTCATTCAGTTTTGCTTGCATGATGGAAGGGGAAAAATGCTAAAAAAGTGTCCTCCAATACCCCGGCCCATGCATCAAATCCTTTTCGATGTTTTGGATGTTTTATCTCCGACCATTGTGTCATGATGAATTTGTAGGTACCCCGAGAGGCCCTTGAGTTTGCCGGAATGTCGATTAACTTCCGTTTCAGCAAATTCGGGTACTCCATATGTCCTATTTTCAGCAAAGGTCATGCTGAAATTTTCAGTGAATTTTAGCATGACTTTGCTAAAAATAGGACATATGGGGTACTTGGGACTAATGCATGGGCCGGGGTATCTTAGTACTTAGTTAAGTAGGATCAACTGCCCCACCATTCTTGTTGCATTAAACCATAGGTGGCAATAGAGCCAAGTGATTAGGCCCAACTTAGAATTCTCCTTAGCATCGATAAACCCTAGATGATAAACCCAACATAGGTGGCAATAGAGCCAAGTGATTATTGCCAAGTGATTAGGCCCAACCTAGGGTGCCTCGGCATCGATAAACCCTAAATGATGAAAACTTAACTTGGCTTTTATAGGGTGCCTCGGTGTCGATGAGAACCTAAATGATGTACGCTTAGGCTTTTAGGGTGGCTCGGCGTCGACAAACCCTAAATGATAAAAGCTTAGCTTTTAGGATGCCTCGGTGTCGACAAACCCTAAATGATGAGACCATGATCTTGTTCCTTGACAATAACCAACTTTTTGACCAAACTTTTTTCCTATTTAGAGCGAAACATGGCCCACAACGATGCGGCCGGCGATTCGGGCGGCAAGCAATTCTGGGAGCTGTCCCAGGAGTTGGAGGAAGAACCTCACCGCTATGAGGACGCCGCGGAAGACACCGATCCTGACTACACAACCCCTAGTGGCGTCGGGGATGACACCACTGATGAGGGTGCCGCGGATGCCACCACTGATGATGGCGGCGCACGCACAGATGGCAGCCAACCGAAGAGGCAACGGAAGGACCGGCGCCCGAACGTGCTCGGCACCGTCAGGGAGGAATTTACTAAAGTGAACTCCGACGGGCATCCGACGGCGCCCAAACACGTAGTCAAGGGGTACTCGATTCAGCTCGGGTGCATTCTCCGGAGCACCGCCTCGATCAACACCTAGAACCTAAGGCATAAGGACCGAGGGAATTTGCGCAACCTCCTCTTCACGAAGCTGCATGAACGATACAAGTTCCCCGCTGAGTTCGCAAACACACGCCTCTCAGGTAATAAAGTGAGCGGTGCTGTCCTCACAACGATGAGCACGGCCCTGTCTACTTGGAAAAGCACGGTGAAGGCAATGATTGACAAAGGTGATAGTTATGAGAAGATCAAGGCGAAATATCCTTTGATGAGTGAAGATGACTACAAGGAGTTCAAGATCAAGTGCGAGAGGCCCGCAACCTCCGAATCAACTCAGTGGGGGAAAGAAATGCGGCAGTTGAACATAGGGGTCCACCAACTCGGTCCCGGCGGTTACAGAGTGGCGGAGCTTGTATGGGACAAGGAGGACGCGGAGTGTGCCGAGCAAGGCCTACCGCCCCGCTTCGATAAATACAGTGACAAGCAGACCAGGAACTTTCTCAGGGCCTGGTACAAGGAGGACCCGGTAACAAAGGAGCTTACCACGGATCCGAAGACCAAGGAGCTCGAGCTTGTTCTGGTAAGGAATACACCCCCGCGTAATTAGCTCCATATGGTTGCATTCTAATTAATCCCCAATATTTCTAAATGATTCACGTTCCTTCCGCAGGACAAAGAAAGCAGTAGCGCGGGGTCATCTCAGAGCTCCCCTTTTGACACCCCTTTGAATAGGGCGTTGAACGTAATGAAAAACAGGGATAAGCTCAATAAGCCAACGTCAGCTGGTCGTGTGGCCGGCAAAGGCTTGTCCACAAAATGGTCGTCATACTATGGCGCTGGTGGGCGAAAGGAGAAAAAGACCAGCTCGGAAAGCCAGTCGCGCCAGGTTGAAGCACTGGGATCGACAACTGGGATCCGGATTCCGGAGATGGTCCAAGGGCAAGTGCAACAACAACTGGGATCGACGCTCACCGGCATTATGCCTACCTTGATTCATGGGATAACGACGTGGATTGTGGGTGGCCAACAGGGGCTGCCCCCGATTCCCAGCTTCACGGCCAGCAACTCGCACAACGCGCAGGCGGTGCCATTGGTGTCTCTGGCGGCGGCGGTATTGGTGTCTACGGCGGCAGCGCCATTGGTGTCTCCGGCGGCGGCGGCATTGGTGTCTCCGACACCGGCATTGGAGCTTAATGCACCCGGGTGTACACCGCCCAGCACCTTGCCAGCAAGCGGCCCCTCCATCAGTTGTACGCCCGCCGTTGGCGGTGCCTCGACATTAGCCGAGCTCGACGGCATCACGGTAACTAAGCCTCTCGGCCGAGGACTTCATCTCCTTGCCTTTGACTGGGCATCCCTGACGCCCTACATGTTTTCGCAAGGCGCCGCCAACGTTCCTTGCACTTTCCTGCACTTCGTGGGTGGCGAGTTGGTCGATGTCGCCAAGGGCAGAATCGTTCAACCGGGCAACCCCGTGTTCCATGGTAATCCGATGCCACCCACAATGTATAGGGTTGAAGTGGTTCGGGTGCTGCCAGGCTGCGACGAGCTGTTACCTCCGATTCGACCCGCTAGGGCCGACGAAGAAGATGAGATGACCCTCAGCGCCTGCGTAAGCTGGCCCCTGCTTTGGCCGAAGAGCCAGATTCGTTTGGTGGCGGGGGACACCACCTCACAGACAAGACCGCCAGTCGTGCCGGCGCCAAGCCATGGCAAGAACGCCGCAACGCTACCGGACATGCCGGACATCCCTATGGCACAGGATCCGGACATGCATATGGCACAGGATCCGGACGACGACGACAACGACGATGGTACATTTACCAACGTCGATAAGTAGTTTGTCGAACATGGGTACGGTGACGAGTTCTGCGGGCCTCCTTCTCAAGAACCCAAACAAGACGACCGCGATCTAGCTGGTACGGCAGAGAAACCCAATTGCAACAGGCGTCGTCTGGCGTTCAGTTCTCAGGAGACGCCTACAGTTGCCGCCTTCACCGAGCCTCAGATAGCGGAGGTGCCAAATATTATCAGCCCCAACATGCTCAAGAAGGCGGTCTTTGAGCAGAACTCGGTCCCATTACAGCAGATCAAGAAGAAGGGCCGGAAATGGCCGACTAAAAAGGCCGCCGGTGCGAGCCAGCCGGCACCGAGTACGATCCGTGCTCAGGACGGGCCACCTTCACCTAAGGATATCTCGAGGAGGGTGCATGTGGCGGGTAGGGCGATGCTATCGACAAATATGCTCAATGCTGCAACCGGTGCTATGCGGAGTCTGCACGATAATGTTCTTTCTTTGGAGAAGCGGCGTCTCAGAGAGAATGATGTGGCATACCCGGTTTTCGTGGCCAAGGTGCCAGAGGGCAAGGGCTTTGTGGATGGCACCATCGAGGGTACAATCGTCCTGTGGTTTGATGACATCTTTGCTATGTTCAACCTTCATCCGCTGCACTACACCTTCGTTCGGCTGTTTTCGCTGAGTATGGAGATGCGGATCATTAGAGACAAGACCCTGGACATAGTGATCGTCGACCCCTTCTACATGCATGCCAAGCTCTTGAGCAGCGCTGGGGACTGCCAAGTCACAAGTTCACAACTCGAAGACGTCATTCTGGCAAACCCAGATAAGGATAACTTCCTTGTGGCTTACTTTCCCGAGTAAGTCATCCCTTAACCGCCCCGTAACATATGATTTCTTAGATTTCGATCGTTCTTTTTTTTCTAACGTTCCATGTTCTGTGCAGTGACACAAATTGCAAACTCATCATCTTAAGCCCGAAATATTCCATGGCCACATATTTCGACCCGAACCGTAACTCCAAGATAGACTACACAAATATCAAGAAAGTTCTTGATGATGTTCTCCCCGGCTACGCCAAATCTGGAGGCACCTTCATCAGGGCAGTTCGTAAGTACGGCAAGCACGTGTTCGCCCACAATACGATGTTTTGCTGCGTCAAGCAGCCACCTGGCAGTCAGAAGGATGCCTACTACGCCCTCCATCACATGCGGGCGATCGTAAGGGACCATCATCACCTTCTGCTACCAAATAATCTCAAAGATTGGGCCGCGAGCTTGTCGCCAATCCAGGACGCGGACATCAGACAAGAATTCTTTCGCATCCAGTTGGAGTTTGCGGACATCATCCATCAAGATGTCCTTCATACCTCGGGGCAGTTCTTCCTCAGATATCAACCATCCAACATTGAGATAGACGGAATGCTACAAATGCAGGCTGACAACGCCCGCGATTTCATGACCATCACGACAGACGGCGGCTTCATCCATGCTCCTATCCATGAGTCGAGTCGAAAGTAGTGATGTGTAGTTCTGAAACATTGATTGGCTCATGTTGTAATTAAACTTTAATGAATTGTACGTCTCTTTGGTTTGGACAGTCGTTCAACTTAGATGTAATTGATGCTATTTATTAGTAGGACCATGAATCGTGCTATTAATGTCTTGCTTTTCTCTTCCGATCCTTTTGTTGCATACTTATATATTGCTTATGTATGTATTGTCTGTTGTTTGGCTTGTGCATAGAGATGCCATCGTATGTCGTGTACAAGGGTAAGGTTCCCGGAGTCTACGACGACTGGGAGGAGTGTCGGAGACAGGTTCACCGTTTCAGCAGTAACAGTTACAAAGGGTACACCACTAGGGCGGAGGCGGAATCTAGATACGCCCGCTATCTAGCGGGAGAGAGGAGGGAGCGTTCGAGGAACCGGATGAAGACTAGTTTCTTCGCGATGATGCTCATCGTGATGACCGCAACTCTCTTCTATGTGATGGTAGTTTAGATGATTGATATCGACTTGTAATGTGAAGACAAACTCGATACTCGCGGTCTCGAGACTTGTAATGTTTTATCTTTGTTCGGTCTTTTGAATTCGGAGACTAATATGATGAATTGTATCCGGAGACTAATATGATGAATTGTATCCGGAGACTAATCTTCTATTGTATTCGATGAATCTGCTGTTGCTGTGTGCTACTGTCTATATTCTGTCAAATAATATATTTTGTAACCTATGCAAAAATCAGAAAAGTAAAAAAACCTAATATTCATACTAATGGCGCATCACTACAGAGTGCGCCATTAGTATGCCAAAGTATACTAATGGCGCATCACCAAAGAGTGCGCCATTAGTATGCCAAGTATACTAATGGCGCATCCATCTGCAGTGCGCCATTAGTGTGCCAAAGCACATGGTTAAATATGGCCCCTGGGAGGCATACTAATGGCGCATGGTGTTATATACTAATGGCGCACTTGGTGGTGCGCCATTAGTATACCAGATACTAATGGCGCACCAGTGGTGCGCCATTAGTAATAAATACTAGTGGCGTGATACTAATGGCGCACCAGTGATGCGCCATTAGTAGGCAAAACTGGTGCGCCATTAGTAGGCCTTTTCCTAGTAGTGGAAACAATGGGAGACACTACGGGTTACCATCGAGGTTTGTTCAAGCAGGGTCCTTTGGCTAATAGCACATTATTGTGCACTTGCAGGAATCATTCTAATATTTAGGTTTCTTACAATTTGGTCTTGCACATGAAGGTCCTGCTGTGAGAGGCTTAGACCCACCGTTCAACCATTTTGCATAGGGGTAAATGAGATGTCCATGAACATCAGTCAAGTCAAGAAACTCAGAAAGATTGTTAGGATGAAGAAACTTGCAACGAATAACAACAAGATCTTTGTTTGCACAATGAAGAAGACAAACTCGACGGGCGTCGGGCGACGGGCAGCGGACGGGGCGGCGGCTCCGGCGGTCCTCAGCGCCGGGGAAGGAGGCGGCGGGGTCCGGCAGGGCGCGGGCGTCTTGCTGGTGGGGTCAGCGGGGTGCCGGCGATGAGTAGAGGGAGGCGGCGGCGTCCGGAGCTCCGGTGAGGGCGCGGCACATCGGGGCGGCGCTCTGGCAGATCTAGAGGCAAAACGAAGATGACAAGGGGATGCGCACGAGCACGGGTAAAGGACAGACAGAAAGATGGGGGTCGGGATGGCTCACCGGTGACGCAATCAACGGTGGAGCGGCTCAGCTCTGGCGAGATGCGTACGGACGGTGCGGCGGCTAAGAGCGGCGTGGGATGATGCGAGATAGCTGAACGGAGAGCGGGGGTCTGGGTTTTTTTATAGGCGAGGCTAGGGCGTCGGGGAGCAGCGGATAAGCCTCATCCACGGAGCTTCGCCGGCGGTTGCGGGCGCGTGCGCTAGCGGCTTGTCCCGAGCGGCGCGGCGGAAGGTTGGGGACGACCTCGGGCAGGGCTCCACTGGTCAACGAGTGCAGGCGAGAGGCGAGGGAAGAGAGGTGCGCGGGCGAGCGAGGCGCTGGGGCGGCCTGGGACGGCCTGGCCGGTCGGGGCACTGGGCCAGCTGGCCAGTTGGTAAGTGGCCGCACGGCTGGGTGGCTGCAGGACCGGCTGGCCAGCGCGTGCGTGTGTGTGTGTGTGTCTTTTTTTTTCTTTTTTTTTTACAAAACAAAAACTACAACAGAGCAAAAATAAAAAATAAAAATAAAACAAAAATTACATACGCATATTATATACCAAAATGCTCAGAAAAATACCAAGAATAAGATGAACTATTTTCCAAGTTCAAATAAATTATATATAAAATCATAAAAGTCAAACAGTGCTAGTTTTGCATTTAAAACCAATAAAAACATTTTTTAAATACCAAAATGATTTCAAATTTATTTTCTCCTAATTTTCTATTGACGGTAATCATTTTACCCTTATTTCCAATTATTTATTTTTAGGAGAAAAATATTTGGAATAGAAACTCAAATAACTCCCAATTGGATTTGAATTTGGAATTTCAGCCAACTTCAAATGGAAAATGAGTTTCAAATAACTTCAAAGTGACTTCCAATTTATTTCTTTGAAACTTCCAACTCTCTTTCTTCAAATATGAAGAAGTCATTTTATTTTCCCTCATGAACTCATTGAGTTGCTTAAAGTTTCTAAATTTAAAATATTTCAAATGGAAATTCAAATCATTTTTGAACCCCTTTTCATTTCTTTAAATGGAAGAAGTCATATTATCTTGACTCTAGGGTTTTGTAATGAAATGAATTTGAACTCAGGGAGATCAAAATGCAAGATGAAAAGTTTTGGGAAAGTCCTTTTATTCCCTCTCATTCAACTTTCAAAAAGTTTTCAATTTCCAATCATTTTCACACAATCAATCACACAACAATCAAACAAACAATCATAATAATTTATTTAATATAACATTCCAAAATTTAGAATTTTGGGATGTTACGAAATACCACCCTTAAAATGAATCTCGTCCTCAAAATTCGGAGAGGCTAGAAAGAAGGTTAGGTTTGGGGGGTCTCCTTGACAATCCATTCATCAACACAAGGTCTGGGGTGCTACCACCCTTAGAAGCATGGTCACGGTTCCAACAAAACTCATGTACTCCAGCCTTCGCGTTGACGGTGTCGGTCTTCTCATATTCTCCGAGATAACTCCTTCACTTTTGCTCTTCTGGTAAGGGCATGGCCTTTTCCTCAAAATCAAGAGTCCTTGCATCAAAATAGGATCCTTATGAGACTTGACAGGTCTGGCGCCAATGCTAAACAACTATCAAAAACCTCATGGTGGTCGACAATTTTTGATTTCTCCTCCAGGAAATGGGTCTGGGTTGAACCTCACCGCATAACCTACGATTAGCAATAGGTGCCTGTACAGGGTTTCCATCGTCCTGCCATTCTAAGGTTTTTGTCTTATTGTGTCGACACTCTTCTAGGATTTTAAGTCTCTGATTTTCTATCAACATATGATAGCTCATGATAGAAGTCTCTGATATGGGGGCCAATCCATCCCGTACTTGAATCATTACTACATGCGTAGATAGAGAATCACGTTTCCTAACACTTGGGCACCCTCACAAGCATTGCAGAACTTCTCTTCTCCATGAACTGGGTTCGGGTAAATCCATTGGTCCTGCAAGCCAAACAAAACCTCTATCGTTTCTTCACAACTCTCGGGTTTACGTAACCTCGTATGAAACGTCTGCTGATGAAATCACAGCTTCTTCTAGAATTCTTTTCTTCAACAAGATTGTGCTTGTTTCCTTATCAAATCCTGGGTCCTATGGGTTATGGCCCACTTCAACACTTGTATATCTTTAACTCATCCTTAGAGTTACTATTGTTCCATATTCCAACATTACATCTCCTTTAAATCCAATAGTACTTCATTCCTTCACACTCTTGGGGTAACCATGATAACTAAAACAAAACTCCAACTCATTTGTCCAAACTCCAACTATATATGGAACAACATTTTCCTTTCCATCGGTCAAGTGTTCACACAGACAAGTATCACCAAAAAAATGCACTGGTTCATCCATAATTCATATTCTCTTCATATCAAATCCTTTATTATATCCTTAACCACTACTCAAAACTCAAATTTCAAAAGTACCCTATTACAAAAGCTGCCATCCACATAGTTTGGTATGGTCAAGCCTTACTCCCATCTTTATTCATTTGCCATTCTTGAAGATACTTCAGTCCCACTGGAACCATGCAATGTGGTCCTTGAAATCATCGACCTTTTGCTCCATCATGGTGGCCATGAGCTTCATCTCCATCATCTCTGCATGCACCTCTCTCAGGTATTCCTGAGTGTGACGGAGTCTTGCTTCAAGTATTTCTCCAATCTGACGCATGGTTTCCATAGCAGCTTCACGAACAGAGTCGAAGAATGTTGCTCGTGGTACTCGAGAAATGAAAAAAGTATTGTCCCATAGTGTTTGGGCAAACTCCCTTCACACAGTGGAGGTGTACCTCCACATACCAAAGTTCAACTCCCTTCTCCATGAAAGGATAACCCTTGTAGACTGCATCTCCTTCAAGATGAATATGCTTCATCATGTCCTTTAGGATTTTTGGGTAATCCTGATCACTAGTCAGGGTCATGATTGTTTTTGGGCCCTTGAGAAAAGAGTTGTAAAGGGTTATCATCTACAGGTATAAGATAGAAGCGGTACTCAGGATAATGTATCTATTTCCTTGGGTGAAATTTGGTTATTTTGGGGGAAAGTTTTGGGTCAGCTTGTCCATGGGTTCAAGGTTTAAGTCTGGGTGACATAGTGAGGGAGGCACTCACAATCAACAAAGAACTCATGACATCTCATATGAGATTTCAAACATATCAAATTTTATTTCTCATGAACTATTACAATTTCCATTTCATAACTCAACTCAACATCCCCAAAAATAAAAGTGTATTCCACATTTATTACATGCTTTATTCTAATATCAAGATCTCAACTACTCTGCTCAAGCTTTCCTCGGATCTGAACATTCTCTGACAAAATGTCCTACTCCTTTGCAGCGTAAACAAATGGCATCAGACAAATCTAGGGGCTTCCTGGTGGTTATCTTGGCTCCTTGGGTTCTTGGCTTCCTTGCTGGGCATTTGCTAGCGTAATGACCTAAATCCTTGCACCTATAACAAGTGATTTGACTCAGGTCCTTTTCTGGAGAAATTGGGTTGTTCTAGGGATACATGCTCTTTCTCTTCCTCGACTTCTTCGTTCCGATCAATTCCTCTATCTCTTGTCGATCAAACTCCACTTCTTCCGTCGGGAAGTTTCCCAGATACTCTTGGCTTTCCTTCGTGCAATACTGTGAAAAATGTCCTTCTTCTCCACATGAATAGAAAGCATTGGAGTAAAATCTGTTTAGGCTTTCTCCATCAGGATCGTCAACATGTTCTTTCATCATCAGTTTTCTTAAACTTTCCCTGAGGGCTTCTTTCACTGCTTCCTTCTGCTACTTGGTAATTTCTTGTACCTTGGTATAAATATGACACCGGGCAGGGTAGTGCATAGTTCCTTCACACAAGAAACAAGTAACCTTCATGGTTGGACATTCTTCAGCTTGGTGATTTCCTTCACAATGAGGGCATCCATCCTTGTGTTCTTCATGGGTATGTCCTATCTCACCACAAATCTTGCATCCACAAGGTTTCTTCATTTTATTGCCATAGGGCTTTTGAATAAGACTAGACCTCAGTAGATTCATCTTGAATTCCTCCTAAGTTTTTGCTCCATTACATCCTTGTAAGGCCTGATGCATTTTCCACCAGGTTGTAGCACTTTTTGTATAGTACTGAAGAGTGTATTGAACCTCATACTTCCTTGCAACCAAATTTCTCCTGAAGTGATTCTCCATGTTTTGAATCCATAGCTCTGCCTCCAACTAAGTGATCGTATCATAGAATACAAGTCCATCTTCATTCATCATCTATTGGGTCCAAGGGTTTTGGGATGAGATAAGAGGGATAGAGAGAGATACACAAAATATAGTTTTCAAAATAAGTTTTATTTTTTGCTGTCGGAAAACACACCAAAAATATGACAGCTCACAAATCATCGCATCTAACGTGAGTATACAATAAGGGTTTGTTCTTCTAAAGGTCATATAAATCTTGACATTTGTCGGTGTCTTAAAATTCTTCAATTCTTCAGAGGCTTCGACTGTTGTAGCTTCAATTCTTTTAGTGTATGGTGAAGTATGATATCTTGTCCTTCTTGGAGTGGTCTCATCAGTTGATCCTCCGTGTGGTCAAAGGGAAAAGGGGTATTGTCTAACTATTTGAGGTAAAAGGAAAGATTTGATAAAGCTCAGAAAAGAAGAGAGGTAAAGGATCTTTTTGAAAATAAAGTTTAAGAGAAGTCCTTTCCTAAGGGCTTTCCAGTTTCTAGGGTCACGTCCTACAGTCAACATGTGCTCTGATACCATCTCTGTAGCGACCCGACCTCAAACGGTCAAGCCTCTGCGTATTCGTGCCATCCCTGGATTGGTATGCTGGCACACACAGTACATCAATGTATATATCAAAGTGCAATCACATGTATAAATCACGTAAACTGATATATATATATATACCTCATAAGTCTCAGCGGAAACAAACATAAGGGTGTGGAGTCCCATCAACACCAACGGCAAGTTGAGTGTAGACTGTAACCCTACAACGTAACTCTTACTTGTCGTAGAAATTCTTCTAACATAAGACGTTGCAGCCCTGTAGGTCAGTACATTGAATGTACGTTGCAGCCCTGTAGGTCAGTAAATAAAGAACCTATTTGTACATGCAATTTGGCTGGTGGAAAGCACTTAGTTTAGTTTTTGCATAAAGCTAGTTTTTCCCTATAATAAAAGATATTATTCTACCAATAATGTATAGCATAGGATGAGTTGGTAAACCCAACCCAATCCATTCCCAAAGTTATATTTAAAACCCAACTGTTTAATTTAGAGTGATGAGATCTCCCAACATTTCCACCACTAGATGCTCAAGTTGTCTGTAACCGGGGACACGGCTAATCGATTAGGTTTTAACACTCTACAGAGGTTTGCGTACTTTTTCCCACAAGACTCGATCGCCTCCCTTGAAGTTCTCGCACTGGCTGGCATGTGAGAACAGGATGACCGAGACATAGTCTTTCAAAAATGTTCCCCCTTAACCCACGGATAGGCCGGTACACCTAGATCATTCTACATCTGCTAGCCCATCCCGGAAGGGGCCACACTAACTACTCAACTAAGCCAGAGCCCATATTGGCTTGTGGTTGTACACGTAAGCTTCTAGACATGAGAATACGATTGATCTCTTTGAGCCTGGGCGGCCGACCACTAGTGGTGCACCACCATGGATTAACCATGCATGCTCCCACTGTACTTCGCCAACATTCAAACCAAATACTGCTCAGGTAGTTCATTTACAACTCTTGGTCCTGATTACTACTTTGTCACTCATGTCTCACCATGGTCGCTTCCCAAACCACGTCTACATTTAGCGACGCAAAAATAAACTTACACGATGGTGATAAGGATGTATAGATCAGACCTACCTCAATGAACTACTAGGTAACGACATAGCCATCTGGCAACAATAAGTCCTAACATGCAATCCTACCACAAAAGGACTAAGTGCATCATATAAAACATAGGTAATTGAAAGAATGATCAAATGTGAACTTGCCTGGATACCGGTAGTTGAATTCTAAAGATCGATAGTACTCGGCTTCGCACTCCGGACAGTCTATCGTCAAAATAAAATAACATACATAAGAAATCATTCCAGAGAGCAATAACATGCAACACAACTGACTCGAAAAACCAAATGGGAAATCAGCACACATAACTTGCATGCAAATATCCTAAGTGCAAAACAACATGTGTACTAAAGTGCATACATGGCATAATAGTAAAACTATCATAGACAGACCATTTTAGTGTGGAAAATGTGTGACAATGGTGCAAGTGGTAGGGTTTTGTTGGAAATATGCCCTAGAGGCAATAATAAATTGGTTATTATTATATTTCCTTGTTCATGATAATCGTTTATTATCCATGCTAGAATTGTATTGATAGGAAACTCAGATACATGTGTGGATACATAGACAACACCATGTCCCTAGTAAGCCTCTAGTTGACTAGCTCGTTGATCAATAGATGGTTGCAGTTTCCTGACCATGGACATTGGATGTCGTTGATAACGGGATCACATCATTAGGAGAATGATGTGATGGACAAGACCCAATCCTAAGCCTAGCACAAAGATTGTGTAGTTTGTATGCCAAAGCTTTTCTAAATGTCAAGTATCATTTCCTTAGACCATGAGATTGTGCAACTCCCGGATACCGTAGAAATACTTTGGGTGTTCCAAACGTCACAACGTAACTGGGTGGCTATAAAGGTACACTACAGGTATCTCCAAAAGTGTCTGTTGGGTTGCCACGAATCGAGACTGGGATTTGTCACTCCGTGTAAACGGAGAGGTATCTCTGGGCCCACTCGGTAGGACATCATAATGTGCACAATGTGACCAAGGAGTTGATCACGGGATGATGTGTTACGGAACGAGTAAACAGACTTGCCGGTAACGAGATTGAACAAGGTATCAGGATACCGACGATCGAATCTCGGGCAAGTATCGTACCACTAGACAAAGGGAATTGTATACGGGATTAATCGAATCCTCGACATCGTGGTTCATCCGATGAGATCATCGTGGAACATGTGGGAACCAACATGGGTATCCAGATCCTGCTGTTGGTTATTAACCGGAGAACGTCTCGGTCATGTCTGCATGGTTCCCGAACCCGTAGGGTCTACACACTTAAGGTTCGATGACGCTAGGGTTATAAGGAATAGATATACGTGGTTACCGAATGTTGTTCGAAGTCCTGGATGATATCCCGGACGTCACGAGGAGTTACGGAATGGTCCGAAGGTAAAGATTTATATATGGGAAGTCCTGTTTTGGTCACCGGAAAGGTTTTGGGTTTTATCGGTAACGTACCGGGACCACCGGGAGGGTCCCGGGGGTCCACCAAGTGGGGCCACAAGCCCCGGAGGGATGCATGGGCCAAGTGTGGGAGGGGACCAGCCCCAGGTGGGCTGGTGCGCCCCCCCACAAGGGCCCAAGGCGCCTAAGGGGAGGAGGGGGGCAAACCCTAAGGGCAGATGGGCCTTAGGGCCCATGCCTCGTGCGCCTCCCTCTCCCCCTCCCCTGGCCGCCCCACCAGATGGGATCTGGGCTGGCCGCCGCCCCTAGGGTGGAACCCTAGGTGGGGGCGCAGCCCCCTCCCTCTCCCCTATATATAGTTGAGGTCTTTGGGGCTGCCAACACATGAGTTTCTGACCTCTCCCTGGCGCAGCCCTACCTCTCTTTCTCCTCATATCTCGCGGTGCTTGGCGAAGCCCTGCTGGATCACCATGCTCCTCCACCACCACCACGCCATTGTGCTGCTGCTGGATGGAGTCTTCCTCAACCTCTCCCTCTCTCCTTGCTGGATCAAGGCATGGGAGACGTCACCGGGCTATACGTGTGTTGAACCCGGAGGTGCCGTCCGTTCGGCACTAGGATCTCCGGTGATTTGGATCACGACGAGTACGACTCCTTCAACCCCGTTCTCTTGAACGCTTCCGCTTAGAGATCTACAAGGGTATGTAGATGCACTCTCCTTCCCCTCGTTGCTGGTTTCTCCATAGATAGATCTTGGTGACACGTAAGAAAATTTTGAATTTCTGCTACGTTACCCAACAGTGGTATCAGAGCTAGGTCTATTGCGTAGATTCTATGCACGACTAGAACACAAAGTAGTTGTGGGCGTTGATTTTGTTCAATATGATTACTGTTACTAGTCCAATCTTGTTTCGACGGTATTGTGGGATGAAGCGGCCTGGACCGACCTTACACGTACTCTTACGTCAGACAGGTTCCACTGACTGACATGCACTAGTTGCATAAGGTGGCTGGCGGGTGCCAGTCTCTCCCACTTTATTCGGAACGGATTCTATGAAAAGGGTCCTTATGAAGGGTAAATAGCAATTGGCATATCATGTTGTGGTTTTGCGTAGGTAAGAAACGTTCTTGCTAGAAACCCATAGTAGCCACGTAAAACATGCAAACAACAATTAGAGGACGTCTAACTTGTTTTTGCAGGGTATGCTATGTGAAGTGATATGGCCAAGAAGAATGTGATGAATGATATGTGATGTATGGGATTGATCATGTTCTTGTAATAGGAATCACGACTTGCATGTCGATGAGTATGACAACCGACAGGAGCCATAGGAGTTGTCTTTATTTATTGTATGACCTGCGTGTCATTGAACAACGCCATGTAATTACTTTACTTTATTGCTAACCGATAGACATAGTAGTAGAAGTAATAAGTTGGCGAGACAACTTCATGGAGACACGATGATGGAGATCATGATGATGGAGATCATGGTGTCGTGCCGGTGACAAGATGATCATGGAGCCCCAAGATGGAGATCAAAGGAGCTATATGATATAGGCCATATCATGTCACTATTATTTCATTGCATGTGATGTTTATCATGTTTATGCATCTTATTTGCTTAGAACAACGGTAGTAAATAAGATGATCCCTCATTAAAATTTCAAGAAAGTGTTCCCCCTAACTGTGCACCGTTGCGAAAGTTCGTCGTTTCGAAGCACCACGTGATGATCGGGTGTGATAGATTCTAACATTCACATACAACGGGTGTAAGACAGATTTACACACGCGAAACACTTAGGTTGACTTGACGAGCCTAGCATGTACAGACATGGCCTCGGAACACAAGAGACCGAAAGGTCGAGCATGAGTCGTATGGTAGATACGATCAACATGAAGATGTTCACCGATGATGACTAGTCCGTCTCACGTGATGATCGGACACGGCCTAGTTGACTCGGATCATGTAATCACTTAGATGACTAGAGGGATGTCTATCTGAGTGGGAGTTCATAAGATGAACTTAATTATCCTGAACATAGTCAAAAGGTCTTCGCAAATTATGTCGTAGCTCGCGCTTCAGTTCTACTGTTTAGATATGTTCCTAGAGAAAATTTAGTTGAAAGATGATAGTAGCAATTATGCGGACTAGGTCCATAAACTGAGGATTGTCCTCATTGCTTCATAGAAGGCTTATGTCCTTAATGCACCGCTCAGTGTGCTGAGCCTCGAATGTCGTCTGTGGATGTTGCGAACATCTGACATACACATTTTGATAACTACATGATAGTTCAGTTAAACGGTTTAGAGTTGAGGTACCGAAGACGTTTTGAAACGTCGCAAAACATATGAGATGTTTCGAGGGCTGAAATTGGGATTTCAGGCTCGTGCCCACGTCAAGAGGTATAAGACCTCCGACGATTTTCTTAGCCTGCAAACTAAGGGAGAAAAGCTCAATTGTTGAGCTTGTGCTCAGATTGTCTGAGTACAACAATCATTTGAATCGAGTGGGAGTTGATCTTCCAGATGAGATAGTGATATTTCTCCGAAGTCATTACCACCAAGCTGCTAGAGCTTCGTGATGAACTATAATATATCAGGGACATATATGATGATCCTTGAGATATTCGCGATGTTTGACACCACAAAAGTAGAAATCAAGAAGGAGCACCAATTGTTGATGGTTGGTGAAACCACTAGTTTCAAGAAGGGCAAAGGGCAAAAAGGGATGCTTCATGAAATGGCAAATCAGCTGCTGCTCTAGTGAAGAAACCCAAGGTTGAACCCAAACCCGAGACTAAGTGCTTCTGTAATAAGGGGAACAGCCACTGGAGCAGAATTACCCTAGATACTTGGTGGATGAGAAGGCTGGCAAAGTCGATAGAAGTATATTGGATATACATTGTGTTAATGTGTACTTTACTAGTACTCCTAGTAGCACCATGGTATTAGATACCGGTTCAGTTGCTAAATGTTAGTAAACTCGAAATAAAAAGCTGCGGAGTAAACGGAGACTAGCTAAAGGTGAGCTGGCGATATGTGTTGGAAGTTTTTTCCAAGCTTGATGTGATCAAGCATCGCACGCTCCCTCTACCATCGAGATTGGTGCTTGCGTTGAGCATAGACATGATTGGATTATGTCTGTCACAATACGGTTATTCATTCAAGGAGAATAATGTTTACTCTGTTTATTTGAATAATGCCTTCAATGGTCTTGCACCTAAAATGAATAGTTTATTGAATCTCGATCGTAGTGATACACATGTTCAAGCCAAAAAGATATAAGATAGTAATGATAGTACCACCTACTTGTGGCACTGCCACGTAAGTCATATCGGTATAAAACGCATGAAGAAGCTCCATGTTGATGGATCTTTGGGCTCACTCGTTTTGAAAAGTTTGAGACATGCGAACCATGTCTATTGGTGTATATGCATGAAGAAACTCCATGCAAATGGACCGTTTGGACTCACTTGATTTTGAATCACCTGAGACATGCAAATCATACCACATGGGCAAGATGACTGAAAGCCTCGTTTTCAGTAAAATGGAACTAGAAAGCAACTTGTTGGAAGTAATACATTTTGATGTGTGCAGTCCAATGAGTGCTGAGGCGTGTAGTGGATATCATTATGTTCTTACTTCACAAATGATTTGAGTAGATGTTGAGTATATTTACTTGATGAATCACGATTCTGAATTATTGAGAGGTTCAAGTAATTTCAAGGTGAAGTTGAAAGATCGTCGTGACAAGAGGATAAAATATCTATGATATGATCATAGAGATGAATATCTGAATTACGAGTTTGGCACAGAATTAAGATATTGTGGAAATTGTTTCACAACTAATACAGCCTAGAACACCATAGTGTGATGGTGTGTCCGAACATCATAACTGCACCCTATTGGATATGATGCATACCATGATGTCTCTCATCGAATTACCACGATAGTTTATGGGTTAGGCATTAGAGACAACCACATTCACTTTAAATAGGGCACCACGTAATTCCGATGAGATGACACCATATGAACTATGGTTTAGAGAAACCTAAGCTGTCATTTCTTAAAAGTTTGGGGCTGCGACGCTTATGTGAAAAAGTTTCAGGCTGATAAGCTCGAACCCAAAGCGGATAAATGCATCTTCATAGGACACCCAAAACAGTTGGGTATACCTCCTGTCTCAGATCCGAAAGCAATAAGGGATTGTTTCTAGAATCGGGTCCTTTCTTGAGGAAAAGTTTCTCCCGAAGGAATTGAGTGGGAGGATGGTGGAGACTTGATGAGGTTATTGAACCATCACTTCAACTAGTGTATAGCAGGGCACAAAGAGTTGTTCCTGTGGCACCTACACCAATTGAAGTGGAAGCTTATGATATTGATCATGAGACTTCGGATCAAGTCACTCCCAAACCTCGTAGGATGACAAGGATGCGTACTACTTCCGAGTGGTACGTAATCCTGTCTTGGAAGTCATGTTGCTAGACAACAATGAACCTACGAGCTATGGAGAAGCGATGGTGGGCCCGGATTCCGATAAATGGCTTGAGGCCATAAAATCCAAGAGAGGATCCATGTATGAAAACAAAGTGTAGACTTTGGCAGAACGGCTCGATGGTCGTAAGGCTGTTGAGTACAGATGGATTTTTAAAAGGAAGACGGACAATGATGGTAAATGTCACCATTAAGAAAGCTCGACTTGTCGTTAAGATGTTTTCCGACAAGTTCAAGGAGTTGACTACGATGAGACTTTCTCACTCGTAGCGATGCTAAGAGTCTGTTGGAATTATATTAGCATTATTTATGAAATCTTGCAGATAGGATGTCAAACATTGTTTCGTCGATGATTTTCTTGAGGAAAGGTTGTATGTGATACAACCGGAAGGTTTTGTCAATCCTGAAAGATGCTAATAAGTATGCAAAGCTCTAGCAATCCTTCTAAGGACTGGAGTAAGCATCTCGGAGTTGGAATGTATGCTTTGATGAGATGATCAAAGATTTTGGGTGTATACAAAGTTTATGAGAAACTTGTATTTCCAAAGAAGTGAGTGGGAGCACTATAGAATTTCTGATGAATATATGTTGTTGACATATTGTTGATCAGAAATGATGTAGGATTTCTGGAAAGCATATAGGGTTATTTGAAAGTGTTTTTCAATGGAAAGCCTGGATTAAGCTACTTGAACATTGAGCATCAAGATCTATAAGGATAGATCAAAACGCTTAATGGTACTTTCAAATGAGCACATACCTTGACATGATCTTGAAGGTGTTCAAGATGGATCAGTCAAAGAAGGAGTCCTTGCCTGAGTTGTAAGGTATGAAGTTAAGACTTAAAGCTCGACCGCGGCAGAAGAAAGAGGAAGGACGAAGGTCGTCCCCTATGCTTTTGTCATAGGCTCTATACGGTATGCCATGCTGAGTACCGCACCTGATGTGTGCCTTGCCACATATCTGGCAAGAGGGTACAAAGGTAATCTAGGAGTAGATCACCAGATAGCGGTCTAAATTATCCTTAGAGGAATAAGGATATGTTTCTCGGTTATGGAGGTGATAAAGAGTTCGACGTAAAGAGTTACGTCGATGCAAGCTTAACACCTATTCGGATAGCTCTGAGTAGAGATACTGGATACGTATAATGGAGCAACAATTTAGAATAGCTCCAAGTAGAACAGTTATTTGAAATGGCTCCAAATGTAGCGTAGTAGTTGCATCTACAAGATGACATAGAAATTTGCGAAGTACATACGGATCTGAATGTTGCAGACCCGTTGACTGAAACCTCTCTCACAAGCATAACATGATCAAACCCAGAACTCTTTGGGTGTTGGTCACATGGGGATGTGACCTTGAGTGTTAATCACATATCGATGTGAACTGGATTATTGACTCTAGTGCAAGTGGGAGACTGTTGGAAATATGCCCTAGAGGCAATAATAAATTGGTTATTATTATATTTCCTTGTTCATGATAATTTTTTATTATCCATGCTAGAATTGTATTGATAGGAAACTCAGATACATGTGTGGATAGATAGACAACACCATGTCCCTAGTAAGCCTCTAGTTGACTAGCTCGTTGATCAATAGATGGTTGCGGTTTCCTGACCATGGACATTCGATGTCGTTGATAACGGGATCACATCATTAGGAGAATGATGTGATGGACAAGACCCAATCCTAAGCGTAGCACAAAGATCGTGTAGTTCGTATGCTAAAGCTTTTCTAAATGTCAAGTATCATTTCCTTAGACCATGAGATTGTGCAACTCCCGGATACCGTAGAAATACTTTGGGTGTGCCAAACGTCACAACGTAACTGGGTGGCTATAAAGGTACACTACAGGTATCTCCAAAAGTGTCTGTTGGGTTGGCACGAATCGAGACTGGGATTTGTCACTCCGTGTAAACGGAGAGGTATCTCTGGGCCCACTCGGTAGGACATCATCATAATGTGCACAATGTGACCAAGGAGTTGATCACGGGATGATGTGTTACGGAACGAGTAAAGAGACTTGCCGGTAACGAGATTGAACAAGGTATCGAGATACCGATGATTGAATCTCGGGCAAGTATCGTACCACTAGACAAAGGGAATTGTATACGGGATTGATCGAATCCTCGACATCGTGGTTCATCTGATGAGATCATCGTGGAACATGTGGGAACCAACATGGGTATCCAGATCCCACTGTTGGTTATTAACCGGAGAACGTCTCGGTCATGTCTGCATGGTTCCCGAACCCGTATGGTCTACACACTTAAGGTTCGATGACGCTAGGGTTATAAGGAATAGATATACGTGGTTACCGAATGTTGTTCGGAGTCCCGGATGATATCCCGGACGTCACGAGGAGTTCCGCAATGGTCCGGAGGTAAAGATTTATATATGGGAAGTCCTGTTTTGGTCACCGGAAAGGTTTCGGCTTTTATCGGTAACGTACCGGGACCACCGGGAGGGTCCCGGGGGTCCACCAAGTGGGGCCACAAGCCCCGGAGGGCTGCATGGGCCAAGTGTGGGAGGGGACCAGCACCAGGTGGGCTGGTGTGCCCCCCCACAAGGGCCCAAGGTGCCTAAGGGGAGAAGGGGGGCAAACCCTAAGCGTAGATGGGCCTTAGGGCCCATGCCTCGTGCGCCTCCCTCTCCCCCTCCCCTGGCCGCCCCACCAGATGGGATCGGGGCTGGCCGCCGCCCCTAGGGTGGAACCCTAGGTGGGGGCGCAGCCCCCTCCCTCTCCCCTATATATAGTTGAGGTCTTTGGGGCTGCCAACACATGAGTTTCTAACCTCTCCCTGGCGCAGCCCTACCTCTCTTTCTCCTCATATCTCGCGATGCTTGGCGAAGCCCTGCTGGATCACCATGCTCCTCCACCACCACGCTGTTGTGCTGCTGCTGGATGGAGTCTTCCTCAACCTCTCCCTCTCTCCTTGCTGGATCAAGGCATGGGAGACGTCACCGGGCTGTACGTGTGTTGAACGCGGAGGTGCCATCCGTTCGGCACTAGGATCTCCGGTGATTTGGATCACGACGAGTACGACTCCTTCAACCCCGCTCTCTTGAACGCTTCCGCTTAGCGATCTACAAGCGTATGTAGATGCACTCTCCTTCCCCTCGTTGCTGGTTTGTCCGTAGATAGATCTTGGTGACACATAAGAAAATATTGAATTTCTGCTACGTTACCCAACAGGTTTGGCTACGGTGACATGGTGCAAAAAGAATCACATCAATCAGAGCTACGGTTTAGGAGATATGGTTAGTTGAAGTTTGAATTCAAACCTGAATAAATTAAAATTTGAAATTGGCCAAAAGTTTTCAAAGCTGGTTCTCTGGATAAATCTATCCGAGACGAACATTTTGCCGCTGATTTCGTCGAATTTGGAGTTACGGTTAAAAAGATACAACCATTTGAAGTTTAGGGGCTAAACTGAAAACTCAGGGACTTGACTGTGAAAGTTTTATTCGCGACCAGGTCCCTGGCCATGTTGCCGCTTCCTACTGGCCGAGCAGTGTTCGCGGCTTATGATAAACGGCGACGGCCACTAAATAAGCAAAACAGAGACAGCAGCTTAATACAACAAAAACCGAGGTCGGTTTAACTAAACCACATGGTTTATTAAAAACCAGAGTTAACCGATTTAACACAAAAAAACGAACCGGGCAAACGGCTGCTTACCGATGATGATGATGATGACAGGAGATGGCGGCACGGGCGTCGGGCGGCGGACGGGGCAGTGGCTCCGGCGATCCTCAGCGGCGGGGTCCGGCGGGGCGCGGGCGTCTTACTGGTGGGGTCGGCAGGGTGCCGGTGACGAGCAGAGGGAGGCGGCGGCGTCCGGTGCTCCGGCGAGGGCGCGGTTTGTCGGGGCGGCGCTCTGGCGGATGTAGAGGCAATACGAAGATGTCAAGGGGATGCGCATGAGCACGGGTAAAGGACTGACAGAAAGATGGGGGTCAGGATGGCTCACCGGTGACGCAATCAACGGCTGAGCGGCTCGGCTCCGGCGAGATGCGGACGGACGGTGCGGCGGCTGAGAGCGGCGTGGGACGACGCGAGATAGCTGAACGAAGAGAGGGGGTCTGGGTCTCTTTATAGGCGAGGCTAGGGCATCGGGGAGCAGCGGATAAGCCTCATCCGCGGAGCTTCGCCGGCGGTTGCGGGCGGGCGCGCTCGTGGTTTGTCCCGAGCGGCGCGGCGGAAGGTTGGGGACGACCTGGGGCTGGGCCCCACTGGTCAGCGAGTGCGGGCGAGAGGCGAGGGATGAGAGGTGCGCGAGCAAGTGAGGCGCTCGGGCGGCCTGGGACGGCCTGGCCGGTCGGGGCACTGGGCTAGCTGGCCAGTTGGCCAGTGGGCCGCGTGGCTGGCTGGCTGCTGGGCCAGCTGGCCAGCGCGTGCATGCGTGTGTCTTTTTTTCTTTTTTTTTACAGAACAAAAACTGCAATGGAGCAAAAATAAAAATAAAAAATAAAACAAAAATTACATAGGCATATTATATACCAAAATGCTCAGAAAAATACCAAGAATAAGATGAACTATTTTCCAAGTTCAAATAAATTATATATAAAATCATAAAAGTCAAACAATGCTAGTTTTGCATTTAAAGCCAATAAAAACATTTTTAAATACCAAAATGATTTCAAATTTATTTTGTCCTAATTTTCTATTGAAGGGAATCATTTTACCCTTATTTGCATTTATTTATTTTTAGGAGAAAAATATTTTGAATAGAAACTCAAATAACTCCCAATTGGATTTGAATTTGGAATTTCAAACAACTTCAAATGGAAAATGAGTTTCAAATAACTTCAAAGTGACTTCCAATTTATTTCTTTGAAACTTCCAACTCTCTTTCTTCAAATATGAAGAAGTCATTTTATCTTCTCTCATGAACTCATTGAGTTGCTTAAAGTTTCTAAATTTAAAATATTTCAAATGGAAATTCAAATCATTTTCGAACCCCTTTTCATTTGTTTAAATGGAAGAAATCATGTTATCTTCACTCTAGGGGTTTGTAATGAAATGAATTTGAACTCAGGGAGATCAAAATGCAAGATGAAAAGTTTTGGGAAAGTCCTTTTATTCCCTCTCATTCAACTTTCAAAAAGTTTTCAATTTCCAATCATTTTCACACAATCAATCACACAACAAGCAAACAAACTATCATAATAATTTATTTAATATAACATTCCAAAATTTAGAATTTTGGGATGTTACACCTAGTGACAAGCATTAAGCATAGCAAAGTCATAACAACATCAATATCAGAATATAGTGGATACTAGGGATCAAACCTAACAAAACTAACTCGATTACATGATAAATATCATCCAACCCATCACCGTCCAGCAAGCCTACGGTGGAATTACTCACGCACGGTGGTGAGCATCATGAAATTGGTGATGGAGGATGGTTCATTATGACGACGGCGACGGATTCCCCTCTCCGGAGCCCCGAACGGACTCTAGATCAGCCCTCCCGAGAGAGTTTAGGGCCTGGCGGCAGCTCCGTATAGTAAAACGCGATGAATCCTTCTCCCTTATTTTTTCTCCCCAAAAACGAATATATGGAGTTGGAGTTGTGGTCGGTGGAGCTCCAGGGGGCCCATGAGGCAGGGGGGCGCGCCCAGGGGGCAGGCGGGCATCCCACCCTCGTGGCTAGGGTGTGGGGCCCCTAGCCTTGATTCTTTGTCAGTATTTTTTATTATTCCCAAAAATAATCTCAGTGGAGTTTCAGGTCATTCCGAGAACTTTTGTTTCTGCACATAAATAACACCATGGCAATTCTGCTAAAAACAGTGTCAGTTCGGGTTAGTTCCATTCAAATCATGCAAGTTAGAGTCCAAAACAGGGGCAAAAGTGTTTGGAAAAGTAGATACGACGGAGATGTATCAACTCCCCCAAGCTTAAACCTTTGCTTGTCCTCAAGCAATTCAGTTGACAAACTGAAAGTGATAAAGAAAAACTTTTACAAACTCTGTTTGCTATTGTTGTTGTAAATATGTAAAGCCAGCATTCAAGTTTTTAGCAAAGATTATGAACTAACCATATTCACAACAACTCCTAGGTCTCATGTTTACTCATATCAATGGCATAATCGACTAGCGAGCAATAATAATAAATCTCGGATGACAACACTTTCTCAAAACAATCATAATATGATATAACAAGATGGTATCTCGCTAGCCCTTTCTGAGACCGCAAAACATAAATGCAGAGCACCTTTAAAGATCAAGGACTCACTAGACATTGTGATTCATGGTAAAAGAGATCCAGTCAAATCATACTCAATGTAAACTAGCAGTAATGAATGCAAATGACAGCGGTGCTCTCCAACTGGTGCTTTTTAATAAGAGGATGATGACTCAACATAAAAGTAAATGGATAGGCCCTTCGCTAAGGGAAGCAGGGATTTGTAGAGGTGCCAAAGCTCGGTTTTGAAATAGATATGAATAATATTTTGAGCGGTATACTTTCATTGTCAACATAACAACCAAGAGATGGCGATATCTTCCATGCTACACACATTATAGGCGGTTCCCAAACAGAATGGTAAAGTTTATACTCCCCCTCCACCAAAAAGCATCAATCCATGGCTTGCTCGAAACAACGAGTGCCTCCAACTAACAACAGTCCCAGGGGGATTTTTGTTTGCAATTATTTTGATTTGCTTTGCATAAAGCATGGGACTGGGCTTCCCGGTGACCAGCCATTTTCTCGTGAGTGAGGAGCGAAGTCCACTCCTCTTGAGAATAACCCGCCTAGCATGGAAGATACAGACAGCCCTACTTGATACATGAGCTATTCGAGCATACAAAACAGAATGTTTATTTGAAGGTTTAGAGTTCGGCACATACAAATTTACTTGGGACGACAGGTAGATACCATATATAAGTAGGTATGGTGGCCTCGTATGGAATAACTTTGGGGTTTACGGAATTGGATGCACAAGCAATATTCCCTCTTAGTACAGGTGAAGGCTAGCAAAAGACTGGGAAGCGACCAGCTAGAGAGCGACAACAGTCATGAACATGCATTAAAATTAATCAACACCGAATGCAAGCATGAGTAGGATATAATGCACCATGAACATAAATATCATAGAGGCTATGTTGATTTTGTTTCAACTACATGTGTGAATATGTGCCAAGTCAAGCTAGTCGAATCGTTCAAAAGAGGATACCACCCTATCATACCACATCACAACCATTTTAATAGCATGTTGGCACGCAAGGCAAACCATTATAAGCTCCTAGCTAATTAAGCATGGCATAAGCAACTATAATCTCTAATTGTCATTGCAAACATGTTTATTCATAATAGGCTGAATCAGGAACGATGAACTAATCATATTTAGAAAAACAAGAGAGGTCGAGTTCATACCAGATTCTCCCAACTCAATCAGTCCATCATATATCATCATAATTGCCTTTCACTTGCATGACCGAATGATGTGAATAATAATAACAGTGCACGTGCATTGGACTAAGCCAGAATCTGCAAGCATTCAATAAACAGGAGAAGACAAGGCAAAATGGACTCTTGGTTAAATCAACAATAACTCATATATGAGTCATTTCAACAGTTTAATCATGGTCTTCTCCTATCGACCCCCAAAGAAAAGAAAAGAAATAAAATTATTTACACGGGAAAGCTCCCAACAAGCAAAAGAAGAACAGGAAATCTTTTTGGGTTTTCTTTTTAATTACTACTACAAGCATAGAAGTTAAAGCTAGCTAAAACCTACAACTAATTTTTTTGGTTTTTCTTAAGGTTTATCAAACACACAAGAAGAAAGCATAAAAAGGAAATAAACTAGCATGGATAATACAATGAAAAAGTATGAGCAACGACAACTAGCAATGAGTGTGTGAACATGAATGTAATGTCGGTGGGAAATACGTACTCCCCCAAGCTTAGGCTTTTGGCCTAAGTTGGTCTAATGCCACGGATGGCTTGGCGGATATCCAAAGTTGTAGTTGGGGTCGTACGGAGATGCAGCAGTCATTGCATCATGGGCTACAGCTTGGAGGCGAGCTATCTCAGCCCTCCTCTTATACTCTTCTGCCTCCTCTCTAGTTATAAAATATCTCCCTTTTGCCTGAAAGTCAAAGAAAGTAGAAGCAGGGAGAGCGACGTGATAGGTGCGTCGTCTGTCAAAGATTAGTCGGTACTAGAGAAACTGATTGTTCCTCTCAACAAAATGATTACGAACCATAGCCTCATAATCCAAATAAGCAGGAGGCAACTCAATATCATCCTCACGTATGGTTATACCAAGAAAATTAGCTATACGGGTTGCATAAATTCCACCAAAGAAATCTCCATTAAATCTATTTTGATGCAACCTACATGCAACAATGGCTCGCAAATTATAAGTTTTATATCCTAACACCGCACTCGTAAGAATACTGAGGTCAGGGACACACATGTGACATGCTTCATCTTTACCATTAATGCATCTACCTATGAACAGAGCAAAATAATGTATAGCAGGAAAATGAATGGTCCCTATGGTAGCTTGTGTTATATCTCTAGAGTCCCCCACAGTTATACTAGCAAGAAAATCTCTAAATTTAGATTTGCGAGGTTCACTAGCACTACCCCATTGTGGAAGTTTGCAAGCAGTGGTAAAATCCTCTAAGTCCATAGTGTAAGAATTTTCATAAACATCAAACAGGACAGTTTGAGAATTGTGTGAAGATGAAAATTCAAACCTCCTCACAAAGGAACTAGTGAGATAGTGGTACTACCAGCACTTTTCTGCCTCGAAGCTCACAAGATTAGCGTTAAGCAAATATGTGTTAAATTCTTCCTTAATTCCTGCTCGATCCATGAAGTCCTCTGAAGGACATTCACAAGGCCGCACTGGGGCGTCCCTTGGTGGTTCATCATCAGCATCACGCATTGCAAGCTTGGGTCCTTGTTTCCTTGAAGAACCACCTTGGTACATTTTCCTAAGCATATTTTTTTCCTCTGAAAAATTTCTGAAATTTTTAGTAACTTCAAATAAAAGTAAACCAAACTCAACAAAATTGATAGCAACTACTCCTACAAGTGCCTAGAGCCTATATCATGCATTAGAACTACTTGGAACCATATAAATTTGACATGCAAGCTCAAGAACATGGTCACCTAGGCAGCACAAATTTGCAATAAATAAAGCACTAGAACAAAAACTAATTGGATCAATGGAGGAGTCACATACCAAGGAACAGTCCCCCAAAGCAGTTTTGTGAGAGGTGCTTTGAGAAAAGAGATCAAAAATCGCAGCAAAATGAGCTACAACTCGTGCTTTAGCTGGATGGTGATTTTTTTGGGAGGAATAAGAAGTGTGTGGGTGCAGGAATAAGTGGAAGGGGGCCACCATGGGCCCATGAGGCAGGGGGAGCACCCAGGGTGAGTGGGCGCGCCCTGGACCCTCGTGGCCAGGTGCCAGCTCCCCCTGCTGTGTTCTCAGTGCCAAATATTCTCAAATATTCCATAAAAATCATATTTAATTTTCAGGGCATTTGGAGAACTTTTATTTTCGGGGTATTTTTTATTGCATGGATAATTCAGAAAACAGATAGAAATTGCTATTTTTGCTTCATTTAGTATAAATAACAGAAAGTAAACAGAGGGTATAGAGAGTTGTGTTTTCTAAATTCATCCATCTCATGCTCATCAAAAGGAATTCACTAACAAGGTTGACCAAGTCTTATTAACAAACTCATTTCGAGTAACATGGAACCGGAGAATTTTTAAATAACACTAGGTTACCTCAACGGGGATATGCACATCCCCAATAATAAGAATATCATATTTCTTCTTGAGAGTAGGAACATGAAATTCAAAACCTCCAAAAATAATCGATGGAATTTTTTCAATAGAGGTTATACTATGAACTTGAGGTTGTTTCCTCGGAAAGTGTACCGTATGCTCATTACCATTAACATGAAAAGTGACATTGCCCTTGTTGCAATCAATAACAGCCCATGCAGTATTCAAAAAAGGTCTTCCAAGAATAATAGACATACTATCGTCCTCGGGAATGTCAATAATAACAAAGTCCGTTAAAATAGTAACGTTTGCAACTACAACAGGCACATCCTCACAAATACCGACAGGTATAGCAGTTGATTTATCAGCCATTTGCAAAGATATTTCAGTAGGTGTCAACTTATTCAAATCAAGTCTACAATATAAAGAGAGAGGCATAACACTAACACCGGCTCCAAGATCACATAAAGCAGTTTTAACGTAGTTTCTTTTAATGGAGCATGGTATAGTTGGTACTCCGGGATCTCCAAGTTTCTTTGGTATTCCTCCGTTAAAAGTATAGTTAGCAAGCATGGTGGAAATTTCAGCTTCCGGTATCTTTCTTTTATTAGTAACAATATCTTTCATGTACTTAGCATAAGGATTCATTTTAAGCATATCAATCAAACGCATACGCAAAAAGATAGGTCTAATCATTTCAGCAAAGCGCTCAAAATCCTCGTCATCCTTTTTCTTGGATGGCTTAGGAGGAAGAGGCATTGGTTTCTGAACCCAAGGCTCTATTTCCTTACCGTGTTTCCTAGCAACAAAGTCTCTTTTATAATAACATTGATTCTTTGATTGTGGCTTATCAAGATCAACAACACGTTCAATTTCTATATCATTATCATTACTAGGTTGAGCATCAACATGAACATAATCATTAACATTATCACTAGTTTCATGTTCATTACCAGATTGTGTTTCAGCATCAAAAATAGAAATATCATTGGGATTCTCAGGTGTGTCAATAACAGGTTCACTAGAAGCATGGAAAGTCCTATCATTTTTCTTTTTGTTCCTTTTAGAAGGACTAGGTGCATCTATATTATTTCTCTGAGAATCTTGCTCAATTCTCTTAGGATGGCCCTCAGGATACAAAGGTTCCTGAGTCATCTTACCACCTCTAGTCATAACTCTAACAGCGTTATCATTTTTCTTACTATTTAATTCATTGAGCAAATCATTCTGAGCTTTAAGTACTTGTTCTACTTGAGTGGTAACCATAGAAGCATGTTTACTAATGAGTTTAAGTTCACCTTTAACTCTAGACATATAATCACCCAAGTGTTCAATCATATAAGAATTTTATTTCAATTGTCTACCAAAATAAGCATTGAAGTCTTCTTGCTTAACCATAAAGTTATCAAACTCGTCCAAACATTGGCTAGCAAACTTAGTAGGAGGGATTTCAGCTTTATCATATCTATAGAGAGAATTTACCTTTACTACCTGTGTCGGGTTATCAAGACCATGTATTTCTGTAATAGGTGAAGGATTAAAACCATATATTTCTTCAATAGGCGGTAAATTAAGACCATGTATTTCTTCAATAGGAGGTAAATTCTTAACATCTTCAGCTTTAATACCCTTTTCTTTCATGGATTTGTTTGCCTCTTGCATATCTTCAGGACTGAGAAACAGAACACCCCTTTTCTTCGGAGTTGGTTTAGGAATAGGCTCAGGAGTTGGCTCAGGAAGTGTCCAATTATTTTCATTTATCAACATATTATTCAATAGAATTTCAGCTTCATCCGGTGTTCTTTCCCTAAAAACAGAACCAGCACAACTATCCACGTGGTCTCTGGAAGCATCGGTTAGTCCATTCTAAAAGATATCAAGTATTTCATTCTTCTTAAGAGGATGATCATGCAAAGCATTAAGTAATTGGAGATGCCTCCCCCAAGCTTGTGGGAGACTCTCTTCTTCAATTTGCACAAAATTATATATATCCCTTAAGGCAGCTTGTTTCTTATGAGAAGGTAAATATTTAGTAGAGAGGTAATAAATCATATCCTGGGGACTACGCACACAACCGGGATCAAGAGAATGAAACCATATCTTAGCATCACCCTTTAATGAGAACGGAAATATTTTAAGGATGTAAAAGTAGCGAGTTCTATCATCATTAGTGAACAGGGTGGCTATATCGTTTAATTTAGTAAGATGTGCCACAACAGTTTTAGATTCATAGCCATAAAAAGGATCAGAAAACTGAAGTAATTATATCAGGATCAATGGAGAATTCATAATCCTTATTAGTAACAAAGATAGGTGAAGTAGCATAAGCCGGATCATATTTCATTCTAGCATTCGGAGTTTTTTTTTAAGATTAGCTAATAATTTCTTAAGATCACCTCTATCATTGGATGCAATAAAGTCTCTAGCAGTTTCTTCATCCATAACGTAGCCCTCGGCCACAATAGGCAATTCATATTTATCAGGAGAGCCTTCATCATCACTTTCATCAATATTATCAGTTTCAATAATTTCATTCTCTCTAGCCCTAGCAAGTTGTTCATCAAGAAATTCACCAAGTGGCACAGTAGTATCTAGCATAGAAGTAGTTTCATCATAAGTATCATGCATAGCAGAAGTGGCATTATCAATAATATGCGACATATCAGAATTAATAGCAGAAGCAGGTTTAGGTGTCGCAAGCTTACTCAAAACAGAAGGTGAATCAAGTGCAGAGCTAGATGGCAGTTCCTTACCACCCCTCGTAGTTGAGGGATAAATCTTGGTTTTTGGATCTCTCAAGTTCTTCATAATGATAAGCAGATATAAATCCCGAGTGACTCAAAGAATAGAGCTATGCTCCCCGGCAATGGCACCAGAAAATAGTCTTGATAACCCACAAGTATAGGGGATCGCAACAGTTTTCGAGGGTAGAGTATTCAACCCAAATTTATTGATTCGACACAAGGGGAGCCAAAGAATATTCTCAAGTATTAGCAGCTGAGTTGTCAATTTAACCACACTTGGAAACTTAATATCTGTAGCAAAGTGTTTAGTAATAAAGTAATATGATAGTAGTGGTAACGGTAGCAAAAGGTAACGGTAGCAAAAGTAATATTTTTGGTATTTTGTAGTGATGATAACAATATCAACGGAAAAGTAAATAAGCGAAGAACAATATATGGAAAGCTCGTAGGAAATGGATCGGTGATAGAGAATAATGCCGGATGCAATCGATCATGTAACAGTCATAACCTAGGGTGACACAGAAGTAGCTCTAATTCATCAATGTAATGTAGGCATGTATTCCGAATATAGTCATACGTGCTTATGGAAAAGAACTTGCATGACATCTTTTGTCCTACCCTCCCATGGCAGCGGGGTCCTCGCGTAAACTAAGGGATATTAAGGCCTCCTTTTAATAGAGTACTGGACCAAAGCATTAACACATGGTGAATACATGAACTCCTCAAACTATGGTCATCACCGGGAGTGGTCCCGATTATTGTCACTTCGGGGTTGCCGGATCATAACACATAGTAGGTGATTATAGACTTGCAATATAGGATCAAGAACTCACATATATTCATGAAAACATAATAGGTTCAGATCTGAAATCATGGCACTCGGGACCTAGTGACAAGCATTAAGCATAGCAAAGTCATAGCAACATCAATCTCAGAACATAGTGGATACTAGGGATCAAACCCTAACAAAACTAACTCGATTACATGATAAATCTCATCCAACCCATCACCGTCCAGCAAGCCTACGATGGATTTACTCACGCACGGTGGTGAGCATCATGAAATTGGTGATGGAGGATGGTTGATGATGATGATGGCGACGGAGTCCCCACTCCGGAGCCCGGAACAGACTCCAGATCAGCCCTCCCGAGAGAGTTTAGGGCTTGCCGGCGGCTCCGTATCGTAAAACGCGATGAATCCTTCTCCCTTAATTTTTTTCTCCCCGAACACAAATATATGGAGTTGGAGTTGAGGTCGGTGGTGCTCAGGGGGCCCACGAGGCAGGGGGGCGCGCCCCCACCCTCGTGGCTAGGGTGTGGGCCCCCTGGCCTTGATTCTTTGCCAGTATTTTTTTATTATTTCCAAAAATAATCTCCGTGGAGTTTCAGGTCATTCCGAGAACTTTTGTTTCTGCACATAAATAACACCATGGCAATTCTGCTGAAAACAGCGTCAGTCCGGGTTAGTTCCATTCAAATCATGCAAGTTAGAGTCCAAAACAAGGGCAACACTGTTTGGAAAAGTAGAGACGACGGAGACGCATCACTTCCTCACTAATTGGTGTAGAGATCACTAGAATTGATTTCTATGCTGAAGTACTTTCCAATTCAGGAGAAGGTACAATTAACTCATCAAGTTCTACATTCCTCCCACTCACTTATTTCAAGAGAAACATCTTCTCTAGAAAGGGTCCACTGTTAGCAACAAAGATATTGCATTTCGGATCTGTGATAGAAGGTGTACCCAACAGTTTCTTTTGGGTATCCTATGAAGATGCACTTTTCCGGTTTAGGTTTGTGCTTATTAGGCTGAAATTTTTTTCACATAAGCATCACAACCCCAGACATTAAGAAACGACAGCTTAGGTTTCTAGCCAAACCATAGTTCATACGTCGTCGTCTCAATGGATTAGAGGGTGCCCTATTTAATGTGAATGTAGTTGCCTCTAATGCATAGCCCCAAAACGGTAGTGGCAAATCGGTAAGAGACATCATAAATTGCACTATATCCAATAAAGTACGGTTATGACGTTCGGACACACCATTATGCTGTGCTGTTCCAGGTGACGTGAGTTGTGAAACTATTCCTCATTGTTTCAAATGAAGACCAAACTCGTAACTCAAATATTCTCCTCCATGATCAGATCGCAGAAACTTTATTTTCTTGTTACGATGACTTTCCACTTCACTCTGAAATTCTTTGAACTTTTCAAATGTTTCAGACTTATGTTTCATCAAGTAGATATACCCATATATGCTCAAATCATCTGTGAAGGTCGGAAAATAACGATACCCGCCGCGAGCCTCAACACTCATCAGATTGCATACATCAGCATGTATTATTTCCAATAAGTCAGTTGCTTGCTCCATTGTTCCAGAGAACGGAGTTTTAGTCATCTTGACCACGAAGCATGGTTTGCAAGAATCAAATGATTCATAATCAAGGTATTCCAAAAGCCCATCAACATGGAGTTTCTTCATGCACTTTACACCAATATGACCTAAATGGCAGTGCCACAAATAAGTTGCACTATCATTATTAACTTTGCATCTTTTGGCTTCAATATTATGAATATATGCATCACTACGATCGAGATTCAATAAACCATTCACCTTGGGTGTATGACCATTGAAGGTTTTATTCATGTAAACAGAACAACAATTATTCTCTGACTTTAAATGAATAACCGTATTGCAAAAAAAACATGATCAAATCATATTCATGCTTAACGCAAACACCAAATAACATTTATTTAGGTTCAACACTAATCCCAAAAGTATAGGGAGTGTGCGATGATGATCATATCAATCTTGGAACAACTTCCAACACACATCATCACTTCACCCTTAACTAGTCTCTGTTCATTCGGCAACTCCCGTTTTGAGTTACTAATCTTAGCAACTGAACTAGTATCAAATATTGAGGGGTTTGCTATAAACACTAGTAAAGTACAAATCAATAACATGTATATCAAATATACCTTTGTTCACTTTGCCATCCTTCTTATCCACCAAGTATCTAGGGTAGCTCCACTTCTAGTGACCATTTCCTTTGCAGTAGAAGCACTCAGTTTCAGGCTTGGGTCTAGCTTTGGGATTCTTCATGGGAGCAGCAACTTGCTTGCTATTCTTCTTTGAAGTTCCTCTTTCTTTCCCTTTACCCTTTTTCTTGAAACTAGTTGTCTTGTTAACCATCAACACTTGATGCTATTTCTTGATTTCTACCTTCACCGATTTCAGCATCATGAAGAGCTTGGGAATTACTTTCGTTATCCCTTGCATATTATAGTTCATCACTAAGTTCTAGTAACTTGGTGATAGTGACTAGAGAACTTTGTCAATTACTATCTTATCTGGAAGATTAACTCCCACTTGATTCAAGCAATTGTAGTACCCAGACAATCTGAGCACATGCTCACTACTTGAGCTATTTTCCTCCACCTTGTAGGCAAAGTGCTTGTCAAAGGTCTCATACCTTTCGACATGGGCATGAGTCTGAAATGCTAATTTCAACTCTTGGAACATCTCATATGCTCTGTGGCATTCAAAACGTCTTTGAAGCCCCGATTCTAAGCCATAAAGCATGGTGCACTAAACTATCAAGTAGTCATCATACCAAGCTTGTCAAACATTCATAACGTCCGCATCTGCTCACGCAATAGGTCTGTCACCTAGCGGTGCATCAAGGACATAATTCTTTTGTGTAGCAATGAGGATAATCCTCAGATCACGGACCCAGTCCGCATCATTGCCACTATCATCTTTCAACATAGTTTTTCTCTATGAACATATCAAAAATAAAAGAGGAATCTATTTGCGAGCAATTTATCTACAACATAGATATGCAAACACTATTAGGACTAAGTTCATGATAAATTAAAGTTCAATTAATCATATTACTTAAGAACTCCCACTTAGATAGACATCCCTCTAGTCATCTAAATGATCACGTGATCCAAATCAACTAAACCATGACCGATCATCATGTGAAATGGAGTAGTCTTCAATGGTGAACATCACTATGTTGATCATATCTACTATATAATTCACGCTCGACCTTTCGGTCTCAGTGTTCCGAGGCCATATCTGTATATGCTAGGTTCGTCAAGTTTAACCTGAGTATTCTGCGTGTGCAAAACTGGCTTGCACCCGTTGTATGAGAACGTTGAGCTTATCACACCCGATCATCACGTGGTGTCTCAGCACGACGAACTTTTGCAACGGTGCATACTCAGGGAAACACTTGTACCTTGAAATTTTTAGTGAGAGAACATCTTATAATGCTACCGTCGAACTAAGCAAAATAAGATTCATAAAGGACAAACATCACATGCAATCAAAAATGTGACATGATATGGCCATGATCATCTTGCACCTTTGATCTCCATCTGCAAAGTACCGTCATGATCTCTATCGTCACCGGCATGACACCATGATCTCCATCATCTTGATCTCTATCAATGTGTCGTCACATGGTCGTCTCGCCAACTATTGCTTTTGCAACTATTGCTATCGCATATCGATAAAGTAAAGCAATTACATGGCACTTGCATCTTATGCAATAAAGAGACAACCATAAGGCTTCTGCCAGTTGCCAATAACTTTAACAAAACATGATCATCTCATACAAAAATTTATATCTCATCACGTTTTGACCATATCACATCACAACATGCCCAGCATAAAAAAGTTAGACGTCCTCTACTTTGTTGTTGCAAGTTTTACGTGGCTTCTACAGGCTGAGCAAGAGCCGTTCTTACCTACGCATCAAAACCACAACGATAGTTCGTCAAGTTAGTGCTGTTTTAACCTTCAACAAGGACCTGGCGTAGTCACACTCAGTTCAACTAAAGTTGGAGAAACTGACACCCGCGAGCCACCTGTGTGCAAAGAACGTCGGTAGAACCAGTCTCCCGTAAGCGTACGCGTAATGTTGGTCCGGGCCGCTTCATCCAACAATACCGCCAAACCAAAGTATGACATGCTGGTAAGAAGTATGACTTGTATCGCCCACAACTCACTTGTGTTCTACTCATGCATATAACATCTACGGATAAACCTGGCTCGGATGCCACTGTTGGGGAACGTAGTAATTTCAAAAAATACCTACGAACACGCAAGATCATGGTGATGCATAGCAACGAGAGGGAAGAGTATCATCCACGTACCCTCGTAGACTATAAATGGAAGCGTTATGAGAACGCGGTTGATGTAGTCGAACGTCTTCACGATCCGACCAATCCAAGTACCGAACGCACGGCACCTCCGAGTTCAGCACACGTTCAGCTCAATGACGTCCCACAAACTCCGATCCAGCAGAGCTTCACGGGAGAGTTCCATCAGCACGACGGCGTGATGATGGTGATGATGTTGCTATCGATGCAGGGCTTCTCCTAAGCACTGCTATGATATGATCGAGGTGGATTATGGTGGAGGGGGGCACCGCACACGGCTAAGGGATCAATGATCAACTTGTGTGTTCTAGGGTGCCCCCGTATATAAATGAGCAAGGGGGGGGGCCGGCAGCCTCATAGGGTGCGCCCCAAGGGGGGAATCCTACTCCTACTAGCAGTAGGTTCCCCTTTTCCTAGTCCAACTAGGAGGGGAAGGAAAGAGGAGGAGAGGAGAAGGAAAGAGGGGGCCGGCCCCGAAAGTCCTAAACCAATTCGGTTTGGGCCCAGGGGGGCACCCCACACTTCCTTGTTGTCCTCTATTTCCACTAAAGCCCACGAAGGCCCATTGACTTCTCTGGCGAATTCCCGTAACTCTCCGGTACTCCAAAAAATACCTGAATCACTCGGAACCTTTCCAATGTCCGAATATAGCCTTCCAATATATCGATCTTTACGTCTCGACCATTTCGAGACTCCTCTTCATGTCCCCGATCTCATCCGGGACTCCGAACTACCTTTGGTACATCAAAACACATAAACTCATAATACCAATCATCACCGAATGTTAAGCGTGGGGACCCTACGGGTTCAAGAACTATGTAGACATTACCGAGACTCGTCTCCGGTCAATAACCAATAGCGGAACCTGGATGATCATATTGGCTCCTACATATTCTATGGAGATCTTTATCGGTCAAACCGCATAACAACATACGTTGTTCCCTTTGTCATCGGTATGTTACTTGCGTAAGATTCGATCGTTGGTATCATCATACCTAGTTCAATCTCATTACCGGCAAGTCTCTTTACTCTTTCCGTAATGCATCATCCCGCACCTAACTCATTAGTCACATTGCTTGCAAGGCTTATAGTGATGTGCATTACCGAGAGGGCCCAGAGATACCTCTCCGATACACGGAGTGACAAATCCTAATCTTGATCTATGCCAACTCAACAAACACCATCGGAGACACCTGTAGAGCATCTTTATAATCAACCAGTTACATTGTGACGTTTGATAGAACATAAGGTGTTCCTCCAGTATTCAAGAGTTGCATAATCTCATAGTCAGAGGAACATGTATAAGTCATGAAGAAAGCAGTAACAATAAAACTGAACGATCATTATGCTAAGCTAATGGATGGGTCTTGTCCCTCACATCATTCTCTAATGATGTGATCCCGTTCATCAAATGACAACACATGACCATGGCTAGGAAACTTAACCATCTTTGATTAACGAGCTAGTCAAGTAGAGGCATACTAGGGACACTCTGTTTGTCTATGTATTCACACATGTACTAAGTTTCCGGTTAATACAATTCTAGCATGAATAATAAACATTTATCATGATATAAGGAAATATAAATAACAACTTTACTATTGCCTCTAGGGAATATTTCCTTCAATGTCGGCATCGACAAGTTCACCAAGTCGGCGGAGGTGGAAGCCGTCCGCACCATTCCAGCTGGGTCAGCAGTTAAGTTCATCAAGGGCCTCGTGAGCCGGTTTGGGGTCCCTAACTGCATCATCACTAACAACGGCTCCCAGTTCACTAGAAATCTCTTCAAGACATATTGTGCTAACCTTGGAACGTAGATATGCTATGCCTCAGTGGAACACCCCGGGAGCAATGGCCAAGCCGAGCGCGCCAACGCACTGGTCCTGAGAGGCCCCAAGACCAGGACCTTCAAGAAAAGGCTCGAGGCCTGCGGTAGGGGCTGGCACAAAGAGCTCTAGTCCGTGATGTGGTCCATCCACACCACCGCCACCAAGTCAACAAGCGAGACCCCATTATTCAGCGTCTATGGAGCCGAAGCAGTTCTCCCTCAGGAGGTCAAACATCGCTCTGCGCGGGTCTTGGCGTTTAACGAGGCATGTTAGGACGCCATTCGGGGGATGGACCTCGTGCTAGGGGAGGAGCGCTGCCATCAAGCCTCGCTTCGGGCAGCGAGATACCAGCAAGCACTGCGACAGTACCACTGCCGCAGCGTCCGTCCTGAGGCGATCTCGTCCTCAGGCGGGTGCTCTCCAGGGAAGTGTTGCATACGCTCTTGCCCATGTGGGAGGGCCCATTTAGGATTGCCCGTGTCTCCAAGCCTAGCACCGCGCGCCTAGAGACGCAGGACGGGACCCCCATCCAGAACGCCTGGAACATCCAGCACCTCCAGAAGTTCTACCCATGAAGCAAGGCCCAGTGCCAGTGAAGGTCTCCGCTTGTGACACTCTCACGTAATAATGAGTGGGGTTGTACATGCCCCGGAGTCTCCGGAGTGCCGCCCTCAGGCCTCGGGGGCTCCCTCCCACGTCCTAGTGGTAGCACTTAGCTCCGCGCTGGTGAGAAGACTAGACTAGGTGCCGAGCGCAGCTGTTCATTTGCTTTCTTTAGTTGGTTTGTAACTTTTTAATGAAATTTGAAGTTCTGGCGTTTCTCGATTGCTCGGTTGAACCCTTTCTTTTCTCTACTTCTTCGCTCGGTTCTTTGTTTCGCGCCAGGGAGGGCGGCAGTTGCCCGACGCTCTCCCTCGCTTGCCTCGCACGGGGGCTGGGCCAGTGTTGCGTGCACTGGGCTAACCTAAGCCACGGACACGCCTCGCCAAAGCCCTGTCGCTCCAGAGCCTCGGCTCCCCTGACCTTCGCGAGGGCGGCAGTTGCTCGGTTGAACCCTTTCTTTTCTCTACTTCTTCGCTCGGTTCTTTGTTTCGCGCCAGGGAGGGCGGCAGTTGCCCGACGCTCTCCCTCGCGTGCCTCGCACGGGGGCTGGGCCAGTGTTGCGCGCACTGGGCTAACCTAAGCCACGGACACGCCTCGCCAAAGCCCTGTCGCTCCAGAGCCTCGGCTCCCCTGACCTTCGTGAGGCACCCTCGATTGAGCTCACGGTTGGCGCACCCCTCTAAGTCCGTGCCCCACGGGTACCGCGACGTGGTGCGCTAGGCTGATCATGAGGACTCGCGCAAGGAAGGATAAGGCACCTGACGGACGTCCTAACAATTTCTACAGCTCTGTGGTGCGTCCTGAGGTCAACATCTCCCGAGCCAGCAACAAGGAGGGCTCACCAGGTGCTAGAGGGCGCGCCCTCACAAGACAGGAAACTACCCTGAGCGAATCCAGCTAAGTTATCCCTCTATGTCTACATGAAGAACGAACACCATAACACAACACTACTAGGAAAAGGGCTAAAGATGAGATTGACACTAATGGCGCACTGTACATGTGGTGCGCCATTACTAAATACTAATGGCGCACCATGTGTTGGTACGCCATTAGTGTGCAAATACTAATGGTGCACCACATCCGCGGTGCGCCATTAGTAAAAAAAATTATTATTTTTCAAAACTACTAATGGCGCACCGGCGCACCACATCCACGGTGCGCCATTAGTAAAAAAAATTATTTTTTTTTCAAAATTACTAATGGCGCACCATGGGAGTGGTGCGCCATTACTAGTTGAACTACTAATGGCGCACCATGCCATGGTGCGCCATTAGTAACTTGGCCACCACTTCCACCGAATGCAACCCCCCCCCTGGTGGACCGCCTTTTCAGTTTAAAAAAAATAAAAAAAATGATGGAAATGTCAAAAAAATAAAAGAAAATAAGTTTCCCATGTGATATGTGGTCTAGTTGTTAGTAAAATTTACAAACATGAATTTTCGACTTCTTTGCAAAATCTCTCGAGAATTTGTAAAAATGGGCATAACTTTTGCATACGAACTCGGATGAAAAAGTTTTTTATATGAAAAATCATCTACTCGAAAAGTTACATCCGAATTTAATAGGGGGAAAAGTTAAATATTTTCAAAATCCTCAAAAACCTAACAGAAAAAAAGTTACGAGGCTTTTAAGATCTGGGGAGGGAAAAAAATTCAAACTTACTAATGGCGCACCTGCCCATGGTGCGCCATTAGTATCTTCCCGCCTTCAAAATTCAAAATCAATCAAAAAAATAAAAAAAGTTAGTAATGGCGCACCTACCCATGGTGCGCCATTAGTATCTTCCCTCCTTCAAAATTCAAAATCAATAAAAAAATAAAAAAGTTAGTAATGGCGCACCTGCCCGCGGTGCGCCATTACTATGCCGTATATATGGCTGGGCGTGGTCCTCTCCTCCTTACCTCTTCATTCTTTCTCCTCCACTCCATCTCCTCCTCTCCTCCACTCCAGCTTCCCTTCTCTCCTCCACCATACTACCCTCCTCCTCTCCGGCGACCTCCTCCTCCTCCTCTCCGGCGACCTCCTCCTCCTCTCCGGCGACCTCCTCCTCCCTCCTCTCCGGTGAGCTCCTCCTCCCTCCTCTCCGGTGAGCTCCTCCTCCCTCCTCTCCTCCCATCCCCTCATGGTTTCTCCTTCCTCCTCTCCTCTCCGATGCTCCGGTGAACTCCTCTCCGGCGACCTCCTCCTCCTCTCCGGTGATGTAGGCGAACTCCTCTCCGTTAAAAGAACACGGCAAAATAACGTAAAAGATCCAAAAACAGGAACAAAATTTGAAATAATATCGTGCCAAAAAACGAGCAAAAGAACGAGCAAAAAATGGGCAAAAAAATCACGATCCAGATCCAAATTCAAAATTCAAAAAAATAGCAATGGCGCACGGTGGTGGTTAGACGGTGCGCCACTACTATTTTCCCGCCTTCAAAATTCAAAAATACTAATGGCGCACCAGTGGCCTATACTAATGGCGCACCAGTGGCCTATACTAATGGCGCACCAGTGGCCTATACTAATGGCGCACCGTGGGCCATACTAATGGCGCACCAGTGGTGCGCCATTAGAATACCAGATTCTAATGGCGCACCACAGGTGCGCCATTAGAAAACAATTCTAGTGGCGTGATGCTAATGGCACACCGGTAGTGCGCCATTAGTAGGCAAAACTGGTGCGCCATTAGTAGGCCTTTTCCTAGTAGTGCAACACAGGAACAATAAACATAACACAAGTGGCATGAAAATTACGGTTCATTACACGCCCTCGCAGGGCACCATACTTGTTTCTTGTAATGCAGGAGGAAAGGAAAGGACAGGAAAAATCGGCTCCGACGGCGCGGTTGCTAACGAGGATCAACCCCCGGGGCTTAGGCGGAGCCCTCCTCGCGCTTCACTGGGGTGAGGTGACGGGACGACCCGCAACCGGCCTCGAAGCGTGCCCGACAACGTGGCGGCTGGTCGTAGCCGCCACTGCTGGAGCTTTCGCCGAAGGAGGACCTACCGTTGTCAAATGAGCCACGGCCGTCGCCGAGGGCGAGTCCAGCCTCGTCCTCGTCACGGCCGTCGCCAAGGCCGAGCACTTCCTCATACTCGCTTTCTACAGGGCAGCACCCGGCACGGCGACCATCTTCCCCGAACACCCTCACGATGAGGGTCTCGGCAACGTCGTACTTGAAGTGGAGGATGCACTGCTTGCTCAGACCGCGCGCGCGGGCAAACGTCTGCCAGCCGCGGGCCAGGGCTACGTTACCCGTGACGAAGACCTCCACTGCGACCCACGAAGCCTTGCTGTTGTAGCCGTCGGCCTGCAGCCAGAGGCCGCCAGGGCCCGTGGCCGGCAGCTCACCAACAAAGGAGTGCGGAAGCTGAAGCCAGGTGTCGGCCGAGTTCTTCGACCACATGACAAACTCCGGCAGCACCTCCATCGAATGGAAGCATGTACGGGGAGGCCGGGCGACCATGGCGTGCCTCCCTTCATGGGCGGGACAGCCACATATCGGGCGGCTCCCGCCGCGTGAGGAGACGCTGCCGCAGCCGCCAGGAACGGTGCCGGACCCCGAAGAAGTTCGCCCGCGCCCCTGAGGGGCCACAATGGGGGTTGCGGCATGCTTGCGGGGGCGACCATGCCCCCTCTTAGGCGGTGGCGAGCCGGGCACCTCCTGGAGAGCCTTCCCCTTCTCTGTGGCCGAGAGCCTCTTTGTCGGTGCCATGAGTGTCGCTGCAAGGTGGTGGAGAGAAGATGAAGAAGAGGTAGGCGGAATGGAGTAAGATATGAGCATCAGGGGCTCCGCCCCTCTCCTCATTTATAGCCAGAAGGAGGCTAACCACCGGCCTCCACAATCGCAGGTAATGATGATTTCTCTTCTGCAAGCAGCAGGGACTCATCAATCGGACGGTTGCCAAGGTAGCATGGGGAAGCGGAGACGCCCACATCTTGTCAATCGCCACGCGTCAATCAAGGCCGCAGGCGGTTGGGGCCTGCGGCGCTCTGCACTTTTCCTTTGGCTTCGCCTCAACGCCAAGTCCGAGCATGCCTTGGGCCCGGGGGCTGCTGTTGGCATCTTGAGAACGAGGGTACCCAGACTTGCCTGCCTGCGGTCCAGGGCGTGGCTCCACCAAGGGCCTGGTACGGCCCATCTTCATCAGCAACCACTCAAGACCCTCGCGAGGGGCCAAGCCTCGCGAGGCAGACGACACCAAGACCTCCCTAGGGGAAGCCTCGCTAGGCTGTCTCCCGAGGCACCTTGCGAGGTCCGCGTGACGTGAGCCATGACGACCGAAGCCAGGCGGGCGCCAGCAGGCATAGAGTACCCGTTTCCTCTTTGGTGCTAAAGAGGCAAGCACAGGCGAGGAGTCCTAAGGCATCAGGCAAAGGTTTCCATATCAGTGCAGCAAGACCAAGACCAGCAGGACGGAGGTCACCGCAGAGCCCACAACGACATCACCACCAGAGCCTTTGGCAGGCGAAGACCACCTTTTGTCAGGATAACTTAATAGGGCTAGTCACCACCATAGCAAGGAGGGGAGAGAGGGAGGAAGAGAGAGAAGGAGGAGGATCATCCAGACCATCCTGGCACACACAAGCTCACCGAGCTCAAGAACACCTCTCCTTAGGAGGCTGTTCATCCCTCATACTTGTTCATCCCCGGCCAACAAAGCAATCCACCACACAACACTAGAGTAGGGTGTTACACCACAATGGTGGCCCGTACCAGTATAAACTCTCGTGTCTCTTATTCCTTGGGTTTGGCGAGCTAGGATTTGAGATTGTTGCGAGAGCGAACAAGGGAGAGAGAGAGCTTCATGCGCACCCCATAGTTCGAACCTCAAGGGTTTGCCGGAACCCAGAATCTGACAACAATTATATTTGTTTCTCATGTATTTACTACAACCAAATTCATTTTATTCCTCACATGGTATACAATAACAAAATGCACCCTCAACTATTGAATATCGCATTGCAGAATTGAACCAAATAGTTAACTAAACACCACAACACAAATGAACCAAACGTTAACTAAGAACCACATTACACAATGTATAACCAAACCAAGCATGCTTGACAACTTGGAAATATAGCATTTGTATTCGTTTCTCATGTATTTTGTAAAGATAAATTTGATTTATTTCTCACATGGAAGACAATACAAAATTGCAGCCTGAAGAATTGAACATCACATTTGCAGAATTGAACCAAACAGTTAACTGAAAACGATAACTAATTAACCAAACAATTAATAAGTGAGCACCACACTACACGACATATAGAACATATACACTAGAGCAATAGATTGCATGGTAAAATTAGATAGCACAACTCACTAGAATTTGTGAAGGAAAGGTAGGAGCAGCACACACAACGGGTAAACTGAGCATGATTAACCGGCATAGCTAGCAAATGGCAAGGTGCTCCAATATCTGGGGGTCGGCACGAATGGCAGCCATCGCGACCTCATCCGCCCGTGCAGGCGCGATTTGCTTCTCCGTTGCCAAATGCTCCTTGAGCTCCTGGCTATACTGCATGCACCATGGCTTAGGGCGGCGCTTATTTGGTGGAGGGGTCTGTGATTTGGGTGGAAGGTGTCACGCCGGCGTTCGGGGCATGCGGGATGGGGAAGGAGGAGGAGGATGGGGGTCGGGTGTGGATTACTTGCCTGGATAGACGAGGACGAGCAGCATGAAGGAGGGTCACCGACAAGGAGGCGGTGCTACAAGCAAGGAGTGAAGGTTTCAACTTGGAAAGGAAGGCGGAAACAGGGGAAATGTGGCTTTTGGTAAGGGAGAGGGGGCGGGGAGATAGATATTTCCGCGGAAGCCGAAAATTTGGAATCGCTTCATCGGAAAAACTGGCATGCAAAGTGTCATTAGACACGCTCCCTTATTCAGAATTGTGTATGATATGTGAACATCACAAACAATTCAGATAGCTTAACCCATGTGTGATTAGTTTGAACGTCAAAAATTTTGGTTTGAAATTCCCTAGTTACAGTGGTCATCCACTTCATTGCATAATTTGGGTACACAGAGGAGACTATAGCACACCCACACTTCTTAATCGAGCAAGTTCAGCAATTAAACAGAGCTAGCTGACCTAAACATTACTCTAACAAATTAAAGACCGACGCTCTTAATTAAACAAAACAAAGAGTACTACTATGGCTGGTGCTCGTCGATCTCCGCTGCCGCCTCCATGTCCAGCTCGCACCCGACGGTCTCCTATGGAAGGGGCTCCATGGCATCCATCGCACCATACTCGGCAAGCATCTCGCCATCCACGTCCCCCATCTCTTTGGAAAAGGCCACCACGAGCTGGGCGTGGGCAGCTGCGATCTGGGCTTGGATGGGCTCCGTCATCGCAAGGTATGCGGTAGAGGAACGGATGACTGCTTGAACGCTCTCGGTGATTGCCAACTCTTTGTCCATGAGTTGCCGACCGTTGTCAGAGAAGATTCATTCAATTTGTGCGGTGACCGCCACGAGCTGGGCGTTGGCGGCCTCGACATGGTCGTGGATGGCCTCCATCAGGGCTAAGGCTGCCACTGCGGAACAGACAGCTGTTGTGCCGCACTCACTAGTTGCTATCCCCGAGGCAGATGGTGTTGCTGCCACCTAAGAAGCAACAGTGGCCGTTTGAGCTGCCTTGGCCGCCCGGTCGCAGAATGCGTCCGCGCTCATGCACCTTGTTAGCACGCGCATGGGGGCTGCGGTCGCGCTCTCACCGAAGTGGGCCGCTAAAGTTTCCCTCATGACGCGGGTCCACGCCCCATCTTTAACCAGCAACAATTAAACAGTGAAATGATATTTGGGGAGTGAGCTAGTATGCTTGACACGCCGGCTCTGGACTGTAGCCGACGCACCTTCTCACGTAAGTCATAGGCGTACTATACACCGACGGTGCTCCGAGATATTTTGTACTGCATCACACACGGTTGGTGATAATAAATTGTGTGGGATCTACTTGATTTTTCATCTTGATTTTAATTACATAATGGGGTCAAAGCGGCAATGGATGGTATTTGAATTGGTAGACCTTTTATCTGCGCAACTATATGTGTGTCGTAAAAGAATTGGAATTATTCAGGGCTCGTTTGGACATTTTATACGTTAAATTAGTTTTCTAGCGATTTCAGGTGCATAATTAAAAATTAAACTACATGCACATGCACCAACATGGGTTGTAAAATCATATATGTGTCCATGGGTTTATGCTTATGTCCCATGCAAGAAATGAGGATGAATTTCGAACACCAGGGCACTGTGGCTCTCCGGCAAACGTCAATGTACATGCTTTTGTAATTCTAGTAAATCCAAAAGTCGTCCGAAATTCATGAAACTTGGCATGCTATCATGGAGCGGCATCAACATTTCGTGGTAAATTTTTTGTCCCATTTGGGTCAGGTTTGGGTATAGGCTTCTCATAAACCAGAGCTTCTCACAACAAGTGTGATGGTTTCGGTAGGGAACGTTTCACCTTTCTGGACGAAACGATATCCGTTGCCTCTTCTCGATTTCAAATTTTTTCCTAGTGTCAACATAGAACAACAGGAGTGTTGTGTCAATTTTGGGATTTGTCGGGGTTCGCTTGGACATTTTTACACATTAACTGAGTTTTCTATGCATTCATGTGCATAATTCAAGTTTGAACTACAGGCACATGCTCTATGTGTCCTTGGTTGCATGCTTAGGTCCCATGCAAGAAATAGGAAAGAATGTCAAACACCCTACCACCGTCACTCGGCCAAAACATTGAGATACCAGGTTTTTAAATTCTAGTAAATCCAAAGCTCGTCTAAAATTCATGAAACTTGGCGTGCGATCATGGAGCTTCTCACAACAAGCATGATGGTTTTGGTAGGGAACGTCCCCACCTTTGGGGATGAAACGATATCTATTGCCTCTTATTGCTTTCAAAAAAATTCTTGTGTCAACATAGAACAATAGGAGTGTTGTGTCAATTTTTGGGATTTTTCGGGGTCCATTTGGACATGTTTATGCATTAATTGAGTTTTCAATGCATTCATGTGCATAATTCAAATTTGAACTACATGCACATGCTCTAATGTATATAAATTGGTTGAAAATTCAAATCTATATACTTGGTTGCATGCTTAGGTCCCATGCAAGAAATGAGAATGAATGTCAAACACCCTACCACCGTCACTCGGCCGCAAACATTGAGATACATGGTTTTTAAAATCTAGTAAATCCAAAACTCGTCTGCAATTCATGAAACTTGCCGTGCTATCATGGAGCGGCATCAACATACCTTGGTAAAAAATTTGTCCCATTTGGGGCAGGTTTGGGTATATGCTTCTCACAAATGAGAGCTTCTCACAACAAGCATGATGGTTTCAATAGGGAACTTCCCACCTGTGGGGACGAAATGATATCCATTTCTTCTTATTGCTTTCAAAAAATGTCTCTTGTCAACATAGAACAACAGGAGTGTTGTGTCAATATTCGGGATTTTTCGGGGTCCGTTTGGACATTTTTATGCATTAACTGAGTTTTCAAAGCATTCACGTGCATAATTCAAATTTGAACTGCATGCACATGCTCTAATGCATATAAATTAGTTGAAAATTAAAATATGTGTCCTTGGTTGCATGCTTAGGTCCCATGCAAGAAATGGGAATGAATGTCAAACACCTTGCCACCATCACTCGGCCTCAAACATTGAGATACCTGGTTTTTAAATTCTAGTAAATCCAGAAACTCGTCTGAAATTCATGAAACTTGGTGTGCTATCATGGAGCGGCATCAACATGCCGTGGTAATTTTTTTGCCTAGTTTTGGGCAGGTTTGGGTATAAGCTTCTCACAACAAGCATGATGGTTTCGTTAGGGAACGTCCCAACTTTGGGGACGAAACGATATCCATTGCCTCTTATTGCTTTGAAAATTTTTCTCATGTCAACATAGACAACATGAGCATTGTGTCAATTTTTGGGATTTTTTGGGGTTTGTTTGGACATTTTTATGCATTAACTAAGTTTTCAATGCATTCATGTGCATAATTCAAATTTGAACCACATGCACATGCTCTAATGCATATAAATTGGCTAAAAATTCAAATCTGTGTCCTTCGTTGCATGCTTAGGTCCCATGCAAGAAATGGAATGAATTTCCAACACCCTGCCACCATCACTCGACCACAAACATTGAGATACCTAGTTTTTTAATTCTAGTAAATCCAAAACCCGTTTGAAATTCATGAAACTTGGCCTGCTATCATGGAGCAGCATAAACATGTCGTGGTAAAAATTTTGTCCGATTTGGGGCAGGTTTGGTTATATGCTTCTCACAAACCAGAGCTTCTCACAACAGGCATGATTGTTTCGGTAGGGAACGTCCCCACTTTTGGGGACGAAACGATATCCATTGCCTCTTATTGCTATCAAAAATATTCTCGTGTCAACATAGAACAACAGGAGTGTTGTGTCAACTTTTGGGATTTTTCGGGGTTTGTTTGGACTTTTTTATGCATTAACTGAGTTTTCAATGCATTCATGTGCATAATTTAAATTTGAACAACATGCACATGCTCTAATGCATATAAATTGGTTGAAAATTCAAATATGTGTCCTTGGTTGCATGCTTAGGTCCCATGCAAGAAATGAGAATGAATGTCAAACACCTTGCCACCGTCACTCGGCTGCAAACATTCAGATACATGGTGTTTAAAATCTCGTAAATCCAAAGATCATATGAAATTCATGAAACTTGGCGTGCGATCATGGATCTTATCACAACAAGCATGATGGTTTCGGTAGGGAACGTCCCCACCTTTGGGGATGAAACGATATCCATTGCCTCTTATCGCTTTCAAAAAAATTCTCGTGTCAATATAGAACAACAAGAGTGTTGTGTCAATTTTTGGGATTTTCAGGGTCCATTTGGACATGTTTATGCATTAATTGAGTTTTCAATGCATTCACGTCCATAATTCAAATTTGAACTACATGCACATGCTCTAATGCATATAAATTGGTTGAAAATTCAAATATGTATCCTTAGGTCGCATGCAAGAAATGAGAATGAATCTCAAACACCCTGCCACCGTCACTCGACCGCAAACATTGAGATACTTGGCTTTTAAATTCTAGTAAATCCAAAACTCTTCTGAAATTCATGAAACTTGGCATGCTATCATGGAGCGACATCAACATGCGGTGGTAAATTGTTTGTCCCATTTGGGGCAGGTTTGGGTATATGCTTCTTACAAACTAGAGCTTCTCACAACAAGAATGATGGTTTCGGTAGGGAATGTCCAATCTTTGGGGACGAAATGATATCCATTCCCTCTTATTGCTTTCAAAAAATTTCTCAAGACAACATAGAACAACAGGAGTGTTGTGTCAATCTTTGGGATTTTTCGAGGTTCATTCAAACATGTTTATGCATTAATTGAGTTTTCAATGCATTCACGTGCATGATTATATTTGAACTGCATGCACAATCTCTAATGCATATAAATTGGTTGAAAATTCAAATTTGTGTCCTTGGTTACATGCTTACGTCCCGTGCAAGAAATTCGAATGAATGTCAAACACCCTGCCACCGTCACTCGGTCGCAAACATTGCGATACCTGGTTTTTAAATTCTAGTGAATCCAAAACTCGTCTGAAATTCATGAAACTTGGCACAGTATCATGGAGCGGCATCAACATGCCATGGTAAATTTTTTGCCCCATTTGGGGAAGGTTTGGGTATATGCCTCTCACAAACCAGAGCTTCTCACAACAAGCATGATGGTTTCGGTAGGGAACGTCCCACCTTTGGGGACGAAACGATATCCATTGCCTCTTATTGTTTTCAAAAAATTTCTCTTGTCAACATAGAACAACAGGAGTGTTGTGTCAATTTTTGGGATTTTTCGAGGTTCGTTTGGACATTTTTATGCATTAACTAAGTTTTCAATGCATTCATGTGCATAATTCAAATTTGAACTACACGAACGTGCTCTAATCCATATAAATTGGATGAAAATTCAAATTTGTGTCCTTGGTTGCATGCTTAGTTCCCATGCAAGAAATGGGAATGGATATCAAACACCCTGCCACCGTCACTCAGCCGCAAATGTTGAGATACCTTGTTTTTAAATTCTGCTAATCCAAAACTCGTATGAAATTCATGAAACTTGGCGTGCTATCATGGAGCGGCATCATAATGCCGTGGAAATTTTTTTGTCTGATTTAGGGCAGGTTTGGGTATATGCTTCTCACAAACCAGAGCTTCTCACAACAAGCATGATGGTTTTGGTAGGGAACTTCCCCACCTTTGTCGATGAAACGATATCCATTGGCTCTTATTGCTTTCAAAATTTTTCTCGTGTCAACATAGAACAACAGGTGTGTTGTGTCATTTTTTGGGATTTTTCGTGGTTCGTTTGGACATTTTTATGCATTAAGTGAGTTTTCAATGCATTTATGTGTATAATTCAAATTTGAACTACATGCACATGCTCTAACGCATATAAATTAGTTGAAAATTCCAATCTGTGTCCTTGATTGCATGCTTAGGTCCCATGCAAGAAGTGAGAATGAATGTCAAACACCCTATCACCATCACTCAGCCACAAAAATTGAGATACCTGGTTCTTAAATTCTAGTAAATCCAAAACTCGTCTGAAATTCACGAAACATGGCGTGCTATCATGGAGGGGCATCAACATGTCATGGTAAAAAATTGTCCCATTTCGGGTAGGTTTGGGTATATGCTTCTCACAAACCAGAGCTTCTCACAACAAGCATGATGGTTTGGGTAGGGAACATCCCATCTTTGGGGACGAAACGATATCCATTGCCTCTTATTGCTTTCAAAAAATTTCTCATGTCAACATAGAACAACAAGAGTGTTGTGTCAATTTTTGGGATTTTCGGGGTTCGTTTGGACATGTTTATGCATCAACTGAGTTTTCAATGTATTCATGTGCATAATTTAAATTTGAACTACATGCACATGCTCTATTGCATATAAATTGGTAGAAAATTCAAATATGTGTGCTTGGTTGCATGCTTAGGTCCCATGCAAGAAATGGGAATGAATGACAAACACCCTGCCACCGTCACTCGGCTGCAAGCATTGAGATACCTGGTTTTTTAAATTCTACTAAATCCAAAACTTGTCTGAAATTCATGAAACTTGGCGTGCTATCATGGAGCGGCATCAACATGCCGTGGTAAAAAAATTGTACCATTTGGGGCAGGTTTGGGTTTATGCTTCTCACATGACTGGAACTTCTCACAACAAGCATGATGGTTTCGGTAGGGAACATCCCACCTTTGGGGACGAAACGATATCCATTGCCTCTTATTGCTTTCAAAAAATTTCTCGTGGCAACATAGAACAACATGAGTGTTGTGTCAATTTTTGGGATTTTTCGGGGTTCATTTGGACATTTTTATGCATTAACTGAGTTTTCAGTGCATTCATGTGCATAATTCAAATTTGAACTACATGCACATGCTCTAACGCATATAAATTGGTTGAAAATTCAAATATGTATCCTTGGTTGGATGCTTAGGTCCCATGCAAGAAATGAGAATGAATGTCAAACACCCTGCCACCGTCATTCGGCCGCAAACATTGAGATATATGGTTTTTAAATTCTAGTAAATCCAAAACTCGTCTAAAATTCAAGAAACTAGGTGTGCCATCATGGAGCGGCATCAACATGCCGTGGTAAAAATTTTGTCCCATTTGGGGCAGGTTTGGGTATATGCTTCTCACCAACCAGAGCTTCTCACAACAAGCATGATGGTTTCGGTAGGGAACGTCCCCACCTTTGGGGACGAAACAATATCCATTGCCTCTTATTGCTTTCAAAAAATTTCTCGTGTCAACATAGAACAACAGGAGTGTTGTGTCAATTTTTGGGATCTTTTGGGGTTCGTTTGGACATTTTTATGCATTAATTGAGTTTTCAATGCATTTATGTGCATAATTCAAATTTAAACTATATGCACTTGCTCCAGTGCATATAAATTGGTTGAAAAATCAAATCTTTGTCCTTGGGTGCATGCTTAGGTCCCATGCAAGAAATGGGAATGGAATGCAAATACCAGGGCACCATTGATTGCGGGCAAAACGTTGAGATACTTTGTTTTTAAATTCTAGTAAATCCAAAACTCGTCTGAAATTCATGAAACATGGCATGCTATCATGAAATGGCACCCGACATGTTGTGGTATTTTTCATGTCCATTTTGAGAGAAGGCGCACTCGAATAACAGCCAACAAAGGCATTTTGAAAGAATAGCTGCCACTTTAATATCTCAAACATTTTGTATAATTCAAACCGTGTCCATTTTGTTAACCATTCATGTGACGCCATGTGTCTTGGTTTTAATGGCTATATGAGGTGCCGTGCGGACAGCTGCTTGACTGAACGGGAGGCGTGCGAGCGCAGTCTGGTGCGCAGGATCACCGAGAGGCATGCAAGCTGTCCTCCAATCCACGGGCTCACCGGGAAGTATGCGAGTTGTACTCTGCGCAGGCTCACTGGGAAGCGAGGCCTTTGACTTCCATGGCCGCCTGCCTTCCTCTCCATTAATGGCGCTCGAGCCGCTCCTTAATGAGGGCGGCCTTACTGTTCGCCTCCCATTCCCCTCCCTCTCGCAGACCTCCACCAACGCCATGGCGCAGAAGTATCATCTGCCACTAGTCTTCAAGTTTGGTGAAGTCGACTCCGAGCCGGAGGACATAGAAAATAAGGAGGAATGGGGCCTCATGGACATGGCCCAGAACGAGCTAGCCGCGGCGATTCCTGCCCCTGCTCCCATCCCAGCTCCCATCCCCGCGCCCGCGCTAGCGACCATCCCCGTAGCATTGACGGGCTGGTCACCGAGCACTATCGCAGAGCTGGAAGCCGCGAGCATCAGCGAGGTCTCCGTGGACCCGCACGAGCTCGTGTATGTGCCAGCACCAGCGCCCATGTTAGTGCGCACCCCTCCCACCGCGGCACCAGTCCCTATGCGTTTGGCTGCACCCGCCGCGCTCGTGCCCGTGCGCCCCCCCCCTCAGCGGCATGGGACACTGCATTCGACCGCTATGTCTCAGCACCGCCAGCTGCCGTCCTCCCGCGCCCTGCCCGTCGATAGCGCGACGAGATGATGTTTGATTTACAAGTGAAGAGCATTATGTGCTACATTGAAGACTTCAACAACGGCGTTCCGGAGGATGACAACGAGAACGACGGCGCGGCACGCCGCCTCCGCCGGTGCCGGAAATAGTTTTTTTTCTTGGGTTTAATATTGTATCTCAATCATATGAATATAAGTTTGGAGTATGACTGAATGAAAGATATAGTTTGAGCGAACTTGCGTTTTTCTCTCTTAATGTACAGACTTATGAAACGATTTTCTTTTGAAAAAAAGTCAATGGTTTTTTAAATATAAAACACTCATCACAAACGTTTTAGTTCGAACACCCGTATGCATACTGACAGCTTCCCCAGGAACACAAGGGAAAATGTGTCGAGCAGGATTTTTGCGGCTCTTGATCACAAACATTTTAGAGAGAACACACGTATGCCAAGTGAGAGCAGGATTTGCGCATCTCATCAACGCAAATGGTTCTTTTGGATGACCCATGTGCAACCACTTACAAACAATTTGGTAAAATTTGCATCTGTCATATTGGGTATGTTGCCATTTGTCAAACTGAAAAGATTGACATTTGTTGATCTAGTAACATTGCCATTTGTCAACCTTGTAACATTGCGATTTGTCAAACTATGAAGCTAAAAATCACTAGCGGTATCTAATTTTTGCAACTAAAATTCAGTAATTAAGCATAGATTTCATTCATAGATTAAGTAGTCGTTCATTATACAAACAGTTCAACTTGAAAGCTAAACCGACCAAACTTTTCCCCAATTGTTGCCAAACACGTACTGAAATAGCTAGTTCAACTATATATAGTAGCTAATTTTAAGTACGTTGTACAGTTACACCACATCTATAGTCGGATGAACTGAAAAAATAGTCCTAAATACTACTACTACTACGGAGGGGCTTTGTACTACTTCTGATTGCCTCTCCTCTGCCAAGCGTGCTCAGTAAGAGGCAAAGGTGGAGGAGCCTACCGGCGAGCTAGACAACTGCAATACGGTGCCTGCCGCTACTGTAGCTTTAGCGACGCTCACCTCGAGCGCCCTCTGCTGCTCTAGATGACTCATCTTGAAGCGGTGGTTCTCCTCATAGATCTCCTGATTCCTCGCCTCTGAGGTGGCGTATGCCACGGCCATGGCGGCGGTAAGGCTCTTTGCATGATCGACGAGGCACTCCTCCTCCTCCCGCAAGAACTCGGTGTAGCGCGCAAGGTCGTTGACGCAGGTGCGGGCATCGACCTCCGCCTCCCACCTTCGAGCGGCGGTGGTGGAGCAGGTGATGACCCCGGTTGTCGACGGTGGGCTGGCAGCCATGACTACCACCTCCCGCCTACGGGCCGCGGCGGCGGAGCGGGAGATGGCCCTGGCTTTCAACGGTGGTGTGGTGGCAATGGCAGCCGGCAACAGCTGCCGATGGGCAGCGGCGGCGGAGCATGTGGTGGGTTTTCCACGCACACCCAACAAGGACGCCACGCGCACTACACTACGCCGGGGACTAAGCCGCCGCCACGGTGTAGCCTCCTAGCTGGAGCTATCCTCTAATGATGGCGGATTGGTTGAGCGACGAGGACAGACCGGTGCCATAGAGCAGATGAGATAAGCTATAGGGAGGGACAGGAAAATGCGATGCAGGACTCACCGGCCGTGAGGGTTTATATAGCTGGCCGGTAAGCATTGGGATTTTGGGGGATTTCAGTGAGTTGGGCTGGAAGCTTGCGCGGGAACCTGCGAGGTTGCGCGGGGACGGTCTCACCGACGATTCATTGGCGCCACTGTTTGGCCAAAAGAACGCCCCAGCTTGCTGCGCAAGCTTGCGTTGTAAGCCGTCTGCGGCAGCAGGGTGACAAGACGTGCGAGAGGAGGACGAAAGGCCACGTACACATACGGTTAATATAAAAAATGCTTGCAATTTAATTACCTACTATACCCCCATCCTAGTTTATAAGTATGATTTAAGTAATAAAATACAAATGCATGTCGCCAAACATAATATACTTGGATTCATATTTGAACATAGTTTCCAATTAAATAATTTTTATAACATGCATTAACATTTTGTTGGTTAAATTTGAGGGAAAAGTATGGCACGAAATATAACGGGGACTATAGACCAAGATGGAGCTAGTAGCACACGGTCACTCTCTACGCAGTGACGCAACTGTTGGCCGGCTTGTAGGAGACCATTTCCTACGTGTTCAACTGCTCTATGTGTGTGGTTGCTTGCGGTTCAGGCGGCCGCGACGCACTCTGCTCGTGTCCCACCGCGCGCGCTTTGCTCTCGCATCCCTCCAGGTGCTATGCTCTCGTCCCTCCACGCGTGCTGCCAGTGTTTGGGGCCGGCGCATGATCACGCACGTTCGTGTGCATGCGGTTGCGCCGGGTGCGACGCGACATTGTAGTTACCCGCTGCAAAAACTGCCATGCAGACACACAGACAATCCAGGCCGTCCGGCCCCCATTTATTCCTATGGCCATTTACCTTCATCTCTTGCCTCACACGACACAATAAGCACACCCACGACGACACATACAGAGAGGACATCCAGCGCTTCCAATGGTGATCCCTGTGGCTCCAATGGCGCTCCCAGAGGCCGACGATGACAATGGCGGGTAGTTCACCACGCATCACGTAGTGGACACCCACTTGAGGGCAAAGGCCCTCTCAGTGGTGTACACGAACGATCCGGTCTCGATGGAGAGCTCCATCCAAACTATGGAGTAGTTCCTTGGCGAGGACAAGTACCAAGTGGTCGGCTTCGACCTCGAGTACACCATCGGTCATGCTAGGCACGATCAGAAGGTTGTTGTCGCCCAGTTGTGTGTGCAACATGACGTCCTCGTCTACCACTACCACCTAGCAACAAGGCCTTGCGAGCGTTTCTCCAGGTTTATCAGCAGCTCCGACTACAGTTTTGCTACAGCGGACACCACCAACGATCTAAAAGCGCTCAAGGTTTCGGGCCTGAAATGCCCAAATCTAGTCAACCTCCAGCACCACTACAAGGTCTGGGGCAGCGACAATAACAAACTGAACTCCATGGTTGACCTCGCCTCAGCCATCATCGATCCCTACTACATGAAGATGAAGAATGAGAGCAAGAAGGAAAAGAATGCCTGGCACAGTGTGTGGCATGAGAGATTGGATGAACAACAAGTCAAGTACGCGGCCAAGGATGCGTACACAAGCTACGAGATGTACAAGCAGATCGTTGGCATGAGGAAGTGTCTTCTTCCTGCCCCAGACGAGGGATCGAGCCATAGAGCAGTGGCGGGAGCACCACAAGAAGTAGATGACTAGACAATCGTTTCTCCTACTTTAGAATGCATGCAAGTGTTTATTGAGGTGTGTGTGAATGATCTGTATAGTCACTTATGTAATTGGATGTTTATTTCAGTTATATATATACACACACTCATGTTATTCTTCTGTAGACAAAGCAAGTCACATGGCTTATTAGCAGCAATCGTCTATGTTATTATTGGTCTTTGCACACATTTATGAGTATGGACTTGTTTGCCACGTATCACACACATCTTGTTCAGTTGAACCATTTCCATTGTGTTTCCTAATCGTACACAGTTATTGGTCTTCGCACACATTTCTGATTACGGACCTGTTTGCCACGTATCACACACATTGCGTTCATTTGAACCGTTTCCATTATGTTTCCTAATCACACACCGTTCATCCGAGTGAACCGTATGCTGTATATCGCACACACCTTCATCTGGCTGCCCATTTCTTTTGTTCCTCATCATCGCACACGAACTAAAATCAGAACCGTGTTTGATGCATCCGTCATCACAAACGTTTTGCACCTTTTTTGACCTTTTTTACACCACCGTTTGTGATTACGGCATCGGACACAGTTTCGTCAAAGGGTCTCTGATCATAGTGTCGCATTTGGACCATCCTGCAGTAGTGACTTATGCCTTTTCTCTCTTATTTTATAAGATTTACATGAAGAGGGAGAATGCCGACAGCTGGAATTCTGGACTAGAAAAGGAGCAAATATTAGAGACCTATTCTACACAACTCCAAAAGTCCTGAAACTTCACGGAGAATTATTTTGGAATAGAAAAATATTGGGCGAAGAAAGCACCAAATGGGGGCCACCTGCCATCCACAAGGGTGCGGGCGCGCCCTACCCCCCTAGGCATGCCCCCTACCTTGTGGGCCACCTGGTAGGCCCCCAATGCCCATCTTCTGCCATATGGTGTGTTTTAACCTGGAAAAAATTAGAAGGAAGCTTTCGGGACGAAGTGCCGCCTTCTTGAGGTGAAACTTGGGCAGAACCAATCTAGGACTCCAGCGGAGCTGTTCTGCTGGGGGAACTTCCCTCTCTAAGGGGGAAATCGGAGCCATCATCATCAACAATGATCATCTCATCGAGAGGGGGTCAATATCCATCAAAATCTTCACCAGCACCATCTCCTCTCAAACCCTAGTTCATCTCTTGTATCTGATCTTTGTCTCAAAACCTCATATTGGTACTTGTGGGTTGCTAGTAGTGTTGATCACTCCTTGTTGTTGATGCTAGTTGGTTTATTCAGTGCAAGATCATACGTTCAAATCCTTAATGATAATTAATACTCCTCTGATTATGAACATGCACATGCTTTGTGAGTAGTTACGTTTGTTCCCGAGGACATGGGAGAAGTCTTGTTATAAGTAATCATGTGAATTTGGTATACGTTCGATATTTTGATGAGACGTACACTGCATGAAACTTCACCATGATTTCAGCCTAGGGGAAGGCATTGGGAAGTAATAAGTAGATGATGGGTTGCTAGAGTGACTGAAGCTTAAACCATAGTTTATGTGTTTCTTCGTAAGGGGCTGATTTGGATCCATATGTGTCATGCTATGGTTAGATTTATCTTAATTCTTCTTTCGTAGTTGCGGATGCATGCGAGAGGGGGTTAATCATAAGTGGGAGGCTTGTCCAAGGAAGGGCAGCAACCAAGCACTGGTCCACCCACATATCAAATTATCAAAGTAACTAACGTGAATCATATGAGCATGATGAGAACTAACTTGACAATAATTCCCATGTGTCCTCGGGAGCACTTTGCTTTACATAAGAGTTCGCCCAGGCTTGTCCTTTGCTACAAAAAGGATTGGGGCACCTTGTTGCACCTTGTTTACTTTTGTTACTTGTTACCTGTTACGAACTATCTTATCACACAACTATCTGTTACCGATAATTTCAGTGCTTGCAGATAATACCTTGCTAAAAACCGCTTGTCATTTCCTTCTGCTCCACACTCTTACTTATCGAAAGGACTACGATGGGTCCCCTATACTTGTGGGACATCAGAGGCTATGCTGAGCAACGCTGAATAAGGGCGAGGCAGCATCCCTTCCTCGAGGTGACACCTCCGTCTTGCTGTTGCTTGCCGCCGCACTGAGGCCAGCCGCCGCGCGCCCCATCGATCCTCAGGGCGCTGTGAAGCCCGTGCTCAAGAAGATTGGGGGCACCCTAGCCCTGGCCAGGAAAAGGGCATACATCGCCATCGATGAGTAAGTATCTTGCTTTGTTTTTATTGCCATCCTCGATGTTGTGCCCATAATACTCCCCTCCTAATTTCCAGGGCGGAGTCCATGGTGAAGAAGAGGAAGGACGGAGCCGGGACCCCGGAGGCCACACCATCCGCCACGGCGCGATGACCCCGGCACAGGGGCAGGAGATCGCCTCAATATCCTCCGCGACAGAACGGGCCCCTCAGAGCACGGTAGTGGGGCCTCAGGAGAAAGTTGCCTCCGTGTCCCAACAGACTCCAGAGTCGCCCATCCCAGTCATGCCCGCGGGGGATTCAGGGGCTCCAGAGCCCCCGGCTACCCTTGCTACTGTGGCGACACCAGTCCAGGCGCCGGTGCCGCCTCCTCCCTAGGCCCTCGCATTGGCGGAGTGCGTCCCCCTCGTCGGGCCCGGGGCTCTGGAGGAAACCTACACCGCGCTGGACCAGCTCCGGACCAATCTCTAGAGCGTCGACGGGCATATGGCGACGGGGCGCCTGGCGCTGATCTCAAGGTGGCTCCAGGCCCACGCATCTATCAGGACAGCCTAGGGCTGGGCCAAGGCCGCCGCAGCGGCAGCAGGAAGGAGGCTGATGAGGCCACGGCGGCTCGCTATGCGGCATTGGTTGACACAGTGTCCGCCAAGGAGCACTGTACCCGGGCGGAAGCCGAGCTGCAGACCCTCCACGAGGATCAGCTACCCACGCCCGTCGGATCCAGGAATGAGAGGAGAGGCTGAAGTCCCGGGAGGCAGCGCTCGCCGACCGCGATGCTGAACTGGCTCAGGCAATCAAGGACCAATCTACGGAGCGGGACCGCTTGGGCAAGCCGAAGGAGGAGGTAGACACGGCCCAGTCATCCACACCTAGCTTGTTTTTTAGGAGAAGGCCCGGATGGAAGCCAGGAAGAAGACCCCTCCGCCGCCGAGAAGGCGGCAGCCACGGGGCCCGAAGCCTTCGTCTCCCTCGAGATGATGTCCCGCATGGCGCTGCACTCCCTTTAGGGGGAAGGGTACGATAAGCCGTTGGCGACTCCAGAGGATGTCCTTGCTGGTCTTCTCCCCAAGCTCGCTGAGGCACTTGAGGGCATTGCCGCCAGAGTGGGTTCCATGGTGGAGGGGGAGTGCCGTGCGCTTTTCACCTCGTCCGCGACGTGTGTCTTCAGCCACCTCCACCTCCGAGACCTGAGCTTCAATTTCGGTGCACTGGTCGAGCTGGTGTCTCTTGAGTCCGCAATGCTGCCACCAAGGCCGTGAAGAAGCAGGTGGAAGCCCTACTAGAGAAGTTCCTCTACGTCCCCGACCCCATGGCTACGGTGACCGGGGTCGGCAACGAAGACGGTAGCGTCATCGACGCCACCCCCCCAAGGCGGGCGACGGTGGCGCTTCCTCCTAGTTTGACCCTGCAACATCCATCGTGCCTCGCGGAGGCGTCAAAACTTCGGCATTTCCTTAGATTCGTGGAATACTATATTTTGTCATAACTGTTGGGACTCCGGCATTTCCTTTCCGTGCTCGATTTCCTCTTGTTTGCCTTAGTGTTCTACGTCTCCAAGGCCCGGTGATACGTCCCCAATGTATCTATAATTTTTGATTGTTCCATGCTGTTATATTATCATACTTGGATGTTTTATAATCATTTTATATCATTTTTTGGTACTAATATATTGACACAGTGCTAAGTGCCAGTTGCTGTTTTCTGCATGTTTTTTACATCACGGGAAATCAAGATCAAACGGAGTCCAAACGCAGCAAAACTTCTTGTGGATTTTTTTGGACCAAAAGACATCCAGTGGTCCAAAGAAGTATCGAAGAAGGAGCCCGAGGTTAGCACAAGACACCAGGGCGCGCCTGGAGGCCCAGGCGCGCCTTGGTGGGTTGTGCCCACCCCGGTGGCCTCCCGAACTACCTCTTTGCTCTACCCCAATATTCCAGAAACCCTAGGGGAGTCGACAAAAATCAATTCTAGACGACGCAAGTTCCAGAACCACCAGATCCAATCTAGACATCATCACAGAGGGGTTCCTCATGTCCATTGGTGCCTCTCCGATGATGTGTGAGTACTTCTTTGTAGACCTTCGGGTCCGTAGTTAGTAGCTAAATGGCTTCCTCTCTCTCTTTTGATTCTCAATACAATGGTCTCTTGGACATCCATATGATGTAAATCTTTTTGCGGTGTGTTTGTTGGGATCCGATGAACCTTGAGTTTATGATCAGATCTATCTCTTTTTATCCATGAAAGTTATTTGAGTCTTCATTGATATCTTATATGCATGATTGCTTATAGCCTTGTATTTCTTCTCCGATATTTGGGTTTGTTTAGCCAACCTGATCTATTTATCTTGCAATGGGAAGAGGTGCTTTGTGATGGGTTCGATCTTACGGTGCTTGATCCCAGTGACAGAAGGGGAACCGACACGTATGTATCGTTGCCATTAAGGATAAATAGATGGGGTCTATTTATACATAAATAGATCTTGTCTACATCATGTCATCGTTCTTATTGCATTACTCCATTTCTCCATGAACTTAATACACTAGATGCATGCTGGATAGCGGTCGATGTGTGGAGTAATAGTAGTAGATGCACGCAGGAGTCGGTCTACTAATCTTGGAAGTGATGCCTATATAATGATGATTACCTGGATATCGTCGTGATTATTTGAAGTTTTATCAATTGCCGAACAGTAATTCGTTTACCCACCGTTTGCTATTTTTCTCAAGAGAAGCCACTAGTGAAACCTACGGCCCCCAGGTCTCTTCTTTATTATATATGCCTTCATGATCTATTTTTATTTGCTTTTATTTTCGGATCTGTTAAACCAAAAATACAAAAATACCTTGCTACAATTTATTCTTATTTATTTTATCTCACATTCCCGCGCGATCTATCTATCCATTTATTACAACTTTCTCATGTCCATTTGCCAATTTCTGGCGCCGTTACTCGAAAGGGATTGCCAACCCCTTTAATACGTCGGGTTGCGAGTATTTGTTATATGTGTGCAGGTGTCGTTCACGTAGTGTTGCGCGGTTCTCCTACTGGTTCGATAACCTTGATCTCATCACTAAGGGAAATACCTACCGTTGTTGTGCTGCATCATCCCTTCCTCTTTGGGGAAATACCTACGTAGTTCAAGCATACATCAAAAGGAATTCTGGCACCGTTGCCAGGGAGACATCATCAACATCTACCAGGTTCCTCATCACAAATTATCTCCTTGCAATTTACATTATTTCCCATTTGCCTCTCATTTTCCTCTCCCCCACTTAACAAAAATTTGCCATTTTATTCGCCCTCTTTTTCATTTGCCATTTTCTCGTCAGATCTATCTTTTTGCTTGCAATCTTGAGTGACTTTGGAATGGCAGAAATAGATGATGGCAGAACTCCTAAAATTTGATGATCTGGCAATCTGGATGCTATAACTTTTATTTTGGGCCAAGGGAATGTTATAGGAAAAGAACGTATCCACGAATTTTTTCAATTGTGTCGGAAATTTAAGTCTTGATGATGCTCCTATTCTTAAGAGGACTAAATCTTATGCGGATGCTATTTCAACACTAGTTCTGAAACTTGAAAATAAATTTATCCGTACTCATCCTACCATGCAAAGATTATTTTTTGAGCTACTTATTATAAAGAATCCCAAAGCAAAAAAGTTTGCCACCCTTGTTCGTATGAATGAATTTGATTACATAGTACGGGATAAAAGGGAAATTTTTGATTTCTATGGTATGAATCATGAAAAAACGGTGATAGATGAAATTCTTTATAATAGTGATTATGTGCTAAGACATTTTCTTGGGGATAATAAAATCTTTGATGAGAATCTTCAAAAGGAAGTCCCTATTTTAGATACAATCCAACAAGTTTTCAATGATGTTAATCAACACTATTCTTGGATTGTTGCCAGAAATCAAAAGGGATATGATGATAAGCAACTTGATAGTGCTAGGGTCTATATGGATAAGATGTTCTATGTTGTCTTTCCAAAGCCCCCTCACAAGGAAACCTCTAAGGGATCTATAAACAAAGACGACAATACATAGATCCTTTGCATTATGCCTAGCTAGGGGCATAAAACGATAACGCTTGTTGGGAGGCAACCCAATGAATAAAATTTATTTTTACCATTTGCTTTCTGTTCTTGAGTGTTTGCACAATTATGCTACTGTTATGATTGTGTTATTTCTGTTTTAATTAGTGTTTGTTCCAAGTAAAGCCTTTAGGATCTTGTTGGGTGATAGTTGATTTGATCTTGCCGAAATACAGAAAATTTTGCGCTCACAAAAATAATTCTCATTTTTAATAGGAGCATGATAAAATACCAATTATTTTTGAAGAAGATTAATATACAAATTTCTCACGTGGTAGTAATGTTTCAGAATTTTTGGAGTTACAGAAGTATATGAAATATCCAGATTACTACAGACTCTTCTGTTTTTGACAGATTCTATTTTCTTTGCGTTGTGTGCTTGTTTTGATGATTCTATGGTTTTGTTTGACGAATTTTTTCCATAGAAAAGTTGGAATACAGTAGATATAATGGAAGAATAAAATATGATTGGGTTGAAACAGTACTTATAGTAGTGATTTGTTTTCTTATACTAACGGATCTCACGAAGGTTTTGTTGAGTTTTGTGTGGTTGAAGTTTTCAAGTTTTGGTTGATGTTACGATGGATGAAGGAATAAGGAGTAAGAAGAGCCTAAGATTGGGGATGCCCATGGAATCCCAAGCTATTATCCAAACAGAAGCAAGCAACTAAGCTTGGGTCTGCCCGAGTGGCATCCCCTCTTTCCTCTAACGACCATCAGTATTTTACTCGAAGGTATATTTTTATTCGTCACATACTATGAATGTTGCTTGGAGCGTCTTGTATGATATGAGTCTTCGCTTGTTTTGCTTTTTGTTGTAAGTCTTGAATCCTTGCTAGACACACCTATTTGAGAGAGCCAAGATTATGCATGACTTTTTAGAATTGCTCACTATGCTTCACTTAAATCTTAATGAGCTATGGAATTGCTCTAGTGCTTCACTTATATCTTCTTGAGAACGGTGTGCTTTAGTAATTTTGAAGAAATGCTATCATTCTTCACTTATATTTATTTGAGAGTTAGTAATTTTTTTAAGAAATTCTCTCTTGCTTCACTTAAATTAATTTGAGAGAAATAAATATTATTCTCATGATCTTCACTTATATTTGTTTGAGCTTATCAAAAGCAACACATGAAACTAGTCCCAAAGTGATAGATATACAAGAAGGATATAATAAAAACTTTCATGAAGATCATTGGACAAAATAAACTTGATTCCTTGTAATAGTTTTGAGATATGATGATGTGATATGTGAGTCATGTTTATGAGTAATTATGCTTTAGTAAGAATATTGGTTTTAAGGTTTGTGATTCCCTATGCAATCACGAAAGTCAATAGTTATGCAATGAAATTACATCCTACTTGTGGTGCATTATTCGGTGTTAATTGTGCTTAATGCTCGCTTATGAAATTTTTTGTTTCTTGGTTGGTCACTTCTCAATCTTTTGCTAGCCTTCATTTTGCACTAAGTATGATCAGTACTTGTGCATCTAAAATCCTTTAAAACAGTTTTGCCACATGAGTCCATCATTCCTACCTATATACGGTATTTCCATGCCGTTCTAAGCAAATTTGTATGTGCCATCTCTAATTTTCAAAATAAGTTTCTCTTCTGTGTGCTTGTACCGCTCATGTAACGGTAGGGGTGGCTAATATATTTCCATGCTAGATATGTTATTCTCATGATGAGTGTTTATTCACTTGTCATTGCATGAGAGTAAGGCAAATGTATTAGGGATGCCCAGTCCCGAAATGAAAAATGAATTTACTTTATGTTGTCAAATAATAAATTCCTTGGAAGTGTTGGTATGGAAGGCACCCGTGGATATGGCTAGCCATGGAATTTGAAAGTATGGTTGAAAAAGGAATAAACTTTAATTTCTAGCATGGAAAGTATTGGGAACTACTCAATCGTTCTCCTTGATAGGAAAAGCATGCCTCTGAAAATGTTTTTATCTCTATCTTTTTCGCTTTGAGCTCTGGAACCTCTACAAGTCCCTACTTCCCTCTCCGAATGGCCTTCCTTTTACTTGATGCAATTTTTATTTTAAATTTGAGTCTCCATCTTCTCTTATAAAGCACCAACTAAGGGGCACTATGATCGTACTTGAGCATTGGGTGTAGCTAATATGCGAGTGTGTTTCATGAATGGATCAATGATTGAGCATAATGGGCTAGGAATAACTTATTTTAGCGTTGATATTTTGAAAGACATGGCTGCTTGTTGATATGCTCGAGTATTTAAGTCTCATGTCAAAACTAGACTATTGCTTTGAACCATATAAAAGTCCAAATGTCCATGCTATAAAGAAAAGAATATGAGATGAACATGTTAGGCAGCATTCCACATCAAAAATTCTATTTTTATCATTTACCTACTCGAGGACGAGCAGTAATTAAGCTTGGGGATGCTGATACATCTCCAATGTATCTATAATTATCGATTGTTCCATGCTGTTATATTATCATTCTTGGATGTTTTACAATAATTTTATAGTCATTTTATATCATTTTTTGGTACTAACCTATTGACATACACTACTACAGGTTGCTACTAACGCGACACTACGATCAGAGACCCTTCGACGAAACTGTGTGTGATGCCATAATCGCAAATGGTGGTGTAAAAACCATCAAAAAAAGGTGCAAAACGTTTGTGATGGAGGATGCATCAAACACGGTTCAGATTTTAGTTGTGTGTGCGATGCAGGGCATACGTTCAGCTCAATTAACTGTTTGCGATGAGGAGGAACAAAAGAAACGGACAGCCAAATGAAGGTGTCTATGATATACAGCATACGATTCACTCAGATGAACTGTTTGTGATTAGGCAACAAAAAAGAAACGAGCAGCCAGATAAAGGTGTGTGCGATATACGACATGCAGTTCACTCGGATGAACTGTTTGTGTTGAGGCAAGAGAACAGAAACGGTTCAATATAACAAGATGTTTGTGATACGCCGCAAATAGGTTTGTAATCAGAAATGTGTGCGAATACCAATAATAACAGAAACGGTTCCCTAGTGTGGTCTGTCTTCATCTGATCATCATTTCCTTCTTGTGCTAGCTCAATGTTCCTTCTTTGCTAAGTTTCCATTAATTGATGGCGTTTCATGAACACGCCACCGTTTCCCGCCATTTCCTCACCTGTTTCCCACGACCCAGCGATATTGCGCATAGGCGGCTCACGACGCACGGAGGCGACAAGCGCAGCCTGTAGCAAATCCACCTTTTCCAAGCATTCCAACCCACCAAAGCCCCGCCTCTGCCATCAACCTCGTCGACGAGGAAAACAAGCAGGCGCCACGGTCCGTCAAGGCCGAGGCGCTCCCCGCAACGCGATGGACGACGCTGTGATGCGCGTCATCGCCAAGGTTGAGCAGACCTTTGGCGCATGGCGCTTGAGAGCCACAGATAAAGATATGCATGTCAGCACCGACAGGCTACAACTCGCTGCATAACATGATCGATGGCGCGCTGCAGAGCAAGCTAGGCACGTCCGCGCCGATAGGCTGCGGCTCGCCACAGGGCGAGATCATTGGAGCGCTGCAGAGTGAGAGGCGCGGCGCGCCGCATAGCAAGAGTGGATCCATTGGTGCTTGCCTGCTGTCGACACGTCTAGTCAGTACCCCCATTCCTTGCCAGGAGTGGGCAGAGGCCCTCAGCGTCGTACTTGCACCAGAGGTCGACCGCGCCGTAATTGCACCGGACGCCCGCTGCACTGTTTGCATGGGTGCTGACGTTCGCCTTGTCCGCGGCCTGTTGTATGCCAACGCGCTGGTCCATAGGCTCGACCGCCTCCTTGGCCCAGGTGTCCACCTGGGCGTAGTAGAGGAACATGGCCATCGCATCCTCGAGCTAGTGATCTTCGATGAAATAGCCAACTTGGAGCTCGAGATCGTGCTACAAATGTACCGCGAGCGTGTCGACCGCTTGGACATACGCCTGCACGAGTTCAGGCAGAGCCAAGAGCTACCGTAGGCAAGGGCTACTGGTCATTGTCTCATGGACGCATTTTATTTTGAAAAGTCCTTTCAACGTGGATAGGTATGAATTCACAGCAATCATAGTCTTGCTCTGTTTCAATGTGTGTATATACACTTTCTATTCTGTATATGTGGATGATAACAGCTAGATTCAAATTAGTATACAAAAACAGATAGAAAATGGAATTCATAATATATATATATATATATATATTAAATGTTCATTAGTTCATCACAGAATATATATATATATATATATGTAATATCATCACAAATACGTGATGATACTTATATACTAGGTACAATGCATAAAATTGAAAATGAACAATACTAAAACTAATAATCCCTCCTAGGGCCAGTATTCCAGCAGCCCCTTGCCAGCAGCTTCCTGGTGCGTGGCGTCATCCCAGTGCGGAGGCAGTACTCCGCCTCGTAGAGCTTCACGTACCGTTGGGCGCCTATTGAAGCTCCTCGTCGGTGGCACGCTGGAGCTTATCGGCCCACCTCCATGCAGCAACGAGGCACCCAGCTCCTATGACCTTCCTCGTGAAGTACCCATCTTCGTACACCTCATCGGCGCGACGACGCGCCCGGCCCCAAAGCTCCACCGCCTTCTTTTTCCAGGCGTCATCATGGGCTTCACAGGCTGTCTGGTACCTGGCTTCCTCCTCTGCCATCTCGGTCTTGAACGCCACTTGCCTGGCTTTCTAAGCTGGCGGCAGTGACTTCCACAGACGAAGATTGTATTGGCCCCTAAACCAATCCAAAGTTGGGGGGTCCAGTGCAACCTCGTCAGGCGGCGCGTAGGGGTCCTCATCACTGCTAATCAAGTGAGCATCCTCGGGGGGTGGCGACTCCTCGTCGGCACGTGGGCAGACCGGCGGCGCCATGGCAGAGATTTGAGAGAGAGAGAGAGGGCGAGCGAGGGGAGGATGTAGATGAGAATGCAGGTGGGATGACATGATCAAGGTAGTATTTATTGGCGGCCAGAATCTAGATCGACGGGGACAGTACACATGCCGGTCGCCGAAATTTATGAGTACTGTAGTTTGAATTACACATGATTCCCGCAGCAAAAGCCGTGTGTCAACATAATAGCCAAAATCCATGTGTGAACATAATAGCTGACGGTTTCCAATGCAGAACCGTGTTTGATTAATGATCCCCTCCATTTACCAACCAAACCTCGAGCCGCGAGATAGACTGCCAATCGTGTGGGGGCCGGTTGTCTTGCCAGATCTTTACATTTTCTTTTTTGAACACCAGATATTTACATCGTCTGATGATTTTTTAACTAGCACACAAGTACACAAAAATATGATTTTTCAAACCGTTATGGTTAGGCGTTACATGTAGATGTAGTTCAAATTTGACTTACGATCATCAAATGGTTAGAAAATCACTTAAATGTCTTTAAAAGGTCAAATGACCCATGAAATTTTCTAAATTTCCACAAGACAGTTGTATTAATGCACATTAAACGTAGAAAAAATTTGAAGGTCGTAAGAGGAAGCTATCTCCCGTTCGTCATCAAACATGCATTGTTCCCTCTAGAAACCACGAACCTTCTAGTGAGTTGCTCCAGTTTGTGAAGGGTGTGTGTCCAAACTTTTGTCAAACAAGCCAATTTTTTTTACCACATCATCTTGGTGGCATGACATTAAATTAAGCAAGGTTTCATGTTTTTCTGATCATTTTTTTCAGGTTTTGGAATTAAAATGCCATGCTACCCCATGCATGTGTGGCCATGCCTTGAGACCAATATGTTTGAAAATTCCTTCTAATTTACAGCACATGGAATTAACTCGCACACAAGTACACAAAAATATGATTTTTCAACCCGTTATGGTTAGGCGTTGCATGTAGATGTAGTTCAAATTTGAATTACGGTCATTAAATGGTTAGAAAATCACTTAAATGTCTTTAAAAGGTCAAATGACCACTGAAATTTTCAAAAATTTCGCCTGACAGTTGTATTTGTGCACGTTAGATGTAAAAAAAATTGAAGGCCGTAAGAGGAAACTATCTCCCCATTGTCATCAAACATGCATTGTTCCCTCTCGGAACCACGAACCATCTAGTGAGTTGTTCCGGTTTGTGAGGGGTGTGTGTCCAACCTTTCATCAAACAGCCAATTTTTTTACCACATCATCTTGGTGGCATGACATTAAATGAACCAAGGTTTCATGTTTTTCTGATCAATTTTTTAAACTTTTGGAATTAAAATGCCATGTCACTCCATGCATACGTATGCATGTGTCCATGTCATGAGACCAATATGTTTGAAAATTCCTTCTAATTTGTTGCACATGGAATTAACTTGCACACAAGTACACATATATGATTTTTCAAACTGTTTTGGTTAGGCATTGCATGTAGATGTAGTTCAAATTTGAATTATCGTCATTAAATAGCAAGAAAATCACTTAAATTTTTGAAAAGGTCAAATGACCCCTAGAATGTTCAAAAATTTCACATTATAGTTGTAGTAGTGCATGTTAGACGTACAAAAAATTGAAGGTGTAAGAGGAAGCAATCTCCAGTTCATCATCAAACATGCATTGTTCCCTCTCGGAATCACGAGCCTTCAAGTGAGTTGCTCCGGTTTGTGAGGGGTGTGTGTCCAAACTTTCGTCAAACATGCCAATTTTTTTACCACATCATCTTGGTGGCATGACATTACATCAACCAAGGTTTCATGTGTTTCTGATTTTTTTTAATTTTTTGGAATTAAAATGCTATGTCACGCCATGCATACATATGCATGTGTCCATGTCGTAAGACAAGTGTGTTTGAAAATTCCTTCTAATTTACTACACATGGAATTAACTCGCACACAAGTACACAAATATAACTTTTCTAACCTTATGGTTAGGCGTTGCATGTAGATGTATTTCAAATTTGAATTAAAGGGTTAGAAAATCACTTAAATGTCTTTAAAAGGTCAAATGAACCCTGAAATTTTCAAAAATTTCACATGACAATTGTATTAGTGCACGTTAGACTTTGAAAAAAATTTGAAGGCCCTAAGAGGAAGCTATCTCCCATTCGTCATCAAACATGCATTGTTCCCTCTCGGAACCACGAGCCTTCTACTGAGTTGCTCCGGTTTGTGAGGGGTGTGTGTCCAAACTTTCGTCAAACATGCCAATTTTTTTACCACATCATCTTGGTGGCATGACATTACATCAACCAAGGTTTCATGTGTTTCTGATATTTTTTAATTTTTTGGGATTAAAATGCCATTTCACTCCATGCATACATATGCATGTGTCCATGTCGTGAGACAAATATGTTTGAAAATTCCTTCTAATTTACTACACATGGAATTAACTCTCACACAAGTACACAAATATGATTTGTCAAACCGTTATGGTTAGGCTTTGCATTTGATGTAGTTCAAATTTGAATTAAAAGGCTAGAAAATCACTTAAATGTCTTTAAAATGTCAAATGACCCCTAGAATTTTCCAAAATTTCACATTACAGTTGTAGTAGTGCACGTTAAACATAGAAAAAAAATTGAAGGCTGTAAGAGGAAGCTATCTCCCGTTCGTAATCGAACATGCATTGTTTCCTCTCGGAACCACGAGCCTTCCAGTGAGTTGCTCCAGTTTGTGAGGGGTGTGTGTCCAAACTTTCGTCAAACATGCCAATTTTTTACCACATCATCTTGGTGGCATGACATTACATCAACCAAGGTTTCATGTGTTTCTGATATTTTTTTTAATTTTTTGGAATTAAAATGCCATGTCACTCCATGCATACATATGCATGTGTCCATGTCGTGAGACAAATATGTTTGAAAATTCCTTGTAATTTACTGCACATGGAATTAACTCGCACACAAGTACACAAATATGATTTGTCAAACTGTTATGGTTAGGCATTGCATGTAGATGTAGTTCAAATTTGAATTAAATGGCTAGAAAATCACTTAAATGTCTTGAAAATGTCAAAGGACCCCTAGAATTTTCCAAAATCTCACATTACAGTTGTAGTAGTGCACCTTAAACATAGGAAAAAAAATTGAAGGCCGTAAGAGGAAGCTATCTCCCATTCGTCATCAAACATGCATTGCTCTCTCTCGGAACTACCAGCCTTCTAGTGAGTTGCTCCGGTCTGTGAGCGGTGTGTGTCCAAACTTTCGTCAAACATGCCAAAAAAAATTTCCTCATCATCTTGGTGGCATGAAATTACATCAACCAAGGTTTCATGTGTTTCTGATATTTTTTTAAATCTTTTGGAATTAAAATGCCATGTCACTCCATGCTTAATTGTGTAATAGCCTTGAGACCAATATGTTTGAAAATTCCTTCCAATTTACTGCACATGGAATTAAATCGCACACAAGTAGTTCAAACCGTTATGGTTAGCTGTTGCATGTACATGTAGTTCAAATTTCAATTACAGTCATTAAATGGCTAGAAAATCAGTTAATTGTCTTAAAAGGTCAAATGACCCCTGAAATTTTCCAAAATTTCACATGACAGTTGTATTAGTACTACAAAATTTCTCGTACATTTAAAACACCATCAGTTTCCACTGTACTCCAAATTCATCTTTAACAGATAATAAAAAATATCTACAACATCACACACAGTTGTTTTCGAGGAACCGTTTGCGATGAAAATATCTAGGTCTATTTAAGTCTCCCTCGTTAAGCTTCGCCGGCTCATCTGCTCTAGTGCGGGCAACCCCCGAATCAACGAATCCCGACCACCATTCCTGCACCCCCTTCTTGCAAAGATGACGCCATGGAAACGCTTCGTGAAGGCCCGTATGATGACCGCGTCCCCCCGAGCGCCGCCTCCTGCGCTGAGAGGGCGGCCGCCTACGCCGAGAGTGCAAGCGCATCCGCATTGAGCGCGGCCGCTTCCGCCGAGAGGGCGTCTGCGGCAGCCGACAAGGCAGCTGTAGCAGGCGAGACGGCTACAACCACTGCTGCGACGGCGGCTGCAAACGCCGAGAGAGCTCGAGCTGCCATCTGTGCCGCTGATGTTGGCCTGGCCCGGATCGAGGCCATCCGTGCCAAGATCGACGATGCACACGCCAAGATATTCCAGGCCACCTCGGACTCCAGCATGCAACCCACGTGTGAAAATGCGGAAGTGGCCATGGAGCACCTGCTTCCTCATGAGGTCGCCGAGCGGGAGCTAGAGATGCAGGAGGCGGCGGAGATCGAGCGCCAGGAGGAGGAGTTGCGCGTGGCCGAGGTCGAGGTAGAGAAGAGTCTATCCGTCGAGGAATCGGTGGTGGAGTACCAACGCGAGCTCTGGCGCAGCCACTACTACGAGTAGTACAACCTTGAGGGTGGTGCCGAGGACGAGGACGAGGACGAGGACGCGATCGACTTCAGCAGGGGGGACGCGGAGTCCACCAACGGCGGCTTGTCGCCAGGACAAGTCATCGACGTCTCATCTCACACCGGCGATGCATAGGCCGACGCGGTGGCGGATTTGTTAAAATTATGCGTACTTAGGCTTTGTTAATAATACTGGTCATTTGTTAGAGCAATGTTTAGGTCAACTGGCTCTATTTAATTACTAAAATTGCTCGATTCAGTAAGTGTGGTCTGTCTGCTGTACGATCATTTGTGTGCCCAAATTAGCAAGCGATGTTAAATTATGCAATGACGTACCCAGGGAAATTTCCACTAAATTTTGAATTATCAAACTCATCCCATGCGCGTAAAGCAGAAGAATCGTTTGCGATGCACACAATCGTTCAAAGTGAATGGTCCGGCGTCACCGCACACACAGTTTCCCTCCACATTTCCAAAATTTAGGCCTATCGCCAAAATATCTACCCCCCTTCCCCACCCCTTTTCTCCCTGACCACAAGTCACATTTGTCGGTGTTCTGGGAATGGGGGTCCCCAGACTTGCCTGCCTGCGACCCACGGCGTGGCTTTGCTAGCAGGCCTGTACGGCCCATCTTCATCAACAAGGCACTCAAGACCCTCGCGAGGGGCCAAGCCTCGTGAGGCGGACGACACAAGACCTCCTCAGGAGCGGCCTCACTAGGTTGGCTCGAGAGGGTTGGAGAGTTCAAGGCCAGGCAAACCTTGCGAGGTTCTCGTGACGTGAGCCATGAGGATCGAGACCAGGCGGGTGCCAGCGCGCGCAGCGTCCTTGTTTCCTCTTTGGTGCTAAGGGGGCAAGCGCAGGCGTGGAGTACCGAGGCATCAAGAAAAGGTTTCCATATTGGTGCAATGAGACCAAGACTAGAAGTACGGCAAGACAGAGGTCACCATGGAGCCCAAGACGGCGTCACCACCAGAGCCTTTGGCAGGCGAAGACTACTTTTGTCAGGATAGCTTGTACTAGTTGTCCCCCTTCAAATTGGCCGTTGTTGGCTCTCTTCCCGCTCAATATTTGGGGAGAGGACCAAGGCCACTATAAATAGGACAATCCATCACCATATCTAGGAAGAGAGAGACCGTATCTTAGATAGGAGCCACCACATCCTCGGCCACACATCCACCAAGCACAAGAACACCTCAACCCCAGGAGGTTGTTCTTCCCCTTGTACTGTTCATCATCAGCCCCAGAGGCAATCCACCACCACCACACTGGATTAGGGTATTACACCACAACGGTGGCCTAAACCAGTATAAATCTTGTTTCCCTTGCGTTGCGAATTCATAGTGTTAGTTCGTAAGATCTTAGCCGAGTTAGGACGTGGATCGGCAGGGGGGAAATCTTCGCGCGCACCCTAGTGTTCGAACCTTAAGGGTTTTTCCGGAACCTGTGATCTGACATATGGCGCGCCAGGTAGGGGTGCGCCGAAGCTTCCTTTCCATTGCTCCGCGTCACGTCGCTTCATCATCTCCATGGCGAACCCACCCCGGGCCCGCGCTGAGCGCCGGGCTGCCCTCGCCACCCGCGTTGCTCAAATGGCCCCTGTCGGCGGGCCACCCCGTCGCTCTTTGTCACCTGCCGTCAACGCCGCCACCGACACGGCGGGGAACAAGCTGCAAGCATCCTCGCTGCACCCCTTGGTGCGACAGGACGGCCGCACCGCCACTCCATCGCTGACTCCCGCTGGTTCGTCGTCTCACGCTCGTCGCGTTCCCGCAGACGCACGGGCCGCGCTCCTCATGGCGCACGAGCTCCTACGCTACCGCCTAGTCGACGACCTCTACGAGGACTGGCTTGACTGCATCGCCCTCTCTCTGCCTCGCCCTCCGCCAGCCACGGGCGACGCAGCTCGTGAAGCATCTCCGCCACCTCTGCACCAAGACGGCGCCCTAGCGCCAAGGCACGGGGCTCCATGATATGTCTCCAACATATCTATAATTTTTGATTGCTCCATGCTATATTATCTTCTGTTTTGGATGTTTATGGGCTTTATAATACACTTTTATATTATTTTTGGTACTAACCTATTAACCCAGAGCCCAGTGCCAGTTTCTGTTTTTACCTTGTTTTAGGGTTTCAAAGAAAAGGAAAACCAAACGGAGTCGAATTGACCTGAAACTTTACGGAACCCATTTTTGGAAGGAAAGAATCCCAGAAGACTTAAAGTGCACGTAAGGGAAGCTTCGAGGAGGCCATGAGGTAGGGGGGCACGCCCACCCCCCTAGGGCACGCCCTCCACCCTCGTGGCCCCCTCGTGGCCCCCCTGACGTACTTCTTCCGCCTAGATATCTCCATATACCCTAAAAACATCCGAGAGCACAATAGATCGGGAGTTCCGCCGCCAGAAGCCTCCGTAGCCACCGGAAGCCAATCTAGACCCGTTCCGGCACCCTGCCGGAGGGGGCAACCCCTCTCCGGTGGCCATCTTCATCATCCCGGTGCTCTCCATGACGAGGAGGGAGTAGTTCTCCCTTGGGGCTGAGGGTATGTACCAGTAGCTATGTGTTTGATCTCTCTCTCTCTCTCTCTCTCTCTCTCGTGTTCTTGAGGTGATACGAACTTGATGTATCGTGATCTTTGCTATTATATTTTGATCCTATGATGTTTTCTCCCCCTCTACTCTCTTGTAATGGATTGAGTTTCCCCTTTGAAGTTATCTTTTCGGATTAAGTCTTTAATGATTTGAGAACACTTGATGTATGTCTTGCCATGTGTATCTGTGGTGACAATGGGATACCACGTGATTCACTTGATGTATGTTTTGGTGATCAACTTGCGGGTTCCGCCCATGAACCTATGCATAGGGGTTGGCACACGTTTTCATCATGATTCTCCGGTAGAAACTTTGGGGAACTCTTTGAGGTTCTATGTGTTGGTTGAATAGATGAATTTGAGATTGTGTGATGCATATCGTATAATCATACCCACGGATACTTGAGGTGATATTGGATTATCTAGGTGACATTAGGGTTTTGGTTGATTTGTGTCCTAAGGTGTTATTCTATTACGAACTCTAGGGCTGTTTGTGACACTTATAGGAATAACCCAATGGATTGATTGGAAAGAATAACTTTGAGGTGGTTTTGTACCTTACCATAATCTCTTCATTCGTTCTCCGCTATTAGTGACTTTGGAGTGACTCTTTGTTTCATGTTGAGGGATAGTTATGTGATCCAATTATGTTAGTATTGTTGAGGGAACTTGCACTAGCGAAAGTATGAACCCTAGGCCTTGTTTCAACGCATTGCAATACCGTTTACGCTCACTTTTATCCTTAGTTACCTTGTTGTTTTTATAATTTCAGATTACAAAAACCTTTATCTACCATCCATATACCACTTGTATCACCATCTCTTCGCCGAACTAGTGCACCTATACAATTTACAATTGTATTGGGTGTGTTGGGGACACAAGGGATTCTTTGTTATTTGGTTGCAGGGTTGCTTGAGAGAGACCATCTTCATCCTACGCCTCCTACGGATTGATAAACCTTAGGTCATCCACTTGAGGATAATTTGCTGCTGTCCTACAAACCTCTGCACTTGGAGGCCCAACAACGTCTACAAGAAGAAGGTTGTGTAGTAGACATCAAGCTCTTTTCTGGCGCCGTTGCCGGGGAGGTTAGCGCTTGAAGGTATATCTTTAGATCTTGCAATAGAGTCTTTTAGTTTCTTGTTTTATCACTAGTTTAGTTTATAAAAGAAAATTACAAAAAATGGAACTAAGTTTGTCTCATATGCTTCACCTTTTTAATATCTTTCGTGAGTATGATGGAAACGATAATTGTGCTCAAGTGCTAGAAGAAGAAATCTATAAAATGTTTGGCACTAAATATTTGAATGATGAGCATTATTGCAATGTTGTTAGTATGAATTCCTTGAATATCCATGATGCTAATGATATGCAAAGCCACAAGCTCGGGGAAGCTATGTTTAATGAAGATGATATTTTTTGTCCCCCAAGTTTTGATGAGCAAATTTATTATGATGAAAGCATGCCTCCTATCTATCATGATTATTGTGATGACATGTATGCTTTAAAGAATAATAATAACAATGAAACTTGTCATCTTGATTTCAATTTTCAATCCCATGATAGTTACTCTGTTGAGGTTGCTCCCACTACTATTAATGAGAAGAATTTTGCTTGTGTGGAGAGTAATAAAATTTCTATGCTTGTAGATCATGAAAAGAATGCTTTAGGTGCTGTTTATATTGTTGAATTCATTCATGGTGCTACTGAAAATTATTATGAGGGAGGAATATATGCTTGTAGGAATTGCAATAATATCAAGTTTCCTCTCTATGTGCTTAAAGTTTTGAAGTTATGCTTGTTTTACCTTTCTATGCAAGTTGATTCTTGTTCCCATAAGTAGTTTGCTCACAAAATCCCTATGCATAGGAAGTATGTTAGACTTAAATGTGCTAGTCATATTCTTCATGATGCTCTCTTTATGTTTCAATTCTTATCTTTTATGTGAGCATCGTTGAAATCATCATGCCTAGCTAGGGGCGTTAAACGATAGCGCTTGTTGGGAGGCAAACCAATTTTATTTTATTTCCTTGATTTTCGTTCCTGTTTAGTAATAAATAATTCATCTAGCCTCTTTTTAGATGTGGTTTTATGCTTTTAATTATTGTTTGTGCCAAGTAGAACCTTTGGGAAGACTTGGGGAAAGTCTTGTTGATCATGCTGTAAAAAACAGAAACTTTAGCGCTCACGAGAATTGCTGCCATTTTTATTTGTAAAGTGCTATTTAGTTAATTATTTTTGAAGATGATTAATAGATATATTCCTCACGTCCAGAAATGTATTTCAGAATTTTTTGGGTTCCATAAGTTTGTGTTAGTTACAGATTACTACAGACTGTTCTGTTTTTGACAGATTCTGTTTTTCGTGTGTTGTTTGCTTATTTCGATGAATCTATGGCTAGTAAAATAGTTTATAAACCATAGAGAAGTTGGAATACAGTAGATCTAACACCAATAAAAATAAATAATGACTTCATTACAGTAAGTTGATGTGGTCTTTTGTTTTCTTTCGCTAACGGAGCTTACGAGTTTTCTGTTAAGTTTTGTGTTGTGAAGTTTTCAAGTTTTGGGTAAGGATTCGAGGGAATATGGAATAAGGAGTGGCAAGAGCCTAAGCTTGGGGATGCCCAAGGCACTCCAAGGTAATATTCAAGGACAACCAAAAGCCTAAGCTTGGGCATGCCCCGGAAGGCATCCCCTCTTTCGTCTCGTTCATCGGTAACTTTACTTGGATCTATATTTTTATTCGCCACATGATATGTGTTTGCTTGGAGCGTCATTTTATTTTATTTTGTTTTGCTTGTTGTTTGAATAAAATAACAGGATCTGAAATTCTTAAATGTTAGAGAGTCTTCATATAGTTTCATGATTGTTCGACTACTCATTGATCTTCACTTATATCTTTCGGAGTAGTTTGTTGTTTGCTCTAGTGCTTCACTTATATCTTTTAGAGCATCGGGGTAGTTTTATTTTGAAGAAATAGATGAACTCTCATGCTTCACATATATTATTTTGAGAGTCCTAAACAGCATGGTAATCTGCTGTAGCGACCAGACCTCAAACGGTCCAATCTCTGTGCTCAGGTGTCATCCGTGGATCAGTAATGCTGACACCACACAGTACTTCAAGGATTTATAACAGAGTAGCAATCACACACTTATTACATCGAGTGTCTCAAAAGAGAACTTATTACAATAAATATGGGTTAAGGCCATCTAATAACGATAACAGCGGAAGGCTTGGAAGATAAGTGAGTCCATCAACTCCAACGGCATCACTGAGTATAGAACCACGACCTAAAAGCACCTTAATCGTCATCTGAAAAGTCTACAACATTAACGTTGCAGCCCGAAATGGGTCAGCACATGGAATATGCTGGCAAAGTAACACATAGAGAGTAATTGAATGAAATAGGCTATTCTATATGCATATTTGGCTGGTGGAAAGCTCTATGGTTACAGTCTTGTGTAAAGCCAATTTTTCCCTACTACAAAGGAATAAATTTTATTTAACTATCATGGTAGTTGTTAAACATTGAGAATGGTTGATAGCATTCTCAATCCCAATTAAGCATCATCATTAAACAAAACCCAACAAAATTAATTTTAGGGTAACATGTTGAGATTCACATGATAATCCAGGTACTAGATACTCAAGATGTCCATAACTGGGGACACGGCTAATCATGATTAGTTTATACACTCTGTAGAGGTTTGCGCACTTTTCCCCACAAGACTCGATTGCCTCCATTTGGTTTCTCGCACTACATGGTGTTGAGAAACGGATGACCGAGACATAGTCTTTCAGAAGCGCTAGCACCTTACGATCAGGTAGACCGTTACACCTACATTCCCCTACATCTGCTAGTCTACCACTGTAAGAGTTCGCACAACTTAATCAACTATGCTAGAGCCCATAGTAGCTTGTGACTGCACACGGAAGTTTCTAGCATGAATAATCTCATGATCCCTTTGAGCCTGGGTGGCGGTCCAAAAGAAAACAGGCAATCGCTGGAATACCCAGGTGCCTCAATCCACCCAGATGTGTATTTAAGTTGCCACCTTAAATAAACCATTAATTAACAATCTCACATCTGTCATGGATACACTCACCCAATCCACGTCTATTAGCATAGCATGGCATAATAAGCAAACGTAGAAGTAACTGCCAAAGGTTTGATAATAAACAGGTAATAGGTACTACCTCAACTACTTCCCAAACCCACAATTTAATTAGATCCTAATCATGCAATGTGTGTGGATTGATCTAATGCAATAAAACTGGGTAGTGGGAAAACATGATCAAAGTGTTACTTGCCGTGCTGATGATCCGGGAAACCTAGCGATTCGAAGTAGCAAGCGGCGCACTCCGGGTACTCTATTGCAAACAAACAAGCATACAATAAGTACTCAACTAATGCACAGGTAAAACTCAAATAAGAGATCTAACCAGAAAGTTCAACTTAAGAACTCCGGTTGGCAAAAAGAATCAAATCGAACGAGGCAACGAAAGACAAACGGCAAAAGAAATAGGCTTCATTTACTATTCTGGATCTAAGGCAATTTTTACAGTGGCAAAAATTTGTTTGAGTTGGTTAAACGGAAAGAGGGTTTCGAGACGAAACTCCAGGCGCTTGAATCGCCTGATTCCGATAAACGAGCGAAAAGTTGGACTAAAACAAAAATCAGATCAGGAATCGCGATCAGAAAAATCGCGGATTTATCCAAGAAAAAGAAAAACAACGAAGAGATTAACGAACGAATGTTCGTTATATGGATCTAAAAGATGAACGTGTTTGTTAAAATGAACGAACGAGCGAACGCTCGCTAAATAACTAAAGCGAAAAAACCGATCTATCTAAAAAACGCATCTAAAAAAACAAACGAAAAACCGAACGGAGAACCGAACGGTTTTCTAGAGGAAAACTGCCGGCGGGGAGGGGTCAACCTCCGGCGAGGCGGCGGTGGCTCCGGCGGCGGCGTTGGGCGGTGCGGCGGCGACTCGGCGGCACGGCGCGCGAGGCGAGGCGGCGGCGGCATCAGGGGCGGGGCAGCGCTAGGGCTTGGGGCGGCTCGGGCTGGGCACCCCCGGCTTATAAAGCCGGCCGGGCCGGGAGTCCAGGTCGGACACGGCCCGGTAAGGTGATTCGACTTTTTTTTAAAATAATTATGCTCGAAAAAAAACAAAAGGAATACTAAACGGACTCCAAAAATCCCGAAATAAAATTTCCCCGGCTTCTAAAATCAAGCCGCACAGGATGAACATTTATTTGGGGCCTAAATGCAATTTTGAAAAACGCGCATTTTTCCCTAATACAAATAAAATAGCAAATAAAACCAAAATAAAATCTTATTTGATTTTTTTATTAAATCCTCAATATTTCTTTATTTTGGGAAAGTCAAGTTATTCCCTCTCTCACATTTTTGTAATAGAAATAATTGAAGATAAAATAAATAAAATCAAATGATCCTATTTTCAAAATTTGAGAAAACTCAAATATGAAAATAACAAAATCCCCAACTCTCCCCAAGGGTCCTTGAGTTGCGTAGAATTCCTAGGATCAACCAGAATGCAACAAAATATGATATGCAATGATGATCTAGTGTATAGAATTCCAAATTGAAAATTTGGGATGTTACAAACCTACCCCCCTTAAGATGAATCTCGCCCTCGAGATTCGGGCTGGCTAGAAAATAGGTGAGCGTGGTCCTTCAGCAAATCTTCCTCTCGTTCCCAGGTGGCTTCATCCTCCGTGTGGTGGCTCCACTGAACCTTGCAAACTTGATAACCTTGCTGCGGGTGACTCGACTGGCATACTCTAAAATCTTGACTGGTTTCTCCTCATAGGTCAAATCACTGTCCAACTGAATTGCTTCCAGTGGTACTGTATCTCTCAGTGGTATATCAGCCATCTCTGCGTGGCACTTCTTCAACTGGGATACGTGGAACACGTCGTGTACTCCTGACAATCCTTCGGGCAATGCCAGCTTATAGGCTACTTCTCCCATACGCTGCAAAACTTTGTATGGGCCTACAAAACGTGGCGCTAACTTTCCCTTAACTCCAAAGCGCTTAACTCCTCGAAGTGGTGATACTCGAAGATAAACTCGGTTTCCGACTTCATAAATTGTCTCCTTGCATTTAGAATCTGCATAACTGTTCTGCCCAGACTGGGCTATCTTGAGCCTGTCACGAATCCATTTCACTTTCTGTTCAAACTCCTTAATCATATCCGGTCCAAACAACTGACGGTCTCCAACTTCATCCCAAGACAATGGGGTCCTGCACCTCCTTCCGTACAAGGCTTCGAAAGGGGCCATCTTCAAACTGGTTTGATAGCTGTTGTTGTAAGAGAACTCTGCATACGGCAAATTCTCGTCCCAACTAGATCCGTAATCTAGCGCACAATCTCTTAGCATATCCTCCAAAATCTGATTGACTCTCTCGGTCTGTCCATCTGTCTGCGGGTGGAAAGCTGTGCTAAACTCCAGTCTGGTACCCAAAGTTTCATGCAACTGATTCCAGAACTTTGAGGTGAATTGGGTTCCTCTATCTGATACAATGCTCTTTGGAACTCCATGCAGACATACGATTCTGGTCATGTATATATTTGCCAACTTTGCACTGGTATAGGTAGTCTTTACTGGAATGAAATGAGCTACCTTTGTCAAACGATCGACTACAACCCATATCGAGTCTTAGCCTGAATGTGTTCTGAGCAATTCTTTAATAAAATCCATGCCTAGCTTATCCCACTTCCATTCGGGTATCGGCAATGGCTGTAGCAATCCGGCTGGCTTCTGATGCTCTGCCTTTACTCTCTGACATACATCACAACCTGCTACATATTCCGCAATATCCTTCTTCATTCCAGTCCACCAGAAAGTATCCTGCAAGTCCAGATACATCTTGGTATTTCCTGGGTGAATCGAATATGGTGAATCATGTGCCTCTTGCAGAATTAACTTCCTGATCTCCGAATCATTTGGTACATAGACACGGTCTTCAAACCATAAGGTATCGTGCTCATCCTCACGAAATCCCTTGGCTTTTCCTTTGCTCATTTTCTCCTTAATAGAGGCAATCTCCTTGTCAGTCCTTTGAGCTTCTCTGATCTTATCCATCAAGGTAGACTGAATCTCCAATGTTGCTACATAGCCTCTCAGAACTATCTCCAAACATAGCTCTCCCTTGGTAAATCTCTCGTCATTAGGGTGTTGACACGGCTCTTACGGCTCAATGCGTTAGCTACTATGCTAGCCTTTTTGGGGTGATAACGCAATTTCATATCATAATCCTTGATGAGCTCAAACCATCTCCTTTGTCTGAGGTTCAACTCCTTCTGTGTGAAAATATACTTCAAACTCTTGTGATCCGTGTACACCTCACAATGGTTTCCAATCAGAAAATGTCTCCAAGTCTTCAATGCATGCACTACAGCTGCTAACTCCAAATCATGCGTAGCATAATTCAACTCATGGGGCTTAAGCTATCGTGAGGCATATGAAACAACTCTTCCTTCCTGCATAAACACTGCTCCAAGTCCTCGACGTGAAGCGTCGCAATACACCTCGTAATCCTTGGTCTGATCCGGTAAAATCAACACTGGTGAGGTAACCAAACATTTCTTCAACTCCTGGAAACTAGCCTCACATTCCTCAGTCCATTTGAACTTGGTATCCTTCTTCAACAACTCCGTCATAGGCTTCGCAATCTTTGAGAAATTCTCAATAAACCTCCGGTAGTATCCTGCGAGTCCAAGAAAACTCCGGATCTCTCCAACTGTTGTTGGGGCTTCCCAATTGGTCACAGTATCAACTTTAGTGGGATCTACTGCTATACCTTCTCCGGATATAACGTGTCCGAGAAATCCAACTTCTTTCAACCAAAACTCACATTTGCTAAATTTGGCATATAATTGATGTTCTCTGAGCTTTCCGAGTACCAAATGCAAATGCTCCTTATGCTCCTCTTCATTTTTCGAGTAATCCAGGATATCATCAATGAACACTACGACGAAATTATCCAAAAACTCCATAAACACTTTGTTCATCATGTTCATAAAATATGCAGGTGCGTTAGTCAGACCAAATGACATAACGATATATTCGTACAGCCCATACCTGGTGGTAAAAGCCGTCTTAGATATATCCTGTTCTCGAATCTTCAACTGATGGTATCCTGATCGCAGATCAATCTTGGAAAATACCCTAGCTCCTTGCAATCGATCAAACAGATCATTGATCATTGGTAGTGGGTATTGGTTCTTGATGGTTAATTCATTCAATCCTCGATAATCAACAACCATCCTTAACGATCCATCCTTCTTCTCCACTAGACGTACTAGCGATCCCCAAGGTGAAGAACTTGGGCGAATATATCCTTTTTCCAGTAACTCCTTAATCTGCTTCTTATTCTCCACCAAATCTTTTGCGGGCATCCTATATGGTCTCTTTGATATTGGCCCGGTGCCTGGCAAAAGCTCAATCAAAAACTCAATATCTCTATCCGTTGGCATGCCTGGCAACTCTTCTGGAAATACATCAGGGAAATCCTTCAATAATGGGACTTCCTCCTGCACAACTCCTGTTAAACAATTTACTTGAGTCCTTTTCGGCACATGCAGGGATACATACTTGATCCTTCTTCCTTCTGGGGTGGTAAGCAAGATCGACTTACTGGCGCATTCGATGTTTCGTCCATACATCGACAACCAATCCATACCCAGAATTACATCCAAACCTTGTGATTCCAATATTATCAAATCTGAGGGAAACACATGTCTACCTATACTTAATGGCACTTGAAAACATCCTTGGCTAGCCATATACTCCGCTCCTGGTGAGCTTACTAACATAGGTGTTCTAAGAACTTTGGTGGGTAGGTTATACTTATCCACAAATCCCCTTGATATGTATGAATGCGATGCACCATTATCAAAAAGAACGAGTGCAGTAAATGACTTAACCAAAAACTTACCGATTACTGCATCCGGCTGCTCTTCAACCTCCTCCACGTTAACGTGGTTCACCTGTCCCCTATTGAAAGGGTTCGGCTTCTTCCCAGAGCTTCCATTGCTATTACCATTCTGTGATTCAGGACATTCATTGGCATAATGTCCAGTCTTCTGGCACTTAAAACAAGTGACTTGGCTCAGGTCTCTCTTGGCTGGGGTCGATTGGTTGGTGCGGTCCTGGCCGTTGCTTCCTCCATTCCCATTACCATTCTTGGTGCCATTATGATTGTCCGAGCTACCTCCTCCATGGGTATGCTAAAAATGTCCTCCCGGACTAGGGGTAAAACATGGCTTCTGCTGAGCTCCTGAATTGTGCTTCCCTTCTCCATACTTCCTCTTGCGATTCTCAATCTGCTGCTGCTTCCCTTCAATCATAAGAGCACGATCTACCAACTCCTGGTAATTGTTGAATGTTGCTACCATCAACTGCATGCTCAACTCATCATTCAGTCCTTCCAGAAACTTCTCCTGCTTAGCTGCATCCATAGCAATGTCATCTGGGGCATAACGTGCTAATTTACTAAAGTCCTCCACATACTAGCCAACTGTCCATCCTCCTTGGCGCAAGTTGCGAAACTCTCGCTTCTTCATGGCCATAGCTCCTGCTGAAACATGGGCAGTTCGAAAAGCCTGCTGAAGCTGGTCCCACGTGACAGTGTCGACAGGGAAAGTGGCTGTGAAATTCTCCCACCATGATGCTGCGGGTCCTTCAAGCTGATGTGCGGCAAACTTCACATTTTCCGCATCCGTGCATCCCGCCGTGGTCAACTCCCTAGCTGTCTTGTGGAGCCAATCATCTGCTACTATCGGCTCGGTGCTACTGGAAAACACCGGCGGATTCAGCCTAAGAAAACGGGCTAAGTGATCAACAGGTGGTGGTGGTGGTGGGTTGTTGTTGTTGTTCCCCTGATTCTGATTCTGGACTAGCAACTGCATCAATGTGTTCTGTTGCTGGATCAACTGGGTGAGCTCCGGTGGGAAGGTAAATCCGGGGTCACGTCTCGGAGGCATCTGAGGGTTTAGAAAAGATGAGATTTAAGAATAGAGGGGGTCTAAAGGGAAAACACTACCCATATGCACATGAGGCAAAAGCAAACAATTCACTTCATTCAACCAATCAAACAAGGGCATACAATCGATCTAACTATTGTAAAACTGCTCGGACTACTATATTTACATGGTGGACTACTACTACTATTGGCGTGGTCTACTAGAAATATTCTTCGGTTGCAGACTCCATGATATCTGCTCCCGCTTCATCAACATAGTCATCATCGCTATTGTCTGGATCCGAGTCGGTGTCGTCGATGATGATGTAGTCTTCCGGGCGAATTTCCTTGGGTTCTTCGTCTTCTTCCACTTGTGTAGGGCCTCCCATGAATATTCCAATCTTCTTGATCAGATCATCATTCTTTTCCACTAATACTTCAATTTCCTCTTCATAATCTTCACATGTAGCCTTGAGTTCCTTCTCCAGTTCCTTGATTCTTGTCCTTGCCTTCTTCAGATCTATCATGTCGGCGCACATCTGGTTCTCCTGAAGTCGAATGTGTTGGTTTAACTCCTAGATGAAAGCTGCAATTGATCTATCCTTCCTGGTACTGATCATCTCCCAGTGCTCATCTCGGTACCCACAAATCCGGTAGATAGTATCCTTGAGATCATTGCGGTAAACTTCTCCAATGCGTCCCCTGGTGATGTGAGCTGCATTCTATTTCCTAGACTCCAAGTTGGTGCATCAAAAGAAAACTCTATGGGCTCAGTGACTGGCATGAACGTCCTTCCTGGAACTTGAACTTGAATCATCCAGCACTCTTCTTCAGGTAAAGTGGCGTTGTAGGTTCCGGTGAAACTTGGTACTCCTATGTTCAGATATCTAGTGACTTCCTTCAAGTGACGTCCAAAGGGTGTATCTTCATCCGGTTGCGAGAACTTGTTCCTTGCATCCGCCATCCTAAAAGAGTAGAAAAGATGAGAGGTCAGAATTTGAAGAGAGTGAGTAGTGATCTAGGTCTTTAGCTTAGTGGTCGTGTCCTACAGTCAGCATGAGCTCTGATACCATCTTGTAGCGACCAGACCTCAAACGGTCCAATCTCTGTGCTCAGGTGTCATCCCTGGATCAATAATGCTAACACCACACAGTACTTGAAGGATTTATAACAGAGTAGCAATCACACACTTATTACATCGAGTGTCTCAAAAGAGAACTTATTACAATAAATATGGCTTAAGGCCATCTAATAACGATAACAGTGGAAGGCTTGGAAGATAAGTGAGTCCATCAACTCCAACGGCATCACAGAGTATAGAACCACGACCTAAAATCACCTTAATTGTCATTTGAAAAGTCTGCAATATTAACGTTGCAGCCCGAAACGGGTCAGCACATGGAATATGGTGGCAAAGTAACACATAGAGAGTAATGGAATGAAATAGGCTATTCTATATGCATATTTGGCTGGTGGAAAGCTCTATGGTTATAGTTTTGCGTAAAACCAATTTTTCCCTACTACAAAGGAATAAATTTTATTTAACTATCATGGTAGTTGTTAAACATTGAGAATGGTTGACAGCATTCTCAATCACAATTAAGCATCATCATTAAACAAAACCCAACAAAATTAATTTTAGGGTAACATGTTGAGATTCACATGATAATCTAGGTACTAGATACTCAAGATGTCCATAACCGGGGACACGGCTAATCATGATTAGTTTATACACTCTGTAGAGGTTTGCGCACTTTTCCCCACAAGACTCGATCGCCTCCATTTGGTTTTCGCACTACATGGTGTTTGAGAAACGGATGACCGAGACATAGTCTTTCAGAAGCGCTAGCACCTTACGATCGGGTAGACCGTTACACCTACTTTCCCCTACATCTGCTAGTCTACCACTGTAAGAGCTCACACAACTTAATCAACTATGCTAGAGCCCATAGTAGCTTGTGGCTGCACACGGAAGTTTCTAGAATGAATAATCTCATGATCCCTTTGAGCCTGGGTGGCGGTCCAAAACAAAACAGGCAATCGCTGAAATACCCAGGTGCCTCAATCCACCCAGATGTGTATTTAAGTTGCCACCTTAAATAAACCATTAATTAACAATCTCACATCTATCATGGATACACTCACCCAATCCACGTCTACTAGCATAGCATGGCATAATAAGCAAACGTAGAAGTAACTCCCGAAGGTTTGCTAATAAACAGGTAGTAGGTACTACCTCAACTACTTCCCAAACCCACAATTTTATTAGATCCTAATCATGCAACGTGTGAGGATTGATCTAATGCAATAAAACTGGGTAGTGGGAAAACATGATCAAAGTGTCACTTGCCTTGCTGATGATCCGAGAAACCTAGTGATTCGAAGTAGCAAGCGGCGCACTCCGGGTACTCTATTGCAAAAAAACAAGCATACAATAAGTACTCAACTAATGCACAGGTAAAACTCAAATAAGAGATCTAACCAGAAAGTTCAACTTAAGAACTCCGGTTGGCAAAAAGAATCAAATTGAATGAGGCAACGAAAGATAACGACAAAAGAAACAGGATTCGTTTACTATTATGGATATAAGGCAATTTTTACAGTGGCAAAAACTTGTTTGAGTTGGTTAAATGGAAAGAGGGTTTCGAGACGAAACTCCAGGCGCTTGAATCGCCTGATTCCGATAAACGAGCGAAAAGTTAGACTAAAACGAAAATCGGATCAGGAATCGTGATCAGAAAAATCACGAATTTCATCCGAGAAAAAGAAAAACGACGAACAGATTAACGAACGAATGTTCGTTATCTGGATCTAAAAGATGAATGCGTTCGTTAAAATGAACGAACGAGCGAACGCTCTCTAAATAACTAAACCGAAAAAAACCGATCTATCTAAAAAAACGCATCTAAAAAAACGAACGAAAAACCGAACGGTTTTCTAGAGGAAAACCGCCGGCGGGGTGGGATCAACCTCCGGCGAAGCGGCGGCTCCGGCGGGCGGCGGGGTCGGCGGCGGCGGCTCCGGCGGCGGCTCGGCGGCGCGGTGCGAGAGGCGAGACGGCGGCGGCGTCAGGGGCGGGGCGGCGCTAGGGTTTGGGGCGGTGCCGGGCCAGGAGTCCAGGTCGGACATGGCCCGGTAAGGCGGTTCGACTTTTTTTTAAAAATAATTACACTCGAAAAAAACAAAAGGAAAACTAAACGGACTCCAAAAATCCCGAAATAAATTTTCCCCGGCTTCTAAAATCAAGCCGCACAGGATGAACATTTATTTGGGGCCTAGATGCAATTTTGAAAAACGTGCATTTTTTCCCTAATACAAATAAAATAGGAAATAAAACCAAAATAAAATCTTATTTGATTTTTTATTAAATCCTCAATATTTCTTTATTTTTGGAAAGTCATTTTATTCGCTCTCTCATATTTTTGTAATAGAAATAATTGAAGATAAAATAAATCAAATCAAATGATCCTATTTTCAAAATTTGAGAAGACTCAAATATGAAAATAATGAAATCCCCAACTCTCCCCAAGGGTCCTTGAGTTGCGTAGAATTTCTAGGATCAACCACAATGCAACAAAATATGATATGCAATGATGATCTAGTGTATAACATTCCAAATTGAAAATTTGGGATGTTACATCTGCTTTGGTTATGAATTTAGTCCTAATATGATGGGCATCCAAGAGGGATATAATAAAAACTTTTATATAGAGTGCATTGAATACTATGAGAAGTTTGATACTCGATGATTGTTTTGAGATATGGAGATGGTGATATTAGAGTCATGCTAGTTGAGTAGTTGTGAATTTGAGAAATACTTGTGTTGAAGTTTGTGATTCCCGTAGCATGCACATATGGTGAACCGTTATGTGATGAAGTCGGAGCATGATTTATTTATTGATTGCCTTCCTTATGAGTGGCGGTCGGGGACGACCGATGGTCTTTTCCTACCAATCTATCCCCCTAGGAGCATGCGCGTAATACTTTGCTTTGATAACTTGTAGATTTTTGCAATAAGTATATGAGTTCTTTATGACTAATGTTGAGTCCATGGATTATACGCACTCTCACCCTTCCACCTTTGCTAGCCTCTCTAATACCGCACACGTTTCACCGGTATCATACACCCATCATATACCTTCCTCAAAACAGCCACCATACCTACCTATTATGGCATTTCCATAGCCATTCCGAGATATATTGCCATGCAACTTTCCACCATTCCGTTTATTATGACACGCTTCATCATTGTCATATTGCTTTGCATGATCATGTAGTTGACATTGTATTTGTGGCAAAGCCACCGTTTATAATTCTTTCATACATGTCACTCATGAATCATTGCACATCCTGGTACACCGCCGGAGGCATTTATATAGAGTCATATCTTGTTCTAAGAATCGAGTTGTAATTCTTGAGTTGTAAGTAAATAAAAGTGTGATGATCATCATTATTAGAGCATTGTCCCAGTGAGGAAAGGATGATGGAGACTATGATTCCCCCATAAGTCGGGATGAGACTCCGGACGAAAAATAAAAAAAGAGGAAAAAAAAGAGGCCATAAAAAATGAAAAGGCCAAAAAAAATAAAAAAATAAAAAATGAGAGAAAAAGAGAGAAGGGGCAATGCTACTATCCTTTTACCACACTTGTGCTTCAAAGTAGCACCATGATCTTCGTGATAGAGAGTCTCCTATGTTGTCACTTCCATATACTAGTGGGAATCTTCCATTATAGAACTTGGCTTGTATATTCCAATGATGGGCTTCCTCAAAATGTCCTAGGTCTTCGTGAGCAAGCGAGTTGGATGCACACCCACTTAGTTCTTTTTGTTGAGCTTTCATATACTTATAGCTCTAGTGCATCCGTTGCATGGCAATCCCTACTCACTCACATTGATATCTATTTATGGGCATCTCCATAGCCCGTTGATACCGCTAGTTGATGTGAGACTATCTTCTCTTTTTTGTCTTCTCCACAACCACCATTCTATTCCACCTATAGTGCTATGTCCATGGCTCACGCTCATGTATTGCGTGAAGATTGAAAAAGTTTGAGAACATTAAAAGTATGAAACAATTGCTTGGCTTGACATCGGGGTTGTGCATGATTTAAATATATTGTGTGGTGAAGATGGAGCATAGCCAGACTATATGATTTTTTAGGGATAGCTTTCCTTGGCCATGTTATTTTGAGAAGACATGATTGCTTTGTTAGTATGCTTGAAGTATTATTATTTTTATGTCAATATGAACTTTTTTCTTGAATCTTATGGATCTGAATATTCATGCCACAATTAAGAAGAATTACATTGAAATTATGCCAAGTAGCACTCCGCATCAAAAATTCTGTTTTTATCATTTACCTACTCCAGGACGAGCATGAATTAAGCTTGGGGATGCTGATACGTCTCCAACGTATCTATAATTTTTGATTGCTCCATGCTATATTATCTTCTGTTTTGGATGTTTATGGGCTTTATTATACACTTTTATATTATTTTTGGGACTAACCTATTAACCCAGAGCCCAGTGCCAGTTTCTATTTTTACCTTGTTTTAGGGTTTCGAAGAAAAGGAAAACCAAACGGAGTCCAATTGACCTGAAACTTCACGGAACCCATTTTTGGAAGGAAAGAAGCCCAGAAGACTTGAAGTGCACGTAAGGGAAGCTTCGAGGAGGCCACGAGGTAGGGGGGCGCGCCCACCCCCCTAGGGCGCGCCCTCCACCCTCGTGGGCCCCTCGTGGCCCCCCTGACGTACTTCTTCCGCCTATATATCTCCATATACCCTAAAACATCCGAGAGCACAATAGATCTGGAGTTCCGCCACCAGAAGCCTCCGTAGCTACCGAAAGCCAATCTAGACCCGTTCCGGCACCCTGCCGGAGGGGGCAATCCCTCTCCGGTGGCCATCTTCATCATCTCGGTGCTCTCCATGATGAGGAGGGAGTAGTTGTCCCTCGGGGCTGAGGGTATGTACCAGTAGCTATGTGTTTGATCTCTCTGTCTCGTGTTCTTGAGGTGATACGGTCTTGATGTATCGCGAGCTTTGCTATTATATTTGGATCCTATGACGTTTTCTCCCCCCTCTACTCTCTTGTAATGGATTGATTTTCCCCTTTGAAGTTATATTATCGGATTGAGTCTTTAAAGATTTGAGAACACTTGATGTATGTCTTGCCGTGCGTATCTGTGGTGACAATGGGATACCACGTGATTCACTTGATGTATGTTTTGGTGATCATATTGTGGGTTTCGCCCATGAACCTATGCATAGGGGTTGGCACTCGTTTTTGTCGTGATTCTCCGGTAGAAACTTTGGGGCACTCTTTGAGGTTCTATGTGTTGGTTGAAAAGATGAATCTGAGATTGTGTGATGCATATCGTATAATCATACCCACGAATACTTGAGGTGACATTGGAGTATCTAGGTGACATTAGGGTTTTGGTTGATTTGTGTCTTAATTTGTTATTCTAGTACGAACTCTAGGGCTGTTTGTGACACTTATAGGAATAGCCCAATGGATTGATTGGAAAGAATAACTTTGAGGTGGTTTCGTACCCTACCATAATCTCTTCGTTCGTTCTCCGCTTTTAGTGACTTTGGAGTGACTCTTTGTTGCATGTTGAGGGATAGTTATGTGATCCACTTATGTTAGTATTGTTGAGGGAACTTGCACTAGCGAAAGTATGAACCCTAGGCCTTGTTTCAACGCATTGCAATACCTTTTACGCTCACTTTTATCATTAGTTACCTTGCTGTTTTTATAATTTCAGATTACAAAAACCTTTATCTACAATCCATATACCACTTGTATCACCATCTCTTCGCCGAACCAGTGCACCTATACAATTTACCATTGTATTGGGTGTGTTGGTGACACAAGGGACTCTTTGTTATTTGGTTGCGGGGTTGCTTGAGAGAGACCATCTTCATCCTACGCCTCCTATGGATTGATAAACCTTAGGTCATCCACTTGAGGGAAATTTGCTACTGTCCTACAAACCTCTGCACTTGGAGGCCCAACAACGTCTACAAGAAGAAGGTTGTGTGGTAGACATCACTCCACGGCGCGACCCACCGCGTCCGGCGCCCGCGCGTGAAGAAAGAAGCTGTCAAGAAGTCCCTCGACCGCAAGCGAACACTCTGCCACTCCTCGCACCGCCACGCTAGGAACGTTTACTGCGGCAAGGCCCCGCACCGCTTGCCGTAGTGGCGCGCAGGCGCCAAGACCAAGCTCCACCTTCAAGGCGGCCCCCGGTGACCATGGCCGGCTGCCACACATTCACGCCCGCGCTGCGTAGCGTCGCCTGGCCGGGCAAGTTCAAGCTAGATCTGCCTCCTCGCTACGACGACACCCCAGACCCTGCAGAATTCCTGCAGCTCTACGAGCTGAGCATCGAGGCATCCAACGGCGATGAGAAAGTCATGGCGAACTGGTTTCCCATGGCTCTCAAGGATGGCTCCCGCTCTTGGCTCCTGAACCTGCCTCCAGGCTGGATTTCCTCCTGCGGCGAGATGCGCAACCGCTTCATTGCCAACTTCCAGGGCACTCGCGACCGCCCCGCGGTCGCGGGTGACATGCACCGCATCAAGCAACAACCAGGAGAGACCCTGCAGAAGTACATCCAGCGCTTCAACAGCGCACGCATCAAAATCCCCAAGGTGACCGACGAGGCCATCATCTCAGCGTTCTCCAACAGCGTCCGCGACGTCAACATGAAGGAGGAGCTCGCCATCCATGAGGAGCTGTGCACGACCTTGGAGCCATTCAACATCGCGACCAAGTGTGCAAGGGCTGAGGAGAGGCACCTCTCCCTCCTCGAGCTCCCTGCTGCGGGCCCTGAGGAGAAGAAAGCCAAGGCCAAGGACATGAAACGCAAGGGAGCTACCATGTTCGCGGCAGAACCGGACACCAAGTGCGATAGAGACCAGCCCGAGTCATCCAAGGGTAGCCGACCGTTCTGCGCCTTCCACAACCTGCATACCCACAACACCAGCGACTATCAAGAGCTCAGAGCCATTCGAGAAGGACACTTATGTCGATGCCCTGAACGCAGGATCAGTCTCGCGAGGGCGCCTGGAGGGACCAGCCTTGTGAGGCTCATCCTCAAGGCAACACTGGCCTTCCTCCACTATCGCCACCACCCAGAAGTAATGACGACCACCATCAAGACGAGGGGGCTGGGGGCTTTTAGGAGCCACGCGCTATCACCTGCATCTTGGGCGGAGCTCAAGCCCAGCCTCATAGCGTATCTTCAAACAGTTTGCCCGTGAAGTGAATGCAGTCCTCCCCAAGCTCGAGGCCACACGCCTGCTCAGATGGTCCAGGTGCCCCATCACGTTCAGTTCGGTAGATCAGCTCATGTGCGTGGCTACTGCAGGCGTCCTCCCAATGCTTTGTTCACCAGTCATCAGCAACGTGCAAGTTACCAAGACCCTCATCGACGGCGGCACAGGGCTCAATGTCATGTCCGTTGACACGTTCGACAACCTCCAAGTGCCATATGACCAGCTTTAGCCTATCAAGCCTTTCTCAGGAGTGACCAACGGCTCTACTACCCCGATCGGGCAAGTCCGCATCCCCGTTACCTTCGGAGAACGCAACAACTACCGCACCGAACTCATCGACTTCGACGTCGCCTACATCCACCTGCCATACAACGCCATCCTCGGGTATCCAGCCCTGGCCAATTTCATGGCGGTGACCCATCACAGCTATAATGTCCTCAAGATGCCGAGAAGCGGCGGAATCATCATAGTCCCGTGCGAGGAAAGATACGCGGTGTGCTCCCTTGAGCGTACCTTCGAAGCTGCAGCAATCGACGACCCCGACAGTCAGGGCGAGCGCCCTCCTGAGGCCACCCCTAGAAGAAGAAGCAGCTGCGCCACGCAGGGCCTCGGCCAAGTGGCGCCCACGCCTGGGGCGCCTCCCTCCATCACGTAGGAAAGCGCGCTCAGCGCCCCTCTCGGGTAGGGCCCGGGGGCTCGCTTCTGGAGGGCCTCGGACTTCGCCAGCATCATGAGGGAGGCGCTTGGGAACCACTCGGAGGCGTGCTTCGCAGCACGTTTCCATTAGGAGAACACAGGGCAAGGAGTGCCCACCGTTTAGGAATTCATCACCAAGACCACTCAGGAACTAAAAGACGCAAGGGCCATGCGCGGCGGCCGCCGCTCACCAGGCGCAGATCCCCATCCAGGCGAGGATGCTGGGCTACATGTCAGCATCGACATCCCAGGGCTCAACGGGCCACCTCTCAGGAGCTTCTCTGGCCTTCGCGCGTGGGACGCTGCGAGGGCCCACCTCACAGCTACGTTCGCATGCCTTTTGGCCTGTTGAGCGTGGCGACCGCCTATCAACACAACCTGCGGAGCATCCTGGCGGCTTAGGAGGCCAGGCACCACGCCGTGCTGACAGAGATGAAGACGGTCCTCAAGAAACCCCCTGGACCCCCAGAGCCTCCCAAGGCTCAGGGCCCCGGTGCTTCATGAGGAGCAGCCCCTTTGCTGCATGCGTTTAGTTGCCCCAACCCTCCTTCATCAACAGAACCAGGTGACATTTTCCAAGGCCATTCAGCTGGGAGCGCCCCCAGGGCTGCATCATTCCCAGGCCGCATGGGTCCGTCCCTGTGGCATGTATCTTTCCTTGTTTATGTCTTTAGCTTACCATGCTGGGGGCGCCCCTCGGGCTGCATCATCCCCTAGCAGCTTGGGCTGGACCCAGTGGCATGCATCTTCCCTACATTTACCTAAGCTAGGTTGCTTTCCAAGCATAATCTATCTATGACTATCACCTGCTTGATTGTCACCCACCATGGGAGTCGCGCGTCGGACGTCTTTCTTTAGGACCCTTCGCGTGAGTAAGTTAAGCACGACATCTGTGCTCGGGCCCGTCCCTGCAGCGTCAATATATCCAGCGGCTGAGCTCGGTCTGGCGGGCCAGCCCCGTTCACGTCACCTCCTGGGGCTGTTGGTGCTTGGCTTTTTCACACGATGACCTCAGGAGATTCGTTCGGCGCAGGTTGCCTAACCGCCTCATAGGACCAAGATAGCGAACAAAAATCAAGACCAGACACAACCCGCCTTGAGGTAGGGCCTCGTGAGTCCCGCACTGACTCACGAGTGCCCACATACACCTCGCATAGCCCTGTCGTGCAAGCCACGTGTCAGGGCACGGGGGCTGCGCTCAGGTCACGCCGAAGCGTATGCCACCCAACTAGGTCCCCGGACGTGGACATCGTGCGCCCCTCCCGAGCCGAGCCTTGGCGAGGGCAAAGGTATGGAGAATGTTTGCGCAAGGGGGACTCCTGGGCATCGCGACTCGGGAGCCTAACTGGTCATGTAGCCCCTCATTCCTTGGTCCGTCCTGGTCTCTGGTCGGCCCAACAGCGGTTGAGGTATGCGCGGGGCCGGCCTCTCCTGATGTCGAACATTAACCTATCCTCGCGTATCCTTCCTATAGGCTGTTTGCGCTTCAAGGGGGACTCGTGAGCATCGCGACTCAGGAGCCTAACTGGTCACGTAGCCCCTCACTCCTTGGTCCGCCCTGGTTTCCGGTCGGCCCAACGAGGGTTGAGGTATGCGCGGGCCCGGGCTCTGCCGATGCAGAACACAAAGCAAATTGGAAGAAAATCGCAAAATCTCAAAGCAAATATTACAAGACATATTGTTCTCAAAATATCAAACGCGAGTTTAACGCCTCCACAAGGCATGGTGTATGTTGCAGGAATAAAGCAGAAAAGCAGCCGCAAGTCACCCCTGGATGCTGCCGACACCTGCAAAAAGTGCCCCCTCATGGGTAGCGTCACCTTCATCGGCATCATCAGTCGAGGGCGTGAGTGTGAAGGCGTCGAACTTCTTTAGCAGGGCCTCCACTTGACCCTTCACGGCTGCGGCGGCAGCCGCGCGGTGTTCATCAGCTACAGGCTCCAGCAGCTCGTCAAGACGAGCGTTGCGGTCACGAAGGTGCAGGTGGACGAAGACCCACGTCAGCGCGGCTGAGGAAAGGACGCGGGCCTCTTCCTCTTCCATGGGACCGATGCCCTCCACGACTTCCTCGAGTGCATTCACCAAGAAGGGAAGCAGCTGAGCAGGGCCATCCTCGTCGGTGGTCAGCGGCCTCTCCAAGCCCTTCTCGTATAGTGTCTTCAGTGCCACGTGGCACCTCTCCTCGAGGAGTGAGAAGGCCACAGAGGGAGTCCTGGATTACGGGGTCCTCGGATTGCCGGACTATATGCTTTGGCCGGACTGTTGGACTATGAAGATACAAGATTCAAGACTTCGTCCCGTGTCCGGGTGGGACTCTCCTTTGCGTGGAAGGCAAGCTTTGCAATTCAGATATGTAGATCTCCTCCCCTGTAACCGACTCTGTGTAACCCTAGCCCCCTCTGGTGTCTATATAAACCGGAGGGTTTAGTCCGTAGGACGAGAACAATCATGATCATAGGCTAGCTTCTAGGGTTTAGCCTCTACGATCTCATGGTAGATCAACTCTTGTAATACTCATATCATGAAGATTAATCAAGGAGGAAGTAGGGTATTACCTCCATCGAGAGGTCCCGAACCTGGGTAAACATTGTGTCCCCCGCCGGCTGTTACCATCCGCCTTAGACGCACAGTTCGGACCCCCTACTCGAGATCTGCTGGTTTTGACACCGACATTGGTGCTTTCATTGAGAGTTCCACTGTGCCGTCACGATAAGTCTGGATGGCTCGTATTGTTGTCAAGGACAACATCATCTTGGGGGGAGCCTTGGCTGTAGGCCAAACCCTCCGACTAGGCGGCTTCGTCATGACCGCCCGTTCGGCGGTCGCGCTGACGATGACTTCTCGGGTCATCAAAAACAGCCTCCACGTCGGCTCGGTATTTGCCGAGTAGATGGATCCAATAGAGCTCTCTTCCTGGAACGAGCTCTTGGATTGCATTGCCGCCCTGGGAGTTGCTACGGACTATGATCGGATCAGGCTTAAACCCGACCAAAGGGAGATTAAATCTTCGCCGGTCACCCATCAGATAGCGTTGGTGGAGGAGCAATGTAGCGATTCTTCCTCTATTCTGAGGACAAACTATGTTCGGATTTCCGAGCTCTCCGAGCCGAATACCCGTCCACAGGAGGACATGGTCCAAGCTTCGAACCTAGAATTAGATAGCGGGCTAGGACTATTGGGCAATATCTGGGAGCCCGAACTGTTAAGCTCGGAAACTCCTCCGCCCCTGGGCCTCAGATTGGGTCAGGGTTCGGACCTAAATCTTCCCACCCACCTAGATTCAAGTGATCTTTCCCACATTAGACAAGAGCCCCAAGAGACAGTACATCACTATTGGGCCACATTCCTCCTTGTAATGAGCAAGGTCAAGGACTTTCACGAGGAAGACACAATTTCATTCTTTTGCAAAAATTGCACAGACAAGGGAATCCTCAACACCATAAGTCGCCATGACATAGCACACTTCGCTGACTTGGCGGCCATAGAACGGAAGTACTATGCGATGGAAAGCGCCTGGAAAACCCAAACAAAATTTTGGGACCCTCCGGCTCTCACTAAACCCCCCCGTCCGAACTAAAAGTGTGTACTCTCGTAAGTCACCCGATCCAATTACAAAGAAATCAAATCCCACTATAGGGCGTGGAACTGTTTTGGAGGGATGGCTCAATGGGCCATGCAAAATTCATAGTACAGCGGATACCATGCCAACCCACAACCTTAGAGCATGTTGGATACTACGGCAGATGGCCAAGAGCGGCGAGGATATCCTCACCAACAATACAACAGAGCACCATCCTATGGAAAATAACAATACAATATTGACAGTCTTCGAGACCTTCGCCTCAAATAATAGGCGCAAGCGAACACTCCGCTGCGGGGCCGAAGTCTGCCATGTTGTAGCAATAAATCCATGGAACGACACGGCCATAACCTTCAATGCCAGTGACAAACCTCAATTCCGAACAGCCCGAGCACCAGCCGCTTTGGTCCTTAGTCCAATTGTGGATGGCTTCCGGCTTACTAAACTGCTAATGGACGGTGACAGCGGATTAAACCTCATCTACGAGGAAACTCTTAGCAAGATAGAAATAGACAAGAGCCGCATTGAGCAAAGCAGCACGACCTTCAGAGGAATCATCCCTAGTCGGGAGGCACGATGTGTGGGAAAAATCACACTAGATGTGGTATTCGACCTTCAGAGGAATCATCCCTAGTCGGGAGGCAATAATTATAGGTCCGAAGAAATCACATTCCAAGTGGCCCCGTTTAGTAGCGGATACCACGCCCTTTTAGGGCGGGAGGCATTCGCGATCTTCCAAGCTATACCCCATTACGAGTACATGAAGCTCAAAATGCCCGTACCCAATGGAATAATCACTCTGGCTAGTGATCTGGACATAGCACTCCGCGCCGAAAATAAAACCGCCGCACTAGCCCTCGAGGCGTTATCCGAAGCACTTGCGGCCGACGAACTAACTACGCCGCGCTCCAAAGTGGACAGGGACGACGTGATACTCGACAAAAGACCCAAGTCCACCTCTTTTAAACCAGCGGATGAAATAGTCAAATTCCAGGTCCACCCAACGGACCCTACAAAAACAACATCCATCGAGGCACTGCTGAACCCCACAACAGACGCCGCACCGCGGGAGTTCTTGCGCGAGAATTGGGACATCTTCACCTGGCATCCTTCAGACATGCCAAGAATCCAACGCAGGCTGGTCGAGCATAGCCTTAACATTCTAAAGGGGTTCAAGCCGGTCAAGCAGACTCTTCGACGTTTCTCTTAGCCTAAGCGACAAGCCATGGGAGAAGAGCTAGCCAAGTTACTCGAGGCCGGATTCATTAGAGAAATAAAACATTCGGACTGGCTAGCAAACCTGGTGATGGTACCAAAGAAGGACAAATCTTGGCGCCTAGGTGTTGATTTTAAGGACCTTAACAAGGCTTGCCCCAAGGATCCCTTCCCCCTCCCCCGCATCGATCAAATTATTGACACTACCGTAGGACACGACTCATTGTGCTTCCTCAACGCATACTCCAGATACCATCAAATTAAGATGGCGGAGCCCGATCTAGCCGCAACGGCATTCATCACTCCGTACGGTCCCTTCTGTTTTAACAACATGCCTTTCGGGCTCAAAAACGCCAGTGCAACCTATCAATGTATGATTCAGACATGCTTGGAAACACAAATCGGCAAAATAGTGGAGGCATACGTAGACGATGTGGTCATTAAAACAAGACACATCGAATCCTTAATAGACGACTTGAGGCTCACGTTCGACAACCTCCGAACATATGACATCAAGCTCAATCCGGAAAAATGCGTTTTCGGCGTGCCCGCCGGAAAGCTCTTGGGCTTCATCATCTCCAATAGAGGAATTGAAGCAAATCCGGCTAAAATCTGAGCTTCGCCACAGTTGGCTATCCCAACAGACCTCAAGCAAATCCAGAAGTTAACTGGATGCATGGCTGCCTTAAGCCGCTTTATCTCTCGATTAGGAGAAAAGGCACTACCTCTTTATCGCCTCCTTCGACGCACTGAACACTTCGAGTGGACGGATGCGGCTACGGCTGGATTGGAAGAAATAAAGGTCGTATTGGGCACCAACCCAGTCTTGGCCGCGCCAAATGTCGGCAAACCAATGTTGTTATATATAGCGGCAACACACCATGTTGTAAGCACAGTGCTTGTCGTCGAACGAGAGACGAACGGACATAAGTTCCCGCTCCAAAAGCCGGCATACTACATATCCACCGTCCTCACCCCATGCAAATCACGGTACCCACATTATCAAAATATAGCATACACGGTCTTCATGGCATCCCAGAAACTACGACACTACTTTCAAGAGTGTTCAATTACGGTGGCCTTCGAAGTACCACTCAACAACATAATAAATAACTATGATGCCATGGGCCGGATTGCTAAATGGGTTATCGAGCTCCTCCCATTCGACATAACATATAAACCACGGCGAGCCATCAAGTCGCAAGTACTGGCTGATTTCGTTGTCGAATGGACGGAAGCCGAACTCCCTAAAGAGTACGGCGCGTACTCAAATTGGATCATGCACTTCGACGGCTCTAAGATGATGGCTGCTCTGGGGGCAGGCGTCCTCCTGACATCCCCCACCGGAGATACAGTCCAATACGTACTCCAAATATTATACACAAACTCCAACAATGCATGGTCTCCGGATGGCAGTCTCCATGGGCATTCAATGCCTAGAGGTGCGTGGGGATTTGAACCTCTCAATATCTCAAATAAATGAAGACTTTGACGCCAAGGACCCAAAAATGGTGGCTTAGCACAACGCCGTCCTCAAAATGTCAGCTCGGTTCGAGGGGCTTGAATTCCACCATGTGGTCCGGGAAAATAAGCAAGCGCCGGATATCCTCGCCCGCATCGGTGCTAAGCGCGACCCTGTCCCACCTAACATCTTCTTGGAAAGGTTGTTTAAGCCATCCGTGGTATGGGAAGGAGAGACCAACAACAACAGTTCGGACTCGACCACAACGCCAAATACCGAACACTCTGACGTAATCGGAGGCCCTGCCACCGAAACAACGCCTTCGGCTCACGTGATTATGGCTGTCATCGCCCCGTGGACAGAACTCTTCTTGGCTTACCTAACTATGCAAGAACTCCCTGATGACCCAAACGAGGCATGTTGCATTATGCGGCGGTCTAAAGCCTACAAGGTCCACAAGGGAGAGCTTTATAAGAAAAGCGTTACCGGAGTACTTCAAAGGTGCATCTGCGAAGAGGAAGGACAACAACTTTTGGCAGAAATTCATGCTGGACTTGGCAGCCACCACGCCGCAGCTCGGGCCCTTGTAAGCAAGGCCTTCCGTACAGGTTTTTACTGGCCGACGGCCCAAGCAGACGCACATGACCTCATTCAACGTTGCGTCGGTTGCCAGCTTTTTGCAAACCAAAGCCATATGCCACCTACCGCTCTCCAAACAATCCCCATTACTTGGCCCTTTGCGCTTTGGGGGCTTGATATGGTCGGACCCCTTAAAGGCGGAAGCCATAAGAAAAAATACCTATTGGTCATGGTGGATAAATTCACCAAATGGATAGAAGCCAACCCGGTTAAAACGGCCGAGTCTGGACCAGTGATAGACTTCATATCCGGGGTTGTAAACCATTACGGCATCCCCCATAGCATCATCACCAATAACGGCTTGAACTTTACAGCCGACGATGTAAAAACTTGGTGCAGCAAAATGGGCATTAAGCTCGATTATGCCTCTGTCTATCACCCACAAACTAACGGTCAAGTCGAGCGAGCAAATGGTCTTATCATGAGTAGCATTAAACCCAGATTAGTGCGATCCTTGAAGGAATCAGATACGCACTAGGTGGAGGAGCTTGACTCCGTACTATGGGGGTTGCAGACCAGGCCGAATTGCACTACCGGATACACACAGTTCTTTATGGTGTACGGCGCACAGGCGGTACTGCCCTACGACATCATTCATGACTCACCTCGAGTGCGCATGTATGAAGAGAAAGAAGCCGAGCTTGATCGTTAGGACAGTTTGGACACCCTGGAGGAGGAGCATGACGTGGCAAAAGCCCGCTCCGGATTCTATCAGCAACAGGCTCGGCGGTATCAAAGCAGCGAAGTACATGCCAAAACTTATAACATTGGCGAACTCGTTCTATGCCTACCGGAGAAGAAAAAGGACAAGCTCAAGCCCAAAAGGGAAGGTCCCTTCATTATTGACAAAGTTCTGACCGGTGGATCATACCGTCTGCGGGATGCATTGGACAATTGACTCGAGCCAAACCCGTGGAACGCAGCAATACTCCGAAGATTCTACACCTAGTGCCGTACTCCGTGTTCGTCTCCTTACCTCCGTCAATTTTTTATATATCTGTTATCAATCCTTTCTCTCTTTCTTTCTTCCCTTTTTCTTCACGGCCTTAAAAGGTTAAAATGTGTCTTGACTACACAATCTTGACACGCTAGGCGTGCTCATTATACCTGGGGGCTTCTTACACGGAAGCTTAATATAACTATGTTTTGGGCTCTATGCCCCCCGCACATGTGTTACTTTTCCACATGTACCTTTTCTTCGCCATTATATGCATTGATATGACTTAAGTTTTGGCCAAGCTGGGTTGCGTGGCTCTTGTTTTTATGCCCTACGTGCCTGTTAATTCGGCTAGGGCATAAGGGGAGCACCTCTGGGATTGTTCCTGCTGGGTCAGCCGGATGTGTACCTCAGACTGGGTGAAGCCGAAAGCTAGCGTTCTTAAGGGAATATTCGGTCGGTGAACAAAAGATGACTTTTATTTATTGTGATACATGCCCCCAGATGTTTATATCCTGCGTCTCTTCTCGTAGTCCGGACATGCACATTAATGCATGCGTACCCAGGGAAAGGAACCCTTAATGGAACTATTCTCCCTGGAAGATGTTTCTTACTATCCATGTAATATAACATAGCTAGTTGGGTACTTGTCTGTTCAAGCACTTATGACCCCTTCACCTGGTTTCCACGCGTACCCCAGTTTTTACATAACTGAGCAGGTATTTGGATACACTCCGAACTGTCGGTTCCGGAGGTTGAAGAGAAAAGGTCCACCATGACAAATGATTTACAGTCCGGCTAGGGACAATACATGTCATTTGAAGTACATAGTCACTTAGACTGACTAAATTATTCTTCTACACCATCCAACAGGCTATCTAGCCTACAATCCTATTGGGAATACTTTGTGGCTAATTTCACCTCGTCATACACCAAACTGACAGGGATCTCTTTCCCATCAGACCCCACAGGTCCGACCTTGGCCATGTGGTTCGGGTCAGTCTTGGTATATCGCGTCTTCACCATGGCCCAGGTTTCCCTTGCACCTTGTCGACAGGCTGATATCTTCCATAATCGGAAGCGTTGCCGCGCTCCCTTAAGCATCTCTACAAGCTCCCCCATGCCTCCTGGTAGGGAGGCAGATGGCCACAAGGCTTGGGCAATGCCATGAATCACCTGCCGAACTTGTTCGTGCAGTTGTGAGAGCTCTGGCAGAAGATCACCCTCAGACCCGGGCATCTCCTCTGCGGGACGACCCGTCAGCATACCTACAGATATAACTCTAGCCGGTTTCTTCGCCCAACTCTATAAAAGTTCGTTGAAGCACTTACTAATAATGCTGCGTTGAAATATTTTATTCTCCTTTACGGAATCAGCTAGCTGGGCCCGAACGTCTTTTAGTTCAACGCCCAGCTGGGTATTGGCATCTTGGAGATCATTTTTCTCCTGCCTAACCCACGTAAGCACGCGCTTGCCAGCCTCTAGCTGTCGTCGAGCATGTTGCTCATCCCCTCGCACGACCTCCGGATTCACTCTGGGGTCCTCTGCAGAATCTATTGTTAGATTTGCATACATGTCGAATACTAACAAGTACATATCCTTCTTTTGGATAGAAACAAGTGTTACCAGATGGGGCCTTCATGGACTCCTTCATTGTGGCAACTATGGCCCGCAGCTGGGCTTTGCACTCCTCCAGCTCTTGAGACAATTGGGTATTCTTTTTCGTAAGAGCCTACACAAATAATGATCCTTAAATCAGTTGCATCAACTGTTTCAAGTCTTAGGGGCTACTGATATATATAATTACCAGATTTTATTACCCTTATGTCCTTTACATACTGGTCCGTGGCTCTGGCAAGACCATTTTGAGCAGCTCGGATGTACATGTCTCCTGAGTTGAAGGCATCGAACGCCTCTTCAGAGAAACCAGGGGCGTAGGGTATGGCCCGGCGGCGCCTGTCTTTCATGGCACTCTCCACTTTGGAATTGGTAACGGGCAGCCTATCCGCATCCTCTGTAGGAGGAACATCCAGTGTTGTCCCCACGTCAGCATCTGCCCCTAAGTCCGGCTCTAGAGTTCGGCTGGTGGAGGCATGGCCAGCAGGCTCACCGGGCACGGTCTGACGAGCATTTTTTTCTGCCAAGAACCATGGACGTTATTATATTTTAAAGACGACAAACCACGGAGCAGGGTTTTTTCTTACCTCTGTGACGGCGTCTCAGTCCTGACCTCCTTCCTTTTAAGCCTATCCGGTTTCAGTGCCCCTTGCTGGTGAGTCACTGCGGGTTCGGCGTGGCGTCCCGAGGGCCTTCCCTGTAGGACACCATATGTGTGTGATGGGTGAAGTGCAAAAAAGAGATCCTTCTCGGAAGTTGGGACTCCGATTTTACTTACATGCGATGCAGGGAGCAGGCCCGGATAATTGGCTATGATAGCCACCAAGGCACCGTCACAGCTCAACTGATAGAATGTCCTGTCGATGAGTTCCACGAATATGTACGGATCTTCTTCGGGTCCGGGGTCGAGGGCCCGCTCAGGGTCCTCTGGATGTGGATACGGGCTATGGACCTCCCTCACAACTTTTCACAGTTCCTGCTATGAAATAGCAAGGTAAATACTTATAACGAAGAATGCGGGAAGATCTGGAGTGAAAGGTAGCAGCTCACCCAGTTTGGGGGGTTGTACATGGAGAATCCATCCCGTGGCTTAAGACGGATGAACTCCTCTTCCACTCCTTTGTATAAATCGGACTGTACTTTCGCTAGAGCGGCGGTGGAGTCCGGACCTTTACGGCTGCAGCGGGTGGCATCGTCTTCTCCATTGCAGTGCCACATGGGTTTCCCCCGATACTGAAGTGGCTGCACCCCCCGCATTATACATATTGACATAACCTCGATTGTTGCCAGTCCTGATTTGGCCAGTGTTTCTATCCTGCCAATCAGGTAAAGGACCTCTCTGTTATCTTCCTCCTTGGGTCTTCGAGGACGCCAGCTATGGTGTTTCTTCAAAGGGGCATTATTGAACTCAGGAAGGCCCATCCGAATAGGGTCTGGATGGGGGACGCCCTCCATATAAAACCACTCCGAAGGCCAAACTTCGGATGTCTTCTTCGGGGTACAGGACAGGTATCCGGTCCAGGCGATGCGCCATATTTCGGCTCCGCCCACTTGATATATTGACTCCTTCTGTGTATGGCGTATGAGGCAGAATAGCCTTTTCCATAGCTCGAATGAGCTTCACAGCCCAGAAACAGCTCGCAAAATGCGACGTAGCCGACTATGTGTAATATGGAGGCGGCAGTAAAGTTATGCAACTGGAGGCCGTTGAACTCCAGGAGCCCGCGGAGGAACGGATGGATCGGAAATCCGAGTCCCCTTAATAAGTAAGGGACAAGGCATACCAGCTCCCCCATGGACGGGTTGGGGAAGCTCTCCGCTTGCTCCCCGCCATTATAAGTGGCTAGTACGGCTCGGACGGGGACCATATACGCAGGAGGGAGAAACCCCTGGTTCTGCAACTCTACTAATTGGCTGTGAGGGACGGAACACTTCTCCCAATTGCTTGGCTTAGCGCTATGGGAGCGAGAGGAGGAGTTGCGATGGCCGGCCATGATAGGATGGGGTTTTCCGGGCGCGCTCCGATGGATACTCGCTGTGGGAGGATGGTGTAATCTGATCTGAGGATCCCCGACTCTTTAAATATGCGATTTACTCACCGTGTTAGGGTGGCAAATGTAAAAATTCCTCGGCTTCTCACATTCTCTTGACACATGGAAGATAGACATTATTAAAGCGTAGAAGCCGAGGAGTACAACATTTATGGGAAGCCGGACACTACTCGTACTCCGGATTTGGAGAAGAACCCGCCTTGCAATGCCGAAGACAATCTGCGCGCCGGAGTGATCATCATTGAAGCCTGGTTCGGGGGCTACTGAGGGAGTCCTAGATTAGGGGGTCCTTGGATTGCCGGATTATATACTTTGGTCGGACTGTTGGACTATGAAGATTGAAGATTGAAGACTTCGTCCCCTGTCCGGGTGGGACTCTCCTTTGCGTGGAAGGCAAGCTTGGCAATTCAGATATGTAGATCTCCTCCCTTGTAACCAACTCTGTGTAACCCTGGCCCCCTTCGGTGTCTATATAAACCGGAGGGTTTAGTCCGTAGGACGAGAACAATCATAATCATAGGCCAGCTTCTATGGTTTAGCCTCTACGATCTCGTGGTAGATCAACTCTTGTAATACTCATATCATCAAGATCAATCAAGCAGGAAGTAGGGTATTACCTCCATGGAGAGGGCCCGAACCTGGGTAAACATTGTGTCCCCCGCCTTAGACGCAGAGTTTGGGACCCCCTACCAGAGATCCGCGGGTTTTGACACCGACAGCCACGTAGTCTTCATCCAGGACCTTAGCCTTGGCGTCAAGGTCGACCTTCGTCGCCTTCGCCTTCCGCTCCAACTCCTACAGCCGGCTACACTCCGCTGCCTGCACCTTCGCTATCTCTCCCAGCTCGGCGTCGCGGCCCTTGATGGCGTCCTCCCGGGCTTTCATCTCCTCCTCCTTCGCCTGGCGGAAACGTGCTTCTTCCGCATGCTGGTCGCGCAGGCCCTTCGGCTCGTCCTCTAGCTCTCGGCAGCGGCCGCAGGCGGCCTTGGCGTCCTTCAATGCCGCCTCGTGATCGGCCGCAGCTTTGGTGGCGGCTTGCTTCTCCTTCTCGGAGGTCGCCACGGCCTGGCTCAGCGACGCTCGAACCGCCGAGTCGGAGTGAAGCCAACCAGAGGCCAGCTCCAGGTGCCCGGCCACCAGGCGTGGGTCCGTGCCCTGGAGATCTTCCCGCAGCTATGCCATCTCCGAAAGGGCACGCTCCAAGATGGTAGAGGAAGCCAAAGAACCTAGGACCAGGGGCGTAGCAGGAGAAGGGGGCGACGTTGTCACCAGAGCTTGGGAGATCAAGGGCTCATGAGCCTTCGGAACCTCATCAGCCGTGCCTGGCGCTGGCACCTCCTGAGCCAGCGGCGCTTCGGGGGATGACTCTTCTCGAGGCTGCTCCACCGGGCCTCGCGAGGACGACCGGGCTGGAGAAGCATGAGCAGCATCCCAACCTTTGCTCATGGAGAAGGGCGCAGTCGGTGGAGGCGACACGGACTCAAGCGGCACCACCTCGCTCTCCCTTCTCCTCTTCACCGCAGACGACAGCTTGGTTACACAGCAAGGAAAGAGAGTCGGAAACGAGCATCAACAGCAGGAACAAAGCGAGGCAGGGCACTTACTAGTCCACAGCAATGTAGTCCACCTTCCGCTTGGTGATCTTGAAGCCTGAGAGTGTCACGACTCGAGGCGCGGGCGCACCAGCCCCAGAAGCTAAAGCAGGAGCAGGAGTTGAACCAGAAGTGGCTCCAGCTAGCACCGGAGCAGCAGCAAAACCTCGGGGGATCAGCGCTGACTTGCTCCTCATCGGGATCATGGCCAGTTCCTCCTTCTCCTGGGAAGCGTCGGCCCCATCATCGTCGGGGAAGGCGCGGAGGATGTCAGCTTACTCAGGGGGAGGTCTCCCCCGTCCCTTCGGGGTTTACCTCCAAGTATTCCTCCTCCTCTTCTTCCTCCCCGCGGGACTCACCAGAAGATAGCTCCACCGGCGTCGGCGCCGTAGGGGCCCCGGTGAGCACCGGCGGCACCAGTCCACGCTCGTCAAAGGTCGGCTTGGAGGCCACGATCAGCGCACTGTCCTTGTGGCAGAACAACAGAGTAAAGACATTTAGAGGATACTCTTCATCATCCCCAACCAGGAGGCGGAGAGCTGCAGTCAGCTCCTCGCCGGACAAGCCCTCCGAGCTCAAGCGAACCTTGTCCTCTTCATCTCCAAGTTCCCACAAAGGGCGCAAGCGGGCTTGAACAGGGGCCACGCACAGCGCCAGGAACTCCCTCAGGAGCATAGCCCCTATAATCTTCGTCGCCTTCATGTTGTCGGGCTTCAGGTCAGACTTCATCTTCTCCAGCACCAACGTCAACCGCTCGTCGGTGAGCTTCGCGTAGGACCACGCCTTGTCGGTCTGGGGCCTCTCCGTCGGCAGTTCCAAGTGCAGGTGGACACACTTGGCGCTCATCATGACCCATTTGGCCCTGAGGTTGTTGGCCTTCTTCCCAGTGTTTGAGATCGAGTTGGCCTTGCCGGCCGCGATGAAATTGGCGCACCCGGAGATATGGCCCTCGCTGGCACGGAGGAATAAGAAATGGTGCAGCAGAGCCACGGACGGCATCACGCCCAGATACGCCTCACAATAGTAGGCGAAGATGGACAAGAGAAGGATGGAATTGGGATGGAGATGCAGCGCTTGTAGTCCAAAGTGATCAAGGACCTCGTAAAAGAAGTCAGAGAAAGGGGGATCCAGCCCGGCGGCGATGCTGCTCATGAAGAAGGGGTAAAAGGTGCTTCCCTCGTGCTCTAGCATGTCAGAATCGGCCCGGAGTCCAGTCTTCCCCTTATCTTTGCTTTCCCCCGCCGCCAGCAAGCGTGTGGCGGCGAGGCTCTTCTCCGAGACGTTGGGTGCATCGAGAACCGGCTCGTACCAAGCCGGCAACGAGGTGGGCTTGACCCTCCGGGGCGGCATTACCAGCTGATGCAGGAAAGGATGAGAGCATATCTGAAGATTTTGGAAGCGGGGAGCAAGAAAGGGGATCTGAGAAAGGCGAAAGGAAACAGTGAAGGCGAACGCTGTCTACGCCAACCTTTTGACAGTCGGGCAGTTGCCCAGGTAGCGTGGGGAAGCGAAGACGCCCACGTCCAATCAACCACCACGCCTTGGGACCGAGGGCTACTGTCGGTGTTCTGGGAATGGGGGTCCCCAGATTTGCCTGCCTCCAGCCCACGGCGTGGATTTGCTACCAGGCCTGTACGGCCCATCTTCATCAACAAGGCACTCAAGACCCTCGCGAGGGGCCAGGCCTCGCGAGGCAGACGACACAAGAACTCCTCAGGAGCGGCCTCACTAGGCTGGGTCGAGAGGGGCAGAGACTTCAAGGCTAGGCAAACCTCGCGAGGTTCTCGTGATGTGAGCCAAGACGATCGAGACCAGGTGGGCGCCAGGTGGGCGCCAGCACGCGCGGCGTCCTTGTTTCCTCTTTGGTGCTATGGGGGAAAGCGCAGGCGCGGAGTACCGAGGCATCAAGCAAAGGTTTCCATATTGGTGCAATGAGACCAAGACCATAAGGACGACAAGACGGAGGTCACCGTGGAGCCCAAGACGGCGTCACCACCAGAGCCTATGGCAGGCGAAGACTGCTTTTGTCAGGATAGCTTGTACTATCTGCCCCCCTTCGAATTGGCCGTTGTTGGCTCCCTTCCCGCTCAATATTTGGGCAGAGGACCAAGGCAACTATAAATAGGACTAGCCACCACCATAGCTAGGAGGAGAGAGACTGGATCTTAGATTGGAGCCACCACATCCTCGGACACACATCCAACGAGCACAAGAACACCTCAACCTCAGGAGACTGTTCTTCCCTTTGTAATGTTCATCATCAGCCCAAGAGGCAATCCTCCACCACCACACTGGAGTAGGGTATTACACCACAATGGTGGCCCGAACTAGTATAAATCTTGTGTCCCTTGCATTGTGAGTTCGTCAAGTTAGTTCGTAAGATCTTAGCCGAGCTAGGACATGGATCGGTAGCGGGGAAATCTTCGCGCGCACCCCAGTGTTCAAACCTTAAAGGTTTTGCCGGAACCCGTGATCCGACAACATTTCCCCGGTTTCCTCCTTCCTTCCTTCGTTGCTAAGCTATAGCCGCTTCCTCGCTCTCGCTGTCTCGCATCCTACCGCCAGGGTCGCCATGGTCTTCTTCAAAGACCACTCCAGCGGTTGCTCCTCCGACGACTACTCCTTCAGCACCCGGGTATGCCTCTCTTCTCTCTCGGGCTATGACTTGGAATGAAGGATTTTTACCCAGCGGCTGATTTGAGTCATTTCTTCCTCTTGTAGCTCCCTAAGACCATCAGTGGCAACGAATGCAGCGGGTGGCTGAAGATCTATCTTCTCACTGTGACCATGAATCTCCATGCATGAAGCTAGTTGCATTTGATTATGTGGACAGTGGGAGGAAGTTTCTGGCATGTGCAGAGAAAGTTAGACCCTCTTTCATTGTTACAGATCATTTGTTAGATGTGATTTAGACACTGTCACGGTCCCAACCCATTCACACCACACCTTCAACCAAACGCATCCTAAGACAATGTCACAGTTTGTACCTAGTATCTTAAATTGTTGCCATCTCATGAGCGGTGCCATTAGAAAATTATTTGGCATCGCTTCAGTAGTTTGTGCAGCCAACTTTGGTCCACACATCCGAGCAGCCAAGCAGTAAAATACTAAATCTATATGGCATGAAGGAACTAGGCATCAGCTCGCTAGTGCAGGGCACCGGTATGAGATGTAGCAACAGTTGTCTTTACCCCATTTTTGGCATACATAGTGAATGGCCTTAGTGTTATTAGTTCTATGTTACTAAATTTGTGCATGTACACACCTGTTAGTATCAATTTGCTGTCATCCAAACACTGTTGCTATGCTGTTGCGGTTATATTTACCTTCCTCATAAAATGTTCAATTTGTTATTTATTGTACATGAGTAAGAACTTGTAGCATCGTTGTAGTTAATTATAGCTTCTGGTGTTCCAGAATTTGGTTATTGTCTCAGTACCAATTCTTTGATTTGCACATTGATCTTTTTGAGAAGATATGTGATAATTAACATGTTTCTTCGGTTTTTCAAAATAAGCATTGCTGATTTTCTATCTTGCTATAAACCCATTTCCCCTACAATTGTTACTGATCTAGTTTTAAATATTATAGGATGAATGGAAGTATTCTTACTTGGATTGTGTTGATCAAGAGTGGCCCCAGTCCTTGATGATGTGCCTAGCGAAGCTCTGGAGCACGTATGAGGAAGAGAACACACGTAGGCTTAGAGAAAGTGTTGTCAACACTGAAGCATATTTCAAGATGTGGGATAAAAGTTGAAGGTGGAGAATGAGCTCAGATTTTTTAAATCATACTTTGCTAAGATGGTGTTGGCGAAGGAGGAGGCACTTTCCCAGTTGGCCCATGCAAAACTTGTTCTTACTAAACTGAAAGCAGAGGTGGATAAGACGAGCTTGGATGATCTCGATTAGGGAAATGAATATATTGTTCTTATGAAGTTGAACTAGCTATATGTTGTATTGTGTTGTTTTGATGTAGCTACCGTACTATGATGTTATAATATATTTATGTGCCTGGTATGAAATTGGCAAACAGCTGTTCGATATGAAATCTAAATTTGCGTAATACTGGAATTATTAATTGTAAACTAATAAACCTGCTAAATGTGTTATGGACCTTTGCAAATGGTTCTAGCAGAAAAAGCGCTTGCGATGGATAGCCCAATGCCGCATAGTTTTCTTCATCAAATCGTGTGTGATCTAGTTGATAAAAGAAAATAGTTAACCATGGCAAACTGTGTGTGATAGTTACACCTTTCACACACAAGCCTACACATAAAACTATGTGGGATGTACGTCCGAACGAAAATGTGTTCCCTGGATTGACTATGTGGGATGTACATAAGAACGGAAACATATTCCTTGGACTGACTATGAGTGATATACATACGAAAGGAAATGTTTTTCTGGGATTTACGTGTGGGATGTACATACATATGAAAATGATTTTCTCGAATTACCGTGTGGGATGTACATTCCTACAGAAATGATTGGGTTTCGATGCCTCGCCCGATCGCACATAGCCCCAGCCTGGGTCCCAGGAGGGCCTATCCTCGACAATTTCTGGGTCGTGTGCGAAGGACACCCTATCGCACACACTCACTTGGAAACGGTTCCAAATGCCGTCACGGAAAGGGGTTAAAAACCATTTGTTTAGGACCGACGCGCAGCAGGGATAGTGCCAAGTGCCAGTTGTTGTTTTCTGCATGTTTTTCACATCACAGGAAATCAGTATCAAACAGAGTCCAAACGCAGTGAAACTTTTTGTTGATTTTTTTGGACTAGAAGACATCCATTGGGCCAAAGAAGTACCGAACAGGGACCCGAGGTGAGCACAAGACACGGGCGCGCCTGGAGGCCCAGGCGCGCCCTGGTGGGTTGTGTCCACCTCGGTGGCCTCCCAAACTGCCTCTTTGCTCTATAAATACCCCAATATTCTAGAAACCCTAGGGGAGTCGACGAAAATCAATTACAGCTGCCGCAAGTTCCAGAACTACCAGATCCAATCTAGACACCATCACGGAGGGGTTCATCATGTCCATTGGTGCCTCTCCAATGATGCGTGAGTAGTTCTTTGTAGACCTTCGGGTCCGTAGTTAGAGCATCTCCTGCTGTTGGCCCCCCCAGGCGGCTAGTAAAATCGCCGCCTGGGGGCGAACCGGCGCTAAAATTTCCATGGGGGCTTTCAGGTTCCTTGCTGCCGGCCCCAGGGTCACCCCGAGAAGGCGTCTTTAATATTTTTTGAAAAGGAATTTAGCTAAAATTCAGCAAACGGGACAAAGATTTGGCTAAAATTCAACGAACATGACATTACTTAGGCGGATTAAATAGTTTTTTACATAGGAAACTGAAATACTTCAAAAAACAAAGGCCGCAACTACAGGCCGAAGAACGCATTGAGCGTGGCGAATTCGCCGACGTCGTCGCCGTCGCTGTTGTCCTAGTCGTCCTTCTCCTTTACACGGCCGCCCCTGCTGGACCCTTGCCCGGGGTCGCCCTGGCGGACCGGTGGCAGTGCGTTGTCATCATTGTCGTTGTCGAGAACGACGACGCCTGCTCGTCGCGGCCACAGCGCCTAGCGGCGATTTCCTCTAGGTCGTGGCACTGGCACTCCATCTCCGCCCGTTCCCAGTCTTCGCGCGCCCACTTCAAGGCCACCACGTTAGAGAGCTCCGGATTTGTCTTCACGGCGTCGGGCCCTGGCTCTGTCTTCACAGAGGCAAGCCCGGGCTCTGTCTTCACGGCGATGGCGACTTCTGGCTCTGTCTTCGTCTTGAAAAAGCGGGGAGGAGCTGAGGAGGAGGCTCGTCCACCCTCGTTCAGGACGATACCGGCGCTGCGGGTGCGCCGGCCGAGCGGCGTCTCCGCGGGCTCGGCCTTGACGCTGAACAGCGCAGGTGACCCGGAGGAGTGTGTGGAGGAGTGGGAGGAGGAAGAAGAAGAGGACGCCGTCGTCCTCGACATCCATTGGCCGCCCCTCTGGACCGGGGCGGCAAGGTACGTCAACAGCAGGTCATTGCCTCCCTCGAGGTGCCGGAGAATGGCGTGGAGCAATGCGGCCAAGGGCGCCCCACCATAGGTGCCGGCCCTCGCTGTTCTTGGTCCCCCACGCGACTGGCGGGTTTTTGGTGGAGGCCAGCCGCTGCGCCTGCCGGTGCTGGAACTACTCCGCCCATGCCTCGTGGTTGCCGGTGGCGTACTGTGGGAGCGCCGGTTGCTCATCCGTCAGCGACGCCCGCACGCAGTCGACCTCGTCAGCGAAGTAGTCGAGGCACACCTCGACGTCAGGCAGCGGGGGGATGGGGACGCCACCATAGCTGAGCTTCCACCGCCTCAGTGCGCGCATGTCGGGGGGCGCCGGGATGTTCGCCTCGAACAGCAAGTGGGCTTCCTACTCGTGGAACGAGCGGCGGCCGAAGTCATTGGATGCTGCCCCATCGCTGAAGAAACGCTCGCCCATCATCGTGGCTGGGCACGGCGAGAGAGGGGAGGAACGTCGGCGGCGGCTGCGCACGGGGAGAGAGAGGCAGAGCTCTGTGGCTGTGGGCGGTGTGTGGTCACAGGTGAGGGGGAGGCATTGCTTTATAGCGACCAACGGGTGGGCACTGTGTGTACGCGTGGCGGGTGGGGGGCTTCGCCGCTCCACCAATGAGGAATCAATGGAAGGCTGACGGGCGGCAGCCTTGGCATTGATTCCCTGTGGGAAACAGAGGCGTTGTGAGGACGACGAGGCGAGTGTCGTTGACTCGGCAGGCGTGCAGTTCTTTCATGCCAAAATCGCTTGCCCCGGTGTCCCAGGCGCTCCCCAGCATGCCGGATTCGACCTGGGTCTGCCGACGCCAGTTTCAGCCCAAACCCGCAAAAATAGGCTCCTGGGGGCGTGACTAGGCCGATTTTTGGGTGCCGGCACTGAAAAATCGCCTGGGAGAGCCTGTTGGGGGCGTGGCTAGAGATGCTCTTAGTAGCTAGATGGCTTCCTATCCCTTGTTTGATACTCAATACAATGGTCTCTTGGAGATCCAAATGATGTAACTCTTTTTGCGATGTGTTTGTTGGGATCCGATGAACTTTGAGTTTATGATCAGATCTATCTCTTTTTATCCATGAAAGTTATTTGAGTCTTCTTTAATCTCTTATATGCATGATTGCTTATAGTCTCGTATTTCTTCTCCGATATTTGGGTTTTGTTTGGCCAACTTGATCTATTTATCTTGCAATGGGAAGAGGTGCTTTGTGATGGGTTCGATCTTACGGTGCTTGATCCCAGTGACAGAAGGGGAACCGACACGTATATATGTATCATTGCCATTAAGGATAACAAGATGGGTTTATTTCTACATAAATAGATCTTTTCTACATCATGTCATCGTTGTTATTACATTACTCCATTTCTTCATGAACTTAATACACTAGATGCATGTTGGATAGCGGTCGATGTGTGGACTAATAGTAGTAGATGGAGGCAGGAGTCGGTCTACTAATCTTGGACGTGATGCCTATATAATGATCATTGCCTGGATATCGTCATGATTATTTGAAGTTTTACCAATTGCACAACAGTAATTCATTTACCCACTGTTTGCTATTTTTCTTGAGAGAAGCCACTAGTGAAACCTACGGCCACGGGTCTCTTCTTTATTATATTTGCCTTCACGATCTATTTTTATATGCTTTTATTTTCAGATCTATTAAACCAAAAATACCTTGCTGTAATTTATTCTTATTTATTTTATCTCACATTCCCGCGCGATCTATCTATCAATTTAGTACAACTTTCTCACGTCCATTTGCCAATTTCTGGTGCCGTTACCCAAAAGGGATTGACAACCCCTTTAATACGTCGGGTTGCGAGTATTTGTTATTTGTGTGTAGGTGCCGTTCACGTAGTGTTGCGTGGTTCTCCTACTGGTTCTATAACCTTGGTCTCATCACTGAGGGAAATACCTACCATTGATGTGCTGCATCACACCTTCCTCTTTGGGGAAAAATCGACGTAGTTCAAGCAAACATCACCCGGCCCCACACATGCCTCAGCCACGTTGGGGTGTCCGGATCATCAGGGCAAGGCCAATGGGTAAGGGGTTACGTGACCAGTGAGGCCCCTGAGTCGTGATGCTCGGGGGTCCCCCTTGACATACGAACAATCCTCATGAAGGAAATACGAGCAGCGTGTGAGTTAATCTGGAGCCCCCATACCTTTGCTCGCTAGCTTTTGCCTAGGAGGGTCGCGAGAAGACCAGGTGCGGGAGACTTGGTCGAGGGGGAGTGCACCAGGCGTGACCTAGGCATAGCCCCCTCGTGCGTCCCTCCCGTAGGGAAAGCGGCACGGTGAGGCCGGACAGCGAGCCTAGTGGCCCTCCTGAGGTTACTGCAGTCGCTAGGGTGCCCTCAGTTGTTTATTCACCAGCGCGGAGCATGGTGCTTCCACTCTTGCATGAGCATACACGCTCCTCGACTATGTCATCCGCCAGCATGGAGCATGGGGCTTCCACTGGTGCGTGGGTGGGAGCTCATTCTGAGGGGACACTCTGGGGCGTGTACAGCCCTATCCTGGCACATGGCTAGCATGACAGGACTGGAGGAGCTGTATATGGGCACCCGTGAGCTAGTGCGGGACTTGTGGGGCCCTACCTCAAGGCGGGTTTTTGTAGGGAGGGACCCGAGTACAGACGCCGTGCCCGGTCTTATCATGCAACAATCCTAAAGAAAGACAACCGGCGCGAGGGTTCCAGCGGCAGTGAGGCACCGGGTTGCGCGCCCTGACTCATCCACTCTTAATTAGCTCATGCGAGAATGAGGCACCAAGGGCCACGAGAGGTAACGTACACAGGAGCTGGCCCGCGAGATAGAGCTCGGCCACTTGGGTTTGGCGACACTGCAGGGACGGACCCGAGCACAGACCCCGTGCCATTCCTTAATCATGAGGTGGTCGCGGGCGGGTTTGTGAGGGCGCACGACATTCATGGTGGCAAAGCACCTGCCATGCAGGTGGTAATATAATGCAACTCATGAAAGGGTAAGGCTAGTTCTGATACATGCGCAAAATGATACATGCTACAGGGGCGGACCCGTATGGCTTGAGGACAATGCAGCCCGAGGGGCGCCCTCAGTTGAACAAAGCAAAAAGTCACCTGGAACCATCATTGAAGAAGTGTTGGGGTAGCTGAAGATGCGCGTAGAAGAGGTTGTTCCTCACGAGCGTTCTGGTTCCTGAGCCTCGGGGCACTCCGGGGGTCCGGGAGGCTCACGAGGGTCAGGCATCTCCTCCGTCAGGATCACCTGGCACCTGGCCTCGTGAGCCGTCAGGATGCCCTGCATGTAGCACTGATGCATGGCGGCCATGTTCAGCAGGCCGAACGGCATGCGGACATAGCTACGAGGGCAGCCCCCGCTCCGTCCAACACTGGATGGCCAGAAGAGCTCCTGAGAAGCAGCCCGGTTGAGCCCTGGGATGTTGACGCAGACGTGCAGCTAGCCACCCACGTCAGGGGCTGCAGCTACACTGAGTGATGCGGGGCGTTACTCGCCACGCATGGCTCGCGCCTCCTGAAGCTCTTCGATTGCCTTGGTGATGAACTCCTGAGTGCCTGGCGCCTAACGCCATGTGCCTTGCTCACGGAAGCGTGCGTTGAAGAACGCCTCCACATGGTGCCGAAACGCCTCCCTTGTGACGCTAGCCAGGTCCGAGGCCCTCCAGAGGAGAGCCCCCAAGCCCAACCTGAGAGGGGCGCCGGGAGCGCCTTCCTATCAGAGAGAGGAAGGCACCCGAGCGGTGGGCACGGGGCTTGAGGCATGATCGTCGGACGCCCCAGCCTCCTGAGGGCCTCTGAGGAGGAGCTGCTTCTTATTCTTTCGGATGGCCTTAGGTGGATGGATGGCACCCTCATCATCTGAGTTCTCGACTGCCGTAGCCCGATAGGCGCGCTCGAGGGAGCACACCACATCCTTCTCATCGTAGGAGACCATGATGATGCCGCTGCTTCCTGGCACCTTCAGAACATTGTAGCCGTGGTGAGTCACCCCAATAAACTTGGCGAGGGCCGGATAGCCAAGGATGGCGTTGTACGGGAGGTGGATGTGAGCGACGTCGAAGTCAAGGAGCTCGGTGCGGTAGTTTTCACGCTTGCCGATGGTGACAGGGAGACGAATCTGCCCCAGGGGAATGGCGGAGCCATCGGTCACCCCTGAGAAGGGCTTGGTGGGGAGGAGCTCATCGTAGGGTACCTAGAGCCTTTCTAAGGTCTCGACAAAGAGGATGTTGTGTCCCGCGCCACCGTCGATGAGTGTCTTGATGATGAGGACGTTGCTGATGGTCGGGAGCAAAGCATTGGGAGTGCACCAGTGGTGGCTGAACACTTGAGCTGGCCTGCAGAGTCGAAGGTGATGGCGTACTTGGGCCACCTGAGGGGGAGCAACGCCCGGAGCTTGGGGAGGGTCGCGTTCACCTCACGAGCAAACTACTTGAATATGCGATGAGAGGCAGGGGCCTGAGCGCCACCTAGGATGCAGGCAACGGGGCGAGGCTCTTAGAACAAGGTAGTGAGAATCCCGACTCGACTGCTAGAATCCTACGACTTCACAACCCTACGGAACCATGTCGATCCAAGTCCCACTATGAATCCGGATCAGGTAGAATCCATGTTGAGTCGCGATCCAAATCATAGAATCATGTACAAAACTGTAGAATCCCGACTATGGCATGGACTATGTCCGATTCTACTAATTTATCTAAGTCGTTTGTTTAGTTGTAGCAGAATAGTATGCCATCATCCAAACCATTTTCACATGCCTCATGGCCCTTTATTCCCCTCCCAAACCTAAATGCTCAAGCGCCGACACCTTTGATATGGCTCCCAAAACCTAGACCAAAATTGAGGATCAGACTTGTTGACAAATGGAATTGGCGTGGGAAGGAGGATGCGTCAAGATTAATCAGAGAAGGAGAGCAAGACCCTTCAAGGTTAAGCACTACAGGGTGGATATACAAAAAATCAGTTATTCACGTATTCTAAAAAACTCATAAGTAAATTTCGTGCGGCAAAGATTTCAATGTTCTATATATTTGCCTCTCATATATGTTCCATACATCCAAGCTAATAGTAGCTTAGCCATAAAAAGAAGTGGAATAGAACTTGGATTGATGTGTACGTCTTTGCTCTATATTTAGTGTCAAAACAATATAGAACCCATATAAATTTCTTCCGTGGATACAAAATATCTTCTTTGAGTAAATCAAGTAGAATCCTTGATTCCACAACTCGATACTACGACTCAATTCTGTCTAAGGAAAACCGATCCGACTCCGAATCCCGACTCTGACTACCTTGTCTTGGAAGTCCCCAGCCCCATCATCTTGGCGGTGGTCGTCGTTCCTTCTTGGTGGCGGCGGCAGCGGAGGAAGGCTGGCATTGCCCTGAGGACGGTCCTTAGAAGGTTGGTCCCTCCAGGGGCCGTCGCAAGGCTGATCATGCCAGCAGTCCTCATGGGGCTGACCGCACCAGTCTTGGCGGGGATCATCGTTGTCCTAGTGGCCTCTATCGTGGCCTCCTCTGCGGCCATAGCCATGGTCGTTGCACTCGGGGCGGCGGCCAAGGCACCCATTGCGGATGGCCCTGAGCTCTCGGCAGTCATTGGTGTTGTGGTTGTGGATGTTGTGGAAGACGCAGAAAGGGCAGTTTCCCTTTGAGGATTCGGGGTGGTCGCAGCTGCGCTTCATCTCAGGTTCGGTCGCTTGCACAACAGGGCCCTTGTGCTTCGCATCCTTAGATTTGGCCTTCTTGACTTCAGGATCGACCTCGGGGAGCTACAGGACGGAGAGGTGACCTTCCTCTGCCCTCGCACACCTGGTTGCCATGTGGAACATCTCCAGAGCTGAACACAGGTCTTTGTGTATGGCGAGCTCTTCCTTCATCTTGACGTCCCGGACGCCATCAGTGAACGCCGAAATGATGGCCTCGTCCGACACCTTCGGGATCTTGAGGCGAACATTGTTGAAGCGATGTATGTACTTGTGTAAGGTTTTGCCTGGTTGTTGCTTGATGCGCCGTAGGTCGCTTGCCGCAGCAGCGCGGTCACGAGTGCCCTAGAAGTTGGCAATGAAGCGCTTGCGCAGCTCCTCCCAACAGGAGATAGACCCCACTGGGAGGTTCAGGAGCCACAAGTGCATGCCATCCTTGAGCGCCATGGGAAACCAGTTCGCCATGACCTTCTCGTCAATGTTGGCCGCCTCGATACTCAGCTCGTAGAGCTGGAGGAACTCAGCGGGGTCAAGAGTACCGTCGTAGCGCGGAGGCAGATCCGGCTTGAACTTGCCAGGCAAGACAACATGGCGCGTCTCCGGAGTGAAAGCACGGCAACCTACCGCACTCACAGGGCACAGACAAAGTGGGGGAGCCTGGTCTTGATGTGACGCCCCGAGTCCGATGTGTCAGGTGTCGTCCGCTTATTTGCTGTTGTTGGCTTGTCATTTGCTTGCATGTTGCATCTTATCATGTCATCATGTGCATTGCATTATCATGTTTTCAAAACATGCATCCGTCCCGGTTCCCCCAGTTCCGTCCCTTGTCCGTTCTGAGCCCAGACACACTTGCACGCGCCTGTGGCATGTCCGAAATAGTATTTTATAAGTGGCCGGGAAATGTTCTCGGAATGGGTTGAAAGCTGGCACACGTTGTTGTTTTATTGTTAGTATACCGCCTACCAAGTTTCATCGCATTCGGAGTCCGTTTGATGCCCCAACGGATAAATATAGCGGCAATAGTAGCCGATCTAACGTCAGACGTTTTCTGTCTCCGGAAATAGATGCCGGGCCTTCTCTCTCTTCTCCCCCTCACAGTCTCGCCACAGCCCACCTAGTCCATCCTCTTTCCCCTCTTCGCTTCCGGAGTTGTCCGATGCGACCGCATGGTCCGAAACCCCCTCTGCATAGTGCATCGAAACCCTCACGTGCGCGTCCGAAAATGTCCCGGACCCGACCCGGGCAGTCGTCACCATTGTGTCTGGATCACCCCCAAACATCTACAAAATATCTCCCCCAATCAGGATACTCCCCTGCCTTCCCTATCCACCCATCGATCCACCACCCACCGTACCTCTCGGCCCGAACCCCAAGCAGAGGCATCCAACGTCGCCTCCAGCCACATGCCCACATCCAGCCGCTCCCCCAGAGCAAGCAGCAGCCTCACCGTCCTCAGGCGAGGAACTCCCATCACCGGCGACCACCTGTAGCAGGACCAAGCGCCCCTGCCTCTTCCTTCCTCGTCCTTCTCTCCTCCCTCTCTCACCTGCTCTCTCTGTCATGCAACAGGGAGCCCGGAGGAGTTTTGCGCCGGCCATCCTCGTCCTCCGCGCCTACATCAACTCGAGGGCAGGATCCCCTCGATCCCGTGCTCTTCGTTGACCGCAGCTCCGGATCAGATCGACCTCACCCTTCCTGTACCTCCACCGCCCGGATTCGCGCCGATCCGCGCCTCCCTCCGTCCCCTGCATCGCCTTGTCGCCGGAGTAGAAGCTCCGTTCGCCAAGCGCCGCGCCCCTGCTTTGTCTCGCTGTGAGAGGAGCAGCGAGTCAGCGCCCAGCCACCCCAAAGCGAGGACAGCGACAAGTCCCGCGCTCACGTTGACCGCGTCGCCAGCGCCTAGACCACCGCATCGCCGTTTTCCCCGCACGGCCCAGCTTCGCCTCTGCCAGACTCTCCTCCAGCCGGCCCAAGGTCCTATAGTGAGCCTCAGCCTAGCAATGTTTCCCCCTGTACACTGTTAGGCCGTATTCAGATTCGGCCTGATAGTGTTTTTTTCTCCCTCTGTTGCGATTGTAGATATTTATCCAGAGTTGGCAGTTTTACAGTTTAGCCCTCCAACAACATGCATTTAATATCTCACAAACCTTGCATCGGATTAAAATAAGATATATATGAAACTTGCTTAGAATTTTGTGTAGATTAATAATTTGCCACTTTCATCTATGTTTAAAATGTTGTTTGTTTAAATTTGCTTAAATAAGTTGCTAAAATGATTTAATTCATAACTAAATAACCGTAGCTCGGTTTGTAACAAACTTTATATGTAAATGGGGTAGAAAAATGCCTAGTTTAACATGGTGGCACCACTTTGCATGTTTAACAACTATAAAATATGGTTTAGGGCAGAACAGTACCAAACCTAATATATGCATATGGGGATTTACCGGAATTGTTGTTCGTTGCTTCCGGCCTCATTTAAACTTGACTAGATAGGTAGTTTTATTTTGCTTCACCCCCTTGCCATGTTAAGAACATTTAATATTGGTGGGTACATAAACAAGATCGAACTAAATAAGTCACGTGGTGTTTCGTCAATATGCAACGGAGTTGCATATTGAGCTCCACTTAATTTATAGGTTTGCTTGTGTATATTGCCATGCCATGCTTCATGAAACCGAACATGCATCATACTTGTTTGCGCATCGTGCCATGCTTATGTGATGGTTGTTCACTATGTTGTTTGCTTTCTTTCCGGTGTACTTCTTCTCTGTAATCCGGTAACGTTGCGTTTGTGAGGATCCGTTCGACTACGTCCGTTTATCTTCTTCATGGACTCGTTCTTCTTCCTTGCGGGATCTCAGGCAAGATGACCATACCCTCGAAATCACTTCTATCTTTGCTTGCTAGTTGCTCGCTCTTTTGCTATGCCTATGCTGCAATACCTACCACTTGCTTATCATGCCTCCTATATTGTTGAACCAAGCCTCTAACCCACCTTGTCCTAGCAAACCGTTGTTTGGCTATGTTACCTCTTTGCTCAGCCCCTCTTATAGCGTTGTTAGTTGCAGGTGAAGATTGAAGTTTGTTCCTTGTTGGAACATGGAGATGTTGTTCCTTGTTGGAACATGTTTACTTGTTGGGATATCACAATATATTTTATTTAATTAATGCATCCATATACTTGGTAAAGGGTGGAAGGCTCAGCCTTTTGCCTAGTGTTTTGTTCCACTCTTGCCGCCCTAGTTTCCGTCATATCGGTGTTATGTTCCCGGATTTTGCGTTCCTTACGCAGTTGGGCTATTATGGTAACCCCTTGACAGTTCGCCCTGAGTAAAACTCCTCCAGCAATGCCCAACATTTGTTTTACCATTCGCCACCTAGCCTTTTCTTTCCCTTGGGTTCTGCAGACTCAAGGGTCATCATTATTTTAACCCCCCCGGGCCAGTGCTCCTCTGAGTGTTGGTCCACCTGTCAGCTGCTGGTGGCCCCCAGGGGCGACACCGGGCTGGCCTACCCGTACCTAAGACAATCTGAGTGTGCCCTGAGAAAGAGATATGTGCAGCTCCTATTGGGATTTGTCGGCACATTCGGGCGGTGTTGCTGGTTTAGTTTTACCTTGTCGAAATGTCTTGTAACCGGGATTCCGAGCCTGATCGGGTCTTCCCGCTAGAAGGAATATCCTTCGTTGACCGTGAGAGCTTGTGATGGGCTAAGTTTGGACACCCCTACAGGGATTTGAACTTTCGAAAGCCGTGCCTGCGGTTATGGGCAGATGGGAATTTGTTAATGTCCGGTTGTAGAAAACCTGAAGTTGACCTTAATTAAAATACATCAACCGCGTGTGTAACCGTGATGGTATCTTTCCGGCGGAGTCCGGGAAGTGAACACGGTGTTGGAGTTATGCTTGGCGTAGGTTGCCATAGGATCACTTCTTGATCATAGATTTCTCGATCGTGCTTTGCCTTCTCTTCTCGCTCTCTTTTGCGTATGTTTAGCCACCATATATGCTAGTCGCTTGCTGCAGCTCCACCTCATACCTTTTACCCTACCTATAAGCTTAAATAGTCTTGATCGCGAGGGTGCGAGATTGCTGAGTCCTCGTGGCTCACAGATACTTCCAAAACCAGCTTGCAGGTGCCGATGAGTCCGCGCAGATGACGCAACCAATCTCAGGAGGAGCTCGTTGAATATCTTGTCCTTTGTGTTGTTTCGTTCTAGTTGATCAGTAGTGGAGCCCAGTTGGGGATGATCGGGGATCTGTGTCGCATTTGGGGTTCTTCTTTTATTTTGGTTCCGTAGTCGGACCTTGATTATATTTGGATGATGTAATGCTTTATTCATGTAATTGTGTGAAGTGGCGATTGTAAGCCAACTATGTATCTCGTTTCCCTTATTGTATTACATGGGTTGTTTGCGAAGATTACCTCACTTGCGACATTGCTTTCGACGCGTGGGAGATATAGCGGCATCGAGGGCGTTACAAGTTGCTATTCAGAGCCTTCCCCGACCTTAGGAGCCCCACTGCTTGATCATTTTTAGCAGCCGTTGTTGAGTCTAGAAAAATGTTTTGAGTCATTTAGGAATTATATATCGGAGAGTTTAGGAATTCTTTTTACTCCCCAGTCTCCTCATCGCTCTGGTAAAGCATCCTGACGTAGAGTTTTGACTCTTCTCTTCTCAAATTTTCACAAATTTTTTTTAGGATCACGCGGGTATCTTGGAATCGTTCCAATGGATTTGTGACGAGAACATTGTTCTTGGTGCCTCCTGTCATTTAGGGGTTGTGGTAGTGTCCCGGGGAGTTGAGCTCTGAGGTGTTGTCGTCACAATTTTATCGTTGCAGTTCTGGAATACCTGAGTTTAGTACGCCGACATCGAAAATCTCTTTTATGCAGTTCATTGGTGAGATAACCTCGACGCCACCCAGTACTGGGGCGGGAGTTCGGGAGTATTGCCATAACTCGTATAACGGATGCTTTTCGAAGGTTGAGGTAGATGATTTCCGAAGGTTTCTTGGTTATGTGTTGAAGGATGGATACAGCTGGATGTAGGATTTGCTAGTTTTGGGTGAGATATTATGCTTCCCTTGTATCCCCAACAGCTGATTGCATAACCGGAAAATTTTGGGAGTTTCATAAGTGGGAATTCAAGTAGCTCTTAGGATATCTTTCCGACAGATGTATGATATGAAATTGGGGTTCGACGTCTAGTGGTCCGCCTATTCACGGTTGGTTTTACAGTGGTCTCGTTGTGTCTTAAAGAGTCCTTGGCTATGCCGACTCGGGGACGCTTCGTATGTCATGTGCACTGCCTTGTACATGATGGTGCTGTACGATCGAGCCCGTGTAGGCCCCACCATGAAAACTTCGGACGAAATCTCTATCATATGTTTGTTCCGGCTTATTTTGCAAGCCAATCCTTTGTTTTTGTTTTGAGTTGTGGTATTCGAGTTTCTTCAATGTCAAGTGTTGATTCCATACCTTCCCCAAATGGTGTTCTCATACTCCGATGTGGATACCAATCTTTCTTGATCATTGAGATTGTGCTGTCAATCCTTTTCATCCGGCGTGTTTCTCTTCAAGTGAATCCATTCGTTTTCAACATCCACTTGATCAAGTATCAGTTCTTCTCAACGCTGTTTGTTTCATCCGTCTCCAAGTTGTATTTGTTTTCCCACCCACCGACCCTTTTCTTCAAGGATTCACATTTCTTGATCACTATCCATTTTATTGATGGAAGTCTCTCCATTCTTTTTCCTTCATGTTTTTACCCGGTGTTTCTCATGAAGATGCTCTACTCGTTCGTCATTCTTCATTCTTTTCTTCTTCGGTGGTTTCAATTCAAGCTTTTGGTGTTGATCATATCCTTTCCTCGTTTCAAATGTCTTCTCATACCGGTGCACCTCATAATGATTCATTTCTCGCTATTCAATTATTCCGGAGTGCTGAAGATATCTCAAAAGATTTGTGTCCCCATTATCAGTCCGTCCAAAAATCTTTCGAGGATGTTATCTCATTCAAGTCATTTATTTCAACCGGCGCAATCTATCTTATAAATCATTCTATGGTGTTTCTTCTCAGTGGGCCCTAACCCATAGGTCTTTTCCTAGGATCTTACCTGACTCTTCTTATTTGTCCGGAGCTGTCCTCAAATTCTTTCAAAGTTTGACGTAAGAATGATTTATCATCAGTCAAATGTCTTTCTCCAAGATCTTTCAAATTCTTATCATCGTTGGTTCAACCTTTCCAATTTTAATTCGGGAGTGCCTCAATAATTCATGGTGGTGTTTCTCGTCGCCATTCTTGGATTTTGAGGACGAAGAAGATTTTCTCTCTCAATCTTGTTCTGTTCTAGTGATGATTCATGGTTCTAGCTTGTTGGCACCCTCTCATAATTATTTCGATTGTGAGAATTCTTTTCACCTATCCGGAGCATTTCAAGAGTTTTTCAGTTTGTTTATCCGAAGGCCATCATTTTGGAATTATTCATTCTAGCTTTCAGCTCCCGTTCTTCAATCTTACCGGTGCATCATCCAAGTATATTCTCTAATCAGCTCGTAATCTCTTCGTTCTCATGGATCTAATTCCTCTCAAGCATCTTCGTTTATTTGCTAATTCTTCCCGGTGTTTCTCTATCTTTTCTTCGTTCATTTCCAATTAATCCGGAGGTTCGTTCAAGATCTTTTCCTTGGTTATCACATCAATTTATTCGTTGTTTTCAATCCTTCCGGTGGTTCGTTGAAGACCTTCTCAAGTTTGCTCCATATCTATCTTAATCCGTTCTACGAGAATAAGTAGTATGCCAAATCCATTGCTTCTCATCAATCTAAATTAGTGAAGGATACGCATAATGTAATTCTTATTTTTGTTCATCCAAGTGATTAATTCCTTATTCCGGAGGTTCATCAAATTCTCGATTCAAGTTGTCAATCTTTCTTTTCCGGAGTTCAAAGTTATTTCAATTATACCATTCCAAAGCTTCATCTAATCATTACAAGGATTCACCTTGTGTTTTCAACTTCTCTTGCCTTCCGTTTGATCATTCCTTTGTTTACCGGAGCTCTTCATGAAGGTTCTACATGTTGGTTCATGAAGGATTTAATTCCTTCTCGAAGTGTTCATCAAGTTTCTTTTCGGAGGAGATCAAGTTTTCTTCATCTGCAATCCGGAGTGCAATTCTTTCACGCATATCTTTTGAGGTGGTGTTATGTCATTCTTGATAATTTCCCTTCGTTCTTCGTGTTTCACACATTGTTAAGAATGAGGTATTTTAAATCCATCAATCTCTTCATTGGAATTATCTTGGGCTATATTCCACCTAAAACCGTCCCTAAGGATTGTTGCTATTTATGGTGCTCATATAAGACCCAAGTTCTTCTTTCATCCTTCCGGGTGAAATAAGTTTCTCGTCTCCCTGTTCTTATCAATCCATTTCTTTTTCCCATGAGTGGCAGGTTTTCACCTCATAATCGGAGATGTATTCCATAAGACCATATCAAGCTTATTCTTTTCGTTGTTGGTGCTCCAACAACTCCGTTCGACCCTTCTCCTAAGGATGCCTTCTCAAACTCTTTTTGTGACAGAAGTTGGCATTTGCTTCTCCATTCTTTTATTTCAATTATCTATATTCTATTCTTTCGTTTCGGAGGCAGTGTGTTGCGATTTCATCAAGTATCTTCTCATCTTACCAAGTTCTTATTCAATTGCTTTTCTTTTCAATCGAAGTGCTGCCCGAAGTTGTTCTTCCTTGTTCCTCTTTTCCTAACAGAGTGTTTTCAACTTCGTTCATCTCCATTACATTCTTTCTTTCAATTTGTTCAACTTCTCAAGGTTCTTTGGTTTCACTCGTTTGTCAAAGAAGCAACTTAGTTTTACCTCTTCTCTTTATCTTCCGTTCTTCCCTCCGGTGCCATTCTAGATCTCAGGATGAGATCCTCTCGTAGTGGTGGAGTGTTGTGACGCCCCGAGTCCGATGTGCCAGGTGTCCTCCGCTTATTTGCTATTGTTGGCTTGTCATTTTCTTGCGTGTTGCATCTTATCATGTCATCATGTGCATTGCATTATCATGTTTTCAAAACTTGCATCCTTCCCGGTTCCCCCTGTTCCGTCCGTTGTCCGTTCTGAACCCAGACACACTTGCACGCGCCCGTGGCATGTCCGAAATAGTATTTTATAAGTGGTCGGGAAATGTTCTCGGAATGGATTGAAAGTTGGCATGCATTGTTGTTTTCTTGTTAGTAGACCGCCTGCCAAGTTTCATCGCATTCGGAGTCCGTTTGATGCCCCAACGGATAAATATAGCGGCAATAGTAGCCGGTCTAACGTCGGACGTTTTCGGTCTCCGGAAACAGATGCCGGGCCCTCTCTCTCTTCTCCCCCTCGCAGTCTCGCCACAGCCCACCTAGTCTATCCTCTTTCCCCTCTTCGCTTCCGGAGTTGTCCGATGCGACCGCACGGTCCGAAACCCCCTCTGCATAGTGCATCGAAACCATCACGTGCGCGTCTGAAATTGTCCCGGACCCGACCCGGGCAGTCGTCACCATTGTGTCCGGATCACCCCCAAACATCTACAAAATATCTCCGTTTTGTTAATTGGACTCCCTATCTATTTATTCGCGACCGTCCGTTTCCGATCAAAGGGACCGAGGTAGCCCCTAACCTAATCTGTGAGGTATATATAGTCCACCCTTAGTCATTTTGGACAAACCCTAACTTCTAGGGAGATGTCCCATCGATCCCTCTCGGCCGCCACCACCTTCCAATCCACCTCGTTTTCCCCATCGCTCCAATCAGGAGAATCCCCCGCCTTCCCGATCCACCCATCGATCCACCACCCACCGTACCTCTCGGCCCGAACCCCAGGCACAGGCATCCAACGTCGCCTCCAGCCACATGCCCACATCCAGCCGCTCACCCAGAGCAAGCAGCAGCCCCGCCGTCCTCAGGCGAGGACATCCCATCGCCGGCGACCACCTGTAGCAGGACCAAGCGCCCCTGCCTCTTCCTTCCTCGTCCTTCTCTCCTTCCTCTCTCACCTGCTCTCTCTGTCGTGCAACAGGGAGCCCGGAGGAGTTTTGCGGCGGCCATCCTCGTCCTCCGCGCCTACATCAGCTCGAGGGCAGGATCCCCTCGATCGCATGCTCTTCGTTGACCGCAGCTCCGGATCAGATCGACCTCACCCTTCCTGTACCTCCACCGCCCGGATTCGCGCCGATCCGCGCCTCCCTCCGTCCCCTGCATCGCCTCGTCGCCGGAGTAGGAGCTCCGTTCGCCAAGCGCGCGCCCCTGCTTCGTCTCGCTGCAAGAGGAGCAGCGAGTCAGCGCCCAGCTGCCCCAAAGCGAGGACAGAGATAAGTCCCGTGCTCATGTTGACCGCGTCGCCAGCGCCTGGGCCACCGCGTCGCCGTTTTCCCCGCGCGGCCCAGCTTCGCCTTTGCTAGACTCTCCTCCAGCCGGCCCAAGGTCCTATAGTGAGCCTCAGCCCAGCAATGTTTCCCCCTGTACACTGTTGGGCCGTATTCAGATTCGGCCTGATAGTGTTTTTTTCTCCCTCTGTTGCGATTGTAGATATTTATCCAGAGTTGGCAGTTTTGCAGTTTAGCCCTCCAACAACATGCATTTAATATCTCACAAACCTTGCATCGGATTAAAATAAGTTATATATGAAACTTGCTTAGAATTTTGTGTAGATTAATAATTTGCCACTTTCATCTATGTTTAAAATGTTTAAAATGCTGTTTGTTTAAATTTTCTTAAATAACTTGCTAAAATGATTTAATTCATAACTAAATAACCGTAGCTTGGTTTGTAACAAACTTTATATGTAAATGGGGTAGAAAAATGCCTAGTTTAACATGGTGGCACCACTTTGCATGTTTAACAACTATAAAATATGGTTTAGGGCAGAACAGTACCAAACCTAATATATGCATATGGGGATTTACCGGAATTGTTGTTCGTTGCTTCCGGCCTCATTTAAACTTGACTAGATAGGTAGTTTTATTTTGCTTCACCCCCTTGCCATGTTAAGAACATTTAATATTGTTGGGTACATAAACAAGATCGAACTAAATAAGTCACATGGTGTTTCGTCAATATGCAACAGAGTTGCATATTGAGCTCCACTTAATTTGTAGGATTGCTTGTGTATATTGCCATGCCATGCTTCATTAAACCGAACACGCATCAAACTTGTTTGTGCATCGTGCCATGCTTATGTGATGATTATTCACTATGTTGTTTGCTTTCTTTCCGGTGTACTTCTTCTCTGTAATCTGGTAACGTTGCGTTTGTGAGGATCCGTTCGACTACGTCCGTTTATCTTCTTCATGGACTCGTTCTTCTTCCTTGCGGGATCTCAGGCAAGATGACCATACCCTCGAAATCACTTCTATCTTTGCTTGCTAGTTGCTCACTCTTTTTCTATGCCTATGCTGCGATACCTACCACTTGCTTATCATGCCTCCTATATTGTTGAACCAAGCCTCTAACCCACCTCGTCCTAGCAAACCGTTGTTTGGCTATGTTACCGCTTTGCTCAGCCCCTCTTATAGCGTTGTTAGTTGCAGGTGAAGATTGAAGTTTGTTCCTTGTTGGAACATGGAGATGTTGTTCCTTGTTGGAACATGTTTACTTGTTGGGATATCACAATATATTTTATTTAATTAATGCATCCATATACTTGGTAAAGGGTGGAAGGCTCAGCCTTTTGCCTAGTGTTTTGTTCCACTCTTGCCGCCCTAGTTTCCGTCATATCGGTGTTATGTTCCCGGATTTGGCGTTCCTTATACGGTTGGGCTATTATGGGAACCCCTTGACAGTTCGCCTTGAGTAAAACTCCTCCAGCAATGCCCAACATTGGTTTTACCATTCGCCACCTAGCCTTTTCTTTCCCTTGGGTTCTGCAGACTCAAGGGTCATCATTATTTTAACCCCCCCGGGCCAGTGCTCCTCTGAGTGTTGGTCCACCTGTCAGCTGCCGGTGGCCACCAGGGGCAACTCTAGGCCGGCCTACCCGTACCTAAGACAATCTGAGTGTGCCCTGAGAAAGAGATATGTGCAGCTCCTATCGGGATTTGTCGGCACATTCGGGCGGTGTTGCTGGTTTAGTTTTACCTTGTCGAAATGTCTTGTAACCGGGATTCCAAGTCTGATTGGGTCTTCCCGCTAGAAGGAATATCCTTCGTTGACCGTGAGAGCTTGTGATGGGCTAAGTTGGGACAACCCTGCAGGGATTTGAACTTTCGAAAGGCGTGCCCGCGGTTATGGGCAGATGGGAATTTGTTAATGTCCGGTTGTAGAAAACCTGAAGTTGACCTTAATTAAAATACATCAACCGTGTGTGTAACCGTGATGGTCTCTTTCCGGCGGAGTCCGGGAAGTGAACACGGTGTTATAGTTATGCTTGGTGTAGGTTGCTATAGGATCACTTCTTGATCATAGATTTCTCGATCGTGCTTTGCCTTCTCTTCTCGCTCTCTTTTGCGTATGTTTAGCCACCATATATGCTAGTCGCTTGCTGCAGCTCCACCTCATACCTTTTACCCTACCTATAATCTTAAATAGTCTTGATCGCGAGGGTGCGAGATTGCTGAGTCCCCGTGGCTCACAGATACTTCCAAAACCAGCTTGCAGGTGCCGATGTGTCTGTGCAGATGACACAACCAAGCTCAGGAGGAGCTCGTTGAAGATCTTGTCCTTTGTGTTGTTTCGTTCTAGTTGATCAGTAGTGGAGCCCAGTTGGGGACGATCGGGGATCTGTGTCGCATTTGGGGTTCTTCTTTTATTTTGGTTCCGTAGTCGAACCTTGATTGTATTTGGATGATGTAATGCTTTATTCATGTAATTGTGTGAAGTGGCGATTGTAAGACAACTATGTATCTCTTTTCCCTTATTGTATTACATGGGTTGTTTGCGAAGATTACCTCACTTGCGACATTGCTTTCAATGCGGTTATGCCTCTAAGTCATGCTTCGACACGTCGGAGATATAGCCACATCGAGGGCATTACACTTGAAGCCCACACGCCACCGCCTCTGGCGGCACACTGTCTTGACATGGTGGAGCTGGAAGCGCGCGCACCGCCCGCTGGGGCCGCTGCACCACCTGGCAACTTTCTTTATCGGGTGACGGGATCCTGCGTGGTGGATCGTGCTGGGCTGCCTCGCGCCTTGGTTCGGGACCTATGCCGTCCAGAGGAGGGGGAGGAGGCGCGCCGTGAGCCACGTCGCCCACCAGTGGTGGCAGAGGACGCGGCAAGCGGGATGGCTATTGGATCACGGGTTCCGGCAAAATCCTCAAGGTTCGAACCCATGGGTGCGTGCGAAGATCTCCCCTCTACCGATCCACGTCCTAGCTTTACTAAGATCTTACGGGCTAACTCGACGAACTCACAACACAAAGGACACAAGATTTATACTGGTTCGGGCCACCATTGTGGTGTAATACCCTACTCCAGTGTGGTGTGGTGGATTGCCTCTTGGGCTGAGGATGAATGGTACAAGGGGAAGAACAGCCTCCTCAGGAGAGGTGTTCTTGTGCTAGGTGAACTTGTGGTTGTCCTGGTCTCTCTTGGTCCGACCGATCGATCCATCGCCCCAGCTATGGTGGTGGCTAGACCTATTTATAGAGGCACTGGTCCTCTCCCCAAATATTGAGCGGGAAGGGAGCCAACAACGACCAATTTGAAAGGGGACAGCTAGTACAGCCTATCCTGACAAAAGCAGTCTTCGCCTGCAAAAGGCTCTGGTGGTGATGCCGTCTTGGGCTCCACGGTGGCCTCCGTCTTTTCATACTTCTGGTCTTGGTCTTGTTGCACTGATATGGAAACCTTTGCTTGACGCCTCGGTACTCCGCGCCTGCGCCTGCTTCCTTAGCACCGAAGAGGAAACAAGGCACGCTGGTGCCCGCCTGGCGCCTGCCTGGCCTTGGTCATCATGGCTCATGTCACTAGAACCTCGCGAGGTTCGCCTAGCCTTGAACTCTCTGCCCCTCGTGAGCCAGCCTGGTGAGGCCGCTCCTTAGGACGTCTTGTGTCATCTGCCTCGCGAGGGTCTTGAGTCGTTGCTAGTGAAGATGGGCCATATGGGCCCGCTCGACGAGCCACACCATGGGCCCCAGGCAGGCAAGTCTAGGGACCCCCGTTCCTAGAATGCCGATAGTAGCCCCCGAGCCCAAGGCGTGCTTGGGCATGGATTCGAGGCGAAGCCAAGGGGGCAAGAGCGGAGCGCCGCGGGGCCCAATAGTCTGCGGCCTTGGTCAACGCGTGGCGGTTGATTGGACACAGGCGTCTATGCTTCCCCACGCTACCTCGACAACTGCCGACTATCAAAAGGTTGGGGTGGACAGCATTTGCCTTCAGTGCTTCCTTTCGCCTTTCTCATATCCCCTTTCTTGCACCCTGCCTCCGAAATCTCCAGATATACTTCTATCCTTCCTGCACCGGCGACCAATGGCGCCCCAGAGGGTCAAGCCCGCCTTGTCATCGGCTTGGTATGAACCAGCTCTTGACGCGCCCAACGTTTAGGAGAAGAACGTTGCCACCACAAGCTTGTTGACGGCAGGGCAAAGCAACAAGAAGGGGAAGACTGGACTCCGGGCTGGCTCCAACATGCCTGAGCCCGAGGGAAGCACCTTCTACCCCTTCTTCACGAGCAGCATCGCCGCTGGGCTGGTTCCCCCCTTCTCTGTCTTCTTTTACGAGGTCCTTGATCACTACGGGCTACAGGCGCTGCATCTTCATCCCAAATCTATCCTTCTCTTGTCGATCTTAGCCTACTACTGCGAGGCGTACCTCGGTGTGATGCCGTCCGTGGCCCTTCTTCGCCACTTCTTCTTCCTCCGGGCCAAGGAGGGTCATGCCTCCAGGTAAGGCCAATGATAACCCACAAGTATAGGGGATCGCAACAGTTTTTGATAAGTAAGAGTGTCGAACCCAACGAGGAGCTAAAGGCAGAACAAATATTCCCTCAATTTCTATCGACCACCGATACAACTCTACGCACGCTTGACGTTCACTTTACCTAGAACAAGTATGAAACTAGAATTACTTTGTAGGTGTTTTTGCATAGGTTTGCAAGATAATAAAGAGCATATAAATAAAAAGTAGGGGCTGTTTAGATAAGGACACAACTAAGTTAGTTTTAGTAAAGAGCTTTTTGTTACGAGAAAGTTTTTTGTCCCTAGGCAATCGATAACTAGACTGGTCATCATTATTGCAATTTTATATGAGGGAGAGGCATAAGCTAACATACTTTCTCTACTTGGATTATATGCACTTATGATTGGAACTCTAGCAAGCATCCGCAACTACTAAAGATCATTAAGGTAAAACCCAACCATAGCATTAAAGCATCAAGTCCTCTTTATCTCATACGCAACAACCCCGTTACTCGGGTTTGTGTTTCAGTCACTCACGCAACCCACTATAAGCAAATCATAAACGTATTGGAACACCCTACAGCGGGAATCCCTCACGCTTGTGCGACACGAAGAGCACCATAGGACAGCACCAATAATAAAACATGCAACTCAAACCAATCACGATCATCAAATAACCCATAGGACAAAACAGATCTACTCAAACATCATAGGATAGCCATACATCATTGGGAAATAAAATATAGCGTTGAGCACCATGTTTAAGTAGAGATTATGGTAGGTAAGAGAGAGGTTACACCGCCGCATAGAGGGGGGAAGAGTTGGTGATGATGGCGGTGAAGTTGTTGGTGAAGATTGCGGTGATGATGATGGCCACAGCAGCGTTCCGGCGCCACCGGAAGAGAAGGGGAGAGGGGGCCCCTTCGTCTTCTTCTTCCTTGACCTCCTCCCTAGATGGGAGAAGGGTTTCCCCTTTGGTCCTTGGCCTCCATGTCATGGGAGGGGCGAGAGCCCCTCCGAGATCGGATTTGTCTCTCTATCTCTCTCTGTTTCTGCGTTCTCAGATTCTTCCCTTTCACCGTTTTTTATATTCCCGGAGATCCGCAACTTCGATTGAGCTGAAATTTTCACACAATCTCTATCCGGATATTAGCTTTATTGTGGCAAAAGAAGGGCACCAACCGCCTTACGGGGTGGCCACAAGGGCCCAGGGCGCGCCTGCCCCCTTGGGGGGTGCCCCCCTGCCTCGTGGCCCCCTCGGGCATCGTCTCACGTTGATTTTTCTTCCCAAAAATAACATGTATTCCAAAAAAATCTCTGTCAGTTTTTATCCCGTTTGAACTCCGTTTGATATGGATTTACCGCGAAACAAAAAACATGCAACAAATAAGAAACGACACTGGGCACTAGATCAATATGTTAGTCCCAAAAATAGTATAAAAAGTTGTCAAAAGTATACGGAAGTTGTAGAATATTGTCATGGAACAATCAAAAATTATAGATGCGACGGAGACGTATCTGCCAACTCGATCTCGATGATGGGGAAGAAACCCGGCAGCTTTCGAAGCACGTGGGCCATGATGGATGTGAAATGCATCCACCCACATTTGACGCTGCCGATGGAGAGGCCCCAGTCTGACAAGGGGTGGTCCTGCGCGAGGCTCACCAGCGAGCGGGCGACATTGGTGCTAGAGCAAATGAAGTCTGACCTGAAGCCGGGCAACGTGAAGGCGGCAAAGATTACAGGGGCCATCCTCCTGAGGGGAATCCTAGCGCTGCGCGTGGCCCCACTTCAAGCTCGCACGCGCCCCTTGTGGGAGCTTGGGGATGAAGAGGACAAGGCTCGCTTGAGCTTGAAAGCCTTGTCCGGCGAGGAGCTGACCGCAGCTCTCTGCCTCCTGGTTTAGGACGATCAGGAGTATCCGCCGAATGTCTTCACTCCCTTGTTCCGCCACAAGGACAAGGCGCTGGTTGTGGCCTCCAGGCTGACCTTTGACGGGCGCAGACTGGTGCCGCCAGTGTTCACCGGGGCCCCTGCAGCGCGGACGCTGGTGGAGCTGTCTTCTGGTGAGTCTCGCGGGGAGGAAGAAGAGGAGGAGGAAGACTCGGAGGTGACCCCGAAGGGACGGGGGACACCTCCCCCTTGAGTAAAGCTGACATCCTCCACGCCTTTCCTGACGACGACAAGGACGGCGACCGCCTGGAGAGGGAAGAGCTGCCCGTCGTCCCAATGAGGGACCGATCGGTGTTGATCGCCCGGGATGTTGCTTCTGTTCCGACGCCGCCTGGAGCCACTTCCGGCACAGCCGCCGCTCCTGCTTCTGCTTCCGAAGCTGGCGCGCCTGCTCCTCGTGCTGCGAAGCTCTCCGGCTTCAAGCTCACCAAGCGGAGGGTGGACTATGCTGCTGTGGACCAGTAAGTGCTTGCGCTTCATCTTGTTCTTGCTTATACTGCTGCTTCTTGACGTTTGTCCTTGTTTTTGCTGTTGTTGCTTGTTTCTGACTCTTTTTCCGTGTTGTGCAACTAGGCCGACGCCTGTGGTGAAGAGGAGGATGGAGAACGAGGTGGTGCTTCTTGAGTCTGGGTTGCCTCCTGCGACCGCGCGCCCTCTCCCTGAGCAAAGGTGGGGACGGTGCTCGTGCTTCTCCAGCCAGATCATCCTCGCGAGGCCGGGAGGAGCATCCTCGGGAGGAGTCAGCCCCCGAAGCGCCACTGACTCAGGAGGTGCCAGCGTCCGGCTCGGGCGCTGAGGTCCAAGAGGCTCAGGAGCTTCCTGCCTCTCAGGCCATGGTGACGACGCCTTTTCTTCCTTCTGCGCCACTACTCCCAGGTTCTTCTGCCTCCTCTGCTATCTTGGAGCGTGCCCTTTCAGAGATGACCCAGTTGCGAGAAGATCTCCTGGGCGCGGATCCGCGCCTGGTAGTCGGGCGCCTGGAGCTGGCCTCCGGCTGGCTTTAGTCTGATGCGATAATCCGAGCAGCGCTAGGCCAGGCCGCGATGACCTCCGAGAAGGAGAAGCGGGCCGTAGCCCAAGCTGCGGCCGATCGCGAGGCGGCGCTAAAGGACGCCGAAGCCGCCCACGACCGCTGCCGGGCGCTGGAGGACGAGCTGAAGAGCCTGCATGATGAGCGCGCAGAAGAAGCTCGCGGCCGTCGGGTGAAGGAGGAGGAGATGAAGGCCCGGGAGGATGTCATCAAGGATCGCGACGCCGAACTGGGGAAGTTGGCGAAGGCGCAAGCCACTGAACGCAGCTGGCTGGAGGAGCTGGAGCGGAAGGTGGAGGCAAAGGGGGTCGATCTTGACGCCAAGGTGAATGTTCTGGCCGAGGACCGCGCGGCCTTCACGCTTCTGGAGAAGAGGTCTCGCGAGGCCCTTAAGTCACTCTATGAGAAGGGCTTGGAGAAGCCGTTGGCCACCAATGAGGACGGCCCCGCCCAGTTGCTTCCCTACTTGGTCGATGCTCTTGAGGAAGTCGTGCATGGCATCGGCCCCACGGTAGAGGTAGAGGCTCGTGTCCTTTCTTCAGCCGCGCTGACGCACGTCTTCAACCACCTCCATCTTCGTGATCCTGCCGCCCGCCTTGACGAGCTACTGGAGCCTATGGATGAGGAGCGTTGTGCGGCTGCTGCCGCAGCCATGAAGGGTCAGGTGGAAGCCCTACTGGAGAAGTTCGACGCCTTCACCCCCACGCCTTCGATTGGTGGTGTAGGTGAAGACGAAGCCACCCAGGAGGGGGCACCTCTTGCAGGTGCCGGTGGTGTCGAGGGATGACTGGCTTGCGGCTTCTTTCCTGTTGAAACTCCTACAACATGTAGTGTGCCTCGTGGAGGCATTTAAACTTGTGTTTGGTATTCGGGGAACAATATGTCTTGTAATATTTGCTCTAGGATTTTGTGATTTTCCTCCTATTTGCTTTATGTTCTACCTGGCAGAGCCCGGCCCCGTGCATACCTCAACCGTCGTTGGACCGACCGAAGACCAGGACGGACCCAAGGAGTGAGGGGCTACGTGACCAGTTAGGCTCCTGAGTCGCGATGCTCTGGAGTCCCCCTTGATGCGCAAACAGCTTGTGGAAAGGAGATGCGATGGTTTGGTCTTGTGTTCTATGTCGGCAGGGCCTAACCCCGCGCATATCTCAACCGCCGTTGGGCCGACCGGAGACCAGGACGAACCAAGGAGTGAGGGGCTACGTGGTCAGTTTGGCTCCTGAGTCGCGATGATCAGGAGTCCCCCTTGAAGCTCAAACGACCTTCATACCTTAGCTCCGCTTGGGAGGGCACGTGACGACCAGGTCCGAGGGACCTGGCGGGGTGGCGTATGCTTGGGCGTGACCCGAGCGCAGCCCCCGTGCACAGCCCCCTCGCACGGCTCTCCCGAGGGGAGGCATTGTGTTGAGGCCAGACACAGTTCCTGGAGACTCCCTGAGGTTGATACGGTCGTGAGGCCGCCCTCAGTTGTTTATCTCCAGGATGGACCATGGCGCTTCCGCACTTGTATGAGCATAGCCGCTGCTCGGTAGTGTCGACTGCCAGCACGGAGCATGGTGCTTCCACTGGTACGTGGGAGGGGCCTCCGTACTACGGAGAGCCCCCGGGGCGTGTACAGCCCCGCCCTGACATGTGCCTTGCACGGCAGGGCTAGACGAGGTGTGTCTGGGCACTCGTGAGCCAGCGCAGGACTCACGAGGCCCTACCTCAAGGCAGGTTGCGTCTGGTCTTGGTTCTTGTTCGCTGTCTTGGGACTGCGAGGTGGTTAGACAACCTATGCCGAATGAATCTCCTGAGGTTATTTGCGTGAGAAAGCCAAGCACCAACGACCCAGGAGGTGACGTGAACGGGGCCGGCCCGCCAGACAGAGCTCGGCCGTTGGATTTATCGAGGCTGCAGGGACGGGCCCGAGCACAGACGCTGTGCCTAATCCTCTCACGCGAAGGGTCGTGAAGAAAGACGACCGGCGCGGCGCCTGCGATGTGCGACAATCAAGCAGGTGACAGTCATAGATAGATTAAGCATGAAAGGCAATCTAGCTCAGGTAAATGCATAACGATACGCACCACTGGGTCTGGCCCGACCGGCTTGGGGATGATACAGCCCGAGGGGCGCCCCCAGCAAGGTAAGCTAAAGACATAAACAAGGAAAGATACATGCCACAGCGACGGACCCATGTGGCCTGGGAATAATGCAGCCCCCTGGGCGCTCCCAGCTAAATGAACTTGGAAAATGTCACCTGGTTCCATTGATGAAAGGGTGTTGAGGCAGCTGAAGGTACGCGGCAAAGGGATGGTCCCTCACGAGCCACCGTGGCCCTAAGCCTCGGGTGGCTCTGGGGGTCCTGGCAGTTCCTTGAGGACCGTCTCCATCTCCGCCAGGGCTGCGTGGTGCCTGGCCTCCTGACTCTTCATGATGCTCCGCAGGTTGCGCTGGAAGGCAGCGGCTATGCTCGGTAGGCCAAACGGCATGCGAACGTAGCTGTGAGGTAGACCTTCACAGCGCCCAACATGTGAGGGCCAGAAGCGCTCCTGAGATGCGGCTCGGTTGAGCCCTGGTATGTCGATGTAGATGTGCAGCTCACCACCCTCGCCTGGATGGGGAGCAGCGCAAGGTGGGCGGCGGTCGCCGTGTATTACTCTTTCTTCCTGAAGCTCCTGAGATACCTTGGTGATGAACTCCTGAGCGTCGGGAGCTCCTTGCCTAGTGTCCTCCTGAAGGAGACGTGCTGTGGAACACGCCTCCAAGTGGTGCCCGAGCGCCTCCCTCGTGACGTTGGCAAGGTCTGAGGCCATCCAGAAGAGAGCCCCCGAGCCCTACCCGAGGAGGCCGCTGGGCGTGCTTTCCTACGCGATAGAGGGAGACGCCCCAGGTGCGGGCGCTAATCCTGACGAGGCGCCACCTACGGCGCTGCCCTCTTGTGGTCCGGCACGGAGTTGCTGCTTCTTCTTCTTGGGTCTTCGATTGACGCTGCTTGGAAGGCGCGCTCGAGGGAGCACACCGCATCTCTTTCTTCGCAGGGGATTGTGATGATCCCACCGCTTCCTGGCATCTTGAGGACGTCGTAGCCATGGTGCGTCACGGCCATGAACTTGGCCTGGGCTGGATACTCGAGGATGGCATTGTATGGCAGATGGATGTGGGCGACGTCGAAGTCGATTAGCTCGGTGCGGTAGTTGTTGCGCTGTCCGAAGGTGACTGGAAGGCGGACCTGACCGATCGGCGTGGTGGAGCCATCGGTCACTCCAAAGAAAGGCTTGGTGGGCTGAAGCTGATCATACGGCACTTGGAGGCTGTTGAACGTCTCGACGGACAGTATGTTGAGCCCTGCGCCGCCATTGATGAGGGACTTGGTGACTGGCACGTTGCTGACGACGGGTGAACAAAGCATCGGGAGGACCCCGGTGGTAGCTGCGCACTTGAGCTGGTCTGCTGAGCTGAATGTGATGGCGCACTGGGACCACCTGAGCGGACACGTGGCCTCGAGCTTGGGGAGGACCGCATTCACCTCACGAGCAAACTATTTAAAGATACGCTGTGAGGCTGGGGCTTGAGGTCCGCCCAAGATGCAGGCGATGGCATGCAGCTCCTGGAAGCCTCCAACCCCCTCGTCTTGGTGGTCGTCGTCATTCCTTCTTGCTGGTGGCGGCAGTGGAGGGAGACCGGCGTTGCCCTGAGGACGACCCTCATGAGGTTGATCCCTCCAGGCGCCCTCGCGAGGCTGATCCTGCCGGTGGTCCTCGCGTGGCCGGTTGCCCCACTCCTAGCGTGACCAACAGTCATCCTAGCGTCCGCCACCACGTCCTCCTCCTCGGCCGTAGCCCCAGTCATTGCGCTCGGCGCGTCGACCGAAGCATCCTTCTCGAATGGCTCTGAGATCTTGACGGTCGCTGGTGTTGTGGCTATGTAGGTTACGAAAGGCACAGAATGGTCGGCTGCTCTTGGATGACTTGAGCTGGTCCCTGCCACACTTTCTGTCCGGCTCCGCCACGATCACGGCTGCTCCCTTGCGCTTCACGTCTTTGGCCTTGGCTTTCTTCTCCTCCGGGTCCGCAGCCGGGAGCTCGAGGAGGGAGAGGTGCCCCTCCTCAGCTCTTGCGCACTTGGTCGCTAGGTTGAATAGCTCCAGAGACATGCACAACTACTCGTGGATGGCGAGCTCCTCCTTCATCTTGACGTCGCGGACGCCGTCGGAGAACACAGAGATTGTGGCCTCGTCCGTCACCTTGGGGATCTTGAGGCGAACGTTGTTGAAGCACTAGATGTACTTCTGGAGGGTCTCTCTTGGTTGTTTCTTGACGCGGTGTAGGTTACCCGCAGCCGGTGGGCGGTCGCGAGTGCCCTAGAAGTTGGCGACAAAACGGTCGCGCATCTCGTCCCAGGAGGAGATGGAGCCTGGAGGCAGGTTCAGGAGCCAGGAGCGGGCACCATCCTAGAGAGCCATGGGAAACCAGTTTGCCATGACTTTCTCGTCACCGTTGGCCGCCTCGATGCTCAGCTCGTAGAGCTGTAGGAACTCCGCGGGGTCGGGGTGCCGTCGTAGCGAGGAGGCAGATCCGTCTTGAACTTGCCCGGCCAAGCGATGCTACGCAGCTTAGGGGTGAAGGCACGGTAGCCTGCCGTGGTCACCGGGACTCTGCGCTGGTGGATAACTTGCCCTTGATGGGGTCCGCGCACTGCCACAGGGTCTTGCCGTGGTGGCGCAGGGAGCGCGGGGGCGTTTTCTCGCGGTCGAGGGACTCTTTGGTAGCTTCATCCTTCTCGCGCAGGCGCCGGACGCGGCGGGTCACGCCGTGGTGCCGCATGCCTGGGTGCCAAGACTCCGTCTTGGGGCAGAGGTGGTGGAGGCACTCCATGGGCCACGCCGCCCGCGGCTGGCGGTGGGCGAGGTGGCGAGAGGTACGGCGCTGGGGAGCCCCCTGCGGCGCTGACAAGCTCGGCGATGCGGTCGAGCCAGTCCTCGTGGAGGTCCTCGACTAGGGGGTAGTGCAGGAGCTCGCGCGCCATGCACAAAGCGGCCTGCGCGTCCATGGCAGTGCGACGATACTCCACGCATGCGCCTGCTTCCTTAGCACCGAAGAGGAAACAAGTACAGTGTGCACGCTGGCACCCGCCTGGCGCCCGCTTGGCCTTGGTCGTCATGGCTCACGTCACTAGAACCTCGCGAGGTTCGCCTGGCATTGAACTCTCCGCCCCTCGTGAGCCAGCCTGGTGAGGCCGCTCCTGAGGAGGTCTTGTGTCGTCCGCCTCGCGAGGCTTGGCCCCTCGCGAGGGTCTTGAGTCCTTGCTGGTGAACATGGGCCGTACGGGCCCGCTCGCAGAGCCACGCCGTGGGCCGCAGGCAGGCAAGTCTATGGAACCCCATTCCCAGAACACCGACAATGGCGGTGGGGCTTCGCTGGCGGCGTTGATGAGCTCGGTGATGCGGGCAAGCCAGTCATCGTAGAGCTCATTAGCGGGACGGTAACATGGGAGTTCCCGCACCATGAGCAACGCAGGCTATGTGCCCGCCAACCCGCGATGACCATGAGAAGACGATGTTGTGGCCGCACAGATTGTGGCAGCAACGAATCTTGCTGCTCATGGGCAGCAGGTGATACGTCTCCAATGTATCTATAATTTTTGATTGTTCGATGCTGTTATATTATCATTCTTGGATGTTTTATAATCATTTTATAGTCATTTTATATCATTTTTGGTATTAACCTATCGACATAGTGCCCAGTGCCAGTTGCTGTTTTTGCATGTTTTTTACATCAAAGGAAATCAATATCAAATGGAGTCCAAACGCAACAAAACTTTTTTTCGATTTTTTTGGACCAGAAGACATCCAATGGGCCGGAGAAGCGCCTGGGGGTGCTCTTAGGGGAGCATAACCCACCAGGAGCGCCCTGGTGGGTTGTGCCCACCTCGGGTGCCTCCCGAACCGACTCTTTGCTCTATAAATACCCCAATATTCTAGAAACCCTAGGGAAGTCGATGATAATCAATTCTAGCCGCCGCAGAGCCCAGAACCACCAAATCCAATCTAGACACCATCTCAGAGGGTTCATCATGCCCATTGGTGCCTCTCCAATGATGCATGAGTAGTATTTTGTAGACCTTTGGGTCTGTAGTTAGTATCTAGATGGCTTCCTATCTCTCTTTTTATTCTCAATACAATGGTCTCTTGGAGATCCATATGATGTAACTCTTTTGTGGTGTGTTTGTTGGGATCAGATGAACTTTGAGTTTATGATCAGATCAATGTTTTTATCCATGAAAGTAATTTGAGTCTTCTTTGATCTCTTATATGCATGACTGCTTATAGCCTCGTATTTCTTCTCCGATATTTGGGTCTTGTTTGGCCAACTTGATCTATTTATGTTGCATTGTGAAGAGGTGCTTTGTGATGGGTTCGATCTTATGGTGATTGATCCCAGTGACAAAATGGGAACCGACACGTATGTATCGTTGCCATTAAGGATAACAAGATGGGGTCTATTTCTACGTAAATAGATCTTGTCTACATCATGTCATCATTCTTATTGCATTACTCTGTTTCTCCAGGAACTTAATACATTAGATGCATGCTGGATAGCGGTCGATGTGTGGAGTAATAGTAGTAGATGCAGGCAGGAGTTGGTCTACTAATCTTGGACGTGATGCCTATATAATGATCATTGCCTGGATATCGTCATGATTATTTGAAGTTCAATCAATTGCCCAACCCCTTTAACACGTCAGGTTGCGAGTATTTGTTATTTGTGTGCAGGTGTTGCTTACGCAGTGTTACTTGGTTCTCCAACTGGTTCGATAACCTTGGTCTCATCACTGGGGGAAATACCTACCATTTCTGTGATGCATCATCCCTTCCTCTTTGGGGAAATATTGAAATAGCTCTAGCAGATATCAAAAGTAATTTCTAGCGCCGTTGCCAGGGAGGATCAAGTCAAGATAGTCTCCTGGGCACGTGCCAATTTATGGCGCCGTTGCCGGGGAGGATCGTCAACACCTACCAGGTTCCTAATCACAAATCACATCTCCTCGCAATTTACATTATTTTCCATTTGCCTCTCGTTTTCCTCTCCCCCACTTCACAAAAAATTTCCGTTTTATTCGCCCTCTTTTTCGTTTGATGTTTTCTTGTCAGATCTATCCTTTGCTTGTAATCATGAGTGATTTCGGTATGGAAGCAACAAATGATGGCCAAACTCCTAAGATTGTACATTCAGGAAATCTGGATGCTAAAACTTTTATCTTGGGGCAAGGGATTGTTATGGGAAAAGAATGTATCCAAGAATTTTTCAATTGTGTTGGAAATCTAAGTCTTGATGCTCCTATACTTAGAAATACTAGATCTTGTGCGGATGCTATTTCAGCACTAGTTCTGAAACTTGAAAGTAAATTTATCCGTACTCATCCTACTTTGCAAAGATTGTTTTTTGAGCTTCCCATTATAAAGAATCCTAAGGCTAGAAATTTGGCCACTCTCGTTCTTATGAATGAATTTGACTACATAATACAGGAAGCTAGGGAAATCTTTGATTTTTATGGTATGAATCGTGAAAAGCCCGTGATAGATGAAATTCTTTACAATAGTGATTATGCGTTAAGACATTTTCTTGGGGATAATCAAATTTTTGATGACAATCTTAACAAGGAAGTCCTATTTTAGATATAATCTAGCAAGTTTTTGATAATGTTAATCATCATTACTCTTGGATTGTTGCCGGAAATCAAAGGGGTTATGATGATAAGCAACTTAATAGTTCTAACGTTTCTATGGACAGTATGATTTACTTTCAAAAACACCATGACAAAACACCATGACAGTATGATTTACAACCAAACTTCATGACAAAAACACCTCTAAGGAAATTAAGAACAAGGATGAAAAAACTTAGATCCTTGCTTTATGCCTAGCTCGGGGCGTAAAACAATAGCGCTCGTTGGGAGGCAACCCAATGAATAAAATTTATTTTTTGCTTTTTGCTCCCTGTTCTTGAGTGTTAGCACAATTACGCTACTGTTATGATTGTGTTTTTTGTGTTTTAATTAGTGTTTGTTCCAAGTAAAGCCTTTAGGATCTTCTTGGGTGATAGTTGACTCGATCTTGCTGAAAAACAGAAACTTTTGTGCTCACGGAAATAATTTTATTTTTTTCCAGAGCAGGATAAAATACCAATTATTTTTGCAGAATATTAATATACAAATTGCTCAGGTCGTCCTAATTTTTCAGAATTTTTGGAGTTACAGAAGAATTTGAAATACCCAGATTGCTACAGACTGTTGTGTTTTTGACAGATTCTGTTTTCTTTGCGGTGTGTGCTTGTTTTGATGATTCTATGGTTTTCTTTGAAGAGTTTTTGCCATAAAAAAGTTGCAATACATTAGATATAATGCAAGAATAAAATATGAATGGGTTGCAACAACAATTATAGTAGTGATTTGTTGAGTTTTGTGTGATTGAAGTTCTCAAGTTTTGGGTTATCTTACGATGGACGAAGGAATAAGGAGTAAGAAGAGCCTAAGCTTGGGGATGCCCATGGCATCCCAAGCTATTATCCAGAGAGAAGCAAGCAACTAAGCTTGTGGATTCCCCAAGTGGCATCCCCTCTTTCTTCTAACGACCATCGGTATTTTACTCGAAGCTATATTTATATTCGACACATACTATGAGTTTTTCTTGGGGCGTCTTGTATGATATGAGTCTTTGCTTGTTTTGTTTTGTGTTTTAAGTATTTAATCCTTGCTGGCACACCTATTTGAGAGAGCCAAAATTATGCCATGACTTGTTAGAATTGATCTCTATGCTTCACTTAAATCTTTATGAGCTATGGAATTGCTCTAGTGCTTCACCTGTATCTTTTTGAGCACGGTGTGCTTCAGTATTTTTGAATAAATGCTCTCTTGGTTCACTTAGATTTTATTTGAGAGTTAGTAAATTTTTGAGAAATTCTCTGTTTCTTCACTTACATTAATTTGAGAGAAAGAAATATTATGCTCATGATCTTCACTTATATTTGTTTGAGCTTATCAAAAATTAGTTCCAAAGTGATAGATATCCAAGAAGGATATAATAAAAACTTTCATGACGATCATTGGACAAAATAAACTTGATTCTTTGTGATAGTTTTGAGATATGATGATGTGATATGTGAGTCATGTTGATGAGTATTTATGCTTTAGTAAGAATATTGGTGTTAAGGTTTGTGATTCCCTATGCAAGCAAGAAAGTCAATAGTCATGCAATGAAATTACATCCTACTTGTGGTGCATTATTCGGTCTTAATTATGCTCAATGCTCACTTATGAGATTATTCATTTCTTGGTTGGTCGCTTCTAAATCTTTTGCTAGCCTTCATTTTGCACTAAGTATGATCAATACTTGTGGATCCAAAATCCTTTAAACCCGTTTTGCCACATGAGTCCACTATACCAACCTATATGCGGTATTCTTTTGCCGTTCTAAGGAAATTTGTATGTGTCATCTCTAATTTTCAAAATAAATTTCTCATTTGTGTGCTTGTAACGCTCATGAGGCGGTGAGGGGTGGTCGATATTTTCCATGCTAGATGTGTTATTCTCACGATGATTGTTTATTCACTTGTCATTGCACGAGAGTAAGGCAAAGGTATTAGGGATGCCAAGTCCTGAAATGAAAACTGAATTTACTTTATGGTGTCTAATAATAAATTCCTTGGGAAGTGTTGGTATGGAGGGCACCCGTGGATACGGTTAGCCATGGAAACTGGAATTATGGTGGAAAAGGAATAAACTTTATTTTCTGTTTGGGAACCGCCTATGATATATCTAGCATGGAAAGTGTTGGGAACTCTAAGTCGTTTTCGTTGGTGGGAAAAGTTTGCCTCTCAAAATGTTTTTATCTCTCAATTTTCGCTTTGAGCTCTCGCACCCCTACAAATCCCTACTTCCCCCTGCGAAGGCCCTATCTTTTATTTTATGAAATTTTCATTTTTATTTTGAGTCTCCATCTTCTCTTATAGCACCAACTAGGGGGCACTATGATCGTACTTGAGCATTGAGTGTAGCTAATATGCGAGTGTGTTTCATGAATGGACCAATGATTGAGCATGATGGCACTACAAGAAAAAGACACATCCGTGACATTTTGGGCCAAACGAAAAATTTTCTATCATGTTTATGACACTTCTATGACGATAATTGTGACAAAACCCAGTATCATCATAGATGTGGTGGGATCATACTTCTATGACTAAAAATCTTGACAGAAAATGGGCTTTTCGTCCTGGGCGGGCCGGAGACGTAGCTGCATGACATTCTTTGGGCCATGCATGACGGAAAAACCCGTGGTAGAAGCGAGGGCGAGGAATATATCGGGGAACTCCCGGATACGGTGGGTGGTTGGGGGTCGAGCGATGCGCGTTTCTCTCATACATGTCCGTGCGTGTGTGCTCTAACTGAACCCGAGTGAGGCGTTGGGCTCTAACTGAACCCGAGCGATTGCACTAGCTATGTTACTGAACCCGAGCGATTGATCCCTTGCTGACAACTGAACCTGGGGTATTCCTTTGTTACTGCTGCTAACTGAAGCCGATCGAACCCTGCTGCCTCCTTCCCTTGATGAACAGTGAGTGTTGTTGGGGGGGGGGTTGGATGAACAGTTCCCAGTAGTAGAGGTCGTTGCCGCTGGATGAACAGTACCCCGGTCGAGCCGGTTGGGGGTGGATGAACAGGACCCCGTGGAGGGCTGGATGACATGGACCCCATGGAGGGCTGGTTGAACAGTAGACAATGGAGGGCTGGATGAACAGTAGCCCATGCAGGGGTGGTTGAACAGGACCCCATGGAGAGGGATGATTGAACAGTAGCTGGCGGAGGAGCGGTGGAGGCTGGATGAATAGGAGCCCGTGGATGAACAGTCGCAGGTGGAGGCTGGAGGAGGTCGACGGTGGATGAACAGTGGCCCGTGGAGGTTGCAGGAGGTCGACGGTGGATATGAACAGTACCCCGTGGAGTCCCGTTTTGCGGTACGCCACACCCCTTCCGATGAACAGGACCCCCATTTCGACCGTAGCGCTCCAACACAAGTCTGTTTCCTCCGTTTTGTGGTACGCCACACCCCTCCTGATCAACAAGACCCCATTTCGACCATAGGAGGTCCAAGATAAGTTTGTTTCCTCTGTATTGCGGTACGCCAGACCCCTCCCAATGAACAGGATCCCGTTTCAATCGTGGCCTGTCGAACACAAGGAAGTTTCCTCCCTTCTGCGATACGCCAGGCCTCGTTTCAATCGGCTCAGCTATTTTGTCCAAGCTGCTTGGCTCCCTATGAAGATGATGTACTCCATTGCCTCCTGATGAACACGACGCATTCTGTTGCCTCCCCGTGAACACGACGAATACGTAGTTTCTCCGTTCCAACCCAGGCATGTACACGAGCCCTGGCCATACGTATGCGCAAGTAGGCGTTCGAGACCCTACACGTATGTATGTGGCTGTATTTACTTTCTTGCACCCTGGTTGTACATACGTGTACATGCTACGTGTGCGCCTGTACTATGACATGTGCCCTTCCTTACATGGCCACGGTTCATCGCTCCAGCCTGCAGACACACCGATCGACCAGTATGTACGTACACGTTCTCGACCAGAATGACAATGCTATGTACGCTTCGACCAGGTGGGTCCCGACTGTCAGGCACTTCCTTGCATGCGAAGATGTAGCTGGTGGGTCCCAGCAGTCAGGGGGAAAACATTTTTTCATGAAATATGGTGGCCTGTCTGGTGGGTCCATGCTGTCAGGTGGAGGAATCATTATTTTCCGTGTAATAAGGAGGTACTTCCTTGCTGCGGCCGTGGACCCAGCTGTCAGCCTCTCCACATACAATACTCTTCCGATGGAAGTCGTTCCTTGACCACGTTGACCACGCCGCTCCGAGAGCACTAGGGCGGTGGACGACGTCGAGGCCTAGGAAGGGGATGACGCGGAGCCAGGGAAGACGCGGTAGTGGAAGCCCACGCGGAGAGGAGTGCGAGGGTTCACTGGTTCAGCTACAGTGTGAGGCTGCCGTAGCCGCAGAATAATAGGGGGTGTGGGTGAGTGGATGGCCTGGCCTGTGGTGGGAGTAGTAGGTGGCGGTGAGGCCTCCGCGGCATCACAGCCGGCCACGGGAGGCAGTAGCATGCGACACGACCGTCGCTGGTTTGGGCGGCTGGAGCAAGATGACTAGAGGTTGAGGAAGAACGATGGCTGTTGGATGGATATCGTACTGTCATTGCAGCTTGAATCGTTTATATTGACTAAGTTGACAAAGCCCTTGGTACGCGTCAACTTAGTAGGCCCACAGGTCAGCCTCCAAAACGGTGCGCCCCAGATGTTAGGGGGAGGAATAATTTTTTGGGCGGCTGAAGCAAGAATATCCGAGATTGAAGAAGAAGCATGACATCCGTTGGATGGATATCCAACGGCCACTTCTACTAGAACCGTGTGTTGACTATAAGTTCACAAAGCCTTGCATACGCGTCAACTTAGTTTTTGTTTTTTAGGGGACGTGTCAACTTAGTAGTCCCATAAGTGTGTGGCAGAGAACATATACCCCATTTGCGATTTGGAAGAATGTACAACCCATATTTGAATTCCAATGGAATTTACTACAGCCCATTGACAGTTTGTTAAAAGTACAACCCATTTTCTAGCTAGGACAACGATTAATAATTTCAACCAAATGCTCAAAACAGAATTCAATAAAATTTCCCACATTTTGATGGGATCCGAAATATTTTTATCCAGAAATTTCTAGTCAGATTAAATATAATTTCAACATAAATTTGTACTATGTAAAAATCCAACAAAATATTGAGCGCGCAACAAGTAATGAAATTAAAATTTTCAAATTCCAAAAATAATATATTTTTTAAACTAATTACGTGTTCGGTGCATTTTTTATAGTTACTGCCTAGTTTTTATAATTACATCCCATTTATTATTTATTAAAGCCCATTTTCTTGGTAAACCTAATGCATCCCTCCTAGGAAATATTTGCATCCTAGCGGGGCAGAGAATAACAAGTTGACCCGGATTGTGTACAACTGTCGGCCCAGTTGCATTGCTGATGTTGAAAAAACGCCTGTGTAGTACAGTACAACCTTACATGGCTACTCAGCCCACATTCAGCGAGGCCGGAAAGGCCCAAACAAGCCTTATGTACAACTTTTTGAAGTCACTGAGCTCAATTAATAACTTAAGAAAAAAGTTAGAGTACAGTGGACCCTAATTAAAAGCTGTCACGAGCGAAGAAATAATTCAACGGGTCCCACTTGTGCGTGTGTGCATGTGTGTGTTTGTGTGTTTGTGTATGAGAGAGAGACCCATCATTCGATGCTCGTAAATACATCTTTCAGCCATATGCATTGATGATGCTCAGTAAAAACTCATATAGTTGACACAATCATATAGAACATCATAGCACATTGAACTTGCATAAAATATTTCACGCAGGCGGTACAATCAGGGTGGATGCAATGGATCGCTACGGGTAGGGCTATGTTGAAACTAACGAACTCATACATAATGGTTCGTCGTCTTTATCAATGACGGGGAAATATCTTGAATGCTGTGCAAAGAAAACATACAGACAACACAATATATAAGTTCTGCTAAAATATTAAGTTGGCATACAACCCTTTCTAAAAAAAAGTTCAGGTAAAAATGTACTGGCACATCAGTGCTTCACACCTATAGCCCGGATTTAACTAGTCTCTCACAAGATTCAGTTGTTACCTCAAATTAGAGCACATCGAGGAAGCCAACCCTACCTCTTCTCCCAAAGAAGCAGTGGCCTCCGTCGCGCGATGGAGTAGGCCTTGTGCCATCCATCATTCCGAGCAGCACAGGGAAAGTCTGATGTTGACTCCTGTAATGGACGTCGTCGACGGGCCCGGGCACCAGGGACGGCGGCAGGACTTTGATTGATGGATTGACCACTTGTTCGACATGCACAAACACTTGATACATGTACATCCCTAACATGGTCTGCAGCGGCCTTAGTGGCGATGAATAGTACAACCCCGGTTCCTCCACCGTTATCTCAACACCAATCACCTTCGGCATGGTGGATGGCTTCTTCATCCATGCCATAAACGTCAGAGCCCAGCTGTCTGGAGGAACAAACATACTTACGAGCTCACCTCCAAGGTCGTTGATAAGCTCATTCATGGACTCGCTATTCCAAGCATGTCGAGGCATGCCGTGGAAGGTAAGCTTTGTTAAAAACTCAAGTTCAGAGGGCACCAAGCCCCATCCTGGGTGCCACCGATCAAATGTCACCAGCGGACCATCGCAGAACAAACGCCGGGAAGATTCGAACACACGACTGCAGTCGAAAGTTGTCCGGAACCTAACAAAGAAATCAGCCGGTGGCAGACAAACTTCAACGAGCAAGTCACCTATGTGGATGCCGTGCGTAATGCCAAGAGCTTTGACAAGGTCATCCAGCGAGACGGGAGGCCAATCGCCATTGATGGTTACCATCAGCACTTTGCCGGCAAACTGGTCATCAAGCGCTGCCATACCACTGTCGAGCGACAGCACGCAACGCCCGAAGGCAGGACGGACCTCAGGATCTCCGGCTTGGAGATCCGCGTTGACCGGCAACATGATAGTATGCTTGAGTACAGGGAGTATAGGAGCGGGATTTGGGGGAACTGGAGTAGGAATCGAGATTCCAGAGGTGGGGAGGGTTGGGAGATTGGGGATGAAAAGGTAGCATGAATTTTGAACACGCGCCAATATGCTCTCGGCGCGCAAGCGCGCGAAAAGACCGGTGGCGCCCACATGTCGGCGCACAAGAGTCCCAATTCTTTCTTTTTTTGAGAGCCCGACCTTTTTTGAGGATCTTTTGACAGCCCGGTCTGAGAGTCATAATTGACCTGTTTGGCATTGCGTTACTACTCGGCCCATATTCAATGACACCTCACTGGCCCAAACAAGTGTACATCATTGAAAAGACATTGAGCTCAAATTATAACTTGAAAAGGTGATATACACTGAACACTTGTCGGATGTAGGGTTCCGGCAAACCCTTAAGGTTCGAACACTAGGGTGCGCGTGAAGTCTTTTCCTCCCACCAATCTATGCCCTAGCTCGCTAAGATCTCGCGGAGGAACTCAACGAACTCGCAACACCGAAAGACACAAGATTCATACTGGTTCGGGCCACCGTTGTGGTGTAATACCCTACTCCAGTGTGTTGGTGGATTGCCTCCAGGGCTGATGATGAACAATACAAGGGGAAGAACATCCTCCTGAGGTTGAGGTTTTCTTGTGCTTGGCTAACTTGTGTGGTTCTGGATGGTCTCAAATGGTCCTCCCTTGCCTATGGTGGTGGCTAGTCCTACTTATAGAGGCCCTGGTCCTCTTCCCAAATATTGAGCGGGAAGGAAGCCAACAACGGCGGGCAAATTTGAAGGGGACAACTAGTACAAGCTATCCTGACAAAGGTGGTCTCCGCCTGCGAAAGGCTCTGGTGGTGACGCCGTCTTGGGCTTCACGATGACCTCCGTCTTGCCGTCCTTCTGGTCCTAGTCTTGTTGCACAGATATGGCAACCTTTGCCTGATGCCTCGGTACTCCTCGCCTGTGCAGGCCTCCTTAGAACCAAAGAGGAAACAAGGATGATGCGCACGCTGGCGCCCGCCTGGCTCCCGCCTGGTGTCGATCATCATGGCTCATGTCACGAGAGCCTCGTGAGGTTTGCCTCGCCTTAACATCTCCACTCCTCGTGAGCCTGCCCGACTAGGCCACTCCAGAGGAGGTCCTGTGTCGTCCGCCTCGCGAGGCTTGGTCCCTCGCGAGGGTCTTGGATGCCTTGTTGATGAAGATGGGTTGTACGGCCTGCTGGCTTAGCCACGCAGCGGGCCGCAGGCAGGCAACTCTGGGGACTCCCATTTCCAGAACGCCGGTAGTAGCCCCCGGGCCCAAGGTGCTCTCGGGCTTGGCTTCGCGGTGAAGCCAAGGGTCAAGGACGGAGCACCACGGGCCCCCAAAAGCCTCCGGCCTCGGTTGACGCGTGGCGGTTGATCGGACGCGGGCGTCTCCACTTCCCCACGCTGTCTCGGCAACTGCACGACTCAACAAATCTCTAAGGCATGCAAGGAAAACCATCATTACCTGCGATCATGGGAGGCGCCGGTTGGCCTTCCCTTGCTTTAAATGGGGAGGGGGCGGAGCCCCCGTCACCCATCTCTTCCTCCGGTGACAGCTCCAGCAGCAGTGGCCACGACCAGCCGTCGCGCCGCCGTGCCCGCTTTGAAGGCGGCAGTGGGTCATCTCGTCGCCGCGCCTCCGTGAAGCGCGAAGAGGCTCAGGGTGCCGCTAGGGGTCTGCCTCCACGGATTGCTGCAACGCTACTTTTGTTTTGCTCTTTTTCCTGCATCAAGAATGAAACTAGTATGGGCACAGGGGGGCGTGTATCGAACTACAGTTCCTTGGTTGTTGCCCTATGCATGTTGTGCCGTTACTTCGTGTGAAGGTTACTTAACCTGGTATATTCGGGACGCCCTCTTCCTCACGAGGCGCTCATTTCCTCGTGTCCATCTTGCCTCGGCGGCCTGCATTCGCTCGGGAACTGCAAAAACTCGTTAGGAAGTGTGCTAAAAGATTTGTCGTTCACCCTGGCCCTGACCTGGTGCTTTGTGTCGTGGTACCCGAGGGGCACGGATTAGGAGAAGCAAGCCAGCTTTTGGGCTCGAACGAGGGTGGTTCGCGAGAAGGCAGAGAAGGGAGAAAAATGCTCGCGAGGGCACCTGCCTAGCCCCCTTGCGAGGCATGTGAGAGAGAGAACGTGAGCAAACCCGAGCCGGAAAAATGCAGTGAGAGGTGAGGGGGTCAGATCAGCAAGGAACACCAAAAGCAAACTTACATTAAGGAAAAGCAAGCCAACTGCGGAAATCAAATGAAAAGCCGCGTCCGACACCTAATCTAGTCTTCAAGTCTCCTCACTAGCGCAGAGCTAAGTGCTTCCACTAGGCGTGGGTGGGAGCCCCAGGGCCTGAGGTCGGCACTCCTAAGACTTTTGGGTGTGTACAGCCCCAACTCATTATTACGTGAGATTGTCATGGGCGGCGATTCTTCACATGCTCTGGGCCTTCTTCACAGGCTCTAGGCCTTTAATCACAGGCTCTGGGACTTGCTTCACAGTCTCTGGGCCTTGCTTCATGGGTAGAACTTCCGGAGGTGCTGGATGTTCCAGGCGTTTTGGATTGGTACCCCATCTTGTGTCTCCAGGCGCATGTCGCCAGGCCGTAGAGCAACTTCGCGACGACATTCCTCCCCCAGCACGAGGTCCATCCCCCGCGTGGCGTCCTGCTGCGTTTCGCCGAACCCCGGGACCCGTGCGGAGCGATGCTTGACCTCATGAGGAAGGACCGCTTCAGCTCCGTAGACAAGGAAGAATGGAGTCTCTCCCATTGGCTTGGTGGCGGTGGTTCGGATGGACCACAGTACGGACTGGAGCTCATCGTGGCAGCCCCTCCCGCAGGTCTCCACGCAGCGGGCCGTAGGCAGGCAAGTCTGGGGACCCCCGTTCCCACAACGCCGACAACACTAGAGAATGGTGATGCCCTCATTTAGCCCACCAGCAGTTCGAGACAATAAACAGTTAAAAACAACGATATATACAACATTTAAACACTGACTAGTGACTACTACTGACATAAATAGCAAGACATGATAGTTCGTAAGAAGTCTTACTACACCACCAAAACGCACCCATCTGCAGCGCTCAGACTCCCGTGATCAAGACGAGAATGACATTCTAAATGGAGGAAACTATTACATAGTAAGAGTGACATAGACGAGGATGACCAAATGACAAGGAATATGCATAACAAAAGAGAGAACTACCCATCCAGAACAAGCAGCAAAGACAACAAGTCATTCAAAGAGGAATGATCCAACACCATCATAATTTGTAGCCCCGCTTCAGCCACCAGTGATCCGGAGACACTAGTACTCCACCCTTTCGACGCAATAGCCCAGTTACCTATCAACCTGAAGGCTTGAACCACATCACTGCCTGTTGGACTCGACACATCCAAGGATCAAAGTTAATCCAGATGCCTTTCTCATTCTCACCTTCTTTTGGCTGCAGGTTGTATTGTTGACAAGCAGGGGAGTTTGCTCCCAAACTCCTAGGGCTCGCGTGTAGACAGTTTTCCATTGCAAACAAAGCCTCTCTGCCATCAAGGTCCTTGCCAACAGTGAGCTCCTGGTTAATCGGATAATTGAGTCCGAGAAACAGAGAGTGTGAACCAAGGTTGTTTACCCACCTCCAACTCAAAATCCTGAAGGCCCCAACAAGCTGGTATCCCGCTCATAGACGTAACAGCCACTATCCAGATACTCACGTATTTCACAGTGCTTGTATACAGTGGGGGTTTTTGCAATATAACTTTTCCGACTCATGTGTCCGAATGATCATCAGTCTTTTGTCGTCATCTGATTGAACAAGGAACCAGTTGTGCTTCCCTGTTTTTGGCAAAGGTGGTGTGATTACAAAGGGTAGTAACTATAGGGACACTGTATCATATCAAAAAGGATAGGCATTGTTAATGTAAGATCAGCATTGTTCAGCATATGAGTAGGATAATGCAAGAAACAACATTGATATGTCCCTGTTGGAGCTGGGAGGAAAATATAGGGAAATGTATACTGGATTCTAAAATATAGAAGTGCCATGCATGGTTATAATCATGTTATCTCACAATTGATTCTTCACAGGAAACTACCATGTCATGCATGTTATGTAATCATGTTATGTCCTCACAAACAAATTCTTAAAGGAAACTAACAGACCATGCATTGTTACATACTCATGTTCTGTTGGCAAAATTTTTGTGAGCATATTGTTCTAGCCATTGATTACTGAAGGGAGAATATAGGTATGTACACATGGTATGCATTACAGGATTTCACTACTTCAAAATATAGAGTTCTCCATATGCACATTTACTTCCCTAATCTATGGTTAGATGAAACCAACAGTGTGATGCATGTTTCAACATCACGAAGATGAGGAAACTAACATGGCCATTGATACACACTCATATTTAGTACTATATAGATTACTATAAAATAAGGAGAATATCAATATCTTCCTAACCGTTTGATTATTCAGGGATACAAATTGGCTGTAACGACATGGTCACAATCGCATGAATTAACTCATTCCAAATATAGTTGATTTACGGCGTATCTAATACATTGCCATAGTTCTACTCAAATTCTGCTCAAACAGGGATATGCCAATCATCACAAAAAGTTCAAACAGTGTCATGGCATCATCATTAACATCAAACGGAAACAACTTACATGCGTCGTCCCAGCAATACGTGGTGCCATCTGCTTTATCGATCGCGTAGATGATGCCATTATGTTCAATAGCATCACAGAAGTGTGTATCAGCTTTGACGATGATCCACTGCGAGCTGAGTTGTCTCGAGCTAAAGAAGGCACCAGCGTAAAGATAGGGGAGTCCGCAGTCGAACAAGGCAATTAGCTTGAAGTCTGCATAATCCGCATGTCGTGTGGGCACATGGCAGATTACAATCTTCTGCAAAACAAGGTCCATCCAACTGACGTGGTAATCTAGATGACTTGGACCATGATGGTAAAACTCTATATAATCCAATGGAGGAATGTCAATCTCATGGGAGGTCTGGAAGTTCATGAGCACCAACTTTTTCCCGTCTTCTCTGATGGCAGCTATCCAGTGGGAGTTCATGCCGACCCAGTACATACCTGCCAAGAAGTTTCGGGTGATGGTGATCGGATCGAAGTCGAGGGAAATGAGGTAGGTGACCCACTACATACCTCCAAAGAAGTTTCGGCTAATGGAGATCGGATTGAAGTCAAGGGGCATCATGTACGCCTCCGTATCATGGTGAGAAAATCTCGCAAGACTAGATAGCAGCAAGCAGGGTGTCTTGAAAACCTTAGGCCTCGCTTCGACGACGGCCGTGTGCATGTCCTCGAGCATGCAGCCAACCGCAGGGCGCTTAACATATACATACACGAACAATAGAGGTCGAGGATGTCACTAGGGAGATTGCTTCAATCGTGGCTTATATGGATGCTGTGCAGTTCGTGTTCGGCCATGGTGGAGCTTGGAAGATTGGGTCTTGGGGGCTTAATTTTTGGGGGAGAAGGCTCTCGGTGCTGGAGCGGCTAGCAAGGGAATAGCGATACTGGGGGAGCCGAGCGAGGCGAGGGTACGCGGGGGCACAGTGAGATGATGCAGAGTGACCTTAGGATCTCCGGCGAGATGGAGGTGGAGATTGAGATGGAGTGGTGCTAGGGGAGAGGGAGACGAGGTGAGGCATGCTATACAGCGTCGGTGACAGTGACTGCACAGTGCACAAGGTGAGGCTGACTTTGGTAACCCGAACACGTCGCCTGTACTGGTGTCACCTCGGGCGCAGGGTCTTGTCAGTTCACTGTGAGTATCGGATGAATAATATTTTGACCATCAAGTGTACCACAGTTGTACTACTACTACTATACTACTACTACTACTACTACTACAACAACTACTACTACTACTACTACTACTACTCCTACTACTACTACTACTACTACTACTACTACTACTACTACTAGTAGGAGTAGTAGGAACATGAGTAGTACTATATAGCGGAAATAGGTCTCCCGTGCTAGCATGCCTCTGTGTTCACTTCATCCTCTAGGTATCATCCATATTGCGAGCAGAACCAAATTCTTGTGCATGCGGAAGCGCAAAGAAGGCCTTTTCTTTGTTGAGGATAACCGCATATTCCTTAACTAGAGAATGTGGTGTCTCCCACGCACGTGCCAATATCCATCCGAACCAGCTACGACACATTTTTTATCCGTTTGCATAGGTCCCACCTGTCAGGAGGGGTGTAGAAATAAAAAGGAATTATAAAATGTCTCGCCACGGTGATTCGAAAGAGTGACCTCAACTAGCCAGTGGCACATGTACCGCAAAAAGGATGGGCACGTACAGGGACAGGTACCACTCCTCAATCTATCCACGTAGCCTTTTTGTTTAGTCTACCTAGCCATCTAATCAACTGCTTGCATGCCACTTCTCCCGTTTACTTCTCCATCGGGAACCGATTTTCCTCAGCTTCTTCACTACTCCTTCATCTTCATTTGCATCCAAACCACACTGCATTCACATTGTTTTAACCTCTTCACATCCTCCTAGAGTAATTTCGAAGCCCCTTTAAATAATCATCTTCTTCAGTTAGACTAGCCATCTAATCCTAATTCTCCAAACCATAGCCCTCCGGTCCAGTGGTTCCAAATGGCGAAAGAGATCGAGATGTAGGTTTTTAGCGTCCAACATGTCCTCGTCGAAGGCTAGTTGAGCATAGTTGCCACAGTCACCGACCACCCAAGGGTTGTTCGGAAGTGGATCAACAATGTATCCAACTCCCTACAAAAGGTGGAGATGAAGGTCATCGGTCTCGACGTAGAGTACACGGAGCGTGCCACTGGGAAGATGCAACGCGCCGCCGTCCTTCAGCTGTGCCTCAAAGATGATGTTTTGGTGTACCACATCATACACGCGCCCTCCATACTAGGTGAGCTCCATGATTTCTTGTCTCAGGAGGATATATACTTCTGTGGGGCAGCCATCGAAGGGGACAAACAGAAGATGGCGCCGTACAACCTTGATTTGAAAAGCATCGATGATGTACAAACCAAAATAAATATTCCTATAGAAGATTGTGATAAACCGACACCATCCCTATTCGACGTAGCAAATTTTGTGCTCGGAACAAATCTTCAGAAGGGTGACGAGACTCTGGCATTAAGGTTGTCTGGATGGGAGAATTATCCCTTGACGTACCAGCGGATAAACTATGCTGCCCTCGATGCCCGTGTGAGTTTCGAGATAGTTGCAAGGTCTAGAGAGCTTGTTGCGAAGCCATCTCCCACAGAAAATGAGAACAAGAAGAAGTTGCACTAGCAGCAGGGCATTGTGGATGGATGAACTATTTCCTCTCTTGTGAAAAAATTATTCCCTCTCTATGTATATTGATATAGATGGACTATTTCGATGGTGTGCATCTCTTTGAAACAAGTAGTAGCGTGGGTCCGCTTGACTATAAGCAACTATTTATCCCCTAGCTGTCTCTACTATTACCCCTTCCAGTGATCGGTATGCAATGCATGTGTCTGTAGACATGACAACTTGTCCATGGAAGTTCAACCATGGCGACCATCATGTTTCATCCACTGCCACTCGCGATTCCCATGACACTGCTCTAACCCACGGCACCACGTCCCCCAACGTGTGCCTCACTCCTCTCGGCCGCACCTCCCCTCCGCCTTTGTGTGCTTTACATGTGGGCCACCTGAAATGCGGCGAGCATCAAGTTTCTACCACAGCCACACGTGATTCCCACGACGCCGCTCGAACCCATGACACCACACGTCCCCCGACCCGCGGCTCACCCTCTCGTCCCCACTGCCCCTCTGCCTTCAGGAGCATTACATGTGGACCAGCCACCTATTGGGTCCGCATGTTATTGACCTAAAGGCAGGTGTAGTAAGGTGCTGAAGCTCAGTCCCGAGGGCCCCAGGAGGGAAATGTAACTCCTACGCCAGGCCTTGTGGTGCTACCGCTGCACAAACTCGTGCCAACTTGAGATTTGTTTCTTTACTATACATGCACACAATGATTTAATGGACATTGTAATCTCAACATGTGATGGGGAGCTCTAAATTTGAATTTGAAACTTATAAAACGAAAAAATTCAAAACAAATAAACTGGGAGAGAGGGAGTATACCGTAGGATATGTCCCATACGAAACAATGCCCTGGTTTGTCACCGCGAAGATACGGTTAGAAAGGAGCACAGTGATAACCCACAACTATAGGGGATCACAATAGTTTTCAAGGGTAGAGTATTCAACCAAAATTTATAGATTTGATACAAGGGGAGCCAAAGAATATTTGAAGGTATTAGCAGTTGAGTTATCAATTCAACCACATATGGAGATTAATTATCTGCAGCAAAGTGATCAGTAGCACAGTAGTATGATAGTTTTGATAATAGTAGCTGCAGTAATAGTAATAGTAACAGTGATAGCAATAGTTTTGTAGCAAGTGTAAAAGTGATGATAGTAGTAGTAACTTAGCAGAAACAATATAGGATAAATTCGTAGGCATTGGATCGGTGACTCGTTGGATGATATTCATCATGAGACAGTTATAACCTAGGGCGATACGACACTAGCTCCAGTTCATCGATATAATGTAGGCATGTATTCCGTAAATAGTCATACGTGCTTTATTAAAAGAACTTGCATGACATCTTTTGTCCTACCCTCCCGTGGCAGTGGGGTCCTGTAATGCCCCGAGACCGATGTGCTAGGTGTCTTCGAGTTATTCGTTGTTGTTGCCATGTCTTTTGCCGGCGTGTTGCATCTTGTCATATCATCATGTGCATTGCATCATCTATTTTCAAAATTTGCATCCGTCCGGGTTTCCCCAGTTCCGTCCGTTGTCCGTTATGAGCCCAGACACACTTGCACGCACCCGCGGCATGTCCAAAATATTATTTTATAAGTGGCCGAAAATTTTCTCGGAATGGGTTGAAAGTTGGCATGCGGTGTTGTTATGTTGTAGGTAGGCCGCCTGCCAAGTTTCATCGCATTCGGAGTTTGTTCGATGCCCCAACGGATAACTATAGCGACATTATAGTCGGTCAAAACGTCGGACGCTTTCGGTCTCCGGAAACAGTTGCCGGGCTGCACTCCTCTCCTCTCATCTCAGCCCAACCTCTTTTCACAACCTACCTGCAGCCCACCTAAACCCCCCTCCGCTCCGGACCGTCAGATCACGATCGGAGGCTCTGAAACGCTCCTAAAACCCCTCCTAACCCCTCAAACCCTAGCCCCTACCTATAAAAGGAAGCCTCCCTTCCATTTTTGGCAGCAGCCAAACCCCCTCCTCGAAATCCGCGCGCCACCAGCCTCCTCCCACCTGGAGGGCCGCGCCGCCGTCTTCCCCTCCAGATCTGGCGCACCCGAAGCCCCCTCCGCCACTTGGCTCTTCTCCACTGGCTGGCGCCGCCGAACCCACCGGCCTCCACCTCTACGAGATCGCCACGTGCCCAGCTCCGCGCCTCCACCGCTGCGGCCCGCCATGCCCAGGCGCGGCCCACCCAGGCCTGCGCGGTCGCCCGACCGACGCGTCCGTTCCTCGCGCAGCCCGCGCCTCCTCTTGCTCGACCCCGAGCTGGATCGGGGGAGCGCCACCATCACCCCTCCCGTCGGCGACCTCGGACCCCGCCGACGTTGTGCACCTCGCCGGCGTGCCGCCATCTCCCCAGGCCAGTTCACCGCGCCGCTCTTCTTCCTTCCCCTACCTGCCTCTTCCTTCTCCCACTCATCCTCTTTCTCTCTCTCTCTCTCGTAGGCACCCGTCGTCCACCTTGGTCGCCCCACTCACCAGAGCTCCCCACCGGTGCCGGAAACGGAGGGATCGGGTGGATCCCGTCCAGATCCGCACCTCCGGGCACTCCTCCGTGCCCCGCCAACGTCAAGCCACCGCCGCCTTCCATGGCTTCCTGCTCGCGGGGAGCACGAGGAGGACGATGACGTTCCTCCTATCGCCCTGATGGGCCCCGCACCGGCCCAGATGGCCAGCTGTGTGGGCTGCCAGGCGTAACCAGGCCCAACACCGCGCCAAGGTCTGATGCCTAGCACTGTGCCAGACTGCCCGAGCACAATGTGAGCAGCCCAGTTCCAGCAGATTCGGCCCAGTGTATTTTTTTTCAGATCTGCGAGTTTGTCTTTTATCCGAAGATGCCTGTTTTACAGAAAACCCCCTAGACTTCATGCATCTAATAACTAATTAACCGTGCATCGGATCTAAATAAATTATATATGAAATTTGCTTAGAATTTCATCTAGTTTAATAATATGCAACTATCATCCATGTTAAAAATGCTTAAACTTTTGTTTGCATCAATTTACTCCTATGCCATGCTAAAATGATTTAATTCATAACTAAATAACCATAGCTCCAAATTTAATAAACTTTATATGTAAATGGGGTGTAAAAATGCCTAGATTATCATGGTCGCCTTACTTTGCATGTTTAACAACTATAAAATATGGTTTAGGGAAGAACAGTACCAAACCTAAAATTATGCACATGAGGAGTTTCCGGACTTGTGGTTTGTTGTTCCGGCCTCATTTAAACTTGCCTAGTTAGGTAGTTTAATTATGCTTCACCCTCTTGCCATGCTAAGAACATTTAATATTGTTGGGTACATAAACAAGAGAGAACTAAATAAGTCACGTGGTGTTTCGTCAATATGCAATGGAGTTGCATGTTGATCTCCACTTAATTTGTAGGATTGTTTGTGCATTTTGCCATACCATGCTTCATTAAACCAGACATGCATCATAATTGTTTGTGCATCATGCCATGTCTATGTGTTGGTTGTTTACTATGTTGTTTGCTTCTTTCCGGGTTTCCTTTCTCGTGAGTTTCAATTCCGTTCCGGAGTTGTGAGGATCCGTTCGACTCCGTCCATGTGTCTTCTTCATGGACTCGTTCTTCTTCCTTGCGGGATTTCAGGCAAGATGACCATACCCTCGAAATCACTTCTATCTTTGCTTGCTTAGTTGCTCGCTCTTTTGCTATGCCTATGCTGCGATATCTACCACTTGCTTATCATGCCTCCCCTATTGTTGAACCAAGCCTCTAACCTACCTTGTCCTAGCAAACCGTTGTTTGGCTATGTTACCGCTTTGCTCAGCCCCTCTTATAACGTTGTTAGTTGTAGGTGAAGATTGAAGTTTGTTCCTTGTTGGAACATGGAGATGTTGTTCCTTGTTGGAACATGTTTACTTGTTGGGATATCACAATATCTCTTATCTAATTAATGCATCTATACACTTGGTAAAGGGTGGAAGGCTCGGCCTTATGCCTGGTGTTTTGTTCCACTCTTGCCGCCCTAGTTTCCGTCATATCGGTGTTATGTTCCCGGATTTTGCCTTCCTTATGCGGTTGGGTAATAATGGGAACCCCTTGACAGTTTGCCATGAATAAAACTCTTCCAGCAATGCCCAACATTGGTTTTACCATTTGCCACCTAGCCTTTTTTCCCTTGGGTTCCGCGGACTCAAGGGTCATCTTTATTTAAACCCCCCGGGCCAGTGCTCCTCTGAGTGTTGGTCCAAACTACAATCCTGTGCAGCGCCCCCTCGGGGAAACTCGAGGTTTGGTTTTAGTTGTATGGAGCGCTCATCTGAGTGTGCCCTGAGAACGAGATATGTGCAGCTCCTATCGGGATTTGTCGGCACATTCGGGCAGTGTTGCTGGATTTGTTTTAACTTGTCGAAGTTGTCTTGTAGAACCGGGATACCGAGTCTGATCGGAATGTCTCGGGAGAAGGTATATCCTTCGTTGACCGTGAGAGCTTGTCATGGGCTAAGTTGGGACTCCCCTGCAGGGATTTGAACTTTCGAAAGCCATGCCTGCGGTTATGGGCAGATGGGAATTTGTTAATGTCCGGTTGTAGAAAACCTGAAGTTGACCTTAATTAAAATACATCAACCGCGTGTGTAACCATGATGGTCTCTTTCCGGTGGAGTCCGGGAAGTGAACATGGTGTTGGAGTTATGCTTGACATAGGTTGTTCTAGGATCATTTCTTGATCATAGTTGTTCGACCGTGCTTTTGCTTTCTCTTCTCGCTCTCATTTGCGGATGTTAGCCATCATATATGCTAGTCGCTTGCTGCAGCTCCACCTCATACCTTTTACCTACCTATAAGCTTAAATAGTCTTGATCGCGAGGGTGTGAGATTGCTGAGTCCCCGTGACTCATAGATACTTCCAAAACCAGTTTGCAGGTGCTGTTGAACTGAGCAGGTGACGCAACCAAGCTCAAGGAGGAGCTCGATGAAGATCTTGTCCTTTGTGTTGTTTCGTTCTAGTTGATCAGTAGTGGAGCCCAGTCGGGACGATCAGGGATCTATGTAGCATTTGGGTAGTCTTCTTTTATTTTGGTTCCGTAGTCGGACCTTGATTGTATCTGGTTGATGTAATGCTTTATTCATGTAATTGTGTGAAATGGGGATTGTAAGCCAGCTATGTATCTTTCCCTTATGTATTACATGGGTTGTGTGAATATTACCTTACTTGCGACATTGCTTTCCATGCGGTTATGCCTCTAAGTCGTGCTTCGACGCGTAGGAGATATAGCCGCATTGAGGGCGTAACAAGTCCATATTGGAAACTAAGGGATATTAAGGTCTCCTTTTAATAGAAAACTGGAACAAAGCATTAACACATAGTGAATACATGAACTCCTCAAACTACGGTAATCACCGGAAGAAGTCTCGGTTATTGTCAATCTTGGGTTACCGGTTCATAACACGTAGTAGGTGACTATAAATTGCAAGATCGGATCTAGAACATGAATATAATGGTGATAACATAAACGGTTCAGATCTTAAATCATGGTACCCGGGCCCAAAGTGACAAGCATTAAGCATGGCAAAGTCATAGCAACATCAATCTAAGAACATAGTGGATACTAGGGATCAAGCCCTAACAAAAATAACTCGATTACATGATGAATCTCATCCAACTCCTCATCGACCAGCGACCCTATGAAGGAATTACTCACTCCCGGTGGGGAGCATCATGGAATTGGCAATGGAGAAGGGTTGATGATGACGAAGAACCAAGATCCCCCTCTCCGGAGCCCCAAACGGACTCCAGATCTACCCACCTGAGGAAGAGCAGGGCTTGGCAGCGGTTTTGTCTCGTGGATCGGGATAATTCTTTCTCCCTGATTTTGTCTCCAAAAATAGGATTTTATAGCGTCGGTTTTAGGGTCTGCGGGGCCACCAGGTGGGGACAACCCACCTAGGTGCGCCTGGTGAGGGGGGCGCGCCCTGGTGGGCTGTGCCCACCCAGGTGCCCCCCTTCGGTAGGTCTTGGATCCAGAAATTCTTATATATTATATAAATTTCCTCGCAAAGTTTCCTTCCATTCTGAGAACTTTTATTTCTGCACAAAAACAACACCATGGTAGTTCTACTGAAAACAGCGTCAGTCCGGGGTTAGTTTCATTCAAATCATGCAAATTAGAGTCCAAAACAAGAGGAAAAGTAGATACGTTGGAGACGTATCACATAGCATCTTCATACTCGTACGGCAACAAGTCGGCCGCAGACAGCATGGTCCACCTTCGACCACCATGTACAAGGTTCGTGCTATCTTCTTCAATCTCACCGTGGTTCCATCGTACCAATTCAGGCGGTGGCCCGTTCCATGGCTGATCCCAATGTTGGACAAAGGTTCTACAGGAACAGTGTCACCGTTGTAAACGTTGTGCGAAATGATGTTGGTACCCTCCCGTACATATGCAAGCCAGTCTCCACTCGCACCGAGCCTAAGCTGTGAAATAGTGGGCAGGGGAGAATTAGGAAATGGACACGGAAGTAGTCTTTATAATGCATTTACTACGTGATCAAACTCATCTTGCCTGCTCATTGGACAAAATCTGAGTACCGCTCAACGTCGGCATCTCAAGGGGCGTCAACTTGCAACTACGGTCATGTCGCGCTGGAGAGACCCCCAAGGAAACATCCTTGTGCGCTGCATTTGTATGAGTAGTTTATCTTGTGAGAGAAAGGATGAACGAGGGAAGGCCTTATTTGCAAATGTGGAGAGGAGTGTAGGTATCTTTTTGCAAAATTGCCATAGTTTTCTTCCTATCCGTCAGATATAAATCTGACGGCCTATATTGCAGGATGGCAGGCACACCATCATCACCAATTCTGTTTTTTAATAAGACTAGCAAGATGCCCGTGCATTGCACGGAACATCAAGATCTTGTGGGAGAAAATGATGAACGAGGGAAGGCCTTATCTGCAAATGTGGAGAGGAGTGCGGGTAAATTTTCATAGTTTCCTTCCTATCCGTTAGATATAGGTCGGACGGCCTATATTGTCGGATGGCAGGCACACCAACATCACAACCTCAGTGCTCCCATCTTGCAATATAGGCTATTCGATTTATATCCGACAGATAGGAAGGAAACTATGGAAATTTTGCAAAAATATACCCACACCCCTCTCCACATTTGCAAATAAGGCCTCGCCTCGTTCATCCTTTTCTCCCACAAGATAAACTACTCATACAAATGCATCTTGATGTTCCGTGTAATGCATGGGCATCTTGCTAGTATAAGATAGTAGTAGACTAGCATGATGCCTGTGCGTTGCACGGAACATCAAGATGCATTTGTATGAGTAGTTTATCTTGTGGGAGAAAAGGATGAACGAGGGAAGGCCTTATTTGCAAATGTGGAGAGGGGTGTGGGTACTTTTTTGAAAAATTGCCATAGTTTCCTTCCTATCCGTCAGATATAAATCGGATGGCCTATACTGCAGGATGGCAGGCACACCATCATCAACAACTCTGCTTTTTTATAAGAGTAAGGTAGAGATATAGATAGAGACTACTACTACCAATGTGCTAGCCCATGCATTGCAATGGTTCCAAGGTAGTAGAATAATACTTGCTCCCGGGCTTGAAATATAAACACTCTAGTTTTGATATACATATATCAGTAAATGTAAATCATGCTTCACTCAAAATATATTCCTCGAGCTGTTTTGATGAGGTGAGGGACGTGTGTGGCTGGTTTGAAGATAACAGTTTTTTAAAAAAACTAGAGCTATTTTTTTACATTTTGTAGCATGGCACGACATCCGGTGCACCTAAGCATCTAAAAAAAATTGAGTTTGGGTCAGTTGCACACCCTGCGGCAAGATGCCTGTGTGGGCTTCTTCTATAACTAGCAAGATGCCCGTGCATTGCAGGGAACATCAAGGTGCATTTTTTTACAAAACACCTGTTGTGATTGACCCTTGCAGGAGTAATCCCATGTGTAAAAACTAATGATATCTCGAGAATTTTATCGGAAAAATGGTATCTTTGGAAAAAGTTTTCTCTACTACTGCTCCTTGCAGTGAGCGGTATGCAATGCATGTGTCAGCAGACATGACAGCTTCTCCATGGAAGTTGAACCACGGCGACCATCACGTTTCTTGTTTCTACCACTGCCACACCCACACACGATTCCCACGATGCTGCTCCAACCCATGACACGATGTTCCCCAACGTGCGCCTCATCCCTCTCAGCCCCAGCTCTCCTCTGCCTTTGTGTGCATGACATGCGGGCCAGCTGAACTGTGGCGACCATGAACTTTCTACCACAGCCACACCCGATTGGATGCGGTTTGCCTGCTCCGCTCAAATGCTCCGATCTGTACTCCCGCACCATCAAATTTTCATCCAGCGGCTGTGACACATTTCGTCACGGGCATCAATCCTTAGCTAGAGTACTGTTGTACTATAGGTAGCGCCTGCCGGTGTGGCCATCTATGCCTCATAACGCCTCAATGCCCAGCTGTGGCACCCTCGCCATGGCCACGCCACCAACGGTCGGTTCATCTCGAACGAGTGAGTCATGAACCATGCCACCACCATGAGAATGACATGTGCGCCAGCCGCATTTAAGGTCCACATGTCATTGACTCATAGGCCGGTGCACTAAGCCACTGAAGCTCGGTCCTGTGGGCCCCGAGAGCAAATTGTAACTCCTGCGGCGGGCCTTGTGGTGCTCCCGCAGTATGAGCTCGTGCCAAACCCAGATTTTTTTTTCTTACTACTACCAACTAGTAAGGTACACGTGCATTGCACGCATGAGATTTGGTAACCAAATCTCTACTCTTATAGAAAACAGAGTTGGTGATGATGGTGTGCCTGCCATCCTGCAATATAGGCCATCCGATTTATATCTGACAGATAGGAAGGGAACTATGGCAATTTTGCAAAAAGATACCCACACCCCTCTCCACATTTGCAAATAAGGCATTCCTCTTGTGCATCCTTTTCTCCCACAACATAAACTACTCATACAAATGCATCTTGATTTTCCGTGCAACACATGGGCACCTTGCTAGTTATGAATAAATAACACACTATAGCATGTAAGCTTTGGGTCATGTATGCATGATATAGATGTTTGTTTAATTCTTATAGTTCATCTAGTTCAAAATCAATTAGTTTTATAAAAAAATCTGTTTTAAGATTCATGGAATTATGCATTGTAAATCATAAAGTAAAAACAAATAGTGACAATTCATTTTGAAAAAAGAAGTTTGGGCAATTAAGATATGGAAGATTCTAGAACAAAGGAGAAGTGCTTGTGTTTTGAGGTCTGTGCATTATGCTTAAGTTCAACCATGGAGTCTTCTAGTTTCTACAAGTGGCAGAATCTGGTGGAATGTAGATGATATCCAATGACCAGTGGTACTCGGATTTTCCATCTTTGTACGGTCGGATTGGCTTCATCCAACAACCAACTTTCAAAGTTATTCACACACTATATCTCTACTCTTACTAAAAAAATAGAGTTGGTGATGATGGTGTGCATGCCATCCTGCAATATAGGCCATCGGATTTATATCTAACGGATAGGAAGGAAACCATGGAAATTTTGCAAAAAGATACCCACACCCCTCTCCATGTTTTCAATTAAGGCCTTCCCTCATTCATCCTTTTCTCTACTCTTATAAAAACAGAGTTGGTGATGATGGTGTTCCTACAATCCTGCAATATAGGCCGTCCGATTTATAACTGACAGATAGAAAGGAAACTATGACAATTTTTCAAAAAGATACCCACACCTCTCTCCACATTTGCAAATAAGGCCTTCCCTCGTTTATCCTTTTCTCTCACAAGATAAACTATTCATATAAATGTATCTTGATGTTCCATGCAACGCATGGGCATCTTGCTAGTCTCTCACAAGATAAACTACTCATACAAATGCATCTTGATGTTCCGTGCAATGCACGGGCATCTAGCTAGTTTCTTTTAAAATAGTTACTGTGATAATTGGTTGAAGTGATATATTTTGTGTCTGCCCCGAATCATTTCATATTCACTAGTAGTAACAATGAAAAGGTTGCCTTGTTAATTAGCAGAAAACAGGGGGAAAACTATCATATGAGGCCAGTAAAAACAAGGCACACTGGGTTCAGCGTCATCGTCACTACAGTTGTGTGCGCGCGAGAAGTCTACATATCGAGGGGGCTACGGAGAAAAAGACGTATCGAGTGTGTCTGAGTGATGCACAAAGACACAATGTTTGAGAGAGAAACCAATTGACAGATTAAGATCAGATCGAGTTGTCACCCTTTTGCTGTCATTGTTGGGGTTGGGGGTGGGGTGGGAGAGAAAGATGTATCGAGAGTGTGTGCAGTAGGCACAGAGGCACAACTAGCGAGTGTGTGTATGTGTGTGTGTTTGAAAGAGGAGTAGATAGATTACTAGCAAGATCAAGGTGCCACCCTACTCCTTCGGTGTAGGGTAGTATGTGTGTGTATGTGTGTTTGAGAGAGAAGCCAGTCGATAGATTAGTATCAAGATCAAGGTGTCACCCTATTCCTTCGGTGTCGGGAAGTGTGTGTGTGTGGGTGGGGGGGCAGTGACACTTACATATCTCTACACTTATAAAAAACAGAGTTGGTGATGATGGTGTTCCTGCCATCCTGCAATATAGGCCATCCGATTTATATTTGACGGATAGAAAGGCAACTATGGCAATTTTGCAAAAAGATACCCACACCCTTCTCCACATTTGAAAATAAGGCATTCCCTCATTCATCCTTTTCTCCCACAAGATAAACTACTCATACAAATGCATCTTGATGTTCCGTGCAACGCATGGGCATCTAGCTAGTAGGGAGAAGGAGTTTGTGTGACACATATCTATATTAAGGGATAGGTAGATAGCATGTGTGCGAGGCTTACTTAAAGCATCACGGTGATAAACAAACGGTGTGCATGCAAGTACCAGAAAAATGAAGCGAGAAACAATGTCTACGCGCGCGCATGTCTCTCTGTGTGTGTGTGTGTGTGTGTGCGAGAGAGAGAGAGACATCTCAAAACAAAAGCTGATCTGCTGGAATCCCATTGTATGTATTCATATGGTTACGGAACTCGAGTTAACGTTAGGCATATGTGTGAGAGACATAATTATACTTTGAGACATTAGTGGCTGTGGGTGGGCGGAATTAAACGGGTGGGCATGTTCGACAGAGAGAGCGTGTGTGGTTCTATGTGAGAGACTTGTAGGCCGGGGTGAAAGACAAATTCTAACCTTGACGGAGGGAGAGAATTACACGAAGTGAGCGTGTGTGATTCCGATGCCCATGGGGAAATGAGATATGTATGCGTGTGAGAGAGATTGCACAATTCATTCACGTATTACTATCTAGCAATCGTGGGTGTGCATCGCTTGAACATAAAACAATATCTACTTCGTATCGTCGCCAAAGGTACAATATTGATTCAACGTTGTAAAGATTGGACACTGACATATCACATTTTTTTCTATCTAAATAAACCTTTTCAATTGTGCATGCCAAAGTTACAGTGATGTTTCTCCAAACAACCAATGTAGCTATCATGTACATGCACCATTGTTCGTCTTGCATTCAATTACATTAGTCTTGGATGATTTAAGGTTCTATTATGAAGTAATATATGTGATATTCATATATGAATTGAACGGGTACGCAATTTATGAAATGGAGGCTATGTAATCATATGAGGTAAGACTTTTAAGTAGCGGACTACAATATCCATTTCTTTTGGGCGCCTCTACACTAACACGTGAATGCATTATGTTTAAAGTAAATAACCAATGGCACTAAATTATCTATTTACACGAGAAATACATAGGCTGAGCGATTGATCCCTTTTTGCGAACGCGCCTCTATGCCCGTACGATTGGCCGCGCCCGTGTGAACGTCCAAGTTATCGGCGCATCATCCTGAGTTATCGTGTTCTTTTCTGGGGTGGACTTCACACCAGTTATTAACTGCTGACACGTGCCCCGTGTACACAGTCTCACATGACCTTCCCGCTAGCACGGTCCGAAATTAGTTGAAACTGGATATGAACGTTCCCGCGGGTGGCAAAATCTCCCGCATCCTTCTAAAATTTCCGCCACCTAGTCTTTAGCATGCGAAATTCCCCTTTTGTCCTTAGTGCACGAAGAACAATAGTTACAATACCGCCCTCATCTACATAATAGGTCGGGGCTGCTTTGGTAACTTCCGGTTCCCCCCACCACACGGCACCCCCATTTCCTCTCCCCCTCCCGCAAAAACGACTAACTCCACAGCACCAAAGCATCTTACTTCACATTGTTGGCCTTTCGACCACTCCCCTCTCGAAACCCTAGACTGCTCATCCACCGGCGTACCAGAGCCCATTCACTGCCAGCTCCATCCACCTCGCCGGATCTGCTTCTGCGGCCGCATCTACCCCTCCCACCTCTACTAGAAACAAGTAGACTGCTCATCCACCACTGTACCACAGCCCATTCAGTGCCGGCCTTGTCCACGGCGCCGGATCTGCTTCGCCGGTAATCTTGTCAACCGTAGCACATCTGCAGTGGCTCATTCATACTCCCCACCGGAGACGCTTCGTCCACACCCCCCCGGAGCCGCCTCACCGATGGCCCCGTCGACGGCCTCTAATCCTCTTCACCGACCCCTTCCTCAACCCTACCGGAGCCGCTTCGCCGACACCATCGTCAACCCTATCGGAGCTGCTTCGCCGACACCATCGTCATCCCTACCGGAGTAGCTTCGCATATACCATTATCAACCCTACCGGGGCCGCTTTGCCAACTCACAAGTCCACAGCCTCAGATCCACTTTGCCGCACCCTCATCCAACCTACCGGAGCAGCTTCTGACGCCCCGTCCACGGCCGCAGATCCACATCGTCGACACCATCCTTAACCTAACCACCGGAGCAGCTTCACCGATGCCCTCGTCCACGGCCATAGATCCGCTTCACCCACACCGTAGTCCACCCTACCGGAGCCGCTCCGCAAACCCCCTACTCGACGGTTCTAGATCTCCTTACTGGAAACTGACAGCTAGCACAACGTCATCACCCTTGACGTTTCTAACATGATTCCCAACATTTGGCAAGATGCCAAGCACCCGCCATGGCCTAGGTACTTGTCACCTTTAAACCCGTGCAGCATCACCTGCCTGATATACTTCAAATATACTAACAGGTCACTGTTACCTGTTATGCAGCTAGCAAAAACAGCAAGGACGATGTTTCTTCTAGATCTAACAACTTGGACAACCAAGATCCTGGACTGAGGCATTGCTACGATCTTGTAAGTGCGTCTCTCTCTCTCTTGTATTGTTGTGTGCCTGCTAGCGTGCTTTGCTAGGATTTTCGACCAGTAATCTCTTTATGCAGACAATGATTTCTACTACTGGCTGCTAAATTAGATATGTAGATGTCATACATGATACTACCTCGTACCTTTGTTCCTAAATATATGTCTTTCTAGAGATTCCACTATAGGCTACATATAGAGCAAAATGAATGAATCTACACTCAAAAATGCATCTATATACATCTGTATGTGGTCCATACTGGAATCTCTACAAAGACATATATTTAGGAACAGAGGTAGTACATTACACAAAATCGTAGGTGGCATGTAGGAATTCCAGTGCACTACATTAGGGTCCCTTAGAGTGCCTACTAGTACAGCACACAGAGATATGGCTAGTTTATGCTACACACACAATCGTTAAAGGTGGTTTAAATATGCGCAAGGGATATGCAATGTATTATCATGTAGAGATGTCTGAAATTAGCCGTGTCAACTTGCAGATAGGGTTACACAATGAAAAAAGTACAAGATGCATGTGGCAATTTCATGGAACATCGCAAAAAAGGAGAGGCAACGGTGAGCCTATATAGTGTGCTATGGTAGGTCACTCCTCCATTGCAATCATCGTGACATGTTATTTGTATGTCAGTTCTATTGGCCAAGTTTCTTAGGGACAATTATTATAAGTTATCCTAAGAAAATAAGCACCTGTGAGTATAAGCTCCAGGTAATAAGCCAACCAGTTCTTTTTATTGCCTTCCTTTTCAGCTTATCTTTGGTATGATCGGTGAAAAGTCTAGATTGAATTATATTTTGTCATTTTGCTTCCCATTTGAAAATTAATTTGACTTGCAAACATCAAAAATTGAACCCAGTACAGTAATTAATATGATAGGAAAACATACCATCACTATTTGTTCAAAATGCAAATACAAAGATACCATCTACTTGGCACAATCTACTTTCGTCAATGTCTTCCATAGAGATCCCATTGCATGATTTAAACGAAGAACGCATGACCCACATTTAAATGACAAAGCATTATTTATTGAAATTCGATGGTCCAAGTGGCTGGTTATTATCATATAGCAGCAGCAACTCATCATACAGCAGCAGTAGCAGCAGTGTGCAATTCATCATATACTAGTAGAAGCTCATAGCAATTCATCATGTAGCAGCAGGAGGAGCAGCTCATAGCAATTCATCATATAGAAGCAGCAGGAGCAGCTCATAGCAACTCATCATATAGCAGCAGCAGGAGCAGGAGCAGCTTATAGCAACTCATCATATAGCAGCAGCAACAGCATCTCATAGCAATTCATCATATAGCAGCAGCTCATAGAAATTCATCATATAGCAGCAACAGGAGTAGCTCATAGCAATGCATCATATAGCAGTTGCAGAAGCAGCTCATAGCAATTCATCGTATAGTGTGTCAGAATGAAAATTTGGCAAAAAAATCAGAGGAGATCTTCACCTTGTTGGATGAGCTCATCCTTCAATAGCACCTCAAGGCCACGGCCTGGGAGGAGGGAAGGGGGAATAAGGTGCCTTCTGCCGTAGTGTGGCATCAACCATAGTTGTGCGGCGCCCGCTGGAGTAGTGCGTTGGACGGACCACAGTGGAGCAGCTACTGGAGACCATGAGAATGAGGGGCGGCGCCAGAGGGAGGAGCAGCCGGGGAGATTTGGCCCTACTCACCGGGCATGTAGCCTAGCTGGACAGAGCCTCGTCCAGGACCAGGCCAAATGGGACAAGTGGCGACGGCTTGCTGGAGGAACCCTAGCGCTACAGGCAGGGGATCGAGGTCGAGGGAAAGGGGAGAGGAGATGGAAGCGGGCAGGGCAATTGCATTTTGAGTGTAACTAGCTAGATGCCCATGCGTTGCATGGAACATCAAGATGCATTTGTATGAGTAGTTTATCTTGTGAGAGACTAGCAAGATGCCCATGTGTTGCCTAGAACATCAAGATGCATTTATATGAGTAGTTTATCTTGTGAGAGAAAAGGATGAACGAGGGAAGGCCTTATTTGCAAATGTGGAGAGGGTTGTGGCTATCTTTTTGCAAAATTGCCATAGTTTCCTTCCTATCCGTCAGATATAAATCGGATGGCCTATATTGCAGGATGGCAGGCACACCATCATCACCAACTCTATTTTTTTATAAGTTTAGAGATATAGGCAGACAACAGAGTCATTTCACTATTCCCCTTCCCTTCAATTTTTAGTGAGTTTCTACCGGAAACACCCCCCTCCAAAGCGAAATAAGTTAAGCCCAAGCCCATAACTCAAAAATGACTTCTTTACATCTTTTATGGCTTATTTTCACAATAAGCTCTGAAAAGGCGGAATAGAACTGGCCCTTAACCTGCAATTCAATTGTGCGTGCAATGATGAATCACTCCTACCTTCTATAGTGAACATTTAGGCATCATCATACATGGCATAACCTAATACATGTGCATTCCATTGTAGAATCTGGAATATGCAATGATTATGTTAGTTCATACATTGCGCATGATGTTTAAATGCCCGTTAAATCTGGCCAGTCAAGTGATGGTCTTCAAGCCTCCTTCTTTGCTTCTTTTCTTGATACTCCCTCCTTCCATCTAAATAGGGCCTAATGTGTTTTCAAGACCGCCTTTAACTATTGATAAGACTAATAATACATGAGATGTATAATGTGAAAATTATATCATTGGAAACTCCTTTCACGTACGAATGTGATGGTATGCTTTGTGTAACTTGCATGTCATATATTATTGCTATAACACTTGGTCAAAGTTAGCCTCGAAAACCGATTAGGCCCTATGTAGATGGAAGGAGGGAGTATATAAGATTTGCTCACACATCTGTTCAATTGCTTGTTTTCATCAGCCAGCCATATCAGGACTGTTTTCTTTGATTACTTGATGTTCTTGACCTAATATTCTAATAGAGCTTGTCAACGATTTAAACACTAAGGGCTGCTGTAGAGGGGGATTGTCTAACTCATAGGTGACATAAAGGTTTGGCTGTACACTAAAGTAGGCTCTCCAAGAGTACTTGGAGATCCAGTTCGTAGGTATGCCTTGTTTTTACATAGTGCACACATAGTAAATGCTCATTTCATTGTGTGCAAGTGCAAGAGATGTGGCATGTTTCATTATGTGGTGTTGTTTTGTTATAATCTCATCCTTTTGTGTTGTTCACAGACTAGAAAGTATGCATATTTATCTATCAAGGAGACGAGTAGCTAGTTTGTGTCACCTTGTAGAGGGGGTGCAATGAAGATAAGATTGAGGATTTCCATGTAGAAGATGTTAGGAAGGAGCCTTGCAAGAGAAGTAGGAGTAGCGCTGAGCCCGTTCGACCAGTTAAGGTAAGTCACTGTATCCAAGTCAACAGTTCAATTCCTTGTTTGTTTTAGGCATAGTTAATTTTCTCTTTTCAATTGCTTTATTTGTCCTCAATTAATGAGATGCCCAAATAATGATGCCTGATGTTGGGTACTTGTATAACTATTAGTTGACATAATTAAAGGCCTTACCATTTAATTACTTTGGCGAAGTGTGCCTGAAGCTTTGAAGTCTATTAACAAACTATTACTACATGAGGCTCACAATCTAGTTTATACTAGGCTAACGATTGCATAGCTTTGCTTGTTGTACTAGGTTTGTATGAATCCCTCTGCTGTTCATTATGCTCCCTAAGACTTTAATTGAGCTACATAATGGCCAACTGCTTGCTTACTTATACGCAACGTGTTGTCTAAATTTGTAACTTGTCTGTGTTTTGGATTTGGCCCCAACATCATGCTCCTCTAGTGAGCTAAGAGAGATTTCTGTATGCAGGCTGCACAGGCTACCATTTTTATCATTTTTAAAATATCACCTGATTATGCTTCATGACATGTAACATTATTCTTAGTCCTCTTTTGCCATGCACAAAATAGTCTATCTTGCCCGCTTCACTGTTGTAACTATATTTTTGCCCGAGTCATGTGTACTTACAGAAACATTTCAGGATGAAGTGACATCAACAAAAAAATCTGCGAGCAGTGCGGCATGGCCATTGCCGAATGATTATGGACTGGAATTGGAATGTGCTGATGTTCTCGAGCATCAACTAGAGGTGGCAAGACAATGTGTACATGATTCTCAACGTACAATCAACAAGTTGAGACTGGACATGCAGGTATTAGATGCAGGAGTCAAAAAATGAAACAAGACACTAAGGTAACCATGAAGGAATTGGAGATTTTGTAGACTGAAATTTGTGCTATCTGAATCCGGCAAATCCTATTTTCTGAATATATTATAGTTCAAATGGTAAGTTCTGTTGATGCCTGTCCATGATGTATGAGCTTTATTTGTCCAATGTATGTAATTTGCTGTTTATGTATGCTTTATTATCACTGGTGCCGAACTATAATGCCCAGTGGGTATATTCGGCTGTAATTTCTTTATTGTATAGTGTAGGATTATTCTACGTTTCTATGCCTTAGTCTTTTTTATTGTATAGTGTATGTTTTTAGAGGCGATAGTATAGAGTAGGATAATTCTTGAATATGCTATATCGTTGAAATGGGGGACAACACACCCAAATATTTCCTGGACGCCATACAAACAAACAAACATGTGTTGTGAAAGCGGGCCTTAATTGGGCTGGTCAAAATAATATTAAGTGGATCCCAAATGATGTGGCCCATCATAACAACGGCTCTTAGCAGGCCGTTAACAGGCCAAAAGCTCGATAGGGCTGTATAAATGGAAATGGCCCGCGGGCTTCTAGCAGGCCGAAATACATGTCAATTTTGACTCGACCCTTTTACTTTACGGGCCAGTAAGAGGCTGAAAGTGTTATGGGCTAGAGGAGGCCCAGTTTGCAAACTGGGCTTTTGACAAGCTGAAAGTCGTGTTGGGCTGAAATGATGCCCTGCGGAACGTCGGCCCCTAATGGACCTAAAGTCAAAAGCCCAACTATTGTGTGGGCCATTAACAGGCCGAGAGACAAAATGGACTAGGAGTTGGCCCATTTACCGAATGGGCCGAGGACAGGCCTAAAGTTACAGCGGGCTAGAATTTTCCCAACTGCATAATGGGCCAAGAGAAGGCCGAAATACGTTCTAGGCCTTTAACGGGCTGGAACTGACGATGGGCAGCTAACAGGCTGAAAGAAGCTCTAGCCGCAATTGGGCCCAAAGACATAGCAGGCCGTTAACAGGCTTAAACTGACGATGGGCTGGAAATTGTCAAATCTAGAATGGGCCTTTGATGGGCCGATTCTGTGTAACTTGAATGGGCCGTGCTTGTAAATGGGCGTGACTCAAGTAGGTCGCTAATGGGCCGGCCCGCTTGACAATTGTCCGAACGCCGGGCCGGCACGTGGATCTGCCGGCCAATGAGAATTTTACAAGTGGAAAATCCCCATTGGTCCGTGCTGTTAACGGGTTATCGGATCAAAACCGGAATCAGATAGCTTAACGGCGACCTGTGATGATGGATGCCACGTGTCGGTCACCCTTGATGAAAGCACTTCTATGACACGTGATTTATCGTCATGGAAGTGGACACGTCCGTGATGATAATTATGGTAATGTCATGGAACACTTCTACGATAGCACTTGATTCTGTCATAAAATCGTCTTGGATGTACATGCATGACAGAAAACGTGACCTACTATGACAAACATGTATCATCACGAAAGTGTATGTTTTTGTAGTCTGGACTAGGGTTAACTTATTTTAGCGTTTATATTTTGAAAGACATGGTTTCTTGTTGATATGCTTGAGTATTTAAGTCTCATGTCAAAACTAGACTATTCCTTTGAATCATATAAAAGTCCGAATGTCCATGCTTTAAAGAAAATGTGATGACATGTTAGGCAGCATTCACATCAAAAATTCTGTTTTTATCATTTACCTACTCGAGGACGAGCAGGAATTAAGCTTGGGGATGTTGATACGTCTCCAACGTATCTATAATTTTTGATTGTTCCATGCTGTTATACTATCATTCTTGGATGTTTTATAATCATTTTATAGTCATTTTATATCATTTTTTGGTACTAACCTATTGACATAGTACCAAGTGCAAGTTGCTGTTAACAAATCAATATCAAATGGAGTCCAAACATAGCGAAAAAATTTGTGGATTTTTTTGGACCAGAAGACATCCAATGTGTCGGAGAAGCGCCTGGGGGGTGCTCCGAGGGGAGCACAAACCCACCAGGGTGCGCCTGGAGGCCCAGGCGCGCCCTGGTGGGTTGTGCCCACCTCAAGTGCCTCCCGAACCGACTCTTTGCTCTATAAATACCCCAATATTCCAGAAACCCTAGGGGAGTCGACGAAAATCAATTCCAGCCGTTGCAGAGTCCAGAACAAGCATATCCAATCTAGACACCATCTCGGAGGGGTTCATCATGCCCATTGGTGCCTCTCCGAAGATGCGTGAGTAGTCTTTTGTAGACCTTCGCGTTTGTAGTTAGTAGCTAGATGGCTTCCTCTCTCTCTCTCTCTCTTTTGATTCTCAATACAATGGTCTCTTGGAGATCCATATGGTGTAACTCTTTTGCGGTGTGTTTGTTGGGATCCGATGAACTTTGAGTTTATGATCAGATCTATGTTTTTATCCATGAAATTTATTTGAGTCTTCTTTGATCTCTTATATGCATGATTGCTTATAGCCTCATATTTCTTCTCTGATATTTGGGTTTTGTTTGGCCAACTTGATCTATTTATCTTGCAATGGGAAGAGGTGCTTTGTGATGGGTTCGATCTTACGGTGCTTGATCCCAGTGACCGAAGGGGAACCGACACATATGCATCGTTGCCATTAAGGATAACAAGATGGGGTCTATTTCTACATAAATAGATCTTGTCTACATCATGTCATCGTTCTTATTGCATTACTCTGTTTCTCCATGAACTTAATACACTAGATGCATGCTGGATAGTGGTCGATGTGTGGAGTAATAGTAGTAGATGCAGGCAGGAGTCAGTCTGCTAATCTTGGACGTGATGCCTATATAATGATCATTGCCTGGATATCGTCATGATTATTTTAAGTTCTATCAATTGCCCAATAGTAATTCATTTACCCACCGTTTGCTATTTTTCTAGAGAGAAGCCACTAGTGAAAACTACGGCCCCCGGGTCTCTTCTTTAATATATTTGCCTTTGCGATCTATTTTCCTTTGCTTTTGTTTTCAGATCGATTAAACCAAAAATACAAAAATACCTTGCTGCAATTTATTTTATTCGAGATCTATTTATCCTATCTGTCATATATTTATCACGTTTGTTTGCCAACTTCTGGCGCCGCTACCCGAAATGGATTGACAACCCCTTTAACACGTCGGGTTGCGAGTATTTGTTATTTGTGTGCAGGTGATGTTTACATAGTGTTACTTGGTTCTCCTACTAGTTCGACAACCTTTATCTCATCACTGAGGGAAATACCTACCGTTGTTGGGCTACATCATCCCTTCCTCTTTGGGGAAATACCAACGTAGTTCTAACAAACATTAGTAGGGTCGGTGGCGTTGTTAGCTACTGGGGAGGGAGAGCAGCGAGGGACACGGTCACCCACAGGCGCTGTCTGGGCGACGCGAGTGGCCCGGCGCTCAGCGTGGACACGATGGGCATCAGCCATAGGAATAGCGGATCGGCGGTGGAACGAACGGTGGAGAGAAGCTTTGACATTCCCTTACCTGGTGCGCCAAATGTCGGATTCAGGGCTCCACAGACTAAAGAAAGGTTCGAACTCTGGGGCGTGTGCGAAGAACTCAACCTCACCAACCAGCCAGTTCATCGCCCCCACGGCCTAGCTTGAGGAACAAGGAAGAAAACAGACATGGCATTTTACTAGGTTCCGGCACCTTGTGGTGTAAGACCCTACTCCTGCTTTGTGGTGGATTAGCCTCGCGAGGGGCTAAGGATGAACTAGTACAGAGGAAGAACAACCTCAGGAGGTATGTTCTAGTGTGGGTGTGAGCTAGAGAAGTCTCTCCCTTTTCTGTGATGGTGGCTAAGCTATATTTATAGTGGCATTGGTCCTCTTCCTCCAAACGAAGGCGGGAAGGGATCCCAAAGTGGGCAATTTCAAAGGGGGACAAGAAGTACATCATTTCCTGATGAAAGGTGGTCTTCACCTGCAAAGCTTCTGGTCTCAACACCTAGTGGGCTCGATGATGACATTCGTCCTGCTGTCATGGCGGTCCTGGTCTTGTTGCACGAGAATGGAATCCTTTGGGTGATTCCTCGGGACCCCGCGCTTGCACTTGCCTCCATAGCACCAAAGAAAAAACCTGCTGCCCTGCGCCTGCTGGCACCCGCCTAGCCTTGTTCATCATGGCTGGTGCCACCTCAACCTCATGAGCTGGGCGCCTTCATAGAAATCTATGCTCCTCGGGAGGTAGCCTGAAGAGGCCGCTTCCTCTGGAGATCTCAGTGTCGTCCACCTCACAAGGCTTGTCCCCTCACTAGGGTCTTGTCTTGAAGGTGTTGAACATGGGCCGTACTAGGCCGTTGAAGGAGCCACGCCATGGGCTGCAGGCAGGCAAGTTTGGGTACCTTGGTTCCCAGAACGTCGACAAAAACCACCTCTAACAAGCATACTACCCAGTAACTACTTCAAATCCATGATTCCACGACCTGCAGTAACTATGTGGGATGGACGTATGATTGACAGGTCGGTAAAATCATTAACGCATGCATAGCAGGTTTTTGCCGCATGTATGTGCACTGTTTGGGCCTAAACCAATGACACCGTGACGCGTATGGCTCAGGCCCGGGGGCTACTGTCGGTGTACACAAATAGGGGTATTTGTTTCCTCCTGACTAGTGCATAGACTTGTACGACCTCCCGGGCAATCTGATCTTGCCGGGTTATCAAGCTCAAGAAGATCAAATTGAAAGGAGATCACCTTAGGGAAGCCTCCCTTGTTGGCAGGAGAGCCCGGCCGGGTCGAGGCTACACCTGAGGGACAGGACCAGTTTGCCCCGGCAACATTTCCAGGGCGTCAAGCTCAGAACCCACTAGGCTCTTTGCCGGCAGGCCTCTACCAAGACGCCACCGCTCCAGCTCATCACACGCCGACCTCCGATTAATGCGGTGTCAAGATCTCAAGTAACTAGGTGGATCCTGTTAGGCACGTGGCAGCATGGTGATGAGCAGATTAGCTTTATTGACACCCGTCCAGATGGCGTGTCACGCTAATAAGGGGAAGTGGATAAGCGGCGCAGCAAGCTTGCCGGGCTTCAACCACAGCATGACACCTAGCAGTGCATTCAATGCACTTTGCCTAACTCCTATAGTTAGGTATGATAGCAGTGTTAGCTATCTAATCACATCAAAATGACTATTTTTCCACTATGGTTTCCCCATAAGCTATAAAAGGAGGCCCGAGGCAACCTAGCAAAGGGTTCAGAGAATGGTTCCCTCTACACTTGTACAAGCACAACTGCTCTCCCTGAGGCACCCTTGTCGGGCTAGTGTGCTTTGCTCCTTCGTGTTCATCCAGCGCAATCCACCATAGCAGGAGTAGGGTTTTACGCTGCAAAGCGGCACAAACCTGGGTAAAATAGAGTTGTCCATCGATGCGCTACCCTGCTGCTTCTGCTGTTTGTGCAATGTGACCATCCCCCTGTCGAACCACAAAGGGGCATCCCTGCCCCATAGGTGATCGTGCTTCCATACCGACAGTCGGGTGGCGACAACCTTATGTATTCTGATGGCGAATCATCATTTGGAGAGATGGAGTCAATTTGCCCCCAGTACGATGGCAGGGGCTGCTTCGACAATGAGTCGGCCTCGAGTGACCATGAGTCGCACCGCTGGACTGTCGTCTATATGGCTGACACCACCATGGCCCTTTAGTCCTCCGCCACGGGTGTTGGGAATGGCACTAGCCCTTCGGTGACTGATACGAACCCGTCTGGCCCAGTTAAACCGATAGCTCAGGCCCTCTCTGAGTTAATGATTACTTTAATAATGCTCCTCGAGTCGTTGTTGACACTGGAGAACCAGGTTAAGCACAAGGCTAAAGTAACCAAAATCCATGAACAAACGTCCAAAGCTCAAGAGGATGTCAACACCGAGAATGCTCGGCTGATGCAACTGCAAACACACATCCAACAAGAAACATAGGGGTTGTGGACAGAGGCTTGGCACCTAGGGCTTCGTCAGCATGCTTCTGAGGCGGTTAACAGAAGATGTCGTGAGTCTCACCTCCCCCTGATTTTGAGGGAAAATGCTTATTTAACTCGCCAGGCATAGGGCCAAGCACTCTCGAGTCATCGGTCATACCACAATTGAACCAGGGCAACGGCGGGCCATCCTCGAACTAGCCAGCTCCAAACATGTCACTGGTCTAGATGACTCCCAATTGCTTTGTGACGCCGGCGGGTCATTTTTCTAACCCTGTTGATAGCCTGGTGGCGGCGGCTGCCAATCTTACAAGGCTCCCTATCATAGGGGCTACCATAGTGGAATGAGAGGCTTTGCACGCCATTGAGTTGTTAAAAACAGTGGTTGCCCAGCAGGAGAATTACTCTTACAGTCGGGAGCGCCTCCACTCCACCCCACATCCCAGCAGGAGTAGGAGCCGTCATGCTGAGTCCTCAGCCGTCTCAACTAATGCCTGACGAATACCCGGGCAGCAGCGCGACCCGCCCAGGCAGGGGACTGCGGATGCTCAGGAGATCGTCAACTCGGCCCAGGCGCAACGGGAGGTAGAGGCTGCTAACACGGCGGCTTATCAGTCACCTCCTACAACCCCCTTAGCTTCGCAAGGTGTCAGGTCGAGCACCCAAACCATCGGGGTTCCATGCCTGGTGCCGGCTCTTCACAATGAGCGTATGCCCAAGGATTTCAAGGGCCCCGGAAGGTATCCAACTACACACCAGACCTTGACCAAGTCGTTTGGATTGAGAGTTATGAAATCACCATGGATATGCTAGACGTCAGCAATGCGGTTTGTGCCAAGTACTTCACCATGATGTTGGAAGGGTAGGCTCGCACACGACTCAAAAATTTGCCACCTAATTCCATCAACACTTGTGCAAATTGAAAGCGCGCTTCATCAAGCACTTCCAAGGGACTTGCTAGCATCCTATGACGATTGTCGATCTACGACACTGTGCCCAGCGCGAGGGTGAGTCAGCTCACCATTGGTCCCGCTGGGTCGTGGATATCATCCACTCTTTAGACATTATATTGGTGGCTCAAACCGTATTGATTCTAGAGAAGCATTCTCACTTCGACCCTCTGGTCCAGAAGCTTGGTCGGCTCAAGAGGACGATTACGGATATGGGCGAACTAAAGGCAGTCTTAACCTGATATACGGACTCAAACACCACTAAGGATCCTAACCCGGATGATTACCAGGCTAACAAGGGTAGAAATAATGGCGGCAACAAAGGACAACAGTAAGGTAATCCGGGGCACAATGGAGGTCATGGTGGATAGAAAAATGGTGGCAGACGCAAATGAAAGATCATGGATGTCTCCTATAGGGGGTTAATAGGCGCTTTAAAATAGCTACGGTTAAGGCATGAATGAATGCAGAATAAACCTAGCGGTTAAATTGTCAGGCACGAAACCTACAACAACTAGGCTCACCTATGTGCACCAACAACTTATGCTAAGCAAGATAAACAACAAAGTGATAGCAAGATATATGACATGAAACAATATAGGTATCACAAAGTAAAGTGCATAAGTAAAGGGCTCGGGTAAGATATAACCGAGGCACACGGAGACGATGATGTATCGCAAAGTTCACACCCTTGCGGATGCTATTCTTCGTTGGAGCGGTCTGAAGGCACAATGCTCCCCAAGAATCAACCAGGGCCACCGTAATCTCCTCACGCCCTCACACAATGCAAGATGTCATGATTCCACTAAGGGACCCTTGAGGGTGGTTGTTGGTGTCAAAACCGGCGGATCTCAGGTAGGGGGTCCCGAACTGTGCGTCTAAGGCGGATGGTAATAGGAGGTAGGGGACACGATGTTTTAACCAGGTTCGGGCCCTCTTGATGGAGGTAAAACCCTACGTCCTGCTTGATTATTCTTGATAATATGAGTAGTACAAGAGTTGATCTACCATGAGATCGGAGAGGCAAAACCCTAGAAGCTAGCCTATGGTATGATTGTATGTTGTCCTACAGACTAAAACCCTCCGGTTTATTTTAGACACCGGAGGAGGCTAGTGTTACACAAGGTCGGTTACAAAGGATGAGATATACATATCTGTATTTCCTACCTTGCCTTCCACGCCAAGTAGAGTCCCATCCGGACACGGGACGAAGTCCTCAATCTCGTATCTTCATAGTCCAACAATCCGGCCAAAGGATATAGTCTGGCTGTCCGGAGACCCCCTAATCCAGGACTCCCTCAGTAGCCCCTGAACCAGGCTTCAATGATGATGAGTCCGGCGCGCAGTGTTGTCTTCGGCATTTCAAGGCGGGTTCCTCCTCCGAATACACCACGGAAAAGTTTGAATACAAGGATAGTGTCCGACCTTGCAAAATAAGTTCCACTTACCACCGTAGAGAGAATAATATTTCCACAAATCTAATCTGCTGAGACGTTTTAGCAGCGTGACATCACGCCACAGCCCAGTAATTATTTGAACTGTTTTTCTTTAACCAGCCCCGCACATAACGCCTCCCCCGGACTCCCTAGCTCAAGAAGTGGGCGACCTTGAAGTGTCGTCGCGAAGGGTATCTCCAGAACCAACATCACCAGAGGATAACCCTTTGGCTGCCCGGCATCCCCAGTATCCGGCTCCTAAGGAGAGCGACAGCAAGGGTCCGTACTGTGTGCGGTTGGACGCGCTGAAGGATCTTCTAGGGAAAGCTGTCGTCTCGGAAGCGCATCGTACGCTAATGGGTAAGGTAATTGAAAGTATCTCATCCGCCGAAAGCGGTTTGCACGAAGCTTTTATGAGTCTGCTGAAAGGCTTCGAAGTACGTAAAATAATGTATGCCTTTTAATAGTATCGCATACGTTAGGTATGCCCATGCAGATAGTAGCCCCTGAGACTCTGGTTGTCATCGAGAACGGCGGCAAACAGAGGATCATAGTCCCAGGTAATAACCAGACTGCCTTTATGTGCAGGTGGTTGAAGCTCCGGTGGCTAGCCGGCCTGATGGGTTTGCCGAACTAAAGCGGCAACTGGATGCGGCAGATGCCGACATCATGCTTGTCAACAAGCGGCTTGACGAGACACAGGGTGAGTGATTTTTCTGGTGATCGTCACATAATAAGAGCAGCATGATGCCAGTATCTTTAATATGTTGTGAATGCAAATGGAGCGGCCACCGTGGAGACCCTTCGGGCGGAGCTTTCCCGAGCCAAGGAGCAAGCAAGGAGTAGCAATGCGGCCTCTTTACACGCGGCCGAAGAGTTAAGGGCCGAATAGGCTGCACATTGCAAGAGCAAAGAAAAAATTGCCAAGATGGCCGTGGAGTTAAAAGATGCTACTGACTGTTACCGGCTTCTTGAAGAGGAAACCCGGGCGAAGGCGACGGACCTAGAGAAGGCCCGGGTGGCTGCCAAGGAAGCCCGCTCCAAAATTAGAGCGACGAAGGAGGAGCTGAATCAAGCTGCAGATATCGTGTCTGGGAAGCCCTTCTTGTTGCGGACTAAGTTCGGAGATCCGAAGTATGCTCCTCTGGACTGGCTATGGAGTTCTGCGGACGCGTACATGGATTTGGCTGCAAGTGCTGCTGATGCAGCCGAGTACTTCAAGGATCAGAAAGGTCCCGAAGTGGAAAAGATGTTCTGGTCACACTTTCACGCTCCAGTCCGTCCGCTACTGCTGAATGAGCGATTGACCGGTTGGGCCGAGCTCCATAGGTTGTCCAGACTTGCCATGGGGTCCGTTGTGGATCACCTGTGGCCGGGAGGGCCAAGGCCGAGTAGCTACTTTAGCTTAGTGCAACAATTCCTTGAAGTTGTGCCACGCATCGATGCTGTAAAGAGATCAGCATGCATAGAAGGTGCGCAGATGGCCCTTGCCCGTGTCAAAACATACTGGGTGGAGATGGAGGCCACCACTGTTGCGGCACAAGGTTCGGCCATAGGCCGAGTGGCTGCCGAGCACTACTTTGAAGAAGTCCTTGAAGGCGCTCGTTCGATAGAGGCTCAGTGCTCGAAGAATATTATTTTCCAGTGACATGTAGTCCCGTTGTACAAACAATGTTTTATTGAATTTATCAAGGCTGTATTTATACTTTTGCCCGAAAGTGTTATGATGCCTCCTGTGCGGCTGTTTATGTATATATGTATATAACCTGAAAGATGGCAGTCATCGGCTTCAGCCCCCACGCATATAATGTGGGGGTGTTCACAGAAAACGCATGTTCACACTTGATCCAATGTCTTGGTCCATTAAGGAGGTGATAGCGCAGTGAACTAGGCAACCAGACTATAATGCTTTAACACTTTCACTTAGCAAGAGGAGTTTGACAATGGGGCTACTATATAGCCCCTGGTGGCTCCGCGCTCATCCGGATTCGGGGCGCGTACATGCCTGGCTAGGAAACGGCCCTTTGTTAAGGCGGAGGAATCCCGAAGATTCCGCTAGGTCATCGAGTGGTTGACCAGTCTTACGCTATATCATGACAGACAGTTTTCGGCTTTCTCTACTGAGGTGCTCGTCCGGATGAACCAGGGCACAATCGTAGTAGTTCTCCTGGTGCCACCTTAGAAGATAGAGCGGAACGTAAGGCAGCAAAACACAGGAGCCGGGAAAACCCAACATTTGACCAAAGACATGATTCGGAGCTGATGCATATAAGGCCAAACTCGCGACGCCGAACACTCCCTAAGGTATTCGGTCTGTATGATGTAAACCGGGCCTAAACGGTGCCCTTTTTAATAAGCCCCTGGTGTCCAGGTACGTGCAATATTCTGACGTGGCCACATGCCAATACGTCAGCATCCTTCTCAATTGTACTGAGAATCCGGGGGATGTGTATCAACAAGAGATAGTAAAAAAGGTTTATGCAGGGTCTTAATCTAAAAAGAATCCTTGGAGCGGGTTCCTGTTGCACGTCTGCGCCTGTGTCTCCGTTGTGCCGTATCCTGGACGGGTGTAGCATGATAGTCATCTATAAAAGAGAGGAACTTAGTTGACAAGTTTTCGTGCAAGAAGGTAGGTTATACTAAAGAAACCATGTATAATTCAAGATGAGTAAAGTTGAGCCTAATTGCCACTTGTTTGCGCGCGTTGAGCCCCTTGTATTGTAATAGGGGTATAGCCATCAAACCTGTATCGATTACATATAGCTGCGCCGGACTCGTCTAACCGCGTTCGTGGTCTTAACGACCTGTGAGATGCTTTAGTTGGTGAGGCCGTTTGGTGTGCGGCTGCCAAGGCAGCCGCACGGTCTTCCGCATGCAAGGAGCGCTCAATATTTCCATTTACTGTAATGATGCCGCGCGGACCGGGCATCTTAAGCATGAGAGAAGCGTAATGCAGTATTGCATTAAAGCGAGCAAAGCTTCATGTCCGAGTAGTGCTTGATAACCACTTTGGAACGGAGCGATGTGGAACGTTAAATTTTCGCTGTGGAAGTTATCGGGAAAGCCGAATATAACCTCTATTAGCAGGGAGCCCGTGCAATGGGCTCTAGGCCTGGCATTACTCCTTTAAAGGTAGTATTGTTGTGGCTAATTTTTGTTGGGTCTATCCCCATTTTGCGGACTGTATCCTGATATATCAGGTTTAAACTGCTGCCGCCGTCCATCAGGACTCGTGTGAAGTGGTATCCGTCAATTATTGGGTCTAATACCAACGCAGCCCATCCTACATGCCGGATACTTGCCGAGTAATCCCGATGGTCAAAGGTGATCGGTTGGGACGACCAGTGGCAGAACTCCGCGGTGATAGGCCCTGGGGCATGTGTCTCTAGGAGTGCCGCTTTGTTTCTCCCCTTTGTCACGTGTAACACGTTTACTGTTTTGACTTCTGGTGGGAATTTCTTCTGTTCCCCAGTGCTTTTCTGGCGAGGCTCGTTCTCGTCTTCGCTTGGTGTATCCTGCCCCTTATGTTCGGCGTTGAGCTTGCCGGACTGCTTGAAGACCCAACATTCTCTATGGGTATGATTTGCAGGTTTATCGGGGGTGCTATGGATCTGACATATTTGGTCCAGAATATTGTTTAGGCTGGACAATTCATCTCTGTTGCCTTTGGAGGGAAGCTTTTGTTGACCTGGCCCAGAGCTTCTAAATCTGGCATTTATCGCCGTGCTCTTCGGGCTGTATTCTTTATTCCGGCACTTGTTTTTGCTGCATCGTGATTTCCCGTTTCCGTCCCTGACTTCGGATGTACTTGGGTCGCTGGTGCTGCATCAGGCTAACCAGCTGTCCTCGCCCGTGCAAAAGCGGTTCATGAGGCTTGTTAATGCTGCCATTGTTCTCGGCTTTTCTTGGCCGAGGTGTCTGGCAAGCCATTCGTCTCGAACGCTATGCTTGAAAGCTGCTAAGGCTTCGGCGTCCGGACAGTCAACTATTTGGTTCTTTTTAGTGAGGAACCTGTTCCAAAGCTTTCAGGCTGACTCTCCGGGCTGTTGAGTTATATGACTTAAATCGTCTACATCCAGTGGTCGGACATAGGTCCCTTTAAAATTTGCCCGAAAGGCGTCTTCAAGCTCTTCCCAGCTTCCAATGGAGTGTTCGGGGAGGCTTTTAAGCCAGTGCCGAGCTGGCCCATTGAGCTTGAGGGGTAAGTACTTGATGGCATGGAAATCGTCTCCTCGAGCCATATGGATATGGAGGATGTAGTCCTCAATCCAGACCCCAGGGTCTGTCGTTCCATCGTACGCCTCTATGTTTACGGGTTTGAATCCTTCTGGAAATTCATGGTCCAGCATCTCATCGGTGAAACATAGGGGGTGTGCGGCACCCCTATATTTGGGTGTACTGGGGGGTTGGGATGTTTGTTGTGTTGCATTGCATGCTAGAGCATGCTTGCCTAGCCCGTAGATGGATCTGGTTTCGCTGTCCTTTTGATGTGAGCCCTCACATGGATCACTTACTGGCTTATGTGCGGCGTCGTTTGCCACTCTATGTTGGCCACAAGGTCGCCTATCCGACCGGATGGCCATTTTGTTTTTTTGGTTGCGGGGGATCTAAGGCCTCCTCATCGAATTCAAGTAGCAACTTTCGCTTCGGGTAGCTCTTGGTGTGGCGATTACCGCCGTACTTCACTGCAGTGTTGAGTTCTTCACTCCATCTGATTCTGAGTGTGTCTTGTGCAGCCCTGCGCCTTTGCTTCTTCTTTTTCAGACTCCTCGCAGTGGCAACAAGCCCTTGATGGGCATTCTGTTGCTCCGGGTGCCTGTCCGGTGTGATGTCGTCCGAACTGTTATCTTCGATGGAGTCGGGTTGTTCAGTTTGATTCTCCGTCTTGCCGTGGTTGGGCGATGGTTCACCCTGCTCCAGCACTGGGTCTATATGATCGTTGTTTTTGCCGAGGTGGGATTTGGAGCGATGCTTACGCCGCCGCTTTGACTGCTTCTCGAGGGAACAACCCTTCGCTGCGTCCTTCCGTTCCTCATCGTTGTTTTCTTTGGGTGTGTCCACCATGTATACATCATATGATGAAGTGGGCGTCCAGTGCCCTTTGGGCAGTGGTTCTTGTTCGTCTCCCGCATCGTCGTCCATACCGTCGATGTCTTCAGAGTCGAAGTCGAGCATATCGGTCAAATCATCGACAGTGGCTACTAAGTGGGTGGTGGGTGGCCAGCGAATTTCTTCATCATCCGCATCCCAATCCTGTCGAACATAGTTCGGCTAGGACTCTCCTGACAGGGAGAGAGACCTTAATGAGATCAGTATGTCGCCGAAGGGCGAGTGCTGAAATTTATCCGCGGAGGTGAACTCCATGATCGGCGCCCAGTCGGATCCGATAGGCACGGGCGCAAGCGGTTTGGAGTCCGTGGCCGGGGAAGAATCCGGCAGTTTGGCGCCACGGCTCTCGTGAAGGGTAAGGTCGATACCCGGCTCGATTGCCACTAAGAATACGACCTCCATGGCGGGGTCTATCCACCCGTCCATGGATGGCGCAATTGGCTCCAAATTGAGAGCCAGAGCGGTTGCCGGTGCGATCTCCTGAACACTGTCCGATGGTAGTGCTAAATCATGCTCATCGTGACCGTGCGACACACTCGGCAGGGGCTCGAATCCGTCGAAGGTCAAGTCTCTGCAGATGTCGGCCGTGTAGTTTAAGCTTCCAAACCTTACCTGGTGGCCAGGAGCATAACTCTCGATCTGCTCCAGATGGCCAAGCGAGTTGGCCCGTAGTGCGGAGCCACCGAATACAGAGATCTGTCCGGGGAGAAAAGTCTCACCCTGGACTACATCTCTATCGATGATTGAAGGAGCCATCAAGCCTAATGATGATGACATAGAGGAACTATCAATGAAAGCACCAATGTCAGTGTCAAAACTGGCGGATCTCGGGTAGGGGGTCCTGAACTGTGCGTCTAAGGCAGATGGTAACAGGAGGCAAGGGACACGATGTTTTACCCAGGTTCGGGCCCTCTTGATGGAGGTAAAACCCTACGTCCTGCTTGATTATTCTTGATAATATGAGTAGTACAAGAGTTGATCTACCACAAGGTCGGAGAGGCTAAACCCTAGAAGCTAGCCTATGGTATGATTGTATGTTGTCCTACAGACTAAAACCCTCCGGTTTATATAGACACCGGAGGAGGCTAGGGTTACACAAGGTCGGTTACAAAGGAGGAGATATACATATCCGTATTGCCTAGATTGCCTTCCACACCAAATAGAGTCCCATCCGGACACGGGACGAAGTCTTCAATCTCATATCTTCATAGTCCAACAGTCCGGCCAAAGGATATAGTCTGGCTGTCCGGAGACCCCCTAATCCAGGAATCCCTCAGCGGTCACCAAACCCGTACAAATGGCAACCCTTGGGGGCGGTCACCGAACACATACACTTTGGCAACCCTTGGGGCGGTCACTGAAACCCGTCAAATTTCCCGGGGCGATCTCTAGAACCTAATTGGAGACCCTGATACTTGTTCGGAGCTTTACACCACAATGATTGAGCTTCGAACACCACCAACTGTCTAGGGCGCCCAAGCACCCAAGAAGAACAAGCTCTAGGGTACCAAGCACCCAAGATTAATAAGCTTCTCAACTTGTAACTTCCACGTATCACCATGGAGAACTCAGACCAATGCACCAAATGCAATCGCAAGGGCACACAGAGTGCCCAAGTCCTTCACTCCCGAATCCCACCAAAGCAACAAAAGCTATGGAGGAAAATGAGAGGAAGAACAAAAAGGAGAGCACCAAGAACTCCAAGATCCAACATCTAGATCCAAGGGGTTCCCCTCACAAATAGGAGAAAGTGGTTGGTGGAAATGTGCATCTAGATCTCCTCTATCCCCTCCCCCCCCACAAAAAAAGAACTAGCAGGAATCCATGGAGGGACTAAGAGATAGCAAGCTCGAAGAAGGTCAGCAATGGAGGGCAAAGATGAGCTAGAAGGATGGAGACCATTAGGGAAGAAGGCCCCCTTAAATAGGCATCTCCAACCCAATCGTTATGTGCATAGGTCATGCACAAGCGGTACTACCGCTGCCTAGAGCGGTACTACAACTTATAAGCGGTACTACTGCTGTCTAGAGCGCTACTACCCCTTATAAGCGGTACTACCTCTTAAAAACCGACCTGTGAATGAAACTGTCATAACTTTTGTGTATGAGATCCTAAATGAGCAAACTCATGCTTGTTGGATAGAGGACGACAAGAGCTATCCAACAACTAGAGAAAGAAACATAGAAGAGATAATAGAGAAAAGCCAATGATATATAGGTGTGAAATCTCTATGAACGAAGAACCGGCAAAAACTCCGACATTGAAAACATCATAGAAGATGCATAAGTGAAGTCCATTTTCCATGAACTCGAGCTTGTCATGAAGATGACCAAAAGCTCTAAAACTCACAAAGAGAACACGAAACAAGAACCAGCAAATATGATGTAAGGGTGCAATGGTTTGAGCTCTCTACGAACGATACGATCAAGCTACTAACTTGAGAGCCCCCCTTGATAGTATGATAATTGATCCTATAACCCGGACTCCCAACTACCACCATGAGACTAGTAAAATAGAAAACATATCAAGGGAGAACTATCGGGGATATACCCCGCGGTATGACCCGGTCGAAAGTATGACCCGGCCGGACTTGGCGCTTCATCGTAACCCGCCGGAGGATTGGCGACTTACAGGTCTGGCGGTTCACTGGTGTGACGACTCACGAGCCTAGCGACTTAATGATGGCCCATGCAGGTCAGACGGATGACAAAGGCCCAAGGCCCAGTAAGCCGGCTCATGTTATTGTGGGCTAGATTAAGATGGAAGGCATGAGGAATATTTCCTTTACAAGGAAGCAAGACCCGTATTTGTATCCGACTTGTAATAGAGAATAAGTTAGTTCTAATCCTACTAGGACTCTACATATAAGCCGCCCCTTCAACTTATATAAGGAGGGGCAGGGCTCCCCAAAGAGGGACAAGTTAAGAAGAAATAATCTCTAGGGTAGACACAACTACGAGAGCCGGCTTATGGCGACTCCTCTCATGAGTATAATGAGACCTAGCCACAAACAGCATGTAGGGTTGTTACCGGATGATGTTTCCCGGGGCCCGAAGCTATCTAAACCTTTGTCTTGTGATGCGTCTCTCAATTCCGTTCAACCCCTCTCAAGCTACCACATAGATGCGTTGGCCTCACGATTAAGTCCTCACATTAGGACATCTGCCGTGACAATTCCACGACAAAAACCTTTTCCGTGCACATAGTCCACTTGAGCTAGATGATGATGATCTTGACTCCCTCAAGTTGGACCACCTTTCTTGATTGCGTTGGCTCGATGGAGACTAGTATATTGCTCCCCTACTCCACTATTGTCGGATTTCAGGTTCCGGCAGACCCTTGAGGTTCGAACACTGGGGTGCACGCGGAGATTTCGCCCCCTACCTACCTGCACCCCTCCGCCATGCTAGGATCTAAACTAAGGAAAGAACAACACAAGAGACACAGGGTTTATACTGGTTCGGGCCACCGTTGTGGTGTAATACCCTACTCCAGTGTGTGGTGTGGTGGATTGCCTCTTGGGCTGATGATGATGAACAATACAAGGGAGAACAGCCTCGCGAGGGTCTGTTCTTGGCTGGGGGATGAACTGCTCGGAGGAGTTCAGTCACCTTTCTCTCTCTCTCTCTCTCTCTCTCTGCTTTCCTCCAACTGACCGACCCTGATTTCGACCCCAGCTTGTTTCTGGGTTGACTGATTCTCGATCCCCCCTACCTTGGGGGTGGCTAGTCCTATTTATAGAGGCCCTGGTCCTCTCCCCAAATATTGAGCGGGAAGGGAGCCAACAATGGCGGGCTAATTTGAAGGGGGACAGCAAGTATCAGCTATCCTAACAAAAGCAGTCTTCGCCTGTGCAAAGCTCTGGTGATGACGCCGTCTTGGGCTCCACGGTGACCTCCATCTCGTAGTCCTCCTGGTCTTGGTCTCGTTGCACCGAAATGGCAATCCTTTGCCTGATGCCTTGGTACTCCGCGGCTACGCTTCCCCCCTTTACACCAAAGAGGGAAGGAGGACGCTGCGCGGGCTGGCACCCGCCTGGCGCCCTGAGTCGTCATGGCTTGCGTCACGGGCACCTCGTGAGGTACCCCGCCTTGATCTCTCTACCTCCTCGTGAGCCAGCCTGATGAGGCCGTGCCTGAGGAAGCTCCGCGTCGTCCGCCCCGCGAGGCTTGGCCCCTCGCGAGGGTCTTGGGTTTGTGTTGGTGAAGATGGGCCGTGCTGGGCCCCCCTTTGAGCCACGCCGCAGGCCGCGGGCAGGCAAGTGTGGGGACCCCCGTTCCCAGAACGCCGACAGTAGCCCCCGGGCCCAAGGCGCGCCCGGACTTGGCCGTGCAGGGAGGCGGAAGGGCAAGAGCGAAGCGCCGCGGGCCCTAACAGCCTGCGGCCTTGGGCGCCGCGTGGCGGTTGATTGGACGTGGGCGTCTCCACTTCCCCACGACGCCTCGGCAACTGCATGGATTGGACAAGTTCCTGCATGCAAAAATGGGTCACGATTACCTGCGATCGTGGAGGCCAGCGGTTGGCCTCCGCCGGCCATAAGTATGGAACGGCGCGCGCCCTTCCAGTCCACCCCTCCTTGCATCTCCTTCTTCCCGATCCTTGCTCCGTCTTGCCGCGATGGCTCCGATCCATCGGTTCTCGATGGCAGAGAAGGGAAAGGCTCCCCGAGAGGGGCCAGACCCTCTCCCGCTAAATAAACGGCTCATCCCCCATTGCCCGAACGAAGGGGCCCTTCAGGTGGTGCCGAGGCCTTGGGGCGAGCGGGCGCCGCCGGGGTTCCCGCTTCCATTGTACGCCCACATCGAGGGCCCCGAAGGAGTTGATGCTGACCGCCACGGGCGGCGCCGCCATCGGCGCCGTCGGGTCACTAAGGTGTGGGTCGTCGCCCCTGGGGTCCACACCGAGGGCTCCTTCCAAGAGTTCGTGATCCACGTCGCCATTCCTCTTCAGTCTTGGATCCGCCTTCCTCCCTTCTTTGCCTCCATCATCCTGCAGGGGGAGCCCCTGGAGCTCTGGCTGCAGCACGCCGGCTGCAGCACCCTCGCGACCAAGGCAGTGGTCGCTGTCGTCGCCCCGGGCGAGGTCTACATGACCCGAGGCTGGAGGGAGATCGCCCGGGTTTGCAGGACAAGGGGAGTCTTCGCGATCCACTTGGACTACGACGGTGCTTCGGTGATGCTCTTCAAGGTCTTCGATGCGAGCTGGCGCCGACTGGAGTGCTGCCCCGGGGAAGGTGGCCAGGGCCCTGCTGTGACGAGGACTGGGCACGCCACCCACTCCCTTGGAGGCTCCTCAGGCGGTGGAGGCGTCGGAGGTTCCAGCGACTCCGGCGAGCTCTTCGCGACTCCGGAGACGAGCGACGACAGCTACGAGCCCCCGAGCCGGCGCCGCTCCTGGAGCAGGGCGGGCTCGTCAGGCCGCCACAGACTCTGATCTGGATGGGGTTGGCATCGGTGCTTGAAGGCCCACTGTTGATGATGGCGTCTTTTGCAGGGACGCGCGTAGTCTGTGTCCCTTTAGGATCCGTTCCCTGCGAGGAATCAAAAACGCGTCCCGTAGGGGCTTGTAAGGTGCCTGTGACCCTGTCTTGTATATATAACCCTTGTCGTAGAATTGCGCGAGTTGCTCATTCCATCTTAGCTTAGTCCTCCCTTTCGAAACCTCACGAGGGCTTGGTGCTCTGCGCCGACAGGTCCTAGTCCCAAGGCGGCTTCAGCCATCGCTGGTATGCCAGGTCGCGATGCCGTGGTCAAGGCCAGGAGGTGAGCGACGCGGAGTCCGGTAGGAGCCCCTGAGTCGCGATGCTCAGAAGGTCCCCTTTGGCACCCAAGCAGCCATCGTTCGGTGAGAAAGGAGAGCAGCGTCGCTAACATGGGATAGCATTAGGTGCGGGGATGGTGCCACGGTAGCTGGCGCTTCCGGGCGATGACTTATCTCGAGGATCAGGGGCCGCTCCCTGGTGTGTTGCTGGGTCCGTGCATCGGCAGGCGCGAGGTTGCTTGGCGAGGTCCTCGTGTATCTCTCCCCTCTCGCTTTTGCTCCCCTTTATGCTCTACGTCCTCGGGTCCCGGCCCTCGAGCGAGTCTCAGCCGTCGCTGGTATTCCAGGTTGCGATGCCGTGGTCAAGGCCAGAGGGTGAGGGCTGGAGAGCTAGTAGGAGCCCTGAGTCGGGATGCTCAGGCACCCCCCCTTTAACGTGCAAGCGGTTCGCACGGACGAGAGCGAAGGAGACACCGCAAGGGCCTCGCCTGACGCAGCTCCTTCGGAAGGTCCTGCAGGTCCATCATAGAAAAAGCAAAGGGTTGCCATGACAATTGACGGTCAGCCGTGGGTTGCTTCCGAGGGGTAGTGAGGTGCTGTAGGCTTGACGAGGTGACGCTATGTGGGGCTGCCGCGGCCAGAGCTCAGCCATCCAGGTTTGTCGGCGTTGCAGGGACGGACCCATGCGCAAGCGTCGTGCCATTTGGGAGCAGCTTCGTTAGTTGGCGTCAGCTGAGCAGGCAACTGGGTAAAACACATTAGCCACAAAGGAGTGGATTCATTCAAAGAGATGTTGGGAATGCGGACATCACTGGGTCAGGCCCGAGCGACTTGGGGGGGGTCATGCGGCCCGAGGGGCGCCCCCAACAAGGTAAGCTAACAACATGGAATAAAGGGATACACGCCGCAGGGACGGACCCACGTGGCCTGGGAATAATGCAGCCCTGGGGGCGCTCCCAGTTGGAAGTAAAACTCGAAAGATGTCACCTGATGATGTCGAGGTCGAAGGGGTGTTGGTGTAGCAGGCTCGGTGGGCCGCGGGAGCCGATCCTCACGAGCCCCCAGGCCTTGGGGCCTCGGGAGGCTCCGGAGGCGCTGGCGGCTCCTCGCGGGCCATCTCCATCTCTGCCAGGGCTGCGGAACGCCTGGCCTCTCGTGCCTCCGTGATGCCCCTCATGAGGCGCTGGTACGCGTCAGCCGCGTTCAGCAAGCCGTAAGGCATGCGAACATAGCTGTGGGGTGGCCCTCCGCAGCGCCCCACTAGCAAGGGCCAGAGGCGCTCCAGAGAGGCGACTCGGTTGAGCCCTGGTATGTTGATGCAGACGCGCAGCCCACCATCCTCGCCTAGATGGGGGGCCACTGCTGGCAAGCGGTGGCCGCCTTTCATGACTCTTGACTCCTGTAGCTCCTGAATGGCCTTGCTGACGAACTCTTGAGGATCTGGATCTCCTTGCCTTGGTCCTTCTCGAGGGAAACGTGCTTCAAAACACCCCTCCATGTGGTGCCCAAGCGCCTCCCTCGTGACCCTAGTCGGTGGCCCTCCAGGGGAGAGCCCCCGAGCCCTGCCTAAGGAGGGTGCCGGGCGCGCTTTCCTATGCGATGGAGGGAGCCTCCCCCTGGGCAGGCGCGAGCCCAGAGGGGCCTGCCTCCTGAGTGGTCAGGCCGGACGATGTCTTCTTCTTAGGGGTGGTCTCGGGACGCCTTCTGCTTCCACGATCCGGGTCTTCCAGTGATGCGGCCTGAAAGGCTCGTTCCAGGGAACACACCGCGTCCTTCTCTTCACAGGGCAACGTGATGACTCCGCCGCTTCTTGGCATCTTGAGGACGTTGTAGCCGTGGTGAGTTATGGTCATGAACTTGGCCAGCGCTGGGTACCCAAGGATGGCATTGTACGGCAGGCGAATGTGAGCGACGTCGAAGTCGATGAGCTCGGTGCGGTAGTTGTCGCGTGCCCCGAAGGTGACAGGGAGGCGGACCTGCCCAATCGGGACCGTGGAGCCGTCAGTGATACCGGAGAAGGGCTTGGTTGGCTGAAGCTGGCTGTAGGGCACTTGGAGGTTGTTGAACGTCTCCACGGACAGGATGTTGAGCCCTGCCCCTCCATCGATGAGGGTCTTGGTGACCACCACGTTGCTGATGATTGGGGAACAAAGCATCGGGAGGACTCCGGCTGTAGCCGCACACTTGAGCTGATCTGCTGAGCTGAACATGATGGCGCACGACGACCACCTGAAGGGGCGCGTGGCTTCGAGCCTTGGGAGGACTGTATTCACCTCGCAGGCGAACTGCTTGAAGATGCGCTGAGAGGCTTGGGCTTGTGCTCCGCCCAAGATGCAGGCGATCGCGCGCGGCTCCTGGAAGCCCCCAGCCTCCTCGTCCTGGTGGCGGTCCTCGTTTCTCCTTGGCTGCGGCGGCAGCGGTGGGAGGCCTGCGTTGCCTTGCGGGCGATCCTCGCGAGGCTGATCCCTCCATCCTCTCTCGCGAGGCGGGTCTTGCCAGCGATCCTCGCGAGGTTGGTCGCACCACCCTTGGCACGGCCCATGATCTTCCTAGCGTCCTGCGTTTCTTCCTCCTCCTTGGACGTAGCCCTGGTCACTGCGGTCGGGGCGACGGCCGATCCTTCCTTCTCGCACGGCTCGGAGTTCTTGACATTCGTTGGTGTTGTGGGTGTGGAGGTCGTGCTACACACAGTACCGGCTGCCCTTGGAGGGTTCGGGCTGATCTCTGCCCCGCTTGGTGTCTGGTTCTGCCGCGAGCACGGCAGCCCCCTTGCGCTTCACGTCCTTGGCCTTGGGCTTCTTCTCTTCTGGGTCCGGGGCAGGCAGCTCGAGGAGGGAGAGACGCCCTTCCGCAGCCCTGGCACACTTGTTTGCCAAGTTGAACAGCTCCAAGGAAGTGCACAGGTCTTCATGCATTGCCAGCTCCTCCTTCATCTTGACGTCGCGCACGCCGTCGGAGAAGGCCGAGATGATGGCCTCCTCAGCCACCTTGGGTATCTTGAGGCGTGCGTTGTTGAACCGCTGGATGTACTTCTGCAGGGTTTCCCCGGGCTGTTGCTTGATGCGGCGCATGTCGCTCACGGCGGGTGGCCGGTCGCGAGTGCCTTGGAAGTTGGCGATGAAGCGGGTGCGCATCTCCTCCCAGGATGAGATTGTGCCTGGAGCCAGGTTCAGGAGCCAGGTGCGGGCCCCGTCCTTGAGTGCCATGGGGAACCAGTTCGCCATGACCTTCTCATCTCTGTTGGTAGCTTCGATGCCTAGCTCGTAGAGCTGGAGGAACTCTGCAGGGTCAGCCATGCCGTCGTAGCGAGGAGTCAGGTCTGGCTTGAACTTGCCGGGCCACGCTACGCTGCGTAGTTCGGTGGTGAAGGCGCGGCAGCCTGCTGTGGCCACGGGAGGCCTTGGGTGATGGAGAGCCTGGCCTTGCATGTCCCCACATGCTACAGCTGGGAGCAACGCGGGGTCTTGACGCGCGGGAGCAGGAGCATGGTCGTGACGTGCTGGAGCACGGAGCGCCCGGTCAGTTTCTTGTGGGCGAGGGACTTCCTGGCAACTCTGCTCTTGCCGCGCTGGCCCCTGACGGAGCGGGTTCCGCCCAGGGGCCACGCACCTTGGGGCCATGGCGTCTTCTTGAGGAGGAGGCGGTCGGGCGCCACCGGAGCCTCGTCGCCCGCGCGGGGCGGGGTGCGGTGCAATGGAACGGACGCCGTAGGAGAGCCCCCTGCGGCGCGGACGAGCTCGGCGACGCGGTCGAGCCATTCTTCGTAGACGTCGTCGACGGGATGGTAGCGTAGGAGCTCGTTTGCCGTGATGAGTGCAGCTCGAGCCACCATGGGCGCGCGGAGCGCGCGGGACGAAGAACCAGCTGGGGTGAGCGAGGGAGTTGCGGTGCGGCCGTCTTGCCGCACGGAGAGATGCTGGGACGATGCTTGCCGCTCGTCGCCCGCCGGGCCGGTGGCGGCGTTGACGGCTGGTGACGGGGAACGGCATGGATGCCCACCGACAGGGGCCGTCTGGGCGACGCGGGAAGCGAGTGCGGCCCGGCGCTCGGCGCGGGCCCGACGAGCGTCAGACATGGGCGTGACGGTCGGAGGAGAACGGGGCGGTGGAAGACGAATTCCGGCGCACCCCTACCTGGCGCGCCAAATGTCGGATTTCGGGTTCCGGCAGACCCTTGAGCTTCGAACACTGGGGTGCGCGCGGAGATTTCGCCCCCTACCTACCTGCACCCCTCCGCCATGCTAGGATCTAAACTAAGGAAAGAACAACACAAGAGACACAGGGTTTATACTCGTTCGGGCCACCGTTGTGGTGTAATACCCTACTCCAGTGTGTGGTGTGGTGGATTGCCCCTTGAGCTGATGATGATGAACAATACAAGGGAGAACTGCCTCACGAGGGTCTGTTCTTGGCTGGGGGGATGAATTGCTCGGAGGAGTTCAGTCACCTTTCTCTCTCTCTCTCTCTCTCTCTCTCTCTGCTTTCCTCCAACTGACCGACCCTGATTTCGACCCCAGCTTGTTTCTGGGTTTGTTGATTCTCGATCCCCCCTACCCTGGGGGTGGCTAGTCCTATTTATAGAGGCCCTGGTCCTCTCCCCAAATATTGAGCGGGAAGGGAGCCAACAATGGCGGGCTAATTTGAAGGGGGACAGCAAGTATCAGCTATCCTGACAAAAGCAGTCTTTGCCTGTGCAAAGCTCTGGTGATGACGCCGTCTTGGGCTCCACGGTGACCTCCATCTCGTAGTCCTCCTGGTCATGGTCTCGTTGCACCGAAATGGCAATCCTTTGCCCGATGCCTTGGTACTCCGCGGCTGCACTTGCCCCCTTTACACCAAAGAGGGAAGGAGGACGCTGCACGGGCTGGCACCCGCCTGGCGCCCTGAGTCGTCATGGCTTGCGTCACGGGCACCTCATGAGGTACCCTGCCTTGATCTCTCCACCTCCTCGTGAGCCAGCCTGATGAGGCCGTGCCTGAGGAAGCTCCATGTCGTCCGCCTCGCGAGGCTTGGCCCCTCGCGAGGGACTTGGGTTTGTGTTGGTGAAGACGGGCCGTGCTGGGCCCCCCTTTGAGCCACGCCGCAGGCCGCAAGCAGGCAAGTCTGGGGACCCCCGTTCCCAGAACACTGACAACTATGGGTGAGCCACTCTTCGAAACATCTTCACAAGTCCATTGTCACCCCAATGGATGGCAAGGTTAAAGCATGATCTTTCCCTGATGCTCCACTTGAACATGCACACTGCAATCTTGATTACAATCACCACTTGATGTCATCCTCCATAGGTTGTATGAGATATTCCTCTTGACGGAAGTCCATGGAAACATACCTAACCTCACGTAGACCTTGGGTTAGTACACAAAGCATAATGGACAATGCTTACTATACCATGAGACCACTTGATCCCACTCGGTACATCTTCTACGCTTTGTGTGTTGATCAACTTGAATCACTCTTGTACTTAGTCTTGATCAACCTTGAATCTTTCCAACTCTCTTCATTAGGATGATGTTGTCGGCGTTCTAGGAACGGGGGTCCCCAGACTTGCCTGCCTGCGGCCTGCGGCGTGGCTCAGGTGGGAGCCCACCGCGACCTGTCTTCATCAGCCCAAGCTCAAGACCCTCGCGAGGGGCCAAGCCTCGTGGGGCGGACGACAGGAAGCTTCCTCAAGAACAGCCTCATCAGGCAGGCTCGTGAGGAGGTGGAGAGATCAATGAGAGGGTACCTCGCGAGGATCCCATGACGCAAGCCATGACGATCAAGGCCAGGCGGACGCCGGCTTGCACAGGGTCCTTGTTTCCCCTTTGGTGCAAAGGGGGCAAGCACAGGCCAAGGTATCAGGCAAAGGTTACCATTCCGGTGCAACGAGACCAAGACTAGCCAGATGGCCGGACGGAGGTCACTATGGAGCCCAAGACGGCGTCATCACCAGTGCTTTTGGCAGCCGAAGACCACCTTTGGTCAGGATAACTTGTACTAGATGTTCCCCTTCAAAATGGCCAATTGTTGGCGCCCTTTGTCGCTGTCAAAACCGGCGGATCTCGGGTAGGGGGTCCCGAACTGTGCGTCTAGGCCGGATGGTAACAGGAGGCAAGGGACACGAAGTTATACCCAGGTTCGGGCCCTCTCGACGGAGGTAAAACCCTATGTCCTGCTTGATTAATATTGATGATATGGGTAGTACAAGAGTAGATCTACCACGAGATCGGAGAGGCTAAACCCTAGAAGCTGTCCTATGGTATGATTGTTGTTGTGTATGTTGTCCTACGGACTAAAACCCTCCGGTTTATATAGACACCGGAGAGGGTTAGGGTTACACAAAGTCAGTTACAATGGTAGGAGATCTGCATATCCGTATCGCCAAGCTTGCCTTCCACGCCAAGGAAAGTCCCTTCCGGACACGGGACGAAGTCTTCAATCTTGTATCTTCATAGTCCAGGAGTCCGGCTGAAGGTATAGTCCGGCCATCCGGACACCCCCTAATCCAGGACTCCCTTAGTAGCCCCTGAACCAGGCTTCAATGACGACGAGTCCGGCGCGCAGATTGTCTTCGGCATTGCAAGGCGGGTTCCTCCTCCAAGTACTTCATAGAAGATTTTGAACACAAAGATAGTGTCCGGCTCTGCAAAATAAGTTTCCACATATTGCCATAGAGAGAATAATATTTACACAAATCTAATTTGCTGACGTATTCCGTAATGTGACACACCACAACCAAGCCCTTATCCGAGTCGTTTCATTATCCCACCTCAGCGCGTCATGCGAGGCGGTTTCCTTGGCATGTCTTGTTAAAGTAGAGATCGTGTCCCCTTATTCCCGGATTCTCATCAATACGGGCGTGGGTAACCCAACCGCGCCATTGATTACGGCGCTTGGAGATAAGCGAGTTTTACCAGGCTGGTGGGGACACGTAGTTGCGTCCACCCATATAAGGGGATAAGGATCCACCTTTTCACCTACGCCTTCTTCCTCCCTTGCTTATCCATTCTCGCGCACTCGAGCTCCAGCGCCCAAGTCCGCACTCCCCACCTCAACCTTCTCCAGCCATGTCCGGAGCGGGAGGCAAGTGGATGGTCTCCTCCGTCACGGAGGGACACATCAAAAAACTGAGGAAGGCCGGATACTTGTCTAACGACATTGCGTACCGGATTCCTGAAAAGGGGCAGCTCATCCCCACCCCTATGCCCCGTGAGAGGGTGGTGTTCCTCCCCCATTTCCTACGCGGACTGGGCTTCCCTCTTCACTCATTTGTCCGGGGGCTCATGTTCTACTATGGCCTGGATTTCCACGATCTGGCCCCAAACTTTGTCCTCAACATCTTGGCGTTTATCATCGTGTGCGAGGCTTTCCTCCACATCCGCCCCCATTTCGGCCTATGGCTCAAGACTTTCAATGTCAAGCCAAAGGTGGTGCGCGGCAACCAGGCGGAGTGCGGAGGCGCCATGGTGGGCAAGATGGCCAACGTCTTATGGCTTGAGGGCTCCTTTGTGGAGACCCTAAAGGGGTGGCAATCGAGGTGGTTTTACATCACCAAGCCGCGCAACCTCGAATGGGTCGCAGCCCCCGAGTTTTGTTCCGTACCCCCTACGCGGCTCACCTCCTGGAAGGAGACGTGCTTGTCGTGGGGTAAAAAAGGAGAGCTGACCGGACTCCAAACATGCGTCCAAACCCTGGTGGACAAGAAGCTCAAACTTGTCAATGTACTCCAGGTTACGCTCATCCGCCTGATCCTCCCGTGTCAACAACGGGCTTTCAACCTGTGGGAGTTCGACCCGGCGCGGCACCAAACTCTGAGCAGGCTCTTCGACATGACATACGAAGATGCCTGGAAGGTGCTTTTCAAGGGCGCCGAGGCCCCCGCATCCACTACCGAGGATCGCGGATTCAGTACGCAGCGTCATGCTCATGCGGTAAGCTGTTTTTTCCTTTTACAGGGTATCAGTTTTTCATAGTTTGACTCCATGCGGGATCGAAGCTCCCTTACCTTCGACAGGATTGGCAGGTGACATCCGGACAGATCAACTATCCGGCTCCTTTGCCCGAAGGCCAAGCGGACGCTCGCATGGCGAAGCTGCTGGTTCCGGCACCCTATGTGGTGCCAGAGAAGAAGGCCGCGAAAAAGGCCACGGGGACTCGAAAGAGTGCCCGGCGCTAGGAGGTGTCGGATCCATCATCCGACGGTTCCGAGGCGCATTCCTCCCATGAAGACGAGGAGGAAGAAGAAGAGACCTCTCCCCTCTAGCGGGAGGAGAGAACAAAAGGAAGGCCGCCCTTTCTACGGAGGCCAGAGGGTCCAAGAAGGGGAAAACCCTTCCTCCGGACTACTCCACCGACACCGACGACGGTGGAGAGGAGTGGCCGCCCAGGGCCAAGCCCCTGGAAAAATCATAAGTATCTGGATACCAGAGTAATTCATAGTATTCCTTTATTGCATAGCTTTTCCTTATGTCGAATATGTTTATGCAGCCCACCCAAAGGCTGGCTCGACGCGTCGTCGAGCGGCTCACTGGACTCGTCGGATGTGAAATCGCTTCCGACGGCTTCCTTCCCCCGCCCTACGGATGACACCGAAGTGTTGTCCCAACAGGTTCCAAGCCAGGAGGAGGTGGTCCTGGAGGCGCCGCAAGGCGACCTCCCGGACTCCAGGAGTAAAGGGGATGAAACCCCCCAGGGCTCCAAGTCCGGTTCTAGGCCGGACACCGCTCCGGAACCTTCAAAGGTTCCAGAGTCCGGTGGGGGACCTCCTTCCAAGAGGAGCAAGCCCACCGTGCCGGTGACCCCCGTCCAACCAGAGGCGCCGGACAATCTGTTGGGGGCGCTCCAAGGCGCCTCCATCGACGAGGAGCACCGCACCATTATGAGTGCGGTGGTCTAGAAGGTTCAGTCCGCCAAGAGCGGGCTGACTGAAGCTTGTACTAGCCTTTTAACAAGCTTTGAGGTAAGTAAAGAATGTGTAAATAATATTACCGCATAGATAGTAGCCCATGATGCTCTGTTTAGTGTTCGGGAAGAAAAGTCGAATAGAGGATCAAATAAAATTCGCAGGAGTCTAACAAAAAGGAGTCAATATGTGTATGCAGGCTTCTCTGCTTGCGTCCGCCGCACTGACTGCGGAAGTGGACACGCTAAAGCAGAACCTCGAGCGGTCTGAGCAAGAGCTCGGGCGTGCCAAGAAGCAGCTCGAGGACAATGAAGGTAAGAAATACCTTGTTTAAATATATATATATATAAAGGTGCAATTGCAAAAAATGACAGGATTATCGTGGCTATTGTAGGGGCCACGTCTGAGGTGGCGACCCCTAAGCAAGCGTTGGTTGAGGCCGAGAAGAGGGCGGCCATAGAGCGCACCGAGTTGGAGAAGTATGAGGCCGAGGTTGGCAAGAGCTCCAGGCTCTCATGGAAAAACATGAGAGTTTGGAGCTTGACTCAAAGACGCGAGCGTCCGAGCACGCGGTGGCTATTGAAAATGCCAAGTCTGCCAAGGCCAAATCCCAGAAGACCCTCCAGGAGTTGGATGAGCTGAAGAAGATAGCGGCGGGTAAGGCATTCTTTATGCAAAGCAAACACATAAACGTGAGGTACTTGTTACTTACCCAAATCCGGAGCTCTCCAGGAGCGTTCGCAGATCTTCCCCGGAGTGTGTCTGATGCCGCCGCATTCTATTGAGCCGAGGAGGGCAACTCGACGGAGAAGGTGTTCTGGTCACAATATGCTGAGGCCGGACACCCCGTGCCCCTGAGCGACCAGCTGAAGCAACTGGTCGAGCTCCACAAGGCGGCCGAACAGGCCATGAAGGGCCTCATAGTTCGGCGGTGGCCTGGAGAGGCTCTGCCTGGGAGCTATTTTGGGCTGGTGCGGCGGCTGGTGGAGGCCTGTCCAAGGCTCGAAGTCATCAAGTGCTCCATCTGCATTGAAGGTGCCCGTAGGGCCCTTGCCCGTGCTAAGGTGCACTGGGGCAAGCTGGATGCTGAGAAGCTTGTGAAGGACGGGCCACCGCCGGGGAAAGAGCATCACAAGCCCGAGAATTATTATAAGGATGTTCTGAAGGGTGCCTGCGTTGTGGCGGATGAATGTTCTAGGGATGTAATTTTTGAGTGAAACTTGCTCATTTTGTCCTGTGCGCTAAAAACTTGTTCATATGCGCTAAGCAATGCTGTTGGAATTTAAAATATTACCTTCTGTGCGGCTGTTTATCAATTCTGAGAGATGGCAAGTCGTCGGCTTCTGCCCCGTGCCGCTAGTGCTGGGGTGTTCGGGGATAAACCTGAGCGCTCTTTTTCCCATGTTTGGGTCCTTCGAGGGAGGCGCTCAGCCCAACGAACAAGGCAATTGGACTATAATGCGTGAACACTCTCACTTAGCCATAGAATTCTATAATTTTAAATTTCGGCGAAGCCCTGGTATTCCGAAGACCGAGTTCGGGGTGCTTTCCACGCCTCGGCCGGACAGAGCCGGCTCCTCGCTCTAAGCGGCATAAGTCGTTAGGGACTCGAAAAACCTCTCGAACAGCGACCAGCTCTCGCTTCATCATGACAGTCAGTTTTAGCTTTCTCCACTGAGGTGCTCGACCCAACTCAACTGGGGCACAATCGCAATGGTTCTCCTAGTGCTACCTTAGCCGATATACTGGAACGTAAGGCACCAAAACATAGGAGCCGGCTAAACCCAACTATTGACCCAAGACATGATTCGGAGCCGATGCATATAATGCTATAAGTTCGGGGTGCCGCACTTGTTAAAGTGTTCGGACTTCTCACACCATATTGAGGGGTACTAAAGCCCCTGGCGTATTTAGGCCGTACCAAAGTGTACGGGTGCAATATGTCGCTAAGGAACATATATATATATATAAAGAGTAATGGAAAAATAGACAAAAGCTATGCACTGTTTATTAAATAGGGCTGCGATCAAAGCAGAACGATACAAATATTGGGATAAGCAAAAGGTTGGACTATGTAACATGTCCGTTCCAGGGGCAAGCTGCGGAATAGTATGCGAAACAGGTATACTGCTCGTGATAGAGACCACCTGGGAGTTCTGTAATGCGGCATGGCTTGTCTGCTTCCCTGGTTCTTGCATCGTTTGTGCGGCAATTGAACTGCCGAACAGGCCTTCCGAAGTGTGGAGTCCTGAAAGTAAGAGAAAGTTAAAAAATCGGCAGCCCCTGGTGCGGTTTAAGCCGTGTTTCGGGTGTGCCGTGATGGTGCCCCTTCCCCTGTACCCATGGTATTTCTAGAGCGTAGTTATGTACGCGAAGTACTGGTGTTGCATTTTTGCGAGGGCTGGGGTTGGGGCCACATTGCTACGCCTGCTCGGATCGTGCCAGGCGGTCTTGTTGTAGGTTACTCTGAGCGCGCTTGACGGTGTCCGGTCGTTTAATGGCCGGACTGGAGAACTGCCTGGAGAGGCTGCTTTGTACTTCCGCTGCAAGGGCCGCCATGTGCTACTCCGTTCGGAGGGAGCGTTCAGTGTTTCCATTGACCGTAATTACTCCTCGAGGGCCTGGCATCTTGAGCTTAAGGTATGCATAGTGCGGTACCGCATTGAACTTGGCGAATGCGGTTCGCCCGAGCAGTGCGTGATAGCCACTGCGGAATGGGACTATGTCGAAGATTAACTCCTCGCTTCGGAAATTATCCGGAGATCCGAAGACCACTTCAAGTGTGACTGAGCCTGTACAGTTGGCCTCTACACCTGGTATTACGCCTTTAAAGGTCGTTTTGGTGGGCTTAATCCTCGAGGGATCTATGCCCATTTTCCGCACTGTAACCTGGTAAAGCAGGTTCAGGCTGCTGCCGCCATCCGTAAGGACTCTAGTGAGATGAAATCCGTCAATAATTGGGTCTAGAACCAATGCGGCGAATCCGCCATGACGGATGCTAGTGGGATGGTCCCATCGATCAAAGGTGATCGGGCAGGAGGACCATGGGTTGAACTTTGGGGCGACTGGCTCTACCGCGTATACGTCCCTTAACGTGCGCTTACGCTCCCTTTTGGGGACGTGGGTTGCGTATATCATGTTCACCGTCTGCACTTGTGGGGGAAAACCCTTCTGTCCACTGTTGTTCGGCGGCCGGGGCTCCTCGTCGTCATCGCTATGCAGCCCCTTGTCTTCATTTTTGGCGTTTAACTTGCCTGCCTGCTTGAACACCCAGCAATCCCTGTTGGTGTGATTGGCCGGCTTTTCGGGGGTGCCATGTATCTGGCACAAGCGGTCGAGTATTCGATCCAAACTGGACGGGCCCCTAGGATTCCTTTTGAATGGCTTTTTCCGCTGACCGGATTTAGAGCCTCTGAATCCGGCATTAACTGCCGTATCCTCAACATTGTCGCCGTTAATGCGGCGCTTCTGCTTGTTGCGACGCGACCTGCCACTACTGTCCCTGGTATTCGAATTACCAAGGTTCTTGGTCATATTGTTGCTACGAGCAAGCCAGCTGTCTTCTCCCGCGCAAAAGCGGGTCATGAGTGTCGTGAGTGCTGCCATAGACTTCGGCTTTTCCTGCCCAAGGTGCCGGGCGAGCCACTCGTCACGGATATTGTTCTTGAAGTCTGCTAGGGCCTCAGCGTCTGGACAGTCAACTATTTGATTTTTCTTTGTTAGGAACCGTGTCCAGAATTGCCTGGCCGATTCCTCTGGCTGCTGAATTACATGACTTAGGTCATCGGCGTCTGGGGGTCGCACATAAGTGCCCTGGAAATTGTCGAGGAATGCGGCTTCCAGGTCCTCCCAACAACTGATTGATCCTGTTGGCAAGCTGTTAAGCCAATGCCGAGCTGGTCCTTTAAGCTTGAGTGGGAGGTATTTGATGGCGTGGAAATCATCGCCGCGGGCCATGTGGATATGAAGGAGATAATCCTCGATCCATACCGCAGGATCTGTTGTGCCATCATATGATTCGATATTTACGGGTTTGAAACCCTCGGGGATTTGATGATCCATTATTTCGTCTGTGAAGCATAGTGGGTGTGCGGCGCCTCTGTACTGGGCTATATCATGACGTAGCTCCAATGAGCTTTGTCTACTGTGTTCGGCCCTGCCGAATTTGTGGCCGGCATGACGGTTACCGTCTCGAGCCGTGGGGCGACCACGCGATCCGTAGATCGATCTTGTTTGCCTTGCCTTGTCCTCCAACATATCTCGTAAGTCCGGCGCATATTCCCGTGCCTCGATACGGGGTGTGGCTTGAGTGGAGGGCCGAGAGGCCTCTCTGTCGCAGCCACGAGGTGGCTGGTCGGCCGCATCAAGTGCTTCCTCCTCTAATCGGGGTAGCAACCTACGCTTTGGGTAGCTCTTGGAGGGGCGTTCGAGTTTATGCTCTTCGGCCGCAAGGACTCCAGTCCATCTATCGACTAGCAAATCTTGATCAGCTCTAAGCTGTTGCTGTTTTTTCTTGAGGCTTCTTGCCGTGGCCATAAGCCTGCGTTGAAAACGCTCTTGCTCGACAGGATCCTCTGGCATGACGAATTCGTCGTCGTCGAGGCTTGCCTTGTCTTCGGAGGGAGGCATATAATTATCGTCCTCGACCTCTCTGTCTACCGCTCTGTCATGAGGGCTGGTTTCTCCATCCTCCTATGCTAAATCTTGCTGGAGGGGGTTTTCTTCGGCACTTTCCGGAGTATTATTATCTCCCGTGCTGGAATCACCGTATTTGTTTTGGCGGGATTTTGAGCGGCACCGCTGACGCCGGCGCTTAGGCTGTTTCTTGGAGGGGTCATCCTCCCCTGTTCCATCGCCATCTCCTTCTTTTGGGGTGTCCACCATGTATATGTCATATGACGAGGTGGCTTTCCAGGGCCTGATAGGCGCTGGTTCTTCATCGTCTCCTTCATCGGCGTCCATACCGTCGATGTCTTCAGAGTCGAAGTCGAGCATATCGGTTAAGTCGTCGACATTGGCTACAAAGTGGGTGGTGGGTGGGCTTTGAATTTCTTCATCGTCCGAATCCCAACATTGCTGACCGTAGTCTGGCCAGGGCTCTCCTGATAAAGAGAGAGACTTCAGTTTCTTCAGAATATCGCCGAAAGGCGAGTGCTGAAAGATGTTCGCGGCAGTAAACTCCATAATCGGCGCCCGATCGGATTCGATCGGCAGGGGTGCGGAGGGTTCGGAGTCCGGAGAGGAGTCCGGCTCCTTGGAGTCACGAGTCTCGCAGAGTGCGGGGCTGGTGTTCGGCTCGATCGCCGTTGGGATTGCAGCCCCCGAGGCGGCGTCCAACCACCCATCCTCGATCGGCGCAGTTGGCTCCGAATTAAGGATCAAAGCCGATGCGGGTGCGGCCTCCAGGGCACTGTTCGGTGGCAGAGCTAGATCATGCTCGTCGTGACAGTGCGGCACGCTCGGCAGTGGCTCGAATCCGTCGAAGATCAAGTCCCCGCGGATGTCAGCCGTGTAGTTTAAACTTCCAAATCTGACTTGACGGCCAGGGGCATAGCTTTCGATCTGCTCCAGATGGCCAAGTGAATTGGCCCGCAGTGCGAAGCCGCCGAAGATGAAGATCTGTCCGGGGAGGAAGGTCTCACCCTGGACTGCATCGCCATTGATGATCGTAGGAGCCATCAAGCCTGACGGCGATGACACAGAGGAACTCTCAATGAAAGCACCAATGTCGGTGTCAAAACCGGCGGATCTCGGGTAGGGGGTCCCGAACTGTGTGTCTAGGCCGGATGGTAATAGGAGGCAAGGGACACGAAGTTTTACCTAGGTTCGGGCCCTCTCGATGGAGGTAAAACCCTACATCCTGCTTGATTAATATTGATGATATGGGTAGTACAAGAGTAGATCTACCACGAGATCGGAGAGGCTAAACCCTAGAAGCTAGCCTATGGTATGATTGTTGTTGTGTATGTTGTCCTACGGACTAAAACCCTCCGGTTTATATAGACACCGGAGAGGGTTAGGGTTACACAAAGTCGGTTACAATGGTAGGAGATCTGCATATCCGTAGCGCCAAGCTTGCCTTCCACGCCAAGGAAAGTCCCTTCTAGACATGGGACGAAGTCTTCAATCTTGTATCTTCATAGTCCAGGAGTCCGGCTGAAGGTATAGTCCGGCCATCCGGACACCCCCTAATCCATGACTCCCTCACCCTTCCCTCTCAATTATTCGGGAGAGGCCCAGGGCCTCTATAAATAGAGCTAGCCTCCACAAAGAGACAGGGTGCAGCGGCGGCAACGAAGAGAGAAATCTGGTAGAACCCTAGCAGAGAGAGAGAGAACCCAGTAGAGACTAAGTAGAACACACCACATCAGCTCAAGAACACCCCTCGCGAGGCTGTTCTTCCCTTGTACTATTCATCATGAGCCCCTGAGGCAATCCACCACACCACACACTAGAGTAGGGTATTACACCACAACGGTGGCCCAAACCAGTATAAACCTCGTGTCTCTTGTGTTCCTCATCATTTTCATCTTAGTTCGCACGAGAGGATCGGACATAGATTGGTATGGGAGATATCTCCGTGCGCACCCCAGTGTTCGAACCTCAAGGGTCTGCCGGAACCCGAAATCCGACATTTGGCACGCCAGGTAGGGGTGCGCCGGAGTCCTTCTTCCTCCGCGTCGCGTTCCGCCGCTTCGCCACCCAGATGTCAAGCAACCCGTCTGCCAACGTTGATCGCTGGGCGTCGTGGCCCGCCCACGCCGTGCCGCCGTCTCAGGGCGACCTCAACCTTGCGCCTCAGGCAGCTCGCGCTCCGCAGGGCGCTGCAGGATGCGGGCGACGCGGCTAGACGCCGCCTGCCCTCATGCCACAGTAGGTGCGGGCCGCAGCAAGGGCCTCGAACCACACCGTTGCCACGGCACCATACACCCGATGGGAGCAGGCGAACTCTAGGGCCGCGCTCACGGTGGCCCGAGAGCTACTACGGTGCCGCTTGCTGGAAGGCGGCCACGACGTGTTGTTGGAGCGAGTGGCCGAGCTCCTGGACGCCACCGCCTCAGGAGCACCCCCTTTCTGCATCCAGCTACTGCCCCTGATCCAGGACAGGTCGCACGACGGCATTCTGCGCGCCCACGCGATTTCAGGCGGGCCCCAAGGCCGGTCCAGTGCCAACACCTCCGCCAGCAGCGGGCGGCTGATCGCGTCGGCCCTTCCCCAAGCCGGCGAAGGGATGCGCGTCGTGGCCGTTGGCCTCGGCGGACCACCGCGTCATCACATACAAGGCGACGCCCCAAGCCAGACTGCATGGCCTATGGGGTGCTACAGCGAGGTCCACGAGGTGGTCGCCCCGGAGGCCTATGTACCCCGCATGGTGGATCAAGGGCGCGAGCTGGAAGAAGGTCACGGCTCGTTCCTCGGGCCCGACTGGGACGAGGAGGCGCCGGAAGCCGAGCTCTTTCAGGAACCCCAAGATAGCACCGACAATCGCGACGACAGCAGCAACTATTGGGTACCACTCATCCCTCAGGAGCAAGCTTACACTAACCATGGGTCGCAGGAGGTGCAGGTCGCCGCAGCGGATGGCTGCCCTAATGCTGCAGCCTCTTATCCCTCAGGAGGAGGGTGCAGGGGGCTGCATGAAAGGGGCCGAGATCCGGGCTCACCCTCGCGGCGGTCGGGTCAAGGTGTTCTCAGGAGGTAGGCCCTCCTCTAGGGAGGTGTCCCATGGCCTGCCCCCGGTGGAGGACCCGTGATCGTCAGGGGAACCGCTGGCGACCGCTCGACCCCATTGGCGTCATCCTTGGTTTCCGGTCACCGTCAATGGTGGTAGAGTGAGGCGCAAGGTGGGGCCCTCATCTGGTGATATGAAGCAAGGCCGGTACCTATGAAGAAGGCCCAGTGCCTGTGAAGCTCGCCGCCCCGTAACACTCTCACATAATAATGAGTGGGGCTATACACGCCTCGGAGTCTCAGGAGCGCCGGCCTCAGGCCCTGGGGCTCCCGCCCATGCCCAGTGGCAGCACTTAGCTCCGCGCTGGTGAGAAGACGTCGAAGACTAGACTAGGTGCCAGACACGGCTTTTTGCTTTTCTTCTGCCTTCTTGCTTTTTTGCTTCTTCCTTGTCGGCAAGTTTCTTCGGTTGGATTTAAGTTGGATTTGAGTTCGAAACTTGCATGCATTCGAGGAGGGGGTGTTTAGTCTTGTTCGAGCAATCTTTCGCGTTCTGGTTTTGGCTTTGCGTCCAAGGTTAACATCGGCTGCCCCCCCCCTCGCGAGCCCCTCGCGAGCCGGGCCAGGCCAGGCACATTCACAACCAGGACCGCTGTCTCCGCACCCCCTCCGGGGGTCCTCATCACAGGATCCACAAGTTAACCAGAAGACACCAAGGAGCAGTGGCCCCGCAGGCCCGCGCGAGGCTCGCCGAGGTCGGAAGGTTAAGCGGCAGTAACGCGCAGTTAGTCGGACATATCACTCACCGCGTCTTGGGCGTCCTCGGAGGCATCACTAGCGCCGTCGGCATTCCCGCCGCTGCTGGCGGCATCTCCATCAGTGCCAGGCTCGTCCACAACATCGCCTTCATTGGCGCCCACAACCACGCCGTCGTCATCGGACGCAAAGGTCCTGACGAGGGCGTCCATGTTGTCCTCCACCCACCGCGCCAGGTCGCCCCAGACGGCAATGGGCACTGGTGCGATGGCAGCGTCGAAGTCGAAGTGGGGGTCCCTATCCTGCAGATGGCTGAAGACGCGGGAGAAGGCACGCCCAAGCAAGGCTCAGCTCCTCTCTTCGACAAGCCAACGGGACCTCTCGGGCCGGTTCTCCAGAAGCGTCACCACATCGGTGAAAAATTGGAGGTTGCCGGCGTAGTTGACCTCGTGCAGCAGCCTCGCAGATGTAGCCCAAAGCTGTGTTGGCCCTCTCTCGGAGCGTTTGAAGCATGGGGCGTGCACGTGCTCCAGAACCCGCCGCCGACGGAGCTCCTCCTCACTCCGCTGCGCGACGGCCTCGGCATCATCAACCCTCTGTTGAAGAAGCAGCTTCAACTGGGAAGAGGACAGCTCCGCCTGCGCCTCACCAAGGGTGGCTGCGGAGGAATCCACACCTCGCGTCGCTGTCCTGCCCTCAGCCTCGGCCCCGATCAACATCAACCTCGCCTCGTGTTTGCGCTCGAGGACCGAGCGAGGTCCCGCCACACGACGGTCGACCTCTTCCTGGACCCGGGCTTCGCGCGCCGCATCATCGTCCTCCGCCTGGGCCGCCAGGCGCTCCTTCGTCTCCAACCGCTCCAGCTCAAGGCTGCGCTCGGCGGCCTCGAGCGCCAGCGCCTCCTCGCGCCTCTGGAGCTCCGCCCGGTCGACGGCGGCCTCCTGCATCGACCCAAGGGCCGCGTGGCGCAACTCTATTTGCTGCTCCAGGGAGTTGCTCCAGGCTTGGAGCTCCCATACACGCTCCTCCGCATCCTTGCGTCGTCGGTGTGCCTCCCGAGCCTCCTCGACGGCCCGGGAGCAGGCCTCCCGTGAAGCCGCCAGCAACGCTACGGCCTTCGCGTTGTCAAGGTCACGTTGATGACACGCGAGGGCAATGGCGACCTTCAGCTTGCGCCTCTCCTCAGCAAGGCGCAGGCCTTCAGCCTTGAGGCAAGCATCCTCGGCAGCAAGCTCTGCTCCGACCCGGTTCACTGCGTCCGCCGCCCCCTGGAGGAACTCTTCACGAAGGGCACGACGCTCCCGAGCACGCCTGAGCACATCTTCCACATCACCCTCTTCCGCTGGAGCATGCAGAGGCCCCCGAGGCGGTAAGCCCCCTTCAGGCGTGGGGCAGGGGGCTGCCGCCCCAGCCGTCGCCGGATGGACCGCCTTGAGAGTCCGGCCCGGCGTCGATCCACCCACGGAGTAGGAGCCAAGGACAGACCTCAGCCATTCGCCTTCTATGACCAGAGAAGGGGCGTGGGGCAAGCCTGACGCGCCCCAAGAAGACTCGCGAAGAAAGGGCGTCGGGCGAGCAAGCTCGAGGTGCCCTATGGAGTAGATCACCCCACCAACCGGTCCAGCGGCGAGGGCGCCACCCGAGCTCGGCGGACCCGGAGCTAGCAAAGGGGGCGAAGCTGCGAGGGCGGGCTCCTGGGTTGACTCGGCGGACTCAGCAAGGCGGGACCTGAAGGGCCACAATCAGCCACAAGGATAACAGAGCAAATGAGCAGGGAAAGAAGAAGGCTTACTCGTCCATGGCAAAGTACTTCCTGCGCTTCAACAAGCGGCAAGGGCGGTCGCTGCCGCCTGAGGCCTCCTTCCTCTTGCGAAGGGCCTCGATGTCTACACGAAACTGATCCAAGCGCCTGGGGCGGGGGTCGGCCTGGGGCGCAGAAGAAGCCTCAGGATTGTCGGTGCCGGAGGAGTCAGCTTTGGGGGCACCATCGGGCGTCTCCTCGCGAAGAACGGCTGGGGGCTCGGGAGCCCCGGCCTCAGGAGCCGAAGGCCAAAACCATGCATCAACCACCGCCCAAGGGCGGGCCTCGGGAGATGTCGCCTCCGAGGCTTCACGCGGCGCCACCACCTTGACATCAGCCACTTCAGCTCCCGCCGGCTCTCTCCCCGATCTGTCGCCTGAGGAGGGACCACTGTGGGCGGCAGGGGGAACAACCACGACAACTGGGTTCTCGCGCGGCCCCGTGAGGCCAGCCGGGTGCAGCCCCCACTTGTCGAAGCTGGGCATCTGCTTCATGAAATCAGCCCTACCGGAACAAAGGTACAGAAGGACGCCACCGCTCCGTAGGCTGCCTGGGGAAGGATCACCAGTCCAGACCCAAAGCACCGTCCGCAGCACTTCGGGCGCCAAATCCTCCTCCTGAAGCCGCATGCGGTCTCCGCGCCCTGCAAAGTCCCACATACGGCGAGAGTGGCGGTGGAGAGGAGCAACACGACATAGAAGGAACTTCCTCACCACCTTGGGCGCTGTCACATTGTGCGCCCTCAAACTTTCGAAGCGGCGCCGGACAAAAGCAAGCCGGGGGCTCGCGAGCGGTTCATGCCCCAACCTGGGTTGGGAACAACAGGCAAGGTCGGGTGCGAGAGCAAGGGGCTGGGCACCCCGATGTCCACGTACAGCCACCGCTCTCTGAACCTGGCCTAAGAAGGCGGAAGGCTGAAGTCAATCCCTGAAGCAGCCGTCTCAGACACGACGAAGAATCTTACACACCCCGAGCACTGGGTGGGATCGCTCGGGCGCAGAGAAAAGAAGTGGCGCAGCAGGGCAACAGAAGGAGGGATGCCTATCATCGCCTTGCACATGAAAGCAAAGACAACCAAAAGGGTAATGGACTCCGGCCCGAGGTGCATCATGTGGATCTGATAATGGGAGAGCACACCATTGAAGAAAGCAGAATAGGGGGGAACCAGACCCGCCCATAAGGCATCGGCGAAGAATTGGACCTCCGTGACAGTCCTAGCAAGAAAGGCGCGGGATGCGGGCCAAACTGTGGTCCGGCCGCACTCGTTGAAGATGGAAGCAAGGGCGGAGTGGACCTTGTCCCGGGTTGAGTATGATTGACCAATCGACGGCGGGGGCCGCCGCTGGAGGTGCGCAGGACGAAGGCGCGGGCTTCTTCCCCCTTCCCTTCTTCGTCGGCACCATGGCATTGGGGAAGGGGAAGAGCTCGAGTCGGATTGGCGGCGGAGGTTGGAGCTCGGAGAAGAAGGAAAGGTAGGAGGCGAGCGGGCAGCCAAAGGAGCAACAACTATGTGCAACTATGGGTCCGCTTTGCCGGGCGCGTAGCAAGGCATCGTGGGAAGTGCAGACGCCCACGTCCAATCAACCGCCATGCGGCGCCCACGGCCGCAGGCTGTTAGGGCCCGCGGCGCTTCGTGCTTGCCCCTTTGCTTCTTTGCTAAGCCAAGCCCGTGCGCACCTTGGGCCCGGGGGCTACTGTCGGCGTTCTGGGAACGGGGGTCCCCAGACTTGCCTACCTGCGGCCTGCGGCGTGGCTCAGGTGGGGGCCCAGCGCGGCCCGTCTTCATCAGCCCAAGCTCAAGACACTCGCGAGGGGCCAAGCCTCGTGGGGCGGACGATAGGAAGCTTCCTCAAGAGCAGCCTCATCAGGCAGGCTCGCGAGGAGGCAGAGAGATCAATGTGAGGGTACCTCGCGAGGATCCCATGACGCATGCCATGACGATCAAGGCCGGGCGGGCGCCGGCCTGCACAGGGTCCTTGTTTCCCCTTTGGTGCAAAGGGGCCAAGCACAGGCCAAGGTATCAGGCAAAGGTTACCATTCCTGTGCAACGAGACCAAGACCGGCCGGACGGAGGTCACCATGGAACCCAAGACGGCGTCATCACCAGTGCTTTTGGCAGCCGAAGACCACCTTTGGTCAGGATAACTTGTACTAGATGTTCCCCTTCAAAATGGCCAATTGTTGGTGCCCTTCCCGCTCAATTATTCGGGGAGAGGCCCAGGGCCTCTATAAATAGAGCTAGCCTCCACAAAGAGACAGGGGGCAGCGGCGGCAACGAAGAGAGAAATCTGGTAGAACCCTAGCAGAGGGAGAGAGAGAACCTAGTAGAGACTAAGTAGAACATACCACATCAGCTCAAGAACACCCCTTGCGAGGCTGTTCTTCCCTTGTACTATTCATCATCAGCCCCTGAGGTAATCCACCACACCACACATTGTAGTAGGGTATTACACCACAACGGTGGCCCAAACCAGTATAAACCTCGTGTCTCTTGTGTTGCTCATCATTTTCATCTTAGTTCGCACGAGAGGATCGGGCGTAGATCGGTAGGGGAGAGATCTCCACGTGCACACCAGTGTTCGAACCTCAAGGGTCTGCCGGAACCCGAAATCCGACAGATGTCTTGAAGGTAAACATGAATGTTCACACAATCTTCTTCTTCAAGACATGCTTGCAATAGGCTCAACTCTCACATGGCCAACCCAATCTTTGGATAATTCCTCGAAAAGCACCTTGGCCAACACATAAACTCCTTGAAACCAACAAATGGACTTCAATAAAAGCCTATAGAAAAATCCTATGAATATAACTCAAGGCCACCATTAGTTGTAGAGAATGTCATCAATTACCAAAACCACACATGGGTGCACCACATGTTCTTTCAGCAAGCACCCAGAGGGCGGCTTAGATTTTGTTGCTAATACCAATGCTGGCTTCAAGGGCCAGAGGCTAAATATTTTTGAGAGCCCAGATAAAACTTATTGGACAATTCACTTTGATGGTTCCAGACAGTTGGAGGGCCCGGGGGCTGGACATATTTTATCTTCCCCCGGAGGTGATAAATTTTGTTATGTCTTGAGTATAATGTTTCCTTGTACTAACAATGCAAGTGAGTATGAAGCTCTCCTCCATGACCTTTGGAAGGCTAAAGAGATGAATCTTAGCTGGGTTAGATGTTTGGGCAATTTAGATTTGGTTGCTCAGCAAGTTTCTGGAAAGTGGGATTCCAAAGACCCCCTCATGGCGGCTTATCGACAGGCGGTGACTAACATTGCCGGCCACTTCAAGGGTTATCAGGTGGATCACATTGACAGGCGACTCAACAAGGCAGCTGATGCTTTATCATGACTTGGTTCTCAAAGAAATTCGGCCCCTCCTAATAGTTTCCTTGACGTCCTTCATAACCCTTCTATGAAGCTGCCATCTGAGGAAGATCTGCCTATACCTGACCCGGAAGCAAAAGTCGTGGCGGATCTTCATGACACTCCTGATTGGCCGGTCCCTTATTTGAATTATCTGACTCAAGGTGAGCTCCTTGTGGATGAACTTATTGCTTGTCAGATCGTTCGCCGTTCAAAATCCATGACTATTGTGCATGGCGAGTTGCACAGACGGAGCATCATCGGTGTTTTTCAACGTTGTGTTTCCCTAGTGGAGGGTCATGAAATCCTCAATAAGATCCACTCTGGAAAGTGTGGTCACCATGCCGGCTCAAGATCCTTGGTTGCAAAAGCTTTTCGACATGGTTTTTATTGGCTAACGACTCATGCAGATGCATAAGACATCATGCGCAAGTGTGATGGATGTCAGAAGTTTGCACAACAAGCTCATGTGTTGGCTCAAGAACTCTGGATGATTCCCATCACTTGGCCTTTTGTAGTTTGGGGGCTTGATATGGTTGGTCCGTTCAAATGGTCCGAAGACAAGAAAACCCATCGTCTCGTGGGTGTTGATAAGTTCACCAAGTGGGTTGAAGCAGAACCAATCAGTAAGTGTGATGCAGAAAGAATAGTCAAATTTGTGAAGAATTTGACCATTCATTTTGGTAACCCACACAACATCATTACTGATAATGGGACTAACTTGCCCAAAGGAGACATGAAATTTTTTTTGTCAACAAGAGCACATCCAGCTTGACATGGCCTCTGTAGCACACCCCCAATCCAATGGTCAGGCAAAACGTGCTAACTAGGAGATTTTGCAACATATCAAGCCCCAACTCATGGTTCCTCTGGAGCGTACACCTGGTTGTTGGGTTGAAGAACTCCCCTCTGTCCTCTGGAGCATACAGACTACTCCCAATATATCAGCTGGTTATACATTGTTTTTTATGGTTTATGGTGCTGAAGTAGTGCTCCCAAGTGATATTCGTCACAATTCCCCCGGAGTGGTGGCTTATGTTGAAGCAGATAACGAGAAAGCTCGGCAAGATTCACTTGATGCTTTAGAAGAGGAACATGACTTTATGGTATTCAAATCAGCAATATATCAGCAAGACCTACATCACTATCACAACCATAGAGTTCGAAGTCGTACGTTCCTGGAAGGCGGCTTAGTGCTTCGATTGATTCAAGATCAGACTGGCATGCACAAGCTTTCACCTCCTTGGGAAGGGCCTTTCGTCATCAGTAAAAACATCAACAACGGGTCATATTATCTGATTAATATACGTGAACACAAGAAGTCGCGTACATCTGAGGAGGAGTAAACATGCCTCGGAACATTGCTCATCTTCGTCCTTATTACACTTAGAGCCACTGGCTCCAACTTTTGTACATACATTAATGTATATTTTTTATGATCAATGAAAATAAAGCCGGCATCCCCAAAACTCACGGTCTTTGTCGTTTCATCCAAGATATTGTGTATGAGTCTTTATTCTTTGATCATAGGTTATTTGGGAGCTTCTAACTCAACGAGTTTAGCTCATAATAACCCTCTTGACTCGGCACATGCCAGAATTTCATGGTTAAACCTGCATGTTTGCTTGATGCTCATCCGCCAAGATGACCCGGCGTACTCTTGACAGTGAACCTATTATGATCCTCAACTCGTCAAGGTTAAAATGCCGACTAAGTCATGAGAGAGCGGTCTTATAGAAAGCTAGGACAAACCATAGGCTATCACTCCTCCTTCATAGCTGGTCTCTTTTGCCTCGATAGCTGGTCTCTTTTGTCAAGCCTCAAAAGGTGACTTGTTATTTATATGTTTATATAACTTATTTGTTTCTACATCATTTTATTTTTTACGGGATTATTTCTTTTGGCTATAGCCGCCGGGTTATTAATACTCCGGTTCATCCTGATCATATCATTTCATTGCGACCATGAGTCGCCGGGTCTATAAGACATCGAGTCATTTTACTCCTTTCAAATCAATCTAGACAAGGATCAACTATTGGCGGTTCATATATGACTCACCCACTCATTACTTCAGGAAAAGCGCAGTGGGCGGATTGGCATACAACCACCCCAGCTCAACTATTTCATTGAAAATATTAACAAAGTTTTCAATGTGCACAAAGGCACGACAAAGCACCAAGTGTTTCCAAGCTATCTTATTACACATCCACCCATGGCTCAAATAACTCGCCGAAAGATTTTGGAGTTCTTACTCCTGCAAATTCGCAATTGTACCCTCCGGGTTGTGGCTCTCCGGATTATCTTCACCTTGATGATCTCCGACTGTTGATGGTGACCCACAAGTATAGGGGATCAATCGTAGTCCTTTCGATAAGTAAGAGTGTCAACCCCAATGAGGAGCAGAAGGAAATGACGAGCGGTTTTCAGCAAGGTATTTTGTGCAGGCACTAAAATTATCGGTAATAGATAGTTTTGTGATAAGATAATTCGTAATGGGTAGCAAGTAACAAGTGTAGCAAAAGTGAAGCAAGGTGGCCCAATCCTTTTTATAGCAAAGGATAAGCCTGGACGAACTCTTATATAAAGCAAAGCGCTCCCGAGGACACATGGGAATTACTGTCAAGTTAGTTTTCATCATGCTCATAAGATTTGTGTTTGTTACTTTTATAATTTGATATGTGGGTGGACTGGTGCTTGGGTGTTGTCCTTACTTGGACAAGCCTCCCACTTATTATTAACCCCTCTTGCAAGCATCCACAACTACGAAAGCAGAATTAAGATAAATATAACCATATCATGAAACATCTGGATCCAAATCAGCCCCTTATGAAACAACGCATAAACTAGGGTTTAAGCTTCTGTCACTCTAGCAACCCCTAATCTACTTATTACTTCCCAATGCCTTGCCCTAGGCCCAAATCATGGTGAAGTGTCATGTAGTCGACGTTCACACATAACACCACTAGAGGAAAGCCAACACACATCTCATCAAAATATCAAACGAACACCAAATTCACATGATTAATTATAACAAGACTTCTCCCATGTCCTCAGGAACAAACGTAACTACTCACAAACCATGTTCATGTTCAAGATCATAGGGGTAAGAAATGTCATTAAGGATCTGAACACATGATCTTCCACCAAATAAACCAACTAGCATCAACTACAAGGAGTAATCAACACTACTAGCAACCCACAGGTACCAATCTGAGGTTTTGGGACAAATATTGAATACAAGAGATGAACTAGGGTTTGAGAGGAGATGGTGCTGGTGAAGATGTTGATGAAGATTGCCCCTCTCTTGATGAGTGAATTGTTGGTGATGACGATGGCTTCGATTTCCCCCTCCCGGAGGGAAGTTTCCCTGGCAGAATAGCTCCGTCGGAGCCTTAGATTGCTTCTGCCCAGGTTCCGCCTTGAGACGCGGCGCTTCATCCCGAAATCTTCCTTATGATTTTTTCTAGGTCAAAACCCTCCATATAGCAAAAGATGGGCATCAGACGATGGCCAGGGGCCCACAAGCCCTGGTGGCGCGCCCTGGGGGTAGGGTGTGCGACCCAGGCTTGGGGCCACATGGTGGGTCCTGTTCTGTTGTTTCTTCACAAAATATTTTTTATATATTCCAAAACAATTCTCCGTAAAGTTTCAGGACATTTGGAGTTGTGCAGAATAGGTATCTTAGATTTGCTCCTTTCCGGTCCAAAATTCCAACTGCCGACATTCTCCCTCTTCATGTAAATCTTGTAAAATAAGAGAGAAAATGCATAAGTATTGTACCATAATGTGAAATAATAGCCCATAATGAATATCAACATAAAAGCATGATGCAAAATGGATGTATTAGTTGACGCTTCTGGGTCATCCTGTGCCGATTCTTCTACGCCCTTGATCTAAAGACCGTCCAGATTCCAGTCGATAGTGGTTAAAGCTTGGAAGACACCGTCATCATACATGATAGGTGTGGGGTCGACATCAGGGGCAAAGGTATGCTTACAACGCCATGGAGTCAAGTCAAAGGGCTCAAAGGATGGTCGTTGAACCCGCATGTTGCTTTCATCATAAGCCACCTGATACTTCTTCAAATCAAGCCCTTCAACTAGCTGACTCGCCAACACACAGGTCTCTTTTGCACAATGGGCATAATCTGCCACTGAAAAAGGTGTGCCATCATCTTTGAATTCAGGGAAGCCACCAGCCATCTTTAATGCATCCATATCTGGCACATACGCCTTGGCTCAGACTAGAGCTATCATCGTCCCTGCTCGGGCAGCTGATTTCTTCATCTCTTCAATTTGTTTTGGGATGGTTGAAAGTATCTTCAGAAATCTCTAATTAAAAATGGTGACTCTTTTCCTCCATGAATGACCATGATGGTAAACAAGTTTAAAGAGTAAAATCTCTCAAGGAAATTGTATACGACCTTTAACTTCATCAGATTATCTTGTCAGAGATTCTGGCTTCTAGGACCAGCATATATTGCCACACATAAGGCCTTGTACAATGCTAGGTGCTTAGGAAGGTGCTTAGAAAAATAAACTCGGTTTTTTTGAAGCACCGGTGCCTATTTCTACAGGAGAGACGCCTAATTAAGTGTCTACCCTATACAAATAAGCACGGGTGCTTAAGGAAAGTCTGGTTTATTTTTCTAAGCACCTCCCCTAAGCACCTTGCATTGTACAAGGCCTAAGAAGTCAGGGGAGTTATTCATATCTATGAGTTGTCGGGCGAGTTGATCACACAAACTACAGAAATCACTTACCAAAGATAGCTTGTGTCATTTGAGCAATGTGGCGCTTCAAGCCGTCCAGCTCTTCAGAGATTGGCTTAACTTGATCTTCTGCATCTTGTGCACATTTGATCAAGGCAGCCTTCTCAGTCTCGAAGGCGACTCGTTCTTTCTCAAAAGCTACCTTGAGTTTTTCAAGCTCTTCAATTGAAGATTGCAGGCTTGTCTCTGCTTTAACTCGCAAAACTTGTTCAACATCCATGTCTTTCTTCAAGCCGGTCATTCGCGACTCGCTCGAGTTCAAAGTTTCCTGAAAGAAGATAAGCGGTTCAAATCAGTCACAAGCTGGCTAGGATGCACAATTCAGCCCTTGAGGGCTACACAAAGCATATTTTTCACTTATTGTTACAAGTCCCAAGCAGTTGCAAGTAGACCACTTGGCACATGGGGGCTAATGCATATCGCTTTTATCATTATTATCAAAAGACCCGACTCATCTCAAGAGGACGAGCCGACCCTTTGGGGGCTACAGGTTAAACAATTTTTTACTCTACAGACCTGACTCGTCTTAAGAAGATGAGTCGGCCCTTGGGGGCTATTGGTTAAACAATTTTTTTATTCTAAAAGACCCGCCTCATCTCAAGAAGATGAGCTGGCCCTTGGGGGCTATGGTCCAAAATTCAAACTACTACGAGCAAGTCTTACCCATATTCGTGATAGCCTATGACTAAGACTTGGGGGCTAAGGATAAAGATGCAGTATGGCAAAAGGCGAGTTAAGTTCATACCTCAAGTTTTTTCTTTAACACATGAACTATGTTCACCTCCATATCACGGCTTTCAGATAGTCGAGTCAAGAACTCTTGAGGAAGTTCCTCACTAGTCATACGATCCAAACCAGACAGCTCCAGTTTGGCTTTCCCTTTAATTTCACAGATAGGATCATCCTTGGTTCGGTTCTTGGCCAGGCTAGTTGAGGTGTAAACAACATTTTGACCCGCCCTAGTGTTAACCACTTCAGGGCCAACCATCATTTGATTGGTGGCTTCAGCCTCTTCACGAGCGCTAGGGACATGAGAGGGACTTGGCGGCTGAAGGTTGTCAGCTGACTCATCTGGATTGACTTGCTCATCATCATTGGTCGTCTTTTCATCAGTGGGCGTCTTATCAATCACAATTGTTTCCTGAGTTTCTTGTGGTTTATCTTGTGCCACGTCTTGGGCTTCAGAGTTAGGAGGAACAATAGATGACTCGCCAGTTTTCCTTTTCTTGGTGTGAGCCCTGCAATCAAGATCAAAATGACTAAGTAAACAAACAGAGCATTATGAAGAAATCTGGACTGGGTATATGATTACCCTGGCTTGATTAGAAAGGGTGGCAGTTGAGTGCCAGTTGAACCTCCGGAGGATGGTGGTGACTCCTGATAATTTGAGTCAGAAGGGTTAAGAGGTTGCCTAAATAGGCCGTCTTTGTGAAGAGACAAGACTGGACTACAAGGCACCTCTGTGCGTCATTTACGGGCACCTAGTATGTTAGACAACCCGACAACTAGCTCTCCTGAGCTGCTCCGGGTTTGGCATCTTAAGGTACCTTCATGGTGTGCTTTCTTCAAAAGAAAGTTTGGATCCAAATGAGCATCGGGGTGAGAAAACTTTACTTTTCAAACAACCTGCCTTATTTTCTTTGGAGGCAAGTTTTCTGAGCTGGAGAAATTGAAATTACCTCAGCATCGCTAGCTTGACTCACCTCAGTGTCATCTTGAGAATAAGAGGCATCAACAAGTTCAATAAAAAGATGACCAAGCGAATCAAGTTATACCTTCGACTCATCGTTGGCTGCTGGAAACTCATCTTCAGCTACCGGCTTGTCGTCAATGTCCGGCTCGTGAGCAACAGTAGGCTTATTCCTTCTTTGTTTGGGGATGGGTTTCGGCTTACAAATTTCCCTCCTTCTCCAGAAGACATCAGTTGGGCTAAAATTGTGATGAGACGGATATCAAGTGTTATGATGAGTAAACCAAAACAAAAAAAAAGTCAAAACAATACAAGGATGTTTACCAAAGGTGCAGGGTTCTTCAAACAAAAAGGAGCAAGCCCAGTTTTATTACACTTCTACTAAGGCTCATTGAGTAGCTTCTTCATATCCTTGTTGATTTCACTTTCAGTCATGTCAACTTAACTGATGCGTTGAGCGTCATTTCCCCCGCATGTGTAATTATGCATTGAAGCAGTTCGACAACTTAACGGCTGAATTCGCCATTTGATCCAACACCGGATCAAGTCAATGCCGGTGAGGCGGTTTGCCTTCAAGGCCCTTATCTTGGGATAAAGAGGGGCAATGTCTTGGCACTCTTCATCAGATCTCCAAACCAGATAAATATGATGAGCATTGAGACGATCTGGTCTATAACTAGGCAAAGGGTTCTCATTTGTAGGGGAAGTGTTTTTGCAGTAAAGCCATGTTGTAGTCCATCCCTTGGGGTGACTCGCCAATTTAGCCTCAGGAAAGGGACAATTTTTCCGTCTTTGCAACGACACACTGCCAAGTTCAACACTGGGACCATCTGCACACTCTGTTTGATAGTTGATATAGAAAAACTCTCGAAGTAGAACAACAATTGGCTCAATCTGGAGATAGACCTCGCAGAATACTTGAAACTGGCACAAGTTTATTATCGAGTTTGGACCAAGGTCTTTAGGGCCAAGGTAAAAAAAAGTGAAGGAAGTCCCTAAATAATTTTGAGCCAGGAGGTCTGAATCCCCTTTGGACATGTTCTGCAAAAACAACAATCTCTTCTTGGTCAGGTTGAGGTGGGTTCTCTCCTTCTAGAACTCGCTAGTTGATGAAATTTTGAGCCGACAAGAGAACTTGAGTCACAAGGTTATCAAGTACAAGTTTGGTGACCTTTGACTTTACCCAATTACAAGTCATAGTTTTCGACATAATGAGTCACCCAAAGATTACAAGCTGTAGAAACATAAATGAAGGCTCATTTTCTAAACAATAACTCGCCTGGTGGCTTATGTAGCTACAATGAATGAGTCGCCAGACAAACAAGTCGACATAGCAGAAGGAAAGTTTCTAAATCAGGTGGGTTATAGAACACAATAATGAGTTGGCGACACAACAAGGAGCATCTACTGCATGTTCAAGCATGAGAAGCCGCTAAAGTCGGTTTAAGGGGAAAATGGCTGCTCCTTACACTTGGCAAGTTATAAGTATAAAGTCTATGGCCACCGAGTCATGTGTAACAATGAGTCGACAAAGGTGAGGCAGTTTGTCTTAAGGTTGAGATTTCTTGGTTTTTGGCTAAGTGTTGGACAAACACGTTTTCATCAAAGGCATGTATAATACCAGATCTACCAAATGGTCTAAAAATCCAAATATTTCCTAAACCTAAGGTAAGCACTAGGAGGGGTGATCTACCTATAGATTCTAAAAAGGGATATGAGACTCCTAGATGCAAAAGAAGTTGGGACTAGCACCACTCTGTTTCTATAAGGAAATCATCAAAAACTAGATCTAAACAATAGTAGCATTGAAGGATTGATGAACAACGAAGAACTTCGATGAACAAATGTACATGCAATATAGATCTGGTGATGTAATTCCACATACCCGGGTGCGGCCGTAGCTTTGAAGCGACCTTGGATGGTGTCGACGGCGGCATGCGTAGAGTTGATGGAGCAGTTGACTTCCCCAGAGCACTCGAGGACGCACGGTGACAGAGCATTATTCAAGAAGCTACACAAGGAAGAAGATGTGAGGGGATGGAAAGGTAAAAGTGATAAATGAAACCCCTCAGGCTTATTTATAATGAGAATAAGGAGGAGAAGAGGCAGGCGCAAAAATCAAGGAAGAGTAGTAACTTTTTGAGTAAAGGACACCTCCGTTTTTGGGATAAACAAATACAAGCAAAAATCCGTTGTGATTTCATGATGGGCTCCTGGTTTTACGGAAGATGGTGTCACGATTATGGATTCAGAAAGATAATGACTATAGGTTATCATAAATAAGAATTTTTAACCCGCCATTGAAGCATTTTTGCAGGAATACAAAGTAGGAAGTAACTTAATATATTCATCAGATTGACATGAATAAATTCAAATCAATCGGGGGGCTAATGTTGGGGATATAACCCCATGATATGGCCCGCCATAACTAGGCCAGGTTATGTTGATGGCAACTTACGAAGCGGGACTTAAGATGGGCTGAAGATGCTCAAGACCTCAAATCCTACAATGCGGCTTGAGGAGTGGGCTGACTCATTAGGCCAGAATCAGAAGGCGCCGGCTCGATGTCTGAAGTACAAGTCGCCATATAAAGTTTCTTTGCTTAGGAAGGAAGACAACTAGCAAGCATATCACATCACGGATGGCAAAGCGACCCTGAGTCTGTTGTAAACCCAGGGCCTCAACCTATATATAAAGGTGTGACACCCACAATGCGGCTATATCTCCCACGTGTTGGGGCACGACTTAGAGGCATAGCTGCATGGTAGGCATGTCGCAAGAGGGGTAATCTTTACACATCCCATGTACTGAATAAGAAAGGGATAAAGAGTTGGCTTACAATCGCCACTTCACACATGTGTGAAGTGGAACATACATCATCCAGAATACAAACAAGGTCCGACTACGGAACCAAAATAAAGAAAGACAACCCCAAATGCCAGATCCCCGATCGCCCCAACTGGGCTCCTCTACTGATCATCCGGAAAAGAAACATAGTAACGGCCCGAATCCTCGTCGAACTCCCACTTGAGTTTGGTAGCGTCCCCTGCACTGGCATCATCGGCACCTGCATCTGTTTGGAAGTATCTGTGAGTCACGGGGACTCAAAAATCTCACACCCTCGCGATCGAGACTATTTAAGCTTAAGGAAAGAAAGGGGTAGTAGGGTGGAGCTGCAGGAAGCACTAGCATATATGGTGGCTAACTTATGCAAAAGAGAGCGAGAAGAGAAGCAAAACATAGTCGAGAAGCTAATAGTGATCAAGAAGTGATCCTGAAGCTACTTACGTTCAAGCATAACACGAGACCGTGTTCTCTTCCAGGACTCCGCCGAAAAGAGACCATCACGGCTACACACGCGGTTGATTCATTTTAATTAAGTTAAGTGTCAGGTTTTCTACAACCGGATATTAACAAATTCCCATCTGCCCATAACCGCGGGCATGGCTTTCGAAAATTCAAAACCCTGCAAGGGTGTCCCAACTTAGCCCATCACAAGCTCTCACGGTCAACGAAGGATATTCCTTCTCCCAGGAAGTCCTGGTCAGACTCGGAATCCCGGTTACAAGACATTTATACAATGATAAAACAAGACCAGCAAAGTCGCTCGATGTGCCGACATCCCGATAGGAGCTACACATATCTCGTTCTCAGGGCAACACCGGATGAGCAATCCGTACAACTAAAACCAGTCCTCAAGTTTCCCCGAGGTGGCGCTGCAAGGGGCCCTAGTTCGGACCAACACTTAGAGAAGCACTGGCCTAGGGGGTTAAAATAAAGATGACCCTCGGGAGCGCGACTCCCAAGGGAAAAGTATAGGTGGTGGTGAGGCAAATGGTAAAACCAAGTTTGGGCCTTGCTGGAGGAGTTTTATTCAAAGCAAACTGTCAAGGGGTTCCCATAACACCCAACCACGTAAGAACGCAAAATCAAGGAACATAACACCGGTATGACGGAAACTAGGGCGGCAAGAGTGGAACAAAACACCAGGCATAAAGCCGAGCCTTCCACCCTTTACCAAGTATATGGATGCATTAAAGTATATAAGAGATAATAATGATATCCCAAACAATATCCATGTTCCAACATGGAACAAACTCCAACTTCACCTGCAACTAGCAACGCTATAAGAGGGGCTGAGCAAAACGGTAACATAGCCAAACAACGGTTTGCTAGGAAAGGTGGGCTAGAGGCTTGACATGGCAATATGGGAGGCATTATATAGCAAGTGGTAGGTATCAAGACAAAGCAAAAGAGCGAACAACTTGCAAGCAAAGATAGAAGTGATTTCGAGGGTATGGTCATCTTGCCTGCAAAGTTCTCAGAGTTGATGAAAGCTTGATCCTCGTTAGCGTACTCAATAGGTTCCTGGATCACGTACTCGTCTCCCGGCTCAACCCAAAGCAAGAACACAAGGAAAGGACCAACAATCAATCACGGTGCAATGCGCAAGCAACATGATGCAAAACATGGCATGATATGCGAGATGTGATATGCAATGCATATGTGTGTTTCGGAAGGGAAAGATTGAACCATGCACCAACTTGGCAAACCAAGTGTGCCGCTGGAAAGATGAGATGATTTAGGTCGAAATCGACATAAAGATCACCGGAATCGGATGCACGGTTTGCAAATGGCAAGCAAAACAAGAATGACAGAGTTTTGCGATTAACAGCACGATGCCATCTAGAATGCAACAAGAAACTAAGCTACTGCACTCCAACATAACAACAAAGAACATGGCAATGATCTACTCAAAATTCTTGACAAAACATGAACATTGAGCTACTGCTAAAACACACAAGAGCAGGTTCAAACAAGCATGGCAAAAGTGCAAAAGATATCAGCATCACAGATAGTGAAAATACTAACATGCCAGAAATAACATCAGGAAGCCATGTTTAGAGCAAGCAAAAAACATGCTACAGAAACATATCATAGCAATACAAGGCATGGAATGAATCTAGTAAATGCATAGGACAAAAGTCCCTTAGTGATCATGAGCCAAAAAGACACAGAAGATATGATGGCACCCGTGTAAACATAGCAAGTTTTATTAACAATTTCAGACTTAGTAGAAAACAGAGCATGGCATAAACAAAATTATGAAGGCATCTTTGCGAGCTCAAATCACTCACCACAAAGCATTTGATGACAAAACAAGCATACCTACAGCAAGATAACATGTTCATGAAGCTAACCATGGCAAGATCAAGTTCATAGCATGCATGGATCAATAGAAACAACCATGGCAAAATTGATTAACATGTAAACAATCTGCCAGGAACATTTTATAGCAAAAGTAGAGCAAGATTAAGACACACTAGAGAACTCCATAATTGCAAACAGGGGCATGGATGGATAGAGCATAACCATATGTCCAAACCACCCTTACTGAAGATACTCAAAACAAGCATGGATCTCACTGTAGCATCATGTTTACATGGCATCAAAATAACAGAAGGCACAAGGACTTAGCAAAATCCTAAGTCCCTGAAAATAGCAATATCACGAAGGCTACTTTGCATGCTTATGCTAGTCACCACATTGATCACAAAAATACATGTCAATCACCTCTGCAAAGATAGCATGGCATAGATCAAAACACATGTAGAGCTCATGCCCATATGAAGCACACATCAAATGTGACAAAAATGACAAAACATGATAATCTGCTAAGTAACAGGAGTAAACATTTCATAGCACTCTTGAATCAATGATTTGGGCACCAAGATGAACTCAAACAAGCATGCCACAATGTAATGAAATGAAGAGCATCTTCCAATGAACGTTTTGATATCTCATGCGCATGAAACGGAGCTACGGTCATGTAGTTATGGCATGAAGAACATGGGCATAAAATAATGCAGAAAAGGGACTTAGTGGAAAATATACCCAACGCAGAAACGAGATCCAGGTCGGGGGGAGCTCCATTCCTCGTACACAATAGCCATGGCGGTAGTCAACGCCAGCGGCGAGGGGACGTGGGACTCCGGTGGGCTTCGGGAAGGCCGGGAATGGGTCCATGGCGGCACGGGCTTGCCGGATCCGAGCACAGCAGGGTCGGAGGTGCTCCGGTGAGGCGGCGGTTGGATGTGGATCACAGCTCCCATGGCTTCTTTTTGTGCAGGTGCAGATCGAGAGAGAGTTCGTGAGAGGGAGAGAGAGAAGCACGGGTTGGAAGGAGGAGAGTGGCAGGACGGCATGACCGTGCAGGTCGCCGGCGAGCGGCTCCGGCGAGGTCCGGTGAGGCGGCGCGGCGCAAAGTAGGCACCGGCCCTCTGGATCGGGAGCTCCTCTCCCGGTCTGGAGGTCGAGGCGTGGGTGCGGGGATCGGGCCCGGGGCGGGCTCCCCGTGAGCCTGGCGGGCCGCGGCGGAGTGGGGCTGTAACGCCCCGGATATAACTTTCCCAATTTGTACTCCAACTCTTGCCGTTTCCGGCGTTAAGTTATATTTATTTTTCTTGAGTTCGGGTCTCATGCATCTCATATCATGTCATCATGTGCATTGCATTTGCATACGTGTTCATCTCATGCATTTGAGCATTTTCTCCGTTGTCCGTTTTGCATTCCGGCGCTTCGTTCTCCTCCGGTGGTCATTTCTAGCTTTCTTTTGTGTGGGGGGTTTAAACATTTCCGGATTGGACCGAGACATGCCATGCGACCTTGGTTTACTACCGGTAGACCACCTGTCAAGTTTGTACCATTTGGACTTCGTTTGATACTCCAACGGTTAACCGAGCGACCGAAAAGGCCTTGTGTGTGTTGCAGCCCAACACCCCTCCAATTTGGCCCAAAACCCACCAAACTCTGCTCCATCATCTAGAGCGTTCGATCACGATCGCGTGGCCGAAAACCGCACCTCATTTGGACTCTCCTAGCTCCACTTATGCCTATAAATAGCCCCCCCCCCCGTTTTTGGATCTCTCTCCCTCTCCGAAACCCTAAATTTCGGATCCCCGCCGCCGCCGGACAAAGTCCGCCGGGCCGGACATTGTCCGACCCGCACCGCGCCGCCACGTCAGCCGCAAGCCCCACATCACCGCGCCTCGCCGCCGCCGTGGCCCGGGAGGCCCAAACCGGGCCCCCGCGAGCCCGAGCCTTCCCCGCGCCTCCCGGCCTCCTCTTGCCGCCGCCTCCCTCGGCTCAGGTGGGCGCCGCCGCCGCGGGCCGCCACCGCCATCGACGCGGGCCGCCACCGCCGCCGCGGGCCGCCCCGCCACCGCTCCGCCCCGAGCCGGCCGAGCTCCGCCGCCCCTCCTCACCGCCTCGCGCCGCTGCCTCCGCCCCCGGCCTCTCCCTCCTCGGATCCGGCCTCCGGTGACCTCAAACTCCAGTGGTGAACAGTGTTTTCCAGCGATCCTCGGAATCCGTGCCGATCCAGATCTGAGATCTGAAATTTGACGGTTGACTTTTGCCTCCGAACCCTAATTTTTTATGCAATCTTTGACCTATGATAACTTTTCATCTGTAGCTCCGATTCATGCATATAGCATATCAAAATGTTCGTCTCGATGAGTACATCATTTCATTCCATTGCATCATTTTCATTTGAGTTCATCTTTATGCCTGAAATGCTGTTAGAAGAGGCCTTCGTGAGTTAGTTGTCAGATCTCCTAATTCATCTTAGACTTTTGTCATTTTTGCCATGATTATTGTGTGCATGATATGCCTGTGAGTCCTTCAGATGTTTTGTTAAGAATCTTTTTATCTTTCCAGAGGTGCAACCCATGCATTTTTAGGATGTGTGTGGTGACTTGTGCAAGATTGCAATGTGAGGCACCCGGTAAATCTGTTTTCAGGGACTTCGTAATTTCACCAAGTCTGGGATTATTTAGTTCATGATGCCATATGTTCATGCTGTTTCCTAGTGATCCGTGCCTCTTTTGAGGATGATCAGTAAAGGAGTTTTGTTAATCTTGTTATGCTCTATCCATCCATGCCTTTGTTTGAAATTATGGAGCAACCTAGCTTGAGTCAATCGAGCTCTACTTTTGCTTCGTTGTGAATCTGGGCAGATTGTCAACATGTTTGCGATTTTGCCGATGCTATTGTAGTTGATCCGTGCATGCTATGCCATTGTTCTTGCCATGTCTAGCTTGTATTTTATGCCTTATTAAAGGATGTATGCTTGTATTTCCATGAATTGTACCATGGTGAGTGCATCGAGCTCGTAAACATGCCTTCGTGAGTTATGTTTCAGCATGTCCCAGTTTTCACAAAGTCTGAAAACTGATTATGTTTTTGCTATGTTCATGTGCTTGTTAGTATATTTTGTGATCCATTTTGGCTCAAGGTCACTAAGGGACTTTTGTTAAGCTTGTTGAGTAGCTTCATGCCACGTCTTTCTTTGTCATGTTCAGGTCCTGTAGCATGTAGTTTTGTTGCTCTGAAGAGGGCTATATGATCTGAAATTCCAGACAAGTGTTAATTTCATTAAGTCTGAGATCTGTTTACCGTTTGCGTTTTTGCCATGCTTGTTTGAACCTCCTAATGGATGAATTGGCCGTAGCTCAGTGCTAGACTTTTGTTAAGCATCTTGTCTGCATCCCTGCCATGTATTTTTTTGTCATGTTTGGGTGCTGTAGCATGTTCATTTCATTGCATTTAGATGCCTACTTGCTGTAAATCGCAGACCGGTGTCATTTTTGAATCGCTTGCCATTTCCAAACCGTAACTCCGTTTCCGGCGTTCTTTATATCGTTTTCAAGCGATTTCATCTCATCTTTCCAGTGGCACCCTTGGAATTCCAAGTTGAGGCCAGTTTCATGCATTTCCTGTCATATCTTGCATTTTGCATCCCGCATCGCATCCCGCATAGCATATCATCGTTGCATCGTCTTGTTTGATCCTTGCACGTGGTTGATTGTATCCTTGTTGCTTGTTTGTCTTGTTTGGGTAGAGCTGGGAGACGAGTTCGCTACAGAGGAGCCCGTTGAGTTTGCTTTTGAGGATCCAGTCAACTCTGACAACTGTGCAGGCAAGATGATCATACCCTCGAAATCACAACTATCTTTGCTATGCCATTGCTACGATGCCTGCCACTTGCTTGAAAGCCTCCTAAATTGCCATGTCAAACCTCTAACCCACCATTGTCCTAGCAAACCGTGTATTGGCTATGTTACCGCTTTGCTCAACCCCTCTTATAGCGTTGCTAGTTGCAGGTGAAGTTTGGAGGCCGTTCCTTGTTGGAACATCTTTTATTTACTTGTTGGGATATCATTATATTATCTTGCTATCTTAATGCATCTATATACTTGGTAAAGGGTGGAAGGCTCGGCCTCTCGCCTAGTGTTTTGTTCCACTCTTGCCGCCCTAGTTTCCGTCATATCGGTGTTATGTTCCCGGATTTTGCGTTCCTTACACGGTTGGGTTATAATGGGAACCCCTTGATATTTCGCCTTGATTAAAGCTTTTCCAGCAATGCCCAACATTGGTCTTATCATTTGCCACCTAGCCTTTTCTTTCCCTTGGGTTCTGCAGACTCAAGGGTCATCTTATTTTAACCCCCCCCCCCCGGGCCAGTGCTCCTCTGAGTGTTGGTCCACCTGTCAGCTACCGGTGGCCACCAGGGGCAACTCTGGGCTGGCCTACCCGTACCTAGGACAATCTGACTGTGCCCTGAGAAAGAGATATGTGCAGCTCCTATTGGGATTTGTCGGCACATGCGGGCAGTGTTGCTGGTCTCGTTTTATCCTGTCGAAGTGTCTTGAATTACCGAGATACCGAGTCTTATCGGAACATCTTGGGAGGAGGTCTATTCCTTCGTTGACCGTGAGAGCTTGTCATGGGCTAAGTTGGGACTCCCCTGCAGGGATTGAATTTTCGAAAGCCGTGCCCGCGGTTATGGGCAGATGGGAATTTGTTAATGTCCGGTTGTAGATAACTTGAACCTTAACTTAATTAAAATGAATCAACTGAGTGTCTTACCGTGATGGACTCTTCTCGGCGGAGTCCGGGAAGTGGACACGGTGTTGGAGTAATGTTTGCGCAGGTTGTTCTTTAGTTTCTCGCTCGTGCTTTGCCTCCTCTTCTCGCTCTCCTTTGCGAATAAGTTAGCCATCATACTTGCTAGTCGCTTGCTGCAGCTCCACTCATATATTTACCTTGCCATACCCATAAGCTTAAATAGTCTTGATCGCGAGGGTGCGAGATTGCTGAGTCCCTGTGGCTCACAGATTACTATTACACCAGATGCAGGGCCTGATGAATCCGCGTCAGGAGACGCGTATGAGCTCAAGTGGGAGTTCGACGAAGCCTCTCAACGATACTATGTTTCCTTTCCCGATGATCAGTAGTGGTGCCCAGTTGGGGGTGATTGGGACCGTTGTTGCATGTTGGATTCTCTTTTATTTTGGCGCCGTAGTCGGGCCTTGAGTGTATGGATGATGTAATGTTATTTATGTACTTGATTCACGTGGCAAGTGTAAGCCAACTATGTTATCTCCCCTTTTATCATTATATTACATGGGATGTTGTGAAGATTGCCTAACTTGCGACATATGCCTTCAATGCGATTATGTCTCTAAGTCGTGCCTCGACACGTGGGAGCTATAGTCGCATCGAGGGTGTTACAAGTTGGTAATCAGAGCCTTCCCCAACATTAGAAGCCCCATTGCTTGTTCGTTTTTAGCGGCCGAGTTGTGTCTAGAAAAATGTTTTGAGTCTTTAGGAATTATATATCGGAGAGTTTAGGAATTCCTTTTACTTCCCAGTCTCCTCATCGCTCTGGTAAGGCATCCTGACGTAGAGTTTTGACTCTTCTCTTCTCAAATTTCACTAAAAAAAAATTTAGGATCACGCGAGTATCTTGGAATCGTTCTGATGGTTTTATGATGAGAACATTGTCTTGGTGCCTCCTGTCAGGGGTTTAGTGGAAGTGTCCCGGGGAGTTGAACTCTGAGGTGTTGTCATCATAATTTTATCGTTGCAATTCTGGAATACTTGAGATATTTTCGCCGACATTGAAAATCTCTTTTATGCAGTTCGTTGGTGAGATAACCTCGACGTCACCCAGTACTGGGGCGGGAGTTCGGGAGTATCGCCATAACTTGTATAACTGATGCTTTTCGAAGGTTGAGGTAGATGGTTTCTGAAGGTTTCTTGGTTATGTGTTGAAGGATGGATACAGCTGGATATAGGATTTGCTAGTTTGGGTGAGATATTATGCTTCCCCTATATCCCCAACACCTGATTGCATAACCGGAAAAGTTCGGGAGTTTCATAGGTGGGAATTCTAGTAGCTCTAGTTCTTCTTCCACAGATATTGGTTTGAGATTGGGATTTCTTACCGATTATTCGTTCTTGATCCGTACCTTGTTGATTTATTTCTCTACCTCCATTCTACGTGGCTTCTCAATTTATGGATATGTGACCATTTCAAGAGGAATGCATTCGTTCATTTTGTTCGGATGTGAAGACTTTATGTTGCAATTTTCATTCCGTTGGATTCAGCTTCAATATTTATCTATCAATGTGCTAATGGTGGTCAACCTCTTCAGGATGGCTCCTCCAACACGCACGACTCCGAATCCTGATCCACCACCACCTCCACCTCCTCCAGAGGCATGGCAAGCTGTGATGGCCGCAACCAATGCAAACACACAGTTGATCATGCAAATTCTTCAAGAGCACAATCAAGGCAGTCAAGGGAATCAAGGCAGCAATCAGAGTCACTTTGCTACACTCAACCAGTTCCTTGCTAACGGGCCAAAGACTTTCAGCAATTGTGTTGGGGCAACCGATGCTGACGATTGGCTTGTGGATCTGTGTAAGCATTTCGGGTGCAGTAACGTCAGGTCTGAGGACTTTATCAAGTTCGCTTCCTTCCAACTCAAAGATCAAGCTGCAGAATGGTTCCAGCAGTACAAGGACTCCAGAGGTGGACGTGTTATCACTTGGGATGATTTCCGTCGAGATTTCCGAGCTCATCATATTCCGCAGAGCGTGGTTGAAAGCAAGCGTGAGGAATTCCGCAATCTGAAGCAAGGCTCTTTGTCTGTCTATGACTACAACAAGTTGTTCCAGAAGCTCACCCGCTTTGCCAAGCAGGACGTCCCTGATGAGAAGAGCATGATATATCAGTTCAGGGGTGGTCTCAGAGAAGAAATTCAGCTCGCTCTTGTTCTCTTCGAGCCCTTGAGATACGATGAGTTCTACAACATGGCACTGAAGCAAGAGGCTGCTCAGTTGAGGTGTGATGCTTCCAGGAAGCGAGTCAGAGATGTTACTCCTTCTTCCTCTACTCAAGTGGCCAAGCAGCAGAAGTTTTGGCTTCCTCCTCCTCCGTTCCGTCAGCAGTATCAGCAGAAGAGCAAAGGTGGCAGTAGTTCTTCCCACCCACCCAACCCTGGCTTTCAGAACAAGACTTCATCTCAAGCTCCAAGATCGAGTGCTCCGTATCACCGTCCGCTTTCAGAGGTCACGTGCAACAAGTGCCAACAGAAGGGTCACTATGCCAACAAGTGTCTCAAGCAGAGGCGTCTTCCTCCTCCTCCTCCTGTCAGATCGGCAAGTACAGCTGTGGTCGAGCATAACCCCAAGCATGCCAAGGTCAATTTGATGAATGCAGCTCAGGCAGAGGACTCGTCAGATGTGATCATGGGTAACCTTCCTGTTAATGATATTCCTGCAAAAGTTCTTTTTGACACTGGTGCATCGCATTGCTTCATCTCGGGACCGTTTACAAATAGGCATGAATTGGTTACGCAAGTTTTGCCTAGTCCTTTAGCAGTTGTTTCTCTCGGTAAGCGCATGCAGGCTAACTCCATCGTTCCGGATGTTTCTATCACTTAGGGTGACTACAAGTTCTTGGCTTCTCCTACGGTTCTCGGTGACTCGGATATTGATCTTATTCTCGGAATGGATTGGCTTTCTAAGCACAAGGCACATCTTGATTGTGCTGCCAGGCAGATTCAATTGACTCATTCGTCTGAGGATGTAATTGTCTTTGCCGCTCGTGATAATACCATTCGTCTGTTTTCTCTCAATGAGAAGGGTGAATTGGATGCCATCTCTCAAATTCCAGTCGTTTGTGAATATCAAGACGTCTTTCCAGAAGAGCTCCCAGGAATGCCTCCGCACCGGCCAGTTGAATTCGTTATTGATCTTGAGCCTGGCACGGAACCTGTGTGCAAACGTCCTTACAAGCTCGGACCTGAAGAGTTGAAGGAGCTGAAGAAGCAACTCGATGAGCAAGAGAGAATGGGTCTCATCCGGCCTAGTTCTTCTCCATGGGGTTGTGGTGTTCTTTTTGTGAAGAAGAAGGATGGAACAGACCGACTTTGTGTTGATTACTGTCCAGTGAACAAGAAGACCATCAAGAACAAATACCCACTTCCCAACATCAATGAGCTGTTCGAACAACTCAAAGGTGCCCAAGTATTCTCCAAGCTTGATCTCCGTATGGGCTATCATCAGATTCGCATTCATGAAGAAGATATTCCCAAGACAGCATTCAGAACAAGCTTTGGTTCATATGAATACACTGTCATGTCTTTTGGCCTCGCCAACGCTCCTCCGACGTTCTCTTGAATGATGAACTTCATCTTCAACGCCTACACCAATGACTTCGTTTTGGTCTATCTCGACGACATTCTGGTTTTCTCCAAGAACAAGGAAGATCATGCCAAACACTTGCATTTGGTTCTTGATAAGCTCAGGGAACATCAGTTCTACGCCAAGTTCTCCAAGTGTGAATTTTGGCTCGATGAGGTTCTTTATCTTGGTCATATCATCTCTGCCAAGGGCATTGCCGTGAATCCTGAGAAGGTGTCTGCAATTGTGAATTGGGAACCTCCTCAGAACGTGAAGCAACTCCGCAGTTTTCTCGGTCTCGCAAGCTATTGCCGAAGATTCATTGAAAACTTCTCTAAGATCGCGAAGCCTCTCTCAAATCTTCTTCAGAAGCACGTCAAGTACGTTTGGTCTCCGGAGTGTGATATTGCTTTCAACACTTTGAAAGAGAAGTTGATCACTGCTCCAGTTCTGACTCCGCCTGATGAATCCAAGCCGTACGAGGTCTTTTGTGATGCCTCTCTCCAAGGTCTTGGCGCAGTTTTGATGCAAGAAAAGAAAGTGGTTGCTTATATATCTCGCCAGTCGAAGCCTAATGAGAAGAACTACCGCACTCATGATCTCGAGTTGGCGGCAGTTGTGCATGCTCTTTTGACTTGGAGACATCTTCTATTGGGAAGAAAAGTGGACATTTTCACTGATCACAAGAGTCTCAAGTACATCTTCACTCAGCCTAATCTCAACCTTAGGCAAACTCGATGGGTCGAGATGATTCAAGAGTATAATCCGAGTATTGAGTACACTCCAGGCAAGGCTAATGTGATTGCTGACGCTTTGAGCAGAAAGGCTTACTGCAACAGTCTGATTCTTAAGCCTCATCAACCCGAGCTTTGTGAAGCTTTCCGCAAACTTAATCTGCAAGTTTTTCCTCAAGGTTTCCTTGCCAACCTTCAAGTCTCTCCTACCTTAGAAGACCAGATTCGCCAAGCTCAGCTCCTTGATGCTATGGTGAAAAAGGTGAAGATTGGGATTGCCAAGAGTCAGTCCAAGTACAAGTGCTACCGCCTGGATGACAAGGACACTCTCTTCTTCGAGGATCGTATTGTTGTGCCCAAAGGTGACCTCCGTAAAGTGATCATGAACGAGGCTCAAAATTCTCTACTCTCCATCCACCCTGGGAGCACAAAGATGTATCAGGACCTTAAGCAAGCTTATTGGTGGACTCGAATGAAGCGCGAGATCGCTCAATTCATGAATGAATGTGATGTCTGTAGAAGAGTGAAGGCAGAACACCAAAGGCCAGCTGGTCTCCTCCAACCTCTTGCCATTCCAGAATGGAAGTTTGACCACATTGAGATGGACTTCGTGATTGGGTTTCCAAAGTTCAAGCATGGCAATGATGCTATATTCGTTGTCATCGACAAACTCACCAAAGTGGCTCATTTTTTGCCTATCAAAGAGTCGATCACTGCAGCTCAATTGGCGGAACTCTATACCTCTCGTATTGTCTCTCTGCACGGTATTCCTCAAGCGATCTCTTCAGACCGTGGCAGCATCTTTACCTCGAAGTTTTGGGATTCTTTCCAGAAGGCCATGGGCACCAACATCCGCTTCAGCATAGCTTTCCATCCTCAAACAAGCGGTCAAGTCGAGCGTGTCAACCGGATTCTTGAAGATATGCTCAGGGCTTGTGTGATCTCCTTCGGCATGAAGTGGGAGGATTGTCTTCCTTATGCTAAATTCTCCTACAACAATAGTTTTCAAGCAAGTTCGGGCAAGGCCCCTTTTGAAATTCTGTATGGAAGGAAGTGCCGTACCCCTCTCAACTGGTCTGAAACCGATGAACGTCAGCTGCTAGGTAATGACTTAATCACAGAGGCAGAAGAAATGTGCAAAGTCATTCGTGATAACCTCAAAGCAGCCCAATCCCGTCAGAAGAGCTACTATGATAGTAAGCACCGTGATTTGGCTTTTGAGATCGGAGATCATGTTTACCTCCGTGTCTCTCCTATGAAAGGTACTCGTCGCTTCGGTATCAAAGGGAAGCTTGCCCCTAGATACGTGGGACCTTTCAAGATTGTCAGCAAGAGAGGCGACCTCGCCTATCAACTCGAGCTTCCTTCAAACTTTGCAAATGTTCATGACGTGTTCCATGTCTCTCAGCTTCGAAAGTGCTTCAAGACTCCTGACCGCACAGTCAACTCCGAGGACATTGAGCTCCAAGAAGATCTCTCTTATCGTGAGCACCCAGTTGCTATTCTTGAAGAGACTGAACGCAAGACTCGCAACAAGTCAATCAAATTTCTCAAAGTCAACTGGTCACACCATTCCGACCGTGAAGCTACCTGGGAACGTGAGGATCACCTCCGTTCTGAGTACCCGGCGTTCTTTCAGTCCTAGATCTTGGGACGAGATCCTTTCGTAGTGGTGGAGTGTTGTAACGCCCCGGATATAACTTTCCCAATTTGTACTCCAACTCTTGCCGTTTCCGGCATTAAGTTATATTTATTTTTCTCGGGTTCGGGTCTTTTTCTCCGTTTGTTGTTGTCTTTGTCATGCATCTCATATCATGTCATCATGTGCATTGCATTTGCATACGTGTTCATCTCATGCATTCGAGCATTTTCTCCGTTGTCCGTTTTGCATTCCAGCGCTTTGTTCTCCTCCGTTGGTCATTTCTAGCTTTCTTTTGTGTGTGGGGTTTAAACATTTCCGGATTGGACCAGGACTTGCCATGCGGCCTTGGTTTACTACCGGTAGACCGCATGTCAAGTTTCGTACCATTTGGACTTCGTTTGATACTCCAACGGTTAACCAAGGGACCGAAAAGGCCTCGTGTGTGTTGCAGCCCAACACCCCTCCAATTTGGCCCAAAACCCACCAAACTCTGCTCCATCATCTAGAGCGTTCGATCACGATCGCATGGCCGAAAACCGCACCTCATTTGGACTCTCCTAGCTCCACTTATGCCTATAAATAGCCCCCCCCACCCCGTTTTCGGATCTCTCTCCCTCTCCAAAACCCTAAATTTCGGATCCCCGCCGCCGCCGGACAAAGTCCGCCGGGCCGGACATTGTCCGACCCACACCGCGCCGCCACGTCAGCCGCAAGCCCCACATCATCGCGCCTCGCCCCTGCCGCGGCCCAGGAGGCCCAAACCGGGCCCCCGCGAGCTCGAGCCGCCCCCGCGCCTCCCGGCCTCTTCTCGCTGCCGCCTCCCTCGGCTCAGGCGGCCGCCGCTGCCGCGGGCCGCCCCGCCACCGCTCCGCCCCGAGCCGGCCAAGCTCCGCCGCCCCTCCTCACCGCCTCGCGTCGCTGCCTCCGCCCCCGGCCTGTCCCTCCTCGGATCCGGTCTCCGGCGACCTCAAACTCCGGCGGTGAACAGTGTTTTCCGGCGATCCTCGGAATCCGTGCCGATCCAGATCTGAGATTTGAAATTTGACGGTTGACTTTTCCCTCCGAACCCTAATTTTTTATGCAATCTTTGACCTGTGATAACTTTGTATCCATAGCTCCGATTCATGCATATAGCATATCAAAATGTTCGTCTCGATGAGTACATCATTTCATTACATTGCATCATTTTCATTTGATTTCATCTTGATGCCTGAAATGCTGTTAGAAGAGGCCTTCATGAGTTAATTGTCAGATCTGCTAATTCATCTTAGACTTTTGTCATTTTTGCCATGATTATTGTGTGCATGATATGCCTGTGAGTCCTTCATATGTTTTGTTAAGCATCTTGTTATCTTTCCAGAGGTGCAACTCATGCATTTTTAGGATGTGTGTGGTGACTTGTGCAAGATTGCAAAGTGAGGCACCCGGTAAATCTGTTTTCAGGGACTTCGTAATTTCACCAAGTCTGGGATTATTTAGTTCATGATGCCATATGTTCATGCTGTTTCCTAGTGATCCGTGCCTCTTTTGAGGATGATCAGTAAAGGAGTCTTGTTACTCTTGTTATGCTCTCTCCATCCATGCCTTTGTTTGCAATTATGGAGCACCCTAGCTTGAGTCAATCGAGCTCTACTTTTGCTTCGTTGTGAATCTGGGCAGATCGTCAACTTGTTTGCGATTTTGCCGATGCTATTGTAGTTGATCCGTGCATGCTATGCCATTATTCTTGCCATGTCTAGCTTGTAATTTATGCCTTATTAAAGGATGTATGCTTGTCTTGCCATGAATTGCACCATGGTGAGTGCATCGAGCTCGTAAACATGCCTTCGTGAGTTATGTGTCAGCATGTCCCAGTTTTCACTAAGTCTGAAAACTGATTATGTTTTTGCTATGTTCGTGTGCTTGTTAGTATATTTTGTGATCCCTTTTGGCTCAAGGTCACTAAGGGAAATTTGTTAAGCTTGTTGAGTAGCTTCATTCCATGTCTTTCTTTGTCATGTTCAGGTCATGTAGCATGTAGTTTTGTTGCTCCGAAGAGGGCTATATGATCTGAAATTCCAGAAAAGTGTTAATTTCATAAAGTCTGAGATCTGTTTACCATTTGCGTTTTTGCCATGCTTGTTTGAACCTCCTAATGGATGAATTGGCCGTAGCTCAGTGCTTGACTTTTGTTAAGCATCTTGTGTGCGTCCCTGCCATGTATTTTGTTGTCATGTTTGGGTGCTGTAGCATGTTTATTTCATTGCATTTAGATGCCTACTTGCTGTAAATCGCAGACCGGTGTCATTTTTGAATCGCTTGCCATTTCCAAACCGTAACTCCGTTTCCGGCATTCTTTATATCGTTTTCAAGCGATTTCATCTCATCTTTCCAGTGGCACCCTTGGAATTCCAAGTTGAGGCCAGGTTCATGCATTTCCTGTCATATCTTGCATTTTGCATCCCGCATCGCATCCCGCATAGCATATCATCGTTGCATCGTCTTGTTTGATCCTTGCACGTGGTTGATTTTATCCTTATTGCTTGTTTGTCTTGTTTGGGTAGATCCGGTAGACGAGTTCTCTACCGAGGAGCCCGTTGAGTTTGCTTTTGAGGATCCAGTCAACTCTGACAACTGTGCAGCCAAGATGATCATACCCTCGAAATCACTACTATCTTTGCTATGCTAGTTTAATCGCTCTTTTGCTATGCCATTGCTACGATGCCTACCACTTGCTTGAAAGCCTCCTAAATTGCCATGTCAAACCTCTAACCCACCATTGTCCTAGCAAACCGTTGATTGGCTATGTTACCGCTTTGCTCAACCCCTCTTATTGCGTTGCTTGTTGCAGGTGAAGTTTGGAGGCCGTTCCTTGTTGGAACATCTTTTATTTACTTGTTGGGATATCATTAAATTATCTTGCTATCTTAATGCATCTATATACTTGGTAAAGGGTGGAAGGTTCGGCCTCTCGCCTAGTGTTTTGTTCCACTCTTGCCTCCCTAGTTTCCGTCATATCGGTGTTATGTTCCCGGATTTTGCGTTCCTTACACGGTTGGGTTATAATGGGAACCCCTTGATATTTCGCCTTGATTAAATCTTTTCCAGCAATGCCCAACATTGGTCTTACCATTTGCCACCTAGCCTTTTCCTTCCCTTGGGTTTTGCAGACTCAAGGGTCATCTTATTTTAACCCCCCCGGGCCAGTGCTCCTCTGAGTGTTGGTCCACCTTTCAGCTACCGGTGGCCACCAGGGGCAACTCTGGGCTGGCCTACCCGTACCTAGGACAATCTGAGTGTGCCCTGAGAAAGAGATATGTACAGCTCCTATCGAGATTTGTCGGCACATGCGGGCGGTGTTGCTGGTCTCGTTTTGACCTGTCGAAGTGTCTTGAATTACCGAGATACCGAGTCTGATCGGAACGTCTTGGGAGGAGGTCTATTCCTTCGTTGACCGTGAGAGCTTGTCATGGGCTAAGTTGAGACTCCCCTACAGGGATTGAATTGTCGAAAGCCGTGCCCGCGGTTATGGGCAGATGGGAATTTGTTAATGTCCGGTTGTAGATAACTTGAACCTTAACTTAATTAAAATGACTCAACTGAGTGTGTTACCGTGATGGCCTCTTCTTGGCGGAGTCCGGGAAGTGGACACGGTGTTGGAGTAATGTTTGCGCAGGTTGTTCTTTAGTTTCTCGCTCGTGCTTTGCCTCCTCTTCTCGCTCTCCTTTGTGAATAAGTTAGCCATCATACTTGCTAGTCACTTGCTGCAGCTCCACTCATATATTTACCTTGCCATACCCATAAGCTTAACTAGTCTTGATCGCGAGGGTGCGAGATTGCTGAGTCCCTGTGGCTCACAGATTACTATTACACCAGATGCAGGGCCTGATGAATCCGCGTCAGGAGACGCGTATGACCTCAAGTGGGAGTTCGACGAAGCCTCTCAACGATACTATGTTTCATTTCCTAATGATCAGTAGTGGTGCCCAGTTGGGGGTGATTGGGACCGTTGTCGCATGTTGGGTTCTCTTTTATTTTGGCGCCGTAGTCGGGCCTTGAGTGTATGGATGATGTAATGTTATTTATGTACTTGATTGACGTGTTGAGTGTAAGCCAACTATGTTATCTCCCCTTTTATCATTATATTACATGGGATGTTGTGAAGATTGCCTAACTTGAGACATATGCCTTCAATTCGATTATGTCTCTAAGTCGTGCCTCGACATGTGGGAGCTATAGTCGCATCGAGGGTGTTACAGGGGCGCTGGGAAGGCGACGTGTCGCGATGCGAGTGGCTGAGGGGCGGTGGCGGACATGTCCGGCGGGGAAGCGGACGCGTCCGGCGGCGCGAGGAGGAAGATGGCTAGGGTTTCGTCTGCGCGAAAAAATGGGGGGGTCACATATTTATAGCTAGGAGGAGGTAGGAGTGTCCAAATGAGGTGTAGTTTTCGCCCACACGATCGTGATCCGATGAAGGAGGACATGGAGATGGTTTAGATGGGTTGTTGGGCCGTTTTGGAGGGGTGTTGGGCTGCAACACACAAGAGGCCATTGCGGTTACCCGGTTAACCGTTGGAGCATCAAACGGACTCCAAATGGCACGAAATTTGACAGTCGGTCTACCGGTGGTGTACCAAGGCCACTTGGCAAATCTCGGTCCATTCCAAGAACTTTTAACACCCTCTCACGAAAAGAGGCAAGAGGGGTGCGCCGGTGCAAGTAGGAGTGTCAGATTGCGAAATGGACAATGGGGAAAAATGCTCGGATGCATGAGACGAACACCTATGCAAATGCGATGCACATGATGACATGATATGAAATGCATGACATGAACAAAAGCAAAACAAAGACAAAAACCCAACCACGAAGGGAATCTCATATCGCATCTCTGGAAAAGGCAAGAGTCAGAGTTACAAATATGGAAAGTTGTATCCGGGGCGTTACAACACTCCACCACTACGAGAGGATCTCGTCCCGAGATCTAGGATGGCACCGGAGGGAAAACGAAAGAGGAAGAGAAGAGGTAAAACAAAGTTGCTTCTTTGACAAACGAGTGAAACCAAAGAACCTTGAGATGTTAAATAATTTTGAGAAAAGAATACGACAGAGATGAACGAAGTTGAAAACACTCTGTTAGAAAATAGGAATAAGGAAGAACAAATTCGGACAGTACTCCAGTTTAAAAGAGATGCAAGACTTGAAAAGATGAAAAGAACTTAAGCAGAGGACACAACACTCCGGTTAAATAGATAAGCACGAAAAGAACACGATCCTCATACTTCGATATGATGAGTGAAGAGAGCAACATCACAATGCCTCCGGAAGAGAGAATAGAAGATAGATCGTTGGAATGAAAGAATGGAGAAGAAAATGCCAAATTCTGCCACAAATGAGCTTGGAAAGCACCCTTCCAAGAAGGTTAACACGGAGTTGTTGGAAAATCAACAACAAAAGAAAAATCTTGTAGTGGGCTTATGGAAAACATCTCAAAAATGAGGTGAAATTCTGCCACTAACGGAAACAATAGATTGGATTGGTATCAACCAGGAGATGAGAAACTTATTTTGCCGGGAGGATAAATGTAGAACTTGGGTCATTTATAAGCACCATAAATAGCAACAATCCTTAGGGAAAGCTTTAGGTTAAATATAACCCAAGATAACTCCAATGAAGAGATTGATGGGTTGCAAAGCATCTCCTGAGCAAAGAGAAAATGACGGGTTTAAAATATGTCATTCTGGACAACTTGTCAATCATGAACCATGAAGGAAAATTGTCAAGAATGACATAACACCACCTCAACAGATAAGATAGGAAGAGTTGCATTTCGAAATGCAAGATGAAGAATGCTTGAACTCCTCAAAAGAAGACATGTGTTGAGCACCAAGTTTATTTGAGAGTATAGCTTGGCAGATCATAACTTCGAGAGAAATCTTGAAGAACAATTGAAGAATGAAAAGAATCTTGATGAACCACCATGTAGAGCCTCCATGAAGAACTCCGGTAATAAAAGAATGATGAAATGAAAAGAAAGAAAAGTTGAAAACACAAGGTGAATCCTTGCAATGAGTTAGATGAATCTTTGTGGTGATATAATTGAGAGAGCTTGGAACTCCGGGAAAAGAAAAGATAAAGCATCTCGAACCGAGAATGTAATATGATGAACCACTCCAGAAACCAGAAATTGAATTTACTCGATGAAAAAAGAATATGAATTACATTATGCTTATCCTTCACCATTTAAATTGATGACGAGCAAACGGATTTGGCATACTAATTATTCTCGTAGAAAGGTTTCAGAGAGATATAGCGTAAACTGGAGAAGGTCTTCGATGAACCACCGGTAGGATTTGAAAAGAACGTATGAATTGTTATGATAACGAAGGAAGAGAAATCTTGAATGAACCACCATAAGAATTGAAAAAAAGTAGCAAAGGCACAATTCACCGGGAAGAAATGGAAAACGAATGAAGATACTTGAAGGAATTTAGATACATGAGAACGAATAGATCATGAGCTGATTAGAGAGTACTTGAGCGATGCACCGATAAGATTTAGAGAATGAGAGTTGAAAGTTGAGAATGAATAATTCTAAGATGATGGGCTCCGGAGAATCAAACTGAAAAGACTCCTGAATTGCTTCGGATGGGTGAACAGAATTCTCACAATCGAAAACAATTATGAGAGGATGGCATAAAGCTAGCACCATGAATCTTTGGGATAACGGGTAAGGATTTAAGAGGAACTCCTCTTCGGTCTTCAAATCCGAGAATGATGAGAAGAACACCACCAAATTGTTGAGACACTCCGGAATAATGAAGAATAGAAAAGTTGAACCAATGATGAAAATTATTTGAAAGATCTTGGAGAAAGGCATTTGACTGATGATAACTCATTCTTATGTAAAACTTTGAGAAAATTTGAGGATAGCTCCGGGAAAATTAGGAGAGTCAGGTAAGATCCTGGGAAAAGACCTATGGGTTATGGGCCCACTCAAAGAAAAGCACATTGAAATGATTGCTTGAAAAGAGAGATTGTATCGGTTGAATTAAATGGCTTGAATGAGACAACATCCTCAAAAGAACTTGAACGAATGTAGAGTGGAAACACGAGTCTTCTGAGATACCTTCAGCACTCCGGAACAAATGAATAGCGAGAGATGAATGATTAGGGGTGTGCACCGGCATGAGAAAACATTTGAAATAAGGAAAAGAATATGATCAACATCGAAAGCTTGAATTGAATCCACCGGAGAAGAAAAATAATGAAGAATGATAAACTTGAGGCTCCGTTAGTATCTTCCTAAGAATCATCGGATAAGAACATTGACGGAAAAGAATGGAGAGACTTCTCACAAATAAAAGGATACATGATGAAGAAATCTAAATCCTAAAAAAAAAAAAAAGGGGGGGGGGGGGGGGAAAAACAAAAGCAACTTGGGAATGAATGAAATGAACAATGTTGAGAAAACTGAGATTGGATCTTGCGGATGTTGAAAATGATTGGATCCACTTGAAGAGGAACACACTAGTTGAAAAGGATTGACATGACAATCTCGATTATCATGAAGGATTAGTATTCACGTAGAAATATGATAATACCGCTTAGGCAAGGTATGGAATCAACATTTGACTTTGAAGCAACTCGAATACCACAAACCAAAACAAAACAAAGGATTGGCTTGCAAAATAAATCGGAACAAACATATGATAGATCCCATATCGTATCATGTGTCTGTTGGAAATATTATTCTAGGAGCTACTTGAATTCCCACCTATAAACTCCCAAAACCTTCTAGTTATGCAATCGGGTGTTGGGGATACAGGGGAAGCATAATATCTCACTCAAACTAACAATACCTACATCCAGCTGTATCCATCCTTCAACACATAACCAAGAAACCTTCGGAAATCATTTACCCAAACCTTCGAAATGCATCCGTTATACGAGTTATTGCAATACTCCTGAACTCCCGCCCCAGTACTGGGTGGCGTCGAGGTTATCTCACCAACAACTGCATAAAAGAGATTTTCTATGTCGGCGAACTCAGGTGTTCCAGAACTACAATGATAAAATTGTGACGACAACACCTCGGAGCTCAACTCCCCGGGACACTGCCACAACCCCTAAATGTCAGGAGGCACCAAGAACAATGTTATCGTCACAAAACCATCGGAACGATTCCAAGGTACCCACGTGATCCTAAAAAAATTCGTGAAATTTGAGGAGAGGAGAGTCAAAACTCTACGTCAGGAGGCCTCACCAGAGTGACGAAGGGACTGAGGAGTAAAAAGAATCCTACTCTCCGATATATATAATCCTAAGACTCAAAACATTTTGTTCTAGACTCAACAACGTCAGCGATTCAATCAAGAAGGGGGCTCCTAAGTCGGGGAAGGCTCTGATAACAACTTGTAACACCCACAATGCGGCTATATCTCCCACGTGTCGGGGCACGACTTAGAGGCATAGCCGCATGGTAGGCATGTTGCAAGAGGGGTAATCTTTACACATCCCATGTACTAACTAAGAAAGGGATAAAGAGTTGGCTTACAATCGCCACTTCACACAAATACAAGTTAAACATACATCATCCAGAATACAAACAAGGTCCGACTCCGGAACCAAAATAAAGAAAGACAACCCCAAATGCTAGATCCCCGATCGCCCCAACTGAGCTCCTCTACTGATCATCCGGAAAAGAAACATAGTAACGGCCTGAATCCTGGTCGAACTCCCACTTGAGTTCGGTAGCGTCCCCTGAACTGGCATCATCGACACCTGCATCTGTTTGGAAGTATCTGTGAGTCACGGGGACTCAGCAATCTCACACCCTCGCGATCAAGACTATTTAAGCTTAAGGTAAGAAAGGGGTAGTGGGGTGGAGCTGCAGCAAGCACTAGCATATATGGTGGCTAACTTACGCAAAAGAGAGCGAGAAGAGAAGCAAAGCACGGTTGAGAAGCCAATAGTGATCAAGAAGTGATCCTGAAGCTACTTACGTTCAAGCATAACACGAGACCGTGTTCTCTTCCCAGACTCCGCTGAAAAGAGACCATCACGGCTACACACACAGTTGATTCATTTTAATTAAGTCAAGTGTCGGGTTTTCTACAACTGGATATTAACAAATTCCCATCTGCCCATAACCGCGGGCACGGCTTTCGAAAGTTCAAAACCCTGCAGGGGCGTCCCAACTTAGCCCATCACAAGCTTTCACAGTCAACGAAGGATATTCCTTCTCCCAGGAAGACCCGGTCAGACTCGGAATCCCGGTTATGAGACATTTCAACAATGGTAAAACAAGACTAGCAAAGCTGCCCGATGTGCCGACATCCTGATAGGAGCTGCACATATCTCGTTCTCAGGGCAACACCGGATGAGAAATCCGTACTAAAACCAGCCCTCAATTTTCCCTGAGGTGGCGCTGCAAGGGGCTCTTGTTTGGACCAACACTTAGAGAAGCACTGGCCCGGGGGGTTAAAATAAAGATGACCCTCGGGAGCGCGACTCCCAAGGGAAAAGTATAGGTGGTTGTGAGGCAAATGGTAAAACCAAGGTTGGGCCTTGCTGCAGGAGTTTTATTCAAAGCGAACTGTCAAGGGGTTCCCATAACACCCAATCGCGTAAGGAACGCAAAATCAAGGAACATAACACCGGTATGACGGAAACTAGGGCGGCAAGAGTGGAACAAAACACCTGGCATAAGGCCGAGCCTTCCACCCTTTACCAAGTATATAGATGCATTAAAGTATATAAGAGATAATAATGATATCCCAAACAATATCCATGTTCCAACATGGAACAAACTTCAACTTCACTTGCAACTAGCAACGCTATAAGAGGGGCTGAGCAAATCGGTAACATAGCCAAACAATGGTTTGCTAGGAAAGGTGGGTTAGAGGCTTGACATGGCTATATGGGAGGCATGATATAGCAAGTGGTAGGTATTGCATCATAGCAAAAGAGCGAACAACTAGCAAGCAAAGATAGAAGTGATTTCGAGGGTATGGTCATCTTGCCTGCAAAGTTCTCAGAGTTGATGAAAGCTTGATCCTCGTTAGCGTACTCAACAGGTTCCTTGATCACGTACTCGTCTCATGGCTCAACCCAAAGCATGAACACAAGCAAAGTACTAACAATCAATCACGGTGCAATGTGCAAGCAACATGATGCAAAACATGGCATGATATGCGAGATGTGATATGCAATGCATATGCGTGTTTTGGAAGGGAAAGATTGAACCAGTTACCAACTTGGTAAACCAAGTGTGCCACTGGAAAGATGAGATGATTTCGGTCGAAATAGACATAAAGATCACCGGAATCGGATGCACGGTTTGCAAATGGCAAGCAAACCAAGAATGGCACAATTCTGCGATTAACAGCATGATGCCATCTAGAATGCAACAAGAACCTAAGCTACTGCACTCCAACATAACAACAAAGCACATGGCAGTGATCTACTCAAAATTCTTGACCAAACATGAACACTGAGCTACTGCTAAAACACACAAGAGAAGGTTCAAACAAGCATGGCGAAAGTGCAAAAGATATCAGCATCACAGACTTAGTGAAAATACTAACATGCCAGAAATAACATCAGGAAGCCATGTTTGGAGCAAGCAAACAACATGCTACAGGAACATATCATAGCAATACAAGGCATGGAATGAATCTACTAAATTCATAGGACAAAAGTCCCTTACTAATCATGAGCCAAAAGGGCATAGAAGATATGATGGCACCCGTGTAACACACAACAAGTTTTATTAACAGTTTCAGACTTAACAAAAAATAGAGCATGGCATAAACAGAATTATGAAGGCATCTTTGCGATCTCAAATCACTCACCACGAAGAATTTCATGACAAAACAAGCATACCTACAGCAATATGACATATTCGTGAAGCTAACCATGGCAAGATCAAGTTAATAGCATGCATGGATCAATAGAAACAACCATGGAAAAATTGATTAACATGTAAACAATCTGCCAGGAACATTTTATAGCAAAAGTAGAGCAAGATTAAGTCATGCTAGGGCACTCCATAATTGCAATCAGGGGCATGGATGGATAGAGCATAACCATATGTCCAAACCACCCTTACTGAAGATACTCAAAACAAGCATGGATCTCACTGTAGCATCATGTTTACATGGCATCAAAATAACAGCAGGCACAAGGACTTAGCAAAATCCTAAGTCCCTGAAAACAGCAATATCACGAAGGCTACTTTGCATGCTTATGCTAGTCACCACATTGATCACAAAAATACATGTCAATCACCTCTGCAAAGATAGCATGGCATAGATCAAAACACATGTAGAGCTCATGCCCATATGTAGCACACATCAAATGTGACAAAAATGACAAAACATGATAATCTGCTAAGTAACAGGAGTAAACATTTCATAGAACTCTTGCATCAATGATTTGGGCACCAAGATGAACTCAAACAAGCATGCCATAATGGAATGAAATGAAGAGCATCTTCCAATGAACATTTTGATATCTCGTGCGCATGAAACGGAGCTACGGTCATGGAGTTATGGCATGAAGAACAAGGGCATAAAATAATGCAGAAAAGGGACTTAGTGGAAAATATACCCAGCGCAGAAACGAGATCCAGGTCGGGGGGAGCTCCATTCCTCGTACAGAGCATCCATGGCGGAAGTCAACGCCAGCAGCAAGGGGGCGTGGGAGTCCGGTGGGCTTCGGGAAGGCCGGGAATGTGTCTGTGGCGGCGCGGGCTTGCCGGATCCGAGCACGGCGGGGTCGGAGGTGCTCCGGTGAGGCGCCGGTTGGATGTGGATCACAGTTCCCATGGCTTCTTTCTATGCAGGTATAGATCGAGAGAGAGTTCGTGAGAGGGAGAGAGAGAAACACGGGGAGGAAGGAGGAGAGTGGCAGGAGGGCATGACCCTGGAGGTTGCCGGCGAGCGGCTCCGGCGAGGTCCGGTGAGGCGGCGCGGCACGAAGCAGGCACCGGCCCTCTGGATCGGGAGCTCCTCTCCCGATCTGGAGGTCGAGGCGTGGGTGCGGGGGTCGAGCCCGGCGCGGGCTCCCCGTGGACCTGGCGGGCCGCGACAGAGTGGGGCGCTAGGAAGGCGACGTGTCGCAATGCGAGTGGCTGAGGGGCGGTGGCGGACATGTCCGGTGGGGAAGCGGACGCGTCCGGCAGCGCGAGGAGGAGGATGACTAGGGTTTCGTCTATGCGAAAAAAATGGAGAGGGTCACATATTTATAACTAGGAGGAGGTAGGAGTGTCCAAATGAGGGGTGTTGGGCTGCAACACACAAGAGGGCTTTGCGGTTACCTAGTTAACCGTTGGAGCATCAAACGGACTCCAAATGGCACGAAATTTGACAGGCAGTCTAACGGTGGTGTACCAAGGCCACTTGGCAAATCTCGGTCCATTCCGAGAACGTTTAACACCCGCTCACGAAAAGAGGCAAGAGGGGTGCGCCAGTGCAAGTAGGAGTGTCGGATTGCGAAACGGACAATGGGGAAAAATGCTCGGATGCATGAGATGAACACGTATGCAAATGCGATGCACATGATGACATGATATGAAATGCATGACATGAACAAAAGCAAAACAAAGACAAAAACCCAACCACAAAGGGAATCTCATATCGCATCTCCGGAAAAGGCAAGAGTCGGAGTTACAAATATGGAAAGTTGTATCTGGGGCGTTACAAAAGGGGAGCCCCTGAGGCGAAAGATTTGGGTTACAAGCTCTTGAGTACTAGGTTGGCCAAGTTGCACCCTTGTAATCGAGATCATCATCGTCAATATCAATTAAGGAGGAGTAGGCTTTTACGTCCACCGAGAGGGCCCGAACCTAGGTAAAACCCCTGTCTCTCGATTCCGATCAACCTCGTTTAGAAAATCACCTAGTGACAATGGCCTCGCAACTAAGTCCTTTCACGAGCACATCTGTCGTGACAAAACAACAACACTAATAATGATTTTATTAGTACTCCTATTGGTCCTCCGATCGCTAGTGCCGAGTCTTATGATATTAATGCCGCTTTGATGAATCTTGTTATGAAAGAGCAATTTTTCGGTAATCCCAATGAGGATGTCGCGTCCCATCTAAACACTTACGCAGAATTGTGTGATATGCAACATAAAAAATATGTGCACAATCATATTGTGAAATTAAAATTGTTTCCTTTCTCTTTGCGGATCGTGCAAAAATTTGGTTTTCATCTTTGCCACAAAATAGTATTGATTCTTGGGATAAGTGCAAAGATGCTTTTATTAGTAAGTATTTTGCTCCTACGAAAATTATTTCCCTTAGAAATCAAAACATGAATTTTAAGCAACTTGAGCATGAACATGTTGCGCAATCTTGGGAAAGAAGGAAATTAATGCTAAGAAATTGCCCTACTCATGGTTTAAATCGATGGATGATTATACAAAATATTTATGCGGGATTGAATTTTGTCTCTAGAAATCTTTTAGATTCCGCCGCGGGTGGTACTTTTATGGATATTACTTTGTGTGAAGTGATACGTCTCCAACGTATCTACTTTTCCAAACTTTTGCCCTTGTTTTGGACTCTAACTTGCATGATTTGAATGGAGCTAACCCAGACTGATGCTATTTTCAGCAGAACTGCCATGGTGTTATTTTTGTGCAGAAATAAAAGTTCTCGGAATGACCTAAAAATCCACGAAGACACGTTTTGGAATTAATGAAAAATACTGGCGAAAGAATCAGCATCAGGGGGCCCACACCCTATCCACGAGGGTGCAGGGCGCCCCCCTAGGGGTCGCCCCCTGCCTCGTGGGACCCCTGGGACTCCACCGACCTCAACCCCAACTCCATATATTCACTTTCGGGGAGAAAAAACCAGGGAGAAGGATTCATCACGTTTTACGATACGGATCCTCCACCAATCCCTAATCTTCCTCGGGGGGGCTGATCTGGAGTCCGTTTGGGGCTCCAGAGAGGGGAATCCATCGCCATCGTCATCATCAACCATCCTCCATCACCAATTTCATGATGCTCACCATCATACGTGAGTAATCTCATCCTAGGCTTGCTGGACGGTGACCGGTTGGATGAGATTTACCATGTAATTGAGTTAGTTTTGTTAGGGTTTGATCCCTAGGATCCATTATGTTCTAAGATTGATGTTGCTATGACTTTGCTATACTTAATGCTTGTCACTAGGGCCCGAGTGCCATGATTTCAGATCTGAACCTATTATATTTTCATGAATATATGTGAGTTCTTGATCCTATCTTGCAAGTCAATAGTCACCTACTATGTGTTATGATCCAGCAACCCGAAAGTGACAAAAATCAGGACCACTCCCGATGATGACCGTAGTTTGAGGAGTTCATGTATTCACTAAGTGTTAATGCTTTGGTCCGGAACTCTATTAAAAGGAGGCCTTAATGTCCCTTAGTTTCCAATAGGACCCTGCTGCCCGGGGAGGGTAGGACAAAAGATTGATGTCATGCAAGTTCTTTTCCATAAGCACGTATGACTATATTCGGAATATGTGCCTACATTACATTGATGAACTGGAGCTAGTTTTGTGTTACCCTATGTTATAACTATTGCATGAGGAATCGCATCCGACATAATTATCCATCATTGATCCATTTCCTATGAGATTTTCACATATTGATCTTTGCTTAGTTACTTTTCCGTTGCCACGGTTACGATTGCTACAAAAACTACTACTGTTACTTTTGCCACCGTTACCGTTACTTCCATACAACTTTACTACTAAATACTTTGCTGCAGATCTTAAGTCTTTCAGGTCTGGTTGAATTGACAACTCAACTGCTAATACTTGAGAATATTCTGTGGCTCCCATTATGTCGAATCAATAAATTTGGGTTTAATACTCTACCCTCGAAAATTGTTGTGATCCCCTATACTTGTGGGTTATCAAGACTATTTTCTGGCGCCGTTGCCGAGGAGCATAGCTCTATTCTTTAAGTCACTTGGGATTTATATCTGTTGATCACTATGAGGAACTTGAAAGATGAAAGAACCAAGATTTTGCCCTCAACTACGAGGGGAGGTAAGGAACTACCATCTAACTCTGCACTTGACTCACCTTCTGTTATGAGTAACTTTGCGATACCTACACCTGTTATTGATTCTGATATGTCGCATGTTATTGATGATGCCACTTCTGCTTTGCATGATGCTTATGATGAAACTACTTCTATTCTTGATAATACTGTGCTATTAGGTGAATTTATTGATGAAGAACTTGCTAGGGTTAGAGAAAATGAAATTATTGAAACAGATAATAATGATGAAAGTGATGATGAAGATTCTCCCCCTAGATATGAATTACCTTATGTGCCTGAGGGTTATGTCGTGAATGAAAAAACTTCTAGAGACCTTTTTGCTTGCAAAGATAGATATGATCTTAAGAAACTGTTCGCTAAGCTCAAAGAAAAGTCTTTGAATGCTAGAATGAAATATGACCCTGCTTTTGTTAATTCACCTATCTGTATTTCTAATAAGGATTATGATTTCTCTGTCGATCTTGAGTTAATTACTTTGGTTGAATCTGATCCTTTTTATGGCTATGAATCTGAAACTGTTGTGGCACATCTTACTAAATTGAATGATATAGCCACCCTATTCACTCATGAGGAAAAAATTCGTTACTAATCTATACTTATGTTATTTCTGTTCTCATTAAAGGGTGATGCTAAAACATGGTTTAATTCTCTTGCTCCTGGTTGTGTGCGTAGTCCCCAGGATATGATTTATTACTTCTTTGCTAAATATTTCCCGCTCATAAGAAACAAGCTGCCTTAAGGGAAATATATAATTTTGTGCAAATTGAAGAAGAGAGTCTCCCACAAGCTTGGGGGAGGCTTCTCCGATTACTTATTGCTTTTCCTGATCATCCTCTCAAGAAAAATGAAATACTTGATATCTTTTATAATGGACTAACTGATGCTTCCAGAGACCACCTGGATAGTTGTGCTGGTTGTGTTTTCAGGAATAGAACTGTTGAGCAAGCCCAATTGCTATTGGGTAATATATTGAGTAATTATAATGATTGGACACTTCTTGAACCAACTCCTAAGCCAACTCCGAAGAAAAGGGGTATTCTATTTCTCAGTCATGAAGATATGCAAGAGGCAAAGAAATCTATGAAAGAAAAGGGTATTAAAGCTGAAGATGTTAAGAATTTACCACCTATTGAAGAAATACATGGTCTTAATAACCCGACATAGGTAGTAAAGGTAAATTATCTCCATAGATTTGATGAAGGTGATATTCCTCAAAATAAGTCTGCTAGCCAATGCTTGGATGAGTTTGACAATTTTATTGTTGAACAAGAAAACTTCAATGCTTATGTTGGTAGACAATTGAAACGTAATGCTTATATGGTTGAACACTTGAGTGATTATATGTCTAGAGTGAAAGGTGACCTTGAACCTATTAGTAACATGCTTCTATGGTTACCACTCAGGTAGAACAAGTGCTTAAAGCACAAGATGATTTTCTTAATGAATTAAATAATAAGAGAAATGATAATGTTGTTAGAGTTATGACTAGAGGGGGTAAAATGACTCAAGAACCTTTGTATCCTGAGGGCCACCCTAAGAGAGTTGAGCAAGATTCTCAGAGAACCGATGTTGATGCACCTAGTCCTTCTAAGAAGAAGAAAAAGAAAAATGATAGGACTTTGCATGATTCTAGTGAACCTTTTGTTGACACACTTGAGAATCCCAATGATATTTCTATTTATGATGCTGAAACACAATCTGGTAATGAACATGAACCTAGTGATAATGATGATGTTCATGTTGATGCTCAACCTAGCAATAACAATGATGTAGAGCTTAAACCTCATGTTGATCTTGATAACCCACAATCAAAGAACCAATGTTATGATAAAAGAGACTTCGTTGCTAGGAAGCACGGTAAAGAAAGAGAACCATGGGTTCAGAAACCCATGCCCTTTCCTCCTAAACCAGCCAAGAAAAAGGATTATGAGGATTTTGAGCGCTTTGCTGAAATGATTAGACCTATCTTTTTGCGCATGCGTTTGACTGATATGCTTCAAAAGAATCATTATGCTAAGTATATGAAAGATATTGTTACAAATAATAGAAAGATACCGAAAGCTGGAATTTCCACCATACTTGCCAATTATACTTTTAAAGGTGGAATACCAAATAAACTAGGAGATCCCGGAGTACCAACTATACCATGCTCCATCAAAAGAAACTATGTTAAAACTGCTTTATGTGATCTTGGAGTCGGTGTTAGTGTTATGCCTCTCTCTTTATATTGTAGACTTGATTTGAATAAGTTGACACCTACTGAAATATCTTTACAAATGGCCGATAAATCAACTGCTATACCTGTCGGTATCTGTGAGGATGTGCCTGTTGTGGTTGCAAACGTTACTATTTTAACGGACTTTGTTATTCTTGATATTCCTGAGGACGATAGTATGTCGATTATCCTTGGTAGACCCTTTTTGAATACTGCAGGGGCTGTTATTGATTGCACCAAAGGCAATGTCACTTTTCATGTCAATGGTAATGAGAATAGGTACACTTTCCGAGGAAACAACCTCAAGTCCACAATATCAATTTTATTGGAAAAATTTCAATGATTACTATTGGAAGTTTTGAATTCCCTCTTCCTACTGTCAAGAAGAAATATGATACTCTTATTTTTGGGGACATGCATATCCCCGTTGAGGTAACCTAGTGTTATTCGAAAATTCTCCGGTTTCATGTTATTCGGAAAGAGTTTGTTAACAAGACTTGATCAACCTTGTTAGTGGATTCCTTTTTGAAAGCACAAGTGCTCCCTAGGTGGTTTTGGTAATTAATGACAACATATCTCTTGTTGGACTAACACTTTTACCTAGTATGTTTCAGATAAGTTCAACAATCAAGTGGCATGGACTAGAGGATGTGGAACCCCTTGAAAATGCTAAGGACAAAGGATTGGCTCAAACTTCAAGATCAAGACTCTACCTTTTTTATTATAGTGACCCAAGATCACATTGAGTCTATAGGAAAGCCAATACTACTAAGAAGGGATGAGGTGTTGCTTAATGGCTTGCTTGCTCAAAGTGCTTAGTGAGATGCTTCAAAGCCCTCAACCACTTTCTCACTTCCAAATATGTCCTAAACCAAAAGTCAAACTCGGCCCCACCGATTCTTTCTATCCGGAGCCATCGAGTTCAGTTGACATAGCCACTGCCAGAAACCCTAATCAATTCGGTCTCACGTTGCAAACTCTCTGTTACCTGTTGCAATATTTTTGGTCCCACCGAGATATGCAATCGGCCCCACCGAGTTTTCTTGGCCAACTCTCTGTTTCACTTATTACCCAAATCGGTCCCAACGAGTTTGAGTAATTGGTCAAACCGAGTTTTGGTTTTACCCTAACCCTAGCACATCGGTCCCATCGAGTTGATCCAGTCGGTCCCACCGAAAACCCTAACGGCCACTAGGTTTGCTAAATCGGTCCGACCGAGTTTTTCAATTCGGTCTCACCGAGATTGGTAAATTGTGTGTAACGTTAGATTTTGTGTGGAGGCTAGATATACCCCTCCACCCACTATTGATTCATGGAGAGAGCCATCAGAGCATACCTACACTTCCAATACACATTTTCTGAGAGAGAACCACCTACTCATGTGTTGAGGCCAAGATATTCCATTCCCACCATATGAATCTTGATCTCTAGCCTTCCCCAAGTTGCTTTCCACTCAAATCTTCTTTCCACCAAATCCATATCCTGTGAGAGAGAGTTGAGTGTTGGGGAGACTATCATTGGAAGCACAAGAGCAAGGAGTTCATCATCAACACACCATTTGTTACTTCTTGGAGAGTGGTGTGTCCTAGATTGGCTAGGTGTCACTTGGGAACCTCCGACAAAGATTGTGGAGTTGAACCAAGGAGTTTGTAAGGGCAACGAGATCGCCTACTTCATGAAGATCTACCGCTAGTGAGGTAAGTCCTTCATGGGCGATGGCCATGATGGGATAGACAAGGTTGCTTCTTCGTGGACCCTTCATGGGTGGAGCCCTCCGTGGACTCGCGCAACCGTTACCCTTCATGGGTTGAAGTCTCCATCAACATGGATGTACGATAGCACCACCTATCAGAACCACGACAAAAACATCTGTGTCTCCAATTGCGTTTGAATTCTCCAAACCCTTCCCCTTACATTCTTGCAAGTTGCATGCTTTACTTTCCGCTGCTCATATACTCTTTGCATGCTTGCTTGATATGTATTGTGTTTGTTAAACTTGTGCCAAAACTCCACTTCAACTTAAAGAAGTTAAAAACTACAACTTTTAGCACTTAGTGTCTAATCCCCCCCCCCCCTCTCTAGACACCTCTTCTCGATCCTTTCAATTGGTATCAGAGCTTTGATCTCCATTGCCTTGGTTTAAACACCATTGGAGGAAGATGGATGAGTCTACTTTGGGGAGTCTTAGACATAGAGTGCCTATTCTTGATGGAGAATATTTTCATGAGTGGAATAATGAAATTCTTGAGATTTTCAATGAATATCATTTGAGAAAGTATATTGCTAGCCCTTGTCCATCTCATGTTCATCCCATGCATCCTACCCTTGATGAGTCAATTGACATGATTCGCAATCTTAGAAATATTAATCTTATCACTAGAGGCTTGCCTAGAAACTTGATAGGATGTTTCCCTACTCTTAAGTGTGCCTACACCATATGGAAATTTCTTGAGGAACTCTTTCCAAATTATTCCTTGAAAGATCTAGATGAAATTCTCCATAAGTCTATTGCCTTGATTAAGATGAGTTCCAATGATCCCAAATTTGGTGACTACTTATTTGAGCTTACTAATCTTACGAGTGCCAAAGGAGATGTTGGAATCATTAGCAATATCATTTACAGAGCTATTAGAGTTCATAAAGATAACTATAGAAATGCTCATTTATCTAATGAATTACCCTCTCTAGGAATTGATCAATCACAAGATGATGTTGAACATGGATACTCTGATGAGGATGATGATGATAGTGACTATGATCTCGATGATGAGATGAGACACTTTGGTCTTATGGAAAATCTTCGCGGCTACATGGCTGGAGGAAAGGAATGGGTCCTTGATAGTGGATGTACTGATCATATGACCGGAGATAAAGACATGTTCCGTGAGCTTGCTGAAAACGACGGCCCTCGAAAGTATGTCACTTTTGGTGATAATTCAAAGGGTAAGGTGGTTGGCCTTGGTAAGGTGGCCATCTCACATGATATCTCCATACAAAATGTCATGCTCGTTGAATCTCTTAGCTACAACTTACTTTCAGTATCTAGACTTGCTGATTTCGGTTTCAATGTCCTATTTACTGAAGTAGACTGCCAAGTGTTTCGTAGAGATAATCATAAAATGGTCTTTACCGGTATACGTAGAGGAGATCTTTACATTGTTGATTTCACTAAAAAGGCTCAACCTAGAACTTGCTTAATTGCTAAATCTTCTAAAGGCTAGTTGTGGCATAGAAGGCTAGGCCATGTGGGCATGAGAAACCTTGACAAACTCATTAAAGGAAATCATATCCTTGGCGTTAACGATGTCATATTTGACAAGGATAGACTTTGTAGTGCTTGTCAAGCAAGGAAACAAGTTGGAGGAAGTCATCGCGGTAAGAACATCATGACCACAAGAAGACCACTCGAGCTACTTCACATGGATATTTTTGGTCCAAATGCCTACAAGAGTCTCGGTGGTAACTCATTTGGTCTAGTCATAGTTGATGATTTTTCAAGTTTTACGTGGGTGTTCTTTCTTGATGACAAATCGCAGGTCTAAAAGATCTTCAAAAACTTTGCTAGGAATGCCCAAAATCAATAGGACGTGAAGATCAAGAAGGTTCGGAGCGACAACGGAACGGAGTTCAAGAACACATATGTGGACACCTTTCTTGACAAAGAAGGGATCGCACATGAGTTCTCGGCTACATACACACCTCAACAAAATGGAGTTGTTGAGAGGAAGAACCGGACTCTTATTGAGATGGAAAGAACGATGCTTGATGAGTACAAGACGCCAAAACACTTTTGGGCGGAAGCGGTAGAGACAGCTTGTCATGCAACAAATCGCTTGTTTCTTCACAAACTACTAGGCAAGACGGCATACGAGCTCCTCACTGGTAACAAACCCCAAGTTGGATACTTTCGAGTATTTGGCTCAAAGTGCAACATTCTTGATAAGCATCGTCGTTCTAAATTTGCTCCTAAGTCTCATGAAGGTTTCCTACTCGGTTATGGCTCAAACTCTCACACATACCATGTCTACAACAATTTCACCCGAAAGGTTGAAGAAACGGTGGATGTGAAGTTTGATGAATCTAACGGCTCGCAAGTAGAGCAATTGCCAATTGATGTAGGACACAAAGATCCCTCGGAAGCAATCCAAGACTTGTCTATTGGCAAGATTCGTCCAATGGAGGTAAAGGAGAGTACCTCGTCCGTCCAAGTGGAAGCTTCTACCTCACGACAAGGTGAACCAAGAGTTGATACGGAAGCATCCATGAGTGGGACACACCAAGATGAAGAAAACAAGGAAGTGCACCAAGAACATCAACAACCTCCTTCTCCACCATGACAAGAGAACGACAACGCTAATAATGAAGAAGGCTAAGAAGAAGAACAAGATGAAGAAGATGTTCAACCAAGACCCAAGCAAAAGTTTTCACGAGTTCGAGGAAGAATTGCTAAAGATCATCCCGTGGAGAAAATCTACAATGATACCCAAACCGGGAGAATCACTCGCTCAAAAACTCGTTTAGCTAACTTTTGTGAACACTATTCATTCATCTCTCGCATTGAACCTATGAAGGTTGAAGAAGCATTGGAAGATCCGGATTGGATAAACGCTATGCATGAAGAGCTACACAGCTTTGAGAGAAATCAAGTGTGGACGTTGGTTGAAAAGCCCGACAACAACCACAACATCATCGGTACCAAATGGGTGTTTCGCAACAAGCAAGATGAAGATGGACAAGTGGTTCACAACAAAGCGTGTCTCGTCTCCCAAGGCTACACACAAGTCGAAGGTATGGACTATGGTGAGACATATGCTCCCGTTGCTAGACTTGAGTCCATTCGTATCTTACTTGCCTATGCTAATCACCATGATATCACTTTGTACCAAATGGACATCAAAAGTGCTTTTTCTAAATGGTGAAATTGAGGAGGAAGTTTATGTTAAGCAACCTCCCGGCTTTGTCAATCATAAGAAACCTAATCATGTCTACAAACTTCACAAAGCCCTTTATGGTCTTAAACAAGCTCCTAGAGCATGGTATAAATGCTTGACCAAGTTCCTTATTGAAAAAGGCTTTGAAATTGGAAAAATAGATTCTACTCTTTTTACTAAAAGGATTAATGGAGAACTATTTGTATGCCAAATTTATGTTGATGATATTATATTTGGATCAACTAACCCTCATTTTAGTGAAAAGTTTGGGAAGCTAATGTCGGAGAAGTTTGAGATGTCTATGATGAGTGAACTCAAATTCTTTCTTGGTTTGCAAATCAAGAAAACTAAGGAAGGCACCTTTGTCTCTCAAACGAAGTACACCAAGGACTTATTCAAGAAGTTCAATATGCAAGAATGCAAAGGTATGACTACACCCATGCCTACTAGTGGACATCTTGATTTGACCAAAGATGGTGAACCGGTTGATCAAAAGGTTTACCTCTGTATGATTGGTTCATTATTATATATATTTGCTTCGCGTCCCGATATCATGCTAAGTGTGTGCATGTGTGCACGATATCAAGCTGCTCCTAAGGAATGTCATCTTAAGGCCGTGAAAAGGATAGTGAGATACTTGATACATACACCAATTTTTGGCATTTGGTATCCAAAGGGGGCTTCCTTTGATCTTGTTGGCTACTCCGACTCAGACTATGCCGGTGACAAGGTTGATAGAAAGTCCACTTCGAGTACTTGTCAATTCCTTGGTAGATCTCTTGTGTCTTGGTCTTCCAAGAAACAAAACTCGGTATCCTTATCCACCGCCGAAGCGGAATACATTGCCGCTGGTTCATGTTGTGCTCAATTACTTTGGATGACCCAAACTCTTAAAGATTATGGGATATATGTGAAACATGTTCCATTACTTTGTGACAATGAAAGTGCTATCAAGATTGCTCACAATCCCGTGCAACACTCTCGAACTAAGCATATTGAAGTTCGTCATCATTTCATTCGAGATCATGTTGCTAAGGGTGACATAAACCTTAAGCATGTTCGCACCGATAAGCAATTAGCGGATATATTCACTAAACCACTTGACGAGAAAGTGTTTTGCAGGTTAATAGGTGAATTGAACATCATTGATGCTTCAAACTTGGAGTAGGAACTCCATTGGATACATGCAAGAATTGAGCTTATGACTAATCCTTGATATTTCTCTTATGATGATAATCTTATGTCTTGGATATATTTGCACCTTGCATGTTATCTAACCCTTGTAGGTACTTGGATGAATCTAACTCTACAAGATTGCAACTCACTCACACCTTGAGCAATCTCTACATCACCAAGTCTCTACACAATGTTGATTGATGACAAGGAAGCACGAAACCTTTCAAACATATCCTTTGACAAATTCTATGTTGAGCTTCATGATTGTCATGTTGGATACACAAGTGCTCTTCCTTGTGAAAACTAACCCATGTAGGTAGATGAACTCAAAATCCAAAGGGTGCTCCCAACTCTTGATGGGCTACATCAACCTTGAGCAACCCACACAAGTGCAACTACATGATCAAGATCAACACCGCCACCCAAGGTATGTTATTCCATCTTAGAGAAACTTTACTCCAAGTCATGAGTCAAAGCAACTCGGCAAGATGTGAATACATCAAGATACTTAAACGAAAAATGGTAACCGCATTTTGAGCTTAAACGATGAGTACGACCTATGATCAAGTGGTCTCACTTGACTCCTAAGTCAATGTACTCTAACATAGGTGACTTTTTCACCGCCCAACTCTAGATGAAGTTCTCTTGTGTTCTTTTCTATGCTCTTGCATTTGTCTCATGCATATTTGTTTCCCCTTTCAAAAAAAACTTCATCTAGATATTTTAGTTTCTTTTCTTTGCTCTTTAGGTATGCATCTTCTGCATGCAATTCATTGCAAATCTTTGTGAGATCTTATTTGTCTAGTGAGCTGAGGTGACAAGTGTTTTTCTCTGTGATGAACTCGGTTCCACCGGTTTCATGTCTCCGGTCTAGCTGAAGATTTTCGGAGCACCCGAAGCACACAACTCGGTGACACTGATTTCACTACAGGAAAAACATTTTGTCATTTATTCCTGTTTATTCTTGATCCAGCTCCACTCAATGAATCTTGTCCTCTCCAAGCATCACATTTACCTTAATGCTTTGTACTGTTATTCAAGGACCGAACCCATTCACAACAAATTCCAGAAGACCCTTCTTGGAAATTGATGTCAAAGGGGGAGAGAGAGATCACATCAAAGCTTAATCATATCTCTAGGGGGAGAGATCTCTAGGGGAGGGAATACTCTAGGAAAGAGAAATCTTCAAGGATCCCAGATGCTTGATGTTCAATAGGAGAGATGCCACATGTCTTCTTGGGGGAAAGACATGTTCATATGTGCTTATTTGCATTAGCTCTGTTCATCTGTTCTTTGAGCTCTGTTTTTCTGTTCCCTATCTTCTCCAAGCATCCCATGCTAGATTCAGGGGGAGAAAGACATCCAAGGGAAAGAAATTCATTAAATTCTTTGCATATCTTTCTCTTTGGGGACATGTCAATATCTATGGTGGTACTCTGTACTCACTCTACATGTCTTCCCAGTCTTGGTACTCTTGTGGTTTCTTTTGTTTGCTCTAGCTAGTGGGTGCATCTGTGTTATCTAACCTTGTTTACGCAGGCTCATCCCATCCTAGCCAACTCAAGACCACAAGGTAAGTATATGCATCATAGTCATGTGTATGAGAAATTCTTGCTGATGTACATACTGTTTGCAAGAAGGACTCATGGGCATGAAGGTACATTTCTCATATTTTCATCATTTGCTCTGATGCATATAGCCAAGATACATGTAACACATTGGTACTCTGTCATGGTTATGCCCTCACATGCTTCTATATAACATACTCACATGTTTGCATACATGTAGGGGGAGCCTATGCTTGTTACATGTCTTTCCAAAGCTTTACTTGTTATTCTCTATATCTTTATCTAGAGCTTTGACGTATGTTGCCATCAATTACCAAAAAGGGGGAGATTGAAAGCACAAGTGTTCCCTAGGAGGTTTTGGTAATTAATGACAACATATCTCTTGTTGGACTAACACTTTTACCTAGTATGTTTCAGATAAGTTCAACAATGAAGTGGCATGGAATAGAGGATGTGGAACCCCTTCAAAATGCTAAGGACAAAGGATTGGATCAAACTTCAAGATCAAGACTCTACATTTTTTATTTTAGTGATCCAAGATCACATTGAGTCTATAGGAAAGCCAATACTACTAAGAAGGGATGAGGTGTTGCTTAATGGCTTGCTTGCTCAAAGTGCTTAGTGATATGCTCCAAAGCCCTCAACCACTTTCTCACTTCCAAATATGTCCTAAACCAAAAGTCAAACTCGGCCCCACCGATTCTTTCTATCCGGAGCCATCGAGTTCAGTTGACATAGCCACTGCCAGAAACCCTAATCAGTTCGATCTCACCGATGGGATCTCGGTCTCACCAAGATGGGCTTGCAAACTCTCTGTTACCTGTTGCAATATTTCCGGTCCCACCGAGATATGTAATCGGCCCCACCGAGTATGCTTGGCCAACTCTCTGTTTCGCTTATTACCCAAATCGTTCCCACCGAGTTTGAGTAATCGGTCAAACCGAGTTTTGGTTTTACCCTAACCCTAGCACATCGGTCCCACCGAGTTGATCCAGTCGGTCCCACCGAAAACCCTAACGGTCACTAGGTTTGCTAAATCGGTCCGACCGAGTTTTTCAATTTTGTCTCACCGAGATTGGTAAATTGTGTGTAACGGTTAGATTTTGTGTGGAGGCTATATATACCCCTCCACCCACTCTTCATTCATGGAGAGAGCCATCAGAGCATACCTACACTTCCAAGACACATTTTCTGAGAGAGAACCACCGACTCATGTGTTGAGGCCAAGATATTCCATTCCCACCATATGAATCTTGATCTCTAGCCTTCCCCAAGATGCTTTCCACTCAAATCTTCTTTCCACCACATCCATATCATGTGAGAGAGTTGAGTGTTATGGAGACTATCATTTGAAGCACAAGAGCAAGGAGTTCATCATCAACACACCATTTGTTACTTCTTGGAGAGTGGTGTCTCCTAGATTGGCTAGGTGTCACTTGGGAGCCTCCGACAAAGATTGTGGAGTTGAACCAAGGAGTTTGTAAGGGCAAGGAGATCGCCTACTACGTGAAGATCTAGCACTAGTGAGGCAAGTCCTTGGTGGGCGATGGCCATGATGGGATAGACAAGGTTGCTTCTTCATGGACCCTTCGTGGGTGGAGCCCTCCGTGGACTCGCGCAACCATTACCCTTCGTGGGTTGAATTCTCCATCAACGTGGATGTACGATAGCACCACCTATCGGAACCACGACAAAAACATCTGTGTCTCCAATTGCGTTTGAATTCTCCAAACCCTTCCCCTTACATTCTTGCAAGTTGCATGCTTTACTTTCCGCTGCTCATATACTCTTTGCATGCTTGCTTGATATGTATTGTGTCTGTTAAACTTGTGCCAAAACTCCACTTCAACTTAAAGAAGTTAAAAACTGCAACTTTTAGCACTTAGTGTCTAATCACCCCCCCCCCCTCTAGACACATCTTCTCGATCCTTTCACTTTTGATGAGCACGAGATGGATGAAGTTAGAAAGCACTACTCCCTGTACCCTCCTTTTACTATCTGTTATTTAGATTAAATAAAGCAAAATTAGTATTTTCTGTCTGTTTCTGAATTATCCTTGCAATAAAAATACCCCGAAAATAAAAGTTCTCCAAATGTCCTGAAATTGAAATATGATTTTTTGTAGAATATTTAAAAATTTCTGGCACTGAGAACACACCAGGGGCCCACCATTTGGCCACGAAGGCACAGGGCATGCCCACCCCCCTGGGGCGCACCCCCTGCCTCGTGGGCCCCATGTGGACCCCCTTCACTTACTCTAGCATCCACTCACTTCTTCTTCCTCTAGAAAAAATCCTCCCATAGCTCAAACCCATGTTCTAGCTCATCTGGCTGCCATTTTTTATCTCTTTGCTCAAAGCTCCATTCACAAAATTGTTTTGGGGGATTGTTCTTCGGTATGTGACTCCTCCAATGGTCCAATTAGTTTTTGTTCTAGTGATTTATTTATTGCCAATTTTTGCTGCTAAGGTGACCCTGTTCTTGAGCTTGCATGTCAAATTTATATGGTCCAAAGTAGTTTTAATGCATGATATAGCCTCTAGGCACTTATGGGAGTAGTTGCTATCAATCTCGTTGGGTTTGATTCACTTTTATTTTGAGTCACTAAAATTTCAGAAATTTTTCAGAGAAAGAAAAATGCATAGGAAAATGTACCAAGGTGGTTCCTCAAGGAAGCAAGAACCAAGGCTCGCGATACGTGAGTCGGACGATGAACCACCGAGGGAAGCTCAAGTGCGGCCTTGTGAATGGCCATCAGAGGAGTTTATGGTCCAGGCAGGCATCAAGGATGAAATTGACGCGTATGTGCATAATACTGATCTTGAGGACTTCGTGTCAGATAAGTGCCTACAGTACCACTACCTAACTGATTCCTTTGTAAGGAGGTTTAAATTTACATCCTCGTGAAATTCTCACGCTGTTTTATTTGATCTTTATGATAAATCATATACCATGGACCTATTAGATTTTAATACTACTTCTAAACTCCCGCAGTGGGGCAATGTTAGTGAACCTCGCAAATCTGAATATAAAGACTTTCTTGCTAGTATCACTGTGGGGGATCTAGGGAAATCACACAAGCTACCATAGGGAGCATTCATTTCCCTTCCATACATTATTTTGCTCTCTTTATAGGTAGATGCATTAACGGTAAAGATGAGGCTTGTCACATGTGCGTTCCAGATCTTAGTGTCCTCAAGAGTGTGGTATTAGGTGATAAACAATATAACTTAGGGGTGTAACATCCCAAATTTTCAATTTGGAATGTTATACATTAGATCATCATGCTTATCATATTTTATTTTGCATTTTGGTTGATCCTAGAAATTCTATGCAACTCAATGACCCACGGAGAGAGTTGGGGATTTCGTTATTTTCATATTTGAGTTCTCTCAAATTTTGAGAATAGGATCATTTGATTTTATTTATTTTATCATCAATTATTTCAATTACAAAAATATGAGAGAGGGAATAAAATGACTTTCCCAAAATAAAGAAATATTGAGGATTTAATAAAAAAATCAAATAAGATTTTATTTCGGAGTTTTTCGGTGTTTTATTTGAATTTAGGAAAAATGTGCGTTTTTCAAAATTGCATTTAGGGCCCAAATAAATGTTCACCTTGTGCGGCTTGATTTTAGAAGCCCGTGAAAATTTATTTCGGAATTTTTGGAGTCCGTTTAGGATTTCTTTTTATTTTTCTTCCGAGCGGAATAATTAAAAAAATGAACCGACTTCGGGCCGTACCCGAGCGGGACACCGCCCGGGGGCAGCCTTTAAATAGCGCCGCCCCGAGCCGCCCCAGCCCATCAGCCCCGCCTCGGTCCGTGCGCGCCGCCGACGATCCCGCCGCCCGAGGTTCGTCGCGCCTCGTTTTCCGTGTTGAAAAAAAAATCGGCGTTCGTCGTTTTTCTTTTTCTCGGATTAAATCCGTGATTTTTCTGATCGCAATTCCTGATCCGATTTTCGTTTTAGTTTAACTTTTCGCTCGTTTATCGGAATCAGGCGATTCAAGTGCCTAGAGTTTTGTCTCGAAACCCTCTATCCGTTTAACCAACTTAAACAAGATTTTGCTACTTCTAAATTTGCCCTAGATCCAGATTAGTAGAACGAAGTTGTTTTCTTTCGACGTTTGTTTTTCGTTGCTTCGTTCGATTTGATTCTTTCTGCCAACCGGAGTTCTTAAGTCGAACCTTCTGGTTAGATCTCTTATTTGAGTTTTACCTGTGCATTGGATGAGTACTTATTGTATGCTTGTTTGTTTGTCTGCGATAGAATACCCGGAGTGCGCCGCCTGTTACTTCGAATCGTTAGGTTTCGCGGATCATCAGTAAGGCAAGTAACACTTTGATCATACCTTTTCTACTACCCAGTTTTATTGCATTAGATCAATCCTCACACATTGCATGATTAGGATCTAATTAAATTGTGGGATGGGAAGTAGATGAGGTAGTACCTATTACCTGTTTATTTTCAAACCTTTGGGAGTTACTTCTACGTTTGCTTATTATGCCATGCTATGCTAGTAGACGTGGATTGGGTGAGTGAAATCCATGACAGATGTGAGATTGTTAATTAATGGTTTATCTAAGGTGGCAACTTAAACACACATCTGGGTGGATTGAGGCACCTGGGTATTCCAGGACTTGCCTGTTTTCTTTTGGACCGCCACCCAGGATCAAAGGGATCATGAGACTATTCATAATAGAAACTTCCGTGTGCAGCCACAAGCTATTATGGGCTCTAGCATAGTTGACTAAGTCGTGCGAACTCCTTCAGTGGTAGACTAGCAGATGTAGGGGATGTAGGTGGTATGGTCTACCCGATCGTAAGGTGCTAGCGCTTCTGAAAGACTATGTCTCGGTCATCCGTCTTCTCAAACACCATGTAGTGCGAGAAACCAAACAGAGGCGATCGAGTCTTGTGGGGAAAAGTGCGCAACCTCTGCAGAGTGTAATAAACTAATCATGGTTAGCCGTGTCGCCGGTTATGGACATCTTGAGTATCTAGTACTTGGATTTTCATGTGAATCTCAACATGTTACTCTAAATTAATTTTGTTGGGTTATGCTTAATGATGATGCTTAATTGGGATTGAGAATGCTGTCAACCATTCTCAATGTTTAACAACCACCATGATAGTAAATAAATTTATTCCTTTGAAGTAGGGAAAAATTGGCTTTACGCAAAACTGTAACCATAGACTTCCACCAGCCAAATATACATATAGTATAGCTGTTTCATTCCATTATTCTCTATGTGTTACCTTTCCAGCATATTCCATGTGCTGACCCGTTTTCGGGCTGGAACGTTAATGTTGCAGACTTTTCAGACGACGATTAAGGAGTTTTTTGGTCGTGGTCCTATACTCAGTGATGCCGTTGGAGTTGATGGACTCACTTATCTTCCAAGCCTTCCGCTGTTATCGTTATTAGATGGCCTTAAGCCATACTTATTGTAATAAGTTCTCTTTTGAGACACTCGATGTAATAAGTGTGTGATTGCTACTCTGTTATAAATCCTCCGAGTACTGTGTGGTGTCAGCATTACTGATCCAGGGATGACACCGGAGCACAGAGATCAGACTGTTTGAGGTTTGGTCACTACAGAGATGGTATCAGAGCACACGCTGGCTGTAGGACACGACCACTAAGTTAGAGACCTAGATCACTATTCACTCTCTTCTCTTCTGATCTCTCATATTTTCTACTCTTTAGGATGGCGGATGCAAGGAACAAGTTCACACAACCGGATGAAGATACACCCTTTGGACGCCACTTGAAGGAAGTCACTAGATACCTGAATATAGGAGTACCAAGCTTCACCGGAACCTACAACGCCACTTTACCTGAAGAAGAGCGCTGGATGATTCAAGTTCAAGTTCCAGGAAGGACGTTCATACCAGTCACTGAGCCCATAGAGTTTTCTTTTGATGCACCAAATTGGAGTCTAGGAAAGAGCATGGCAGCTCACATCGCCATGGGACGCATTGGAGAAGTCTACCGCAAGGATCTCAAGGATACTATCTACCAGATTTGTGGGCGCCGAGATGAACACTGGGAGATGATCAGCACCAGGAAGGATAGATCAATCGCAGCTTTTATCCAGGAGCTAAACCAGCACATTCGATGATAGGAGAACCAGATGTGCGCCAACATGATAGATCTGAAGAAGGCTAAAACTAGAATCAAGGAACTGGAGGAAGAACTCAAGGCTACACGAGAAGATTGTGAAGAAGAAATTGAAGTATTGGTGGAGAAGAATGACGACCTGATCAAGAAGATTGGGATATTTATGGGAGACCCTACGCCAGTAGATGAAGACAAAGAACCCCAGGAAATTAGCCCAGAAGACTACATCATCATCGACGGCACCGACTCGGAAGCAGATAGTAGAGATGATGACTATGTTGATGAAGCCGGAGCAGATATTACGGAGTCAACAACCGAAGAATATTTCTAGTAGACCACCTCATCAGTAGTAGTAGTCCACCATGTAAATATAGTAGTCCGAGCACTTTTGCGATAGATAGATCGATTGTATGCCCTTGTTTGATTGATTGAAGTGAATTGTTTGCTTTTGCCTCATGTGCATATGGGTAGTGTTTTCTCTTTAGACCCCCTCTATTCTTATATCTCATCTTTTCTAAACCCTAAGATGCCTCTGAGACATGACCCCGGATTTGCCTTTCCACCGGAGCTCACCCAGTTGATCCAGCAGCAGAACACATTGATGCAATTGCTAGTCCAGAATCAGAACCAGGGGAACAACAACAACAACCCACCACCACCACCACCACCTGTTGACCACTTAGCCCATTTTCTTAGGCTGAATCCGCCGGTGTTTTCCAATAGCACCGAGCCGATAGTAGTAGATGATTGGCTCCGCAAGACAGCTAGGGAGTTGACCACAGCAAGATGCACAGATGCGGAGAAGGTGAAATTTGCCGCACATCAGCTAGAAGGACCAGCAGCATCATGGTGGGAGAATTTCACAGCCACTTTCCCAGTTGACACTGTCACATGGGACCAGTTTCAGAAGGCTTTTCGTACTGCCCATGTTTCAGCAGGAGCCGTGGCCATGAAGAAGCGTGAGTTTCACAACTTGCGCCAAGGAGGAAGGACAGTTGGCCAGTATGTGGAGGAATTTAGTAAGTTAGCACGTTATGCCCTAGATGACGTCGCTAGGATGCAACTAAGCAGGAGAAGTTTCTAGAAGGACTGAATGATGAGTTGAGCATGCAGTTGATGGTAGCCACCTTCAACAACCACCAGGAGTTGGTAGATCGTGCTCTTATGATTGAAGGGAAGCAGCAACAAATTGAGAATTGCAAGAGGAAGTATGGACAAGGAAAGTACAATTCAGGAGCTCTGCAGAAGCCACGTTTTACCCCTAGACTGGGAGGACATTTTCAGCATACCCATGGAGGAGGTAGCTCGCACGATCACAATGGCACCAAGAATGGTAATGGCAACGGAGGAAGTAAAGGCCAGAACCACACGAACCCCTCAACCCCAGCCAAGAAGGACCTAAGCCAAGTCACTTGCTTTAAGTGTTCGAAGACAGGACATTATGCCAATGAATGTCCTGAATTACAAAATGGAAATAGCAATGGAAGTTCAGGGAAGAAGTCGAACCCTTTTAACAGGGGACAGGTGAACCACTTTAGCGTGGAGGAGGCTGAAGCTCAGCCCGATGCAGTAATAGGTAAGTTTTTGGTTAAGTCAGTTACTGCACTCGTTCTTTTTGATACTGGTGCATCGCATTCATACATATCAAGGGGATTTGTAGATAAGTATAACCTACCAACCCAAGCCCTTAGGTCACCCATGTTAGTAACCTCGCCCGGAGCAGAGTATGTGGCTAGTCTATGGTGTGATCGGTTACCATTAAGGATTGGTAACTATGTTTTTCCCTCAGACCTAATAGTATTGGAATCTCAAGGATTGGATGTGATATTAGGCATGGATTGGTTATCAAAGTATGAAGGGAATATTGAGTGTGGTAGTAAGTCAATTTTTCTTACCACCCCAAAAGGGAGAAGGATTAAGTATGTATCCCGGCATGTGCCAAAGAGGACTCAAGTAAATTGCCTAACAGGAGTTGTGCAGGAGGAAGTACTAGTGGTAAGGGATTTCCTTGATGTATTTCCAGAGGAGTTGCCAGGCATGCCACCGGATAGAGATATTGAGTTTTTGATTGAGCTATTGCCAGGCACAGGGCCAATATCAAAGAGACCATATAGGATGCCAGCAAAGGATCTGGTGGAAATTAAGAAGCAGATTAAAGAGTTACTAGATAAGGGATATATTCGCCCAAGTTCTTCGCCTTGGGGATCGCCAGTACTTCTAGTGGAGAAGAAGGATGGATCGTTAAGGATGGTTGTTGATTATCGAGGATTGAATGAAGTAACGATCAAGAACAAGTACCCGCTACCAATGATCAACGATCTGTTTGATTGATTGCAAGGAGCTAAGGTATTTTCCAAGATCGATCTGCGATCAGGATACCACCAGTTAAAGATTCGAGAACAGGATATTCCGAAGACAGCTTTTACCACCAGGTATGGGTTGTATGAGTATACCGTTATGTCATTTGGTCTGACTAACGCACCTGCCTATTTTATGAACATGATGAACAAAGTGTTTGTGGAGTTTTTGTATAAGTTCGTCGTAGTGTTCATTGATGATATCCTGGTTTATTCGAAGAATGAAGAGGAACATAAGGAGCATTTGCATTTGGTACTTGGAAAGCTCAAAGAACATCAATTATATGCCAAGTTCAGCAAATGTGAGTTTTGGTTGAAGCAAGTAGGATTCCTCGGACACGTTATATCAGGAGAAGGTATAGTAGTAGATCCCACTAAAGTTGAAACCGTGACCATGTGGGAAGCCCCAACAACAGTTGGAGAGATCCGGAGTTTTCTTGGACTAGCAGGATACTACCGGAGATTTATTGAGAATTTCTCAAAGAATGAGAAACCTATAACTGAGTTGTTGAAGAAAGATACCAAGTTCATATGGACAGAGGAATGTGAGGCTAGTTTCCAGGAATTGAAGAAACGTTTGGTTACCTCACCAGTGTTGATTTTGCCAGACCAGGCCAAAGATTATGAGGTGTATTGTGACGCTTCACATCGAGGACTTGGAGCAGTGCTTATGCAGGAAGGGAGAGTTGCTTCATATGCCTCAAGACAACTGAAGCCCCATGAGTTGAATTATGCTACGCATGATTTGGAGTTAGCAGCCGTAGTGCATGCTTTGAAGACATGGAGACATTTCCTCATTGGAAACCATTGTGAGGTGTACACGGATCATAAGAGTTTGAAGTACATTTTCACACAGAAGGAGTTAAACCTCAGACAAAGGAGATGGTTGGAGCTTATCAAGGATTATGATATGAAATTGCATTATCACCCCGGAAAGGCTAATGTAGTAGCTGACGCATTAAGCCGTAAGAGCCATGTCAATACATTAATGACGGGAGGAATACCAAGGGAGTTAGCCGAAAATCTTCATGAACTATGTTTGGAAATAGTTCCGAGAGGCTATGTAGCAGCATTGGAGATTCAGTCAACCTTGATGGATAAAATCAGGGAAACCCAGAAAGCTGACAAAGAGATTGCCGCTATAAAGGAGAAACTGAGCAAAGGAAAAGCTAAAGGATTCCGCGAGGATGAGCACGACACCCTATGGTTTGAAGACCGCGTTTATGTGCCCAATGACCCGAAGATCAGGAAGTTGATTTTGCAAGAGGCACACGACTCACCGTATTCAATTCACCCAGGAAATACCAAGATGTATCTGGATTTGAAGGATATTTTCTGGTGGACCGGAATGAAGAAGGATATAGCGGAGTATGTAGCAGTTTGTGATGTATGTCAGAGAGTAAAGGCAGAGCATCAGAAGCCAGCAGGATTGTTACAACCATTGTCGATACCCGAATGGAAGTGGGATAAGGTAGGCATGGATTTTATCACAGGATTACCCAGAACTCGTTCAGGCTATGACTCGATTTGGGTTGTAGTCGATCGATTGACAAAAGTAGCTCATTTCATCCCGGTAAAGACCACTTACACCAGTGATAAGTTGGCAAAGATATACATGACCAGGATTGTATGTATGCATGGAGTTCCAAGGAGTATCGTATCGGATAGAGGAACCCAATTTACCTCAAAGTTGTGGAAGCAGTTGCACGAAACTTTGGGAACCAGGCTAGAATTCAGTACAGCTTTTCATCCACAGACAGATGGACAGACCGAGAGAGTCAATCAGACTTTGGAGGATATGCTGAGAGCTTGTGCGCTAGATTATGGATCTAGTTGGGACGATAATTTGCCATGTGCAGAGTTCTCTTACAACAATAGTTATCAAACTAGTTTAAAGATGGCCCCTTTCGAAGCTTTGTACGGAAGGAGGTGTAGGACACCATTGTCATGGGACGAAGTTGGAGGATGACAGTTGTTTGGACCTGACTTGATTATGGAGTCTGAATAGAAGGTGAAATTGATTCGTGATAGGCTCAAGGTAGCCCAGTCCAGACAGAAGAGTTATGTGGATTCTAAACGCAAGGAGACACTTTACAAAGTCGGAGACAGAGCTTATCTTCGAGTATCTCCACTTCGAGGAACAAAGCATTTTGGAGTTAAAGGGAAGTTAGCACCATGATTTGTAGGACCATATCGAGTTTTGGAGCGTATGGGAGAAGTGGCCTACAAGTTGGAATTGCCCGAAGGATTGTCAGGAGTACATGATGTGTTCCACGTTTCTCAGTTAAAGAAATGTCACGCGGAAATGGCTGACATACCGTTGAGAGACACAGTGCCATTGGAAACTATTCAGTTGGATAATGATTTGACCAACCAGAAGAAACCAGTTAAGATTCTCGAGTTTGCCAACCAAGTTACTCGCAGCAAGGTTATCAAGTTTTGCAAAGTTCAGTGGAGCAATCACACGGAGGATGAAGCCACCTGGGAACGAGAGGAAGATTTGCTCAAAGACCACCCTCACCTATTTTCTAGCCAACCCAAATCTCGAGGGCGAGATTCATCTTAAGGGGGGTAGGTTTGTATCATCCCAAATTTTCAACTTGGAATGTTATACATTAGATCATCATGCATATCATATTTTATTTTGCATTTTGGTTGATCCTAGAAATTCTACGCAACTCAATGACCCACGGAGAGAGTTGGGGATTTCTTTATTTTCATATTTGAGTTCTCTCAAATTTTGAGAATAGGATCATTTGATTTTATTTATTTTATCATCAATTATTTATATTACAAAAATACGAGAGAGGGAATAAAAGGACTTTCCCAAAATAAAGAAATATTGAGGATTTAATAAAAAAAATCAAATAAGATTTTATTTCGGAGTTTTTCGATGTTTTATTTGAATTTAGGAAAAATGTGCGTTTTTCAAAATTGCATTTAGGGCCCAAATAAATGTTCACCTTGTGCGGCTTCATTTTAGAAGCCCGTGAAAATTTATTTCGGAATTTTTGGAGTCCGTTTAGTATTTCTTTTTATTTTACTTCCAAGCGGAATAATTAAAAAAAACAAACCAATTTCGGGCCGTACCCGAGCGGGACACCGCCCGGGGGCAGCCTTTAAATAGTGCCGCCCCGACCTGCCCCAGCCCATCAGCCCCGCCTCGATCCGTGCGCGCCGCTGGAGCCGCCGCCGACGACGACGACGATCCCGCCGCCCGAGGTTCGTCGCGCCTCGTTTTCCGTGCCGAAAAAAAAATTCGGCGTTCGTCGTTTTTCTTTTTCTCGGATTAAATCCGCGATTTTTCTGATCGCAATTCCTGATCCTATTTTCGTTTTAGTTTAACTTTTCGCTCGTTTATCGGAATCAAGTGATTCAACCGGCTAGAGTTTCGTCTCGAAACCCTCTATTCGTTTAACCAACTTAAACAAGATTTTGCTACTGTAAAATTTGCCCTAGATCCAGATTAGTAGAACGAAGTTGTTTTCTTTCGACGTTTGTTTTTCGTTGCTTCGTTCGATTTGATTCTTTTTGCCAACCGGAGTTCTTAAGTTGAACCTTCTGGTTAGATCTCTTATTTGATTTTTACCTGTGCATTAGATGAGTACTTATTGTATGCTGGTTTGTTTGTCTGCTTTAGAATACCCGGAGTGCGCCGCCTGTTACTTCGAATCGTTAGGTTTCGCGGATCATCAGCAAGGCAAGTAACACTTTGATCATACCTTTTCTACTACCCAGTTTTATTGCATTAGATCAATCCTCACACATTGCATGATTAGGATCTAATTAAATTGTGGGATGGGAAGTAGATGAGGTAGTACCTATTACCTGTTTATTTTCAAACCTTTGGGAGTTACTTCTACGTTTGCTTATTATGCCATGCTATGCTAGTAGACGTGGATTGGGTGAGTGAAATCCATGACAGATGTGAGATTGTTAATTAATGGTTTATCTAAGGTGGCAACTTAAACACACATCTGGGTGGATTGAGGCACCTGGGTATTCCAGGACTTGCCTGTTTTCTTTTGGACCGCCACCCAGGCTCAAAGGGATCATGAGACTATTCATACTAGAAACTTCCCTGTGCAGCCACAAGCTATTATGGGCTCTAGCATAGTTGACTAAGTCGTGCGAACTCTTCCAGTGGTAGACTAGCAGATGTAGGGGATGTAGGTGGTACGGTCTACCCGATTGTAAGGTGCTAGCGCTTTTGAAAGACTATGTCTCGGTCATCCGTCTTCTCAAACACCATGTAGTGCGAGAAACCAAACGGAGGCGATCGAGTCTTGTGGGGAAAAGTGCGCAAACCTCTGCAGAGTGTAATAAACTAATAATGGTTAGCCGTGTCCCCGGTTATGGACATCTTGAGTATCTAGTACTTGGATTTTCATGTGAATCTCAACATGTTACTCTAAATTAATTTTGTTGGGTTATGCTTAATGATGATGCTTAATTGGGATTGAGAATGCTGTCAACCATTCTCAATGTTTAACAACCACCATGATAGTAAATAAATTTATTCCTTTGAAGTAGGGAAAAATTGGCTTTACGCAAAACTGTAACCATAGAACTTCCACCAGCCAAATATGCATATAGTATAGCTGTTTCATTCCATTATTCTCTATGTGTTACCTTGCCAGCATATTCCATGTGCTGACCCGTTTTCAGACTGCAACGTTAATGTTGCAGAATTTTCAGACGACGATTAAGGAGTTTTTAGGTCGTGGTCCTATACTTAGTGATGCCGTTGGAGTTGATGGACTCACTTATCTTCCAAGCCTTCCGCTGTTATCGTTATTAGATGGCCTTAAGCCATACTTATTGTAATAAGTTCTCTTTTGAGACACTCGGTCTAATAAGTGTGTGATTGCTACTCTATTATAAATCCTCCGAGTACTCTGTGGTGTCAGCATTAATAATCCAGGGATGACACCGGAGCACAGAGATCATACTGTTTGAGGTCTGGTCGCTAAAAGGGGCCATTGTTTCACGAAGGTTGCATCTTAACGGTACACGTGGAGATTTGTTTGGTGGAATTTATGCAACTCGTGTAGCTAATTATCTTGGTGTACCCATACATGGAAATGATATGAAGTTGCCTCCTGCTTATCTAGATTATAGTGCTATGGTTTGCCATCAGTTTCTTGAGAGGAATGAACAGTTCCTCCAGTACCGACTAATCTTTGACAGACAGTGCATTGTCCATGTTGCCCTCCCTGCTCCTACTTTCTTTAACTTTCAGGAAAAAAGGAGATATGTTATGACCAGGGAGGAGGCAAACGAGTATGAGAGGAGGATGGAGGCAACTCGCCTCCAAGCTGCAGCTCTTCAGACAGTAGCTGATGCATCTCAGTACAACCCCAGCTACGAGTTTGGATATCCGCCAAACCAGCAGTGGCCATAGACCAACTTAGGCCAAAAGCCTAAGCTTGGGGGAGTACGTATTTCTCACCAACATTACATTCATGTTCACACACTCATTCTAGTTGTCGGTGCTCGTACTTTTTCATTGTACTATCCATGCTAGTTTATTTTCTTTTCTAAGCCTTCTTCTTGTGTGTTTGAAAAACCTTAAGAAAAACCAAAAAAATTAGTTGTAGCTTTTAGCTAGTTTACTTTCCATGCCTGTAGTGGTAGTAATTAAAATAAAAACCAAAAAGATTTCTCGTTCTTCTTTTTCTTGTTGGGAACTTTCCCGTGTAAATAGTTTTATTTCCTTTCTTATTCTTCGGGCGTCGAGAGGAGAAGACCATGATGAAAATGTTGAGTGGCTCTCATAAGCATTATTGTTGATTTAACCAAGAGCCCATATTACCTTGTCATCTCCCTTGTATAAAATGCTTGCAGATTCCAGCTTAGTCCAATGCACATGCACTATTATTATGATCCACACCGTTTGGTCGTGCAAGTGAAAGGCAATAATGACGATATATGATGGACTGAGTGAGATGAGAGAAGCTGGTATGGACTCGACCTATCTTGTTTTTGTAAATATGATTAGTTCATCATTCCTGATTCAGCCTATTATGAAAAACATGTTTGCAATGACAATTAGAGATTATAGTTGCCCATGACATGCTTAATTAGCTAGGATTTTACAATGGTTTACCTTGCATGCCAACATGCTATTAAAATGGTTGTGATGTGGTATGATAGGGTGGTATCCTCCTTTGAACGATTCGAGTGGCTTGACTTGGCACATGTTCACGCATGTAGTTGAAACAAAATCAACATAGCCTCCATGATATTTATGTTCACGGTGATTTATATCCTACTCATGCTTGCACTCATTGTTGATTAATCTTAATGCATGTTCATGACTGTTGTCGCTCTCTAGTTGGTCGCTTCCCAGTCTCTTTCTAGCCTTCACTTGTACTAAGCGGGAATACTGCTTGTGCATCCACTTCCATAAACCCCAAAGTTATTCCATATGAGTCCACCATAGCTTCCTATATGTGGTACTTACCTGTCGTTCCAAGTAAACTTGTATGTGCCAAACTCTAAACATTCAAATGAAATTCTGTTTTGTATGCTCAATAACTCATGTATCAACTAGGGTTGTCCATATCTTCCATGCTAGGTGGGTTATTCTCACGATGAGTGGACTCCGCTCATCATTCACGAGAAAATGGCTGGTAACCGGGATGCCCAGTCCCATGCTCCAATCAAATCAAAATAATTGCAAAAAACTCCCCCAGGATTGTTGTTAGTTGGATGGCACCCGTTGTTTCGGACAAGCCATGGATTGATGTTTGTTGGTGGTGGGGGAGTATGAACTTTACCATTCTGTTTGGGAACCGCCTATAATGTGTGTAGCATGGAAGATATTGAGATCTCTTGGTTGTTATGTTGACAATGGAAGTATGGCACTCAAAATATTATTTATCTATGTTTCAAAACTCAAGCTCTGGCACCTCTGCAAATCCCTGCTTCCCTCTGCGCAGGGCCTATCTATTTACTTTTATGTTGAGTCATCATCCTCTTATTAAAAAGCACCATTTGGAGAGCACCGTTGTCATTTGCATGCATTGCTATTAATTTACATTGACTATGACTGTGACTGGATCTCATTTACCATGAATTACAATGTCTAGTTAGTCTTTGATCTTGAGGGGTGCTCTGCATTTATGTTTTGCGGTTTTAGAAAGGGCTAGCGAGATACCATCTTGTTATATCATGTTATGATTGTTTTGAGGAAGTGTTGTCATCCGAGATTTATAATTATTGCTCGCTAATTGATTATGCCATTGATATGAGTAAACATGGGACCTAAATGTTATTGTGAATATGGTTAGTTCATAATCTTTGCTGAAAACTTGAATGCTGGCTTCACATATTTGCAACAAGAAGATCAAACAGAGTTTGTAAATGTTTTTCTTTATCACTTTCGGTTTGTCAACTGAATTGCTTGAGGACAAGCAAAGGTTTAAACTTGGGGGAGTTGATACGTCTCCAACGTATCTACTTTTCCAAACACTTTTGCCCTTGTTTTGGACCCTAACTTGCATGATTTGAATGGAACTAACCCGGACTGACGCTATTTCAGTAGAACTACCATGGTGTTATTTTTGTGCAGAAATAGAAGTTCTCGGAATGACCGGAAAATCCAGGGAGACACGTTTTGGAATTAATGAAATATACTGACAAAAGAATCAGCATCAGGGGGCCCACACCCTATCCACGAGGGTGCAGGGCGTGCCCCCTATCTCATGGGCCCCCAAGAACTCCACCAACCTTAACCCCAACTCCATATATTCACTTTTAGGGAGAAAAAACCTAGGGAGAAGGATTCATCACATTTTACGATACGGAGCCGCCGCCAAGCCCTAATCTTCCTCGGGAGGGCGGATCTGGAGTCCGTTTGGGGCTTTGGAGAGGCGAATCCGTCACCATCGTCATCATCAACCATCCTCCATCATCAATTTCATGATGCTCACCACCGTGCGTGAGTAATCTCGTCGTAGGCTTGCTGGACGGTGATTGGTTGGACGGGATTTACCATGTAATCGAGTTAGTTTTGTTAGGGTTTGATCCCTAGTATCCATTATGTTCTAAGATTGATGTTGCTATGACTTTGCTTTTCTTAATGCTTGTCACTAGTGCCCGAGTGCCATGATTTCAGATCTGAACCTATATGTTTTCATGAATATATGTGAGTTCTTGATCCTATCTTGCAAGTCAATAGTCACCTACTATGTTTTATGATCCAGCAACCCGAAAGTGACAAAAATCAGGACCACTCCCGATGATGACCGTAGTTTGAGGAGTTCATGTATTCACTAAGTCTTAATGCTTTGGTCCGGAACTCTATTGAGGAGGACTTAATATCCCTTAGTTTCCAATAGGACCCTGCTGCCACGGGAGGGTAGGACAAAAGATGTCATGCAAGTTCTTTTCCATAAGCACGTATGACTATATTCGGAATACATGCCTACATTACATTGATGAACTGGAGCTAGTTCTGTGTCACCCTATTTTATAACTATTGCATGAGGAATCGCATCCGACATAATTATCCATCATTGATCCATTGCCTACGAGCTTTTCACATATTGATCTTTGCTTAGTTACTTTTCCATTGTCACTGTTACGATTGCTACAAAAACTACTATTGTCACTTTTGCCACCGTTACTGTTACTTCCATACTACTTTGCTACTAAATACTTTGCTACAGATATTAAGTCTTTTTAGTGCGGTTGAATTGACAACTCAACTGCTAATACTTGAGAATATTCTTTGGCTCCCCTTGTGTCGAATCAATAAATTTGGGTTGAATACTCTACCCTCGAAAACTGTTGCGATCCCCTGTACTTGTGGGTTATCATGAAGCTACAAATTGCTTGATAATATTATGGCCAATTATTCACAATGGCATACCGAAAGAGCACCTACTAGTAAAAAAGTTAATTCTGTTGAAGAAATTACTACTTTGAGTGAAAAAGTTGATGCACTTACGAAATTGGTTTCTAGTAAAAATGCTCATGTTGATCTTAATGATGTGCCTTTGTCTAGTTTGATTCAGCAAAATAGTGATTCCGTAGATGTGAATCTGTTCTCACAAAACAATTTTAATAACAATGCATATAGAGGTAATTTTAATCCTAGGCCTTTTCCTGGAAATTCCTTTAATAATTATGGCACTTCCTATGGTAATTATTCTTATAATTATATGATGTCTTCTAATCTTCAGAGTAATATTAAAGAATTTATTAATGCTCAAAAAGTTTTCAACACTACGATAGAAGAAAATTTGAATAAGACTAATGATATGTCTACGAGCATTGACAGAATTACTCCTGATGTAGAATATCTCAAGATTAAAACATTTCCACCCAAGGTTGATGTCAATGAATCAATTAAAGCTTTATATGTTTACATGGATGAAAGTAAGAAAAGAACCGCTATGCTTAGAGCTAAAAGAGAATTTTTGGAAAGAGCATGTTTATCTGATTGCTTTCACCATAATGATGAAGATGTTACGATGATTGGTGTTTCTTCTACTGGTTCCTTATTTATTATTATTAAACTTGATGATAAGGGGACTGAAGAAGAGTCATATTTAGCTAGAAGGCATCCCCACAATTCGGAGGGTGAAAATGTTGTGGAAAAAATTGATAAAGGTGGGTCTAGAGAGGTAAAAACTTTAACTAGTGATATGCCCACTCTTTTGTATTACAAAGACTTTAATTATCATAGCTATTCTTTGTTTGAATGTATATCTTAGTTACAATCAATGCTAAATTCACCCAATGCATATGAACAAAATAAAGCTTTTACTAAACATATTGTAGAAGCAATGATGAAAGCTTTAGAAGAAAAGATAGAATTGGAGATTTCAATTCCTAGAAAATTATATGATGAATGGGAACCCACCATTAAAGTCAAGACCAAAAATTATGGGTGTAGTGCTTTATGTGACTTGGGTGTCAGTGTTTCCACAATTCCGACATCTCTATGTGATGTGCTAGGTTTTACCAAGTTGGAAAAATGTTCTCTTAATTTGCACTTGGCGGATTCCACTATTAAAAAGCCTTTGGGAAGAATGAGTGATGTTCTTATTCTTGCAAATAGGAATAATGTTCCATAAATTTTATTGTTCTTGATATTGATAGCAATCCGTCTTGTCCCATAATACTTGGTAGACCGTTTTTACGAACTATAGGTCCCGTGATTGATATGAAAGAAGGGAATATTAAATTTCAGTTTCCATTGAGAAATGGTATGGAACAATTCCCTAGAACTAGAATTAAGCCGCCATATGAATCAATCATGAGGGAAACCTATGGAGCAAAAACTAAAGAATACAATACTTGAATCTATGCATTATGCCTAGCTAAGGGCATAAAACAATAGCGCTTGTTGGGAGGCAACCAAATGAAGAACATCACTTTTTCTCTTTTTATTTTTGTTCTTGTGTGTTCACACAATTATGCTACTGTTATGATTGCGTTTTTATGTTTTAGTTAGTGTTTGTGCCAAGTAAAGCCTTTAGGGTCTTGTTGGTTAATAGTTGATTTGATCTTGTTGGAAAACAAAAACTTTGGGGTCTAGTAGCAGAATTTTTGAAAATCACAAAGGAAACAAAAATTCTGATTTTTTTGCACAAGATTGTATACAAATTGCCTACATTGTCCTAATTTTTCATATTTTTTGGAGCTACAGAAGTATGGTTAAAGTATAGATTACTACAGACTATTCTGTTTTTGACAGATTCTATTTGTATTGCATTGTGTGCTTATTTTGATGAATCTATCGATTGTATCGAGGGGTATAAGCCATAGTAAAGTTAGAAGACAGTAGGTATAATGCAATAATAAAATATGAATGGATTTCAAATTGTACTTAAAGTGGTGATTTGCTTTATTATACTAACGGATATCACGAAGGTTTTGTTAAGTTTTGTGTGATTGAAGTTTTCAAGTTTTGGGTGAGATCATGATGGATGAACGAATAAGGAGTAAAAAGATCCTAATCTTGGGATGCCCTTGGTACCCAAGGTAATATTCAAGGATAACCAAGCAACTAAGCTTGGGGATGCCCCGGAAGGCATCCCCTCTTCCTTCTAACGACCATTGGTAATTTTACTTGGAGCTCTATTTTTATTCATCACATATCATGAATTTTTCTTGGAGCGTCTTGTATTATATGAGTCTTTGCTTCTTTTGATATTTAGTCTGGCACAATCTTCCTTGCTGGACACACCTATTTGAGAGAGCCATAATGATGCTATGATTTGTTAGAATTGCTCTATGTGCTTCACTTAAAAAATTTGTGCCATGGAATTGCTCTAGTACTTCACTTATATCTTTTTTAGCAAGGTGGTGGCTTTATTTTTGGATAAATAATCTCATGCTTCACTTAGATCATTTTTGGAGTTAGTAAAATTTGAAAGAAATGTCCTCTCGTTGCTTTATTTTGAGAGTTGAAACTTTTTAAGAAATATGTGCTCTCATGCTTCACTTAAATTTATTTGAGAGCTTGTTAGTAGCAATGGTAATAGATGAATTTAGTCCCAAAGTGATAGATATTCAATGGGGATATATTAATTCACGAAGATCATTCGATATTAAAAACGTGATTCCTTGTAATAGTTTGAGATATGGAGATAGTAATATGTGAGTCATGTTGGTGAGTAATTATGCTTTAGTAAGAATATTGGTGTTAAGGTTTGCGATTGCTTTATGTGAGTTATGTTTTTTCTCTTTCCCGGCTGGCCGTTTCAGTATTAAAACTGACCTTGAGCTTCTCGTTTTCCTCTAAGCTCAGGGTCAACTTGGTTTTAGCTTTCTGTGTTACAGATTCTTGATGTTTGATGAACTTTCTTAACTCGCCAAGCTCTGAATCCTTAATGCTTAAAGCATCTTGTAAATGGGCATTGAAGATCAGAAATACTATTCATCATAAGCATAAGGAGTATTTTTCAAGTCCCACGGACATTGCAAGCAATATACTTGGCACTTGGGGGCTAATGTGTGACGAAGTTCTTTTACAACAGAATCAAGTACATAAGACCCAACTCATCTGCATAAGATGACCTGGCCCTTGAGAGTTATAAATGGCAGTTCTCAGCTTAGATTTAATATAATAGTCCTAGTTCATCTTTTCAAGATAAGTCGGCCCTTGAGGGGTCTAATGCTGGATTTTTAAGGATTATATGGAAGACCTGGCTCACCCTTACATGGTAAGCCGGCCCTTGAGGGGTCTAATGTGTTATTTGCAAAAAGTCTTAAGCATATTAATGAGCCTTTGATATGATTAAGACTTGGGGACTGGAGAAGCATATGTATGTCTACATAAGGTTCAAGGAGGAGGCGATTTCATACCTCATACTTCTGCCGCATCATGTTAACCAAATTGGCCTCCAAGTCGCGGCTTGGGTGAAGACGGTTCAAATAACCAGAGTACAATTCGCCAGCATTCAGTTTCAAGCATCTCTCAAGATCAAGGGTGGGCATATTTTTGTCTGGCAAGTGTGTTTCATCTTTAGCGGAATATTTGGCCAGTATGCTAGAGATGTCGGGCGGCTGATAAGCTGATCAAGTGATGGTCACCTCTTAAAGATGGTCATCAACAAGAGTCTTGTCTGAATGTTTGATGGGAGAAAGCGTTTGAGGGCTCGGTGGGTCTTGATTGGTCGTCAGGTCATTGTTAAGGTCTGCGGCTGAATCAGGACTGACAAAGTCAGTTTCAGGAGGCGGATCGTCCTGCCAGCTCTCAGGATCTTCAATTTCCTGGGTTTCAATTTCAATAGTCTTCGGCACCTGTTTCTCATGTTCAGTTGCTTCGACAGGTTTTTAAGGGCCAGTTTTCTGCTTCTTGCCCATCTGCGCCTTGGCGCTGTAAGGAAGATTATTCAATCTGATAAGTATGAAAGGGCATGATAATTTATTTAACAAGTAATAATACTTACACCGGGTTAACCACAAATGTGGGGAGCTGTGAGCCGTTGGAGTCACCAGATGAAGGAGAAGTGTCCTGATACGCCAAGTCAGAAGAGTTAAGTGGTGGTCGTATGAGGCCGGCTCATGAAAGAGAGGAGGTAGGACTATGAGGCACCTCATGACGACGTTTACGAACCGGCGTGTTGGGCAAGCCATCCATAAGATCCTCTTGGCCTCTATTTCGAGTATGCCATCTGGACTCATGCTGCTATTTCTTCAAAAGAAAATTTGTGTCTAAGTGAGCAAGGGGATGGGAAAACTGTACTTTCCTGATGACCCGCCGTATTTTCTCTCTTGGTAAAATTTCTGAGTTGAAGGAGACAGGGATTACCTCAGCGCCATCAGCTTGTCTCCGTTTCCTCCTAAGGTGAATCAGCATCAATAAGCTGCATAAAAAGATTACCAAGTGAATCAAGTTCTACCTCTGAGTCATCTAGCGCAAGCTGTTCTTGTGTTCTAGGCTTCTTAGGATGACCCGGGCCGCGACTGGTTATTTTAGTCCTTTTTGCTAGAGCAGTAGTGGATTATATCTTCTTTTTCCAGAAACGAGAGTTGGCCTGGATATGCATAAACAATAAGATTGAAGCTAGGTAGTTTGACAAGTAAGCGGTGAATGTATAAAGATAGTTACAGCCGGATGCGGGTTAAGAGTATAGTAAGGAGCTAGGCCTGTCTTACTACAATTGGCCAGAGACTCGCCAAGGAGTGATTTGACAGTTTCATTGATTTCCTGTTCAGTCAACTCAGTGGAATTGTAACATAGCAGATCATTGGGACTTCCGGTATAGTCACACATTAAGCCGGAGCGGCGGCTTAAGGGCAGAATTCTCCATGAAACTCAATAGTGAACAAGATCGACTCCAGTTAGGCCATTTGCAATGAAGGCTTGGGTCTTTCAAAGAGTGGAGGAATGAAGACTACGCTCTGCGGCAGACATCCGCCAGGCAGTGGGCCACTCGTTGGGAGCCGATGTGCATGATAACCCGGCAGAGGGTTTTCTCCTTCTGGGGAGGTGTCTTTGCAATGAAACCAAGGGAAGTTCCAATCTTTTGGATGACTTGGAAGGGTGGCTGATGGGAATTTTACGTCTCTTCGCCTCTAGATTGAAATGCCTCCGAGCTCAAGACTAAGCCCATCCGTCATTTTAGTTTGGTGGTTGATATAATAATAATCTCTGAACAGATCTATAGAAGGCTCTTCACCAAGGTATGCTTCACAGAATACTTGGAGATTGCATATATTTGAGACAGAGTTGGGACCGATATCTTGAGGATGAAGGTTGTAAAAGCGCAGCATGTCTCGAAAGAATTTTGAGCCGGGCGGTGAAAAGCCATGGAGCAGATGATTTGTAAAGACTACGACTTCACCCTTTTGAGGTTCAGGGGGGCATTTAGGACCGGGAACCCGCCAATGCATGACCTCCTTGGCGGCTAAAACACCCATGGACACATACTCATTGAGCGTTTCTTTAGTGACTCTATAAGGGATCCAATCGCAAATTATGGGTGCCTTAGTCATGGTGAGCTGGAAGTAGCAAAGATGTGAGCAGGAAATGAATGTGGTAAGTTAAAGCAGTATGGAGTTGTTGGCAAGTTTTTAAGCCGGCTGGAGGCCGGCGGGTTACAAGAGCCTTATGTAAGTCGCCGTGTGTGATACAGTGGGTCAGCAGTCTACAAAGGTGGAGGTGTTAAAGATTTTACTAAGTGTTGCATAAACAGGTTTCCTAGATTGCAGCTATATTCATGGATCTACGACAGTTCAGAAAGAAAAGATTATTCTTTAACCTAAATTATGGCGAAAGAACTGGCATATTGAAAGTGAAGCGCCGAGGGGCGGGTGTTAATCACATAGCGATGTGAACTAGATTATTTACTCAACTAAACCCTTTGGGTGTTGGTCACATCGCGACGTGAACTATGGGTGTTAATCATATAAAGATGTGAACTATTGGTGTTAAAACACATGGCGATGTGAACTAGATTATTGACTCTAGTGCAAGTGGGAGACTGAAGGAAATATGCCCTAGAGGGAATAATAAAGTTGTTATTTTATATTTCCTTATATCATGACAAATGTTTATTATTCATGCTAGAATTTTATTAACCGAAAACTTGATACATGTGTCGATACATAGACAAAACACTGTGTCCCTAGTAAGCCTCTACTAGACTAGCTAGTTAATCAAAGATGGTTAAGTTTCCTAACAATAGAAATGTGTTGTCATTTGATGAACGGGATCACATCATTAGGAGAATTATGTGATGGACAAGACCCATTCGTTAGCTTAGCATGTTGATCGTTCAGTTTTATTGCTATAGCTTTCTTCATATACAATACATATTCCTTTAACTATGAGACTATGCAACTCCCGGATACCGGAGGAATACCTTGTGTGCTATCAAACGTCACAACATACTAGGTGATTATAAAGATGCTCTACAGGTATCTCTGAAGGTGTTTGTTGGGTTGGCATAGATCGAGATCAGGATTTGTCACTCCGAGTATCGGAGAGGTATCTCTGGATCACATCATAATAAGCCTTGCAAGCAATGTGACTAATGAGTTAGTTGCAGGATGATGTATTACGGAACGAGTAAATAGACTTGCCAGTAACGAGATTGAACTAGGTTTGAAGATACCGACGAACGAATCTCGGGCAAGTAACATACCGATGGCAAAGGGAATAACGTATGTCGTCATTACGGTTTGACGGATAAAGATCTTCGTAGAACATGTAGGAGCCAATATGATCATCCATGTTCCTCTATTGGTTATTGATCGGAGAGGTGTCTCATCATGTATACATAGTTCTCGAACCCGTAGGGTCCGCACGCTTAACGTTCGTTGACGATATTATATTATATGAGTTATGTGATTTGGTGACCAAATGTTGTTCGGAGTACCGGATGAGATCACAGACATGACGAGGAGTCTCTAAATGGTCAAGAGGTAAAGATTGATATATAGGACGATGGTATTCGGACATCGGAAGTGTTCTGGAGGGTACCGGGTACTTATCGGGTCACCGGAAAGGAGTTTCGGGCACCCCCGGCAAAAATATGGGCCTTATGGGCCAAGTGAGGAAACACACCAGCCCTAGTGCGCCCCTACAGAGGCCAGCCCTATGAGGAGGAGAAGGAAAGAGGGGAGGTCAAGGAAAGTGTGGATTAGGATTCCTACTTCCTTCCCTCTCCCCCCTCTTTCCATCCCCCTCGGTTATATATGGCAGGGGGCACGCGCGGCTTGGGAGGTACTCCAAGTAGGATTCCTCCTACTTTGGCGCCTCCCATGGCTGCTTCCCTCTCCCTCCCACCTATATATATGTGGGGAGGGGGCACCTAGAACACACACCAACATCTGTTAGCCATGTGCGGCGCCCCCCTCCATAGATTACACCCTCGGTCATATTCTCGCGGTGCTTAGGCGAAGCCCTATGCGGATTACTTCACCATCACCGTCACCACGCCGTCATGCTGACGAAACTCATCTACTTCCTATACAATTTGTTGGATCAAGAGTTCGAGGGACGTCATCGAGCTGAACGTGTGCAGAACTCGGAGGTGCCGTACGTTCGGTACTTGATCGATCGGAATGAGAAGAATTTCGACTACATCAACTGCATTGTCAAACGCTTCCACTTTCAGTCTACGAGGGTACGTGGACACACTCTCCCCCTCTCGTTGCTATGCACCTCCTAAATAGATCTTGCATGAGCGTAGGAGTTTTTTTGAAATGGCATGCTACGTTCCCCAACACTTGGAGCCCAAAGTGATTGAGCATTGCCAAAGACTTTCTATTCTGAGTGAACTGGAGACTTATTACACTTGAAGACTGTGATCTTCTAGACGGTTAGGCGCGTCATGTTTTGAGCATCCAAGAGTTATTGTGGATTTCCGGTGAACGAGTTTGTGAAGGTTTGGAAGTCTACCTTGAAGACTTACTTGGGTGTTTGGGCGAGGTCTAAGTGATATTAGCTCAAGAGGAATAAGGTGAAGACATAGTATTCTTAGTTCAATCTCAGCCTCCCCGACCAGACATACAGCTGTCCTGGAACTGGTCAAACAAATCACTTGTCTTCCTCGAGCAACTTGTTCTATCCATTCACTCCTTTATTTTACTGTTTTGTATTATGAAGCCTTTGCTTACTCATATATGTGTGAAGACATTGTCTATTTCTAAGACTTTTATAAAAATCACCTATTCACCCCCCTCTAGTCGATAACTAGCACTTTCAATTGGTATCGGAGCAAGTTACGCCCTTGTTCTGTGTGATTCGGTTTAACCACCTGGAGTTTTAGTTATGTCGACTGTAGGGATCATCAAAGTTCCACTGCGTGCCCTGTCTTCGATGACACTGATTATCCCTACTGGACTGTAACATCCAAATTTTCAATTTGGAATGTTATACATTAGATCATCATTGCATATCATATTTTATTGCATTTTTGGCTTGATCCTAGAAATTATACGCAACTCAAGGACCTACAGAGAGAGTTAGGGATTTCATTATTTTCATATTCGAGTTTTCTCGAATTTTGGAAACAGGATCGTTTGATTTTAATTATTTTCTCTTCGATTATTTCTTTTGTAAAAATAAGAGAGAGAGGATAAAATGACTTTCTCAAAATAGAGAAATATCGAAGATTTAATATTAAAATCAAATAAGATTTTTATTCAGAGTTTTATTGCTATTTTATTTGAATTAGGAAAATTATGTGTTTCTTAGAATTGCATTTTAGGCCCAAATAAATGTTCACCTTGTCCCGCTTAATTTTTAGACGACGTGGAAAATTCATTTTGGAATTTTTGGAGTCCGTTTAGTATTTCTTTTCTTTCTTTTTCTGCATGTTGGAATTATTTAAAAAAAAGTCAAATCGACTTCGGGCCGTACCCGGCAAGGAGACCTCGGGCTGGCCCTCTTATAAGCTGCACCCGAGCGAGCCCTGATGAAGCTATGTACCTAGGGTAGGGGCATGGACCTGTCCTAAGAGCCCTACCCAAGGACATCCCTAGAAGTCACCTTCCAATCGACTTGAAGGTATCCCACTCGACAGATTCAAGACACTCGACCAGGAAGCTACCACTCGACTACGAAGCCAACCACTCGACTGACAAGAGATCTAAAGTCACTCCGCAAGCAAATGGTCGGCCATTAAGTAGTCTTTATGGTCATCATAGCACTTTATTAGGGATGTTACCAGTAACGTCCAGTCTTAATGTATTTTAACCCTGCATTACTGAGGACCGGAGGGGTCTGGCGAACTCTATATAAGCCACCCCCCTCCTCAGTAGCAGGGGTTCGCACCCCTGTAATTCATACACACATAATCCAGTCGACCGCCTCCGGGCACCGAGACGTAGGGCTGTTACTTCCTCCGTGAAGGGCCTGAACTCGTACATCCTGGTGTATTTACAAGTTCTCCATAGCTGAGATCTAGCCTCTCCATACATACCCTCCTACCTCACTGTTAGAGTTAGAACCACGACAGTTGGCGCCCACCGTGGGGCAGGAGTCTTAGCGCCTAGTTGGAGAAGTTGCGATTTTTCCGATCCCTTTGATCATATTTTCGTGCGGAGATTTGGTGGAGGGCCGCGAGATCCGTCTCGGCGCACTCACGTTCATCACCGACAACTCCGCTTGGCTTCAGGAGGCTCCACTCGACATCGACGCCCTCCCCGTCCGCGGTGCGACGCACTTCCGTGCATGTGTTCGTGGCGTCCTCCTGCTGCAGCCGTCGACCTAGTATCGGTCGGCTCCCGTGTCATCTTCCCGCCCTGTCTCCCACCGGCGCAAGCGCTCCGGCCGGTCGAGACTCCAGAGGTGGGTGAGGCATGCCGTGGCCCACCAGTCGGCAGCCCCACAAGTCGCGGTAATCGAGCCCGACGAATCCCTCTACGGCCTGTTCGACCTGTCGACTGGCTCCGCGGAGACCGCATCCGAGTGCGACAGCAGCGACCCGGCGGCTGAGGTTCTGGCGGTCGATGGAACACACAGTCCTCCCGGTTTCCCTCGCACCATTGGAGGCACAGGTGGAGGCGACCCGTCGCATCCCCACGATGAGTATCTCCCCGAACCTCTCACGTCGTTGCAGCAAGAGGAGCTTCACTGCCGGAACATGGATGCACTCCACACTCCTATCGTCGGAGAAACCCCCGAGGCCCGGGCCTTGGAGGACGCGCGCTTGGCTAACTTGGCCGAGCGCACTCGACTGGAGAATCTCCAGCGAATACTCGACGAGCAAGCGCGTCAGCGAGCTCCCGAGTCCAGTCGACGTCAGCTCTTCCCGCCTACGCAGGTATATCGAACCCTAGTTCAGAATTTGGCAGCCGCGGCTCGTATAGCAGAATCGATTCAGCCCTCCCAGTCGGAGGCTGGCAGGGGCTTGTTGCAAATCAGAGCGTTCCTCCGGGCAGCAGGAAACCAGAATTCTGCTTTTTCTCAGTCGCGGAATAGGATCCACAGTCGATCCGTTGCAACGGATACAGTCCAGTCGGCTCACAGCCCAAGATCGCCCCCGAGGCGTGAGGGACGCGGAGACCGGCACGATCAGTATAGAAGAAATGAGCAGTATGATCACCAGTTCGATCGACGTCGAGTGCCAACCCCTCCCCCGAGGAGTGGGTCATATGTGCCTCGACAGCAGGATGACAGACACCCTCATAGTGTTGGCCGAAGAGTTCCAGTCGACCCCAGGGACCCAGGCTTTGATGCGAGATCCATCCTCATTCAGGGTCTGGTTGACAGGAATAGAGCTCACTAAGAAGGCCACGATAGAGATGCGCCTGCCAGCAGCAGAGTACGTGTTTCGGGGCCAGAGTGTTTCAGTCGAGCCATCAGGGCCGCAGTGATTCCTCCCAACTTCCGGTTGGCGACTGGAGTCAGCAAGTTCACCGGCGAGCCTAAGCCTGACACTTGGCTCGAAGACTACCAAGTGGCTGTCCAGATTGGTGGCGGCAATGATGAGGTGGCTATGAAGCATTTGCCTCTCCTGTTAGAGGGCTCAGCCAGAGCGTGGCTGAATCAATTAGCACCCAGCAGCAACTACACTTGGGAGGATCTCTCTCGAGTGTTTGTCACGACCTTTGAAGGAACATGCAAGCGACCGGCAGGCCTTACAGAATTGCGGTCTTGCGTGCAGAAACCGAGTGAAACTCTGAGGGATTACATCCAGAGGTGGATCACTTTGCATCACACAGTTGAGAATGTACCAGATCACCAAGCAGTTTATGCCTTTAAAGAAGGCGTCAAGAACAGAGAGTTGAACCTGAAGTTCGGTCGGACCGGAGAAATGTCTCTGAATCGGATGATGGAAATTGCCACCAAATACGCTAACGGAGAAGATGAATATCGACTCCGGAGTGGCAAGCAGAAAGCAGTCGCCCAGGAAAGCGGAGGCAATTCCAGTCGGAAGCAGAAGCGGAAGGCCGAGCCAGCCGCTCCTGGGGAGGCCCTGGCCGTAACCCAGGGAAAATTCAAGGGAAAATGCAAGGGGCCCTGGAACCCCAAGAAAGTCAAGGATCAAGATGGAAATGATGTTTTGGATCTGCCATGTCACATCCACACCAAGAAATATGAAGAGGGTAATCTTATTTACCCAAAGCATACCACTCGACAGTGCCGGCTCCTGATCCAGCAGTTTCAGGGCAAGCAGTCCAAAGACAAGGAAAAAGAGTCAGACAGTGTTGAGGAGAAGGAAGATAGTGACGATGGATACCCCCAAGTCAATTCCACCTTGATGATTTTTGCTGATGTTGAAAGCAAAAGTCGACTGAAAGTCATTAACCGTGCAGTGAATATGGTTGCCCCGGCAACACCCAGCTACCTGAAGTGGTCTCAGACTGCCATCATGTTCGACCAGTCCGATCACCCTGCACACATTGCCACCCCTAGGAGGCAAGATCTGGTGGTCGATCCAGTTGTCGAAGGCACTCGACTGACCAAAGTCCTGATGGATGGTGGCAGCGGCCTGAACATACTGTATGCTGGAACGTTGAAAGGGATGGGCATTCCGATGTCCAGGCTCAGTGCCAGCAACATGAGTTTCCATGGAGTCATTCCTGGAAAGAAAGCCGAGTCACTCGGCCAGATTGCTCTCGATGTGGTTTTCGGTGATTCAAAGAATTACCGCAAGGAAAAGTTGACATTTGAGGTTGTGGACTTCCAAAGTGCTTATCATGCTATTCTGGGCCGGCCAGCTTATGCACGCTTCATGGCTTGACCGTGCTATGTGTATCTCAAGTTGAAGATGCCCGGCCCCAGAGGTGTGATCACCGTTACAGGCAATCGGAAGAAAGCAGAGGAGTGTTTTCAGAAAGGATCAAAGATCGCTGATGCTCAGATGTCAGTAGTCGAGCTGCAAGAGTACCAGAAGACTGCTGATCTGAGTGAATTGCTGCGAGCCAAGAAGCCAGCTTCAGAATCAGCTTTTTCAGTCGTCCGGTGAAACTAAGCCAGTTCACATTCACCCGACCGACCCCAATGCCGCTCCGACTCACATCTCAACGACGCTCGACTCCAAATAGGAAGAAGCGCTCATCCAGTTCCTCCGTGAGAACTGGGACATCTTCGCATGGAAGCCTTCTGACATGCCTGGAGTTCCCAGGGGGCTGGCTGAGCACCGTCTACGAGTCGACCCAAAGTTCAAGCCTGTGAAAGAACATCTTCGACGGTCCGCCGTCCAGAAGAGGAAAGCTATTGGCGAGGAGGTGGCTCGGCTCTTAGCAACGGAGTTCATCCGAGAGATTTACCACTCCGAGTGGCTCGCCAATGTTGGCATGGTCCCCAAGAAGAACAAGTCACTTCACATGTGCATTGACTTTAAACATATCAATCGGGCCTGCCCGAAAGATCATTTCCCTCTCCCCCGCATCGACCAGGTAGTCGACTCGACCGCGGGGTGTGAGCGTTTGTCTTTTCTAGATGCTTATTCAGGGTACCATCAGATCCGTCTGTATGGACCCGACGAGATCAAAACGGCTTTCATCACCCCATTTGGGTGCTTCTGTTATTTCACCATGCCCTTCGGCCTCAAGAATGCTGGAGCCACATTCATGAGGATGATTCAGAAGTGTTTGCTCACTCAGATCATTCGGAACGTGGAAGCATACATGGATGATATTGTGGTTAAGTCACGGAAAGGTTCCGACCTACTGACTGACCTTGCCGAAACCTTTCCTAACCTCAGGGGATATGATATCAAGCTCAATCCATCAAAGTGCACATTCGGAGTTCCAGGTGGAAAGTTACTCGGTTTTCTCGTTTCCGAACGAGGAATCGACGCCAATCCTGAGAAAGTTGGCACCATATTCCGGATGAAGCGCCCTGTGCGTGTGCACGATGTCCAGAAGCTTACAGGTTGCTTGGCCGCTCTAAGTTGATTCATTTCTCGTCTCGGTGAAAAGGCGTTGCCTCTTTACCGACTGATGAAGAAGTCTGACAAGTTCGAGTGGACTCCAGAAGCTGATGCAGCGTTTGCAGAGCTCAAAGCTCTGCTCTCCACCCAGCCGGTGCTTGCTGCCCCAATTAGTAAAGAGCCTCTGCTGCTTTACATTGCGGCCACGGGACAAGTTGTCAGTACAGTACTTACGGTCGAACGGGAAGAAGAAGGAAAGGCCTTCAGAGTTCAGCGCCCAGTATATTATGTGTCTGAAGTTTTGACTCCTTCGAAGCAAAGATATCCCCATTACCAGAAGCTTGTATATGGGATTTACATGACCACGAAGAAGGTTGCACACTACTTCTCTGACCATTCCATTACAATCGTCAGCGACGCTCCACTGTCAGAGATTTTGCACAATAGAGATGCAACTGGTCGAGTGGCGAAGTGGGCGATTGAACTCCTTCCCCTAGATATCAAGTTTGAAGCAAAGAAGGCTATCAAGTCCCAAGCAATTGCAGATTTCGTCGCCGAGTGGATTGAACAGCAGCTTCCGACTCAAGTTCACTCGGAGCACTGGACCATGTTCTTCGATGGATCTAAGATGCTGAATGGTTCCGGTGCTGGGGTAGTATTGGTCTCCCCCCGAGGAGATAAGCTCAGATATGTTCTCCAGATTCACTTCGATTCCTCCAATAATGAAGTAGAATATGAAGCACTCTTGTATGGGTTGCGCATGGCCATTTCACTCGGCGTCCGGCGCCTCATGGTCTATGGCGACTCAGATTTGGTGGTTAATCAGGTGATGAAGGAGTGGGACGTCAGAAGCCCAGCTATGACTGGCTACTGCAACACAGTAAGAAAGCTAGAAAAGAAATTCGAGGGGTTAGAGCTTCATCACATCCCCCAACTGAAAAATCAAGCAGCTGATGATCTGGCAAAGATAGGCTCCAAGAGAGAAGCCATTCCCAGCAATGTGTTTTTGGAGCACATCCGCTCGCCATCAGTCCAGGAGGATCCTTTTACAGAAGAAGCCTCGCAACCGAAAAGTGCCACAGATCCGACTGAAGTCAAAATTCCTGCTGTGGTCGACCTAGTCATGGAGGTCTTGGCAATCACTCCCGACTGGATGATACCATACATCGCGTATATCTTGAGGAAAGAACTTCCAAAGGACGAAGAAGAGGCTCGACAGATCGTCCGTCGATCTAAAGCTTTCACAGTCATAAAAGGACAGTTGTATAGAGAAAGTGCAACTGGAATCGGTCAAAAGTGCATAACGCCAGAAGAAGGTCAGATAATCCTTGATGATATCCACTCGGGGACCTGTGGTCACCATGCGTCCTCTCGGACCATCGCGGCCAAAGCATACCGAGCGGGTTTTTACTGGCCCAGGGCAAACGAAATGGCGAAAGAGATAGTCGACAAGTGTTTAGGCTGCCAGTTCTACTCCAACATGTCGCACAAGCCAGCATCAGCTCTGAGGACCATTCCACTCGTCTGGCCCTTCGCTGTTTGGGGACTGGACATGGTTGGTCCACTGAGAACAGGCAGGAGAGGATTCACACATGTGCTTGTGGCAGTCGACAAGTTCACCAAATGGATTGAAGCCAAGCCTATCAAAAATCTTGATGCTAGCACTGCTATCAGTTTCATCAGAGAGTTGATATTCAGATATGGGGTCCCGCATAGCATCATCACTGACAATGGGTCAAACTTCGATTCAGACAAGTTCAGAGCTTTTTGCGCCTCTCAAGGCACACGAGTCGACTACGCGTCGGTCGCGCATCCCCAGTCGAATGGACAAGCTGAAAGAGCAAATGGTCTGATTCTCAAAGGACTGAAGCCTCGACTGATGCGTGATCTCAAGCATGCAGCAGGCGCTTGGGTCGACGAGCTTCCGTCACTTTTGTGGGGACTGAGGACCACCCCGAACCAGTCGACTGGAAGAACGCCATTCTTTCTGGTTTACGGAGCCGAAGCCGTCATGCCGAGTGATCTGCTTCACAACGCCCCCAGAGTCGAGCTTTATAATGAAGACGAAGCAGAGCAAGCCCGGAAAGACGCAGTCGACCTCCTAGAGGAGGAGAGGGAAATGGCTATGATCAGATCGACCATCTATCAGACTTGCGTCGATTCCATGCCAGAAATGTGAAGAGCCGAGCCTTCCAAGAAGGAGATTTTGTCCTCCGAGTGGATCAACAGAAACCACATAAACTTGCTCCTACTTGGGAAGGCCCATTCATTGTCACCAGAGTCCTCCACAATGGAGCATATCATATCTACAACGTTGATCGCCGGATCGACGAGCCACGAGCTTGGAATGCGGAACTACTCCGCCCATTTTACACTTGAATTCTCACTCGGATGAGGTGTAATAAGAAAAACTTCTGTAGTTTATTTTTATCAAAGACAAGAGTGTCCCAGTTCTTCCTGTAATTGCTGTCACTTTTGTTTGCGTACGAAATCCCCCAGTGGGTAGCTTAGCTGCGAATCCGTTTCGCCTAAGTTTGCAAAAAATCCTACCGAGTGGTGAGCCAGACTCCCACTCGGGGGCTTAGCTGCAGCCCAGTGCTCGCCTAAGTGTTTGAAAATCCTACCGAGTGGTGAGCCAGACTCCCACTCGGGGGCTTAGCTGCAGCCTAGTGCTCGCCTAAGTATATAAAAATCCTACCGAGTGGAGAGCAAACCTCCCACTCGGAGGCTTAGCTGCAGCCCAGTGCGCGCCTAAGTGTTTGAAAATCCTACCGAGTGATGAGCCAGACTCCCACTCGGAGGCTTAGCTGCAGCCCAGTGCTCGCCTAAGTATATAAAAATCCTACCGAGTGGAGAGCAAACCTCCCACTCGGGGGCTTAGCTGCAGCCCAGTGCTCGCCTAAGTGTTTGAAAATCCTACCGAGTGGAGAGCAAACCTCCCACTCGGGGGCTTAGCTGCAGTCCAAGTACTCGCCTAAGTATATGAAAACCCTACCGAGTGGTGAGCCAGATTCCCACTCGGAGGCTTAGCTGCAGCCCAGTGCTCGCCTAAGTATATAAAAATCCTACCGAGTGGAGAGCAAACATCCCACTCGGGGGCTTAGCTGCAGTCCAAGTACTCGCCTAAGTATTTGAAAATCCTACCGAGTGGAGAGCAAACATCCCACTCGGGGGCTTAGCTGCAGTCCAAGTACTCGCCTAAGTATTTGAAAATCCTACCGAGTGGTGAGCCAGACTCCCACTCGGAGGCTTAGCTGCAGCCCAGTGCTCGCCTAAGTGTTTGAAAATCCTACCGAGTGGAGAGCAAACCTCCCACTCGGGGGCTTAGCTGCAGTCCAAGTACTCGAATAAGTATATAAAAATCCTACCGAGTGGAGAGCAAACCTCCCACTCGAGGCTTAGATGCAGCTCAGTGCTCCCCTAAGTGTTCAAAAATCCTACCGAGTGGAGAGCAAACCTCCCATTCGGAGGCTTAGCTGCAGCCCAGTGCTCGCCTAAGTGTTCAAAAATCCCACCGAGTGGAAAGCAAACCTCCCACTCGGGGGCTTAGCTGTAGCCCAGTGCTCGCCTAAGTTCGGAACACGTCCCAATCCACAAGGACGGCAAGATGCGAATCGACTGTTACCTTTTCCTTCGGAGCTGCACCACAAATACGAAGTTATTTCGAGTGAAGGCCAAGTTCCACTCGGTAGATAATTCCCGAAGATATTCAACGATAAATCAAGTTCGGATAAAACCCAAAGGTCCAAGACCTCAGATCAAAGTACTCGAGCCCTCGGCTCGACAGAGTTTAACAGTTACAGAATCCACTCGGCATTCCGAGGAAAATTTAAAGTGAAGCATAAAAGTTTTTCATTCCTCAAGCGGAGGACTGGAAGGGGCGATGAACTCGTCCAAGTCGATCCCGTCTGCAATACGAGTAGCAGCAGCAATGAAAGTCTCCATGAAGTCTTGAAAGCTGTGCTTCCTGGTATTGGCAACTTAGATGGCGGCCAGCTTTTCTTCTCGCGCCTCCTTGCAATGGACGCGAACCAGAGACAGAGCGACATCAGCACCATATCTAGTAGAAGATTTCTTCCATTCCGCCACTCGACCCGGGACTTCATCCAGTCGAACCATCAGGGAGTCGAGGTCGTTCTGAAGCGTCGTTCCAGGCCAGAGTGATGTGTCGATCCGCGACATCGCAACCTTCAGCCGAGCAAGATAGTCAACAACGCTGGTAACATGAGACTCCAGTCGGAGCACGTTCATAGCAGCGTCGTCCTTCACGAGAGAATTGGCGGGATACAAGCCTGGCTCCACTCGACTGGTTTCCTCTTTGAAGCTCTGGCAGAATTCTGCAAACACGATTCAAGAATAAGACAGTGGCCTTACGCGGGCTTGGTAACTGCAAGACAGCCGGGTTGGAATAATTACCTTCGAGCATGACGAACAGCTTCTTGGCGAGTCCACCGAGATAAGCCTCCAGATCGTTTACCTTCCCCGCCAGCTCACCCGCCTGGTCGTGCAGGACCATCTTGTCGTTCTTTAGTCGTCTGACCTCTCGATTAGCTGTCTCGAGAGCAGTTTTCAGTCTGGAGTTCTCCTATTCAAGAGTTCCGACCGAAGCCAGTTTCTCTTCTGCAAGCTTCGTTTTGCTCGAGGCCTCCTTCTGTGCTTCGGCAAGATCTTGATCCTTTTCTTCAGAGCTTCCTCCAGTTTATCTATAGAACGTCGAGTGAACTCAACATCAAGAATGGGCAAGAAAGGGAAGTCACTCGTCAAGAATGAGAAACCTCGCCAGCCACACCTTTTGCTTCGTCTTGCGCCTTCTGCAGGTTCTATTGAGCGAGCTTCAAGTCAAGGTCGAGCTGGATCTGTTTGTTCTCCAACTCAGTGTAGAGAGCCACAAGTTCACAGGATTTCTGCAAAAGTCAGTCGACAGAGGTCCAAGATAAGTTGCTTCCGAGTAACCAAGAGACAATGATGATGTTTCTAAGACTACAGCTGAATCAAAAACATTCAAACAGTAGTCTCGGGGACTACACCCAGTGGGTGCACTCAGCGTGCCCCCACTGGTTTTGAAAAAAAAATCGACTGCCCGCAGTCGACCGCATATCGTTTCATTCGACATGGCCTGGCCAGACCGAGTGAAGGAGTAAAACTACAGCAACACAATATAAAGACTACAGTGGACTGCCAGCAGTCCACCGTAGTCTCGGGGACTACACCCAGTGGGTGCACTCAGCGTGCCCCCACTCGACCAAAAAACTTAACAGAAACACCCAGTGGGTGTACAGATTTAAAAGATCTTCGGAAAAGAGATTCTTCAGATAGCATACCCTAACAGAACAAGCAGTGAATCGACTGACCTGGACGTTACTCTGAAGAGCTGAACTCGCGTCATAAGCCGCTTGGCTGGCTTCTCGAACCACCTTGACCTGCTCCATCATGATGCCTGCCTGGCGTATAGCTTCCTTAGCTGCACCCACTTGGTCCTCAGGGACGTGGTGTGCGGCGAAGAGCGAAGGCGGATTTACGGTCGACGTCGAGGGCCGCACACTCGTCAGAGGATTGGCGAAAGTCACAAAAGCCCGGGTGGTATCGCCACCGTCTTGAGCTACGGCCTCAGGCGCCGGAGTGGATTGTGGAGTCTCGCCTGTCGACGCTTTCCTGTTCCGCCTCACTCTCAGCGGTGCTTCGTCTTCATCGTCAGGAAGGTTAATAACATGAGGAGGAGCTACGAGAAAAATTCAATCGACCAGAGTTATAAGAAATCGTCAGTCAATTCAAGGCAGAACATCAGTAATCATACCAGGGTTGGAAATAACAGCATCTTCCATCTCTTGATCATCGTCCTTGGCGGAGATCTCAGAAGTAGCAGCACTACAAATTTTGAAAGACAGTCAGTCGGCTCAGTGGATCGACCAAGGATCCGTCCACGATCGACAAAGGAGAACAAGTTCTATCATTACCCAGAAATGGTGGGGACAGTCATCCTCATCTTGGGCAGAGCCTTGGGTGGCTTGGACGGCGCCGCGCGGGGTGCTTGGGAGCTTTTTCAGTCGGCGCCGGAGAAGAGGTCCGAGGGCACTTCGACGACTGCCCAACGGGAGCAGTCGCGTTACCACGTTCCCGCGCAAGGTCGTGTGTAAGCTTGGATCGCCTTTCCGATCGGGGAGGTTCAGCTTCCTCCTCCTCCTCCTCTTCGCTGGAGTCGACGTCGTCGTCTCCCTCTCCTTCGCTGTCAGACTCCCACTCCCCCTGTTCGTCTCCGCTTTCGCCTCCGCTCGCCTCCCCTTCCTCGGCCTGCCCCTGTGCTCCATTGGGTGTCGAGTACATCTCTGTAGTTGCCTGGAGAATAGCAGACAAGTCGAAAGTCAGTCGACCGATTCAAAGAGAGCAAATGAAGAAACCAAGATCTTAGTCGGGAACACAAGGTCAGACCTGGTCCACGTCGTATGTACTGTCAAGCGGGGGAACCCTCCTGGCTCCTCGGGGGTTGTCTTTGTTCCCTGTGATGCTCGACAGCCACCCTTCCAGCATCTCGTCGGTGACCTCCTCTGGGTGAACCCGAGTGGTGTCGTCGAGACCCGAGTACAGCCACATAGGGTGGTCACGAGCCTGAAGCGGTTGGATGCGCCTCCGAAGGAAGACCTCCAGCAAGTCCATGCCGGTCACGCCCTCTCGGACAAGCTGAACCACTCGACCAACCAGCACCTTGACTTGCGCCTTTTCCTCCGGCAGCACTTTCAGAGAGGCAGACTTTTGAGCTCGGTCCAGAGAGAAAGGGGGAAGACCAGTCGACTGCCCTGGGGTCACCTGGTCTTGGCTATAAAACCAGGTCGACTGCCAACCACGGACCGACTCGGGAAAAGTGATGGACGGAAAAGAACTTTTACCCCTCATCTGGATCGCCAGGCCCCCGCATAGCTGGATCACTTGCGTCCGTTCGTCACTCGACTTGGCTTTCTTTACCGATTGGGAACAGCAAGTGAAGATGTGTTTAAAGAGTCCCCAATGAGGGCGGCAACCCAAGAAACTTTCGCACAAGGAAAAGAAATCCGCAAGATACACGATGGAATTGGGAGTGAAATGGTGGAGCTGCGCTCCGAAGAAGTTCAAAAAGCTCCGGAAAAAAGGATGAGGAGGTAGAGAAAATCCGCGATCGATATGGGTGGCGAGGAGGACGCACTCACCGTCACGAGGTTGGGGTTTGACTTCTCTCCCCGGGAGACGCGCAGCTTCATGGGGAATGACTCCCCCCTCGACCATGTCGTCAAGATCTTCCTGCCGAATCACCAAGGGCATCCAGTCGCCCTGGATCCAATCCCTAGACAGAGCGGTCCTCGAGGAAGATCCGCCCCGAGCGGACTTCTTCCCCTTCCCCTGCACCGCCGCCTTCTTCGCGCGCTCCAAAGCCGACGTCTTGTCCTTCACCATTGTCGCCGGCGAGGCTCGAACGGACCTACGGCGCTAGGGTGAGAGCGGAGGTGGCAGAGGACCTTGCGGGGGGAGAAGGAAAGGCGAGAGCACACTATTGGGGAGCCCCGAGCCGGCAACTTATAAGGAGCCGCTTCCGAGTGGCTGACCGGTAGGCCCAGGCGATCCCGTCAAATCCCGCAACAGGCGCGCGCGCAGTACGTGGCGAAAATGGTGGCATGGAGATCGAGGAGCTTCCATCCTATCCCATTCGATTACTTCGGCCGCCCCCATCCCGCTCGCTTCCCGAAATTCAAATCCCGCAAAATCCGCAGGCTGCAGAACAACTTATCAAACTGAAGAGCCCGCTCGTGCCAGCACTCGGTATTCCACAAGTAAGGAAATTCACTCGACGAGAGACCAAGAATGGATCAAGGTGACCGAAAGAAGTTGACAACGTCATCCGTGACGATTGATCCAGTACAAGACATTTATATAACGCTAAGAACCAGTCGGAAGGACCCCCAACTCCTTCCCCACTCGAACCTCGATCCATTCGGGGGCTAATGATGAAGCTATGTACCTAGGGTAGGGGCATGGACTTGTCCTAAGAGCCCTACCCAAGGACATCCCTGGAAGAAGTCACCTTCCAATCGACTTGAAGGTATCCCACTCGACGGATTCAAGACACTCGACCAGTGAGCTACCACTCGACAACGAAGCCAACCACTCGACTGACAGGAGATCTAAAGTCACTCCGCAAGCAAACGGTCGGCCATTAAGTAGTCTTGATGGTCATCATAGCACTTTATTAGGGACGTTACCAGTAACGCCCAGTCTTAATGTATTTTAACCCTGCATTACTGAGGACCGGAGGGGTCTGGCGAACTCTATATAAGCCACCCCCTCCTTAGTAGCAGGGGTTCGCACCCCTGTAATTCATACGCACATAATCCAGTCGACCGCCTCCGGGCACCGAGACGTAGGGCTGTTACTTCCTCCGCGAAGGGCCTGAACTCGTACATCCTGGTGTATTTACAACTTCTCCATAGATGAGATCTAGCCTCTCCATACATACCCCCCTACCTCACTGTCAGAGTTAGAACCACGACAAGCCCAGCCTCGCCTCGCCCCGAAACCCTAGCCCCGCCCCGCGCCGCCACCGCCGCCCGCCGTTGCCGCCGCCCCGCGCCGCACCGGCGCCCTCCACTGCCGCCGCCGCGCCGGAGTCGCCAGACCTCGCTGGACCCGCCGGACCCGAGGTAGCCGCCTCGGTTTTTGTGAGAAAATTGTTTGTTTTTTTCGAAACCCTAGATCCATTTTTTATTAGATCCGGTTCGGTTTATTTTCGGTTTAGTTATTTAGCGAACGCCCGTTTTTACGTTCACTTTAACGAACGGTTTTCACCATTTAACCGCAGATAGCGAACGTTCGTTCGTTAGCCTGTTCATCAGTTTTTCTTTTTCACGGATTTTCCGCGATTATTTTCGATAGCGATTCCTGATCCAATTTTTGTTTCAGTATAACTTTTCACTCGTTTATCGGAATCAGGCGATTCAAGTGCCTAGAGTTTCGTCTCGAACCCCTCTTTCCGTTTAACCAACTTGAACAAGATTTTGATACAGTAAAATTTGGCTTTAGTCCATATTAGTAATTGGATCTTGTTTCTTTCGCAGTTTGAGTTTCATTGCTCCGTTTGATTTGATTCTTTTTGCAAACCAGAGTTCTTAAGTTGAACTTTTTGGTTAGATCTCTTATTTGAGTTTTACTCATGCCCTTGTTTGATTGCTTATTGTATGCTTGCTTGATTGTGATAGAGTACCCGGAGTGCGAAGCATGCTACATCGAGTCTCTAGGTTTTGCGGATCATCAGCAAGGCATGTAACACTTTGATCATATCCCTTTATCACCCAGTTTTTATGCATTAGTTTCAACCCTGAAACATTGCATGATTAGGACTTGATAACATGTGGGATTGGGAAGTAGTTGATGAGGTAGGACCTATTGCCCTGTTATTATCAAACCCTTGGGAGTTACTTCTACGTATTGCTTATATTGCTATGCTATGCACGTAGACATGGATTGGGTTTGAGTGAAACCATGACAGATGTGGGATTGTTAATTAATGATTCAACTTAAGGTGGCAACTTTAATACATATCTGGGTGGATTGCTTGTCGGGCACCTGGAGAATCCAGTGTTGTCCTAGGATATCCCGGAGTACTCGTGTGATAATCCTAAGGTCCGCCACCCAGGCTCAAAGGGAACCGAGATATTTCATGCTAGAAACTTCCGTGTGCAGCCACAAGCTATTATGGGCTCTAGCATAGTCGAGTATGTTGCGTGAATCACTTGAAGAGGTAGACTAGCAGGTAGTGGGTTGTAGGTGGTATAGCCTATCCGGAGTAGAGAGTTAATGCTTCTGAAAGGTCTCGGTCATCCGTTTCTCAAACATCATGTAGTGCCAAAAATCCAACGGAGGAGATCGAGTCTTGTGGGGAAAAGTGTGCAAAACTCTTCAGAGTGTATAAACTAATCATGGTTAGACGTGTCCCCGGTTATGGACATCTTGAGTATCTAGTACTTGGATTGTCATATGTATCTCATCACTCTAAATTAATATTGTTGGGTTGATAATTACTTTTAATTGGGATTGAGTTGGAGGAACCTTCTCAATGATGTTTCAACTACCATGATAGTTAAATAAAATCTATTCCTTTGTTGTAGGGAAAAATTGGCTTTTCCCAAAACTTTAACTGTAGAGCTTTCCACCAGCCAAATATGCATATAGTGATAGCATTATTCTGTTCTTGCTCTACCGTGTTATATTGCCAGCATATTCCATGTGCTGACCCGTTTTCGGGCTGCAACGTATTATGTTGCACACGTTTTAGACGAGGAGTAAGGTTCGTTAGGTCGTTGCCGTGTAGCTCAGCTATGCCGTTAGATTTGATGGACTCACTTTATCTTCCAAGACTTCCATTGTTATCGTATTAGATGGACTTAAGCCATATTTATTGTAATAAGTTATCTTTTGAGACATTCGATGTAATAAGTGTGTGATTGCTACTCTGTTATAAATCCTTCGAGTACTGTGTGTGTCAGCATTACCGATCCAGGGATGACACTGAAGCACAGAGACTTGACCGTTTGAGGTCGGGTCGCTACAAGATGGTATCAGAGCACACGCTGAGTGTAGGACACGACCACTAAGCTAAAGCCCTAGATCACCACTCTCTTCTCATTTCTGACTCCTCCCCATTTTCTACTCTTTAGGATGGCGGACGCAAGGAACAAGTTTGCACAACCGGATGAAGAAGCACCTTTTGGACGACACTTGAAGGAAGTCACTAAGTACCTGAACATTGGAATACCAAGTTTCATCGGGACTTACAACGCCACTTTACCAGAAGAGGAGCGATGGATGATTCAAGTTCAAGTTCCAGGAAGGACACTCGCGCCAGTCACCAAACCCATAGAGTTTTCCTTTGATGCACCAACCTGGAGTCTAGGAAAAAGTATGGCAGCTCACATCACCATGGGACGCATTGGAGAAGTTTACCATAAGGAGCTTAAGGATACTATCTACCAGATTTGTGGGCGCCGAGATGAGCAATGGGATATGATCAACACCAGGAAGGATAGATCAATCGCAGCTTTCATAAAGGAGTTAAACCAGCACATTCGTCGCCAGGAGAACCAGATGTGCGCAGGCATGATAGATCGGAAGAAGGCAATGACAAGGATCACAGAACTGGAGGAAGAACTCAAGGCTACTCGCGAAGATTATGAGGAGGAGATCGTCGTACTAGTGGAGAAGAATGATGGTACGTCTCCAATGTATCTATAATTTTTGATTGCTCCATGCTATATTATCTACTGTTTTGGACATTATTGGGCTTTATTATCCACTTTTATATTATTTTTGGGGCTAACCTATTAACCGGAGGCCCAGACCAGAATTGCTGTTTTTGCCTGTTTTAGGGTTTCGAAGAAAAGGAATATCAAATGGAGTCCAAACGGAATGAAACCTTCTGGAACGTGATTTTCTCAACGAACAAGACCCGGGAGACTTGGACCCTACGTCAAGAAAGAAAAGAGGAGGCCGTGAGGTAGGATGGCGCGCCCACCCCCACCAGGCGCGCCCTCTACCCTCGTGGGCCCCATGTTGCTCCACCGACGTACTCCTTCCTCCTATATATACCTACGTACCCCCAAACGATCAGATAAGGAGCCAAAAACCTAATTCCACCACCGCAACTTTCTGTATCCACGAGATCCCATCTTGGGGCCTGTTCTGGAGCTCCGCCGGAGGGGGCATCGGTCACGGAGGGCTTCTACATCAACACCATAGTCTCTCCGATGAAGTGTGAGTAGTTTACTTCAGACCTACGGGTCCATAGTTAGTAGCTAGATGGCTTCTTCTCTCTTTTTGGATCTCAATACAATTTTCTCCCCCTCTCTTGTGGAGAACTATTCGATGTAATCTTCTTTTTGCGGTGTGTTTGTTGAGATCGATGAATTGTGGGTTTATGATCAAGTCTATCTATGAATAATATTTGAATCTTCTCTGGATTCTTTTATGTATGATTGGTTATCTTTGCAAGTCTCTTCGAATTATCAGTTTGGTTTGGGCTACTAGATTGATCTTTCTTGCAATGGGATAAGTGCTTAGCTTTGGGTTCAATCTTGCGGTGTCCTTTCCCAGTGACAGTAGGGGCAGCAAGGCACGTATTGTATTGTTGCCATCGAGGATAACAAGATGGGGTTTTCTTCATATATCATGAGTCTATCCCTCTACATCATGTCATCTTGCTTAAGGCAATACTCTGTTTTTAACTTAATACTCCAGATGCATGCTGGATAGCGGTCGATGAGTGGAGTAATAGTAGTAGATGCAGGTAGGAGTCGGTCTACTTGTCTCGGACGTGATGCCTATATACATGATCATACCTAGATATTCTCATAACTATGCTCAATTATGTCAATTGCTCAACAGTAATTTGTTCACCCACCGTAGAATACTTATGCTCTCGAGAGAAGCCACTAGTGAAACCTATGGCCCCCGAGTCTATCTTTACCATATTGATCTCCTACTACTTAGTTATTTACTTTGCCTTTATTTTACTTTGCATATTTATAATAAAAATACCAAAAATACTATCTTATCATATCTATCAGATCTCACTCTCGTAAGTGGCCTTATAGGGATTGACAACCCCTATTTGTGTTGGTTGCGAGGATTTATTTGTTTTGTGCAGGTACGAGGGACTCACACGTAGCCTCCTATTGGATTGATACCTTGGTTCTCAAAAACTGAGGGAAATACTTACGCTACTTTGTTGCATCGTCCCTTCCTCTTCGGGGAAAACCAACGCAGTGCTCAAGAGGTAGCAAGAAGGATTTCTAGCGCCGTTGCCAGGGTGGTCTACGCAAAAGTCAACATACCAAGTACCCATCACATACCCTTATCTCCCGCATTACATTATTTGCCATTTTCCTCTCATTTTCCTCTCCCCCAGTTCACCCTTACCGTTTTATTCGCCCTCTCTCTCAATCCTCCCTCTCTTTCCCTATTTTCCTCTTTTTGTCCGCTTGCTTTCTGTTTGCTTGTGTGTTAGTTTGCTTGCTTGTCACGATGGATCTACCTAAATTTCATGACCTTCACCTTAAAGGATTAGAAGAGATCGAAAGCAATGTCAAGAGTTTCATGGTCTTGCAATTTGAACATAATAGTTTCTTCAGAAACAAGATTAAAGAACAGAAAAGTTTTATGAGCTTTATGAATAAAGAACTTGATGATATGTCTAAAGAATTCGATGGTTTAAGATCCCAAATTACTCATCTTGAGAAATTAGCTGCTGAAATTTCGGATAGGCAGGCTACCTTAGTTAATAAGATGGTCGCTAAACCGGATTGCTATGAAAATAAAGATGAAGATCTAAAAGTTATTGATGTTTCCCCTATTAAATCTTTGTTTTGCAATATGAATCTTGATAATGATGGGACTGATTATGAACCATCTTTACCTAGAAGGCGTTCCAAGAATTCAGAATTTGTTGATCTTGAAGCTAAATTTGATAAAAGTGGGATTGAATAAATTAAAACCCTAGATGTTGCTAAACCCACTATTATGGATTTCAAGGAATTTAACTATGAAAATTGCTCTTTGATTGATTGTATTTCCTTGTTGCAATCCGTGCTAAATTCTCCTCATGCTCATAGTCAAAATAAAGCGTTTACTAAACATATCGTTGATGCCTTGATGCAATCTTATGAAGAAAAACTTGAATTGGAAGTTTCTATTCCTAGAAAACTTTATGATGAGTGGGAACCAACTATTAAAATTAAAATTAAAGATCATGAATGCTATGCTTTATGTGATTTGGGTGCTAGCGTTTCGACGATTCCAAAGACTTTGTGTGATTTGTTAGGTTTCCGTGATTTTGATGATTGCTCTCTAAACATGCACCTTGCGGATTCCACTATTAAGAAACCTATGGGAATAATTAATGATGTTCTTATTGTTGAAAATAGGAATTATGTCCCCGTAGATTTTATTGTTCTTGACATAGATTGCAATCCTTCATGTCCTATTATTCTCGGTAGACCTTTCCTTAGAAAGATTCATGCAATTATTGATATGAAGGAAGGAAATATTAGATTCCAATTTCCATTAATGAAAGGCATGGAACACTTTCCTAGAAATAAAATTAAATTACCTTATGAATCTATTATGAGAGGCACTTATGGATTGCCTACCAAAGATGGCAATACCTAGATCTATTCTCGCTTGTTATGCCTAGCTAGAGGCGTTAAACGATAGCGCTTGTTGGGAGGCAACCCAATTTTATTTTTATTCCTTGCTTTTTGCTCCTGTTTAGTAATAAATAATTTATCTAGCCTCTGTCTTGGTTGTGTTTTTTGTGTTTAATTAGTGTTTGTGCCAAGTAGAACCGTTGGGAAGACTTGGGGAAAGTCTTGTTGAACTTGCTGTAAAAAAACAGAAACTTTAGCACTCATGAGAACTGCTGTCATTTTTATTTGGAAAGTGTTATTTAGTTAATTATTTTTTAAGATGATTAATAGATACATTCCTCACGTCCATCAATTTATTTATAATTTTTGGGGTTCTAGATCTTGCGCTAGCTACAGATTACTACAGACTGTTCTGTTTTTGACAGATTCTGTTTTTTGTGTGTTGTTTGCTTATTTTGATGAATCTATGGCTAGTAAAATAGTTTATAGATCATATAGAAGTTGTAATACAGTAGGTTTAACACCAATATAAATAAATAATGAGTTCATTACAGTACCTTGAGGTGGTCTTTTGTTTTCTTTCGCTAACGGAGCTCACGAGATTTTCTACTTTAAGTGTTGTTTTGTGAAGTTTTCATGTTTTGGGTAAAGATTTCATGGATTATGGAAAAAGGAGTGGCAAGAGCCCAAGATTGAGGATTCCCATGGCACCCCCAAGATAATCTAAGGACACCTAAATCCAAAGCTTGGGAATGCCCTGGAAGGCATCCCCTCTTTCGTCTACTTCTATGGGTAACTTTACTTGGAGCTATATTTTTATTCACCACATGATATGTGTTTTGCTTGGAGCGTCTTGTATGATTTGAGTCTCTATTTGTTAGTTTACCACAATCATCCTTGCTGTACACACATTTTGAGAGAGAGACACATGATTCGGAAATTCTTAGAATACTCTATGTGCTTCACTTATATCTTTTTAGTTATATAGTTTTGCTCTAGTGCTTCACTTATATCTTTTAGAGCACGGTGGTGGATTTGTTTTATAGAAACTATTGATCTCTCATGATTCACTTAGATTATTTTGAGAGTCTTAAATAGCATGTTAAATTGCTCAAATAATCCTAATACGCAAGGTATACAAGATTAATAATAAGATTCTCTTATGAGTGTGTTGAGTACTATGAGAAGTTTGATACTTGATAATTGTTTTGAGATATGGAGATGGTGATATTAGAGTCATGCTAGTTGAGTAGTTATGAATTTGAGAAATACTTGTGTTAAAGTTTGTGATTCCCATAGCATGCACGTATGGTGAACCGTTATGTGATGAAGTCGGAGCATGATTTATTTATTGATTGTCTTCCTTATGAGTGGCGGTCGGGGATGAGCGATGGTCTTTTCCTACCAATCTATCCCCCTAGGAGCATGCGCGTAATACTTTTCTTTGATAACTTGTAGATTTTTGCAATAAGTATATGAGTTCTTTATGACTAATGTTGAGTCCATGGATCATACGCACTCTCACCCTTCCACCATTTCTAGCCTCTCTAATACTGCGCACCTTTCACCGGTATCATACACCCACCATATACCTTCCTCAAAATAGCCACCATACCTACCTATCATGGCATTTCCATAGCCACTCCGAGATATATTTCCATGCAACTTTCCACCATTCCGTTTACTATGACATGCTCCATCATTGTCATATTGCTTTGCATGATCATGTAGATGACATTGTATTTGTGGCAAAGCCACCGTTCATAATTCTTTCATACATGTCACTCATGAGTCATTGCATATCCCGGTACACTGCCGGAGGCATTCATATAGAGTCATGTTTTGTTCTAAGTATCGAGTTGTAATTTTTGAGTTGTAAAAAAATAAAAGTGTGATGATCATAATTATTTGAGCATTTGTCCTAGTGAGGAAAGGATGATGGAGACTATGATTCCCCCACAAGTCGGGATGAGACTCCGGACGAAAAAAAGAGGCCATAAAAAAAGAGAAGGCCCAAAAAATGAGAGAAAAAGAGAGAAGGGACAATGCTACTTCCTTTTACCACACATGTGCTTCAAAGTAGCACCATGATCTTCATGATAGAGAGTCTCCTATGTTATCATTTTCATATACTAGTTGGAAATTTTCATTATAGAACATGGCTTGTATATTCCAATGATGGGCTTCCTCAAAATGCCCTAGGTCTTCGTGAGCAAGCAAGTTGGATGCACACCCACTTAGTTTCTTTTTGAGCTTTCATATACTTATAGCTCTAGTGCATCCGTTGCATGGCAATCCCTACTCATTCACATTGATATCTATTGATGGGCATCTCCATAGCCCGTTGATATGAGTAGTTGATGTGAGACTATCTTCTCCCTTTTCGTCTTCTCCACAACCACCATTCTATTCCACCTAAAGTGCTATGTCCATGGCTCACTCTCATGTATTGCGTGAAAATTGAAAAAGTTTTGAGAATGTCAAAAGTATGAAACAATTGCTTGGCTTGTCTTCGGGGTTGTGCATGATTTAAATACTTCGTGTGGTGAAGATAGAGCATAGCCAGACTATATGATTTTGTAGGGATAACTTTCTTTGTCCATGTTATTTTGAGAAGACATAATTGCTTAGTTAGTATGCTTGAGGTATTATTATTTTTATGTCAATATTGAACTTTTGGCTTGAATCTTTCGGATCTGAATATTCATACCACAATTAAGAAGAATTACACTGAAAATATGCCAAGTAGCATTCCACATCAAAAATTCTGTTTTTATCATTTACCTACTCGAGGACGAGCAGGAATTAAGCTTGGGTATGCTTGATACGTCTCCAACGTATCTATAATTTTTGATTGCTCCATGCTATATTATCTTCTGCTTTGGACATTATTGGGCTTTATTATCCACTTTTATATTATTTTGGGACTAAGCTATTAACCGGAGGCCCAGCCCAGAATTGTTGTTTTTTTCCCTATTTTAGGGTTTCGAAGAAAAGGAATATCAAACGGAGTCCAAACGGAATGAAACATTCAAGAACGTGATTTTTGGAACGAACAAGACCCAGGAGACTTGGACCCTACGTCAAGCAACCAACAGGGAGGCCACGAGGTAGGAGGCGCGCCTACCCCCTCATGCACGCCCTCCACCCTCGTAGGCCCCCTGTTGCTCCACCGACGTACTTCTTCCTCCTATATATACCTACGTAACCCCAAATGATCAGATACGGAGCAAAAACCCTAATTCCACCACCATAACTTTTTGTATCCACGAGATCCCATCTTGGGGCCTATTCTGGAGCTCCGCCGGAGGGGGCATCGATCACGGAGGGCTTCTACATCAACACCATAGCCCTTCCGATGAGGTGTGAGTAGTTTACCTCAGACCTTCGGGTCCATAGATATTAGCTAGATGGCTTCTTCTCTCTTTTTGGATCTCAATACAAAGTTCTCCCCCTCTCTTGTGGAGATCTATTCGATGTAATCTTCTTTTGCGGTGTGTTTGTTGAGACCGATGAATTGTGGGTTTATGATCAAGTTTATCTATGAACAATATTTGAATCTTCTCTGAATTCTTTTACATATGATTGGTTATCTTTGCAAGTCTCTTCGAATTATCAGTTTGGCTTGGCCTACTAGATTGATCTTTCTTGCAATGGGAGAAGTGCTTAGCTTTGGGTTCAATCTTGCGGTGTCCTTTCCAAGTGACAGTAGGGGCAGCAAGGCATGTATTGTATTGTTGCCATCGAGGATAACAAGATGGGGTTTTCATAAGATTGCATGAGTTTATCCCTCTACATCATGTGATCTTTCTTAAGGCGTAACTCTATTCTTATGAACTTAATACTCTAGATGCATGCCGGATAGCGGTCGATGTGTGGAGTAATAGTACTAGATGCAGGCAGGAGTCGGTCTACTTGTCTTGGACGTGATGCCTATATACATGATCATACCTTGATATTCTCATAATTATGCTCAATTCTGTCAATTGCTCGACAGTAATTCGTTCACCCATCATAAAATACTTATGCTCTCGGGAGAAGCCACTAGTGAAACCTATGGCCCCCGAGTCTATCTTCATCATATTAAATGTTACAATACTTAGTTATTTTCATTGCTTCTATTTTACTTTGCATCTTTATCATAAAAATACCAAAAATATTATCTTATCATATCTATCAGATCTCACTCTCGTAAGTGATCGTGTAGGGATCGACAACCCCTTATCGCGTTGGTTGCGAGGATTTATTTGTTTTTTGTAGGTGCGAGGGACTCACGCGTAGCCTCCTACTGGATTGATACCTTGGTTCTCAAAAACTGAGGGAAATACTTACGCTACTTTGTTGCACCACCCTTTCCTCTTCAAGGGAAAACCAAAGCAAGTGCTCAAGAGGTAGCACCCATGTCTCAATGGGAGCTATGAGCATGAAGAAGCGTGAGTTTCGCAACTTGCGCCAAGGGAATCGTACTATGGGGCAGTACGTGGATGAATTTAGTAAGTTGTCTCGTTATGCCCCTGATGATGTGGCCACAGATGCCGCGAAGCAGGAGAAGTTTATGGAAGGGCTGAACGATGAGATGAGCATGCAGTTGATGGTGGCAACATTTAGCAACTACGAGGAGTGGATAGACAAGGCTCTTATGATTGAAGGGAAGAAGCAGTAAATTGAGAGCCACAAAAGGGAGTATGGACAAGGAAGGTACAACTCAGGAGCTCAGCAGAAGCCATGTCTAACCCCTAACTCGGGAGGACTTGTTCATATCCATGGAGGTCATAACCATAACGGAGGAAGTTCGCATAACCACAATGGTTCCAAGAACGGGACTGGCAACGGAACCAGCAACAATCAGACCCGCTCCAATCCAGCCACACCCGCCAAGAGAGACCTAAGTCACATTACTTGCTTCAAGTGCGGGAAGACTAGACACTATGTCACGGAGTGCTCTGAAGCGAAGAATGGAAACGGTAATAGGAGCGCTGGGAAGAAGCCTAATCCATTCAACAAAGGACAAGTGAACCACGTTAACATGGAGGAGGTTGAAGGGCAGCCAGACGCAGTTATCGGTAAGTTTTTGGTTAAGTCTTTTACCGCCCTTGTTCTTTTTGATACTAGTGCATCGCATTCATACATATCAAGGGGATTCGTGGATAAGTTTAAACTACCAACCCAAACCCTTAGGACCCCTCTTCTAGTAAGTTCACCTGGAGAAGAATATATGGCCAGCCGATGGTGCGACCAGATATCCCTGGCCATTGGTAGCCATGTTTTTCTGTCTGACCTAATAATTTTGGAGTCACAAGGATTGGATGTGATATTAGGCATGGACTGGATGTCAAAGTATGGAGGAAGCATTGACTGTGCTAGTAAATCAATTGGTCTCACCACCCCGGAGGGAAAAAGGATCAAGTATGTATCTAGACATACGCCTAGGAGGAGCCAAGTAAATACCCTCATGGGAGTTGTTTTGGAGTCCCTAAGGATGGTTGTTGATTATCGTGCATTGAATGAGGTAACGATCAAGAACAAATACCCAATGCCGATGATCAATGATTTGTTTGACCAGTTGCAAGGAGCTAAGGTGTTCTCGAAGATCAATCTGCGATCAGGATATCACCAGCTGAAGATCCGGGAAAAGGATATACCTAAAACTGCATTTACCACAAGGTACGGGTTATATGAGTATACGGTCATGTCATTTGGACTGACTAATGCCCCTGCCTATTTCATGAGCATGATGAACAAGGTGTTCATGGAATATTTGGATAAGTTTGTTGTGGTGTTCATTGATGATATAATGGTATACTCGAAGAATGAAGAGGAGCACAAAGAGCATTTGCGTTTAGTTCTCGAGAAACTCAGGGAACATCAGTTGTATGCCAAGTTCAGCAAATGTGAGTTCTAGTTGAAAGAAGTTAGATTCCTTGGACATGTTATATCAGGAGAAGGTATAGCCATAGACCCCACCAAGGTACAGTCAGTCACTGAATGGTTGGCACCCACTTCAGTTAGCGAGATCCCCAGTTTTCTTGGACTCGCGGGATACTACCAGAGATTTATTGAGAATTTTTCCAAGATTGCGAAGCCAATGACAGAGCTATTGAAGAAGGATATCAAATTTAAATGGACGGAAGAATGTGAAGCGAGTTTTCAGGAGTTAAAGAAACGTTTGACTACAGCCCCAGTACTAATTCTGCCGGATATATGCAAGGATTTCCAAGTGTATTGCGACGCCTCTCACTTAGGACTTGGAGGAGTACTGATGCAGGACAGAAGAGTTGTTTCGTATGCCTCGCGACAACTGAAACCGCATGAGTTAAATTATGCCACACATGACTTGGAGTTGGCTGGCCGTAGTGCATGCGTTGAAGACTTGGAGACATTATCTTATTGGAAACCATTGCGATGTATACACTGACCATAAGAGTTTGAAATACATTTTCACACAGAAGGAGCTGAACCTTAGGCAGAGGAGATGGTTGGAGCTTATAAAGGATTATGACATGAAGCTTCACTATCATCCAGGTAAGGCCAACGTCGTAGCAGACGCTTTGAGCCGGAAGAGTTATGCCAACACACTCATAAGCGCAGGATTGCCGAAGGAGTTAGCAGAGGATCTCAGGGAACTTCGATTGGAGATTGTCCCTAGAGGCTTTGTTGCAACAATGGAAGTTCAGTCTACATTGTTAGGAAAGATCCGAGAAGCTCAGAAGGATGACAAAGAGATCACCGAGATAAAAGAGAGAATGAGCAAAGGAAAGGCCAAAGGTTTTCGTGAGGATGAACACGACACCTTGTGGTTTGAGGATCGTGTTGTTGGGTAACGTAGCATAAATTCAAAATTTTCCTACGTGTCACCAAGATGAATCTATGGAGTCATCTAGCAACGAGGGAGGATTGGATCTACATACCCTTGTAGATCGCGCGCGGAAGCGTTCAAGAGAACGGGGTTGATGGAGTCATACTCGTCGTGATTCAAATCACCGATGATCCTAGCGCCGAATGGACGGCACCTCCGCGTTCAACACTCGTACGGAACGGAGACGTCTCCCATGCCTTGATCCAGCAAGGAGGAGGGAGAGGTTGGTGGAGATCCAGCAGCACGACGGTGTGGTGGAAGTAGCGGGATTCCAACAGGGCTTCGCTAAGCGCTGCGGGAGGAGGAAGATGTGTCACGGGAGGGAGAGGGAGGCGCCAGGCCTTAGATTGGTTTGCTCCTCCTTTTCCCCACTATATATAGGGCCAAGAGAGAGGGGGAGGCGCAGCCCTTTCCCCTTCCTCCAAGGAAGGGTGCGGCCAAGGGTGGGGAGGAGTCCATCCTCCCCAAGGCACCTCGGAGGTGCCTTCCCCTTTTAGGACTCTCCCCTTTTTCCCATCTCTTGGCGCATGGGCCTCTTGGGGCTGGTGCCCTTGGCCCATATAGGCCAAGGCACACCCCCTACAGCCCATGTGGCCCCCTGGGGCAGGTGGCCCCACCCGGTGGACCCCCAGGACCCTTCCGGTGGTCCGGGTACAATACCGATGACCCCGAAACTTGTCCCGATGGCCGAAATAGCACTTCCTATATATAATTCTTTACCTCCGGACCATTCCGGAACTCCTCGTGACGTCCGGGATCTCATCCAGGACTCCGAACAACTTTCGGTTTACCGCATACTAATATCTCTATAACCCTAGCGTCACCGAACCTTAAGTGTGTAGACCCTACTGGTTCGGGAGACATGCAGACATGACCGAGACGTTCTCTGGTCAATAACCAACAGCGGGATCTGGATACCCATGTTGGCTCCCACATGTTCCACAATGATCTCATCAGATGAACCACAATGTCAAGGACTTAATCAATCCTGTATACAATTCCCTTTGTCTAGCGGTACGATACTTGCCCGAGATTCGATCGTCGGTATCCCGATACCTTGTTCAATCTCGTTACCGGCAAGTCTCTTTTACTCGTTCCGTAACACATCATCCCGTGATCAACTCCTTGATCACATTGTGCACATTATGATGATGTCCTACCGAGTGGGCCCAGAGATACCTCTCCGTCACACGGAGTGACAAATCCCAGTCTCGATTCGTGCCAACCCAACAGACACTTTCGGAGATACCCGTAGTGTACCTTTATAGCCACCCAGTTACGTTGTGACGTTTGGCACACCCAAAGCATTCCTACGGTATCCGGGAGTTGCACAATCTCATGGTCTAAGGAAATGATACTTGACATTAGAAAAGCTTTAGCATACGAACTACACGATCTAGTGCTATGCTTAGGATTGGGTCTTGTCCATCACATCATTCTCCTAATGATGTGATCCCGTTATCAACGACATCCAATGTCCATGGTCAGGAAACCGTAACCATCTATTGATCAACGAGCTAGTCAACTAGAGGCTTACTAGGGACGTGGTGTTGTCTATGTATCCACACATGTATCTGAGTTTCCTATCAATACAATTCTAGCATGGATAATAAACGATTATCATGAACAAGCAAATATAATAATAACTAATTTATTATTGCCTCTAGGGCATATTTCCAACAGTCTCCCACTTGCACTAGAGTCAATAATCTAGTTCACATCGCCATGTGATTAACACTCACAGGTCACATCATCATGTGACTAACACCCAAATAGTTCTGGGTTTGATCATGTTGCTTGTGAGAGAGGTTTTAGTCAACGGGTCTGAACCTTTCAGATCCATGTGCGCTTCACAAATTTCTATGTCATCTCCTAGATGCAAATACCATGTTCTATTTGGAGCTATTCCAAATAACTGTTCTACTATATGAATCCAGTTTACTACTCAGAATAATCTGGATTAGTGTCAAAGTTTGCATCGGCGTAACCCTTTACGACGAACTCTTTTACCACCTCCATAATCGAGAAAATTCCTTAGTCCACTAGTTGCTAAGGATAACTTTGACCACTGTCCTGTGATCCGTTCTTGGATCACTCTTGTACCCCTTGACTAACTCATGGCAAGGCACACTTCAGGTGCGGCACACAGCATAGCATACTGTAGAGCCTATGTCTTAAGCATAGGGGACGACCTTCGTCCTTTCTCTCTATTCTGCCGTGGTCGAGCTTTAAGTCTTAACTTCATACCTTACAACTCAGGCAAGAACTCCTTCTTTGACTGATCCATCTTGAACAACTTCAAGATCATGTCAAGGTATGTGCTCATTTGAAAGTACCATTAAGCGTTTTGATCTATCCTTATAGATCTTGATGCTCAATGCTCAAGTAGCTTAATCCAGGCTTTCCATTGAAAAACACTTTCCAAATAACCCTATATGCTTTACAGAAATCCTACATCATTTCTGATCCATTAGTATGTCAACAACATATACTCATCAGAAATTCTATAGTGCTCCCACTCACTTCTTTGGAAATACAAGTTTCTCATAAACTTTGTATAAACCCAAAATCTTTGATCATCTTATCAAAGCATATATTCCAACTCCGAGATGCTTACTCCAGTCCTTAGAAGGATTGTTGGAGCTTTGCATACCTATTAGCATATTTCAGGATTGACAAAACCTTCTGGTTGTATCGCATACAACCTTTCCTCAAAAATCGTCGAGGAAACAATGTTTTGACATCCTATCTGCAAGATTTCATAAATAATGCAGTAATTGCTAATACAATTCCAACAGACTCTTAGCATCGCTACGAGTGAGAAAGTCTCATTGTAGTCAACTCCTTGAACTTGTCGGGAAACATCTTAACGACAAGTCGAGCTTTCTTAATGGTGACATTTACCATCATTGTCCGTCTTCCTTTTAAAATCCATCTACACTCAACAGCCTTACGACCATCAAGTAGTTCTTCCAAAGTCTACACTTTGTTTTCATACATGGATCCTCTCTCGGATTATATGGCCTCAACCCATTTATCGGAATCTAGGCCCACCATCGCTTCTCCATAGCTCGTAGGTTCATCGTTGTCTAGCAACATGACTTCCGAGACAGGATTACGTACCACTCTGAAGTAGTATGCATCCTTGTCATCCCACGAGGTTTGGTAGTGACTTGATCTGAAGTTTCATGATCACTATCATAAGCTTCCACTCCAATTGGTGTAGGTGCCACAGGAACAACTTCCTGTGCCCTGCTACATACCAGTTGTAGTGACGGTTCAATAATCTCATCAAGTCTCCACCATCCTCCCACTCAATTCTTTCGAGAGAAACTTTTCCTCGAGAAAGGACCCGATTCTAGAAACAATCCCTTATTGCTTTCGGATCTGAGACAGGAGGTATACCCAACTATTTTGGGTGTCCTATGAGGATGCATTTATCCGCTTTGGGTTCGAGCTTATCAGCCTGAAACTTTTTCACATAAGCGTCGCAGCCCCAAACTTTTAAGAAATGACAGCTTAGGTTTCTCTAAACCATAGTTCATACGGTGTCATCTCATCGGAATTACGTGGTGCCCTATTTAAAGTGAATGTGGTTGTCTCTAATGCTTAACCCATAAACTATTGTGGTAATTTGATAAGAGACATCATGGTATGCATCATATCCAATAGGGTGCAGTTATGATGTTCGGACACACCATCACACTATGGTGTTCCAGGCTGTATTAGTTGTGAAATGATTTCCACAATGTCTTAATTTTGTGCCAAACTCGTAACTCAGATATTCATCTCTATGATCATATCATAGATCTTTTATCCTCTTGCTACGACGATCTTTCAACTTCACCCTGAAATCACTTGAACCTTTCAATAATTCAGACTCGTGATTCATCAAGTAAATATACTCAACATCTACTCAAATCATTTGTGAAGAAAGAACATAACGATATCCACTACATGCCTCAGCACTCATTGGACTGCACACATCAAAATGTATTACTTCCAACAATTTGCTTTCTAGTTCCATTTTACTGAAACCGAGGCTTTCAGTCATCTTGCCCATGTGGTATGATTTGCATGTCTCAAGTGATTCAAGATCAAGTGAGTCAAAACGGTCCATTTGCATGGAGTTTCTTCATGCATTTTATACCGATATGACTTACGTGGCAGTGCCACAAGTAGGTGGTACTATCATTACAATCTTTTGGCATGAACATGTATATCACTACGATCGAGATTCAATAAACCATTCATTTTAGGTGTAAGACCATTGAAGGTATTATTCAAATAAACAGAGTAACCATTATTCTCCTTAAATGAACAATCGTATTGCGATAGACATAATCCAATCATGTCTATGCTTAATGCAAACACCAATCTCAATGGTAGAGGGAGCGTGCCATGCTTGATCATATCAACATTGGAAACACTTCCAACACATATCGTCAGCTCACCTTTAGTTAGTCTCCGTTTATTCCGCAGCTTTTATTTCGAGTTACTAACACTTAGTAACCGAACCGGTATCTAATACCCTGGTGCTACTAGGAGTACTAGTAAAGTACATATTAACACAATTTATATCCAATATACTTCTATCGACCTTGCCAGCCTTCTCATCTACCAAGTATCTAGGGTAATTCTGCTCCAGTGGCTGTTCCCTTATTACAGAAGCACTCAGTCTCGGGTTTGGGTTCGACCTTGGGTTTCTTCACTAGAGCAGCAGCTGAATTGCCGTTTCATGAAGCATCCCTTTTTGCCCTTGCCCTTCTTGAAACTAGTGGTTTCACCAACCATCAACAATTGATGCTCCTTCTTGATTTCTACTTTCACGGTGTCAAACATCGCGAATATCTCAAGGATCATCATATATATCCCTGATATATTATAGTTCAACACGAAACTCTAGCAGCTTGGTGGTAATGACTTCGGAGAAACATCATTATCTCAACTGGAAGATCAACTCCCACTTGATTCAAGCGATTGTTGTACTCAGACAATCTGAGCACAAGCTCAACAATTAAGCTCTTCTCCTTAGTTTTGTAGGCTAAGAAAATCGTCGGAGGTCTTATACCTCTTGACGTGGGCACGAGCTTGAAATCCCAATTTCAGCCCTCAAAACATCTCATATGTTTCGCGACGTTTCAAAACATCTTTGGTGCTTCAATTCTAAACCATTTAACTGAACTATCATGTAGTCATCAAAACGTGTATGTCAGATGTTCGCAACATCCACAGACGACGTTCGAGGTTCAGCACACTGAGCGGTGCATTAAGGACATAAGCCTTCTATGAAGCAATGAGGACAATCCTCGGTTTACGGACCTAGTCCGCATAATTGCTACTATCAACTTTCAACTAATTTTTCTCTAGGAACATATCTAAACAGTAGAACTATAGCGTGAGCTACGACATAATTTGCAAAATCCTTTTGACTATGTTTAGGATAATTAAGTTCATCTTATGAACTCCCACTCAGATAGACATCCCTCTAGTCATCTAAGTGATTACATGATCCGAGTCAACTAGGCCGTGTCCGATCATCACGTGAGACGGACTAGTCAACGACGGTGAACATCTTCATGTTGATCGTATCTTCTATACGACTCATTCTCGACCTTTCGGTCTTCTGTGTTCCGAGGCCATGTCTGTACATGCTAGGCTCTTCAAGTTAACCCTAAGTGTTTTGCATGTGTTCCGAGGCCATGTATGTACATGCTAGGCTCGTCAACACCCGTTGTATGTGAACGTAAGGATCCATCACACCCGATCATCACGGCATGCTTAGAAACGACGAACTTTAGGAACGGTGCACAGTTAGGGGAGAACACTTCTTGAAATTGTTATGAGGGATCATCTTATTTACTACCGTCGTTCTAAGCAAATAAGATGTATAAACATTATAAACATCACATGCAATCAAATAGTGACATGATATGGCCAATATCATATTGCTCCTTTTGATCTCCATCTTCGGGGCTCCATGATCATCATCGTCACCGGCATGACACCATGATCTCCATCATCATGATCTCCATCATCGTGTCTTCTTGAAGTTGTCACGTCATCTATTACTTCTACTACTACAGCTAACGTTTAGCAATAAAGTAAAGTAATTACATGACGTTTATGTTGACACGCGGGTCATGAATAAATAAAGACAACTCCTATGGCTCCTGCCGGTTGTCATACTCATCGACATGCAAGTCGTGATTCCTATTACAAGAACATGATCAATCTCATACATCACATATATCATTCATCACATCCTTTGGCCATATCACATCACATAGCATACCCTGCAAAAACAAGTTAGACGTCCTCTAATTGTTGTTGCATGTTTTACGTGGCTGCTATGGGTTTCTAGCAAGAACGTTTCTTACCTACGCAAAGACCACAACGTGATATGCCAATTGCTATTTACCCTTCATAAGGACCCTGTTCATCGAATCCGATCCGACTAAAGTGGGAGAGACAGACACCCGCCAGCCACCTTATGCAACTAGTGCATGTTTGACGGTGGAACCGGTCTCACGTAAGTGTACGTGTAAGGTTGGTCCGAGCCGCTTCATCCCACGATCCCGCCGAATCAAGATAAGACTAGTAACGGCAAGCATATTGAACAAAATCAACGCCCACAACTACTTTGTGTTCTACTCGTGCATAGAATCTACGCAATAGACCTAGCTCATGATGCCACTGTTGGGTAACGTAGCATAAATTCAAAATTTTCCTACGTGTCACCAAGATCAATCTATGGAGTCATCTAGCAATGAGGGAGGATTGGATCTACATACCCTTGTAGATCGCGTGCGGAAGCGTTCAAGAGAACGGGGTTGATGGAGTCGTACTCGTCGTGATTCAAATCACCGATGATCCTAGCGCCGAACGGACGGCACCTCCGCGTTCAACACACGTACGGAACGGAGACGTCTCCCATGCCTTGATCCATCAAGGAGGAGGGAGAGGTTGATGGAGATCCAGCAGCACGACGGCGTGGTGGAAGTAGCGGGATTCCAACAGGGCTTCGCTAAGCGCTGCAGGAGGAGGAAGATGTGTCACGGGAGGGAGAGGGAGGCGCCAGGCCTTAGATTGGTTTGCTCCTCCTTTTCCCCACTATATATAGGGCCAAGAGAGAGGGGGACGTGCAGCCCTTGCCCCTTCCTCCAAGGAAGGGTGCGGCCAAGGGTGGGGAGGAGTCCATCCTCCCCAAGGCACCTCGGAGGTGCCTTCCCCTTTTAGGACTCTCCCCTTTTTCCCATCTCTTGGCGCATGGGCCTCTTGGGGCTGGTGCCCTTGGCCCATATAGGCCAAGGCACACCCCCTACAGCCCATGTGGCCCCCCGGGGCAGGTGGCCCCACCCGGTGGACCCCCGGGACCCTTCCGGTGGTCCCGGTACAATACCGATGACCCCGAAACTTGTCCCGATGGCCGAAATAGCACTTCCTATATATAATTCTTTACCTCCGGACCATTCCGGAACTCCTCATGACGTCTGGGATCTCATCTGGGACTCCGAACAACTTTCGGGTTACCGCATACTAATATCTCTATAACCCTAGCGTCACCGAACCTTAAGTGTGTAGACCCTACGGGTTCGGGAGACATGCAGACATGACCGAGACGTTCTCTGGTCAATAACCAACAGCGGGATCTGGATACCCATGTTGGCTCCCACATGTTCCACGATGATCTCATCGGATGAACCACGATGTCAAGGACTTAATCAATCCCGTATACAATTCCCTTTGTCTAGCGGTACGATACTTGCCCGAGATTCGATCGTCGGTATCCCGATACCTTGTTCAATCTCGTTACCGGCAAGTCTCTTTTACTCGTTCCGTAACACATCATCCCGTGATCAACTCCTTGATCACATTTTGCACATTATGATGATGTCCTACCGAGTGGGCCCAGAGATACCTCTCCGTTTACACGGAGTGACAAATCCCAGTCTCGATTCGTGCCAACCCAACAGACACTTTCGGAGATACCTGTAGTGCACCTTTATAGTCACCCAGTTACGTTGTGACGTTTGATACACCCAAAGCACTCCTACGGTATCCGGGAGTTGCACAATCTCATGGTCTAAGGAAATGATACTTGACATTAGCAAAGCTTTAGCATACGAACACACGATCTAGTGCTATGCTTAGGATTGGGTCTTGTCCGTCACATCATTCTCCTAATGATGTGATCCCGTTATCAACGACATCCAATGTCCATGGTCAGGAAACCGTAACCATCTATTGATCAACGAGCTAGTCAACTAGAGGCTTACTAGGGACATGGTGTTGTCTATGTATCCACACATGTATCTGAGTTTCCTATCAATACAATTCTAGCATGGATAATAAACGATTATCATGAACAAGGAAATATAATAATAACTAATTTATTATTGCCTCTAGGGCATATTTCCAACACGTGTTTATGTGCCCAATAACACAGAGATCAGGAAGTTAATACTTCAGGAGGCTCATGACTCACCATACTCGATACACCCCGGAAACACCAAGATGTGTGTGGATTTAAAGGAATGCTTCTGGTGGACTGGTATGAAGAAGGATATTGCCGAGTATGTAGCCGTATGTGATGTATGTCAGAGAGTGAAGGCAGAACATCAAAATCCAGCCAGATTGTTACAACCCATGCTGATACCCGAATGGAAGTGGGATAAGCTTGGCATGGATTTCATCACCGGATAGCCCGGGACCAAATCAGGATATGATTCTATATGGGTAGTAGTTGATCGCTTGACTAAAGTAGCTCACTTTATCCCAGTAAAAACCACCTATACAAGTGCCAAGTTGGTAAAGATATACATGACCAGGATTGTATGTTTGCATGGAGTTCCAATAACAATTGTATCAGATAGAGGAACCCAGTTTACCTCAAAGTTTTGGAATCAGTTGCATGAAACCTTGGGAACCAGACTGGAGTTCAGTACAGCTTTTCACCCGCAAACAGATGGACAGACCGAGAGAGTCAACCAGATTCTGGAGGATATGCTGAGAGCTTGTGCACTAGATTATGGATCTAGTTGGGATGACAACTTTCCCTATGCAGAGTTCTCATCCAACAATAGTTACCAGGCCAGTTTGAAGATGGCACCTTTCGAAGCTTTGTACGGAAGGAGGTGCAGGACACCGTTGTTGTGGGATGAAGTTGGAGACCGTCAGTTATTTGGACCAGATTTGATTAAGGAATCAGAAGAGAAGGTTAAATTGATTAGAGATAGACTGAAGGTAGCTCAGTCCCGACAGAAGAGTTATGCAGATTCAAAACGCAAGGAGGTAGTCTATGAAATCAGAGACAGAGTGTATCTTCGGGTATCACCACTCCGAGGAGTTAAGCATTTTGGAGTTAAGGGAAAGTTAGCACCACGCTTTGTGGGACCATACAGAGTTTTGGAAAGTATGGGAGAAGTTGCTTATAAGTTGGAATTACTCGAAGGATTGTCAGGAGTTTACGATGTGTTCCACGTTTCTCAGTTGAAGAAGTGCCACACAGAGATGGCCGACATTCCTTTGAGAGATACAGTACCGCTGGAAGCGATTCAGTTGGACAATGATTTGACCTATGAGGAGAAGCCAGTCAGGATCCTCGAGTTTGCCAGCCGAATTACCCGCAGCAAGGTTATTAAGTTTTGCAAAGTTCAGTGGAGTCACCATACCGAGGACGAAGCCACCTGGAAACGAGAGGATGATCTTCGCAAGGACCACCCACACCTATTTTCTAGCCAACCCGAATCTCGACGACGAGATTCATCTTAAGGGGGGTAGGTTTGTAACATCCCAAATTTTCAATTTGGAATGTTATACATTAGATCATCATTGCATATCATGTTTTATTGCATTTTTGGCTTACTCCTAGAAATTCTACGCAACTCAAGGACCTACGGAGAGAGTTGGGGATTTCATTATTTTCATATTCGAGTTTTCTCAAATTTTGGAAAGTGGATCGTTGGTTTTAATTATTTTCTCTTCGATTAAATCTTTAATAAAAATAAAAGAGAGAGGATAAAATGACTTCCTAAAAATAGAGAAATATCAAAGATTTAATATTAAAATCAAATAAGATTTTTATTCAGAGTTTTATCGCTATTTTATTTGAATTAGGAAAAATATGCGTTTTTCAATATTGCATTTTAGGCCCAAATAAATGTTCACCTTGTCCGGTTTATTTTTAGAGGACGGGGAAAATTTATTTCGGAATTTTTGGAGTCCGTTTAGTATTTCTTTTCTTTCTTTTTCTGCACGTCGGAATTATTTTTTTTTAAAAAGTCAAACCGACTTCGGGCCGTACCCGGCCAGGAGACCTCGGGCCGGCCCTCTTATAAGCCGCACCCGAGCCAGCCCAGCCTCGCCTCGTCCCGAAACCCTAACCCTAGCCCTGCGTCACGCCGCCACCGCCGCCCGCCGCTGCCGCTGCCGCCGCCGCGCCGGAGTCGCCGGACCTCGCCGAACCCGCCGGACCCGAGGTAGCTGCCTCGGTTTTCGTGAGAAAACCGTTTGGTTTTTTCGAAACCCTAGATCCGTTTTTTTATTAGATCGGGTTCGGTTTATTTTTGGTTTAGTTATTTAGCGAACGCCCGTTTTTACGTTCGTTTTAACGATCGGTTTTCACCGTTTAACCGCAGACAGCGAACGTTCGTTCGTTAACCTGTTCGTCAGTTTTTCTTTTTCTCGGATTTTCCGCAATTATTTTCGATCGCGATTTCTGATCCGATTTTCGTTTTAGTATAACTTTTCGCTCGTTTATCGGAATCAGGCGATTCAAGGCCTAGAGTTTCGTATCGAAACCCTCTTTCCGTTTAACCAACTTGAACAAGATTTTGATACAGTAAAATTTGACTTTAGTCCAGATTAGTAATTGGATCTTTTTTTCGCAATTTGAGTTTGTTGCTCTGTTTGATTTGATTCTTTTTGTAAACCGGAGTTCTTAAGTTGAATTTTCTGGTTAGATCCCTTATTTGAGTTTTACTCGTGCCCTTCTTTGATTGCTTATTGTATGCTTGTTTGATTGCGATAGAGTACCGGAGTGCGAAGCGTGCTACATCGAGTCTCTAGGTTTTGCGAATCATCAGCAAGGCAAGTAACACTTTGATCATATCCCTTTATCACCTAGTTTTTATGCATTAGTTTCAACCCTCAAACATTGCATGATTAGGACTTGATAACATGTGGGATTGGGAACTAGTTGATGAGGTAGAACCTATTTCCCTGTTATTATCAAACCCTTGGGAGTTACTTCTACGTATTGCTTATATTGCTATGCTATACTCGTAGACGTGGATTGGGTTTGAGTGAAACCATGACAGATGTGAGATTGTTAATTAATGGTTCAACTTAAGGTGGCAACTTTAATACACATCTGGGTGGATTTCTTGTCGGGCACCTGGAGAATCCAGTGTTGTCCTAGGATATCCCGGAGTACCCGTGTGATAATCCTAAGGTCCGCCACCCAGGCTCAAAGGGAACTGAGATATTTCATGCTAGAAACTTCCGTGTGCAGACACAAGCTATTATGGGCTCTAGCATAGTTGAGTAAGTTGCGTGAAGCTCTTGAAGAGGTAGACTAGCAGGTAGTGGGTTGTAGGTAGTATAGTCTATCCGGAGTAGAGAGTTAATGCTTCTGAAAGACTGTGTCTCGGTCATCCGTTTCTCAAACATCATGTAGTGCAAGAAATCCAACGGAGGAGATCGAGTCTTGCGGGGAAAAGTGCGCAAACCTCTGCAGAGTGTACAAACTAATCATGGTTAGTCGTGTCCCTGGTTATGGACATCTCGATTATCTAGTAATTGGATTATCATATGTATCTCATCACTCTAAATTAATATTGTTGGGTTGATAATTACTTTTAATTGGGATTGAGTTGGAGGAACCTTCTCAATGATGTTTCAACTACCATGATAGTTAAATAAAATCTATTCCTTTGTTGTAGGGAAAAATTGGCTTTTCTCAAAACTTTAACTGTAGAGCTTTCCACCAGCCAAATATGCATATAGTGATAGCATTATTCTGTTCTTGCTCTACCGTGCTATATTGCCAGCATATTCCATGTGCTGACCCGTTTTTGGGCTACAACGTATTATGTTGCAGACTTTTTAGACGAGGAGTAAGGTTCGTTAGGTCGTTGTCGTGCAGCTCAGCTATGCCGTTGGAGTTGATGGACTCACTTTATCTTCCAAGCCTTCTGTTGTTATCGTATTAGATGGACTTAAGCCATATTTATTGTAATAAGTTCTCTTTTGAGACATTCGATGTAATAAGTGTGTGATTGCTACTCTGTTATAAATCCTTCGAGTATTGTGCGTGTCAGCATTACCGATCCAGGGATGACACTGAAGCACAGAGACTTGACCGTTTGAGGTCGGGTCGCTACATGGACCTATAAGATGCACATGCATCTTGAAGCCATCGGCAACGACCTCTGGTATGTCGTCAAGACAGGCGTTCCTAAAGTTGGTGAAGGTGTCACCGTTGCTGATGTGAAGAGGTTTTCTCAACTAGATTCAACCTCCAAGAACATCATTTGTGGTCATCTGGCCAAAGGGCGGTATGGTTGTGTGAGTGCTCTCAAAACTTCAAAGTTGATCTGGGAGTGGCTCTCCAAAGTCAATGAGGGTCCCAATGAGATTCTCGAGTTGGTGTTCTTCGCAATCTCTTCAACCGCTTCAAGAGGCTCGACATTGAAGATGTTCAGCTCACATTTGATCGTCTCACTGGTATCTCCAATGAGCTCTCTCCGCTCACTGGTGGTCACAGATCTGGCCGGATCCCCTCCGCCAGGGAAGGGGGGAGGTGCAGCGTCACGCGGTCGCCGTCGCCGAGGAAGGAGACCCACTGTCGGTGTGTCCCAATCTACGGGGCGTGTTGTTCTCTATGACACAGCGCCGACGCATGTGTGCCTCCAACCCATTCTTCCTTGTTGTTGTAGTGTGGGAAGATTCACCCACCCTCCACCCACATAGCCACATCTCGGCGACCCTCAGGTATAACTTCCTTCGAAACCGGCCTTGCCCTACTGCCCCAGCTCCCCATCTCGATGTATGTGGATATTTTCAACTTCGCGGCCCCACTTGTAGCTACGCTCGATTGGTTGTTCCAAAGCCCTCTAAATTTTTACTATTACAGGTAAGGCTACTACGTGCAGTCGAATCTAGGACTCGGTTCATGCAGCTGGAGCAGCCACCATGTTGAGCCACTACCCCACCACGTCCGTTCGCCTGGGTCCAAGCGTCAGATCCAAATGGGCCCGCGACCACCACTGACCTGCAGCCGCCGCGCTGCAGGAGCACACTCAGGCCACCGCCCCGCCGACCACGCACGTCGCCGCCCCGAGCATCTGTTTTCACCCTGCGCAAGCGCAACACCTCCATGCGCCCAGGCTGCCCCGTACCAGCCAGGGGTGGGCGAGAGGAGGGGAACGAGGCCTCACCACCACCAAAGGCTAGCCATTCTTTGCCCGGTGGCGGCGAGGGGAGAAGGAGGGGAGGAGTTGGAGTCCCGGCGCGGGCGGGGGGGGGGGGGGGGGGGGGGGGGGGGGGGGGGGGGGGGGGGGGGGGGGGGGGACGGGGAGAAGGGTATGGTCTTGCAAATTCCTTGAACATTGTAATAGGAATGTGAATAAGGTTGCTAATGAACTCGCTGGGCTAGCTAAATTTTTCTGTGACAAAGGATTGGTTTGAGGAGTCTATGAACGATATTGTACCTCTTCTTCTAGACGATGTAACCGTTATTTTCAATTAATAAAATTGATGATTTTTCAAAAAAAAAGATCGCAAAGTGTTTGATGAGGCCAGGACCGCATGCTAGGCGTTACAAGTTATTCTATTTTTTATAGATAAAAGGCGATAATTACAAGTTATAATAACTTTATGGAGTTAGACCAGGAATACACATTTGGATAGGCCAAATCACACGGAAGTACTGAATTGGCAAAGCGTGTCACTCTTGAGCAACTACATGGAGGAATTAGCCGTGTCCTTTTTCAAATCAAAGTAACTAAAACTGGTCTGCGCGGAGGCGCGTTGCATTATGTGGCTGACAATATTCCACCGCGTGAATCTACTCAGCAGATGGAGAAAGGTTCCAGTATAAAAAACATTCATGTCTCCAATTTTCAAAAGGCACGATACGGCTTGCCAAGAACAGCGATGTTGGTCACATTTGACGGTCTACTGCTCGTTTGACTGGAGTGAACTAATGTACGTAGATGCTACGACTACCCTGAAGAAAGTAACAGGTTGAACGAAAGCACATAATCTAATTGGAGACCGCAGGTGCTAAGCAAAGAATCTAACGGCCGGCCCAGCAGGGCTGGATCGTTTGCACCAAGGCCTGGACGGAGGAAGGAAGTTGCCGAGGCATTGCCGGTGTCCATACGGTCAAACGCGTGCGTGACCTCACACAGCCTGTGTCATGGCGATGACGACTTGTATATGTCCAGTAGCCATGCCTCCCTTTGCTTGCTTCCTTTGATTCGAGTATCTACTATGGTCGCCCGGTCGTCGGGACCCACTCCCGTGCTTCCATGCAGCTTCCTCCTCCGTCCGTCCTCACTGCTTTCAACATTTTCCTTACTATACTTTTCCTCCCGCCCGATAAGAATGGGAGTGGCAAGCAAACACCTCAACTTAATTAATTAGAGAACCCCTTCACCCTACCTGCGCCTACGCTAAAGCTTATAGCGGTGAACGCTGCACAGTAGCTAGCGGGGTATTACTAGTGGTGTAGCACTGCTGTAGTTGCATGGCATCTTCGGGCAGCGCGGGGAGAGACGTGCCGGCGGCGAGGGCGGCCGCGGCGGTGAACGACCTGATCGAGGCGCGCGAGGGGGCGACGAGGCTCAAGGGCATGCTGCAGGAGCAGTCGTCGGAGTTGACAGAGCTGATGGACGGGATGCTCAACAAGCTGTCCAGCGCTCTGTCGGCGTTGGACACCGGCTGCACGGCCGGAGCGTCCGCGTCCGGGTCGGCCGATGGGGTGATCAGGGCGAGGGCGGAGAGCTCCACCGGGAGGACGAGGAAACGCAGCTTCAGCAGAAGGTTAAAAATCGAACTCTCCTCAAGAGCACACGGTCGATCTGAACAGTGTGTTGTGCTGATTAACTTCTTTTCTTTGGCAAAAGCCAGCCGAGTTCCTTGTGATCGATGCTCATTTTGATTAGTTTGCTCATCAACTTTGCTACCTTTATATGGCAGATTAGAAGGCTTCTCTGGCAAGCGAGATACTGACACGCTGGTTGATGGTCACATATGGCGGAAGTATGGGCAGAAAGAAATCCAAAACTCAACTCATCCGAGGTACGTACACTTGTTTTGTTTCTGAAAGAAGCACTAAAACTATAATAGCTAGCACGATTTCTCTTTGCGCACGCTCGCACTGATTTGCGATGGAAACTGGAGGAAATTAAATCATGAGCTTCGTTATGGTTTGATCTTTCAGGAGCTATTACAGGAGACCAAGGCTGCAACGCCAAGAGGCAAGCCCAGATCTGCGAGACCCATCCAATCAAGTACGACATCACGTACTACGGCGAGCACACCTGCAAGCCTCCCTCCAATACCCCAATGATCATTGTCGCTGCGAGCGACGACCGTGCAGAAAACCTCGTCAGTTTTGCCCCGACGTTTCCTCATTTGGCCCCGGCCACTACTCAGCCGTCCTCCTCGTGGTGCACCAGCGTTGACGACGTGTTCAGCTCCTCGTCCGATCCATTCTTGCAGGCGGACGAGCTCGCCGCCTTCGTGGGATCGGCCGGGAGGACGTCCTCGACGGTGGGGTCGGTGCCGGACCACAGCGGGAGTGGGATAGGCGACATGGCGGGAGGCGGCCAGGGTGGCGGCACGGGCAGTTTCCCGTCGTCGCCGAGCAGCCTCGGGTTCGTGGTGGGCTCTCTGGGCAGCATCGGAGATGACGATTTTTTCCTGTTCGATCCATGACAAGGGATTGAATCTTTTTTTTTCCGGTGGTTCCATCCATCACTTCACTTGCATGCAAGCATGCATGCATTGCATATAGCATCCCGTGCATCATGCATGCATGCGCATAGTGTGCTTGCGCATGAATCTAACCAGTGTGCAACTGTATTTTTTAGATAGTACTCCGTAATAACCAGTGCACAACTGATATTCTGTAGATTACAAAAGGCTTGTAAAGATCAGCATATGTATACGTACGCCAAGCTGTGTGTTTGTGCAGGAATCTGTTATAGATCGCCAAATCGAGTAATGATAACAGCGCCAGTTTACCCAAGATACTAGATCCGGACTTTGTAGTTTCCATGAGCAGATCCGAAGAACATATACTGTATGAATTAAAAAATACGGCTTGAAATGTTGATGTATGAGATACAGTGGAATATTGATATTTACATTTGAATTGTTGAACAAATATGTTTCTGCACAAACATAAAGAGATAAAGGTAAAAATAAATATATTGTCACTAAACTAAAATTAAATTGGCAAAATCAATAAACCATATATATTTTACTTCATATAGTACATGTCCATCAATAAACCAAAAAGTAATTGGTTCAATATGTTGATATCTCACAAAATAACTATTTTTGCTGTAAATCATATCAAAATTTCATATTAGGTGAATAAATGATCCAAATTTTAAATCTGCAAAAAATAATTAAAATAAAATAAGACAATTAATTAATTATTTGTTTCGCTCAAAAAGGTGAGTTGGGTTTTGCTTGAACTCTTCATATAGTCTACAAATAGCTATAGCTATTCTTTTAAGAACATCTATAGCCTCTATAGCCATTTTACTCGCAAAAAAACATCTATAACTATTTTAGGTGAATAAATAACTAACTAATAAATTAAAAAAATAAGGGAATTGGATGGAATGAGGCTTACCTCAACATGCAACCATGCAAGGAAAAATACCCACCACCACATGCAGCCATGCATGAAAAAATATTATTCATTACATTACTCTACTTATATTCAATAAATATTTTACCAATATACATAATCAAATTAACAAGTCATATGTATTTATAAAAATCACATGTTGTTAATCTAATTTTTTTTATTCCACGCTATCAAATATCATTGAAATATATTAAACCGACAAAGGTATCATCTAGTCAATGAAAAGATACATGTTGAGAGATCGGGGAGGGTGTTGGGGAACGTTGCATGGGAAACAAAAAATTTCCTACGCTCACCAAGATCAATCTAGGAGATGACCATCTACGAGAGGAGAGATTGGATCTACATACCCTTGTAGATCGCTAAGCGGAAGCATTAAGAAACGCGGTTGATGTAGTCAGACGTCTTCGCGATCCAATCACGATCCGTCCCACGAACTCCAATCGAAGTGCCGAAGGACAGCACCTCCGCGTTCAACACACGTACGGTTTGATGACGCCTTCACCTCCTCGATCCAGCGAGCGATGGTGAAGTAGTAGCTCGAGTCCTCCGGCATCATGGCGGCGTGATGGCAGCGGTGGTGGTGGAATCTTAGCAGAGCTTCGCTAAGCACTACGGATAGGAAGAGGGCTACGAGGGAGAGGAAGGGCAGCGTCGTGGCGTGGAGATGTGCTCATGGGGGTGCGGCTGCCCTCTCTCTATCTCTCTATATATAGGGGGAAGGGAGGAGGAGTGGCACCCTAGATCCCATCTAGGGGGCGATGGCCAAGGCAGATGGGGGCGCCCGCTTCTCCTAGTTACGTGGGAAAGGGTGAGGGCGCGCACAGCCCCTTAGTGGGCTACTTTGCCCCCTCCCCGTGGCCCATGAGGCCCCCCAACACTTGTCGGGAGCCCCCGAAACCCCTTTCGGTCATGCTGGTCATCACCCGGTACCCCCCGAACAATTCCGGACTCCAATACACTTCGTCCAATATATCAATCTTCACCTCCGCGCCATTCCGGAGTTCTTTTTCACACATGGGATCTCATCCAGGACTCCGAACAACCTTAGGTAACCACCATAATGACTCAACTATACTTATATCGTCACCAAACTCAAAGTGCAACTATCCCTGGGTGGTTTTGGTAATTCCTAATAACATATAGCTCATTGAGCTAATGCTATTCCAAGATAAATATTTCAGGAAAGCTAAATGTTTGGCATGGCATGGATTAGAAAGTGGACCCTTCAAAATGCTGAGGACAAAGGATTGGCTCAAGCTCAAAGCACAAGACTCTATATTTTCTATTTTAGTGATCCAAGATCACATTGAGTCTATAGGAAAAGCCAATACTATTAAGAAGGGATGAGGTGTTGCTTAATGAGAATCGTGCTCAAAATGCTTAGTGGTATGCTCCAAAACCCTCCACTACTTTCTCACTTCCACATATGTCCTAAACCAAAAAGTCCAACTCGGCCCCACCGAAGTTTCTCATCCGGAGCCACCGAGTTTAGTTGACATAGCCACTGCCAGAAACCCTAATCAATTCGGTCTCACCGATAGGGATCTCGGTCTCACCGAGATGGGGTTGCAAACTCTCTGTTTCCCTTCGTAACGTTTCCGTCTAACCGAGATGAGCGATCGGTCCCACCGAGATTGCAATGCAAACTCTCTATTTCCTTTTCGTAACGTTTCAGTCCAACCGAAGAGCGAATCGGTCCCACCGAGTTTGCCAGACCAACTCTCCGTTTGGCTATTACCAAAATCGGTCTCACCAAGTTTGTGTAGTCGGTCTCACCGAGATTACGTTATGCCCTAACCCTAATGACATTGGTCCCACCGAGTTGACATGTCGGTCCCACCGAGAATCCTAACGTTCACATTTGAAGAGGACTTCTGACTCTGAACGAGGAAGGCAGCAGGAGCACTCCAAGCAATCTACCAAAGGCTGCTACCAGAACGAGGAAGAAGAGGACCTCTGAAGATGAAGACTATGTGGCTGTTGAAGATGAAGCCACTTCAAAGAAGAAAGTGCTGAAGAAAGAGTAGGGCTCACCTGCTACAGTCAAGCCTGGGTTGCATAAGAAGGCACCAGCAAAGAGAGTCCCCATATCTAAAGCCAGAGCATCCACTGCTGAAACCTCCAAGCCATCTGAAGAGGCAGTGGGAGAAGGCAAGAAAAGGAAGGAAAGGGTCAAGAAGACCACTGCCAAAGTGCTTGGCAGATCATCAATTATGAGAGATGATGATGAAGAGGAAGAGGATGCTGCACCAGCACCCAAAGATCAAAAGCTCATGGGAGATGCGATAAGATCATGGGCTGCTCCATCTAAGCCCAAAACTGCTCCCAAGAAAGCTGCTCCAGCTCCAAAACCAAAACTCAAGAGGAGCACTAGGAACATTCCTGCTGAGGAGAAGAACAAGGCCCCAATGCCTCAAGCTGCTGAAGAAGAAGAGGAAGATGATTTTGTTATTTTGAGGAAGTTGAAGCCAAAGATCCCTGACCACGCTGATGCTCACCCAGTTGCCGAAAACATGAAAATCAGGAAGGATGCAGGATTGAGACTATGGAGACAGTCTGATCCATATTCTATCAGGAGAAGAACTGCTGTGGACTACAGGTTTCACACCAAGGAACAACAATATTTCTATGAGACAGTGTTGCTTGACAAGAAGCCCATTGTGTGTGATATGATATGGGTTGACTGGGAATTCATCAAGGAGAATGAGGATCACTTCCCTGGAGTACTTGATAGCTTTAAGGCGTGTGGAGTTGATGATTTTGTGTCTCAGAAGTTCACCAAGTGGAATGATGAGCTCATTATGCAATTTTACTCTACTGCACACTTCTATCCAGATGGAAGGATTGTGTGGATGTCTAAGGGTACTAGGTACCAATTTACAATTTAAGAATGGGCCAAACTTATAAATGCTCCCGAGGAACATGAGGATGACTTGGACATTTATGCAGAGAAAAAGAAAGACCACAACTCTATGGCCAATATGTACAAGGAGATCCCAGATGCTGCCTTGGATACACATAAGGTTGGATCTGTCCATTACCTGTTGTCTGGTCTGCCAACAATCAACTGGATATTAATGCACACTCTGCTACCCAAGTTAGGTGATCACAAGATGATCAGAGGACATGCTATAAACTTGCTGCACATATTTGATGTCCCACAGAAGTTCAAGGTCATGAGTCTGATTGTGGAAACAATCAAGAGGACTGCAGCTGATCAGAAGAGAAGTTGTGGGTATGCCCCACATATTCAGGAGCTCATTAACTCAAAAATGGGCACAGGCACATATCTTTTGGACAAGGAGCACCTGCCCATCAATCCTGAATTTGAAGACAACACTATGGTGATGGATGAAAATGAACCATCTTCAGCTCAAGCACATGAGAATAGAGAGAAGGCAAGGGTAGAAAAGGCTGCAAAGATGCCAACTGTTGAGGAGGCATCTCAGGTATTCTTGAAGACCAAGCAAGACCAGCTTGGATATATGATCCAATCCACCCTGAGGATTGAGAAGGGCTTGGCCACCCTGACCAAGAACCAGGAGAGCCTGGACAGGATTGTTGAGAAAAAGTTCTATGATCTAGATATCAAGGTAACTGAGATCCAATCTGCAGTTGAGCAGCAATAGGAGGAAGCAGAGGAGAGGAAGGGCAAGTCCACTACTGATGCTTTCAAGCGAGTGCCACGAGGTCCAAGGTCTGCTGTAGTGCTTGTGACAGATACTCGAGTTTCAATGTCAGCACCAGCAACCACAGCTTCAGTGCCACCTCCAGCACCCACTCCATCTGCTCCAACTACTTCACCGGAAGCTTTCGTCCTTGGAGTCCTATCTACTCAACCTCCTAAAGATCAAGCCTGAGAGTCGTTTTAGCACTATGCATTTTCAAACTTTTTTGGTAACTTGTTGCCAAAGGGGGAGAAAATGTATAGATCATAGGCTTTGAGAGAGAGAGAGTGTGTTGGTTTTTATCTCTCTTTGCACTTCTTTGGTTTGGTTTGAAACTTTATTGCGTGCTTGCGTGATACTACTTTGTGTCCTTGTGAGATACTTACTTGGTCAAGTGTTTGATCATATGCTACCCTTAATGCTTGTTGGATAATGCTATCTTTCATATCCTACTATGATCATTTACTTTGTTTGGTGATGAGTGCATGTCTTTAATCTCTATCATTTTGAGCGCTCCACCAAGATGTATGTGACATGGAAGAGTAACTCATGATCCTAATAGATTGTGCATTTGCATTCAAAAGCAAATCTTAAATAATGCACAATTTTAGGGGGAGCTCTTGCTTATCACAAACTTCTCAAAGCGACGATGTTTTTTTTCAATCTCATTTATCATTTGTCGAAGCTTTGATCTATATGTTGTCATCAATTACCAAAAAGGGGGAGATTGAAAGTGCAACTATCCCTTGGTGGTTTTGGTAATTCCTAACAACATATAGCTAATTGAGCTAATGCTATTCCAAGATAAATATTTCAGGAAAGCTAAATGTTCGGCATGGCATGGAGTAGAAAGTGGACCCTTCAAAATGCTGAGGACAAAGGATTGGCGCAAGCTCAAAGCACAAGACTCTACATTTTCTATTTTAATGATCCAAGATCACATTGAGTTATAGGAAAAGCCAATACTATTAAGAAGGGATGAGGTGTTGCTTAATGAGAATCGTGCTCAAAATGCTTAGTGGTATGCTCCAAAACCCTCCACTACTTTCTCACTTCCACATATGTCCTAAACCAAAAAGTCCAACTCGGCCCCACCGAAGTTTGTCATCCGGAGCCACCGAGTTCAGTTGACATAGCCACTGCAGAAACCCTAATCAATTCGGTCTCATCGATAGGGATCTCGGTCTCACCGAGATTGGGTTGCAAACTCTCTGTTTCCCTTCGTAATGTTTTGGTCTAACCGAGATGAGCGATCAATGCAAACTCTCTGTTTTCTTTTCGTAACGTTTCGGTCCAACCGAAAGAGAGAATCGGTCCCACCGAGTTTGCCAGACCAACTCTCTGTTTGGTCATTACCAAAATCGGTCTCACCGAGTTTGTGTAGTCGGTCTCATCGAGATTACGTTATGCCCTAACCCTAATGACATCGGTCCTACCGAGTTGACATGTTGGTCCCATCGAGAATCCTAACGTTCACATTTTGAACTAAATCGGTCCCATCGAGTTTAATGATTCGCTCCCACCGAGTTTGGTGATTTGTGTGTAATGGTTAGATTTTGTGTGGAGGCTATATATACCCCTCCACCCACTCTTCATTCATGGAGAGAGCCATTAGAATATGCCTACACTTCCAATACACATTTTCTGAGAGAGAGAGAACCGCCTACACTTGTGTTGAGGTCAAGATATTCCATTCCAACCACATAAATCTTGATCTCTAGCCTTCCCCAAGTTGCTTTCCACTCAAATCCTCTTTCTACCTTATCCAATCCTATGAGAGAGAGTTGAGTGTTGGGGATACTATCATTTGAAGCACAAGAGCAAGGAGTTCATCATAAACACACCATTTGTTACTTCTTGGTGAGTGGTGTCTCCTAGATTGGCTAGGTGTCACTTGGGAGCCTCTGACAAGATTGTGGAGTTGAACTAAGGAGTTTGTAAGGGCAAGGAGATCGCCTACTTCGTGAAGATCTACCCTAGTGAGGCAAGTCCTTCGTGGGCGATGGCCGTGGTGGGATAGACAAGGTTGCTTCTTCGTGGACCCTTCATGGGTGGAGCCCTCCGTGGACTCACGCGACCGTTACCCTTCGTGGGTTGAAGTCTCCATCAACGTGGATGCATGATAGCACCACCTATCGGAACCACACCAAAAATCTCCGTGTCAACATTGTGTTTGCTCCCTCAAACTCATCCCTTTACCTTCATATGCAATTGTTTTACATTCCGCTGCTATACTCTTAGAATTGCATGTGTAGGTTGATTACTTGTTTGTACTAAGCTGCTAAAATCCGCCAAGAATTAAAATTGGGAAAAGGCTAGATTTTTATTTGGTCAAGCACTCTAATCACCGCCCCCCTCTAGACATACTTCTGATCCTACAAGTGGTATAAGAGATTTGGTCTCCATTATCTATGATTTCCATATCTTTTGATGGTCATGGCCTTGGTTTCACAACCTAGGAGAGTATGGCGTCTAGCGAGGGAAATTACCACCGTAGAGGTCCTTACTTTGATGGTACTAATTTTGCTACTTGGAAGCATAAGATGAAAATGCATATTCTTGGACATAACCCTGTCGTTTGGGCGATTGTGTGTGTTGGCTTGCAAGGTGAATTCTTTGATGGGAGAGAACCGAACCGTGAAGCTACCGCGGAAGAGTTGAAGATGCTACAATACAATGCTCAAGCTTGTGATATTCTCTTCAACGGATTGTGCCCCGAAGAATTCAACAAAATCAGCCGTCTTGAGAATGCAAAGGAAATTTGGGATACTTTGATTGATATGCACGAAGGTACCGACTCCGTCAAAGAATCCAAATTGGATGTGCTTCAAAGTCAACTTGACAAGTTCAAAATGAAGGATGGTGAAGGTGTCGCTGAAATGTACTCTAGGCTTGCTCTCATCACAAATGAGATTGCCGTCTTAGGAAGTGAAGAGATGACCGACAAATTCATCATCAAGAAGATCCTAAGAGCCTTGGATGAAAAATATGATACCGTGTGCACATTGATCCAAATGATGCCCAACTACAAAGATCTCAAGCCAACGGAAGTCATTGGAAGAATTGTTGCTCATGAGATGTCACTCAAGGACAAGGAGGAGCCTCACAACAAGTCAAGTGGTGCTTACAAAGCCTCATGTGATACTCCCACATCTTCAAGTGAGAAACAAATCTTCAATGAAGAATTGAGCTTAATGGTGAAGAACTTCAACAAGTTCTACAAGAATAGAAGCAAAGAAAGAAACTCCAAGTCAAGGTCCTACAATGACAAAAGATCTTCTAGTCGTGAGCGTAATTGCTATAATTGTGGAAGACCCGGACACTACTCCAATGTGTGTACGACCCCCTACAAAAGAAGAGAAGATTCTACCAAAAGAAGGAGTAAAAGAGAAGAATCACCACCAAGAGAAAGGAGGAGTAGAGATGATCGTTATGAACGGAGACCCTCTCGGAGAAGCAAGGATTCGGAAAGAAAAGAAAAGTCATCAAGGAGCTATACAAAAAGAAGACATCAAGCTCATGTTGGTGAATGGGTATCCGGCTCCGACTCCGACGATCACTCCGAAAGAAGTTATCACTCCGACTCTGATTATACCCAAGATGGAGGTGTTGCCGGACTAGCACTTGTGACAACCAACTCCTACGACATATTTGACTCACCAAATGAAGGAATTGGGATATGCTTCATGGCTAAAGGTCCAAAGGTAACACACCCCGAGTATGTTGATTTCAATAGTGATGAAGATGATTTGCTAGGAGATGATGATTTACTTGTTGACAACTCTAGTGATGAAAACTATGATGAGCATGCTATTAATCATGATAATCAAGATAAAACGAATGATGATGATAAGAAGGAGATTGAGCATATAACTAAAGAACTAAACACTCTTAAGTTAGCTCATGAAACTACCTTGGAAAATCATCGAGAACTTTTAAAGACTCGTGATAAGCTACACTATGAAAAGCTCAACCTTGAGCAAGAGCATGCGTTTTTAAAGGCAATCAATGATGATCTTTGCAAGAAAAGTTCTTCTTACATTTCCAAGCATTTACTCTTGTCTACTTACATGCCACAAGTTAAATCTAACAATAAGAGCAAGAAAGATTCTTCATCTAGTAGTAACAATAATCATGCTAAATCCAACATTGTTTCTTCTAGTAGTTCTCTTGATTCAACTAATGATTCTCTTAGCCAAGTTACACTTGAGCAAGAAAATAGCTTATTGAAGGGAATCATAGAGAAAGGTGTTTACAAGGGTCTTGCCGGAAGTAAGCAATTTGAGGAAATTGTGCGCAAGCAAGGAAGACACCGAAAGAATCAAGGTGTTGGTTTTGAACGAAAGTTCAATGCCAATGGAGTTGAGTGGGAAGAAGATCAATACCCCAAGACGAAGTTTGTTCCTCGACAAGAGAAGTATGATCCTACTTCTTTCAAAGGAACACAAGCTCAAGATGATCTTCCACCACAAGACCACCTAGATGGGAGGAGAGTTCCCCCTCTGATCAATGGTCTCTGCTACTTCTTGAGCTTGCATTGGGTTTTCCCTTGAATAGGAAAGGGTGATGCAGCAACATAGAGGTAAGTATTTCCCTCAGTTTGAGAACCAAGGTATCAATCCAGTAGGAGATAACGCGCAAGTCACCAAATACCTACACAAACAATCAAACAACTTGCACCCAACATGATAAAGGTGTTGTTAATCCCTTCATGGTTACTTGCAAAGGTGAGATCTGATGGAGATAGATAAATGATAAAGTAAATATTTTTGGTATTATTGGTTTATAGATCGGAAAGTAAAAGATTTCAAAAAGAGTAAATTGGACACTAATATTGTAGATCGGAAACTTATATGATGGAAAATAGACCCGGGGTCCATAGGTTTCACTAGAGGCTTCTCTCACGATAGCAAATAATACGGTGGGTGAACAAATTACTGCCGAGCAATCGATAGAAAAGTGCAAAGTTATGACGATATCTAAGGCAATGATCATGAATATAGGCATCACGTCTGTGTCAAGTAGACTGAGACGATTCTGCGTCTACTACTATTACTCCACACATCGACCGCTGCTACCTCTTGAGCACTGCGTTGGTTTTCCCCGAAGAGGAAGGGATTATGTAGCAAAGTAGCGTAAGTATTTCCCTAAGTTTTTTGAGAACCAAGATATCAATCCAGTAGGAGGCTACGCGCGAGTCTCTCGTACCTACACAAAACAAATAAATCCTCGCAACCAACGCGATAAGGGGTTGTCAATCCCTACACGGCCACTTACGAGAGTGAGATCTGATAGATATGATAAGATAAGATTTTTGGTATTTTTATGATAAAGATGCAAACTAAAATAAAAGCAAAGTAAAAAAGCAAAGGAAATTACTAAGTATTGGAAGATTAATATGATGAAGATAGACCCGGGGGCCATAGGTTTCACTAGTGTCTTCTCTCAAGAGCATAAGTATTCTACGGTGGGTGAACGAATTACTGTTGAGCAATTGACAGAATTGAGCATAGTTATGAGAATATCTAGGTATGATCATGTACATAGGCATCACGTCCGAGACAAGTAGACCGACTCCTGCCTGCATCTACTACTATTACTCCACTCATCGACCGCTATCCAGCATGCATCTAGAGTATTAAGTTAATGAAAACAGAGTAACGCCTTAAGCAAGATGACATGATGTAGAGGGATAAACTTGTGCAATATGATGATAACCCCATCTTGTTATCCTCGATGGCAATAATACAATACGTGCCTTGCTGCCCTTATTGTCACTGGGAAAGGACACCGCAAGATTGAACCCAAAGCTAAGCACTTCTCCCATTGCAAGAAAGATCAATCTAGTAGGCCAAACCAAACTGATAATTCAAAGAGACTTGCAAAGATAACCAATCATACATAAAAGCATTCAGAGAAGATTCAAATATTATTCATAGATAGACTTGATCATAAACCCACAATTCATCGGTCTCAACAAACACACCGCAAAAAGAAGATTACATCGAATAGATCTCCACAAGAGAGGGGGAGAACATTGTATTGAGATCCAAAAAGAGAGAAAAAGCCATCTAGCTAATAACTATGGACCCGTAGGTCTGAGGTGAACTACTCACACTTCATCAGAGGGGCTATGGTGATTATGTAGAAGCCCTCCGTGATCGATGCCCCCTCCGGCGGAGCTCCGGAACAGGCCCCGAGATGGGATCTCGTGGATACAAAAAGTTGCGGCGGTGGAATTAGGGTTTTGGCTCCATATCTGATCATTTGGGGGTACGTAGATATATATAGGAGGAAGGAGTACGTCGGTGGAGCAACAGGGGACCCACGAGGGTGGAGGGCGCGCCTGGGGGGGGGGGGGGCAGGCGCGCCCCCTACCTCGTGGCCTCCTCTTTTGTGTCTTGATGTAGGGTCCAAGTCTCCTGGATCATGTTCGGTGAGAAAATCACGTTCCTTTTCTTCGAAACCCTAAAATAGGCAAAAAAAAGCAATTCTGGGCTGGGCCTCCGGTTAATAGGTTAGTCCCAAAGATAATATAAAAGTGGATAATAAAGCCCAATAATGTCCAAAATAGTAGATAATATAGCATGGAGCAATCAAAAATTATAGATGCGTTGGAGACGTATCAAGCATCCCCAAGCTTAATTCCTACTCGTCCTCGAGTAGGTAAATGATAAAAACAGAATTTTTTATGTGGAGTGCTACTTGGCATAATTTTAATGTAATTCTTATTAATTGTGGTATGAATATTCAAATCCAAAAGATTCAAGATAAAAGTTCAATATTGACATGAAAATAATAATACTTCAAGCATACTAACAAAGCAATCATGTCTTCTCAAAATAGCATGTCCAAAGAAAGTTATCCCTACAAAATCATATAGTCTGGCCATGCCCCATCTTCACCACACAAAATATTTAAATCATGCACAACCCCGATGACAAGCCAAGCAATTGTTTCATACTTTTGGTGTTCTCAAACTTTTTCAATCTTCACACAATACATGAGCGTGAGCCATGGACATAGCACTATAAGTGGAATAGAATGGTGGTTGTGGAGAAGACAAAAAGGGAGAAGATAGTCTCACATCAACTAGGCGTATCAATGGGCTGTGGATATGCCCATCAATAGATTCAATGTCAGTGAGTAGGGATTTCCATGCAACGGATGCACTAGAGCTATAAGTATATGAAAGCTCAACAAAAGAAACTAAGTGGGTGTGCATCCAACTTGCTTGCTCATGAGGACCTAGGGCAATTTGAGGAAGCCCATCATTGGAATATACAAGCCAAGTTCTATAATGAAAAATTCCCACTAGTATATGAAAGTGATAACATAGGAGACTCTCTATCATGAATATCATGGTGCTACTTTGAAGCACAAGTGTGGTAAAAGGATAGTAACATTGTCCCTTCTCTCTTTTTCTCTCATTTTTTATTTGGGCCTTTTCTCTTTTTTTATGGCCTCTTTTATTTCCTTTTTTTATTTTTCGTCCGGAGTCTTATCCCGACTTGTGGGGGAATCATAGTCTCCATCATTCTTTCCTCACTATGACAATGCTCTAATAATGATGATCATCACACTTTTATTTTCTTACAACTCAACAATTACAAATCGATACTTAGAATAAAATATGACTATATGAATGCCTCCGGCGGTGTACCGGGATATGCAATGAATCAAGAGTGACATGTATGAAAGAATTATGAATGATGGCTTTGCCACAAATACGATGTCAACTACATGATCATGCTATGCAATATGACAATGATGGAGTGTGTCATAATAAACGGAACGATGGAAAGTTGCATGGCAATATATCTCGGAATGGCTATGGAAATGCCATAATAGGTAGGTATGATGGCTGTTTTAATGAAGGTATATGGTGGGTGTATGATACCGGCGAAAGGTGCGCGGTATTAGGGAGGCTAGCAAAGGTGGAAGGGTGAGAAAAGTGCGTATAATCCATGGACTCAACATTAGTCATAAAGAACTCATATACTTATTGCAAAAATCTACAAGTTATCAAAGAAAAGTATTACGCGCATGCTCCTAGGGGGATAGATTGGTAGGAAAATACCATCGCTCGTCCCCGACCGCCACTCATAAGGAAGACAATCAAAAAATAAATCATGCTCCGACTTCATCACATAACGGTTCACCATACGTGCATGCTACGGGAATTACAAACTTTAACACAAGTATTTCTCAAATTCACAACTACTCAACTAGCATAACTCTAATATCACCATCTTCATATCTCAAAACAATTATCAAGCATCAAACTTCTCATAGCATTCAACACACTCATAAGAAAGTTCTTTTACTATTCTTGAATTCCATGCATATTAGGATTATTTAAGAAAATTACCATGCTATTTAAGACTCTAAAAATAATATAAGTGAAGCATGAGAGACCAATAGATTCTATAAAACAAATGCACCACCGTGCTCTAAAATATATAAGTGAAGTACTAGAGCAAAACTATATAACTCAAATGATATAAGTGAAGCACATAGAGTATTCTAACAAATTCCAAATCATGTATGGCTCTCTCAAAAGGTGTGTACAGCAAGGATGATTGTGGTAAACTAAAAAGAAAAGACTCAAGTCATACAAGATGCTCCAAGCAAAACACATATCTGTGGTGAATAAAAATATAGCTCCAAGTAAAGTTACCGATAGATGTAGACGAAAAGAGGGGATGCCTTCCGGGGCATCCCCAAGCTTTGGCTTTTAGGTGTCCTTATATTATCTTGGGGGTGCCATGGGCATACCCAAGCTTAGGCTCTTGCCACTCCTTGTTCCATAATCCATCAAATCTTTACCCAAAACTTGAAAACTTCACAACACAAAACTTAAAGTAGAAAATCTCGTGAGCTCCGTTAGCGAAAGAAAATAAAAAACCACTTCAAGGTACTGTAATGAATTCATTATTTATTTATATTGGTGTTAAACCTACTGTATTCCAACTTCTCTATGGTTTATAAACTATTTTACTAGCCATAGATTCATCAAAATAAGCAAACAACACACGAAAACAGAATCTTTCAAAAACAGAACAATCTGTAGTAATCTGTACCTAGCACAAGATCTGGAACCCCAAAAATTCTAAAATAAATTTCTGGACGAGAGGAATTTATCTATTAATCATCTTCAAAAAGAATTAACTAAATAGCACTTTTCAAATAAAAATGAGAGCAGTTCTCGTGAGCGCTAAAGTTTCTGTTTTTTACAGCAAGATTAACAAGACTTTCCCCAAGTCTTCCCAACGGTTCTACTTGGCACAAACACTAATCTTTACCTAATAATAAAGCAAATTGGATTTATTTCGTCCGACATGGCATTTTTCTGAAAAGTCCCTCTATTTTAGAGAATTCAACCCGCAGTCCTGTTTTAAATTAAAACGAATCGTTATTTTCGTATTTTACACAAAAGTCCCTGCCTTTTCTTGAAATCAACCCGCCGTCCGGATATAAGTCATACCCAAACCGTTATTTTACATTTTTCTAAAAAAACCCCTGATATTTTAGGTAATTCATCCGTGGATCATATTTAAGTCAAACAAATGCTTTTTAAAATCATCCATATCTTTTAAACCGTAACTCCGATTTGAACATGTTATATATGAAATTTGATTAGAAATATTTGTAGAATATGAATATGAGATTATTTTTACCTGTTAAGTATTCTTAAATATTATTTTGAAATATATTTGAGTCAAACCAAATGATTTCCTAAATTATCTGTATCTTGTAAACCGTAACTTCGATTTTAACATATTATATATGAAATTTTATTAGAAAAATGTGTGGAATCTAAATATGATGTTAATTTTACCTATTAAATATTTTTAAAATATTTTTATGGAAGCAAACTTATAATTTATAGCGAAAGATCCGTTTTTTTCATACCGGCGGTGATCCAGATTGCAAATAAACACCCCACTATAACCATATAGTGAAAAGAAAACATCGATAACTACACATGCATACCTCTGAAAAATGTCGCAGGGGAAAACAACAGATTTCTCATCGCGAGAGTGAGAGAAAGCGAGAGAGAGAGGGAGGGAGGAGAGAGGGAGAGAGAGACGCCTTAGGATTAACCATATTCAACACATGTTTTTTGTTGTTTTGTGTGAACACTGAGGCCATCGCCGGCGAGGAGGTGAAGGAGGATAAGCAGCAACACAAATATGATGCCTCGCAAAAATAAAGGAGATGGACCTATTGTGGTCTTGAGTGATGGTTTTCTAAATTATACGGATCTTTTAAACTATAACTCCGATTTTAACATGTTATATATGAAATTTGATTAAAAAAATATGTGAAATCTGAATATGATGTTAATTTTACCTGTTAAATATGTTTTAGATATTGTTTTGGAAGCAAACTTATAACTATAGCACACGATCCATTTTTCTTTCGTACAGACAGTGATCCGGATTGCAAATAAGCAACCACTATAGTCATATAGAAAAAAGAAAACATCGAGAACTACACATGCATACCTCTAAATACATCGCAGGGGAAAACAATAGATTTCTCATCATGAGTGTGTGTGTGTGAGAGAGAGAGAGAGGGAGAGGGAGGAGAGAGGGAAAGAGGGGCGTCTTAGGATTAACCACATTCGGCGAGGGTAAGAAGAAGGATAAGCGGCAACACAAATATGATGCGTCGCTAAAATAAAGGAGATGGACCTATTGTGGTCTTGAGTGATGGTTGGTCAGTTAAGAGTGTGTGTTGTGTTTTTTCTCCCATTGCAACGCACAGGCTCTTTTGCTAGTTAAACACAAAAAACAAAACCTAAACAGAGGCTAAATAAATTATTTATTACTAAACAAGAGCAAAAAGCAAGAAATAAAAATAAAATTGGGTTGCCTCCCAACAAGCGCTATCGTTTAACGCCCCTAGCTAGGCATAAAAATTAAGGATAGATCTAGGTATTGCCATCTTTGGTAGGCAATCTGTCGTGGAATTGTCACGACAGATGTTCTAGTGTCAGGACTTAGTCGTGAGGCCAACGCATCTATGTGGTAGCTTGAGAGGGGTTGAGAGGAATCGAGAGACGCAACACAAGACAGGGATTTAGACAGCTTCGGGCCCCGGGAAACATCATCCGGTAACAACCCTACATGCTGTTTGAGGCTAGGTCTCATTATCATCACCAGAGAGTCGCCATAAACCGGCTCTCCTCTTTGTATCTAGCCCTAAGATTGTTTCTCTTGCTTGTAGCTTGTCCCTTTTTGGGGAGCCCTGCCCCTCCTTATATATGTTGAAGGGGCGGGTTCATGTGGAGTCCTATTAGGATTAGGACTAGTCTATCTCTAATACAAACCGGATACAAGTCCTGGTCTTAACTCCTTGTAAGGTAAATATTCCTCATGCCTTTCCTCTTAAACCGGCCCACCATTGTATGAAATGGCCTTCTGGGACTTGGGCCTTGTCATTCATCTGATCCGCCCGCCGGGTCACCAGTGAGTCATAATGACCAGGCGGGTTGCTTGTAAACCGCCAGGTCAGGGCGAGTCGCCAGTAACTCGCCAAGTGCCAGCGGGGTCTTTAGATAAACCGCCAAGTCCGGCCGGGTTACACTTCCGGCCGGTTTACACCGCGGGGTATATCCCCGACATTAGCCCCCAGTTTAATTTGGATTTATCCATGTTAAACTGATCCTGTAAAACAAATACAAGAACAAATTTGATAGATTATGCTCCGGGTTAAGAATTCTTGTAAACCGGCATCTGATCATCCTTAATTCCTTGCCATTTCCATCTTCTAGAAAATCCAGGTCAATAAGCCAACTTCATACTCAATTTGTCGACATTGGTTTGTCACCGAGAAATATTGTGAAGAATAACTCCTTTGACTCAGTTCCCAAAGCACTGGTTTAAGAAATATGGGTCTTGAAATACTTATCTGATATTCAGCCGGTTTGAAGATGTAAAACTTGCCGGTTTAACATTACTAAAATGGCCGGGTTATAAAAACTGATGATCCCGGATTATGACCGTTGATAGACGCCGGGTTATGATTGTTGTAGCCCCCAAATCTTGAGCAGAACAAAGTGATGGCTTAAGACTTGCTTCAATATAAATGTTACCAATTTTGAAGAAATCCATGTTGTTCATCCCAGTCACTAGTCAGAATTGAGTATTCCACATATGTAGCCCCCAAGTGCCGGGTTGTCATGCTTGCAGCAACCTGGGACTTGTAATTGCTTGATGCTCATAAAAACTCCAATCAGTGTAGCCCCCAAGGGTCAGGTCATTATGCCATAATGAGCAGGGACTTTGTAAATATAATCTTGTAAACTTTGAATAGCAACGTGTAGCCCCCAAGGGTCGGCTTAGTAAGATAATACTGAACCGGGACTTGATATATACTTGAATTGTTGACAGGAGCAATTGGTAGCCCCCAAGGGCCGGCTCATTATAATATGATGAGTCGGGTCTTCAATAAGACTAGTAAAAAAATGGCTTTGCATTAGCCCCCATGTGTCATGGTGCATGCTTGCAGCGCCATGAGACTTGTGTATTTGATGTAATTTCAACTGAAATAATGTAGCCCCCAAGTGCCGGGTCATAAGCCTGCAGCAACTCGGGACTATTCCTTCAATTGTAGAATAAATCATATCTATTGATAATATGATAGCCATTGCGCTAAAGAGACTTTGAAAACCTTAATCATAATACTGGTTATTGATAACCATAAAAAATCCAGCCATGTTGGCTATTTGAATAATATACCCAATGATTTATAAGCGCATAATTCCAATGGCGCAATCCAAATATATACTGGCGACTTATAGTCCAAAGCCAGGCCGGTTTAACAAACCTGTTTCTGCATACAACAAGTGTAAAGTGTCCTCGCGGTTTACCGCCGGACGGGTCATAATGCCCAACATATAACCCGGGTTTATAACCAAGGCTGCACTTAAGAATAATCAAATATGAAATAGATCATACCTGTGGCACTGAATCACATTGTTGGTTTTACCAACTTTTTGTAGCAAGGGTGACAATCCCAATCTTGAGTACTGATAACTCCTTCCATATTGTGCCGGTTTATGATAAAACCGTGCCGGGTTGTGAAATACACCGGATTAACCATATATAATACTGGCGACTTGTAGTCAAACCAGACCGGGCTGATAGTCTCCGGATTATAACTTGATCGTGTACTGACAACTTGTAGTTTGAAAGCCGAGCCGGGTTGATAAACACCGGTTTACTCCATAATAGGATGGTAACAGAAAATCAAACCGGGCAGATAGTCTCCGGATTAAGATTTGACCGTGTCCTGTCCATTTGTAATTGACAGTCGAACCGGTTTAAGAAATGTCGGTTTAAAATGCAACAAAAAGAAAGAAATATCTATCAAATAAAATTGTGAAGCAAAGGCAATGATAAAACCGTTTGCCAAAAAGAAGCTTATTTGAGCTGATCAGATGGCGTTACCATGGTCGGACACGACCAAGCTCCCGATAGGTGTAGCTATGGTTCAAGTCAGCCAGGTCCCCAAATGAAACCGTGGCATTTATGCCGATCAAGTGGCATGGCGATGGTTCGGGTTCGACCAAGCCCCCAAGTGATTCTGTGGCCTTAGGCCGATCAAGAGGCATGACTGGTTCAGACGTGACCAAGTCCCCAAGTGATCTGGTGGCTCTCGCCGATCAAGAGGCGTGGCAATGGTTCGGGTTCGACCAATCCCCCAAGTGATTTTGTGGCCTTAGGCCGATCAAGAGGCATGACTGGTTCAGACGTGACCAAGTCCCCAAGTGATCTGGGCTCTCACCGATCAAGAGGCGTGGCAATGGTTCGGGTTCGACCAATCCCCCAAGTGATTATGTGGCTTTAGGCCGATCAAGAGGCGTGACTATGGTTTAGACGTGACCACAAGTCCCCAAGTGATCTGGTGGCTCTCGCCGGTCAAGAGGCGTGGCAATGGTTCGGGTATGACCAATCCCCCAAGTGATTTTGTGGCCTTAGGCCGATCAAGAGGCATGACTGGTTCAGACGTGACCAAGTCCCCAAGTGATCTGGTGACTCTCGCCGATCAAGAGGCGTGGCAATGGTTCAGGTTCGACCAATCCCCCAAGTGATTCTGTGGCCTTAGGCTGATCAAGAGGCGTGACTATGGTTCAGACGTGACCACAAGTCCCCAAGTGATCTAGTGGCTCTCGCCGATCAAGAGGCGTGACTATGGTTCAGACGTGACCACAAGTCCCCAAGTGATCAATTAATATGATAAGCCAATAAGGCAGGATACCCATGTTTGAACCGCGCATCATGGTAGCAGGTCCTCTTTGGCACCCTTTAACTTTTTTGCAAGAGATAAATCCTTTTTGAACCGGGATTTTGAACCGGAAATTGAGAGCTTCAAAGCTTTGTGGGAGATATCTTTCCCTTGAACCGGATTGTAAACCGGAATCTTCATTTTCAGCCGGAAACTTTCTGACGGCCTTCCAACTTGAACTTGCGAGAAGTTAATTCCTTTTTGAACCGGATATTTTTAAACCGGATTTGAGCCAGATACCAAGGGCTTCAGTTTTGTGTAGGAGACGGGATTCCCCTTAAACCGGATTATAAACCGGAAGCATCATTGTGAGCCGGAATATTTCTGACGACCTTTAAATTTTCATCAATATAGCAGTAGCCCCCGGGACCGGGTTATCTTTCCCTCCATCGTCCTGGGTTTCTTAAACCAGCTTAAACTGGCAAGATTTGCTGAGTCATGTCATCGTAGCCCCCAAGTCTCAAGGTGACTCAAGGAGTTGGCTTGAGATTCTCCATATTTGATCGTGATATAAACCGGCATAACTTGTATATCATTGGCGTTGATAGCACGATGTGAATCCATAGAAGGTTGAGGTGACTGCGGCGGGTTGTAAATGATCCCATATGAGCCGTGTCAGCAACTCGGCCAATGGTTCCTTCCAACTGGCGACTTGAAGTTAACCAAACTGTAGTGGCGGCGACTTGTGCGCCCACCCGTTGAACCATCCAGTGCAGACGGCGGCTGATAATATATGATAATTTACCTCCAATTTGTTGGAAAGAAACCGGGCTTCCCAAGTAATGACTTGCTCATAGTCAATAAACAGTTCATCCAGACAAGTGCGGCCCGGTATGTTGATGTAGACCAGGCCGCGGGGGCGGACGACAAAGACGACCGCAGCATCACAGGCGGCACAGACAGATGAGTCGGCCGCAGCGTTGTAAGCCGGTGCAGACGAGGAGAGTCGGCACTGGTGTTCTAAACTGGTGTGGACGCATGAACTGGTCGCGGGCGTTGTAAACCGGGGCGGACGGAGAGTTGGCCGCGGGCATTTGTAAACCGGCGCGAACGAAGAGTTGGCCGCAGGCATTGTAAACCGGCGCGAACGGAGAGTTGGCCGCGGGCATTGTAAACCAGCGCGATTGATCGTCGGTGTAGACAGACGCCAGCAATGTGCTCTCCGTATCTGTGGCATGGTAGCGACTCTTATAATGAGTAATTTTCATGCACAAAGATCACAAACGAGAGTAATTGCTCTCGAAAGAATGAAAAAATATCGTAAAAATTGATCGGATGGATTTCACCTGATTCATCTGGATGATGGACGATCAGTACGTGGCATCCATAGATAAAAAAATGTTATCCTCCCAAAAACTGTTATCCTCACGCAGATAACCTCCGCGGGAGTAACAATCCTAGCGGCCAGAGCACTAGTACGGAGAGCATCCGATGGATTTTGCTTGACGATTCAGTGAGGTACTGATTTCAATAGTAATTTTTCCTTGATGACCGGAGTACTGGAACTTGCATCTCGCATGATAGAATCCATTATCCATGTGAGGGAGGTATTTCCCAGGCTTGAGCAAAGTAGTAGTAGATTTTTCTGAACAAGTATGCATCTGCTTGCCTGTGAACCAACTGGGTGCCGCGGGAGACGGATGGCGTGCGGAGATCTCGGCCTTGGCTTGGTGCAGCGGAAACAGTGCTGCTGGAACAGCGGCCGGTGGGTTGGATCTTTGGAAACGCAGTAGTAGCGAGACGGCCGGCGGTTTGTCACTTGGGGCACACCTGCAGCCATATGATCAGAGGTGGGCTGACGCAAAGTAACGCTTGAGGTCCAGGTAGAGGATTGGCGGTTTGAGCAAGTCCGAGGTGAACCGCTGCCAGTTGCTCTGAAGCGAAGTCCTAGGCGGAGACCAAATTCATGGCCTGATCCACTTCCAGTCGTGGCCTTCCCGTGAGCATGACTTGGTAGAAGCTCTAAATAATATAATAATTGATGTAGTGTACAGGACCAGTACCCCAATCCTTAGTAAAAACCACAGGGCTTGAACCAGTAAACCGGCAGCAGAAACTTTTGCAGGACTCAGCGGATCAGACAGTAGAAGATTTTGTCGGTCTCGAACCGGATTCGGCGGATCAATCAATTTGACAACTTGCAGGACTCTGCGTGCAAAGAAAATCAACCTTCCATTGGTCTCAACAGATCGCCTCATGTCAGCGGCGCAAGCTGATGTGAAATTTCCACGCCGGTTTTGAACCGGAAAATTTCGAACCTTCTCGAACCGTAGAGATGATCCCTTCAAGAACTCAACACCATCGCGCGCTAGCCCCACGGCGGGCGCCAACTGTCATGGAATTGTCACGGCAGATGTTCTAGTGTCAGGACTTAGTCATGAGGCCAACACATCTATGTGGTAGCTTGAGAGGGGTTGAGCGGAATCGAGAGACGCAACACAAGACAGGGATTTAGACAGCTTCGGGCCCCGGGAAACATCATCCGGTAACAACCCTACATGCTGTTTGAGGCTAGGTCTCATTATCATCACCAGGGAGTCGCCATAAACCGGCTCTCCTCTTTGTATCTAGCCCTAAGATTGTTTCTCTTGCTTGTAGCTTGTCCCTTTTTGGGGAGCCCTACCCCTCCTTATATATGTTGAAGGGGCGGGTTCATGTGGAGTCCTATTAGGATTAGGACTAGTCTATCTCTAATACAAACCGGATACAAGTCCTGGTCTTAACTCCTTGCAAGGTAAATATTCCTCATGACTTTCCTCTTAAACCGGCCCACCATGGTATGAACCGGCCTTCTGGGCCTTGGGCCTTGTCATTCGTCTGATCCGCCCGCCGGGTCACCAGTGAGTCATAATGACCAGGCGGGTTGCTTGTAAACCGCCAGGTCAGGGCGAGTCGCCAGTAACTCGCCAAGTGCCAGCGGGGTCTTCAGATAAACCGCCAAGTCCGGCCGGGTTACACTTCCGGCCGGTTTACACCGCGGGGTATATCCCCGACACAATCCATAAGTGGCTCTCATAATAGATTCATAAGGTAATTTAATTTTATTTCTAGGAAAGTGTTCCATGCCTTTCCTTAACGGAAATTGGAATCTAATATCTCCTTCCTTCATATCAATAATTGCACCAATCGTTCTAAGGAAAGGTATACCAAGAATAATAGGACATGAAGGATTGCAATCTATGTCAAGAACAATAAAATCTATGGGCACATAATTCCTATTTGCAACAATAAGAACATCATTAATTCTTCCCATAGGTTTCTTAATAGTGGAATCCGCAAGGTGCAAGTTTAGAGAGCAATCATCAAAATCACGGAAACCTAACAAATCACACAACGTCTTTGGACCCAAATCACACAAAGCATAGAACTCATGTTCTTTAATTTTAATTTTAATAGTTGGTTCCCACTCATCATAAAGTTTTCTAGGGATAGAAACTTCCAATTCAAGTTTTTCTTCATAAGATTGCATCAAGGCATCAATGATATGTTTAGTGAACGCTTTATTTTGACTATAAACATGAGGAGAATTTAGCACGGATTGCGACAAGGAAATACAATCAATCAAAGAGCAATTTTCATAATTAAATTCCTTGAAATCCAAAATAGTGGGTTTAGCAACATCTATGGTTTTAATTTCTTCGATCCCACTTTCATCAATTTTAGCATCAAGATCTAAAAACTCCGAATTGAACACTTTCTAGGTGGATCATATTCAGTCCCATCATTTTTATGATTCATATTGCAAAATAAAGATTTAATAGGGGACACATCAATAACTTTTAGATCTTCATCTTTATTTTCATAGCAATCCGGTTTAGCGGCCATCCTATTAACTAAGGTGGCTTGCCTATCCGAAATTTCAGCGGTCAACTTCTCAAGACGAGCAATTTGGGATCTTAAACCATCAAATTATTTAGACATATCATCGAGCTCTTTATTCATAAAACTCATAAAACTTTTTTGTTCCTTAAGCTTGTTTCTAAAGAAACTATTATGCTCGAATTGCAAGACCATAAAACTCCTAACGTTGTTTTCGATTTCTTCTAATCTTTTATGGTGAAGATCACCAAATCGGGGAAGAGCCATCGAGACAAGCAAGCAAACTAAGACACAAGCAAACAAAAAGCAAGCGGGCAAAAAGAGCCAAATAAAGAAAGAGAGGGAGGATAGAGAGAGAGGGCGAATAAAACGGCAAGGGTGAAGTGGGGGAGAGGAAAACGAGAGGCAAATGACAAATAATGTAATGCGGGAGATAGGGATTGCGATGGGTACTTGGTATATTGACTTTTGCGTAAACTCCCTGGCAACGGTGCCAGAAATCCTTCTTGCTACCTCTTGAGCACTGCGTTAGTTTTCCCCGAAGAGGAAGGGATGATGCAGCAAAGTAGCGTAAGTATTTCCCTCAGTTTTTGAGAACCAAGGTATCAATCCAGTAGGAGGCTACGCGTGAGTCCCTCATACCTGCACAAAACAAATAAATTCTCGCAACCAACACGATAAGGGGTTGTCAATCCCTACACGGCCACTTACGAGAGTGAGATCTGATAGATATGATAAGATAATATTTTTGGTATTTTTATGATAAAGATGCAAAGTAAAATAAAAGCAAAGTAAAAAATCAAAGGAAATTACTAAGTATTGGAAGATTAATATGATGAAGATAGACCCGGGGGCCATAGGTTTCACTAGTGGCTTCTCTCAAGAGCATAAGTATTCTACGGTGGGTGAACGAATTACTATTGAGCAATTGACAGAATTGAGCATAGTTATGAGAATATCTAGGTATGATCATGTATATAGGTATCACGTCCAAGACAAGTAGACCGACTCCTGCCTGCATCTACTACTATTACTCCACTCATCGACCGCTATCCAGCATGCATCTAGAGTATTAAGTTAATGAAAAGAGAGTAACGCCTTAAGCAAGATGACATGATGTAGAGGGATAAACTCATGCAATATGATGAAAACCCCATCTTGTTATCCTCGATGGAAACAATACAATATGTGCCTTGCTGCCCCTACTATCATTGGGAAAGGACACCGCAAGATTGAACCCAAAGCTAAGCACTTCCCCCATTGCAAGAAAGATCAATCTAGTAGGCCAAACCAAACTGATAATTCGAAGAGACTTGCAAAGATAACCAATCATACATAAAAGAATTCAGAGAAGATTCAAATATTATTCATAGATAGACTTGATCTTAAAACCACAATTCATCGGTCTCAACAAACACACCGCAAAAAGAAGATTACATCGAATAGATCTCCACAAGAGAAGGGGAGAACATTGTATTGAGATCCAAAAAGAGAGAATAAGCTATCTAGCTAATAACTATGGACCCGTAGGTCTGAGGTGAACTACTCACACTTCATCGGAGGGGCTATGGTGATGATGTAGAAGCCCTTCGTGATTGATGCCCCCTCTGGCGGAGCTCCGAAACAGGCCCCAAGATGGGATCTCATGGATACAGAAAGTTGCGGCGGTGGAATTAGTGTTTTGGCTCCGTATCTGATCATTTGGGGTACGTAGGTATATATAGGAGGAAGGAGTACGTCGGTGGAGCAACAGGGGGCCCACGGGGGTGGAGGGCGCGCCTGGGGGGAGGGGGGGTAGGCGCGCCCCCTACCTCGTGGCCTCCTCTTTTGTGTCTTGACATAGGGTCCAAGTCTCCTGGATCATGTTCGCTGAGAAAATCACGTTCCCGAAGGTTTCATTTCGTTTGGACTCTGTTTGATATTCCTTTTCTTCGAAAACCTAAAATAGGCAAAAAATAGTAATTCTGGGTTGGGCCTTCGGTTAATAGGTTAGTCCCAAAAATAATAGAAATGTGGATAATAAAGCCCAATAATGTCCAAAACAGTAGATAATATAGCATGGAGCAATCAAAAATTATAGATGCGTTGGAGACGTATCAACCGCTATCCAGCATGCATCTAGAGTATTAAGTTCATAAAGAACGGAGTAACGCATTAAGCAAGATGACATGATGTAGAGGAATTAACTCAAGCAATATGATGAAAACCCCATATTTTTATCCTCGATGGAAATAATACAATACGTGCCTTGCTGCCCCTACTGTCACTGGGAAAGGACACCGCAAGAATGAACCCCAAGCTAAGCACTTCTCCCATTGCAAGAAAAATCAATCTAGTTGGCCAAACCAAACCGATAGTTCAAAGAGAATTACAAAGATATCAAATCATGCATATAAGAAATCAGAGGAGATCCAAATAATATTCATAGATAAGCTGATCATCAATCCACAATTCATTGGATCTCGGCAAACACACCGCAAAAAGGTATTACATCGAATATATCTCCAAGAACATCAAGGAGAACAAGGTATTGAGAATCAAAGAGAGAGAAGAAGCCATCTAGATACTAGCTATGGACCCGTAGGTCTGTGGTAAACTACTCACGCTTCATCGGAAGGGCAATGGAGTTGATGTAGAAGCCCTCCATGATCGAATCCCCCACTGGCAGGGTGCCAGAAGAGGTCCCTAGATGGGATCTCACGGGTAGAGAAGGTTGCAGCAGTGCAAAAGTGTTTTCGTGGATGCCTCTGTTTGTTTGGGATATATGGGAATATATAGGCGAAAGAATTAGGTCAGGAGGTGCACGAGGGGCCCACAAGGGTGGGGGGTGCGCCCTCCGTCCTTGTGGCCGCCTCGTGGCTCCTCGGACTTCATATCCAAGTCTTCTGGTTGTCTTCTAGTCCAAGAAAAATCATCCCGAAGGTTTAATTCCGTTTGGACTCCGCTTGGTATTCCTTTTCTGCGAATCTCAAAAATAGGGGGAAACAGGAACTGGCACTGGGCTCAAGGTTAACAGGTTAGTCCCAAAAATAATATAAAATAGCATATTAATGCATATAAAACATACAAAACAGATAATATAATAGCATGGAACAATCAAAAATTATAGATACGTTGGAGACGCATCAAGCGTCGCCAAGCTTAATTCCTGCTCGTCCTCGAGTAGGTAAATGATAAAAACAGAATTTTTGATGTGGAATGCTACCTAACATACTTATCCATGTAATTTTCTTTATTGTGGCATGAATGTTCAGATCCGTAAGATTCAAAACAAAAGTTTGATATTGGCATAAAAACAATAATACTTCAAGCATACTAACAAGACAACTATGTCTTCTCAAAATAACATGGCCAAAGAAAGCTTATCCCTACAAAATCATATAGTATGGCTATGCTCCATCTTCATCACACAAAATATTTAAATCATGCACAACCCCGATGACAAGCCAAGAAATTGCTTCATACTTTTGATGTTCTCAAACTTTTTCAACTTTCACGCAATACATGAGCGTGATCCATGGACATAGCACTATAGGTGGAATAGAAGGTGGTTGTGGAGAAGACAAAAAGGAGATAGTCTCACATCAACTAGGCGTATTAACGGGCTATGGAGATGGCCATCAATATATATCAACGTGAGTGAGTAGGGATTGCCATCCAATGGATGCACTAGAGCTATAAGTTTATGAAAGCTCAAAAAGAAACTAAGTGGGTGCGCATCCAACTCGCTTGCTCACGAAGACCTAGGGAAATTTGAGGAAGCCCATCATTGGAATATACAAGCCAAGTTCTATAATGAAAATTTCCACTAGTATATGAAAGTGACAATATAGGAGACCCTCTATCATGAAGATCATGGTGCTACTTTGAAGCACAAGTGTGGTAAAAGGATAGTAGCATTGCCCCTTCTCTCTTTTCTCTCATTTTTTTATTTGGGCCTTCTCTCATTTTTTTGGCCTCTTTTTTTTATTTCTCCGGAGTCTCATCCCGACTTGTGGGGGAATCATAGTCTCCATCATCCTTTCCTCATATGGTACAATGGTCTAATAATGAAGACCATCACACTTTTATTTACTTACAACTCAGGAATTACAACTCGATACTTAGAACAAAATATGACTCTATATGAATGCATCCGGCGGTGTACCGGGATGTGCAATGAATCAAGAGTGACATGTATGAAAGAATTATGAATGGTGGCTCTGCCACAAATACGATGTCAATTACATGATCATGCAAAGCAATATGACAATGATGGAGCGTGTCATAATAAACGGAACGGTGGAAAGTTGCATGGCAATATATCTAGGAATGGCTATGGAAATGCCATAATAGGTAGGTATGGTGGCTGTTTTGAGGTAGGTATATGGTGGGTTTATGGTACCAGCGAAAGTTGTGCGGCACTAGAGAGGCTAGTAATGGTGGAAGGGTGAGAGTCCGTATAATCCATGGACTCAACATTAGTCATAAAGAACTCACATACTTACTGCAAAAATCTATTAGTCATCAAAACAAAGTACTACAGCATGGTCCTAGGGGGATAGATTGGTAGGAAAAGACCATCACTCGTCCCCGACCGCCACTCATAAGGAAGACAATCAATAAATAAATCATGCTCCTAGTTCATCACATAACAGTTCACCATACGTGCATGCTACGGGAATCACAAACTTTAACACAAATATTTCTCAAATTCACAATTACTTACTAGCATGACTCTAATATCACCATCTTCATATCTCAAAACAATCATAAGGAATCAAAACTTCTCATAGTATTCAATGCACTTTATATGAAAGTTTTTATTATATCCCTCTTGGATGCCTATCATATTAGGACTAAATTTATAACCAAAGAAAATTACCATGTTGTTTAAAGACTCTAAAAATAATATAAATGAAGCATGAGAGTTCATTATTTTCTATAAAATAAAACCATCTCCGTGCTCTAAAAAGATATAAGTGAAGCACTAGAGCAAAATTGACTAGCTCAAAAGATATGAGTGAAGCACATAGAGTATTCTAATAAATCATGATTCATGCATGTCTCTCTAAAAAGGTGTGTTCAGCAAGGATGATTGTGGCAAACTAAAAGGCAAAGACTCAAATCATACAAGACGCTCCAAGCAAAACACATATCATGTGGTGAATAAAAATATAGGCTCAAGTAAAGTTACTGATAGACGAAGACGAAAGAGGGGATGCCTTCCGGGGCATCCCCAAGCTTAGGCTCTTGGTTTTCCTTGAATATTACCTTGGGGTGCCTTGGGCATCCCCAATCTTAGGCTCTTGCCAGTCCTTATTCCATAGTCCATCAAATCCTTACCCAAAACTTGAAAACTTCACAACACAAAACTCAACAGAAAATGTCATAAGCTCCGTTAGTATAAGAAAATAAATCACCACTTTTGGTATAGTTGTGAACTCATTATTTATTTATATTAGTTTAATATATATTGTATTCCATCTTATCTATGGTTCATACCCCCCGATACTACCCATAGAATCATCTAAATACGCAAACAACACATAGAAAAACAGAATCTGTCAAAAACAGAACAGTGTGTAGGAATCTGGATATTTAGAATACTTATGTAACTCCAAAAATTCTGAAAACTTAGGACAGCCTAAGCAATTGTTTATTAATATTCTGCAAAAAGAATCAATATTTTATCACGCTTCTGTTAAAAATGAAAATTATTTTCCTGGGCGCAAAAGTTTATGTTTTTCAGCAAGATCAAATCAACTATCACCGTAAGCTATCCCAAAGGTGTTACTTGGCACAAACACTAATTAAAATATAGAACCACATCTAACCAGAGGCTAGATGAATTATTTATTGCAAAACAGAACCTAAAAGCAAAAACAAAAGTAAATTTGGGTTGCCTCCCAACAAGCGCTATTGTTTAACGCCCTTAGCTAGGCATAAAACATGAATAGATCTAGGTATTGTCATCTTTGGTATGCAATTCTTCAATCACACACTTATAATCCTTAGGGGATTCTTTGGTTTTATCAATGATCAAACTCTTAGGCAAGAAATCAAGAAATTCATTCATGGCAATTGGTTCCTTAATAATATCAAAAAATGGGGTGAACACTTATTGATTTGAGATATTCATTATCTTTACTAGAAGATTCACCCTTATTCTTAGGAACATAAGTAAACTTGGCAATCTTTGTAGGAGGAAGAGTTTGAGTAGTATTAACGGAGGAAAAAGTGGAACCTAAGTTAGTAACAATATCTTCTAGTTTGTCAATTCTAGTAGAATCTTGATCTATCTTTTCGTTAACTATGGGTTCCTTTTCCCTAAGATTCTTTAAAGTAACTCCTACTTTAGATCCATATTGAGTAATCTGATCATGATTCTTTTTATCCAAATTTTCAATCAACTCAAAGTTAGCAATTTTATTCTCAATAATATCAAGCCTTTGCATTACATGCTCCAAGGTTAAAACAGTTCCATTGATCAAAAGAGGTGGTGGGCCTAACAAATCTATCAAGTCATTGTAAGAATCAAAAGTATGGCTCCCCAAGAAATTCCCTCCAGTAATGGTATCTAGAACATATCTATTCCAAGGAGTAAAGCCCACATAAAAATTGCGAAGAAGAATGGCAGTATATTGCTTTTGAGTGGATCTATTTTGAGCATTGAAAATTATATACCAAGCATCTTTTAAATTTTCTCCATCCATTTGTTTAAAATTGAGTACTTCATTATCGGGAGTGCTAACAATGATGGGAGGACTAGCTATGAAAGCAAGACAAACGATCAAACACACGAGCACACAAAAAGAAAATGAAGAGGACGAACAGAAGAGGGGCGAACAAAAGGCAAATCTTTTCGAAAATCATTTTAGAAGTGGGGGAGAGGAAAACGAGAGGCGAATGGCGAATAATGTAATGCAAGAGATGAGAGTTTATGATGGGTACTTGGTATGTCTTGACTTGGCATAGATATCCCCGGCAATGGCACCAGAAATTCTTCCTGCTACTTCTTGAGCTTGCATTTGGTTTTTCCCTTGAAGAGGAAAGGGTGATGCAGAAAAGTAGAGGTAAGTATTTACCTTAGTTTTAGAATCAAGGTATCAATCCAGTAGGAGACAACGCGCAAGTCACCGAATACGTGCACAAACAATCAAAAAACTTGCACCCAACGCGATAAAGGGGTTGTCAATCCCTTCAGGTTACTTGCAAATGTGAGATCTGATAGAGATAGATAAACGATAAAGTAAATATTTTTGGTATTTTTGGTTTATAGATCGGAAAGTAAAATATTTCAAAAAGAATAAATTGGAAACTTATATGATGGAAAATAGACCCGGGGGCCATAGGTTTCACTAGAGGCTTCTCTCATGATAGCAAATAATACAGTGGGTGAACAAATTGCTGCCGAACAATTGATAGAAAAGCGCAAAGTTATGACGATATCCAAGGCAATGATCATGAATATAGGCATCACGTCCGTGTCAAGTAGACCGAAACGATTCTGCATCTACTACTATTACTCCACACATCGACTGCTATCCAGCATGCATCTAGAATATTAAGTTCATAAAGAACGGTGTAACACATTAAGCAAGATGACAAGATGTAGAGGAATTAACTCAAGCAATATGATGGAAACCCCATCTTTTTATCCTCGATGGCAACAATAAAATATGTGCCTTGCTGCCCCTACCGTCGCTGGGAAAGGACACCGCAAGAATGAACCCAAAGCTAAGCACTTCCCCGCTGCAAGAAAAACCAATCTAGTTGGCCAAACCAAACCAATAGTTCAAAGAGAATTACAAGTATATCAAATCATGCATATAAGAATTTAGAGGAGATTCAAATAATATTCATAGATAAGCTGATCTCCACAATTCATCGGATCTCGGCAGACACACCGCAAAAAAGTATTACATCAAATAGATCTCCAAGAACATCGAGGAGAACATGGTATCGAGAATGAAAGAGAGAGAAGAAGCCATCTAGATACTAGCTATGGACCTGTAGGTCTGTGGTAAACTAGTCACGCTTCATCAGAAGGGCAATGGAGTTGATGTAGAAGTCCTCCGTGATCGAATCCCCCTCCGGCAGGGTGCCGAAAAAGGTCCCTAGATGGGATCTCACGGGTATAGAAGGTTGCGGCAGTGCAAAAGTGTTTTCGTGGATGACTCTGTTGGTTTGGGGATATATGGGAATATATAGGTGAAATAATTAGGTCAGGAGGTGCACGAGGGCCCCACAAGGGTGGGGGCGCGCCCTCCGTCCTTGTGGCTGCATTGTGGCTCCACCGACTTCATCTCCAAGTCTCCTGGTTGTCTTCTGGTCCAAGAAAAATCATCACGAATGTTTTATTCCGTTTGGACTCCATTTCGTATTCCTTTTCAGTGAAACTCAAGAACAGGGAAAAAACAGGAACTGGCACTGGGCTCTAGGATAATAGGTTAGTCCCAAAATAATATAAGATAGCATATTAATGCATATAAAACATCCAAAACAGATAATCAAATAGCCTGAAACAATCAAAAATTATAGATACATTGGAGACGCATCAGCCTCCATGGTGGCGGAGGGGCGGGAGCTCCTCCGAGATTGGATCTATCTCTCTGTTCTCTTTTGCTTCGCGTTTTTGTTTTCTGGCCGAAACCCGTTTCTTATATTCCTGGAAATCAACTCCGATTGCGCTGAGATTTTAACATGATTTTTTTCTGGATATAAGCTTCCTTGCGCCCGAAGTTGAGATCCAACCGACGTACAAGGTGAGCAAAACCCACTTGGGTGCGCCCTGGTGTCTTTTGTGGGTGGGTACCCGTTTGCGTTGATTCCAAGTCTCAAAAATTCACATATATTCCAAAATAATTCTCTGTTATTTTTTATCACGTTTGGACTTCATTTGATATGGGTATTCTGTGAAACAAAAAACATGCAACAAACAGGAACTGGCACTGGGCACTGGATTAATAGGTTAGTCCAATAAATCATATAAAATGTTGCCAAAAGTATGTGAAAGTTGTATAATATTGGCATGAAACAATCAAAAACTATAGATATGATGGAGACGTATCAGCATCCCCAAGATTAACTCCTTCTCATCCTCAAGTAGGTAAATGATAAAAAAGATAAATTTTGATGTGGAATGCTACCTAGCATAATCTTGATCATATATCTAATCATGGCATGAATATGAAGACACGAGTGATTCAAAGCAATATTCTATAATTTGATATAAAGACATCAATACACAGGCATCCCAAGAAACAATCATGTCTTTCAAAATATCAATGCTAAATAAAGCTATCCCTACAAAATTGTATAGTCTTGTCATGCTCTGTCTTCTTAACACAAAGTATTTATCATGCACAACCCCGGTGTCAGCCAAGCAGTTGGTTCATAATTTTTAACGCGCTTCAGCTTTTTCAACCCTCACGCAATACATGAGCATGAACCATCGATATAGCACTACGGGTGGAATAGAGTATGATGATAGGGGTAAATATAGAGAAGACAAAAATGTAAGATAGTCTGACATCAATGCGGCTAACCAATGGGCTATGGATATGCCCATCAATTGATATCAATGCAAGGAGTATGGATTGCCATGCAACGAATGCACTAAGAGCTATAAGTGTATGAGAGCTCAACATGAAAACTAATTGGGTGTGCAACCTAACTTTATAATGAAAAATTCCCACTAGTATATGAAAGTGACAACATATGAGACTCTCTATATGAAAAACATGGTGCTACTTTGAAGCACAAGTGTGGAACTTGCATGCCCCTTCTCTCTTTGTTTCTTTTTTCTTTTCTTTTTTTCTTTTTTCTTCTTTTTCTTCTTTTTCTTCTTTTTTTCTTTTCTTTTTCTATTTTTTCTCTCTCTCTTTGTCCGGAGTCTCATCCCGACTTGTGGGGGATTCATAGTCTCCATCATCCTTTCCTCACTGGGACATGCTCTAATAATGAATAATGATGATCATCACACTTCTATTTACTTATAACTCAAAAGAAATAAAAAGTACAACTCGATACCTAGAACAAAATATGACTCTATATGAATGCCTCTAGCAGTGTACCAGGATGTGCAATGATCTAGCATAACAACGATATCAAAAAATGAACAAGCCATGGAAATATCATGCTAGCTATCTTACGATCATGCAAAGCAATATGACAATGAATGCTCGAGTCATCAAAACGGAAGCGGTGGAAGTTGCATGGCAATATATCTCAGAATGGCTATGGAAGGGCCATAATAGGTAGGTATGGTGGCTGTTTTCAGGAAGATATAATAAGGCTTATGTGTGACAGAGCGTATCATATCATGGGGTTTGGATGCACCTGTGAAGTTTGCACGACATCTTGATGTGAGAAAAGGTAATGCAAGGTAATGTAGAGGCTAGCAAATTGCGGAAAGGTAAGAGTGCGTATAATCCATGGACTCACATTAGTCATAAAGAACTCATATACTTATTGCAAAAGTTTATTAGCCCTCGAAGCAAAGTATTACTACACAGGCCCCTAGGGGGAGGGTGGTAGGACTTAACCATCGCATGCCCCCGACCTCTACACAAAGGAAGACAATCAATAATAAATCATGCTCCAACTTCATAGCATAACGGGAGACTATACATGCATGCTTCGGGAATCACAAGCCTTAACACCAATATTCCTACTAAACACAACTATTTACTAGTACCTCCCACATATTCCATCTCTATATCGCAAAACTATTGCAAGGAATCAAGCATATCATATTCAGTGATCCATAAGTTTTATGTAGGATCTCATGACTAACCATGCAAATGACCAATTCCTGTTGACTCTCTAAATAGATGTCAGTGAAGCATGAGAGTTAAATTCTTTCTACAAAATACCATGCTCTAATAAATATAAGTGAAGCAAGAGAGCATTCTACAAACAACAGTTTCCTATCTGAAGAGAAATAGGCAATCCAAACTTCAACTGATATAAGTGAAGCACGTGAAGCATTCTATAAAGCCATACTCGAAAGATATAAGTGAAGTGCAATGAGCACTCTATCAATCAACCATGAACTATCACGTGAATGAAACGAAGACAAATACATAGCGATACTTGTTGAAGAAAGATGGGATGTCTTCTGGGGCATCCCCAAGCTTAGACACTTGACTCTCCTTGAAAATTTACTTGGGGTGCCTTGGGCATCCCCAAGCTTGAGCTCTTGACTCTCCCCCTTGTTCTTATATCGGGACCTCCTTGATCTTTGATCACTTCATCCACACAAAACTCAACAGAAAAGTCGGTAAGATCTACTAGTATAATAAAGCACATCACTTCTTTAAGTATTATTGCAAACCAATTCATATTTTGTTTTTGCATTGTAGCTACTGTATTATAACTTTTACATCGCTTATACCACCGATAGAATCGATAGTTTCATCAAAAACAGGACAGTCTATAGTAACCTGAACTCTAACCATACTTATGGTACGCCAAAATTTCTGAAAAAATAGGAAAAATAAAAAAATTGTATATCAATACTGTGCAAAAAAATTTAGAAATTTTCGATGTTCCATTAAAAAATGAAAATTTATGTACTACAGCCAAAGTTTCTATTTTTACACCGCACATACCAACAACAATCCAATCATCCTAAAGGAAAATCATGGCACATTATTTTTATAATACAATGGATTTGTACAAGGGGATAATTATTTTTGTGAGAAACTTCCATGAAAAAATTACATATTTCCATGAGCATGAACACAAGTGTTCAAGGTCGACCTCTTCTCCAATGCATCACCTTTCAACCGCTTCTCTTTTTGAAAAAGTTTTAGGTTCCCCTCTATATTTTGTTGTTTTTAAACTTTATAAAAGCACTCAACAGAAAAATGGATCTCTAAAACTTCCAGGTTGTCTTCCTGGCAACACTTCCTTTAAAGCCATTAAGCTAGGCATAAAGTGCTCGTGTAATGGATCCACCTGGATCCCAAGGTATATCAAAGTCAATTTTAATTAACAATGATTTATAATTTAGTAGTGATCACAAAGCAACATATATCATGCAATGACAAAGTCTAACTCTCTTCCTATGCATCGCATGTCATACAAGAACAATTCATGCACATCAAGTAAAGGCCAATACATAGCATAAGAAGTTTCTTGCAATTCTATCGTGTTGGAAACATAGAGAGGCGGAGACATAGTTCCTCTATCATAATAATTACAAGTAGAATCAGCAACCACATGCATATTATATTCATCAAAATTATCATGTGCAATGGTAAGAGGCAACCCATCAATATAATCCTTAATAAGTGCAAACTTCTCCGGTATAGTGTAGTTTGGAGAATTAAAAAAGATAATAGGACTATCATGCGTGGGTGCAATAGCAATGATTTCATTCTTAACATAAGGAACTATAGCAAGTTCATCTCCATAAACATAATTCATATTGGCATCTTGGCCACAAGCATAGCAAGCATCAAGTTCATCAAAAAGGGATATTTCAAATGAATCAACGGTATCATAGCAATTATCATAGCATTCATCCTTCGGTAAGAACGAAGGGACATTAAACAATGAGTTGAAGAGTTTCTCTCATTAGAAGGTGGGCACGGGTGCTCAATCCGCTCTTCCTCCTTTTGTTCTTCGCTCTCCTCATCATCTTTTTCATCCAATGAGCTCATAGTTTCATCAATTCCTTCTTCCATATACTCCTACAAAATATTATTCTCTTCTTGGATAGCGGATACTTTCTGCATCAATATCGAATTGTATTTATAATTCTCATAGAAATATTTAAGTATAGCAAAATTTTCGGTCTATAAACATCATCATCAAAAAATTTGGGCACTGGATCAATAGGTTAGTCCAATAAATCATATAAAATGTTGCCAAAAGTATGTGAAAGTTGTATAATATTGGCATGAAACAATCAAATATTATAGATACGACAGAGACGTATCATTCATCACTAATCCCGATGGTAACCGAAGAGAGAGCGTGCCGTCGGCGATCACATCAACCTTGGAACCATTTCCCATGTGCATCGTCACTTCGTCATTCGCCAGCCTCTGTCTATTCCATAGTTCCTGCTTTGAGTTGCAAATGTGAGCAACCAAACTGGTATCAAATACCCAGGCACTACAACGAGAGTTGGTAAGGTACACATCAATAACATGTATATCATATATACCTTTGTTGACATTGGCCCCCTTCTTGTCGGCCAGATACTTGGGGCAGTTCTGCTTCCAGTGGCCAGTTCCCTTACAATAGAAGCACTCAGTTTCTAGCTTGGGTCCAGCCTTGGATTTCTTCATGGGAGGAGAAACTGCTTTTCCACCCTTCTTGAAGTTTCCCTTCTTTCCCTTGCTCTTCTTGAAACTAGTGGTTTTATTGACCATCAACAGTACTTGATGCTCCTTCTAGATGTATGACTCAGCGACTTTCAGGATCATGAACAACTCGAAGACTTACTTGTTCATCCCTTGTATGTTATAGTTCAACACAAAGCTTTTGTAGCTAGGTGGTAGCGATTTAAGAACTCTGTCAGTGACAGCCTCCGACGGGAGCTAAACTCCCAACTCAGCTAGACGGTTGTAGTACCCAGACATTCTGAGTATGTGCTCACTGACAGACCCGTTCTCCTCCATCTTGCATGCATAGAATTTATCAGAGGTCTCATACCTCTCGATCTGGGCATTCTTCTCAAAGATAAACTTCAACTCCTGGAACATCTCATATGCTCCATGACATTCAAAACGCATTTGAAGTCCCGACTCTAAGCCATACAGCATGGCGCACTAAACTATTGAGTAGTCATCAACACGCGACTACAAGGCATTCACAACGTCCACAGGCGCTGGAGGGGGTGGCGCACCGAGCGGTGCATCAAGCACATAAGACTTTTGGGCAGCCATGAGGATAATCCTCGGATTATGGGCCCAGTCCACAAAGTTATTTCCATCATCTTTCAGCTTAGCTTTCTCTAGGAACGCATTGAAATTCAGGGGAGCTACTGCTTGAGCCATTGACCTACAACATAAGTTTGCAACTAGAACTTAGACTATTGTTCATCATAAATGAGTTAAATTAATCATATTACCTAAGAACTCCCACTCAAATCAACATCCCTCCGGTTGTCCGAGTGAAACACAATCCAAATTCACCCACCCAAGTCCGATCATCACATGAGATGAGGTGGTTTCCATGGTGAACATCTCTATGTTGATCATATCTACTATATGACTCGTGTTCGACCTTTCGGTCTCTTGTGTTCCGAGGCCATGTCTGTACATGCTAGGCTCATGAAGTTTAACCCAAGCGTTCCACATGTGCAAAACTGGCTTGCACCCGTTGTATGCGAACGTAGAGTCTATCACACCCGATCACCATGTGGTGCTTCGAAATGACGAACTTTCGCAACAGTGCACACTTGGGGAGAACACAATTTTATCTTAGAATTTTAGTTAGGGATCGCCTTATAATGCTACCGTCATGCTAAGAAAAATAAGATGCATAAAAGGATTAACACCACATGCAAATCATAAGTGACATGATATGGACATCAACTTGTGATTTTAATCTCCATCTCCAAAGCACCGGCATGATCTCCATCGTCACCGGCATGACACCATGATCTCCATCATCCTGCCGCCATCGGGGTTGTCATGCCAAACATGCTTCTACTACTATTGCTACCGCTTAGTGATAAAGTAAAGCATTACATAGCATTTAATGATTGACACGCAGGTCATACAATAATTAAATAAAACCCTATGGCTCCTGTCGGTTGTCGTATTCATCGACATGCAAGTCATGATAAACTATTACAAAACATGTTCATTTCATACATCAAATATATCTCATCATGTCTTTGGCCATATCATATCACAACATACCCTGCAAAAACAAGCTAGACATCCTCTAATTGTTGTTGGATGTTTTATGTGGCTGCTATGGGTATCTAGCAAGAACGATTCTTGCCTACGCAAAGCCACAGTGGTGATATGCAAGTAGCTATTTAACCTTCTACAAGAACCGCCTTTGTCGTATCCGATTCAACTAAGTTGGGAGAGACAGACACCCCTAGCAATCTTTATGCAACAAAGTCACATGTTTGTCGATGTAACCGGTCTCATGTACGTGGACATGTAAAGTTGGTCTCGGCCGCTTCATCCCACAATACCACTGAGTCAAGAAAAGACCAAGGAAGGAAGCAATCTGAATATCAACGCCCACAAACTCCTTTGTGTTCTACTCGTGATGTCATCCACGCATAGACCTAGCTCATGATGCCACTATTGGGGAATGTTGCATGGGAAACAAAAAAACTCCTACGCACACCAAGATCAATCTAGGAGATGACCATCTACGACAGGAGAGATTGGATCTACATACCCTTGTAGATCGCTCAGCGGAAGTGTTAAGAAACGCATTTGATGTAGTCGAACGTCTTTGCTATCCAATCACGATCCATCCCATGAACTCCGATCAAAGTGCTGAACGGACGGCACCTCCGCGTTCAACACACGTACGGCTTGATGACGCCTTCACCTCCTTCATCCAGCGAGTGATGGTGAAGTAGTAGCTCGACTCCTCTGGTAGCACGACGACGTGATGGCAGTGGTGGTGGTGGAATCTTAGCAGAGCTTCGCTAAGCACTACAGATAGGAAGAGCGCTACGAGGGAGAGGAAGGGCAGCGCCGTGGCACAGAGCTGTGCTCATGGGGGTGCGGCTGCCCTCTCTCAACCTCTCTCTATATATATAGGGGGAAGGGAGGAGGAGGGGGCTCCCAAGATCCCATCTAGGGGGCGACCAAGGTAGATGGGGGCGCCCACTATAGAAAACCTAGGGTGGCTTGCCCCCCAAGTGAGGTGGAGGGAACCCTAGATGGGGTGCCCCACCTCTCCTGGTTATGTGGGAAAGGGTGAGGGGGCGCACATCCCCTTAGTGGGCTGGTTTGCCCCCTCCCCTTGGCCCATGAGCCCCCCCAACACTTGTCGGGACCCCCCGAAACCCCTTTCGGTCATGCTGGTCATCACCCGGTACCACCGGAACAATTCCGGAATCCAATACCCTTTGTCTAATATATAAATCTTCACATTCGGACCATTCCGTAGTTCCTCGTCACGTCCGGGATCTCATCCGGGACTCCGAGCAACCTTCGGTAACCACCATAATGACTCAACTATACTTATATCGTCACCAAACGTTAAGTGTGTGGACCATGTGGGTTTGAGAACTATGCAGACATGACCGAGACACCTCTACGGTCAATAACCAATAGCGGGACCTGGATGCCCATATTGGTTCCTACATATTCTACGAAGATCTTATCAGTCGAACCTCGATGTCAAGGATTCAGCTAATCCCGTATGCAGTTCCCTTTGTCCATCGGTATGTTACTTTCCCGAGATTAGATCATCGGTATCTCCATACCTAGTTCAATCTCGTTACCAGTAAGTCTCTTTACTCGTTCCGTAATACAAGATCCCATGGCTAACTCTTTAGTCACATTGCTTGCAAGCTCATTGTGATGTTGTATTAGCAAGAGGGCCCAGAGATACATCTCCGTCACAAGGAGTGACAAATCCCAGTCTTGATCCATGCCAACTCAACACACACCCTCGGAGATACCTGTAGAGCACCTTTATAGTCACCCAGTTAAGTTGTGACATTTGGTACACACACGGTACTCCTCCGGTGTCAGTGAGTTGCATGATCTCATGTCATAGGAACATATACTTGACATGCAGAAAACGATAGCAATAAACTTGACACGATCATATGCTACATTTATAGTTTGGGTCTTGTCCATCACATCATTCTCCTAATGATGTGATCCCATTATCAAATTACAACTCGTGTCCATGGCTAGGAAACCATAGCCATCTTTGATCAACGAGCTAGTCCGGTAGAGGCTTACTAGGGACATGTTGTTGTCTATGTATCCACACATGCATTTGAGTTTCCGGTCAATACAATTATAGCATGGATAATAAAGGATTATCATGAACAAGGAAATATAATAATAACCACTTTATTATTGCGTCTAGGGCATATTTCCAACAATGGGGGGGAGGGTAAAAACCAACAAATAGGTAGTAAAAAGGTGTATTCTTCTTACAAATCCTGAACTATTAGGAAAGGGATTATAGGTGAACCCTAATTTGTGACGGGCGAAGAAGGGCACCCATCACTTCTAATTTTGAAAGCAAGCAGTGGCGAGCGGTAAAACCGGCCTGCCAATGCTATGCAAGTAGTTGTGGTGGGCGGCAAAGATAACCCGCCGACCTATGAGTTTTCTAATACGTGTCGGCTGGCAAGGTACTGTGGTGGGTGCAGATAGGTGCCCTCCATAGTTCGCTTCTACAGGTGTGGCGGACGGCTTTTTGAACCCGCCACAACAATATTTGCGCACCCACGTGCGAAATGTTTTCAAATATTTTCAGATAGCGGGTGGCGGGTTCTAGTAGTCGCTCGTCACCACTATATTTGGTCATGTTGCCACCTCCCACGCTTATACTGGGGTGGCGGGCTACTCCATGCGCCTGTCACTTCTATACAAGACCTTACCTACCCCCCCCCCCCCCCCCCCCCCCCCCGAGTCGGAGCTCATTGTAAACGCAAACTCTTTCTCCATCCTCTCTCACCACCGCCAGCGTCGTGGCGTCGTCCATTGCCACCGGCGAGGTCACAGTCCACCGCCTCAAACGGCGTCGAGGAGCCAATCTTCCCCGTCGCCCACGCCATCCATCCCCGCCTCGAAGTTCGTCGGTGTCGTCATGCAATTCTACCTCGGACTACTTCCCCGTGACCTTCGCTCGTGCCTTCCTCCGTATCCAACATCGTCCTCGTCTTCATCGAACTCGTCGTCCACCGATGCCTCCGCCATCGACCTCCGCCTCGTCCAGCGCAACGTCCAACTCCGGCCCAGTAAGCACACCTCCCTTCTCTCTGTTAATGGTTATGTGTGGTATGGGCTTCATATGGATATAAATATTCATACAACATTTTATTAGTAAAGTTAAAATGTACAACATATGGATAAAATCTAGTACAACATTTTATTAGTGTAGCTAAAATTTGTTGTATGATGTACCATTCAATCTTCATAAGTGAATGCCTTAAAAATTGAATGTGTGTGCTACACAAAATGTACTACATATGGATGAGCATATGGCACATTAGTTTGTTCATGATGCAAGTGTATTCATAGTGAGTGCCAATTTTTTGTGAAGCATGGATTAAGTTTCGTTTCGCTTAATTTTTGGCACTCAATATGTCCAATTTCTATCAACGTCATGTTGTTTTTTCTAAATGTCAAATTGTTTAACGCGTTTCGGATGAAGAAGCCAAGATGCCTCGTTAGGACTCCTACACCCATAGATGGAATTCCTATTGCCGTAGACATCATCACGAGGGTGGCTTAGTACATCGAGATCGTGCTCGCCTATGTCGAGAGTGCTCGAGCAGCCACCTAGAGCAGCCGATGCGAGTGCACGAGCAGCCGTGGAGAGTGCGCGAGTAGCCGTCGAAGCTGTGAGGACCACCCAAGAGGAAATCACAAAGATGACGGAAGGTAAGGATAGCTCATGATGGAGTTGAACAACTAGTGCACTGCTTTCATGTGATCTATATGATCGATGTGTGTGAACTTAATTTATAAGTTGCTATGATTGATCTACACTTTTTCTTCTAAACTACTAATGAACTATGCAACGTGGTGATTTGTGTCGTCTATGATGCTATGAAGATTATGATGTGACTTTCCTCTATGTGATTGGATAACTGTGAAATTGACTTGTTGGCTTCTTTATTTATTTACGTACATGAAGTGGAACTGGTATGTTGTGTACACCATGAAGAATCCTGGAATTTATGATTCATGGGAGATATGCAAGGAGCAAGTGGACGGTTACAAAAATAGCTGCTACAAAGGATGTAAGACTAAAAAAGAAGCCGAGAGTCATTATGCCAACTACGTCCGAAGATAAGTTGAGGATCATTATGTCAATTACGTCCGCAAAGAGAAAACCAACTATGAAGTATGCAGGACCGTGTAGACAAGTGGACGAGTAAAGAATTTGATTATCTTTATCCAGCTCATTGTCATTATGGTATTTTTGTTATCATGAGGTCTTGTATGTATGTCAGTATGTGTACATACTAATGATGTGACATGACTTGTTGTACACTAATGCGTACATCTATTTGTATGAAGTTTAGATTATTGCTATGTTAAATGTAATTTGTATGATCGCTTACATTAGTTGTATGTTGTAATGTGGTTATTTGTATCCTGTAATGTGCATCAGGTGCTGGAATGGTTGGAGGCTGAAGAGGTAGCTGTGGCGCATGATAGGTAACGCCCACCACAACTAACAATATATACCAATGGTGGGCAAGTAGGAATGCCCGCCACCTTATAGGCTCTAACAGTGGCGGGCGCCCACCCGCCACTGATGGCATTATAGTAGTGGTAGAAGGTCAGTGGCTGGCGCCCCTGGGAGCCTGTCCCGCCACTCCTGGCCATTTGGCGCCCTCCACTACTAGGCATTCCTATAGTAGTGATGTGTAGGGATACACAACAGAAAACAAAAAAGTTTTGTCCTATCAACTCAGGACCACTACTTGTGTGTTTGGATGGCTCCTCTCCTTGACTTATAGATGACCCCCCGCCCCAACACACACACACACACACCAACAATGTCCCAGAAAAACGGGAGGGGTTGTCCCCAAAGGGAGGCTCCAAACATTGTCCCACAAAGGGGGGGTTACCCCCAAGCCCCCCCCCCCAATCCTCTAGCCGCACCACATGGGGGCTGCCCACAAAGGGGGCCCCCTCCAACACTTTCCACACAATGGGGTGCTACTCCCCAAAGGGGGCTCCCCTCCAACACATCGCACAATGGGGAGGGATGTCCCTTAAAAGGAAACCCCCTCCCAGCACTTGGTCATTTTTGTGTGTTGCCCCTTTGGGGCCTTCCTGAAAATTCCGGGAGTTCTCGAAACCCTCCAAAAAAATCTGAATGCACACCAAAACTTTTTTGGCTTGATGATTTTTGTGGCTTTCTCCGGAAAAAAATTGTTACTCCGAAACACCTCTAATTTTCTCTCTGAAGCATTTTCAACATGTCCGAAGCTTTTTCGATGACTTTCTCTGAAACTCCTAACCTCCTAGTACTCATCAGATAGATGACCCTTAAGTGTGTGACCATGTAGGTTCGTTGAAGTATAGACATGACTCAGAACTCCTTCCGAGCTATCATCAATAGCGGAACCGTGGGCATCCATATTGAATCATGTACGCACACGAATGATATTCGAGTGAACCTTTAGTTATCATGTGATATACCTTTTGCTTCTCATATGCTTACAAAACCTTAGTTGAGATTTATCGGCATCCCTATGAATCAACAACTTGTTCACTATGCCAGTTTCCATGTTACTAGTTTTGTTCTCTTTTCTTGTTCCCGTGTTTCGGGGGGATGAACCCCAGGCAGGCAACGAAACCTGAATCCTTTTCAAAAACAACGGGGCCAGCAAAGCCCCTCAAGCCGGGTCGCGCTTGGCCGAGTTGCTCCACCCGGCCAAGCCCCACGACCCGGCCGAATTCCTCAACTCGGTCTCAATGGCCGACGCAAGGCAGCCAAACCCGATGCACCAAGACTTCTTCAACAAGCCAGCTCCCTCTTGGAGTGTTCCCCAACTCGGCCGCGGGTCAGCCCCCATCCCATCCTAGCCGTACGATGGGATGAGTCTTCATTCAGAGATGAGCGCGGCAACAGTGCCCCTCCCATGCCTCTGGTCAGCCGGGGCGTGGCAACAATGCCCCACCTACCCGCTGACAAGGGTTGGTGTGGCTACGGTGTGCCCATTGTCACTATTGACGCCAGCAAGCGGCGACCTGACGGAGTGCCACTGTAGCGGACTGAACCCGGCCACTCCCTGATGATCAAAAAGACGGCAAACAGTGCCCCTACACCCGGCGGGTGCCACGCCCGGAGAACCCGGCGAGCCCTGACACCTGGTGGGTCCCAGCGCCGGCTTCCCGGACGATGACAACCCGGCCCCACGGCCTTGTAACATTACCATTGTACCCCTAGGGGGTTTACCTATAAAACCCCCTAGGATCCCTCATGCATACGAGCAAGCAACTGACACAGACGAACATCAATGGACTGATCAGTAGAACACACACACACACCCAAGGAGAGGGAGCAGCCTAAGCCTTGGCCTGCCTTCCTTCTTCCACCATACAGCTCTAGGAGAAACTATTTACTGTTACATATAAACCACACTCGGCAGGACTAGGGGTGTTATCTCTCCAGAGAGCCCCGAACCTGGCTATGTCTTGCGTCCCACGCTCGCTCATGCCAACCTCGCATCTGGAGCCCACCAGTGCCCTCGAGCCTCCTCCTCTCTTCTGCCATCCCTTGGCATCTGCCGCGCGCCCACCACGACACCGTATTCTGGCCTCCTCGTGATCAAATCACACTATGTCCGGCCAAATGATGATGAATACCGTGACACCCAGAGGACCTAAAGAATAACTCTCCATCGTCGGAGGCGCAAATCCCGGTCTTGAACTATTTAGTCCCTTGTCATACTTTTTCGATGAACTCATAAACTACTGCTATGACCACCAAGTTACGGTTGATGTTAGACAAAACACAAAGTACATCATCCGGTATGAAGGAACTCGATACTCTCAAGGTCTAAAGAATTATGCAAACATTAACTTTCTCTATGTGATAAACCATGAACTTAAGATGAGTGGATCTCCTAGCATAACATCAACTTTTTTTGGAAATGGAGGCATGCCCCCGGCCTCTGCATCATGATGATGCATGCAGCCATCTTATTAAAAAAAGACTCGAAGTAGCACAAAGTCGTTAAAGTATTATAGCTCGCAAGAGGAGCGGAAAAAGAAAACAAAAGTACATGCTCAAGATCACAACCGTTATGGCAACGTAAATGACAAGATCCCTAGACTCCTATAATGTTATGTGACTGCCATCCGAACCGGTTGAATATAGCATGTGCTACCATCTCCCGCTGGTTGCACCCAGTAACCAAAGGCTCCCTAGAGTCCATAGGAGTGAGTAAGGACCACGTACAGATCCACGCGGTAGCTCTGAAGATAACCTGCAAGAAAGTTAAAGTATGTTGTCTGTTAACAATCATATCATTCCTGCAATTCCATATAGCCCATATGAGCGCACATATTCCAATCCGGATACGAGCCACGGTAATAGTCTCAACCCCAACTAACCACGTTCTAAACAACGATTCAATGTCAACTGGAGGAGTAATGTTAAAGGCTATATGAATCGTTTGCCAAAGAAATTTGGCAAGTGGGCACTCTAAGAATAAGTGTTGTATTATTTCATCGTGATCACAAAAGCAACACCGTGAACTACCTACCCACCGCCTCTTCATTAAGTTATCTTTAGTGAGGATCACTTGCTTGTGGACGAACCACATAAAGATTTTAATACGCAAGGGAACCTTAACCTTCCAAATATGTAACGATCTTGAGATTGTGCCAGAATTAATCAGATCCATGTAGAAAGATTTCACCCTAAACACCCCATTTTTGGTTAACTTCTAGTGCATTGAATCAGGTTGGTATGATAATTGAACATCTATCAATCGCCAGACTAAGTGGATACAGGCCGTCCATCGCTCACCAACTAACGCACGTCTGGACTGAATATTCAAGGGAGTCATTTGAAAGATTGTTCCTATGTAGTCCTCCTTACGTTGCACAACGTTATATAGGGTGGGCTATTGTATGGCTAGGGTCGTCTCTCCTGACCATGTGTCCTCCCAGAATCTTGTTGACATCCCATTGCCAACCAAGAATTCTACCCTACGAAAGAAACATTATTTCATTCGCATGAGTCCCTTCCAAAATGGCGAATCAGTTGGTCTCACGGTGAACTGGGAAAGCGTTTTCGAATGTAAATACTTATTGCATAGAATCTAAGCCCACATACCTTCCGGCTCAGTCTCTAACATGTAGAGGCATTTACTCATAAGACATTTATTCTTAATTTCCAAGTTCTCAATACTAAGACCCCCCCTGGTCCTTGGGTCGGCAAAGAATATCCCAACGAGCGAGACGGTTTTTCTTCTTGGCCTCACTTGACTGCTAGAAGAAACGAGATATAAAGAAATCAAGTATTTTCAGCACCCCTTTTGATATCTCGAAGAAAGATAGCAGGAACATCGGCATACTAGTAAGCACTGCATTAGTCAATAATAGCCGACCTCCATACGACATTAGCTTGCTCTTCCAGCAACTAAGCTTTTTCTTCAATTCAATCTTCGATGCACTTCCATTATTTATTAGATAACTTACGATGATGAATCGGTATGCCCAAATAACTGAAAGACAAAGAACCTAATTCACACCCAAACAATTGTCTATATGTGTCTTCTTCTTCTTTGGCCTTACCAAAGCAGAAAAACTTGCTCTTGTGAAAATTTATTTTTAATCCAGACAATTGTTTGAAGAGACATAATATGAGTTTCATATTTCGTGCTTTTGCAATGTCATGTTCCATAAACAGGATAGTGTTGTCAACGTATTGTAAAATGGAGAGTCCCCCATCTACCAGATGAGGGACTAGCCCCTCCACTTGACCGTTTTGCTTGGTTCTGCCTATAAGAATAGTCAACACATCGCCCACTATATTAAATAGGAGAGGAGACATTGAATCCCCTTGTCTCAATCCCTTGCGTGTCTAAAAATAGTGACTGATATCATCGTTAACCTTAATGTTGACACTCCCCTTCTGGACTTGAGAACTCACTTGGTTCCGCCAAATCTCACTAAATCCTTTCATGTGCATTGCCAATTGAAGAAAGGGCCATTTTACTTTATCATATTGAAAGTGTGTTATATCGACTAGAGGGGGGTGAATAGGCGATTTTTACAAATTCGTCACTGAGGAATTTCAAGGTGAGGAAATTCCTAAGCAACGAACTACTTAGCAGCGGAATAAGACTCAGATGCAAGCATAACAGAGTAGTAGCATAGTCATCATGATGAAATGAAAACAAGCATAGAGTACAAGCAGCATAAACACAGGATAATCAGGCTGAAGACAAAGTGATTAAAGAAATAAGATTGAGGAAATTGAGAAAGTCTTCAGTCAAAGTCTTCAAATAGTAACGATCAAGTACTTCTACACAGAAATGAACAATTGAAAGGGTTGAGGAAATAGAACCAGTAGCTTGGTGAAGACAGTGATTTGGTAGTCCAGTTCCTACTACTATGATAGTTGTATGTCTGGTTGGAGCAACTAGGTATTAAAACTTGAGGACACGCAGTCCCGGATACACAGTTCTCACTGTGTTCTCCTTGGGCAAAGGTCACACGACCTTGCCCAATCACTCGTGGTAAGTCTTCAGGTGACTTCCAAACCTTCACAAACTCGGTCACTCGGTGGTCCACAATTTCCTCTTGGATGCTCTAGACCATGACAACTAACCGTCTGGAGGATGCACAATCCTCAGAGGTAACAAGCGTTGGTTCCACACAGGAACAATCTCTTCAGGGATGCTTAATCACTTTGGGTTTGTAGGTGTTTGGGTTTGGTTTTTTCCTGACTTGATGATTTTCGCTCAAAGTCCTCGCAGGATGGGATGCTCTCAATGAAAAGTGTCAGTTCTCTCGAAGCAGCCAACCAGCTAGTGGTTGTAGGGGGCAGCTATTTATAGCCTAGGGAGCATCCCGACATGATAAGACATAAATGCCCTTCAATGATATGGACGTTAGGTGGGTAGATATTTTGGGACAGCTGGCGCATAGCACAGCAATGGTCAGATATTTGAGTATCAAATTCCTCAGGGCTATCATGTTCCTCACTTGTAGGCCATCCACACTAGCGAATTCCTAACTCCTCAGTCAGAACAAATTCCTCAGAGACCAAAAGATCTTCGTCAATGTCACTGAAGAAATTGACTGAACTGTATGAGATTTCCAATGGCTTCACTCGAAAGGATTGGTAGGTGTAGGATTTTGAGATGAGCATCACTTGGAAACTTTTCCTTTGTTTTACCTCGACCCCCTTTAACAATACGGTGTTTCCTATGACTCAATAAAGAGAAAAAGAAACTACGAAAACAGAAGTCTTCACGCTTCCTATTCCTCACATGAATATCAAGTCTTCAGGATCACACCAAATTCTTCACTTTCAATGTCTTCAGAAAGTCAAAGTCTTCAGTTGAGGACATTCATTTTTAGGGGTTGACTTTCTCTATAAATATCAAACTCCTCATAGACTTATAGACCTGTGTACACTCACAAACGCATTAGTCCCTTAACCTATAAGTCTTCAATACACCAAAATCACTAAGGGGCACTAGATGCACTTACAATCTCCCCCTTTTTGGTGATTGATGACAATATAGATTAAGCTTTCAATAGGGATAAACATATGAAGTGTAAATACTGATTTTGAGGAATTTGATTGCAAGATATAGAAGAACTCTCCCTGAAGAAGTGCATATGTGAGGAATTTGCTTTGAAAAGCAAATGCACATTGTAGAGTAGAATCATGGAGATCTCCCCCTATATCTTGTAATTCATGCACGCATTTAACATATGATAAGAAGAAATTGAAATGCATGACGAAATATGGTGACAGATGTAATTCAGCATTGGTGCATTACCATATATAAGGAAATAGCATGCGGAAAAATAGAGCAAAAGTATCAGACCACCATCGGACTTAAGTTTACAACTCGATCCAACAAATACTTCAGAAGAACGAGAGTTGTAACTTAGCAAAAAAACACCCATATAATGAGACCCGCTTGAAGACTAACTCAAATCCCCCCCCCTTGGCATCGAATGACCAAATGGGACAAAAAATGAGGACTAACGCCCCTGAAGAATATCATCATGAAGTCGATGGAGGAGCGCCAGCATTGTTTGGGTCATCCATTGAAGTAGGGCATGTCGCAGTGTCGTTTAAATCTTCATGTTCATCAGTCTCGCACGATGAAGAATATGAGCTAGCCACCAAGTGAGGAACTTTGACCTTCTTGAATTTCTTCGAAGGCGGCTGTCGGTGTCAAAACCGGCGGATCTCGGGTAGGGGGTCCCGAACTGTGCGTCTAAGGTGGATAGTAACAGGAGGCAGGGGACACGATGTTTACCCAGGTTCGGGCCCTCTTGATGGAGGTAATACCCTACGTCCTGCTTGATTGATATTGTTGATCTGAGTATTACAAGAGTTGATCTACCACGAGATCGTAGAGGCTAAACCCTAGAAGCTAGCCTATGGTATGATTGTCTGTTGTCCTACAAACTAAACCCTCCGGTTTATATAAACACCGGAGGGGGCTAGTGTTACACAGAGTCGGTTACAAGGGAGGAGATCTACATATCCATATTGCCTAGATTGCCTTCCACGCCAAGGAGAGTCCCATCCGGACACGGGACGAAGTATTCAACCTTGTATCTTCATAGTCCAACAGTCCAACCAAAGGATATATTCCGGCTGTCCGAAGACCCCCTAATCCAGGACTCCCTCACTAGCCCCTGAACCAGGCTTCAATGACGATGAGTCCGGCGCGCAGTTTTGTCTTTGGCATTGCAAGGCGGGTTCCTCCTCCGAATACTCCAAGGAAGATTTTGAACACAAGGATAGTGTCCGGCTCTGTAAAACAAGTCCCACATACCACCGTAGAGAGAGTAATATTTCCATAAATCTAATCTGCTGACATGTTTTGACAGCATGACATCATGCCATGGCCCGGTCATTATTCGAATCGTTTTTCTCAACCAGCACCGCACATATCGCGAGGCCGTTTTCTTGACACGTCTTGTCAAAGCAGAGATCATGTCCCCCTTATTACGGGATTCTCATCAATACAGACATGGGTAACCCACTCATGCCCATTGGTATGACTCCTCGATTTTAGGCGAGTGCAAAACGGCCGCGAGGAGGACGCTTGACATTCACCCTCTTTATAAAGAGGCCAAGATCCATCCTTTTTTTCTCTCGCGCTCAATCGAATCCTTCCCCCTCCTCGAGTTCCAACACCCCAGGCTCAGGTCAGGCGCTTCGGACCTTCAAACATGTCCGGATCCAACCTCCAAGGTCGGTGGATGCCTTCCTCTGTCACAGAGGAGGACATCAAGAAGCTGAGAGAGGCCAAGTATCTGACCGCCAAAATGTCACACAGGCTGCCTGCCCGAGGGTAGGTCATCCCCACTCCCGACTCCAACGAGAGTGTCGTGTTCGTCTCTCACTTCCTCCGAGGGCTAGGCCTTGCTCTGGACCCCTTTGTTAGGGGGCTCATGTTCTATCATGGGCTGGACTTCCATGATCTGGCCCCGGATTCCCTCCTTCACATCTCGTCGTTCATCGTCGTATGTGAGGCCTTCCTCCACATTACCCCTCACTTCGACTTGTGGCTAAAGACCTTCAATGTGAAGTCGAAGATGATCGAGGGGCTGTCGGATTTCGGGTTCCAGGAGACCCTTGAGGTTCGAACACTGGGGTGCACGCGGAGATTTTGCCTTCTACCTACCTGCACCCCTCCGCCTCGCTAAGATCTAAGCTATGGAAAGAACAACACAAGAGACACAGTGTTTATACTGGTTCGGGCCACCGTTGTGGTGTAATGCCCTACTCCAGTGTGTGGTGTGGTGGATTGCCTCTTGGGCTGATGATGATGAACAATACAAGGAAGAACAGCCTCGCGAGGGTCTGTTCTTTGCTGGGGGGGACGAACTGCTAGGAGGAGTTCAGTCACCCTTCTCTCTCTCTGATTTCGATCCAATCCCCCTTACCCTATGGGTGGCCGGTCCTATTTATATGCAAAGGCCCTGGGCCTCTTCCCAAATATTGAGCGGGAAGGGCACCAACGATTGGCCATTTTGAAGGGGAACATCTAGTACACTTATCCTGACTAAAGTTGGTCCTCGCCTGCACAAAGCTCTGGTGGTGACGCCGTCTTGGGCTCCACGATGACCTCCATCTTGCAGTCCTCCTGCTCTTGGTCTTGTTGCACCGAAATGGCAACCTTTGCCTGATGCCTCGGTACTCCGCGGCTGCGCTTGCCCCCTTTGCACCAAAGGGGAAAGGAGGGCACTGCGCGGGCTGGCGCCCGCCTGGCGCCCTGGGTCATCATGGCTTGCGTCACGGGCACCTCGTGAGGTACCCCGCCTTGATCTCTCCGCCTCCTCGCGAGCCAGCCTGAGGAAGCTCCGCGTCGTCCGCCCCGCGAGGCTTGGCCCCTCGCGAGGGTCTTAAGTCTGTGTTGATGAAGATGGGCCGTGCTGGGGCCCCCTTTGAGCCACGCCACAGGCCGCAGGCAGGCAAGTCTGGGGACCCCCTTTCCCAGAACGCCAACAGCAGCCCCTGGGCCCAAGGTGCGCCTGGACTTGGCTGTGCAGGGAGGCAAAAGGGTAAGCGTGAAGCGCCGTGGGCCCTAACAGCCTGAGGCCTTGGGCGCCGCGTGGCGGTTGATTGGACGTGGGCGTCTCCACTTCCCCATGGCGCCTCGGCAACTGCACGGATTGGACAAGTCCCTGCATGCAGAGCGGGTCATGATTACCTGTGATAGTGGGGGCCGACGGTTGGCCCTCGCCGGCTATAAGTACGGATCGGCGCGCACCCTTCCAGTTCACCCCCCTTTGCTTCTCCTTCTTCTTCATGGCCCCATCGAGGAGGTTCTCGGCCGCAGAGAAGGGGAAGGCTTGCCAGGTAGAGCCTGCCTCTCCCCCGCCCAAGCGCGGCCGAGGGCGCGCTCGCAAACATCCCGTGGCCAGCACGACAGCTCCCCGTGACCGCAGAGACGATTTCCAGCATGGTGACAGGCGGACTGCTGCGGCCGGGGGGCGCGATTCGGTCGCGCGTCCCCCTAGGCCGCGCTTTCGTGCTGCAGAGGTGCTGCCGGAGTTCGTTGTGTGGTCGGCGGAGCTGACTAGAACCCGGCTTCCACTTCCTCGCTTCCTCCTCGGTGAGCTCCCGGCCGGCGCCCCGGGCGGCCTTTGGCTCCAGGCTGACGGCTGCTGCAGCCGGGCCTCATGGGCTTCATTGCAGGTCTCCGCAGCCGGTAGCCTGGCCTTGGACCGCGGTTGGCAGACGTTTGCCCGCGCGCATGGCCTGAGCCGTCGGTGCACCCTGCACTTCAAGTTTGACGGTGATGCCACCCTCTACGTGAGGGTGTTTGGGGAAGATGGTCGCCGTGCAGGGTGCTGCCCTGAGGACGACGACCGCGGCTGGGAACCCAGCTCCGGCGATGATGGAGAGGACAGCGCTCGCGTGACTGGCGGCGCTCAGGGTTCCCCAAGCTTCTCCGGTTCTTCTTCAGCCGGCGACTCTTCTAGCGGTGGCCGCGGTCAGCCTCCACGCCGTCGTATCTGCTTGGGAGGTGGTAGCATGTCTGCCCGCCGTCGCGCCTCGGTGAAGCGCGAGAGGGAGTCGTCCTGAGCCCCGGAGGCAGCTCGAGTCTTCCCTGCAGGCCGGTGTGAGGCGAGCTGCGCCTGATTCATTCTTTCTTTTCCTTTTTCCTGCGTAAAAAGACAGTAGTGTGGAGCCCTGCGGGGGCGTGTTTGGGTTATTGCTGTTAATCATCGTTTTGCTTCCGTTATCGTGCCTTTCGGCTACGTGCCCGCGCGTGGATAGTTCCTGGCCCCAGCCGTGGGGGGCGACCAACCCAGGCCCTGTGTTCGTGTCGCGGTGCCCGTGGGGCACGGACTGGAGGGGTGCTCCCGTAATGGACCCAGGTCGCGAAAGCTTTGAACGACTAGGACAGGAACACTCGCGAGGGCGCTCGGCTGCCCCCCTCGCGAGGCCTTGCATAAGAGAAATCGAGGTAGGAGAGTGAAAAGTCAAACAACCACAAGCCAAAGACGGCAACAGCTTCAATAAAACTTCGAATGAGAATGAACAAGCCAACTGCGGAAAGCAAATGAAAAAGCCACGTCGGGCACCTAATCTAGTCTTCGACGTCTTCTCACCAGCGCGGAGCTAAGTGCTGCCACTGGGCGTGGGAGGGAGCCCCAGGGCCTGAGGCCGGCGCTCCTGAGACTCCGGGGCGTGTACAGCCCCAACTCATTATTACGTGAGAGTGTCACAGGCGGCGAGCTTCACATGCGTTGGCCTTCTTCACAGGCTCCGAGCCTTTTCCAAAACGCGACGGCTTCACAGGCATTCGCCTTCTTCACAGGCTCTGGGCCTTTTCCAAAACGCGACAGCTTCACAGGCATTCGCCTTCTTCATAGGCTCTGGGCCTTTTCCAAAATGCGGCGGCTTCACAGGCATTCGCCTTCTTCACAGGCTCTGGGCCTTTTCCAAAACGCGATAGCTTCACAGACATTCGCCTTCTTCATAGGCTCTGGGCCTTTTCCAAAACGCGATGGCTTCACAGGCATTCGCCTTCTTCACAGGCTCTGGGCCTTTTCCAAAACGCGACAGCTTCACAGGCATTCGCCTTCTTCACAGGCTCTGGGCCTTTTTAGGGGTAGAACCTCTAGAGGTGTTGGATGTTCCATGCGTTCTGGACCGGCACCCCCTCCTGAGTCTCCAAGCGCGCGGAGCCGGGCCTGGAAACATGAACAACCTTGAACGGGCCCTCCCACATGGGAGAGAGCTTATGCAATCCCTCCCTGGAGAGAACACGCCTGAGCACGAGGTCTCCTACCTTGAGAGTTCTGGGGCGGATGTTGCGGCAGTGATATCGTCGCAGTGCTTGTTGGTACCTCGCCGCTCGCAGCGCGGCTTCTCGGCGACGTTCCTCCCCCAGCACGAGGTCCATCCCCCGCATGGCGTCCTGCTGCGCCTCGTCGAACGCTAGGACCCGCGCGGAGCGACGTCTGACGTCGTGAGGGAGGACCGCTTCGGCTCCGTAGACCAGGAAGAACGGGGTCTCTCCAGTCGGCTTGGTCGCGGTTGTGCGGATGGACCACAACACGGACTGAAGCTCGTCGTACCAACCTCTGCCGCAGGCCTCCAGCTTCTTCTTGAACGTCCTGGTCTTGAGACCCCTTAGGACCTCTGCGTTGGCTCGCTCGGCCTGGCCGTTGCTTCGGGGGTGCACCACCGAAGCGTAGCATATCTGCGTTCCAAGGTTAGCACAGTATGTTTTGAAAAGGTTACTGGTGAACTGCGAACCATTGTCCGTGATGATGCGGTTCGGCACCCCGAACCAGCTCACGATGCCCCTGATGAACTTGACCGCGGAACCCGCGGGGATGGTGCGGACGGCCTCTACTTCAGCCCACTTGGTGAACTTGTCCACGACGACGTAGAGGTAGCGGTAGCCCCCTGGCGCTCGAGGAAACGGGCCCAGGATGTCCAGCCCCCAGACTGCGAATGGCCACGAAAGGGGTATAGTCTGCAGGCCTCCTGCCGGCTGATGGATCTACTTGGCGTGGAATTGGCAGGCCTCATAAGCTTTCACTAGTTCGATGGCGTCATTGAGTGCGGTGGGCCAATAAAACCCACTGCGGAACGCCTTGCCGACGAGGGTCCGTGATGATGAATGATGTCCACAGTCTCCGCCGTTTATATCTTCCAGCAGTTCCTTTCCTTGCTCCCTGGAGATGCAGCGCAGGGATACACCGTTTGGTCGCTTCCGGTAGAGCTCTCCATCCTTGATGAAGTATGCCGTGGCCTGCCGTGCCACACGCTCCGCTTCCTCCTCCTTCTCCGGCAGGGTCCCTTGTGTTAAGTAACTCCGGAGCTCCGTGATCTAGCACCCCTCCTGAGGTTCCATCGTCAGGAGCAAGCGTGCTCCTGAGGCCAGGCCACAGGCCGGGGCTCCTGAGGCAGGTGGCTGGGGGAGCTCCTACCGAGCCTGAGCCGTGTTTGACAATGACGGCAGGGCTGAGGGCTTGAAGAGCCGCTCCTCGAAAACGCCAGGCTCCTGAGGTAACCGCCTGGATGCCCGTTTGACGATGTCATCGGCCTCCTGATTGGTGCCACGGGGCACATGCTGCAACTCCAACCCCCAGAACTGCTTCTCCATCCTGCGGACCTCCGCAAGGTAGGCTTCCATGTGCTCATCTTTCGGCTCGTACACCTTGTTGGAGAAATTGACAAGGAGCTGCGAATCGCCCTTGATGGTGAGGCGTTTCACCCCCAGGGCAGCTGCGGCCTTCAAGCCTGCTATTAAACCTTCATACTCCGCTATGTTGTTGGAGACCTTTTCACCTTGCTGGAAACAGAGCTGCACAGCGTAGTAGAGCTTGTCCTGAGTGGGCGATATAAGCATCGCCCTAGCCCCAGCGCCATGCCTGGAGAACGCCCCATCGAAGTATATGACCCAGCCTTCTGGCGCCTCGCGTCCCGAGGAGAGGGACCGATCCTCATCGGCCTTGAGGCCTGGTGCCTCCGTCCATTCTGCCACAAAATGCGCCAATGCTGCTCCCTTGATGACTCTGGTCGTGCTGAATTCGAGCTGAAATGCTTGCAGTTCTATGTTCCACTCAGCGACCCTTCCAGCCGAGTTAGGGCTCCTGAGCACTCTCTCCAAGGGGTATGACGAGACGACCTTGATGGGGTGACCCTGAAAATAGTGCCGCAGCTTGCGCGAGGCCACCAGTAGCACGAGGAGGAGTTTCTGAGGCATGGGGTACCGTGCCCTCACGTCCCGCAACACCGTGCTGACGAAGTACACTGGGTGCTCAACGAGGTTGGGTGCGTCAGTGCTGGTGGCTCCCTTGGGAGACCATGGCGCCTCCTGAGGCGATGAGGCCTCCAGAGGCTGGCCATCTGGGAGAGGGGCCTCTCCCGCCTCCGGTGCACTCCTCTACGGCGGCTGATCCTCCTCAGCCACGGTGGCGGTTTCTGTGGGCCTTCCTTGTTCCTGTTTTGCCTTGTCCCGGGCTGCTGCTGTGGTTTTGATGCGACGCTCCTCTCTAACCGCCACCAGGGCTGCGCTGGCGGAGTAGGGAGTGGCGGCGAGGTAAAGCACCAGGGGCTCTTGAGGGTGCGGAGCCACCATGACCGGTGGGCTGGTCAGGTATCTCTTGAGATCCTGGAATGCCTTGTCGGCCTCTTCAGTCCACTCAAAGGGCCCCTTTTTCTTCATTAGCTGGAAGAAAGGCAGCGCTCGCTCCCCCAACTTGGAGATGAAGCGCCCTAGCGCGGTCACGTGCCCAGTGAGCTTCTGCATTTCTCTGAGGGTCTTTGGCGGGCTCATGTCCTCGACCGCCTTGACCTTTTCCGGGTTAGCCTCGATGCCTCGGTGGGACACGAGGAAACCCAAGAGCTTGCCCGAGGGGACTCCGAACACACACTTCTCTGGGTTGAGCCGTAGGTTCACTGCGTTGAGGCTCGCGAAGGTCTCCTCCAGGTCTTGTATCAGGGTCCTGGCCTCCCGAGACTTTACCACAATGTCATCAACGTAAGCCTCAACATTCTTCCCGAGCTACGGGCCCAAGGTGATGTGCATCAGCCGCTGAAAGGTCGCCCCTACGTTACGCAACCCGAATGGCATGCATGTGTAGCAGTACACCCCACATGGGGTTAGGAAGGCTGTCTTTTCGACGTCCTCTACTGCCATCTTGATCTGGTGATACCCGGAGAAGGCATCCAAGAAGCATAGCAGGTCGCACTCCGTGGTGGAATCGACGATCTGGTCGTTGCGGGGGAGCGAGAACGGATCTTGCGGGCATGCCTTGTTGAGGTTGGTGAAGTCGACACACATGCGCTCCTTCCCTCCCTTCTTTGGCACAACGACAGGGTTGGCCAACCAATCCGGGTATCGGACCTCGCGAACGACCCCAGCGGCTTCTAATTTGCGGGTCTCTTGGACGATGAAGGCCTGCTTTTCTGTGGACTGCCGCCTTGCCTTCTGCTTCACAGGGCGCACGTTGGGGCACACGTTGAGGTGATGCTCGATTACACTCCTAGGGATCCCCGCCAACTGGTCAGGCTCCCAAGCGAATACCTTGTTCATGCGCAGGAACCCGACCAGGGCCTCCTCCTGCTCGGGTTCGTGGTTGGCGCCTATGGTGAAAGTGGCGTTGGTGGACCCGTCCTCATCGACGGGTATCTGCTTGGTTTCTGCCTTGTCTTGGGTGAACAACTGTTTCTTCTTGGTGGGTGCAGCCCCCTTGGGCTCGGTGGTCTCCGAGTCGGCGGACTGTGCCGACGCCGCCGTCTTGAAGGCGAGCTTGAGCACCCGCAGCGCGTCTCTGGTGTCCCCATGCACGGTGAGGACACCGCTGCTCTCGGGCATCTTCATGAGGTTGTACGCCGGGTGCGTCGCGGTCATGAACTGGGCCAGCGCTGGGTAGCCAAGGATGGTGTTGTAGGGGAGGCCGATGGGGGCGATGTCAAAGTCGACCAGCTCCGTGTGGAAGTTGCTGTAGGTGCCGAAGGTTACTGGGAGCCGGATCTGTCCCAAGGAGCTGGATGATCCGCCCCAACACCTGAGAAGGGCTGGCTGGGTTGCAGCCGTTCCAGGGGTATGCAGAGGAGGTTCAAGGCCTCGACCGAGAGCACGCTGAGGCCCGCACCGCCATCGATGAGAGTTCTGGTGACGGTCACCTAGCAGATGGTGGGGGCGCACAGCATGGGGAGCGCACCCGAGCAGGCCGAGTTGGAGGGGTGGTCCTCCGAGCTGAAGGTCAGGCCGGCCTTGGGCGCCGCCCGGTCCGGGAGAGCCCCCTGCCGTGTGGAAGCGGCGCTGACCCGACGGACGAACGTCTTGACGTGGTGACTTGTAGGCGGCGCTTGCGAGCCGCCCAGGAGGGCCGCGACGACCGGGGGTGTTGGTGTAGCGTGATGGGCGGAGAAGAGGTCGCGGGGCTCTTCCCAATAGGCCACGGAGGCTGCCGGCAGGTGGAGCAGCCATGCGCGCGGAGCGCCGGTGAGGGCCATGGGGAGCCAGTTGGCCATGACCCTATCGTCACCTCCAGCTTCGAGGTTGGCCTCCTCGTACGCCAGCAAGAAGGCCAGCGGATCAGTCGCGCCGCCATAGCGCGGCGGTGTCGTTGGCTTGAACTTGTCCGGCCATCGTACCCGTTGCAGGGCTGTGGCCAGGGCTCGGAGCCCCCTGGCCCCCGTGCTGGCGCCGGCGGCCGGAGCAGGCGACGCGCTACTCATCGCGAGGCAGGTCATGTCGGTGGCGGAAGGGAAAACTCCGGTGCACCCCTACCTGGTGCGCCAAATGTCGGATTTCGGGTTCCGGCAGACCCTTGAGGTTCGAACACTGGGGTGCGCGCAGAGATTTCGCCTTCTACCTACCTGCACCCCTCCGCCTCGCTAAGATCTAAGCTATGGAAAGAACAACACAAGAGACACAAGGTTTATACTGGTTCGGGCCACCGTTGTGGTATAATACCCTACTCCAGTGTGTGGTGTGGTGGATTGCCTCTTGGGCTGATGATGATGAACAATAGAAGGAAGAACAGCCTCGCGAGGGTCTGTTCTTTGCTGGGGGGGACGAACTTCTAGGAGGAGTTCAGTCACCCTTCTCTCTCTCTGATTTCGATCCGATCCCCCCTACCCTGTGGGTGGCCGGTCCTATTTATATGCAAAGGCCCTGGGCCTCTTCCCAAATATTGAGCGGGAAGGGCGCCAACAATTGGCCATTTTGAAGGGGAACATCTAGTACACTTATCCTGACTAAAGTTGGTCCTCGCCTGCACAAAGCTCTAGTGGTGACGCCGTCTTGGGCTCCACGATGACCTCCATCTTACAGTCCTCCTGGTCTTGGTCTTGTTGCACCGAAATGGCAACCTTTGCCTGATGCCTCGGTACTCCGCGGCTGCGCTTGCCCCCTTTGCACCAAAGGGGAAAGGAGGGCACTACGCGGGCTGGCGCCCGCCTGGCGCCCTTGGTCGTCATGGCTTGCGTCACGGGCACCTCGTGAGGTACCCCGCCTTGATCTCTCCGCCTCCTCGCGAGCCAGCCTGGTGACGCCGTGCCTGAGGAAGCTCCGCGTCATCCGCCCCACGAGGCTTGGCCCCTCGCGAGGGTCTTAAGTCTGTGTTGATGAAGATGGGCCGTGCTGGGCCCCCCATTGAGCCACGCCACAGGCCGCAGGCAGGCAAGTCTGGGGACCCCTGTTCCCAGAACGCCAACATGGGCGACACGCAGAGTGCGGAGGTGCCGTAATAAGCAAAAGCGCTGATGCGCCATGGCCAGAGGGTTCCTTCCTAGAGGTGTCTAGTTTGTGGCAGCGAGAGTGGTTTTATATCACAGCTCCCCAAAGTGCCAAGTGGGTAGCCGCCCCTGCCTTTCGCTCGGGCCCGCCACCACACCTGACGTCATGGATCAGCAGGGGGCTGAGCTGGGGTCCAGCAAAGGATGTGTCGATATTGCAGAGCCGCATCCGAGATCTCTTTGAGAGAGATTTCATCCTGGTTATGGTAATGCAAGTTATGCTAGTTCGTCGAGTCTAGCCTTGCAAACATTGACCCCTCCGTATGTGGGAATTAAACCCGGAAGGACCACGAACCATCCAGCACTTCCTCGGCATGATGCTCGAGGAGATGTACAAATTGTTCTTCGGACCCCAGATAGAGTGTCCGGACACCACCGAGGATGCGGGTCTGAGCTGCAACCACCCTGATAACCAAGTAAGTAATCCCATGGCCGAACATGCCATCCTTTTATTTATCATGACATCATTCTAAAAAGTCGCTCTTTGACCAGGACTAGATAACAAAGGCGAAGATGATCAGGTGTTCGGCCCCCTTCCCGAAGTCTTGGCCAATCCGGTACTAGACAGAATGCTCGAGCCGGTGCCTCATCAGGTGCCCTCAAAGGAAGATGAAGGGGGGAATAAAGAGGCCGAAAGCGGGCCTCACTCGCTACTCGTCCCAACCAGGGGAATGAGTGCCTCCGCGAGGGAGGATAACCAAGGAGAAGAATCTGACCTTCCCTCTCCCCGAGGAAGGAAGAGGATCACCTCTGAGGATCCGGAAACCAAGGTTTCCAAACGGGAGAAGAAATCTTCACCAGAGAGTCCTGCCTCGGAGGGTATTCTTGCTGCACAATGTCCGCAGGGGGGTCAGCCCTCTACCGAGCTGTAAGTAATCGAAACGTATTTTAATAGTGGAAGTGTCCTACCTTACTTTTGGAGACAATGACCGAAGCTTATATCTTGTAGTTCAGATCGTAGCCCTTCTTCGACAGAGTTCGTCTTCGGGGGATCTTCTTCCCGAGATGATGGAGAGCGAAATGCCTCCCCCTGCTACCCCACCTCATGAGGCGGGCGACCCTGAAGTGTCATCGCGGAGGGTCTCTCCTGATCTGCCAAGGCTAGAGGGTAATCCCTTGGCCACCCAGAGTCTTCAGTATTCGGCTCCTAAAGAGAGCAACAGAAAGAGTCCAGAACCGCACAGTGTGCAATCGGACGCACTGAAGGATCTTCTGGAGCAAGCGGCCATCTCAGAAGTGCATCGTACACTAATGGGTACGGTAATTGAAAGGATTTCATCCACTGAAAGCGGATTGCATGAAGCTTTTATGAGTCTGCTGAAAGGCTTTGAGGTACGTGAAATAGTGTATGTTTTTTACAGTACCGCACACGTTAGGTGTGCCCTATGCAGATAGTAGCCCCTGAGACTCTGGTTGTCGTCGAAAACGGCGGCAAACAGAGGATCATAGTCCCAGGTAATAACCAGACCGCCTTTATGTGCAGGTGGCTGAAGCTCCGGTGGCTAGCCGGACTAATGGGTTTGCCAAGCTAAAGCGGCAACTCGATGCGGCAGATGCCGACATCGTGCTTGTCAACAAGCGGCTTGACGAGGCACATGGTAAGTGATTTTTCCGGTGATCAACACATAGTAAGAGGAGCATGATGCCAGTATCTTTAATATGTTGTGACTGCAGATGGAGCTGCCACCGTGGAGTCCCTTCGGGCGGAGCTTGCCCGAGCCAAGGAACAAGCAAGGAATAGCGATGCTGCCGCCCTAAAGGCGGTCGAAGAGCTGAGGGCCGAACAGGCCGCACATCGCCAGAGCAAGGAAAGAATAGCCAAGATGGCCGTTGAGTTGAAGGATGCCACTGACCGTTACCAGCTTCTTGAAAAAGAAAGCCAAGCGAAGGCGACGGACCTGGAGAAGGCCATGGTAACAGCCAAGGAAGCCCGCTCCAAAATCAGAGCGACGAAGGAGGAGCTGCGTCAAGCTGCGGATATCGTGGCTGGGAAGCCCTTCTTGTTTCGGACTAAGTTCGGAGATCCGAAGTACGCTCCTCTTGATCAACTATGGAGTTCTGCGGATGCCTACGTGGATTTGGCAGCAAGTGTTGCCTATGCGGCCGAGTACTTCAAGGATCAAAAAGATCGTGAAGTGGAAAAGCTATTCTGGTCACAATTCCATGCTCCAGTGTGTCTGCTGCTGTTGAATGAGCAAATGGACGAGTGGGCCGAGCTCCATAGGTTGTCCGGATTTGCCATGTCGTCTGTTGTGGATCATCTGTGGCCGGGAGGGCCAAGGCGGAATAGTTACTTTAGTTTAGTGCAACAATTCCTTGGTGTTGTGCCGCACATCGATGTTGTGAAGAGGTCGGCGTGCATAGAGGGTGCGCGGATGGCATTTGCCCGTGTCAAAACATACTGGGCAGAGATGAAGGCCACCACTATTGCAACATAGGGTTCAGCCGTGGGCCGAGTGGCTGCCGAGCACTACTTTGAAGAGGTCCTTGAGGGCGCTCGTTCGATAGAGGCTCAGTGCTTGAAAAATATTATGTTCTAGTGGCATGTATTGCCATTGTAAAAACAATGTTTTATTGAATTATAAAGGCCGTGTTTATACTTTCGCCTGAAAGTATCATGATGCCTCCTGTGCGGCCGTTTATGTATATATGTATATAACCTGAAAGTTTGCAGTCATCGGCTTCCGCCCCCATGCATATAATGCGGGGGTGTTCGCAAAAAATGTGTATTCACACTTGATCCAACGCCTTGGTCCATGAAGGAGGTGGTAGCGCAGCGAACGAGGCAATCGGACTATATTGCTTTAATACTTTCACTTAGCCATAGGAGTTTGACTGTGGGGCTACTATATAGCCCCTGGTACTTCTGCGCTCGTCCGAATACGAGGCGCGTACGTACATGACCAGGAAACGGCCCTTTGTTAATGCGGAGGAATCCCAAATATTCCGCTGAGTCATCGACTGGTTGACCAGTCTCGCGCTACATCATGACAGTCAGTTTTCGGCTTCCTCTACTGAGGTGCTCATCCGGATGAACCAGGGCACAATCGCAGTAGTTCTCCTAGTGCTACCTTAGCCGATATAGCGGAACGTAAGACCAAAACATGGGAGCCGGGCAAACCCAACATTTTACCAAAGACATGATTCGGAGCTGATGCATATAAGACCAAACTCACGACGCCGAACACTCCCTAAGGTATTCGGTCTTTATAACATATACCGGGCTGAATAATGCCCCGTAATAATAAACCCCGAGTGTCCAGGTACGTGCAATGTCCTGACGTGGCCACATGCCAATAACATCAGTATCCTTCTCGGTTGTATTGAGTATCCGGAGGATGTGAACAACAAGAGACGGTAAAAAAGGTTTACGTAGGGTCTTAATCTGAAAAGAAACCTTTGAGCGGGTCCCTGCTGCATGTCTGCGCCTGTGTCTCCATTGTGCCGTGTCCTGGACGGGTGTAGCACGATTGTCATCTGTAAAAGAGAGGAACTTAGGTGAAAGTTGTTGTGCCAAAAAATTGGTTATTATCAATAAACTATTACAATTCAAGATAAGTAAAGTTCAGCTGGACTAGCCCAGATTACACGCGGGAAGCCCCTAGTACCATTTAGGAGGGTTTGATTATCAAACCAATCTCATGTATATGTAATGCTGCACCGGACTCGTCTAACCGTGTCCGTGGTCTTGACGACCTGTCATTTTTTCTGGTTGGTGAGGCCGTCTAGTGCTCGGCTGTTAAAGCCGCCACACATTCTTCCGCGCGTAGAGAATGCTCAGTGTTTCCGCTGACTGTGATGGTGCCCCGTGACCGGGCATCTTGAGCTTGAGAGAAGCGTAATGCGGTATTGCATTAAAGTGAGCGAAAGCCATTCTTCCGAGTAGTGCTTGATAGCCACTTCAGAATGGCGCGATATGGAAAGTTAACCTTTCGCTTCGGAAGCTATCAGGAGAACTGAATACAACCTCTAGCAATAGAGAGCCCGTACAGCGGGCCTCTTGGCCTGGTATTACTCTGTCGGTGTCAAAACTGGCGGATCTCGGGTAGGGGGTCCCGAACTGTGCGTCTAAGGCGGATGGTAATAGGAGGCGGGGGACAAGATGTTTACCCAGGTTCGGGCCCTCTCGATGGAGGTAATACCCTACTTCCTACTTGATTGTTCTTGATGATATGAGTATTACAAGAGTTGATCTACCACGAGATCATAGAGGCTAACAGTAGAAGCTAGCCTATGGTATGATTGTCTGTCGTCCTACGGACTAAAACCCTCCGGTTTATATAGACATCGGAGGAGTCTATGGTTACACAAGGTCGGTTACAAGGGCGGAGATCTACATATCCGTATTGCCTAGCTTTCCTTCCACGCCAAGGAGAGTCCCATCCGGACATGGGACGAAGTCTTCAATCTTTTATCTTCATAGTCCAATAGTCCGGCCAAAGGATATAGTCTGGTTGTCCGGAGACCCCCTAATCCAGGACACCCTCAGTAGCCCCCGAACTAGGCTTCAATGACGACGAGTCCGGCATGCAATATTGTCTTCGGCATTGCAAGGCGGGTTCTTCTCCAAATCCTGAATATTTAATTAGCGTCCGGCTCCCATAAATGTTGGACTTCTTGGCTTCTGCGCCCAATAAGGGCCATCCTCCACGCGTCGAGCGAATGCGAGGAGCTAGGGCATTTTTACATTTTCCCCCCTCACCAGGTAAGTAAATCGCATATTAAAGGGATGGGGATTCTTAGATCCAATCCACACCATCTTCCCACGGCGAGAATCCATCGGAGCGCGCTCGGAAAAATCCATTCCATCATGGCCGGCCATCGCAGCTCCTCCTCTCGCTCCCGTAGCCCCAAGCCCGGTGATTGGGAGAAGTGTTCCATCCCACACGACCGATTAGTAGAGTTGTAGACCCAGGGATTTCTCCCTCCGGCGTATATGGTTCCCGTCAGAGCCGGTCCCGCCACTTATAATGGCGGGGAGCAAGCGGAGAGCTTCCCCAATCCCTCCAAGGGGGAGCGGGTATGCCTTATCCCTTACTTACTAAGGGGACTCGGATTCCCGATTCACCCGTTCCTCCGCGGACTCCTAGAGTTTTACGGCCTCCAGCTGCATAATTTCACCCCCGCTTCCATATTACACATCGCCGGCTATGTTGCCATTTGTGAGCTGTTTCTGGGATGCGAGGCTCATTTCGAGCTATGGAAAAGGCTATTCTGCCTTGTGCCCCGCACACAGAAGGGGTCACTTTATCAAGTGGGCAGAGCCGAAATATGGCGCATCGCCGAGACCGGATACCCGTCCGGTACTCCAAAGAAGACGTCCGAAGACTGGCCTTCGGAGTGGTTTTACATGGATGACGTCCCTCTTCCAGACCCTGTTCGGCGGGGTCTTCCTGAGTTCGACAATGTTCCTCTGAAGAAACGTCGAAGTTGGCGCCCACGGAGCCCCCAGGAGGAAGATAATGGAGAAGTCCTTTATCTGATGAACCGGATTAAAGCACTGGCTCAATCAGGATTGACAATAATCGAGGTTATGTCAATATGCATAATGTGGGGGGTGCAACCACTTCAATATTGAGGGCACCGCTTGTGGTGTTTTAACGGGGAAGACGATGCCACCCGTTGCGGGCGCAAGGGACCAGACTCACCTGCTGCTTTAGCAAAAGTTCTGTCCGAGTTATTCAAGGGAGAGTAAGAGGAGTTCATCCACCTTAAACCACGTGACGGATTCTCCATGTACAACCCTCCAAGCTGGGTGAGTTGTACCCTTTTTACTCTCAGCCTTCCCGCATTCTTCGTCATAGGTACTCACCTTGCCATTTCACGGCAGGAACTGCGAAAAGTGATAAGGGAGGTCAATAGCCCAGCTCCACAACCAGAGGACCCTGGCCGGGCCCTCGGTCCCGGACTTGAAGAGGATCCGGACACATTCGTGGAGCTGATAGATAGGCAATTCTATCAATTGAGCTGTGACGACGCCATGGTGGCCATAACGGCCGACTATCCGGGACTACTCCCTGCATCTCACGTAAGAAAAACCAAAGTCCCAACTCCCAAAAAAGGATTCCCTTTTATGCACTTCACCTACCGTACATGTATGGTGTCTTACAGGGAAGGCCTTCGGGACGCCGTGCCGAACCTGCAGCAACTCGCCAACAAGAGGCGCCGAAGCCAGGTAGGCAAAAAAGGAAGGCGGTCAGGATGGAGACGCCAGCACTGAGGTATAACACAAAACCTCATTCTGTGGTTGTCATCTTGCTTAAAATATAATGACATCTGTGTTTCCTAGAAAAAACGCCCGCCGGAATATATACGGAGAGGCTGCCGATCACGCCTCGACCAGTCAGGCTCCAGGGGCGAACATAGAGGCGAAAGCTAACGCGAGGTAGACGCCGGATGTTCCTCCTACAGAGGATGTAGACAGACTATCCGCTACAAATTCTGAAGTGGAGAGCGCCATGAATCACAGGCGTCGCCGGGCCGTACTTCGTGACGCTTGTTTCTCACCAGAGACATTTGATGCCTTCAATTCCGGAGACACGTACATCCGTGCTGCTCAAAATGGTCTAGCAGAGCCACGGACCAGTATGTAAGGGATATACGGGTAAGTAAATCTGACGATTATATGTATTTGTAGCCCCTGAGACTTGAAACAGTTGACACAACTGATTTAAGGATCATTTATTCGAGTAGGTTCTTACACAGAAGAATTCCCAATTGTCTCAAGAGCCGGAAGTGTGCAAGGCCCAGCTAGGGGCCGCTGTTGCCGCATTGAGGGAGTCCGAGAAGGGTCCCTCTGGTAACACTTATTTCCCTTGCAAAGAAGGCAGGTACCAGGTAGTATGCGGAATTTATGAAAATCTAACAATAGATGTTGCAGGTGACCTCGGAGTGAATCCGGAGGCCGTAGTGGTGAATGGGGCACGTGCTGATCGACAACTAAATGCTGGTGAGCACGTGATTACGCGAGTCGGGCAGGAGAAAAACAATCTCCAAGATGCCAATACCCAGCTGGGCGAGGAACTGAAAGATGTCCGGGGCCAGCTAGCGGACCCCGTGAAGGAGAATAAGCGGCCTCGGCACGGCATTTTTAGTAAGTGCTTGAACGAACTTTTAAAGGAGTTCGGCGAAGGAGCTGGCTGACAGAGTTGTGTCCGCAGGTATGCTGACGAGTCATCCCGCGGAAGAGATGCCCGGGTCTTCGGGTGATCTTCTACCAGAGCTCTCACAACTGCACGAGCAAGTTCGGCAGGTGATGCAGGGTATTGCCCAAGCGTTGTGGCTGTCCGCATCCCTGCCAGGAGGCATGGGAGAGCTTGTAGAGAAGCTCAAGGGAGCGCGGCGGTGCTTCCGATTATGGAAGATATCATCTTGCCGACAAGGTGCGAGGGAAGCCTGGGCTATGGTGAAGACGCGATACACCAAAGCGGACCCAAACCACATGGCCGAGGTCGGACCTGTGGGGCCTGATGGGAAGGAGATTCCCGTTAGTTTAGTGTATGATCAAGTAGAATTAGCCGCAAAGTATTCACAACAGGATTGTAGGCTAGATAGCCTGTTGGATGGTATAGAAGAAGAATTTAATCAGTCTTAGTGACTGTGTACTTCAAGTGACATATGTAATGTCCCTAGCCGGATTGTAAATCATTTGTCATGGCGGACCTTTTTGCTTCGACCTCTGGACCCGATAGTCCGGAGTGTATCCGAATACCTTCTCGATTATGTAAAAACCGGGGTATGCATGGAAACCAGGCGTAGGGGTCATAAGTTCTTGAACAGACAAGTACCCAACTAGCTATGTTATATTACATGGGTAGTAAGAAACATCTTCCAGGGAGAATAGTTCCGTTAAGGGTTTCTTTCCCTGGGTATGCATGCCCTAATGTGCACGTCCGAACTGTGAAAAGGAACGCATGCTATAAACATCTGGGGGCATTTTCTCGAATTAAATAAAAGTCATCTTTTGTTCGCCGACCGAATATTCCCTTAAGAACGCTAGCTTTTGGCTTCACCCAGTCTGAGGTACACATTCGGCTGACCCGGCAGTAACAATCACGGAGGTGATCCCCTTATGCCCTAGCCGAATTAACGGGAACGTAGGGCATAAATACAAGAGCCAGGAAACCCATCTTGGCCAAAACTTAATTCATATCGATGCATATAATGGCGAAAAAAGGGTACATGCGGAAGAATAACACATGTGCGGGACATAAGGTCCGGAAAAATAGTTATATTAAGCTTCTATATAAGAAGCCCCTGGTATAATGAGCGCGGCTAGCGCGGCGTGATTGTGCAACCAATACACAAGTTTAGCCCTTTAGGGCCCGGATGAGAAATAAAAGGAGAGGAAAGAGAAAAGATAGATATGCAAAAAAATTGACGGAGGTGAGGGGACAAACATATAGTCCGGCACTAGGCGTAGAATCGTTGTAGTCTGGCTGCGTTCCATGGGTTTGGCTCGAGTCGATTATCCTATGCATCCCGCAGACGGTACGCTCCACCGGTCAGAACTTGGTCAATAATGAAGGGACCTTCCCATTTGGGCTTAAGCTTGTTCTTTTTCTTCTCCGGCAGGCATAGAACTAGTTTGCCAACATTGTAGGTTTTGGCCCGTACTTCACTGCTTTGATACCTTCGAGCCTGTTGCTGATAAAATGCGGAACGGTCCTTTGCCACGTCGCGCTCCTCCTCCAGGGCGTCCAAACTGTCCTGCCGATCGAGCTCGGCCTCTTTTTCCTCGTACGTGCGCACTCGAGGTGAGTCATGAATTATGTCGCAAGGCAAAACTGCCTCTGCGCCGTACACCATAAAGAACGGTATGTATCTGGTAGTGCGATTCGGCATGGTCCGCAGCCCCCATAGTACGGAGTCGAGCTCCTCTACCCAGTGCGTGTTTGATTCCTTTAAGGACCGCACTAGTTTGGGTTTAATGCCGCTCATGATAAGACCATTTGCTCGCTCAACTTGACCATTAGTTTGCGGGTGATAGACAGAAGCATAGTCGAGCTTGATGCCCATATTGCTGCACCAGAGTTTCACCTCATCGGCTGTAAAATCCGTGCCGTTGTCAGTGATGATATTGTGGGGGATGCCATAACGGTGTACAACCCCAGATATGAAGTCTATCACTTGTCCGGATTCAGCCGTCTTGACGGGTTTGGCTTCTATCCATTTGGTGAATTTATCCACCATGACCAGTAGGTATTTTTTCTTATGGGTTCCCCCTTTAAGGGGTCAAACCATGTCAAGCCCCCAGACCGTGAAGGGCCAAGTAATGGGGATTGTTTGGAGGGCGGTAGGCGGCATATGACTTTGGTTTGCAAAAAGCTGGCAACCGACGCAATGTTGGACCAGATGTTGCGCATCTGCCCGGGCTGTCAGCCAATAAAAATCTGTACGGAAGGCCTTGCTTACAAGGGCCCGGGCTGTGGCATGGTGGCCGCCGAGTCCGGCATGGATTTCTGCCAAAAGCTTCCACCCTTCCTCTTCGGAGATGCACCTTTGAAGGACTCCGGTAGTGCTTTTCTTATAAAGCTCTCCCTCGTGGACCTTGTAGGATTTAGATCGCCGCACTATGCACCGTGCCTCATTTTGGTCCTCGGGTAGTTCCTTCCTGGTTAGGTAGGCCAGGAATGGCTCTGTTCAGGGGGCGATGACGACCATTATTACATGGGATGAAGGTGTTATTTCAATGGCAGAGCCTCCGATTGTGTCAGAGTGTTCGGTATCTGGTGTTGTGGCCAGATCCGTGCTATGATTGCCGGTGTCCCCTTCCCATACCACGGATGGCTTAAACAGTTTTTCCAGGAAGGTGTTAGGTGGGACAGGGTCACGCTTAGCGCCGAGACGGGCGAGGATATCCGCCACCTGATTATTTTCCCGAGCCACATGGTGGAATTCAAGCCCCTCGAACCGAGCTGACATTTTGAGAACGGCATTGCGATATGCCGCCATTTTTGGATCCTTGGCATCGAAGTCTTCATTAATTTGGGATATTGCGAGGTTTGAATCCCCACGCACCTCCAGGCGTTGAATGCCCATGGAAACTGCCATCCGAAGACCGTGCAATAGGGCCTCGTATTCGGCTGCGTTATTGGAGTCTGTGTATAGTATTTGGAGTATGTATTGAACTGTATCTCCCGCGGGGGACGTCAGGACGATGCCAGCCCCTAGACCAGCGAGCATTTTAGAGCCGTCGAAGTGCATGGTCCAAATGGAATACGCGCCGTGCTCTTTAGGGAGTTCGGCTTCTGTCCATTCAGCGATGAAATCAGCCAGCACTTGCGACTTGATGGCTCGCCATGGTTTGTATGTTATGTCGAACGGGAGGAGCTCGATGGCCCATTTGGCAATCCGGCCTGTGGCATCGCGATTGTTTATTATGTCATTGAGTGGTACTTCAGAGGCCACCGTGATTGAACACTCTTGAAAGTAGTGTCGTAATTTTCGGGATGCCATGAATACCGTGTATGCTATCTTTTGGTAATGTGGGTACTGTGATTTGCATGGAGTGAGGACGGTAGATACATAGTATACCGGCTTTTGAAGTGGGAACTTATGACCATCTGTCTCTCATTCGACGACGAGCACTGCACTTACAACTTGGTGCGTCGCCGCTATATATAATAGCATTGGTTCGCCAACATTTGGCATGGCCAAGATTGGGTTGGTGGCCAGGATGGCTTTTATGTCTTCCAATCCGGTCGTGGCTGCGTCCGTCCACTCGAAGTGTTCGGTGCGCCGAAGAAGGCGATAAAGGCGAGTGGCTTTTCTCCTAATCGGGAGATAAAGCGGCTTAGGGCCGCCACACATCCAGTTAACTTCTGGATTTGCTTGAGGTCGGTTGGTGTAGACAACTGTGACAGGGCTCGGATTTTAGCCGGATTTGCTTCAATTCCTCTACTGGAGATGATGAAGCCCAAGAGCTTTCCGGCGGGTATGCCGAAAACGCATTTTTCCGGATTGAGCTTAATGTCGTATGTTCGGAGATTGTTGAACGTGAGCCTCAAGTCGTCTATTAAGGAGTCGACGTGTTTGGTTTTAATGACCACATCGTCTACGTATGCCTCCACTGTCTTGCCGATCTGCTTTTCCAGGCATGTCTAAATCATGCGCTGTTATGTTGCGCCGACGTTTTTGAGCCCGAAGGGCATTGTGTTAAAACAGAAGGGGCCGTATGGAGTGATAAATGCTGTTGCGGCTTGATCAGACTCCGCCATCTTAATCTGGTGGTAACCGGAGTATGCGTCGAGGAAGCACAATGATTCGTGTCCTGTAGTAGTGTCGATGATTTGATCGATGCGAGGGAGAGGGAAGGGATCCTTTGGGCAAGCCTTATTAAGGTCCTTAAAGTCGACGCATAGGCGCCAGGATTTGTCCTTCTTTTGGTACCATCACCAGGTTGGCTAGCCAGTCCGGATGTTTTATTTCTCTAATGAATCCGGCCTCCAGTAGCTTGGCTAGCTCCTCTCCCATGGCTTGTCACTTAGGTTCAGAGAAACGCCGAAGAGTCTGCTTGATCAGCTCGAATCCTTTTAGAACGTTGAGGCTATGCTCGGCCAATCTGCATGGGATTCCTGGCATGTCTGAAGGATGCCAGGCGAATATGTCCCAATTCTCGCGCAGGAACTCCCGTAGTGCGGTGTCTACAGCGGGGTTTAACTGTGCCCCGATGGATGCTATTTTTGTGTGATCCATTGGATGGACTTGGAATTTGATTATTTTGTCCGCTGGTTTAAAGGAGGTGGACTTGGATCTTTTGTCTAGTATCATGTCGTCCCTGTCCACTATAGAGCGCAGCGCCGTTAACTCCTCCGCCACAAGGGCTTCGGATAGTGCCACGAGGGCCAGTGCAGCTGTTTTGTTCTCGGCGCGGAGTGCTATGTCCAGATCACTAGCTAGAGTGATGATTCCATTGGGTCCGGGAATTTTGAGCTTCATGTACCCGTAATGGGGTATGGCTTGGAAAATCGTGAATGCCTCCCGCCCCAAAAGGGCGTGGTATCCGCTACTGAACGGGGCCACTTGGAATGTGATTTCTTCAGACCTGTAATTCTCCGAAGTGCCAAATACCACATCTAGTGTGATTTTCCCAGCGCAACGTGCCTCCCGACTAGGGATAATTCCTCGGAAGGTCGTGCTGCTTTGCTCTATATGGTTGCTGTCTATTCCCATTTTTTGAAGGGTCTCCTCATAAATGAGTTTTAATCGGCTGCCGCCATCCATGAGCACTTTAGTGAGCCGAAAGCTGTCCACAATTGGACTGAGGACCAAAGCAGCTGGTGCTCGGGTTGTTCGGAATTGAGGTTCGTCACTGGCATTGAAGGTGATAGCCGTGTCGCTCCATGAATTTGTTGCTACCACGTGGCAGACTTCGGCAAGGCTGCGGAGTACTTGCTTACGCCTATTATTTGAGGCAAAGGTCTCGAAGACTGTCAGTACTGTATTGTGATCCCCGGGGAGGTGTTCTGGGGTGTTTTGTACAAGGAGATCCTCACCGCTTTTGGCCACCTGCCGGAGTACCCAACATGCTCTAAGGTTGTGTGTTGCTATGGCATCCGCTGTGCTATGAATTTTGTAGGGCCCGTTAAGCCATCCCTCCAATACGGTTCCACGCCCTGTAGTGGGCTTTTGTTTCTTTATAATTGAGTCGGGCGTCTTATGAGAGTGCGCCCTTTTGTTTCGGACTGGGGGTTTTGTCAGGGCCGGATTATCCCAGAATTGTGTTTGGGTTTTCCAGGCGCTTTCCATCGCACAGTATTTCCGTACTATGGCCGCCAAGTCGGCGAAGTGTGCAATGTCGCGGCGACTTATGGCGTTGAGGATCCCCTTGTTCGTGCAATTGTTGCAAAAGAACGAAATTGCGTCTTCCTCGCGACAGTCCTTGACCTTGTTCATTACAAGGAGGAATCTGGCCCAATAGTGATGTACTGTCTCTTGGGGCGCTTGTCTAATGTGGGAAAGATCGTTTGTATCTGGGTGGGTGGGTGGATTTAAGTCCATACCTTGACCAAATTTGAGATCCCGAGGCGGGGGAGTTTCCGATCTTGGAAGTTCGGACTCCGGGATGTTGCTCCGCGGGTTCGGTATGCGACCTGACTCCAGGTTCAAGGTTAGGGAGATGTCCTCCCGTGAGCAAGTATCCGGCTCGGAGAGCTCAGGAATCCGGACATAGTTTGTCCTCGGGATAGAGGGAGAAACGCCGCTTTGTTCCTCCACCACCTCTATTTGATGGGTGACCGGCGGAGAGTTAATCTCCCTTTGGTCGGGTTTAAGCCCGGTTCGATCATAGTCCGTAGCGACTCCTAGAGCGGCGATGCGATCCAAGAGCTCGTTCAAAGAGGAGAGCTCCATTGGATCCATCTGTTCAGCGAATTTTGAGCCGATGTGGAGGTTGTTTTCAATGACCCGAGAAGTCATCGTTGGCGCAACGGCCGAGCGGACGGTCATGAAAAAGCTGCCTAGTCGGAGAGTTTGGCCTACAGCCAGGGCTCCCCCAGAAGTGATGTTGTCTTTGACAATGAGAGGAGCCATCCCCCTTTACGATGACGACACAGTGGAACTCTCAATGAAAGCACCAATGTCGGTGTCAAAAACGGCGGATCTCGGGTAGGGGGTCCCGAACTATGCGTCTAAGGCGGATGGTAACAGGAGCGGGGGACAAGATGTTTACCCAGGTTCGGGCCCTCTCGATGGAGGTAATACCCTACTTCCTGCTTGATTGTTCTTGATGATATGAGTATTACAAGAGTTGATCTACCATGAGATCGTAGAGGCTAACCCTAGAAGCTAGCCTATGGTATGATTGTCTGTTGTCCTACGGACTAAAACCCTTCGGTTTATATAGACATCGGAGGGGGCTAGGGTTACACAAGGTCGGTTACAAGGGCGTAGATCTACATATCCGTATTGCCTAGCTTGCCTTCCACGCCAAGGAGAGTTTGTGACGCCCCCGATTCAATCGTACACTAATCATACACGCAAACGTGTACGATCAAGATCAGGGACTCACGGGAAGATATCACAACACAACTCTACAAATAAAAAAAAGTCATACAAGCATCATATTACAAGCCAGGGGCCTCGGGGGCTCGAATACAAGAGCTCGATCATAGACGAGTCAGCGGAAGCAACAATATCTGAGTACAGACATAAGTTAAACAAGGTTGCCTTAAGAAGGCTAGCACAAACTGGGATACGGATCGAAAGAGGCGCAGGCCTCCTGCCTGGGATCCTCCTAACTACTCCTGGTCGTCGTCAGCGGGCATCACGTAGTAGTAGGCACCTCCGGTGTAGTAGGAGTCGTCGTCGACGGTGGCGTCTGGCTCCTGGGCTCCAACATCTGGTTGCGACAACCAGGAAGAAAGGAAAGGGGGAAAAAGGGGGAGAAAGCAACCGTGAGTACTCATCCAAAGTACTCGCAAGCAAGGAGCTACACTACATATGTATGCATTGGTATCAACTGGAATAAGGCTATTATATGTGGGCTGGACTGCAGAAAGCCGGAATAAGAGGGGGATAGCTAGTCCTTTCGAAGACTACGCTTCTGGCAGCCTCCGTCTTGCAGCATGTAGAAGAGAGTAGACGGAAGTCCTCCAAGTAGCATCACATAGCATAATCCTAACCGATGATCCTCCCCTCGTCGCCCTGTGAGAGAGCGACCACCGGTTGTATTTGGCACTTGGAAGGGTGTGTTTTATTAAGTATCCGGTTCTAGTTGTCATAAGGTCAAGGTACAACTCCAAGTCGTCCTGTTACCGAAGATCACGGCTATTCGAATAGATTAACTTCCCTGCAGGGGTGCACCACATACCCCAACACGCTCGATCCCATTTGGCCGGACACACTTTCCTGGGTCATGCCCGGCCTCGGAAGATCAACACGTCGCAGCCCCACCTAGACCAACAGAGAGGTCAGCACGCCGGGTCTAAACCTAAGCGCCCAGGGGTCTGGGCCCATCGCCCTTAGCACACCTGCACGTTGCGTGGGCGGCCGGAAGCAGACCTAGCCTAGTGGCGTTCCAGTCCAATCCAGCGCGCGCCGCTCCGTCGCTGACGTCAAGAAGGCTTCGGCTGATACCACGACGCCGGGATACCCATAACTACTCCCGCGTAGATGGTTAGTGCGTATAGACCAAATGGCCAGACTCAGATCAAATACCCAGATCTCGTTAAGCGTGTTAAGTATCCGCGAACGCCGACCAGGGCCAGGCCCACCTCTCTCCTAGGTGGTCGGAACCTGCCCTGTCGCTCCGCCTCAAAGATCCACACAGAGGGCCGTTGGGACAAAGGTCCTTTCAGCCCCCAATCCGTGAATCACTCGCGGGTGCTCCGCAAGCCGACCCGTCTTTAGTCACCACATGTATCATGTATAAAGCATATAGTATATACCCGTGATCAACTCCCGAGTGATCACGGCCCGATAGTATAGCATGGCAGACGGACAAGGATGTAGGGCCACTGATGAAAATACTAGCATCCTATGCTAAGCATTAGGATTGCAGGTAAAGGTAACAACAGTAGTAGCAAGGACAGGCTATGCATCAGTATAGGATTAACGGGAAGCAGTAACATGCTACACTACTCTAATGCAAGCAGTATAGAGAAGAGTAGGCGATATCTGGTGATCAAAGGGGGGGGGCTTGCCTGGTTGCTCAGACAAGGAGGGGTCGTCGATGTAGTCGATCACAGGGGTACCGGCATCGGTCTCAGGGTCTACCGGAAAGAAGTAACGGAAGGGGAACACAATAAATAACAGAGCAATCAAATGTAACAAAAAGCAAGAAGCGGCAATACGTTGTGCTAGAGGTGACCTAACGTAGGGATAGGTGGTACCGGTGAAGGGGGGAGACATCCGGGAAAGTATCCCTGGTGTTTCGCGTTTTCGGGCAGAGGAGCCGGAGGGGGAAAGTTGCGAGTTCGGTATGTTAGGGAGGTGTGGCGGACGAACGGGCTACGTATCCGGATTTGCCTCGTCGTTCTGAGCAACTTTCATGTACAAAGTTTTTCGATCCGAGTTACGGTTTATTTTAAAATGATTTTCTAAAGTTTTATTAATTCTTGGAATTAATTACATAATTCAACATTATCCAGAATAGTAAAAGATGACGTCAGCATGACATCATGCTGACATCAGCAGTCAACTAAGCAGTTGACTCGGTCAACTATGTGTGGGTCCCGCATGTCATTGATTGTTCAGTCTAATTAGTGTTTAACTAATCTAAGTACTGTTTAATTAAACTAATTAGTTAATTAGGTTAATCTAATTATGATTAATTAAATTAATTAATTCCTTAATTAATTAATTAATGTAATTATTATTGTTTATTTAATTATTATTTTTTTATATATATAAACGTTCCAGGGGCTAGGCCCCACATGTCATTGGGTCAGGGGGCCTTAGCGGACGCCGGCGCTAGCGGGCAGCGGGTGTGGTGCCCGTGCACGAGGCCGTAGCCTGCCCGGGCGATGGGGGGGGAGCCGGGTACGGGCTCCGGCGGCCAAGGGCCACGATGGCGCCGACCGGAACAGGGCGGCAGGGCGGAGGCGGGACGGCGCGGCAGCAGGTGAGCGCTGCGGTGTTAGGGGAGCAGCAGCAGGGGAAAACGCGGCGCGGCGGTGACGACAACCTGATTGAGGGAGGAGGTGGGGGTCGTCGGAGAGGCTCACAGCGGAGCTCGTGGAGGGCTCGGTGAAGCCGGGGGAGGTCGAGGCCGTCCGGCGAGGTGGGGATGAGGACGACGGTTCCAGGCGGCGGCGGTTGGCGTCGGTGCGACGAGCACGACGTCCTGCGGAGCTCGGGGAGGAGGACGAGGATGCGAGGCCGTCGCGGAAACGGGCGACGGAATCGGGGGTGCGGGGCGACGCGGGATCGGGCCCCTCCCCGATCCAGAACCAGCCGAGCGTGGGGGGGCGCTGGGATGGAGGGTTGAGGAGGAGGGAGCTGGGCGGCGGTGGCGATGGTGAACGGCGGCGGGGCGACGGGGATCGAGGCGGAGAGGCTCCGGCGAGGTGGCTCCGGCAGGCGGCATCGGACAGCGTTGAGGTCGAGCCCTGATCCATTTCTGGATCGGGAAGGGGGCGAGGACGGGGAGGCGCGCGACGGGGTCAAGGCGACGATGGCGGGGCGGCGCCTGAGACGACGAGAGGCGTCGGGGAGTGCCGTCGGCAAAGTGGGCAGCGGGGGAGTGCGAGGAGCGAGGGGAGTGGGGGGGTTTGCCCCGATCCGATCGGGGAAGGGGAGAGCGGCGTGGGGGGGGGGGGAAGTGGGGATCGTGCTAGGGTTCGGTGCCCCCACGGGGTTATAGGCCAGGGGAGGGAGTGGGCCGGCCTGGCAGGCCACTGGCTGGGCCGAGGCCCAGTTAGCCTGGGGGGTTTCTTTTTTTTTGTTATGTATTTTTTTTATTTATTTATTTCCTTTTCTGTTTTGGCTAATTGTTTGGGCACCATATGAGTTTTGTAAAATATGAGAGTTGGCCCACAATTCACATCACAATATATCCTACCACCAAAAACTAGTTTGGGGTAATTATCATTTCATATTTATTTTTTTATTAATAAAAAGGTTAGTAAATAATGTTTTCATCCACTGTTTGTGGTTGTTTAAGTCACTTATCAAATTTCAATAATGTTGTATACAATTTTATCATAGCCTCTGATTTATCTACTATTTATTGAACATTTTAGTTTTAATATTTGAAAATCTTTTATTGTTTGCTTGATTTTGATTTTGAATTTGAATCGGTTTCGAACTAACTCGAGATTAGCAACTATAAACGAGGTGACGTGGCATCATTAGCGTGGGATCACTGTAGCTTAATTATCCGGGCGTCACAGAGTTCCATCCAGACACGGGGAGAAGTCTTCAATCTTGTATCTTCATAGCCCGACAGTCCGGCCAAAGGATATAGTCCGGCTGTCCGGAGACCCCGTAATCTAGGACTCCCTCATACTCCCTTGAAGGTAGTATTACTGTGGCTTATTTGTGTCGGGTCTATCCCCATTTTGCGGACTGTGTCCTGATATATCAGATTTAGACCACTGCCGACATCCATGAGGACTCGTGTGAGATGGTATCCGTTTATTATTGGGTCTAACACCAAGGCAGCCAATCCTTCGTGCTAGATGCTTGTCGCATGATCCCCGTGATCAAAAGTGATCGGCCAGGTCAACCAGGGGTTGAACCTAGGGTTGACGGGCTCTATGGCGCATGTGTCTCGGAGTGCATGTTTGCTTCTCCTCTTCGTCACATGGATCATGTTTACTGTTTTAACCTCTGGTGGGAATTTTTTCTGTCCTCCAGTGCTTTGCTGGCGAGGCTCGTCCTCGTCTTCGCTTGGTGTCTCCCCCCCCTTATGTTTGGCGTTTAGCTTACCAGCCTGCTTGAAGACCCAGCATTCTCTGTGGGTGTGATTTGCAGGTTTATCGGGGGTGCCATGAATCTAACATAGTTTTTCAATAATCTTGTTTAGGCCAGCGGTCCATTTCTGCTGCCTTTGAAAGGCTTTTTCCGCTGACCTGGTCGAGAGCCCCTGAATCTGGTGTTTACCGCCATATTATCTGGGCTATCTTCTTTATTTCGATGCTTGCTTTTATTGCGTCGTGGTTTTCCATTGCCATCCCTGACTTTGGGTGTGCTTGGGTCGTTGGCGCTACTGCAGGCTAACCAATTGTCTTCGCCCGTGCAAAAGCGGGTCATGAGGCTTGTTAGGGCTGCCATTGTTCTCGGTTTTTCTTGGCCGAGGTGTCTGGCGAGCCATTCGTCCCGGACGCTGTGTTTGAAAGCTGCTAAGGCTTCAGCATCCGGACAGTCGACGATTTGGTTCTTCTTGATGAGAAACATGTTCCAAAGCTTTCGGGCGGACTCTTCGGACTGTTGAATTATATGACTTAAATCGTCTACATCCGTAGGTCGGACGTAGGTCCCTTGAAAATTAGCCCGGAAAGCGTCCTCGAGCTCCTCCCAACTTCCAATTGAGTTTTCGAGGAGGCTTTTCAGCCAGTGCCGAGCTGATCCTTTAAGCTTGAGGGGCAAGTATTTAATGGCATGGAGATCGTCTCCGCGAGCCATATGGATATGGAGGATAAAGTCCTCAATCCACACCCCAGGGTCTGTGGTCCCGTCGTACGCCTCTATATTCACTGGTTTGAATCCTTCTGGGAATTCGTGGTCCAGCACCTCATCGGTGAAACATAGGGGGTGTGCGGCACCCCTGTATTGGGATGTGCCATGGCGTCAGACGGTTGTAGCCTTCGGTTTTGATTTTGTGCCGGAGCGCGCTTCCTAGATCCATAGATGGATCTGGTCGTACCAGATTTTCGGCGCAAGTCCTCACGTAGATCGTGTGTTGACTTATGTGCGACTTTGTTAGCCGCTCTATCGCGGTCACAAGGTGGTGGATCCGGCCGGTTGGCCGTTTCATTTATTGGTTGTCTGGGCTCTAAGGCCTCATCATCGAATTTAGGTAATAGCTTGCGCTTTGGATAGCTCTTTGTGCGGTAACTTCCACCATACTTTGCTTCATTGTCGAGCACTTTTTTCCACCTGCTGTTGAGCGTATTCTGTGCGGCCTTAAGCCTTTGCTTCTGCTTTTTCAGACTCCTCGCTGTGGCAATAAGCCTTCTGCGGAGGTTCTCTTGCTCCGAGTGCGTTTCCGGGATGATGTGTGCATCTTCGTCCGGACTGTTTTCCTCCCCAGAGGGGGTTTGTTGAGGTTTATCCTCGGCGTTGTCGTGTTCGGACGTTGGATCCGTACTATGCTCGCCGCTTGCAGCTTCATCGTGCTCTGCCGCTGGGGCAATGTGGTCGTCGTTTCCTCTGGAGTCGACTCGAGTATTGTTTTCTTTTGCGTTCTTATCGCTGTTTTTGCTATGGCAGGACTTAGAGCGGCGCCGCTGACGTCGGCGCTTGGGTTGCTTCTTGGTGGGGACATCCTCCATTATCTCTTCACCATTTCCTTCTTTGGGTGTATCCACCATGTATATCTCATGTGATGAAGTGGTTGTCCGGCGCCCTATGGGCGTTGGTTCCTGTTCGTCTCCTGCATCTTCGTCCATGCCGTCGATGTCTTCGGAGTCGAAGTTGAGCATGTCGGTTAAGTCATCGACAGTGGATACTAAGTGGGTGGTGGGTGGGCAGCGAATTCCTTCGTCATCCGCATCCCATTCTAGCCGGACGTAGTTCGGCCAAGGTTCTCCTGACAAGGAGAGAGACCTTAATGAATTTAGCACATCACCGAAAGGCGAGTGCTGAAAGATATCTGCGGAGGTGAACTCCATGATCGGCGCCCAGTCAGATTCGATAGGCACGGATGCAGGCGGCTCGGAGTTCGTGGCCGGAGACAAATCCAGTGGTTCGGTGACACAGCTCTCGTAAGGGGTGAAATCAGTATCCGGCTCCATCGCCTCTGAGAGTGCGGCCTCCATGGCGGGGTCTATCCCTCTCTCCTTGGATGGCGCGATTTGCTCCGGATTGAAAGCCGGAGTAGGTGCAGATGCGATCTCTTGAAGGCTGTCCGACGGCAGAGTTACGTCGTGCTCGTTGTGACTATGCAGTGCACCTGACACGGGCTCGAATCCGTTGAAGATCAAGTCTCTGCGGATGTCGGCGGTGTAGTTCAAGTTTCCGAATCTGACCTGATGGCCAGGGGCGTAGCTCTCGATCTGCTCCAGATGGCCAAGCGAATTGGCCCGCAATACGAAGCCGCCGAATACAAAGATCTGTTCAGGGAGGAAAACCTCACCCTGGACCGCATCGCTACCGATGATCGAAAGAGCCATCAAGCCTTATGATGATGACACGGTGGAACTCTCAATGAAAGCACCAATGTCGGTGTCAAAACCGGCGGATCTCGGGTAGGGGGTCCCGAACTGTGCGTCTAAGGTGGATGGTAACAGGAGGCAGGGGACACGATGTTTACCCATGTTCGGGCCCTCTTGATGGAGGTAATACCCTACGTCCTGCTTGATTGATATTGATGATATGAGTATTACAAGAGTTGATCTACCACAAGATCGTAGAGGCTAAACCCTAGAAGCTAGCCTATGGTATGATTGTCTGTCGTCCTACGGACTAAACCCTCCGGTTTATATAGACATCGGAGGGGGCTAGGGTTACACAGAGTCGGTTACAAGGGAGGAGATCTACATATCCGTATTGCCTAGCTTGCCTTCCACGCCAAGGAGAGTCCCATCCGGACATGGGACGAAGTCTTCAATCTTGTATCTACATAGTCCAACAGTCCGGCCAAAGGATATAGTCCGGCTGTCCGGAGACCCCCTAATCCAGGACTCCCTCAGCGGCTGAGACCAGTCAAAGTCCTGCTTGAAGCCCATCTTCTTGAGATCTTCATCACCGTAGAGGTGAGATAGTACAGCCCAAGTGTGGTCAAAAACTTCATGCAAGCAGTAGTGGTTCTTCTCCACAGTGTTTTGTGTGATTGTCATGTTCTGAAGAATTGAACCAAACTAACGCTTGACCCACTTGTGATTGTGATCCACCTTCTTATGAAGACTGAGGAGAAGCTCACGATCATTCATCACCCTTGGAGCAGTGGCTTGAGGATATTGCTTTGAAGCATTTGCGGCAGTGTCATGGGTGGTAGAGTCATCATTGGTGGAATAAGATGCAGCTTTGCGAAACTGTCCATCCAATGGACGAGTGCCTTCATCGATAATAGCAGCCTTGCCCTTCTCATCAGCTGAGGAAATAGTCCGTTTGAGTACTTAAATTGGGGGCAAATAGCTGAGATGGCATTCACAATCAGCCTTATAATGAATTCAAGACCTTGATCTGATGAATCTCATGATCCAGGGAGCGTAAGGCTTCAATTCAAATGGTGACAGAGCGACATTTGCCAAAGTCCTCATGGAGAAATCGTGGTAGTTGATAGGAATACCATGTATGATGTTGAAAAGCAGATTCTTCATGCTGCCAACAACTTCTTCATCATCAGAGTTGTGGCCCTTGATTGGACTGAGGGTTTAGGTCAAGATCCTATATATGGTCCTTGGCACATAAAGCAGTTCCTTGATGAGGAATTTGGTTCTCGGAGCTTGGCCTGGCTTCAAAGGCTTCATCAGGAAATGCATCAGATGGTTGGAGAGCTCAGGTTCATCATAGAGGTGCCTTGCACCTTCAGTGGGAGGACTGACTGGGACGGCATGAAGCAATTCAGAGGCCGGTGCTTTGTAGTGAGTATTTTCTGTCATCCAGTCCAATACCCATGAATTGACATCTTCAACATTGCCGGTGATGTGCAACGTGGCATAGAACTGAAGAATGAGTTCTTCATTCCAGTCGCAAATGTCATTGCAGAAGTTGAGCAGCTCAGCGTCATGAAGAACACTGAGGACTGGTGTGAAGCATGGCAGCGACTCCATATCCACATGAGGAATTTGCTCATGGTCAAAGATCTTGTCTTTATCAAACATTAGTGAGGAATAGAAGTTCATTTGACTCACTGTCCAGAAACGCTTGCGTCTCACGCTTGCAGAGTCATCTGGATTGTAATCCGTGAAGAAAATGTGCTCGGCAAAGAAGTCATCAGCCTTGAACTTTTGCTTCTTGGAGTGAGGATTCTGAGGCTTGGGCTGAAGATTAACTGTTGAAGTCTTCACAACCTCTTGAATCACAGTCTCTGGAGCCACAGGCTGAGGAATTTTAGTGGCAATTTCTTCAGCAGCCTTGGCCTCCATTTCTTTAGCAACATTTTCATCAGCACTAGTGGCTGGAAATTCTTCAGGAATAGTGAGGAGAGAAGCCTGATGTTCTTCAGAGCCCATGTGAATCTCTTCAGTCTGCACAGGGGACTGGGGAATCTGTTGCAGAGGTGTGAACAATGGTGAATTGGGGTGATGAATTTCCCAGTAGTCATCATTCAGAATCGGTGTTGTACACCCAATGTCCACATCTTCATCTTCCTCATTTATTTTCTCAACGCCTGCCTCTTTAGCTGTGAACTGAGGCATGGGTGATGATACCAGAGGAGTTGAAGGGATATCATCCACTTCAATTTCTTCATCCAACTGCTCTGATGTAGCAGCAAAAGGATCTTCCTTGTCATATTCACTTGGAATCTCATATTCCTCGCCAAAGGGAATAATCTCCTTTTGTTCACAGTTGCTCGCTCTGCAGCTTTGGTTTTCTTCACTTCTGATGCAGAAGGAAGGTTGATCCTTGTCGTTTGTGCCGGAGGAGCAGAGGAAATTGGTGCGGTTTCTTCAGGCATATCTAATGCAGTTGCCCTGGCTTTTTCAGTTTCTTCAGGCGTAGTAGCAGAGGTTGCCCTAGCAGTTTCTTCAGCGGCTGGAATTTCTTCATCAGCCTTGGTGCTCTCATTTTCTTCAGCAGCCTGATTTTCATCAGCGGTGCTGGCATGTTCTTCAGTAGGTTGAGCAGATGCTTCATCCTGGGGAATTTCATGTTGCTTTGGGGCTGCAACATTTGAGGTGAATCCCTTGGTCAGCTTGATGAATCTGACTTTGGCTCCCAGCCAAACAACATAGTATCAGTCAAATTCATCACTAAGACCCTAGATTTCAGATTGCAGAGAAACAAGTTCATCAGGTGATAGCTTCAAAATATTTTGCTTCAGAAAGCGCTCTTTCTTGTACTGAGCTTTCTTCACCCTCCTCCCCTGTTCAAATTTCCATTTTTCCTCATCGATGAAGGTCGTCAAGACATGACTTTGGCTAGGAGTGAGGTTCAGATCATGCAGAGGAGTATTGGGGTCCTTATGCCAGATGTCGATGAAGTCTAGGATCAACTTTGGATCCAGCATCAATGGCACATTACTGCCTTTGGCTCTAGCGGCCATGTGTTGTGTGTCTCTAATGATTTCAGCTAATTCATCATCATCAGCTTCGCCTTCACTCGACGGTACTTGGAAGGCAACCTGCTTCTTGTGAGGACTTGGCCTTGTGCCTCGTCCAGCAGTGGAATTTTTCTTCAGTCGAGTTGGGCCTGTTGAGAACTGAGGAGGAGCTGAAGAACTTGCAGATGCTCCTGAAGCAATTGAGATACCAGTTGTTCTTTGGCACGAGGCGAGGTGCGCAGGTGCCGAGGACTTTGCAGCAGTAGCTGAAGGTTTTGTAATAGTGGGAACTGGAGCTGCTTGAGGAATATGCCGTGAGGGCTTTGACGAGCTTGGCCGTGAGGTCATTGCTGAGGAACTGGGCTTGTGCGCAGTCTTCTTGGGCATAGCCTTCTTAGTCTTGCTAGCAGAGGCCTCAGCAGCGGTAGCAGCAGAGTCTTCATTGAATTTCCTCACTGCTTCTTTGGACATTTTGGCCAACTTGGCTTGCTGCTTGGCCCATTCATCTGGATAGTCCTCACCGCGCTTAAGGCTAGTGGGATCAGCAATTTGGCCTGGTGCCAATGGAGGTCTTGGGCAAGGAGGGTGTAAAGCGAATTTCTTCATGTATTTTGGAGTTACATATTTGTACTCCCTCCATTCCCGTGCCCATCTCACTTCGATCCTTTGTATGTGCACCTTGCGCTGATTCTTGTTCTCGTTGCCATGTTTGGCTTCTTCGGGAGTGCAATATTCCTCATAGATGTCATCTGGAATCTCAAAGGCAGTGTTCACTTCCAATTTCTTCCCTCCCTTCAGAGGTCTCTTGCCATCAGCCATTTTCTTCAGCTGGGGAATTTGAACAACAGAATTCTCTGAAGAGGTATGCAATTTGTCTTCAAGGAACGCTACAAATGAGTTAAGTTGATGAGAACCTAGTGATTTCGCAGCGTACATGTGTACCTGTGAACAGAGTATAGCTGCGAAGAATTTGGAGAGGTCACATGCGTTCTCAGAAGTTTTTCAAAAGAAACAAGTTTGAGGAATTTGACCAGGAGTGTCTTGAGGAATTTCACTAAGCGGTCTTTGACTTAGGTTCCAGAGTTGTATGGATTGGAAAATCCACACAATTGAAGAATCTTGAAGAAAAACATTGCTTGGAGAAATAGATCAAGAACAGATGCATGTGAGGTGTTTAACTAGTGGGGAAGTTGAAGAATAAACACCATTTGAAGATTTTGTGAAAATCATCAGAATCAACAAGGGCAGTAAAATGAATTTTATTTACCCTTGACGAAGAACACAAAGAACTGGGAGGTGTAGATGGGAAGTTCATCTGTTCATATCTTCCATGCCCTAACTCGACAGTGGAAGACGGCTACGGCAGCGACGGAGTGAAGATTTCCGTGGCCGGTGCGAGTACGATGGCAACGAGGTCGAGGCAGTGAAGCTCTTCCTCACCGGCGACGATGGAAGTAGCAGCAGCACTAGGACTGAGATCTCGAGCAAGGGGAGTGTGGTCGAACGGGGAAAATGCAGTCTGAGGAGGGTGGGGTATTTATAGCCGAGGTGAAAAACTGCTCGCCCGAGGAAATTGGACAAACTTGCCACTGACCCTTCTCATCCTAGCGACATGTGTCACCCACGTACAGTGAGGTGGAGATTGTGGGTGAATAGAATAATCATATCGTGGGATGTGGAACGGTTTGAGCGGCAAAAGCCGAAAATTGAGATATAAAAATTTTAATGTCTCGTTCGCAAATTCTTTAGCTGACAAGGACACAGTGAAGATTTTGAATGGGTTTCAAATAGAACGCAGAAGAAGAATTTGTGAACAGACTGGGTTGAGTTTAGCATAGAGGGGGAAGGGTCCGATCACATTCACTTAGCAGAAAAGTCAACTTGAAGAATTAGCAATAAGTGAATGTTGTAGAGGACTGAAAACTCAAATATATATATATAGCCAATGAAGAACATAGTTGAAAAGAGTAAAGACTATGCAAAGTTGAAGAATTTGAAAAACTGAGGAATTTCAAAAATGAAGAAAAACTCAGATTGAAGATTTTCAACTTTTGTTGGTGGCGTGACCCACCGTATAAGAATGATGATTTCAGACACCGCGTACAATTGCCGTAGGGCTCTGAGAATCAAATTCTTCGTTAATTTATTCACAATTAGAGGGTTAGTCTTCATTGATTGAAGAAAAATGTTATTTCTCGTGTGTTGCACATCTAAGTCATCAATTTGCATAAGTGTTAGGATGTGTGTCCTTTTCAAAGGACATTCGAAGATTCTAAGATATTTAGCTCACACCGCAACTTGCTAAATCTCTTCTCATCCAAGGGCTTTGTGAAAACATCGGCTAGCTGTTCTTCATTCTTCACATGCTCGATAGAGATGTCGCCCTTCAACACATGATCTTGAAGAAAATGATGATGAATCTGGATGTGCTTTGTATTCGAGTGCTGAACTGGGTTATGAGAAATCTTGATGGCACTCTCATTGTCACAGTAGACTGGCACATTCTTCACATTGATGCCGTAACCCTTGAGGGTTTGCTTCATCCATAGCAATTGAGCACAGCACGAACCAGCAGCGATGTACTCAGCTTCAGCAGTAGAGAGTGATACACAGTTCTGCTTCTTTGAGGACCGACATGCCAAGGATCGTCCGAGGAAATGGCATGTGCCTGATGTTGACTTGCGGTCCACACGATCACCAGCATAGTCATAGTCAGAATATCCAATGAGATCAAAAGCCGAGCCCATGGGATACCATAATTCAAGTGTTGGAGTGTGAGCTAGATATCGAATGATATGCTTCACAGCCTTATGGTGTGATTCCTTCGGTGTAGCTTGAAAACAGGCACGCATGCAAACACTAAGCATAATATTTGGCCTAGATGCACATACATACAATAAAGAGCCAATCATGGAGCGGTATACCTTTTGATCGAAGTCAATACCATTTTCTTCAGTGCATAGATGGCCATTTTTGGGCATAGGGATTTTGACGCCTTTGCAATCTTGCATGTCGAACTTCCTCAACACATCCTTGAGGTATTTCTCATGAGATATGAAGATGTCATTGCACCGTTGGCGAATTTGAAAACCTAAGAAGAATTTCAATTCTCCCATCATAGACATTTGATATTCCTCACTCATCATATAGGAAAATTGATCACTATAACGTTGGTTAGTACATCCAAAGATAATATCATCAACATATATTTGGCACACGAATAATTCATCATCATAGATTTTGGTGAAAAGAGTTGGGTCAAGTGAATCGGGTTTGAAGACTTTCTTCATGAGGAATTCCTTCAAAGTATCATACCACACTCGAGGGGCCTGCTTGAGGCCATAGAGGGCCTTATTGAGTCTGAAGACTTGGTCAGGATGCTTTGGATCTTCAAAACCTGGGGGTTGAGCAACATATACTTCTTCCTCAAGCTTACCATTAAGGAATGCACTTTTCACATCTATTTGATATAAGATGATATTATGATGGTTAGCATAAGCAAGCAATATGCGAATAGCCTCAAGTCTAGCAACAGGTGCAAAAGTTTCATCGAAATCAATTCCTTCAACCTGTGTGTAGCCTTGAGCTACAAGTCATGCCTTATTCCTCACAAAAAGGCCATTTTCATCTTTCTTGTTGCGATAGATCCATTTGGTGTCGATGATATTGTGCTTGCGTGGGTTGATACGTCTCCGTCGTATCTACTTTTTCAAACACTTTTGCCCTTGTTTTGGACTCGAACTTGCATGATTTGAATGGAACTAACCCAGACTGACGTTGTTTTCAACAGAATTGCCATGGTGTTATTTTTGTGCAGAAATAAAAGTTCTCGAAATGACCTGAAAATCAACGGAGAATTATTTTGGAATATATAAAAAATAATGGAAGAAGATCCACATCAGAGGGCCTCCACCTGTCCACGAGGGTGGGGGGCGCGCCCTACCCCCTGGGCGCCCCCTGCCTCGTGGGCCCCCTGACACTCCACCACCTCAACCTTGACTCCATATATTCACTTTCGGGGAGAAAAAATTAAGGAAGAAGGTTTCATCGCGTTTTACGATAAGGAGCCGCCGCCAAGCCCTAAACTCTCTCAGGAGGGCTGATCTGGAGTCCGTTCGGGGCTCCGGAGAGGGGAATCCATCGCCATCATCATCATCAACCTTCATCCATCACCAATTTCATGATGCTCACCGCCGTGCGTGAGTAATTACATCGTAGGCTTGCTGGGCGGTGATGGGTTGGATGAGATTTATCATGTAATCGAGTTAGTTTTGTTAGGGTTTGATCCCTAGTATCCACTATGTTCTGAGATTGATGTTGCTATGACTTTGCTATGCTTAATGCTTGTCAATAGGGCCCGAGTGCCATGATTTCAGATATGAACCTATTATGTTTTCATCAATATATGAGAGTTTTTGATCCTATCTTGCAAGTCTATAGTCATCTACTATGTGTTATGATCCGGCAACCCCGAACTGACAATGGTCGGGACCACTCCCGGTGATGACCATAGTTTGACGAGTTCATGTATTCACTATGTGTTAATGCTTTGGTCTGGTACTCTATTAAAAGGAGGCCTTAATATCCCTTAGTTTCCAATAGGACCCCGCTGCCACGGGAGGGTAGAACAAAAGATGCCATGCAAGTTCTTTTCCATAATGAACTAGAGCTAAAGCATAACATGCCTATATATTCTTTTCCATAATGCAACTCCCGGTAATGACTATATTCGGAATACATGCCTACATTACATTGATGAACTAGAGCTAGTTCTGTGTCACCCTATGTTATGATTGTTACATGATCGATCGCATCTGGCATAATTCTCCATCACCGATCCAATGCCTACGAGCTTTTCATATATTGTTCTTCTCTTATTTACTTTTCCGCTGCTACTGTTACAATCACTACAAAACCCAAAAATATATTACTTTTTCTACCGTTACTTTTGCTACCGTTACCACTACTATCATATTACTTTGCTACTGAATACTTTGTTGTAGATATTAAGTTTCCAGGTGTGGTTGAATTGACAACTCAGCTGCTAATACTTGAGAATATTCTTTGGATCCCCTTGTGTCGAAACAATAAATTTGGGTTGAATACTCTACCCTCGAAAACTGTTGCGATCCCCTATACTTATGGGTTATCAAGACTGTTTTCTGGCGCCGTTGCTAGGGAGCATAGCTCTATTCTTTGAGTCACTTGGGATTTATATCTACTTATCATTATGAAGAACTTGAAAGATCCAAGAACCAAGATTTATCCCTCAACTACGAGGGGAGGTAAGGAACTTCCATCTAGCTCTGCACTTGATTCACCTTCTGTTTTGAGTAAGATTGCGACACCTAAACCTGCTTCTGCTATTAATTCTGATATGTCGCATGTTATTGATGATGCCACTTCTGCTATGCATGATACTTATGATGAAACTACTCCTATGCTTGATACTACTGTGCCACTTGGTCAATTTCTTGATGAACAACTTGCTAGGGCTAGAGAGAATGAAATTATTGAAACTGATAATATTGATGAAAGTGATGATGAAGATTCTCCCCCTAGATATGAATTGCATGTTGTTCCAAAGGGTTATGTTATGGATGAAGAAACTGCTAGAGACTTTCTTGCTTGCAATGATAGGAGTGATCTTAAGAAACTTTTAGCTAAGATGAAACAAAAAACTTTGAATGCTAGAATGAAATATGATCCTGCTTATGCTACTTCACCTATCTTTGTTACTGATAAGGATTATGAATTCTCGGTCGACACTGATATAATTACTTTGGTTGAATCTGATCCTTTCTATGGCTAAGAATCTAAAACTGTTGTGGCACATCTTACTAAATTAAATGATATAGCCACCCTGTTCACTAATGATGAGAAAACTCGCTACTATTATATCCTTAAGATATTTCCGTTCTCATTAAAGGGTGATTCTAAGATATGGTTTAATTCTCTTGATCCTGGTTGTGTGCGTAGTCCCCAGGATATGATTTATTAATTCTCTGCTAAATATTTCCTTGCTCATAGGAAACAAGCTGCTTTAAGGGAAATATATAATTTTGTGCAAATTGAAGAAGAGAGTCTCCCACAAGCTTGGGGGAGGCTTCTCCAATTACTTAATGCTTTGCCTGGTCATCCTCTTAAGAAAAATGAAATACTTGATATCTTTTATAATGGACTAACCGATGCTTCCAGAGACCACCTGGATAGTTGTGCTGGTTGTGTTTTCAGGGAAAGAACACCAGATGAAGCTGAAATTTTATTGAATAATATGTTGACCAATGAAATTAATTGGACACTTCCTGAGCCAACCCCTAGGCCAACTTCGAAGAAAAGGGGTGTTCTATTTCTCAGTCCTGGAGATATGCAAGAGGCAAAGAAATCTATGAAGGAAAAAGGTATAAAAGCTGAAGATGTTAAGAATTTACCTCCTGTTGAAGAAATACATGGTCTTAATTTACCGCCTGTTGAAGAAATACATGGTTTTAATCCATCACCAATTGAAGAAACATATGGTCTTGATAACCCGACACAGGTAGTAAAGGTAAATTCTCTCTATAGATATGATAAAGCTGAAATCACTCCTACTAAGTTTGCTAGCCAATGTTTGGATGAGTTTGATAACTTTATGGTTAAGAAAGAAGACTTCAATGCTTATTTTGGTAGAGAATTAAAACTCAATGCTTATATGATTGAACACTTGAGTGATTATATGTCCAGAGTTAAAGGTGAACTTAAACTCATTTGCAAACATGCTTCTATGGTTACCTCTCAAGTAGAATAAGTACTTAAAGCTCAGAATGATTTGCTCAATGAATTGAATAGTAAGAATAATTATTTTGCTGTTAGAGTTATGACTAGAGGTGGTAAAATAACCCAAAAACCTTTGTACCCTGAGGGCGATCCTAAGAGAATTGAGCAAGATTCTCAGAGGAATAATATTGATGCACCTAGTCCTTCTAAGAGGAAGAAAAAGAAAAATGATAGGACTTTGCATGCTTCTAGTGAACCTGTTGATGACACACCTGAGAATCCCAATGATATTTCTGTTTCTGATGCTGAAACCCAATCTGGTAATGAGCATGAACCAAGTGATAATGTTAATGATGATGTTCATGTTGATGCTCAACCTAGCAATGATAATGAGGTAGAAACTGAACCTGTTGTTGATCTTGATAACCCACAATCAAAGAATCAACGTTATGATAAGAGAAACTTTGTTGCTAGGAAACACGGTAAGGAAAGAGAACCATGGGTTTAGAAACCCATGCCTTTTCCTCCCAAACCATCCAAGAAAAAGGATGATGAGGATTTTGAGCGCTTTGCTGAAATGATTAGACCTATCTTTTTGCGTATGCGATTAACTAATATGCTCAAAATGAATCCTTATGCTAAGTATATGAAAGAAATTGTTAAAAATAAAAGAAAGATACCGAAAGCTGAAATTTCCACCATGCTTGCTAATTATACTTTTAAGGGTGGAATACCAAAGAAACTTGGAGATCCAGGAGTACCAACTATACCATGCTCCATTAAAAGAAACTATGTTAAAACTGCTTTATGTGATCTTGGAGCCGGTGTTAGTGTTATGCCTCTCTCTTTATATCGTAGACTTGATTTGAATAAGTTGACACCTACTGAAATATCTTTGCAAATAGTTCATAAATCAACTGCTATACCTGTTGGTATTTGTGAGCATGTGCCTGTTGTGGTTGCAAACGTTACTATTTTAACAGATTTTGTTATTCTTGATATTCCCGAGGATGATAGTATGTCTATTATTCTGGGAAGACCCTTTTTGAATACTGCAGGGGCTGTTATTGGTTGCAACAAAGGCAATGTCACTTTTCATGTTAATGGCAATGAGCATACGGTACACTTTCCGAGGAAATAACCTCAAGTTCATAGTATAAACTCTATTGGAAAAATTCATCGATTATTTTTGGAGGTTTTGAATTTCCTCTACCTACTATCAAGAAGAAATATGATATTCTTATAATTGGGGAGGTGCATATCCACGTTGAGGTAACATAGTGTTATTCGAAATTTCTCCGGTTTCATGTTACTCGAAATGAGTTTGTTAACAAGACCTGATCAACCTTGTTAGTGGATTCCTTTTGATGAGCAGGAGATGGATGAAGTTAGAAAACACAACTCTCTGTACCCTCTTTTTACTTTCTGTTATTTATATTAAATAAAGTAAAAATAGTATTTTCTGTCTGTTTTCTGAATTATCCATGCAATAAAAAATACCCCAAAAATAAAAGTTCTTCAAATGCCTTGAAATTTAAATATGATTTTTTCTGGAATATTTGAGAATATCTGGCACTGAGAACACAGCAGGGGGAGTAAGCACCTGGCCATGAGGGTCCAAGGCGCGCCCACCCCCCTGGGCGTGCCCCCCTGCCTCGTGGGCCCATGGTGGATCCCCTCCACTTATTACAGCCACCACACACTCCTTCTTCCTCCCAAAAAAATCACCAACCAGCTCAAGCACGAGTTCTAGCTCATTTTGCTATGACTTTCGATCTCCTTGCTCAAAGCACCTCCCACAAAACTGCTTTGGGGGGTTGTTCCTGGGTATGTGACTCCTCCAATGGTCCAATTAGTTTTTGTTCTAGTGCTTTGTTCATTGCAAATTTGTGCTACCTAGATGACCATGTTCTTGAGCTTGCATGTCAAATTTATATGGTTCCAAGTATTTCTAATGCATGATATAGTCTCTAGGCACTTGTAGGAGTAGTTGCTATCAATTTTATTGAGTTTGGTTCACTTTTGTTTTGAAGTTACTAAAATTTCAAAAAAAATTCAGAGGAAGAAATATGTTTAGGAAAATGTACCAAGGTGGACCTTCAAGGAAGCAAGGACCCAGGCTCGCAATACGTGATGCCGACGATGAACCACCAAGGGAAGCTCAGGTGCGGGCTTGTGAATGGCCGTCAGAGGACTTTATGGATCGAGCAGGAATCAAGGAAGAATTTTACGCGTATGTGCGTAATGCCGATCTTGAGAGCTTCGAGGCAGATAAGTGCCGCCAATACCACTATCTCACTGATTCCTTTGTGAGAAGGTTTGAATTTTCATCATCACGCAATTCTCAAACTGTCCTATTTAATCTTTATGAAAAATCTTATACTATGGACTAAGAGGATTTTAATACTGATTGCAAACTTCCACAATGGGGCAGCACTAATGAGCCTTGCAAATATGAATTTAGAGATTTTCTTGCTGGTATAACTGTGGGGGAATCTAGAGATATAACACAAGCTACCATAGGGAGCATTCTTTTTCCTACTATACATTATTTTGCTCTCTTCATAGGTAGGTGCATAAATGGTAAGGATGAAGCATGTCACATGTGTGTCCCTGGCCTCAGTGTTCTCAGGAGTGCTGTATTAGGAGATAAACATTATAATTTGGGAGCCATTGTTGCACGTAGGTTGCATAATAATAGATTTGATGGAGATTTCTTTGGTGGAATTTATGCAACCCGTCTAGCTAATTTTCTTGATATACCCATATGTGGGTATGATATTGAGTTGCTTCCTGTTTATTTAGATTATCAGGCTATGGTTCGTCATCAGTTTGTTGAGAGAAACGATCAGTTTCTCCAGTACCGACTATGTAGCGACCCGACCTCAGACGGTCAAGTCTCTGTGCTTAAGTGTCATTCCTGGATCGGTATGCTGACACACACAGTACTCAAGGATTTATAACAGAGGTAAATCACATGTAAAAAGTAACGTAAATACTATTACCTCAATCCAAATAGCGGAAGTAACAAGGTTGTGGATTCCCATCAACACCAACGGCAAAGTTGAGTCTAGAAATCGTAACCCTAATGTATCACTTACTCATCGTAAGATTCCTGCAACATGAGACGTTGCAGCCACAAAGGGTCAGTACATTGAATGTACTGGCAAATTCACACCATAGAGAGAAATGATGAACAATGGCTATCACTACATGCATATTTGGCTGGTGGAAAAGCTCTATGGTTATAGTTTTTGCGAAAAGCCAATTTTTCCCTACTGCAAAGGAATAAATTTTATTTAACTATCATGGTGGTTGTTAAACATTGAGAATGGTTGACAACATTCTCAATCCCAATTAAGTAACATCATTAAACCCAACAAAATTAATTTAAAATAACATGATGAGATTCACATGATAATCCAAGTCCTAGATACTCAAAACGTCCATACCGGGGACACGGGCTAATCATGAATTAAGTTTATACACTCTGTAGAGGTTCGCACTTTTCCCACAAGACGATCTCCTCCGTGGATCTCGCACTACAGGTGTTTGAGAAACGGATGACCGAGACATAGTCTTTCAGAAGCGTTTGCACCTTACGATGGGTAGACCGTCCACCTACAACCCCTACATCTGCTAGTCTACCACTGTAAGAGTTCACACGACTTAATCAACTATGCTAGAGCCCATAATAGCTTGTGGCTGCACACGGAAGTTTCTAGTATGAATAATCTCATGATCCCTTTGAGCCTGGGTGGCGGTCCATAAAAAAAAGGCAAATCCTGGAATACCCAGGTGCCTCAATCCACCCAGATGTGTGTTAAAGTTGCCACCTTAAGTAAACCATTAATTAACAATCTCACATCTGTCATGAAATCCTCTCAAACCCAATCCACGTCTACGAGCATAGCATGGCAATATAAGCATAACGTAATAGTAACTCCCAAGGTTTGAATGCAGGGCAATAGGTTCCTACCCCATCAACTACTTCCCAATACCCACATGTTATCAATTCCTACCATGCAATGTTTGAGGGTGAAACTAATGCATAAAACTGGGTATGTAAAGGGATATGATCAAAGTGTGAACTTGCCTGCAATGTTGATGAAGATGATTCACACTCAAACTCTTGATAGTTCTACTCGTCACACTCCGGTCAATCTATCGTAAGCAAGCAATAGTAACCACACATAAGCAATCACTCAAAATATCGGAAGAACGAAGAAGACGAATTCGGAAAATATCAAAACCAAGCAAATAACTCTTCCTACATAAAACAATTTCTAACCGTACCAAAATTATATGAATTTGGCCTTATCAGAAAGTTTAGGTCAAGAGCTTCGATTTGCAAAAAGAATCAACTCAAACGGAGCTACGAAACTCAAGTTATGATCAAACGAAGTTTGAATATTGAATCTAAAAATTTAAATTTCAAAAAGTTGAGTTGGATTACTGGATAGGGAACATAACGAAGCTAAGGCGCTGATTTCATCTAATTTGGTATAAACGAGTGAAAAGTTTATGTCTATTTGAAAATCAAGGCCAAGCTGTTTTACGAAGAAAAAATAGCTACCGGTAAGGTCTAACGTATAAATACGTAGACTAATTGATAATCTAATTATTTTATCGTATTAGTCTAAAATAATAAACTACGGAAGTATAAGAAGAAAAAAACAAAGAATACTTTATAAGGCAGAGAAAGACTTTGGAGAGAATAGACATTGCAGAAAGTCGCGCCGGGGAGGAGAAATATATTTTTCTTAAATGAATCTAGTCAAACCAAAATATTGATTTAACCCGAATTGGATGATTTTTTGGAGGCTCTATGGGTCTATATTTATTGATGGAAAATAGGCTTTAGAGATCAAAGGCTAGCAATGTGGGACTTAAACGTATAGATGAAAATATACGAAACAGAGATGAAAAGAGGTGAGCGGATGGGCCTAAAGGCCTTCGGCCGGCCGCGTGCACGCTGCGGCTGCATTTTTTTTTACAAAATTTGCCTAAGAGAAAAAAATAAAAAAAAGGCTGGGTTGGGCCTGGCCTATTTAAGAGAAAAAAACAATGGGGCGCCAGAAGCTACTATACTACGCATGTAGGCGATAATAAATATGGGCCGCACGTACAGTGTTTTTTTTTAGAAACAGAAGGAAAACCGAATAACAAAAATAAAATAAAAATTTTATATAGGCATATTATATATCAAAATTTTCAGAAAAAGATTTTCTACGACATGACATTTTTATAGCCAAATAAAATACACACAAATTCAATAATTCAAAGAGTGCTACTGGTTAATAAAATCCAAAAAATCATTTTAAAAATACCAAAATAATTCAAATTTATTTCTCTCCAATTTTCTGATGTAGGGAATCATGTTACCCTATTTTCCAGTATTTTATTTTTGGAGAAAAATAATTTGAATAAAACCCAAATAACTCCAAATTGAAAATAATTTCATAAGGATTTAATTTGATCCTTTTAAACTTCCAACTCATATTTCATTGTTTGAAGATGTCATTTTATCTTCTCTCATGAAAATCATTGAGTTGCATGAAGTTTATAAATTGAAATATTTTCAAATGAAATTCAAATATTTTCAAATACCCTTTAATTTAATTAAATGGAAGAAGTCATATCATCTTTGCTCAAGGGTTTTGTATTTGAAAAGAATTTGAATTCACGGAGACCACGAATGCAAAATGAAAGTTTGGGAAAATCCTTTTATTCCCTCTCATTTAACTTTCAAAAGTTTCGAATTTCACTCAATTTCACACAATCAATCAAACAAATCAATCAAATCTATCTATTTATTATAACATTCCAAAATTTAGAATTTTGGGATGTTACAGACTAATCTTTGACAGACGACGCACCTATCACGTCGCTCTCCCTGCTCCTACTTTCTTTGACTTTCAGGCAAAAGGGAGATATGTCATAACCAGGAAAGAGGCGAACGAGTATGAGAGGAGGACTGAGACAGCTCGCCTCCACGCTGCAGCCCAAGATGCAATAACCATTGTATCTCAGTACGATCCCTACTACAACTTTGGATATCCACCAGGCCAGCCGTGGCCATAGACCAACTTAGGCCAAAAGCCTAAGCTTGGGGGGGGGTACGTATTTCTCACCGACATTACATTCATGTTCACACACTCATTGCTAGTTGTCGGTGCTCATACTATTTCATTGTATCATCCATGCTAGTTTATTTTCGTTTTTATGCTTTCTTCTTATCTGTTTAATAAACCTTAAGAAAAACAAAAAAAATTAATTGTAGCTTTTAATTAGTTTACTTTCCATGCTTGTAGTAGTAACTAAAAAGAAAACCCAAAAAGATTTCCCGTTCTTCTTTTGCTTGTTGGGAGCTTTCCTGTGTAAATAAGTTTGTTTCGTTTCTTTGGGGGGTCAAGAGGAGAAGACCATAATTAAAATGTTAAAGTGGCTCTTATATGCATTATTGTTGATCTGACAAAGAGCCCATATTACCTTGTCTTCTCTCTTGAATTGAATGCTTGCAGATTCCAGCTTAGTCCAATGCACATGCAATATTATTATTATCCACACTATTCGGTCGTGCAAGTGAAAGGCAATAATGATGATTATATGATGAACTTATTGAGATGAGAAAAGCTGGTATGAACTCGACCTCTCTTGTTTTTGTAAATATGATTAGTTCATCGTTTCTGATTCAGCCTATTATGAATAAACATATTTACAATGAAAATTAGAGATTATAGTTGCTTATTCCATGCTTAATTAGCTAGGAGCCTATAATGGTTTACCTTGCATGCCAACATGCTATTAAAATGGTTGTGATGTGGTATGATAGGGTGGTATCGTCTTTTGAACGATTCGAGTGGCTTGACTTGGCACATGTCCATGCATGTAGTTGAAACAAAATCAACATAGCCTCTACGATATTTATGTTCATGGTGCATTATAACCTACTCATGCTTGCATTCGGTGTTGATTAATTTTAATGCATGTTCATGACTGTTGTCGCTCTCTAGCTGATCGCTTCCTAGTCTTTTGCTAGCCTTCACCTGTACTAAGCGGGAATACTGCTTGTGCATCCAATTCCATAAACCCCAAAGTTATTACATACGAGGCCACCATACCTACCTATATACGGTATCTACCTGTCGTCCCAAGTAAATTTGTATGTGTCGAACTCTAAACCTTCAAATAAACATTCTGTTTTGTATGCTCGAATAGCTCATGTATCAACTAGGGCTGTCTGTATCTTCCATGCTAGGAGGGTTATTCTCAAGAGGAGTGGACTCCGCTCCTCACTCACGAGAACATGGCTGGTCACCGGGATGCCCAGTCCCATGCTTTATGCAAATCAAATCAAAATAATTGCAAACAAAACTCCCCTGGGACTGTTGTTAGTTAGAGGCACTCGTTGTTTCCAGCAAGCCATGGATTGATGCTTGTTGGTGAAGGAGGAGTATAAACTTTACCATTCTATTTGCGAACCGTCTATAATGTGTGTAGCATGGAAGATATCGCCATCTCTCGGTTGTTATGTTGACAATGAAAGTATACCGCTCGAAATATTATTCATATCTATTTCAAAATCGAGCACTGGCACCTCTACAAATCCCTGCTTTCCTCTACGAAGGGCCTATCTATTTACTTTTATGTTGAGTCATCATCCTCTTATTAAAAAGCACTAGTTGGAGAGCACTGCTGACAATTGCATCCATTACTGTTAGTTTACATTGAGTATGACTTGACTGGATCTCTTTTACCATGAATTACAATGTCTAGTCAGTCCCTTATCTTTAAAGGTGCTCTGCATTTATGTTATGTGGTCTCAAAAAGGGCTAGCGAGATACCATCTTGTCATATCTTATCATGATTGTTTTGAGAAAGTGTTGTCATCTGAGATTTATTATTATTGCTCGCTAGTTGATTATGCCATTGATATGAGTAAACATGAGACCTAAATGTCATTGTGAATATGGTTAGTTCATAATCTTTGCTGAAAACTTGAATGCTGGCTTTACATATTTACAACAACAAGAGCAAATAGAGTTTGTAAAAGTTTTTCTTTATCACTTTCAGTTTATCAACTGAATTCCTTGAGGACAAGACGAAGCTATAGGCGCTGGTTTCATCTAATTTGGATAAACGAGTGAAAAGTTATGTCTATTTGAAAAATCAGGGCCAAGCTGTTTTACGAAAGAAAAACTAGCTACGGTTAAGGTCTAACGTATAAATACATAGAATAATTGATAATCTAATTATTTTATCGTATTAGTCTAAAAATAATAAACTACGGAAGTATAAGAAAAAGAAAAACAAAGAAAAGATACCTTTATAAGGCAGAGAAAAGACGACTTTGGAGAGAAGAGACAATTTGCAGAAGTCGCGCCGGAGTGGAGAAATATATTTTTCTTAAATGAATCTAGTCAAACCAAAATATTGATTTAACCCGAATCGAATGATTTTTGGAGACTCTATGGGTCTATATTTATTGATGGAAAACAGGTTTAGAGATCAAAGGCTAGACAATGTGGGATTAAACATAGATGAAAATATACGAAACAGAGATGAAAAGAGGTGAGCGGCTCGCATGGGCCTAAAGGCCTTCGGCCGGCCGCGTGCACGCTGTGGCTGCAGTTTTTTTTACAAAATTCAGCCTAACAAAAAAAATAATATAAAAAAGGCTGGTTGGGCCTGGCCTATTTAAGTGAGAAAAAAACAATGGGGCGCCAGAAGCTACTATACTGCGCATGTAGGCGATAAGTAAATATGGGCCGCACGTACAGTTTTTTATTTTTTTAGAAACAGAAGGAAAACCGAATAACAAAAATAAAATAAAAATTTTATATAGGCATATTATATATCAAAATTTTCAGAAAAAGATTTTCTACGACATGTACATTTTTATAATGCCAAATAAAATGCACACAAATTCAGAAAATTCAAAGAGTGCTACTGGTTTGATAAAATCCAATAAAAATCATTTTAAAAATACCAAAATTAATTCAAATTTATTTCTCTCCAATTTTCTGATGTAGGGAATCATATTACCCTATTTTCCGTATATTTTATTTTTGGAGAAAAATAATTTGAATAAAACCCAAATAACTCCAAATTGAAAATAATTTCAAAAGGATTTAATTTGATCATTTTAAACTTCCAACTCATATTTCGTCTGTTTTGAAGATGTCATTTTATCTTCTCTCATGAAAATCATTGAGTTGCATGAAGTTTATAAATTGAAATATTTTCAAATGAAATTCAAATATTTTCAAATACCCTTTAATTTAATTAAATGGAAGAAGTCATATCATCTTTGCTCAAGGGTTTTGTATTTGAAATGAATTTGAATTCACGGAGACCACGAATGCAAAATGAATGTTTGGGAAAATCCGTTTATTCCCTCTCATTTAACTTTCAAAAGTTTCGAATTTCACTCAATTTCACACAATCAATCAAACAATCAATCAAATCCATCTATTTATTATAACATTCCAAATTTTAGAATTTTGGGATGTTACAAACCTACCACCCTTAAAATGAATCTCGTCCTCGAGATTCAGAGAGGCTAGCAAGAAATAGGTTAGGTTTGGGGTCTCCTCAAAAATCCATCGATCGTCTCCAGGGTCTCGGGTACTACCACCCTTAGAAGCACGGTTACGGTTCCATCAAAACTCATATACTCCATCCTTATTCTCGACAGTGCCGGTCTTCTCAAATTCTCGGGAAAATTCCGTCTCTGGGCTCTTCTGATAGCGGCATAACCTTTTTCCTCAATTCTTCTGTCCTTTCATCTTGGTAAGGTTATTCCGAGATTGGGTCTTCATAGCTGACGGGTCTGGCGCCAATACTGAACAACTATCGATATCTCATGGTGGTCAACCATTTATGTTTTCTCCTGCAGGAAATGGGTCTGGGTTGATCCTCACCGTATAACCTACGGTTGGCAAAAACTGCCTTGTACAAGGGAAAAATACCTATACCATTCTAAGGCTTAAACAAGGTTTTGATCGTCGTCTCTTTACTATAGGTAAGTAACTCAGATTTACCATCCCATATAGCAAGGCGAATAATAAGAGTAAGTCGGTATGGTGATCAATCCATCCCGCACCCAAATCATTACCTTGTATACGGTTTAGCGAATCTCACATTCTAACACTCGGACATCCTCACAAGCATTGCAGAATTTCTCTTGTCGACGAACCAAGGTTCGGATAAATCCATTGATTCTGCAAACCAAACAAACATCTATCGTTCCTTCACAACTCTTAGGTTTTGCGTTACTCCTATAAAATCGTCTGCCGATAAACGTCGTATCTTCCTCCAGGGTTTTTCCTTCAGCAAGAATGTGCTTGCTTCTTGGCAGGTCCTGGGGCATGTGGGTTATGGCCCATCTCATCACTTGTAGTCCTTGAACTTATCATCGGGCAACTGATCATTATTCCAACTTCCAACTTCCTAGTATTCTTAAATCCATCCAATTGTATTGTCTTCCTTCCTTCTATTGGCACCAACTAGGACATGATTACTCAGACTCATCATGGAGTTTCCATTGATCCATATTTCCGACATCATACCTCCTTTATATCCAATAGTAATTTATCTCTTCATCCTCGTGGGATATCCCACATACCGAGATAAAAACTTATACTTATGGAGTCCATATTCCACATCATTATCCTTTCCAGGGTCAAGCGTCCTTACAGGGGAATATTGGCCATCTCTGCATGGCACTTCTTCAACTGGGAAACGTGAAACACATCTTGAACTCCTGACAGTCCTTTGGGTGACTCCAACTTGTTGGCCACTTCTCACATATGCTCCAAAACTCGGTATGGTCCTACAAATCTCGGGGCTAACTTTCCCTTAAATACAAATCGTTTACCTCCTCGCAGAGGGGTCACATGAAGACATGCTCTGTCTCCAATTTCATAGACTACCTCCTTGCGTTTTTTTAGTCTGCATAACTCTTCTGCCTGGACTGAACTACCTTCAGTCTATCTCGAATCAACTTAACATTCTCTTCTGACTCCTTGATCACATTTGGTCCAACAACTGACGGTCTCCAACTTCATCCCACATACTCTTGGGGCATCACACATATTGAGACAAAACTCGTATTCATTTTGTCCGAAATCCACTCAGTGGAGTATCCTTATCTTTTCCAGGGGTCAACGGTTCTTACAGGGTACTACCACCCTTAAAATGCACAAATCTTCCATAGACCATATTTCTCATATCCTCAGAATGGCCAAAATTCTTCTTCATAGAGTAACAACTCATAAAATCCATATCAGTACCAACGATGCTAACTTTATTCATTCTCAAGTGATTACAATCTCTCGCTTTTCCATTACATGTCTCAACTCAACACCTAAATATAAAAGAAAATGTTCTCACTTCTACTACTCCATTTCTTTTGTTGCAAACTCAACTATCTAGCACAAGTTTCCTTCTCCTTGGGGCATTCTCTGGCAAAGTGCCCTGCTCCATTACAACTAAAACGTATTACTTCTGACAAGTATTGAGGTTTCCTTTTGGGGCAATTGTTGAGGTAGTGCCCTGACTCCTTGCACCTGTAACAGGTGATATGACTCAGGTCCTTCCTGGAATCCCATCTGCTTCTCTTCCTGGACCTTTCCAGGCCAATCATGGCTTCTATTTCTTGTGGGTCATATTCTACTTTCTCTGTTAGGAATTATACTAGATCCCCATTCAAACAATTTGGGGAGATGTGTCCTTCTTCTCCACATGAATAGCAAGACTTAGTGCAGGGTTTACTCGGGTCTTCTTTAGGCGTGTCCTCCATCTCTTCCTTCATCACAGCTTCTTCTAAAATTTCCATGAGGGCTCCTTTCATTACTTCTTTCTTCTGCTGGATGGTTCGTTGTACCATGGGGTAAATGTGACACTGAGTAGGATAGTGGGTAGTCCCTTCACACAAGAAAAAAGTAATCTGCCTAATTAGGCATTCTTCAACTGGGTGACTTCCTTCACAATTAGGGCATTCATCCTTGTGTTCTTTATGGGTGTGTCCTATTTCTCCACAAATCTTGCATGAACAAGGTTTCTTCATATCCTTTCCATAAGGCTTCAACTTCTGGGACACAAGCCGAGACTTTCGCAGAGTCAACTTAAATTCTTTCCAAGTGGTTACTCCTTGCCATCCATTGATGGTTTGGTACATCCTCCACCAAGTAGCAGCACCTCTTTCAAAGCACTGAAGAGCATGCTGGGTCATATCCTTTCCGACTATAGGGTTATTCTCCATGTGATCCTCCATGTTCTGAATCCAGCGGTCTGTCTCCAACTGACTCATCGGTCTAGAAAATACAAGCTCATCTCCATTCATCCTCTATTGGGTCCATGTGGGTTTGGGGTAAGATAAGAGAGAGGGAGAGGGATACACACAATACAAACAAAAGTTTTGAAAAGACAGATTTTATTTGTGGCCGTCGAGAAAAACATCAAACAAATGACAGCTCACAAACGTCGCATCTAACGCAGGTATATAACAGGGTTTTGGTCTTCTAAAGGTCAATAAATCTTCAAGGTCGTCTAACTCTTCAAGTCTTGTTCATGCCTCCAATGGCTTCTTCCGATCATGCTTGTCTTTCTCAAGTTCTTTTGCCAGATCAACTTTGTTGACGCGAAGTCTCTCGTGACGTCCTTTAATATTCTGGAGTTGCGTTCCAAACTTCTGGTTTCAACATCCTTCGCATGAACCATGGTCCTACTGTCCTTCAGTTCCTGACGAATCTCCAGTATGTCGAGGTTTTGCTCCTCTAGCTTGGCTACTTCAGCTTCTTGGACCTAAGTTCTTCACGAAATGCTTCCTTGTCTAATACGGCTTCCTGGAGCTCCACCTTAAACTTCTTGATGTACTACTCCAAATCCTGGTGATACGCCGACTAAGGTTAAAACTTCATCTTACTGATAGGTGCTCCATCAGCCTTCTTCCATCCAATCCATTCTGAAGAAATGCATCCTTAACTCAGCACGGTGATAATAGCATGAGCGGGCGATAACATCATGGATAGCTGGGTTTCTGCTCTTGTCATTTCCATGAGCTATCTCTCCATAGTTGATATCTCCTGCCTTATAGTTTCCCTTGACAGAACTTTAAGTTTTTAACTCTCCATGCTCCGGTCTTTCTCCGATACACCCTGATCTCGGGCATTGACAACTTCCATAATCTGTCAAGTTCCATAAGGGTAGCCTTCCTAGGTCATACAAATCTAGGGATTCTTCAGAGCGTCCAATTCTCCTAGTCTTCGGAGTCTTCAACAGTTGTAGTTTCCATTATCATAATGTATGGTAAAATCCTCTTCATTCCAAATGGTCTTACTTGTCTGATATCCTGTACTTCTTGGAGTGGTCTCATCAGTCGAATCTTCGAATGGTCAAAAAGGGAAAGGGGTATAGTCTCACTAAAAGGAAATTTGAATAAACTTAGAAGAGAAGAGAAATAAAAGATCTTTTGAAAATGAAGTTGTAGAGATTATCTTTCCTATGGGCTTGCCAATCTCTAGGGTCACGTCCTACAGTCAACATATGCTCTGATACCATCTTGTAGCGACCCGACCTCAGATGGTCAAGTCTCTGTGCTTAAGTGTCATCCCTGGATCGATATGCTGACACACACAGTACTCGAGGATTTATAACAGAGGTAAATCACATGTAAAAAGTAATGTAAATACTATTACCTCAATCCAAATAGCGGAAGTAACAAGGTTGTGGATTCCCATCAACACCAACGGCAAAGTTGAGTCTAGAAATCTTAACCCTAACGTATCACTTACTCATCGTAAGATTCCTGCAACATGAGACGTTGCAACCACAAAGGGTCAGTACATTGAATGTACTGGCAAATTCACACCATAGAGAGAAATGATGAACAATGGCTATCACTACATGCATATTTGGCTGGTGGAAAAGCTCTATGGTTATAGTTTTTGCGAAAAGCCAATTTTTCCCTACTACAAAGGAATAAATTTTATTTAACTATCATGGTGGTTGTTAAACATTGAGAATGGTTGACAACATTCTCAATCCCAATTAAGTAACATCATTAAACCCAACGAAATTAATTTAAAATAACGTGATGAGATTCACATGATAATCCAAGTACTAGATACTCAAAATGTCCATAACCGGGGACACGGCTAATCATGATTAGTTTATACACTCTGTAGAGGTTCGCGCACTTTTCCCCACAAGACCCGATCTCCTCCGTTGGATTTCTCGCACTACAAGGTGTTTGAGAAACGGATGACCGAGACATAGTCTTTCAGAAGCGTTTGCACCTTACGATGGGTAGACCGTTCCACCTACAACCCCTACATATGCTGGTCTACTACTGTAAGAGTTCACACGACTTAATCAACTATGCTAGAGCCCATAGTAGCTTATGGCTGCACACGGAAGTTTCTAGTATGAATAATCTCATGATCCCTTTGAACCTGGGTGGCGGTCCATAAAAAAACAGGCAATCCTGGAATACCCAGGTGCCTAGACAGGCAATCGCTGGAATACCCAGGTGCCTCAATCCACCCAGATGTGTGTTAAAGTTGCCACCTTAAGTAAACCATTAATTAACAATCTCACATCTGTCATGAATACTCTCCAACCCAATCCACGTCTACGAGCATAGCATGGCAATATAAGCATAACGTAATAGTAACTCCCAAGGGTTGAATGCAGGGCAATAGGTTCCTACCTCATCAACTACTTCCCAATACCCACATGTTATCAATCCTACTCATGCAATGTTTGAGGGTGAAACTAATGCATAAAAACTGGGTATGAAAGGAATATGATCAAAGTGTGAACTTGCCTGCAATGTTGATGAAGATGATTTACACTCAAAACTCTTGATAGTTCTACTCGTCACACTCCGGTCAATCTATCGTAAGCAAGCAATAGTAACCACATATAAGCAATCACTCAAAGATCGGAGAGAACAAAGAAAACAATTCGGAAAACGTCAAAACCAAGCAAATAACTCTTGCAACATAAAACAATTTCTAACAGTACCAAAATTAAGTGAATTTGGCCTTATCAGAAAGTTTAGGTCAAGAGCTTCGATTTGCAAAAAGAATCAACTAAATCGGAGTTATGAAACTCAAGTTATGTTCAAAAGAAGTTTGAATATGAATCTAAACAAAATTTGAAAATTTCAAAAAGTTGACGTGATAGGTTCACTGGATAGGTGAAAACAAGACGAAGCTATAGGCGCTGATTTCATCTAATTTGTATAAACGAGTGAAAAGTTATGTCTATTTGAAAAATCAGGGCCAAGCTGTTTTACGAAAGAAAAAATAGCTACGGTTAAGGTCTAACGTATAAATACGTAGACTAATTGATAATCTAATTATTTTATCGTATTAGTCTAAAAATAATAAACTACGGAAGTATAAGAAGAAAAAAACAAAGAAAGATACCTTTATAAGGCAGAGAAAAGAGACTTTGGAGAGAATAGACAATGTGCAGAAGTCGCGCCGGGGAGGAGAAATATATTTTTCTTAAATGAATCTAGTCAAACCAAAATATTGATTTAACCCGAATCGGATGATTTTTGGAGGCTCTATGGGTCTATATTTATTGGTGGAAAAGAGGCTTAGAGGTCAAAGGCTAGGCAATGTGGGACTAAATGTAGATGAAAATATACGAAACAGAGATGAAAAGAGGTGAGCGGCTCGCATGGGCCTAAAGGCCTTCGGCCGGCCGCGTGCACGCTGCGGCTGAAATTTTTTTTTACAAAATTCGGCCTAAGAAAAAAATAAAAAAAGGCTGGCTGGGCCTGGCCTATTTAAGGGAGAAAAAAATAATGGAGCGCCGGGAGCTACTATACTACGCATGTAGGCGATAAGTAAATATGGGCCGCACGTACAATTTTTTGTTTTTTTAGAAACAGAAGGAAAACCGAATAAAAAAATAAAATAAAAATTTTATATAGGCATATTATATATCGAAACTTGCAGAAAAAGATTTTCTATGACATGAACATTTTTATAATGCCAAATAAAATTCACACGAATTCAGATAATTCAAAGAGTGCTACTGGTTTAATAAAATCCAATAAAAAATCATTTTAAAAATACCAAAATTAATTCAAATTTATTTCTCTCCAATTTTCTGATGTAGGGAATCATGTTACCCTATTTTCCGTATATTTTATTTTTGGAGAAAAATAATTTGAATAAAACCCAAATAACTCCAAATTGAAAATAATTTCATAAGGATTTAATTTGATCCTTTTAAACTTCCAACTCATATTTCATTTGTTTCGAAGATGTCATTTTATCTTCTCTCATGAAAATCATTGAGTTGCATGAAGTTTATGAATTGAAATATTTTCGAATGAAATTCAAATATTTTCAAATACCCTTTCATTTAATTAAATGGAAGAAGTCATATCATCTTCGCTCAAGGTTTTTGTATTTGAAAAGAATTTGAATTCACGAAGACCACGAATGCAAAATGAAAGTTTGGGAAAATCCTTTTATTCCCTCTCATTTAACTTTCAAAAGTTTCGAATTTCACTCAATTTCACACAATTATCAAAAATCAATCAAATCTATCTATTTATTATAACATTCCAAAATTTAGAATTTTGGGATGTTACAGACTAATCTTTGACAGACGACGCACCTATCACGTCGCTCTCCCTGCTCCTACTTTCTTTGACTTTCAGGCAAAAGGGAGATATGTCATAACCAGGAAAGAGGCGAACGAGTATGAGAGGAGGACTGAGACAGCTCGCCTCCACGCTGCAGCCCAAGATGCAATAACCATTGTATCTCAGTACGATCCCTACTACAACTTTGGATATCCACCAGGCCAGCCGTGGCCATAGACCAACTTAGGCCAAAAGCCTAAGCTTGGGGGGGGGTACGTATTTCTCACCGACATTACATTCATGTTCACACACTCATTGCTAGTTGTCGGTGCTCATACTATTTCATTGTATCATCCATGCTAGTTTATTTTCGTTTTTATGCTTTCTTCTTATCTGTTTAATAAACCTTAAGAAAAACAAAAAAAATTAATTGTAGCTTTTAATTAGTTTACTTTCCATGCTTGTAGTAGTAACTAAAAAGAAAACCCAAAAAGATTTCCCGTTCTTCTTTTGCTTGTTGGGAGCTTTCCTGTGTAAATAAGTTTGTTTCGTTTCTTTGGGGGGTCAAGAGGAGAAGACCATAATTAAAATGTTAAAGTGGCTCTTATATGCATTATTGTTGATCTGACAAAGAGCCCATATTACCTTGTCTTCTCTCTTGAATTGAATGCTTGCAGATTCCAGCTTAGTCCAATGCACATGCAATATTATTATTATCCACACTATTCGGTCGTGCAAGTGAAAGGCAATAATGATGATTATATGATGAACTTATTGAGATGAGAAAAGCTGGTATGAACTCGACCTCTCTTGTTTTTGTAAATATGATTAGTTCATCGTTTCTGATTCAGTCTATTATGAATAAACATGATTACAATGAAAATTAGAGATTATAGTTGCTTATTCCATGCTTAATTAGCTAGGAGCCTATAATGGTTTACCTTGCATGCCAGCATGCTATTAAAATGGTTGTGATGTGGTATGATAGGGTGGTATCGTCTTTTGAACGATTCGAGTGGCTTGACTTGGCACATGTCCATGCATGTAGTTGAAACAAAATCAACATAGCCTCTACGATATTTATGTTCATGGTGCATTATAACCTACTCATGCTTGCATTCGGTGTTGATTAATTTTAATGCATGTTCATGACTGTTGTCGCTCTCTAGCTGATCGCTTCCTAGTCTTTTGCTAGCCTTCACCTGTACTAAGCGGGAATACTGCTTGTGCATCCAATTCCATAAACCCCAAAGTTATTACATACGAGGCCACCATACCTACCTATATACGGTATCTACCTGTCGTCCCAAGTAAATTTGTATGTGTCAAACTCTAAACCTTCAAATAAACATTCTGTTTTGTATGCTCGAATAGCTCATGTATCAACTAGGGCTGTCTGTATCTTCCATGCTAGGAGGGTTATTCTCAAGAGGAGTGGACTCCGCTCCTCACTCACGAGAACTTGGCTGGTCACCGGGATGCCCAGTCCCATGCTTTATGCAAATCGAATCAAAATAATTGCAAACAAAACTCCCCTGGGACTGTTGTTAGTTAGAGGCACTCGTTGTTTCCAGCAAGCCATGGATTGATGCTTGTTGGTGAAGGGGGAGTATAAACTTTACCATTCTATTTGTGAACCGTCTATAATGTGTGTAGCATGGAAGATATCGCCATCTCTCGGTTGTTATGTTGACAATGAAAGTATACCGCTCGAAATATTATTCATATCTATTTCAAAATCGAGCACTGGCACCTCTACAAATCCCTGCTTTCCTCTACGAAGGGCCTATCTATTTACTTTTATGTTGAGTCATCATCCTCTTATTAAAAAGCACTAGTTGGAGAGCACTGCTGACATTTGCATCCATTACTGTTAGTTTACATTGAGTATGACTTGACTGGATCTCTTTTACCATGAATTACAATGTCTAGTCAGTCCCTTATCTTTAAAGGTGCTCTGCATTTATGTTATGTGGTCTCAGAAAGGGCTAGCGAGATACCATCTTGTCATATCATATCATGATTGTTTTGAGAAAGTGTTGTCATCTGAGATTTATTATTATTGCTCGCTAGTTGATTATGCCATTGATATGAGTAAACATGAGACCTAAATGTCATTGTGAATATGGTTAGTTCATAATCTTTGCTGAAAACTTGAATGCTGGCTTTACATATTTACAACAACAAGAGCAAATAGAGTTTGTAAAAGTTTTTCTTTATCACTTTCAGTTTATTAACTGAATTGCTTGAGGACAAGCAAAGGTTTAAGCTTGGGGGACTTGATACGTCTCCGTCGTATCTACTTTTCCGAACACTTTTTCCCTTGTTTTGGACTCTAACTTGCATGATTTGAATGGAACTAACCCGGACTGACACTGTTTTCAGCAGAATGGACATGGTGTTATTTTTGTGTAGAAATAAAAGTTCTCGGAATGACCTGAAAATTAACAGAGAATTATTTTGGAATATATAAAAAAATTGGAAGAAGATCCACGTCAGGGAGGCCACCACCTGTCCACGAGGGTGGGGGCGCCCTACCCCCCTGGGCGCGCCCCCTGCCTCGTGGGCCCCTGACACTCCACCGACCTCAACCTTGACTCCATATATTCACTTTCAGGGAGAAAAAAATAAGGAAGAAGGATTCATCGCGTTTTACTATACGGAGCCAGCGCCAAGCCCTAAACTCTCTCGGGAGGGCTGATTTGGAGTCTGTTCGGGGCTCCAGAGAGGGGAATCCGTCGCCATCGTCATCATCAACCTTCCTCCATCACCAATTTCATGATGCTCACCGCCGTGCGTGAGTAATTCCATTGTAGGCTTGCTGGACGGTGATGGGTTGGATGAGATTTATCATGTAATCGAGTTAGTTTTGTTAGGGTTTGATCCCTAGTATCCACTATGTTCTGAGATTGATGTTGCTATAACTTTGCTATGCTTAATGCTTGTCACTAGGGCCCGAGTGCCATGATTTCAGATCTGAACCTATTATCTTTTCATCAATATATGAGAGTTCTTGATCCTATCTTGCAAGTCTATAGTCACCTACTATGTGTTATGATCCGGCAACCCCGAAGTGACAATAGTCGGGACCACTCCCGGTGATGACCATAATTTGAGGAGTTCGTGTATTCACTATGTGTTAATGCTTTGGTCTGGTACTCTATTAAAAGGAGGCCTTAATATCCCTTAGTTTCTAATAGGACCGCGCTGCCACGGGAGGGTAGGACAAAAGATGTCATGCAAGTTCTTTTCCATAAGCATGTATGACTATATTCGGAATACATGCCTACATTACATTGATGAAGTGGAGCTAGTTCTGTGTCACCCTATGTTATAACTGTTACATGATCGATCGCATCTGGCATAATTCTCCATCACCGATCCAATGCCTACGAGCTTTTCATATATTGTTCTTTGCTTATTTACTTTTCCGCTGCTATTGTTACAATCACTACAAAACCCAAAAATTTTACTTTTGCTACCGTTACTTTTGCTACCGTTACCACTACTATCATATTACTTTGCTACAGATATTAAGTTTCCAGGTGTGGTTGAATTGACAACTCAGTTGCTAATACTTGATAATATTCTTTGGCTCCCCTTGTGTCGAATCAATAAATTTGGGTTGAATACTCTACCCTTGAAAACTGCTGTGATCCCCTATACTTGTGGGTTATCATGGGTCTGGTCGCTTCACAAGTTCCCAGACATTGTTGAGCTCGAACTGATGTAATTCCTCTTGCATTGCTTGAATCCACTCGGGCTCTAGAGATGCCTCATCTACTTTGGTGGGCTCTGTGATAGAGACAAAGGCAAAGTGCCCACAAAAGATAGACAAATGTGAAGCCTTTGAGCATGTGAGAGGACCTGGTGCTTTGATGTCGTTGATGATTCTCTCAATATGCACTTCATTAGCAATGCGAGGATGAGCGGTTTGATGACGTTGAGTGGGCTCAGCATTTTCTTTCGAGCCATTTTCCTCAGGTGCATTAGCATGATGTTCTTCATGTTCTGGAATGACTTCTTCAGGAGATTCTTCAATAGGAATGACATCCTCAGTAGCCTTGAACTTAATGGATTCTTCAGGAGACATTTCATCTAGCACAGGAGGCAGGTGCTCTCTTTGCGAGCCGTTAGTTTCATCGAACCGCACATCTACAGTTTCAACAACCTTGTGGTGATTGGTGTTGAAGAATCTGTAGGTGTGCGAGTCCTTTCCGTAACCAATAATAAAACCTTCATGTGCTTTGGTGCAAATTTAGAATTGTGATGAGTATCTCTAATCCAACATTTAGCACCGAAGACTTTGAAATAACTCACATTGGGTTTCTTGTCAGTGAGGAGTTCATATGAATAATTTGTGAAGATATACCCTGTTGATGATGTGGCACGCAATATCAATTGCCTCAGGCCATAAGTGAGGAGGCGTCTTGTATTCATCAAGCATAGTGCGAGCCATCTCAACAAGAGCCACGTTCTTGCGCTCCACGACGTCATTCTGCTGAGGAGTATAAGGAGCAGATAACTCGTGAGTAATACCAAGTTCGTTAAGATAGTCATCAAGACCAGTGTTTTTGAACTCAGTCCCATTGTCACTTCTGATGTGCTTGATCTTTACACCGAAGTTGGTTGAATCCCTAGAGGAAAATTGTTTGAAGACTTCCTGCACTTCAGTTTTGTAAGTGATGATATGCACCCATGTGTAACGAGAATAGTCAATAACAATGATAAAGCCATATAAAGATGCAACATTAGTGAATGTGGCATAATGAGTAGGGCCAAAGAGATCCATGTGAAGCAATTAAAATGGACGAGTGGTACTCATGATGGTCTTTGAGGGATGCTTGGCCTTGGTTATCTTTCCAGCTTCACAAGCCCCACATAGGTGATCCTTGAGGAATTTGACGCCCTCGATGCCAATGACATGCTTCTTCTTCGCGAGTGTGTGCAAGTTCCTCATGCCACCATGACCAAGTCGTCGATGCTTTAGCCAGCCTTTTGAAGCTTTTGCAAGTAGACATGTGGCAGGTTGTGGTCCTGTAGATAAATCAATAATATACAAGTCTCCTCTCCTAAAGCCTTCGAAGACTTTGGAATTGTCAGCTTCCATGATCACAACACAACGATACTTGCCAAAGACAACAACCATATCAAGATCACAAAGCATTGAGATGGACATGAGGTTGAATCCTAAGGACTCGACAACCATGACCTTGTCCATGTGTCGATCCTTTGAGATCACAACCTTACCTAGACCCAATACCTTACTTTTGCCTTTGTTAGCGTAGGTGATATGCTTCAGATGCGATGGAGATAAGGCAGTGTCCATCAATAAGTTCCTATCACCGGTCATGTGATTTGTACATCCACTGTCGAGGAACCACTCAGTGGCTTTCGGTTGATGATCCTGCAGATGAATTAGTGCATCTTACAAACTCATATACTTTAGCAGTGAAGAATATGACATCAAATTCATCATATCAATTTCATCAAGTAATAGAACAGATATAGCAATATGAGGACGTGTGCTACCTCTTGACCATGCGTTGGTTTTCCCTTGAAGAGGAAAGGGTGATGCAGCAAAGTAGCGTAAGTATTTCCCTCAGTTTTTGAGAACCAAGGTATCAATCCAGTAGGGGACTACACGCAAGTCCGTCGTACCTGCACAAACAATCAAGAACCTTGCAACCAACGCGATAAAGGGGTTGTTAGTCCCTTCACGGCCACTTGCAAAAGTGAGATCTGATAAAGATAATAAGATAAATATTTTTGGTATTTTTGTTGTGTAGATTGAAAAGTAAAGATTGCAAAATAAATGGCGATAGAAATAGCTAGTTGACGGGAGATTAATATGATGTAAAATAGACCCGGTGGCCATAGGTTTCACTAGTGGCTTCTCTCAAGATAGCATAATCTACGGTGGGTGAACAAATTACTGTCGAGTAATTGATAGAAAAGTGCATAGTTATGAGAATATCTAGGAATGATCATGTATATAGGCATCACGTCCGTGACAAGTAGACCGAAACGATTCTGCATCTACTACTATTACTCCACACATCGACCACTATCCAGCATGCATCTAGAGTATTAAGTTCATAAGAACAGAGTAACACATTAGGTAATATGACATGATGTAGAGGGATAAACTCAAGCAATATGATATAAACCCCATCTTTTTATCCTCGATGGCAACAATACAATAAGTGTCGTTTCCCTTTCTGTCACTGGGATCGAGCACCGCAAGATTGAACCCAAAGCTATGCACTTCTCCCATTGCAAGAAAGATCAATCTAGTAGGCCAAACTAAACTGATAATTCGAAGAGACTTGCAAAGATATCAAATAATGCATATAAGAATTCAGAGAAGAATCAAATATTGTTCATAGATAATCTTGATGATAAACCCACAATTCATCGGATCTCGACAAACACATCGCAAAAAGAATTACATCGAATAGATCTCCAAGAGAATCAAGGAGAACTTTGTATTGAGATCCAAAGAGAGAGAAGAAGCCATCTAGCTAATAACTATGGACCCGAAGGTCCGTGGTAAACTAGTCACACATCATCGGAGAGGCTATGGTGTTGATGTAGAAGCCCTCTGTGATCGATTCCCCCTCCGGCGGAGGGCCGGGAAAGGCCCCAAGATGGGATCTCACGGGTATAGAAGGTTGCGGCGGTGGAAGTAGGGTTTCGTGGTGCATAATAAAGCCCATTAAACATCCAAAACAGATAATATAATAGCATGGAACAATCAAAAATTATAGATACGTTGGAGACGTATCAAGCATCCCCAAGCTTAATTCCTGCTCGTCCTCGAGTAGGTAAATGATAAAAACAGAATTTTTGATGTGGAATGCTACCTAACATAATTTTCAAAGTAATTCTCTTTATTATGGCATGAATGTTCAGATCCGAAAGATTCAAGATAAAAGTTTAATATTGACATAAAAATAATAATACTTCAAGCATACTAACTAAGCAATGATGTCTTCTCAAAATAACATGGCCAAATAAAGCTTATCCCTACAAAATTATATAGTTTGGCTATGCTTCATTTTCATCACACAAAAATGCTCTCATCATGCACAACCCTGATGACAAGCCAAGCAATTGTTCATACTTTAGTAATCTCAAACTTTTTTCAACTTTCATGCAATACATGAGCGTGAGCCATGGACATAGCACTATGGGTGGAATAGAATATGATAATGGAGGTTGTGTGGAGAAGACAAAAAAGGAGAAAGTCTCACATTGACGCGGCTAATCAACGGGCTAGGGAGATGCCCATCAATTGATGCCAATGCAAGGAGTAGGGATTGCCATGCAACAGATGCACTAGAGCTATAAATGTATGAAAGCTCAACAAAAGAAACTAAGTGGGTGTGCATCCAACTTGCTTGCTCACGAAGACCTAGGGCATTTGAGGAAGCCCATTGTTGGAATATACAAGCCAAGTTCTATAATGAAAAATTCCCACTAGTATATGAAAGTCACAAAATAAGAGACTCTCTATCATAAAGATCATGGTGCTACTTTGAAGCACGAGTGTGGAAAAAGGATAGTAGCATTGTCCCTTTTATTTCTTTTCTCTCTTTTTTTCTCTTTTTTGGGACAATGCTCTATTAATGATGATCATGACACTTCTATTTATTTACAACTCAATGATTACAACTCGATACTAGAACAAGATATGACTCTATATGAGTGTCTTCGGCGGTGTACCGGGATGGGAAATGAATCAGGAGCGACATGTATAATAAATTATGCATGGTGGCTTTGCCACAAATACAATGTCAACTACATGATCATGCAAGGCAATATGACAATGATGAAGCGTGTCATAATAAATGAAATGGTGGAAAGTTGCATGGCAATATATCTCGGAATGGCTATGGAAATGCCATAATAGGTAGGTATGGTGGCTGTTTTGAGGAAGATATAAGGAGGTTTATGTGTGATAGAGCATATCATATCATGGGGGTTGGATGCACTGGCGAAGTTTGCACCAACTCTCAAGGTGAGAAAGGGCAATGCACGGTACCGAAGAGGCTAGCAATGATGGAAAGGTGAGAGTGTGTATAATCCATGGACTCAACATTAGTCATAAAGAACTCACATACTTATTGCAAAAATCTACAAGTCATCAAAAACCAAGCATTACGTGCATGCTCCTAGGGGGATAGATTGGTAGGAAAAGACCATCGCTCGTCCTTGACCACCACTCATAAGGATGACAATCAAAGAACACCTCATGTTTCAAATTTGCCACACAACGGTCACCATACGTGCATGCTACGGGACTTGCAAACTTCAATACAAGTATTTATCAAATTCACAACTACTCAACTAGCACGACTCTAATATTACCATCTTCATATCTCAAAACAATCATCAAGTATCAAACTTCTCGTAGTATTCAATGCACGTTTTATGAAAGTTTTTATTATACCTATCTTGGATGCCTATCATATTAGGACTAATTTTATAGCCAAAGAAAATTACCATGCTGTTCTAAAGGACTCACAAAATGATATAAGTGAAGCATGAGAGATCAATAATTTCTATAAAATAAAACCAACACCGTGCTCTAAAAAGATATAAGTGAAGCACTAGAGCAAAATTATCTAACTCAAAAGATATAAGTGAAGCACATAGAGTATTCTAATAAATGTCGATTTATGTGTGTCTCTCCAAAAGGTGTGTACAGAAAGGATGATTGTGGTAAACTAATAAGCAAAGACTCGAATCATACACGACGCTCCAAGCAAAATACATATCATGTGGTGAATAAAAATATAGCCTCAAGTAAAGTTACCGATGGACTAAGACGAAAGAGGGGATGCCTTCCGGGGCATCCCCAAGCTTAGGCTTTTGGTTGTCCTTAAATTTTACCTTGGGGTGCCATGGGTATCCCCAAGCTTAGGCTCTTGCCACTCCTTATTCCAAAATCCATCAAATCTTTACCCAAAACTTGAAAACTTCACAACACAAAACTCAACAGAAAATCTCATGAGTTCCGTTTGTATAAGAAAACAAATCACCACTTCAAGGTACTGTAATGAACTAATTCTTTATTTATATTGGTGTTAAACCTACTGTATTCCAACTTCTCTATGGTTCATACCCCCCGATACTAGCCATAGATTCATCAAAATAAGCAAACAACACACAAAAAACAGAATCTGTCAAAAACAGAACAGTGTGTAGCAATCTATAGGTTTCGAATACTTCTGTAACTCAAAAAATTCTACCAAATTAGGACGACCTAAATAATTTGTATATTGATCTACTGCAGTTGGATTTTGGTACTTTATCACTCTCTGGTTAAAAATGAAAATTATTCTCGTGAGTGCATACTTTCTGTTTTTTTCAGCAAGATCAAACAACAATCATCCAAGAAGATCCTAAAGCCTTTACTTGGCACAAACACTAATTGAAACATAAAAACACAACCATAACAGAGGATAGATGATTTATTTATTACTAAATAGGAACAAAAATCAAGGAACAAAAATAAAATTGGGTTGCCTCCCAACAAGCGCTATCGTTTAACGCCCCTAGCTAGGCATTAAAGCAAGAATAGATCTAGGTATTACCATCTTTGGTGTTGGGAAAGAAAAGAGAAAATTTCTTATCTATAGCATTTATCCTTCTATTTTTAGAAAGCACATGGCCATTAATGGTGGAAGAAATATTAAGCACGCTACGAAAATTTGCATCTAAGCTAACCTTCATCTCTTTGATAATTTCATTTTGATAAAAGCACAAAAGAGAGGTGGATTCAACCTTCTCACTCATGGAGTCGCCAAATATAGTTTTGATCTTTTCATAGGTATCTATGGCATCCCCCTCAAGAAAACCTTCTTCCAAAATAGAATCCAAAACTTTCTTGAACGAAGAGGGTAAGCCAACATAAAAGCTTTTTAGGTATATCTCAATTTGATATTAGCTGGGATACTTAATAACCTATCCCAAGCGCCTTTCAAAGACTCATCAATCAAATAACGAAAGATTCCAGGATCATCTTCATCGAAATTATCCAAACTCTCATTGATAAACCCGGTAGGTCTTTCCATAGCATCATTATTTATGAGCTTAGAAAGGACGGAGGGTCTATCCAAAGTGCTAGAACTCGGGAGAAAAAGCCTTACCCCTTTTTGGTTCGGCCATGGCGAAAGAAAGGCAAACGGAGAAAGGGTGAATGGGAAAGAGGCGAATAAAACGGCAAGGGTGAAATGGGGGAGAGGAAAACGAGAGGCAAATGGCAAATAATGTAATGCGAGGGAGAAGAGTTTGTGATGGGTACTTGGTATGTCTAGACTTGTGCGTAGATCTCCCCGGCAACGGCGCCAAAAATCCTTCTTGCTACTTCTTGAGCATGCGTTGGTTTTCCCTTGAAGAGGAAAGGGTGATGCAGCAAAGTAGCGTAAGTATTTCCCTCAGTTTTTGAGAACCAAGGTATCAATCCAGTAGGAGACTACACGCAAGTCCCTTGTACCTGCACAAACAATCAAGAACCTTGCAACCAACGCGATAAAGGGGTTGTCAATCCCTTCACGGCCACTTGCAAAAGTGAGATCTGATAAAGTTAATAAGATAAATATTTTTGGTATTTTTTGTATAGATTGAAAAGTAAAGATTGCAAAATAAATGGCGACAGAAATAGCTAGTTGATAGGAGATTAATATGATGGAAAATAGACCCGGGGCCATAGGTTTCACTAGTGGCTTCTCTCAAGATAGCATAATCTACAGTGGGTGAACAAATTATTGTCGACCAATTGATAGAAAAGTGCATAGTTATGAGAATATCTAGGCATGATCATTTATATAGGCATCACGTCCATGACAAATAGACCGACTCCTGCCTGCATGTACTACTATTACTCCACACATCGACCGATATCCAGCATGCATCTAGAGTATTAAGTTCATAAGAACACAGTAACACATTAGGCAAGATGACATGATGTAGAGGGATAAACTCAAGCAATATGATATAAATACCATCTTTTTATCCTCGATGGCAACAATACAATACGTGTCGTTTCCCTTTCTGTCAATGGGATCGACCACCGCAAGATTGAACCCAAAGCTAAGCACTTCTCCCATTGCAAGAAAGATCAATCTAGTAGGCCAAACCGAACTAATAATTCGAAGAGACTTGCAAAGATATCAAAACATGCATATAAGAATTCATAAAATAATCAAATATTGTTCATAGATAATCTTGATCATAAACCCACAATTCATCGAATCTCGACAAACACACTGCAAAAAGAATTACATCGAATAGATCTCCAAGAGAATCGAGGAGAACTTTGTATTGAGATCCAAAGAGAGAGAAGAAGCCATCTGGCTAATAACTATGGACCGGAAGGTCTGTGGTAAACTACTCACACATCATCGGAGAGGCTATGGTGTTGATGTAGAAGCCCTCTGTGATCGATTCCTGTGGCACCCCGGCTCAGAGAAATCGGACGCCCCGTATTCCAGCCCAGAGATCGAGGAGAAGTCTCTAGAATACGACACTGCTTGACATAGAACAAATCAGCTCTTATTACAAGAATAATAATACAAGGGTCTGATGTTACAAAGAAGCACATCAGCATGGCGACACTACGCCTGCAATACTACACTTGCTCTATGCTAGCAGCGAAACAACTCGTAGCAGCGGAATACTTCTAGCAGCGGAACAACGATGAAGGTGGTTAACTCCACTCCGCAGGGACTCTGGCTGGGACACGATCTAGCGTGCACGCACAACAACCTCGACAAGCAATCAAGCAATCATGGAATCACCTGCAATCTAGCATAACACGCCAGGTCAGTACATTGAATGTACTTGCAAGCTCACAACAACCATAAACATCAAGGCAAGACAATAACATAGCATTAACAGGTTAATTAATTAACAACTACCATGATGAAGCAATTACCAAGCATGGTATGAAACTGATACAATACTGATAAATCACCATCTCAGATCTCCAACCATATCTCTCTTGGCTAACTGGCCAAGCAATATGCACACAAGTGCTTTCTTTGTGGGATTGCTCGGTGCTGCCGTTGAGTAATTGTCCGCGTAAGCATTCGCTTAGGGCAGCACATTAGCAGTTGTCGCCGAATGCCAAACCGGACCTAGCAACTCGCATCACGTTGGTTTCGGTAGCATCCACCAAACTGTCTGCTGACCACGATCTAATCTGCGGACAAAGCCAAGGAGGTGACAGCGGAAATCCTTTCCAAAAAAATCAATTTGTACAAAACCAATCTAATTGAAAAAACTTCACCTGATCATTGATTTTTATTCCCATCAAACCGCGATGATCACCCAGCAGGCTCTCAATGAAAGCACCAATGTCGGTTCAATATCTGACGTATCTCGTAGTAGGGGTCCTAAGCTAGGCGTCTTGGAGCGATGGTAACATGGACACGGGATTTTACCCAGGTTTGGGCCCTCTTGATGGAGGTAAAACCCTACGTCCTGCTTTTGATTGTATTCATATGGGTGTAGTACAGAGTACATATGTCTACCATGAGACTGTAGTAATGAATCTTAGATTGTCTATTGACTAGCTTGGCCTCGGTTTATATAAGACACTAGAGGCCTAGGGTTTTAGGAGAGTCCTTGTCTTGGGCGCCAAGTCTTGTGGAGTCTTCCTTGTATGCGGCATGGGCTGTCCGAACTGGCCCAATAGTGAACCACCGTGGGGGTCCTCGGCCCGATCCAGCCGGTCGGGAGATGATGTGCTGAGTACCCCCTAGTCCATGACACCGTCAAGGGGCACGAGAGCTTCTCGAGCTCAAGAAGATGTTGGGCATGGCTAGAGGAGTGAGGCAGGGGCGATGGTGAGCTCGGGAGGCCTCAGGAGTGGCTTAAATAGCCGAGGGACGAGGTGCTGCGCTAGCGTCGCCGCGGACATGTGTGCGCGCACATGAGCTCGGAGGCAGGCGACGAGGAAGGCATAGGAGAGAGCTCACGGGGATGAAGAGGCCAGGAGAGGAGGGAGGAAGAAGACGGCGAGCTCCGAGCCAAACCGCCACTGTTCGCCCATGGGCGCGCGGCGGCTTGTGTCGGTGAGGAAGCTGCAGGAGGGGAGAGGGGTCCAAGGGAACTGCGATGACGATATGAAGCCACTGGACATGGTCACACGCGCGAAGACGATGAGAGGGGAGCAGACAAAGCAGAAACGGCGCCCTGGACGCGGCCACTGCGCACAGAGCGCGTGCACAGGCTCGCCATCATCGTAGTCACCATGTGAACTGGGGCATTCAATGCTCTATAGCACCCAAAACGTTATCTAGCTAACAGTCCTTCCAAACTTGAGCATTGATGAGGCCATGGATTGATCTGTGGTGCTGTGGTTAAATGTTAATCACCACTTGAAGTTTACTGCAGTAAATTTGACCGTGTACTAGTGATCGACAAGAACTTTACTGGCACCAAAGAGGTTGTCTGGGGTGATTAGCTTAGGAAGAACTATGATCCTGGAGGTTTTGGAGTATAATGGAGCACAAATGAATATAGTTGTTGTGTAACCCCAAAATTGGTCCAGAATCAAGATTAGGATGGTTCACTCACATAGAGTAACCACTTGAGATGAAATTTGGCAAGTCTTAGTGATTTGGTCATAAGAAGATGCTGTAAAAATTTTGCACCAGATGGATTCACCAAAATGGTACTTCCTTGACAGCTATCCCCTCTATCCAGAAACTTCCAAAAATTATAGGGGAATATTTTCTTGATCAATTGATCCCAAATTTTGTGTATAGAAGTTATTTGGGTAGGAGAATGCTTTGGTAAATATTCAGCCAAAATGAAGCAATATAAAATATACTTGCTTCACAACCTGAAAATATTGACAGAATCAAAGATTTGATCCTGTGCTCACATAGATCAAGGGATGGAGCTAAAATTTGAATTGGTGCGATAATATGGGCACATGAAGGAGTGTGCAAAATTTAAACTCATTTGGATAACCCTAGCTAGCACTTCCTTCACAAAGGCTTCCCTTAGACAGGAACTTTGAAAAATCACTATGGAAGTTTGACTAGGCAAATAAAGTTTAATTTTGGCACAGGTCAATTTTTTGTATGATATATCATGCCCAAAGTGGGGGCAAATGGACAAAGATAAATAGCACTTGCTTCACAATGTGCCATTTATGACAGAATAGGAAATGAATTTATTGAGCATGATGAGAAATATGTCCAATGAAATATTTTGCCATATTTAAGGACAAGGCCACAGAACCACTCCAAAAAGAAAAACAGAGAAAAAAACAATAACTCAAAAGAAAAAGAAAAGGGCCAAAAACCAGGCTGTTACAACTCTTACCCCCTTAAAGAAATCTCATCCTCGAGATTTAGTTGCTCAGGCAACAAGTATGACTTGAGGACACCGTTTCCAGCTCGAGTATCCTTTTTTCCTTTAGTTATTGTTCCCCCCGAGAATTTCAGATGATCAACTTACCTTGCTCTGGGGTGGTTTGCTTCACCTTTCCCCAACTCGGTCAGATTTTGTCGGCGTTCTCGGAACGGGGGTCCCCAGACTTGCCTGCCTGTGGTGTGGCTCAAAGGGGGGCCCAGCACGGCCCATCTTCATCAACACAGACTTAAGACCCTCGCGAGGGGCCAAGCCTCGTGGGGCGGACGATGCGGAGCTTCCTCAGGCACGGCCTCACCAGGCTGGCTCGCGAGGAGGCAGAGAGATCAAGGCGGGGTACCTCACGAGGTGCCCGTGATGCAAGCCATGACGACCAAGGGCGCCAGGCGGGCACCAGCCCGCGCAGTGTCCTCCTTTCCCCTTTGGTGCAAAGGGGGCAAGCGCAGCCACGGAGTACCGAGGCATCAGGCAAAGGTTGCCATTTCGGTGCAACAAGACCAAGACCAGGAGGACTACAAGATGGAGGACATCATGGAGCCCAAGACGGCGTCACCACCAGAGCTTTGTGCAGGCGAGGACCAACTTTAGTCAGGATAAGTGTACTAGATGTTCCCCTTCAAAATGGCCAATTGTTGGCGCCCTTCCCGCTCAATATTTGGGAAGAGGCCCAGGGCCTTTGCATATAAATAGGACCGGCCACCCACAGGGTAGGGGGGATCGGATCGAAATTAGAGAGAGAGAAGGGTGACTGAACTCCTCCTAGCAGTTCGTCCCCCCAGCAAAGAACAGACCCTCGCGAGGCTGTTCTTCCTTGTATTGTTCATCATCATCAGCCCAAGAGGCAATCCACCACACCACACACTAGAGTAGGGTATTACACCACAACGGTGGCCCGAACCGGTATAAACCCTGTGTCTCTTGTGTTGTTCTTTCCATAGCTTAGATCTTAGCGAGGCGGAGGGGTGCAGGTAGGTAGAAGGCGAAATCTCCGCGCGCACCCCAGTGCTCGAACCTCAAGGGTCTGCCGGAACCCGAAATCCGACATTTGGCGCGCCAGGTAGGGGTGCACCCGAGTTTTCCCTTCCGCCACCGCCACGACCTGCCTCGCGATGAGTAGCGCGTTGCCCGCTCCGGCCGCCGGCGCCAGCACGGGGGCCAGGGGGCTCCGAGCCCTGGCCACAGCCCTGCAACGGGTACGGTGGCCGGACAAGTTCAAGCCAACGACGCCGCCGCGCTACGGCGGCGCGACTGATCCGCTGGCCTTCTTGCTGGCATATGAGGAGGCCAACCTCGAAGCTGGAGGTGACGATAGGGTCATGGCCAACTGGCTCCCCATGGCCCTCACCGGCGCTCCGCGCGCATGGCTGCTCCACCTGCCGGCAGCCTCCGTGGCCTCTTGGGAAGAGCCCCGCGGCCTCTTCTCCGCCCATCACGCTACACCAACACCCCTGGTCGTCGCAGCCCTCCTGGGCGGCTCGCAGGTGCCGCCTACAAGTCACCACGTCAAGCCGTTCATCCGTCGGGTCAGCGCTGCTTCCACGCGGCAGGGGGCTCTCCCGGACTGGGCGGCGCCCAAGGTCGGCCTGACCTTCAGCTCGGAGGACCACCCCTCCAACTCGGCCTGCTCGGGTGCGCTCCCCATGCTGTGCACCCCCACCATCTGCCAGGTGGCCGTCACCAGAACTCTCATCGATGGCGGTGCGGGCCTCAGCGTGCTCTCGGTCGAGGCCTTCAACCTCCTCTGCATACCCCTGGAACGGCTGCAACCCAGCCGGCCCTTCTCAGGCGTTGGGGGCGGATCATCCAGCTCCTTGGGACAGATCCGGCTCCCAGTAACCTTTGGCACCTACAGCAACTTCCGCACGGAGCTGGTCGACTTCGACATCGCCCCCATCGGCCTCCCCTACAACGCCATCCTCGGCTACCCAGCGCTGGCCCAGTTCATGGCCGCGACGCACCCGGCGTACAACCTCATGAAGATGCCCGGGAGCAGCGGTGTCCTCACCGTGCACGGGGACACCGGAGACGCGCTGCGAGTGCTCAAGCTCGCCTTCAAGACGGCGGCGTCGGCACAGCTTGCCGACTCGGAGACCATCAAGCCGAAGGGGGCTGCACCCGCCAAGAAGAAACAGTTGTTCACCCAAGACAAGGCAGAAACCAAGCAGATACCCGTCGATGAGGACGGGTCCACCAACGCCACTTTCACCATAGGCGCCAACCTCGAACCCGAGCAGGAGGAGGCCCTGGTCGGGTTCCTGCGCGCGAACAAGAAGGTATTCGCTTGGGAGCCTGACCAGTTGGCGGGGATCCCTAGGAGTGTAATCGAGCATCACCTCAACGTGTGCCCCAACGTGCGCCCTGTGAAGCAGAAGGCAAGGCGGCAGTCCACAGAAAAGCAGGCCTTCATCGTCCAAGAGACCCGCAAATTAGAAGCCGCTGGGGTCATTCGCGAGGTCCGATACCCGGATTGGTTGGCCAACCCTGTCGTTGTGCCAAAGAAGGGAGGGAAGGAGCGCATGTGTGTCGACTTCACCAAGCTCAACAAGGCATGCCTGCAAGATCCGTTTCCGCTCCCCCACATCGACTAGATCGTCGATTCCACCGCGGAATGCGACCTGCTATGCTTCTTGGATGCCTTCTTCGGGTATCACCAGATCAAGATGGCGGTTAGAGAGGAGCGTCGCATCAAAACCACAGCAGCAGCCCGGGACAAGGCAAAACAGGAACAAGGAAGGCCCACAGAAACCGCCACCGCGGCTGAGGAGGATCCGCCGCCGCAGAGGAGTGCACCGGAGGCGGGAGAGGCCCCTCTCCCAGATGGCCAGCCTCAGGAGGCCTCATCGCCTGAGGAGGCGCCATGGTCTCCCAAGGGAGCCACCAGCACTGACGCACCCAACCTCGTTGAGCACCCAGTGTACTTCGTCAGCACGGTGTTGCGGGACGCGAGGGCACGGTACCCCATGCCTCAGAAACTCCTCCTCGCGCTACTGGTGGCCTCGCGCAAGCTGCGGCACTATTTTCAGGGTCACCCCATCAAGGTCGTCTCATCATACCCCCTGGAGAGAGTGCTCAGGAGCCCTAACTCAGCTGGAAGGGTCGCTGAGTGGAACATAGAACTGTAAGCATTTCAGCTCGAATTCAGCACGACCAGAGTCATCAAGGGAGCAGCATTGGCGGATTTTGTGGCAGAATGGACAGAGGCACCAGGCCTCAAGGCCGACGAGGATTGGTCCCTCTCCCTGGGAAGCGAGGCGCCAGAAGGCTGGGTCATGTACTTTGATGGGGCGTTCTCCAGGCATGGCGCTGGGGCTGGGGCGGTGCTTATATCGCCCACTCAGGACAAGCTCTACTACGCTGTGCAGCTCTATTTCCAGCAAGGTGAAAAGGTCTCCAACAACATAGCGGAGTATGAAGGTTTAATAGCAGGCTTGAAGGCCGCAGCTTCCCTGGGGGTGAAACGCCTCACCATCAAGGGCGATTCGCAGCTCCTTGTCAATTTCTCCAACAAGGTGTACGAGTCGAAAGATGAGCACATGGAAGCCTACCTTGCGGAGGTCCGCAGGATGGAGAAGCAGTTCTGGGGGTTGGAGTTGCAGCATGTGCCCCGTGGCACCAATCAGGAGGCCGGCGACATCGCCAAACAGGCGTCCAGGCGGTTACCTCAGGAGCCTGGCGTTTTCAAGGAGCGGCTCTTCAAGCCCTCAGCCCTGCCGTCATTGTCAAACACGGCTCAGCCTCGGGAGGAGCTCCCCCAGCCACCTGCCTCAGGAGCCCCAGCCTGTGGCCTGGCCTCAGGAGCACGCCTGCTCCTGACGATGGAACCTCAGGAGGGGTGCTGGATCAGGGAGCTCCGGAGTAACTTAACACAAGAGACCCTGCCGGAGAAGGAGGAGGAAGCGGAGCGTGTGCCACGGCATACTGCATCAAGGATGGAGAGCTCTACCGGAAGCGACCAAACGGTGTATCCCTGCGCTGCATCTCCAGGGAGCAAGGAAAGGAACTGCTGGAAGATATACACAGCGGAGACTGTGGACATCATTCATCATCACGGACCCTCGTCGGCAAGGCATTCCGCAATGGGTTTTATTGGCCCACCGCACTCAATGACGCCGTCGAACTAGTGAAAGCTTGTGAGGCCTGCCAGTTCCACGCCAAGCAGATCCATCAGCCGGCAGGAGGCCTGCAGACTATACCCCTTTCATGGCCATTCGCAGTCTGGGGGCTGGACATACTGGGCCCATTTCCTCGGGCGTCAGGGGGCTACCGCTACCTCTACGTTGCCGTGGACAAGTTCACCAAGTGGGCTGAAGTAGAGGCCGTCCGCACCATCCCTGCGGGTTCCGCGGTCAAGTTCATCAGGGGCATCGTGAGCCGGTTCGGGGTGCCGAACCGCATCATCACGGACAACGGTTCGCAGTTCACCAGTAACCTTTTCAAAACATACTGTGCTAACCTTGGAACGCAGATATGCTACACTTCGGTGGCGCACCCCCGAAGCAATGGCCAGGCCGAGCGAGCCAACGCAGAGGTCCTGAGGGGCCTCAAGACCAGGACGTTCAAGAAGAAGCTGGAGGCCTGCGGCAGAGGTTGGTACGACGAGCTTCAGTCCGTGTTGTGGTCTGTCCGCACAACCGCGACCAAGCTGACTGGAGAGACCCCGTTCTTCCTGGTCTATGGAGCCGAAGCGGTCCTCCCTCACGAGGTCAGGCGTCGCTCCACGCGGGTCCTGGCGTTCCACGAAGCGCAGCAGGACGCCATGCGGGGGATGGACCTCGTGCTGGGGGAGGAACGTCGCCGAGAAGCCGCGCTGCGAGCGGCGAGGTACCAGCAAGCACTGTGACGATATCACTGCCGCAACATCCGCCCTAGAACTCTTGAGGTAGGAGACCTCGTTCTCAGGCGGGTTCTCTCCAAGGAGGGATTGCACAAGCTCTCTCCCATGTGGGAGGGCCCGTTCAAGGTTGTTCATGTTTCCAGGCCCGGCTCTGCGCGCTTGGAGACTCAGGAGGGGGTGCCGGTCCAGAACGCATGGAACATCTAGCACCTCCGGAGGTTCTACCCCTAAAAAGGCCCAGAGCATGTGAAGAAGGCGAATGCCTGTGAAGCCGCCGCGTTTTGGAAAAGGCCCAGAGCCCGTGAAGAAGGCGAATGCCTGTGAAGCTATCGCATTTTGGAAAAGGCCCAGAGCCTCTGAAGAAGGCGAATGCCTGTGAAGCCGCCGCGTTTTGGAAAAGGCCCAGAGCCTATGAAGAAGGCGAATGCCTGTGAAGCCGCCGCGTTTTGGAAAAGGCCCAGAGCCTGTGAAGAAGGCGAATGCCTGTGAAGCTGTCGCGTTTTGGAAAAGGCCTAGAGCCTGTGAAGAAGGCCAATGCCTGTGAAGCTGTCGCGTTTTGGAAAAGGCCCGGAGCCTGTGAAGAAGGCCAATGCCTGTGAATCTCGCCGCCCGTGACACTCTCACATAATAATGAGTTGGGGGTGTACACGCCCCGGAGTCTCAGGAGCGCCGGCCTCAGGCCCTGGGGCTCCCTCCCACGCCCAGTGGCAGCACTTAGCTCCGCGCTGGTGAGAAGACATCAAAGACTAGATTAGGTGCCGGACGCGTCTTTTTCATTTGGTTTCCGCAGTTGGCTTGTTCATTCTCATTCGAAGTTTTATTGAAGTTGTTGCCGTCTTTGGCTTGTGGTTCTTCGACTTTTCACTCTCCTGCCTCGATTTCTCTTATGCAAGGCCTCGCGAGGGGGACAGCCAAGCGCCCTCGCGAGTGTTCCTGTCCTAGTCGTTCAAAGGTTTCGCGACCTGGGTCCATTACAGGAGCACCCCTCCAGTCCGTGCCCCATGGGCACCGCGACACGAACACAGGGCCTGGCTCGGTCGCCCCCCATGGCTGGGGCCGGGAACTATCCACGCGCGGGCACGTAGCCGAAAGGCATGATAACGGAAGCAAGACGATGATTAACAGCAATAACCCAAACACGCCCCGCGGGGCTCCACACTACTGTCTTTTTATGTAGGAAAAAGGAAAAGAAAGAATGAATCAGGCGCAGCTCGCCTCACACCGGCCAGCAGGGAAGACTCGAGCTGCCTCCGGGGCTCAGGCCGACTCCCTCTCGCGCTTCACCAAGGCGCGACGGCGGGCAGACACGCTACCACCTCCCAAGCAGATACGACGGCGTGGAGGCTGACCGCGGCCACCGCTAGAAGAGTCGCCTCCTGAAGAAGAACCGGAGAAGCTTGGGGAACCCTGAGCGTCGCCAGTCACGCGAGCGTTGTCCTCGCCATCAACGCCGGAGCTGGGTTCCCGGCCGCGGTCGTCGTCCTCAGGGCAGCACCCTGCACGGCGACCATCTTCCCCAAACACCCTCACGTAGAGGGTGGCATCGCCGTCAAACTTGAAGTGCAGGGTGCACCGACGCCTCAGGCCACGCGCGCGGGCAAATGTCTGCCAACCGCGGGCCAAGGCCAGGCTACCGGCTGCGGAGACCTCCAATGAAGCCCATGAGGCCCGGCTGCAGCAGCCGTCAGCCTGGAGCCAGAGGGCACCCGGGGCGCCGGCCGGGAGCTCGCCGAGGAGGAAGCGAGGAAGTGGAAGCCGGGTGCTAGTCGGCTCCGCCGACCACACAACAAACTCCGGCAGCACCTCTGCAGCGCGAAAGCGCGGCCTAGGGGGACGCGCGACCGAAGCGCGCCCCCCCGGCCACAGCAGTCCGCCCGTCACCATGCTGGAAATCGTCTCCGTGGCCGCGGGGAGCTGCCGTGGTGGCCACAGGATGTTTGCGAGGGCGCCCTCGGCCGCGCTTGGGCGGGGGAGAGGCAGGCTCTACCCGGCGAGCCTTCCCCTTCTCTGCGGCCGAGAACCTCCTTGACGGGGCCATGAAGAAGAAGGAGAAGCAAAGGGGGATGAACTGGAAGGGCGTGCGCCGATCCGTACTTACAGCCGGCGAGGGCCAACCGTCGGCCCCCACTATCGCAGGTAATCATGACCCGCTTTGCATGCAGGGACTTATCCAATCCGTGCAGTTGCCGAGGCGCCATGGGGAAGTGGAGACGCCCACGTCCAATCAACCACCACGCGGCGCCCAAGGCCGCAGGCTGTTAGGGCCCGTGGCGCTTCGCGCTTACCCTTTCGCCTCCCTGCACGGCCAAGTCCGGGCGCGCCTTGGGCCCGGGGGCTGCTGTCGGCGTTTTGGGAATGGGGGTCCCCAGACTTGCTTGCCTGGGGCCTGTGGCGTGGCTCAAAGGGGGGCCCAGCATGGCCCATCTTCATCAACACAGACTTAAGACCCTCGCGAGGGGCCAAGCCTCATGGGGCGAACGACGCAGAGCTTCCTCAGGCACGGCCACACCAGGCTGGCTCGCGAGGAGGCGGAGAGATCAAGGCGGGGTACCTCACGAGGTGCCCGTGACGCAAGCCATGACGACCAAGGGCGCCAGGCGGGCGCCAGCCCGCGCAGTGTCCTCCTTTCCCCTTTGGTGCAAAGGGGGCAAGCGCAGCCGCGGAGTACCGAGGCATCAGGCAAAGGTTGCCATTTCGGTGCAACAAGACCAAGACCAGGAGGACTGCAAGACGAAGGTCATCGTGGAGCCCAAGACGACGTCACCACCAGAGCTTTGTGCAGGCGAGGACCAACTTTAGTCAGGATAAGTGTAATAGATGTTCCGCTTCAAAATGGCCAATTGTTGGCGCCCTTCCCGCTCAATATTTGGGAAGAGGCCCAGGGCCTTTGCATATAAATAGGACCGGCCACCCACAGGGTAGGGGGGATCGGATTGAAATCAGAGAGAGAAGGGTGACTGAACTCCTCCTAGCAGTTCGTCCCCCCCAGCAAAGAACAAACCCTTGCAAGGCTGTTCTTCCTTGTATTGTTCATCATCATCAGCCCAAGAGGCAATCCACCACACCACACACTGGAGTAGGGTATTACACCACAACGGTGGCCCGAACCAGTATAAACCCTGTGTCTCTTGTGTTGTTCTTTCCATAGCTTAGATCTTAGCAAGGCGGAGTGGTGCAGGTAGGTAGAAGGCGAAATCTCCGCACACACCCCAGTGCTCGAACCTCAAGGGTCTGCCGGAACCCGAAATCCGACAGATTTTTGCTCACATACCAATTTCTTTTGCTGACGTTGATTCTCCATACCTGTGGTGATATCCAATGGGCCTGAGCATAAACTTTTCTTTTGTCATGAAAACATTTCTACTTTTGGCATGGGGTTGCTTCAAATAAATGCAGGCCTTCTGGTTTCAATAAATGCTGAGAATTAATCATGGCCATCTTCTGACGGGATCTGACTACTCATAGGTGGTACTGATTTTGATTTATTTCTTTGGCTCGAACATGAGATATGTACCAAAGATCTAACTGCCTTTTGTCCGGAGCAATATAATAGGGTATGGAGTTATAGCTGTGTCATACCTCAAATATTTTCACCTTGAGACTGGCTTGATAGGGGCCGACGGACAATTGCTTTTTCCTGACAGGCTAACCGTGTATTTGATTCCGTCGGTGAGTATACCGGGTTTGAGCTGATTGTTTGGCTTTTGACTTTCTCATTTTGTCGGTATACCTATTTGGATTTTCCGTATTAACCATTCCAAGCAGGTCAGCGGGATATGAAATCCTTGTAAATCAGAGTAGTCCTCTAAGGGTACGCCTTTGTGGCGCCATATGTAATTATTGCTTTCACTGACTTGGGTATCCGGACCCTGATGGTCATGCAAAATCATACCATTGCTGTCAGTCTTATCCTTTTGACGGTCATGATTTTCTTTCGCATGATACCTTAATGAAATAACTTGGCCACACCTGTTCTTAATTCTCAGTATGACCATGGATGTGATTAGTGCAATATTGTTGGCATTACTCCTTTGTGTCTGTTTTCTGACCTGGGTCCGCACATATACGACATATAAGCGGGACTTGTAGCGGTACAGAGCTCGTTGTTGAGGCCAATCATACAAGAAAGTGACAAGGTTTTAAGGCATCTCCTTGTCAGTTGCGGGAATAGTGACCTTGATGACCATTGTCAAGGCTGTTGGTTCTGTGATGTCATCTCCAGATCTTGTCGATCCTTGTATTATATGAAATGTATCTCTGTTTATCTTCATTTGCGTGATTCATGAGGCTATGGGATCCGTACTTTCCTGTAGGTATATCTATTGGATCCTTGTCGTACCTCGTATGAGTGACTGATATGGTTGGGGATGCATGCCCACCATATATATAAGAAGAATATGCCACCGAACACTCGATCCTTGTGGTAGGCATATGTTTTGATTGCATTGTACCTTTGACAAAATTATTGCAAATCTGATCCTTGCACTACAAAGAAAAGCCATTCATGTAGCTTGCCGGGGAAGGCTCGTTAGCTTCTGTTCGAAGCTTTTGTCTGGGTAGCATGCAGAAGAAGCCTCGATAGCTTACACATGAAGCTTGACATGAGTATTGTGGAGGAGAAGCCGGGTTTCCGTACTTGAGAAGCTTCTCCTCGGGTTGCTTGTCGAGAAGGATTCATTTTCTGTTTGTCAGAAGTTTTCATTGAGGTATCTTGCTGTGTAAGACCGGGTATCTTGGACCGGATTTTTTTTCACATATCATGCTGAGGAAAATTGAGGAGCCTTGCACCATAAATTTCTTTCGATAACGTGTGGAAGAAGACTGAGTTTCTTACATCCAGATCTTCATACTAATATGCAGACTGAAATCTACACACACGCCCATAATATTCTATGGCTGATTATTTGCATGAGGAAATTTGTTTGACTGTCTTCCTTGAGCATATCACATTCTGAATTTATTTCGGATGATAATATATTTCAAGCATCATGCATTGTTGAGCCAAAATTTTGTATATGATCCATACCTTTGACTGAAAATATAACGTTGAGTTTGTCTTGCTGCTGATTTGATCATTATTGCTGTGAGGATTTTGTACTGATGTAGACTTGAGTTATCAGTACTGTTGTGAGGAGTGCACACTAATACAAAAATTGATTATCAGCCTCAAAATCAGATATTCCCCATTTCACTACAATCGGCTAAGAATTCCATTTTGTTTAGTGGAGTTTCCAAATATTTGAACTCCTAGTTGATTCTTCGGATCCGGTGTCAGTTGATGAGCAACTCTTTATAGGGGAATAATGTAACACCGGGGCTCAAAAGAAAGAAGCAAAAAAACTCAAGCACACAACAACAATCAATTAACACACAATCAGTGTCACATATTATTGCTAGTCACACAATATGCATACCTACTTAAGCACATAAATCTCGCGGGATCTCCGGTTCTACGATCTAGCATGCTGTGACGATGTGCACGAGGACGAATAAATGTGTGGAAGAATTGGTGTAAACCGTGCTACACCAAGTGCTAGCTTAGCCAGGTAGCAACCTGGACTAGCTCGGAGGCGAGGATGTACTTGGTAACCATGTAGTAGGACACAAATGTCATTGCCACATTATTATCAAGCGGACGGAAAATATCCGTACTCATCCAAGAAATAGGATAGCGAGGAAAAATTGAGGCTACTGACATTGCCCTTTTTATGATGACTAAGACCATTAAGGGTTGCCAACATGACAAGATAAAAAGGACAATTCAGGATACAAGCGTGTCTATCACCGAAACGATAGGTGGGGCTGAAAGAAAGATATCGGTGCGATACCTGAGCACCATTCTTGCAAACAGTGTCGGGATCACTCGGCATCAGTCTGCTGGGACAGAAATGACGCCAAACACCGAAGAACAAGCAAGAAAAGAAAACTGGAGAAACGCAAAGGCTGAGCTGTAGTGGATCCGAGCCGATGCCAGCTACACTCACCAGATAAACCGTTGGCAACAAATACTAAGGCTATATGCATGTTGTGCAACAAACAAATGTCGTAACCAAATGCAATAAACAAGCCAGACTTTAAACTACCGATTTCTACTGGTTTCTACCGCTCGCACTGACTAGGGCGTCCTACAGCCAGACCTGCTCTGATACCAAGCGTTGTGGCACCCCGGCTTAGAGAAACCGAAATGCCCCGTATTCCAGCCCAGAGATCGAGGAGAAGTCTCTGGAATACGGCACTGCTTGACATAGAACAAATCAGCTCTTATTACAAGAATAATAATACAAGGGTCTGATGTTACAAAGAAGCACATCAGCATGGCGACACTACGCCTGCAATACTACACTTGCTCTATGCTAGCAGTGAAACAACTCGTAGCAGCGGAATACTTCTAGCAGCGGAACAATGACGAAGGTGGTGAACTACACTCCGCAGGGACTCTGGCTGGGACACGATCTAGCGAGCACGCACGGCAACCTTGACAAGCAATCAAGCAATCATGGAATCACCTGCAGTCTGGCATAACACGCCAGGTCAGTACATTGAATTTACTTGCAAGCTCACAACAACCATAAACATAAAGGCAAGACAATAACATAGCATTAACAGGTTAATTAATTAACAACTACCATGATGAAGCAACTACTAAGCATGGTATGAAACTGATACAATACTGATAAATCACCATCTCAGATCTCCAACCATATCTCTCTTGGCTAACCGGCCAAGCAATATACCATCTCGATCACCTCGTGATCAAAACCAAACGGTGATCTTTCCGGCGATCACAACCATGACCAACACTTGATCTCAAATGGTGATCTTTCCGGCGATCACTACCATGACCAACACTTGGTCTCCAACATCATCATCAACATCCTGCCAGTCTATACTGCTCAAAATATCAACATATAAATCACCTATAAGTCATTCCGTTGTGTGAGTGTTGATCGAACGGTGTACGAACTTGTGCCCATTGACCAAGGACACAACTATCGATAGATTAAACACACACACACTTTGCAGAGGTAGCGCACTTTACCCACACCACAGAACCCATGGCCTCGCACTCCCATTCGGGTGGACCAATGGCGTTCCGACAAAACCGATCTACTGCCATGACACTCTCCCGTCCACTCTGACCAACACCCCCTTTGGGTTCAGTCCTGGGTGGCCCCATGCCTACCAAAGGCACCAACGGCCACCATCGTGGCAAAACGGCCACTGCCGTGGCAAACAAAACAGTCCCAAACGGGGACAAAAGCGCGCAAAATCCAACTACGGGCACACAAGGCTTATGTCCGCCTACCTGATCAGGGTAGCGCGCGCCCATAACCTTCCCTCGTTGGAGGCACCGGCGAGAGGCATGACAATAGCATCACATTAGGGCCTTCCCATAAAGGCAAATGTGGTTGCATTGGAGAAAGCCCTGTTCGGTGGCACCTAACCAACTTAATGATGGAATTTATCCCCAAAAATATAACTGTGATGACTGATACTCCGATATCAACTATCAAACTATAATCCAAGTCATAGGAATATCCAACAAATAATCCAAAGCTTAATATCGTCATATCAAAATACTCCGAGGATAGTATAACACTACTATCATGATGAATCCAAGAACGATAATACTACTACTCAAATATCAAGAACTAACTATCCAGCTATGATCCACATGCAAGCATCATCTCCATCATCATACTCCAAAACATAATACCAACTAGCATCATGATGAAACTAACACTAGCCACTAATAATCCAAAGGCAACATGACATCCAAAGTAATACTCCAAAATAATACCAGATACCATCATGAAAATAATCATAATAGCCACTAAGAATCCAAAGGCAACATGATGTCCAAAGTAATACTCCAAAATAATACCAGATACCATCATGAACATAATCATAATAGCCACTAAGAATCCAAAGGCAACATGATACCCAAATAATCATCAAAATATAAGTCCTAGAACTCCAAGCAATATCATGGCAACATCAACATCAAAAAAATACTCCAAGAAATGCCATGAACAAATCATACATAGCTAATGCAATATTTTAAACAAGTTCAAATAATTTAAACCATGTCACTGCATTGCAATCATGCTAATGGAGGGTGTGGCTTGCCTGAGGTGGAAGAAATCACCGGGAGAAAGTGCAAGAAGCTCGCGGAAAGAATCGTCGGAAAACGTTCTCTCTCGGAGGGGGCTGAATAAGGGCAGGGGCAAAATGGTCATTTTAAGAATTTCAAAACATGTTGAAAGTGTGACCAACAGAACAGGCTCGACGAGACGAAGAAGTGGGCTTTGGATTCACCTCATTTGGAGTTGTGAGCAAAAAGTTGTGATAGTTTTTTCTGCCAGGGACCTATCTGTAAGAAAATCTTCACAAACAGGCCCTCAGCCGGAAAAACTGAAAACGCATTTTCTGGAAATACGTCTCCCATAAGGGGAAACGCATTTCCGTCCGAGGAAGAAGCTGACTACGTTTTCGTTAAGCGAAGACGTACTCTATGGAGTACGCCTCCACTTAACCACGTCAGCGGGCCGGCCAGGTCAGCGCGGAGAGGCCGACGGGCGGGGCCCAGGGGCAGGGTCAATGTCGTCTTCGTCTCGCCCGCACTCGCCCGCGGTCCCGAAGGAGGTCGCCGACGCGGGGGCTCGCCCAGCCGGCTCCGGCCATCAACGGCGGCGCCCGACCCACCGTTGTGCTCAGGGAACCGAGGCGGTCCTATCCAGGCAAGATGCAGCCGCAGGGACGGGCTCGGCTGAGCGAGAGTCCAGCCGCGGCGGACGGTGATCTTCGGTCGGCGGCGAGCTCATGGCAGAAGGCCACCGGAAGGAAGGGAGATCACGGGGCGAAGTCTAGGTGGTGGAGGAGCCTACTGGTGGTGGAAAGAGAGGGGAAGGGGCACTGTCCAGCTCGAATTTGAGTAGAGGCCGGCGGCAAGGCTTCGGCAAGGGGAGGGGCACGAGAGCTTCTCGAGCTCAGGGAAGTTGTTGGGCGTGGCTAGAGGAGTGAGGCAGGGGCGATGGTGAGCTCGGGAGGCCTCGGGAGTGGCTTATATAGCCGAGGGACGAGGTGCTGCGCTGGCGTCGCCGCGGACGCGTGTGCGCGCACATGAGCTCGGAGGCAGGAGACGAGGGGGGCACAGGAGAGAGCTCACGGGGAAGAAGAGGCCAAAGGAGCGCAGGAAGGAAGAAGACGACGAGCTCCGAGCCAAACCGCCATTGTTCGCCCGTGGGCGCGCGGCGGCTTGCGGCAGTGAGGAAGCTGCCGGAGGGGAGAGGGGTCCAGGGGAACTCCGACGACAATATGAAGCCACTGGACATGGACACGCGCGTGAAGACGATGAGAGGGGAGCAGAAAAAGCAGAAACGGCGCCCTGGACGCGGCCACTGCGCATAGAGCGCGTGCATAGGCTCGCCATCGTCGTAGTCACCATGTGAACCGGGGCATTCAATGCTCTATAGCAACCAAAACGTTATCTAGCTGATAGTCCTTCCAAACTTGAGCATTGATGAGGCCATGGATTGATCGGTGGTGCTGTGGTTAAATGTTAATCACCGCCTGAAGTTTACTGTAGTAAATTTGATCGTGTACTGGTGATCGACTGAAACTTTACTGGCGCCAAAGAGGTTGTCTGGGGTGATTAGCTTAGGAAGGACTATGATCCTAGAGGTTTTGGAGTATAATGGATCACAAACTAATATAGTTGTTGTGTAACCCCAAAATTGGTCCAGAATCAAGATCATGATGGTTCACTCACGTAGAGTAACCACTTGAGATGAAATTCGGCAAGTCTTAGTGATTTGGTCATAAGAAGATGCTGTAAAAAGTTTGCACCAAATGGATTCACCAAAATGGTACTTCCTCCACAGCTATCCCCTCTGTCCAGAAACATTCAAAAATTCTAGGGGGTATTTGCTTGATGAATTGATCCCAAATTTGGTGGATAGAAGTTATTTGGGTAAGAGAATGCTCTGGTAAGCAATATAAAATATACTTGCTTCACAATCTGAAAATATTGACAGAATCAAAGATTTGATCCTGTGCTCACATAGATCAAGGGATGGAGCTGAAATTTAAATTGGCGTGATAATATGAGCACATGAAGGAGTGTGCAAAATTTCAACTCATTTGGATAACCCTAGCTAGCACTTCCTTCACAAAGGCTTCCCTTAGACAAGAACTTTGAAAAATCGCTGAGGAAGTTTGACTAGGCCAATAAAGTTTAATTTTGGCACAGGTCAATTATTTGGATGATATATCATGCCCAAAAAGTTTGGGGGCAAATAGGCAAAGATAAATAGCACTTGCTCACAATGTGCCATTTAGGACAGAATAGGAAATGAATTTATTGAGCATGATGAGAAATATGTCCAATGAAATATTTTGCCATAGTTGAGGAAGATATGACCCAAACAATTTATAAGAATTATTTGGGGATTTTTGTATGGACATAAATAGGGATTGCTTCACAACCTAGGGCATATGAGGTTATTCCTTTTATAGAAAAAGGAATATTCCTGAGAAAAAGAAATTAGGGTTTGGTCAAGCAGTGGAGTGACATGATCTTGGCAAAGTTTTTAGGATGATGAGCCACTTGGGAGAGGAAATGAAGATGTTTCCCTAGGTGACAAGGCCATAGAACCACTCCAAAAAGAAAAACACAGCAAAAACAATAACTCAAAAGAAAAAGAAAAGGGCCAAAAACCAGGCTGTTACAATTCCCCCTCCGGCGGAGCACCAGAAAAGGCCCCAAGATGGGATCCCACGAGTACAGAAGGTTGCGGCGGTGAAAATAGGGTTTCGTGGTGCTCCTGGATGTTTTCAGGGTATATGAGTATATATAGGCGAAAGAAGTAGGTCGGCGGAGCCACGAGGGGTCCACGAGGGTGGGGGGCGCGCCCACCCTCCTCGGGCACGCCCTCCTACCTCGTGGCTTCCTTGTTGCTTCCTTGAAGTCCACTCCAAGTCTCCTGGATTGCGTTTGTTCCAAAAATGATCCTCGCGAAGGTTTCATTCCGTTTGGATTCCGTTTGATATTCCTTTTCTGCGAAACACTGAAATAGGCAAAAAACAGCAATTTGCACAGGGCCTTCGGTTAATAGGTTAGTCCCAAAAATAATATAAAAGTGCATAATAAAGCTCATTAAACATCCAAAACAGATAATATAATAGCATGGAACAATCAAAAATTATAGATACGTTGGAGACGTATCAACATGAGAAATGAAAATTCATTTCTTCATGATTAGCTTGCGTCCTTTCAAGCATATTCAGGTCTCCAGCAAATTCTTTGAATGTTTAAGTTCGCCTGGAGACCTGTCCCTACATAAGAGATCATTTCTTTTTCTTCACCACCCACATCTAGAGGGGTGGCAAAGAGTTCATCATTCTGCGAGCTCCATAAGAGAAAGGTGGCATAGAAGCCAGTCCACTTCGTTTCACATAAGAGGGGTTAGAGTAGGCATATGAATAAGCAGAGAAATTCTTCAAGGACTTATGAACATAATGATTTGAAGAATAATGCACATATTCATAACCCTTAGATCTTGCCTGCAAAACAGAAGTGTTAGCACGATGATGTTCTTATGAAGACCTGGATCCATATGAGGAATTTGATCCACATGAGGAATTTGGTCCATATGAGGACTTGGATCCATATGAGGACTTTGGTCCATATGAAGAATTTGATCTGGGGTTCCTATTCTTCACAGGTGGTGTCATGATGACATTCACCTGAAGACTTTCAAGGCACCTTTTGGGAACCCAGATTTTCTTCATAGGGGGGCCGTTCCTGCAGTTAGTGCTAACATATCTAGCAAATACTTCACCATTCTGATTTTTGAATAGTTTATAGTTGGATTCAAATGACTCATCAGAAGAATATGAAGAGTCACATGTAAAGCCAGATAAAGTGGATGGATCTACAAGAGGTCCCTTTGCAGCAACCCATGAAGTTTTGGGATACTACTCAAGTTTCTAGTAGGTCCCATCAGCATTGAGTTTCCACTCAAAGGCAATACCCTCTTTCCTAGGGTTCCTATTGAGGATCTACTTTTTAAGCACATCACAAAGAGCATGATGCCCTTTGAGGCTTTTGTACATGCCTGTTACATAAAATTCCTTCAGCCCCGCATGGTCAGTGATACTAGGAGCATCCTTAGGTGAGGAATTTGTCATAGTAGAGACAGTTGAAGAATTTGCAGCAATAGAAGCATTTGAACTTTCAGGTGGAGAATTAGCAGACTCACGTTCAATGCATTCAAACATGGTGGAATGAATTCAACCTGAGCGGAGCAAGCAATGAATCACGTTCCTTCTGAAGATCTTCATAACTCACTCTTAGCTGCTCAAGATCTTGCTTTCTTTGAAGAAATTTATAAGAAAGCTTCTCATGATCAGATAAGAGAGTGTTATCATGACTTTGAAGGTTTTCAAACTTTGTCTGAAGTCTCTGAAGATTATCAGTCAGAGTTTGAGTTCGCTCCATTTCTTCACCCAACAAATCATCGCTTTTGTTTAGCATATCTTGAACCTTTTCAAAAACCTTTTGTTGTTTCACAGCAATCTTAGCAAGTTTAGAGTAGCTAGGCTTGAGGTTTTCAGCAGATTCATCCTCACTTGATTCAGAGGAGGGGTATTTGAGTACCTTGGCACCTTTTGCCATGAAGCAATAGGTGGGAGTGTAGTCATCATCGCCATCGTCAGCAGTGTTGGGGAAGTCATTTTCTTCAGAGTTGAAGATGTACTTGCTGAGTAAAGCAGCAGCGAGGGCTAGGCTCTCCACACCAGACTCTGACTCCTCAGATGCCTCCTCTTCCTCATTTTCCTCAGATTCAGCTTCAGAGTCCATTTCCTTGCCAATGAATGCCCGAGCCTTTTTGGAGCTGCTCTTCTTGTGAGATGAAGACTTTGAAGATTTTGACGATGAGGACTTTGAAGATTTCTTTTTCTTCTTTGAGTCATCAGAACTGTAATCCTTGTATTTCTTCTTCTTTGATTCCTTCTCCCATTGAGGACAATCGGTAATGTAGTGACCAGGTTTCTTGCATTTGTGGTAAGTTCTCTTCTTGTAGTCACGGGATGAGGAATCTGATCTCATGTCATCACTTCTTGAGGATTTACCAAAGCGACCACGCCTTGAGAACTTCTGGAATTTCCTCACGAGCATTGCTAGCTCCTGGCTCAGTTCTTCAGGATCACCAAGGCTGCAACCAGAATCCTCACCTTCAGATTCAGAGACTGCCTTGGCCTTCAGCGCGCGTGATCTGCCATAGCTCGGTCCATAGAGATCTCTCTTCTCAGCAAGTTCAAACTCATGAGTGTTTAGCCTCTCGAGGATATCAGCGGGATCAAGTGACTTGTAGTCTCCACGTTCTTGTATCATCAGTGCCAGAGTGTCAAATGAGGAATCAAGTGATCTCAGCAATTTCTTCACCACCTCATGGTCGGTGATGTCAGTGGCACCAAGTGCTTGAAGCTCATTTGAGATGTCAGTGAGGCGATCGAAGGTTTGCTGAACATTTTCATTGTCGAGTCTTTTGAAGCGGTTGAAGAGATTGCAAAGAATGTCAACTCGAGAGTCACGCTGTGTTGAGACTCCTTCGTTGAACTTGGACAGCCTATCCCCGATAAGCTTAGATGTCTCCAAAGCACTCACTCTACCATACTGCCCTTTGCTTAGATGGCCACATATGATGTTCTTTGCTTGAGAGTCGACTTGCTTGAATATCTTCACATCAGTAGCGTTAATGGTAGGAGTGACAGAGGGAACGCCATTTTCCACAACGTACCAGAGATCGTTGTCAATTGCCTCAAGATGCATTTGCATCTTATTATTCCAGTAGGGGTAGTCCGGCCCATCGAAGGTAGGACACCCAGCAGAGACCTTGATCATACCTGCAGTCGACATAACTAAAACTCCAGGCGGTTAAACCAAAATCACACAGAATAAGGGAGTTTATAGCAATTGAATGTGCGTTATATTGACTATAGGGGGGTGAATAGGCGATTTTTACAAATTCATCACTGAGGAATTTTAGGGTGAGAAAATTCCTAAGGAATGAACTACTTAGCAGCGGAATAAGTACTCAGATGCAAGCATGACATAGTAGTAGCATAGTCATCATGATGAAATGAAAACAAGCACGGAGTACAAGCAGCGTAAACATGGGATAAGCAGGCTGAAGACAAAGTGACTGAAGAAATAAGATTGAGGAAATTGAGAAAGTCTTCAGTCAAAGTCTTCAAATAGCAACGATCAAGTATTGCTACACAGAAATGAGGAAATGAAAGGGTTGAGGAAATAGAACCAGTAGCTTGGTGAAGACAGTGATTTGGTAGACCAGTTCCAACTGCTATGATAGTTGGTCTAGTTGGAGCGACTAGGTATTTAAACCTGAGGACACACAGTCCTCACCGTATTCTCCTTGAGCTAAGGTCACACAGACCTCGCCCAATCACTCATGATAAGTCTTCAGGTGACTTCCAAACCTTCATAGACTCGGTCACTCGGTGATCCACAATTTCCTCTTGGATGCTCTAGACCATGACGCCTAACCGTCTGGAGGATGCACAGTCCTCAGAGGCAACAAGCGTCGGTTCCACACAGGAATAATCTCTTCAGTCATTCTCAATCACTTTGGGTTTGTAGGTGTTTATGGTTTTTTTCCTCACTTGATGATTTTCACTCAAAGTCCTCGGAGGATGGAATGCTCTCAATGACAAGTGTTAGTTTCTCTCGGAGCAGCCAACCAGCTAGTGGTTGTAGGGGAGGCTATTTATAGCCTAGGGAGCAGCCCGACATGATAAGACATAAATTCCCTTCAATGATATGACTGTTAGGTGGGTAGCTATTTTGGGACAGCTGGCGCATAGCACAACAACGGTCGGATATTTCAGTATCAAATTCCTCAGGGCTATCATGTTCCTCACTTGTAGGCAATCTGCACTCACGAATTCCTAACTCCTCAGTCAGAACAAATTCCTCAGAGACCAGAAGATCTTCATCTCTATCAATGAAGAAATTGGCTGAACTGTATGAGATTTCCAATGGCTTCACTCAAAAGGATTGGTAGGTGTAGGATTCTGAGATGAGCATCACTTGGAAACTTTTCCTTAGTTTTACCTATGACTCAAGAAAGAGAAAATGAAACTACGAAAATAAAAGTCTTCACGCTTCGTATTCCTCACATGAATATCAAGTCTTCAGGATCGCACCAAATTCTTCACTTTCAAAGTCTTTGGAAAGTCAAAGTCTTCAGTTGACATTCATTTTTAGGGGTCGACTTTCTCTGTAAATATCAAACTCCTCATAGACTTATAGACTTGTGTACACTCACAAGCGCATTAGTCCCTTAACCTATAAGTCTTCAATACACAAAAATCACTAAGGGGCACTAGATGCACTTACACATATGCCTTCTCAAAATCCACTTTGAAGATAACCCCATCTAGCTTCTTCGAATGAATTTCATGCAATGTTTGATGCAGGACGACAACCCCTTCAAGAATGTGTCTCCTAGGCATGAAAGTTGTCTCCCTCGGTTGCACCACCGAGTGAGCAAATTGTGTCAATCTATTGGTGCCCACTTTCGTGAATATTTTGAAACTCATGTTAAGAAGACATATTGGCCTGAATTGTTCGATCTGAATTGCCTCTTCTTTCTTCGGTAATAGCGTAATCATGCCAAAGTTAAGATGGAACAGTTCTAAATAGCCGTTAAAAAAACCATGAAACATAGGCATAAGATCATGCTTAATAATATGCCAACATTTCCTATAGAATTCTATGGGAAATCCGAAGACGAGCAACGCCTTCGGATTTTGAGCTCTGCTCAGCTACAGTAAGAAGGTTGATTCCAGCTTTTAAATCTAGAGCGTCTATTAATAGGGTGAGTCGCTCTTTTTCTTGTCTATATAGCCCACTCTCGTTTCTGGCCCAACCTCGTAAAAACTGTCGTAAATGTCTAATTTTGTTTTTCCATCGCTCAACACTGGATCTTCCCCTAACAAGTTTTGCCCATTCGCGTGTGATAATCTCCATAAAGTTTTCTTTCTCGAAGAAGCCTAGTTTGAAAGACAAAGCATTCTTGTTTGCAATATGTGTCGCATCTCCCGAGTCTACTAGTAATGGTGTGTGGTCTGAGATCGCCCTCTGCATCGCATGCACCGACACTAATGGGTATTTTTGTTCCCATTCCACACTAGCGAGCACCCTATTTAGCTTCTCATAAGTTGGAGTGGGCAACGAATTGGCCCAAGTATATTGTCTACCTGTGAGCTCAATTTCTCTCAAGCTAAGACTTTCAATAATCATGTTAAACATCATAGACCAACGACCATCAAAGTTGTCATTATTATTTTCATCTCTCCTCCTAATTATGTTAAAATCCCCTCCGACTAGGATTGGAAGGGTCTCGTCCCCACAAATGCGCACCAAGTCGGCTAAAAATCTGGTTTAAATCCGGGTTCTGCTGCCCCATAAACCGGTACGAGAGACCATCGGAAGCCATCCAATTTCGATCTCACCCGAAACTTAACCACAAAATCCCCCAAACCACATTAATTAGCTCAAGTGGTTCGCACCAACCCCTAGCAAAATCCCATCGGATCTTCCTCTAGGAGGTAAACAGTGCCGGTCAAAAACAATTCCTCCAGATAGAGTTCCTAGGAATTGCGAGGTGAAATTATCCCGCCCTGTTTCAAGTAGAGCAATGAAAACTATTTTTTGTTCTATCGTTGTCTCAGCCAAGAACCTTCTTTTAGCCAAGTCATCTAGACCTCTGCTATTCCAAAAGATTCCTTTCATAGATCATCATGAATTATTTTTCTTAAGCTTAACCTAGCACTCCTACGAACCGCCGAAGTAGGATATATTTTCCGTTTCCAGGGTCTCTTGGGCTTCTCCCCATCACCCTTCAGGAATGTATGATCGGAAGAACTCGAGACATTACCCTTCATCATTAGAGGCTCTACAATGTCCGCAGTCTCCGACCCCTCCTTATCTTCGACCTCCGTGTTAGGTAAGATGTCAGATTCGGGGTTTTGCAGACCCTTGAGAGGTTCGAACAATGGGGTGCGTGCAACGAACTCGTCCTCACCAGTTTGCCTATGCTCTGATCCCATGGCCTAGCTCGACGAACCCAGCAAACAAGAGACACAATAGTTTACCCAGGTTCGGGCCACCTTGCGGTGTAAAACCCTACTCCTGTTTTGTGGTGGATTGGCCTCGAGGGGCTGAGGATGAATTAGTACAATGGATGAATTGCCTCAGGAGGTGAGGTCTTCTTGGGCTCGATGAGATGGTAAGGTGTTCTTGGGCTCGATGAGCTGGTGAGGTGGTCAGGGTGGAATGGATCTGATCCCCTTCTATGGTGTGGTGGCTAGGTCCTATTTATAGGGGCCTTGGTACTCTTCCCAAATGTAGGCGTGAAGGGATCCCACAACGGCCAAATTCAAAGGGAGACAACTGGTACAAGTTATCTTGACAAAAGTAGTCTTCACCTGCAAAAGCCTCTGGTGGTGACACTGCGGTGGGCTCCATGATGACCTCCGTCCTGCCATCCTGGCTGTCTTGGTCTTGTTGCACCAAAATGGAAACCTTTGCTTCATGCCTCGAGACTCTGTGCGTGCGCTTGCCTCCTTAGCACAAAAGGGGAAACTGGTACACTGCGATTGCTGGCGCCCGCCTGGCCTTGATCGTCATGGCTCACGTCATATGAACCTCGTGAGGTGCACCTTGCATTGATATCTCCGCTCCTCGGGAGCCAGCCTGGTGAAGCTGCCCCCCAGGGAGGTCTTGGTGTCCTCCGCCTCACGAGGCTTGGCCCCTCGCGAGGGTCTTGGGTTGTTGTTGTTGAGGTTGGGCCATACTAGGTCGTCAATGGAGCCACGTCATGGGCAGCAGGCAGGCAAGTCTGGGTACCCCCGTTCCTAGGACGTCGATAGTAACCCCCGGCCTAAGGCGCGCTCGTACTTGGCTTCAAGGAGAAGCCAAAGGGCAAGTGCGGAGTGCCGCGGTCCCTAACCGCCTGCGGCTTGGTCGACACGTGGCAATTGATGGGACGTGGGCGCCTCCGCTTCCCCATGCTACCTCGGCAACCGTCCTTGTATGGTAAAAAGGCTGGCGCCTGCTGTAGAGCTTTCATTGCCTTCCCTTCATCTTGCTCTAGATCCCCTTCTCCTTCTGCCCGGAAAAACCCCAGATTCACCGAGCCTCCGCCCCTAGCCCGCGACCGATGGCCAGCGACAAGGCGAAGCCCTCAGCTGCAGCCGCGCGCTCACCCTCGTGGTTCAAGCCTGCCTTGAGCGCGTCCACCGTCGCTGAGAAGCACCTTGCCACCGCGCTCCAGCTAACGGCGGGTAGCAGCAACGAGGGGGAGAGACGGTGCTCCGGGCTGGCTCCGCCAAGCTGGAAGCCTTGGGCGGCACGTTCTACCCTTCTTCCTTTACAACGTCTTTGCGGGGTTGATTCCCCCTATCTCTAACTTCTTCTATGATGTTCTTCACCACTACAAGCTCCATGCCCTACATCTTCATCCCAACTCCGTCCTCCTCCTTTCGATCTTCGCTTTTTACTGTGAGGCATTTCTGGGGGGTGATGCCCTCCGTGGCGCTGCTCCGTCACTTCTTCTATCTTCGGGTCAAGGACGGCCAGTGCATGGGATGTGCATACTTTGTCGCAGCCAACGGCAGCAACACGACCTCGCGAGCCGGGAAGAAGGTGGAGGACTTCCGGAACAAATGGATCTTCATGGACGCCAGGTGCTCCTACCCTCGGCTGAAGCTACCGACCGGGATGCCTATGCCCCATGACGGATGGACTCACCAGAAGTTCAAGGATCCTCGGGTGGGGCAACTAATGGAGAAGATGGTGGCCGATCTGAAGCCGGACGATCCGAAGGCGGACAAGATGACGGGGGCCATGGTTGTCAAGGAGTTCCTGACGCGGCGCCTGGCCCCTCTCCAGGCGCGCTCTCGCCCCTTGTGGAAGCTCAAGGGCGAGGGTGGGGAACTCCAGCTGCACCCGGACAACTTGCCCGACGAGGAACTGAACAAGGCCATGCGCACCTTGCTCGGGAAGGATCAGGGTTGCCCCCCGGATACCCATCTTCTGCCGTACCGCCGTCCCAGCGGGGAGAAGATCACCGACGCCATGCCTATCTTCGACGAGTGCGGGCTTGTGCCTCTGCGGCTTTCCCGGCCCCCGGGCTCCCCGGTGGCGGTGTCCTCCGGCGAGTCTGTAGGATCAAAAGTATGTCTAGAGGGGGGTGATTAGACTACTTGACCAAATAAAAATCTAGCCTTTTCCAATTTTAGGTCTTGGCAGATTTTAGCAACTTTGGACAAGTCAAGCAATCTTAACACAATTCAAGCAAGCATGCAAAGAGTATATGAGCAACGGAAAGTAAAGCATGCAACTTGCAAGAATGTAAAGGGAAGGGTTTGGAGGATTCAAACGCAATTGGAGACACGGATGTTTTGTCGTGGTTCCGATAGGTGGTGCTATCGTACATCCACGTTGATGGAGACTTCAACCCACGAAGGGTAACGGTCGCGCGAGTCCACGGAGGGATCCACCCACGAAGGGTCCACGAAGAAGCAACCTTGTCTATCCCACCATGGCCATCGCCCACGAAGGACTTGCCTCACTAGCGGTAGATCTTCATGAAGTAGGCGATCTTCTTGCCCTTACAAACTCCTTGGTTCAACTCCAAAATCTTGTCGGAGGCTCCCAAGTGACACCTAGCCAATCTAGGAGACACCACTCTCCAAGAAGTAACAAATGGTGTGTTGATGATGAACTCCTTGCTCTTGTGCTTCAAATGATAGTCTCCCCAACACTCAACTCTCTCTCACAGGATTTGGATTTGGTGGAAAGAAGATTTGAGTGGAAAGCAACTTGGGGAAGGCTAGAGATCAAGATTCATATGGTAGGAATGGAATATCTTGGTCTCAACACAAGTGTAGGTGGTTCTCTCTCAGAAAAAGTAAGTTGGAAGTGTAGGTTCGTTCTGATGGCTCTCTCTACAAATTAAGAGGTGGTGGAGGGGTATATATAGCCTCCACACAAAATTTAACTCTTACACATCACTTCCCAAACTCGGTGGGATCAAATGGTTAAACTCGGTCGGACCGATTCAGCAAAGCTAGTGACCGTTAGAGTTTTCGGTGGGACCGACATGCAACTCGGTAGGACCGATATGATTAGGGTTAGGGCATAACGTAATCTTGGTGAGACCGATTACACAAGCTCGGTGAGACCGATTTTGGTAATAAACTAACCAGAGAGTTGGTCAGGTAAACTCGGTGGGACCGATCACTCATTTCGGTGAGACCGAAACGTTACGAAGGGAAAACAGAGAGTTTACATTGCAATCTCGGTGGGACCGATCGCTCATCTCGGTGAGACCGAAATGTTACAAAGGGAAACAGAGAGATTAGAACCCCATCTCGGTGACACCGAGATCCCTATCGGTGAGACCGATTTGCCTAGGGTTTGTGGCAGTGGCTATGACATTTGAAACTCGGTGGCGCCGGATAGGAAGAATAGGTGGGGCCGAGTTTGACTTTTGGTTTAGGTCATATGTGGATGTGAGAAAGTATTTGAGGGTTTTGGAGCATATCACTAAGCATTTTTGAGCAAGAACCTCATTAAGCAACACCTCATCCCTTCTTGGTAGTATTGGCTTTTCCTATAGACTCAATGTGATCTTGGATCACTAAAATGGAAAATGTAGAGTCTTGAGCTTTGATCTTGAGCCAATCCTTTGTCCTTAGCATTTTGAGGGGTCCACTTTTCTCATCCATGCCATGCAAATAATTGAGCTTTCCTGAGATATTAATCTTGAAATAGTATTAGCTCAATGAGATATATGTTGTTAGGAATTACCAAAACCACCTCGGGATAGTTGCACTTTCAGAGTCCAACAAGGAAGAGAGGGCGGATTCGTAGGAGACCTTGGAAGGCGCGGCGAAGACCTCCCCCCCCCCCCCCCCCCCCCCCCCCCCCCCCCCCCCCCCCCCCCCCGTGGCAGACCGACCTCCTCCTCATCCTTTCCGACGACGACGACGCCGACGAGCAGCTGGTCCAGGAGTCCTCGCACTCCGTTAGGGTCACCACGAGATCCAGGGGCACCCCTCTGAAGAAGCTGAAGCCGAGGGTCCCGAAGAAGAGCAGGTCGGCGCTGATCCCCTGAGGTGATGCCTCCGCCTCGTCGCCGGCCAGCACTGCTGCAGACCTGGGCGCCGCACCCTTGTACGCCCCTAGGGCTTGCGCGTCGATGCCCCAGTCCATGAATCCTGCGGGCATGGTGCTTGAGAAGAGGGCGAGGGATTAGAGCGTCGGGGACCAGTAAGTGCGCCGTCTTGATCTTCGTTCCCTGTTCTTGTCGTTGTGTCTTGATGATTCCTTCTTGTACGGCTAGGCCAACGCCGGTGATGAAGAAGAAGGAGTCGGCTGGGACCGTCGAGGCCCAGCAGCCTGCCGTGGCCGCGTCACCTCTAGCATGGAAGGATGGGGCTGACATGCACGCTCCTGCACCTAGGTCGTCCTCTCGAGGCTCGGGGGCCCGGCCTCAGGAAGAGGCGACCCCTGTGGCCAAGCCGGATCCGGAGGTGCCTGCCCTTAGCTCGCCTGCTGAGGTCCCGAAGGCTTCGGAGCCCTGGCCCTTTCTGCCGCTGCTGCCTCGCCGGTCCTGGCGCTGACGTTGCCTCCTCCCCCGTCCATCACACCATTGGGTCGTGATTCTTCCGCCGTGCCTAGTGTTCTGGATGATGCCCTCTCCGCACTGGATCAGCTCCGGGTGATCTTTAGGGGCCTGACCGGTGCAGGTCGTCGGTGCGCCTCGAGCTGATCTCCGGCTGGCTCCAGGCCGACATGTCAGTTAGGGCGGCCTGGTGCCAAGCCGCGGCGGCTTCATAGGAGGGCTAGCGGGTGGCCGGCCTGGCCACGGCAGCCCGCGACGTGGCGGTGAAGAACGCCAAGGCCGCCGAGGAATGCTGACAAGTAGCGGAGGCCGAGCTGAAGGCCCTCCATGACGGGCAGGCCACCGAGGCCCGCCGACTCGAGGTGCTAGAGGAGGAGCTGAAGGCTCGTGAGGCTGCAGTTGCTGATCGCGACGCCGAGCTAGAGCAAGCGGGCCGGGAGCAGGATGTGGAGCATGGCTGCCTGGAGAAGTTGAAGTAGGAAATGGAGGCGGAGAGGGCCCAGCTGGAGGTCAAGGCGAAACTTCTTGCTGAGAGGCGTGCCGCCTTCGATTCCCTTGAGCAAAGGTCCTGCAAGGCCCTGCAGGATCTCTACAGGAGGGGGTTGAAGAAGCCGTTGGTCACTGCGGAGGAAGGCCCTACCGAGCTGCTCCCCAGCTTGTCACGGCGCTTGAGGGCGTTGTTGATGGGGTCGGCCCTATGGTGGAAGGAGAGGCCCGCGCGCTCTCCTCCTCAGTCGTGACGTGCGTGTTCAGCCACCTCCATCTTCGCGACCCCAGCTTGGACCTTGGAGCCTTGCTTGAGCCTATGGACCAGGAGCACTGCACCGCCATTGCCGAAGTCATGAAGAACCTGGTGGAGGCCCTGTTGCGGAATTTCCTCGCCATCGACCCCGCGACCATGGCTGATGGCGCTGTCGACCCTACGGCCATGGCTGACAGCACGGGCGACGGCGATGTCGTTGACCACGGGGCACTCCTTGTGAGCGATGGAGGCACCCAAGGCTGAAGAAGGGACCTGAAAAGGCGGCGTACGTCAGGCGTGACCTGAGCCCCCGTGCCCAGCCCCCTCGCACGACTCTCCCGAAGGGAGAGCGTTGCGTTGAGGCTGAACACTGAGCCTGGTGGCTCCCTGAGGTTATTGCGGCCCTGGGGCTACCCTCAGTTGTTTATCACCAGTGCGGAGCATGGCGCTTCCGCAATTGCACGGGCATAGCCACTCGTCGACCGCATCGACTGCCAGCGCAGAGCATGGTGCTTCCGCTGGTGTGTGGGAGGGGGCTTGTGACGCCCCCGATTTGACCATACACTAATCATACACGCAAATGTGTATGATCAAGATCAAGGACTCACGGGAAGATATCACAACACAACTCTAGACTCAACTTCGGCCAAGGAGTTGGAAACGGGGCTACCTACAGGCAGACCGCTCGGATACCAACTTGTGACGCCCCCGATTTGACCGTACACTAATCATACACGCAAATGTGTATGATCAAGATCAAGGACTCACGGGAAGATATCACAACACAACTCTAGACACAATTTAAAATAATACAAGCTTTATATTACAAGCTAGGGGCCTCGAGGGATCGAATACATAAGCTCGAATACACAAGAGTCAGCGGAAGCAACAATATCTGAGTACAGACATAAGTTAAACAAGTTTGCCTTAAGAAGGCTATCACAAAAACTACTATGATCGAAAAGGCAAGGCCTCCTGCCTAGGAGCCGCCTAACAACTCCTGGTCATCGGCGGTCTTCACGTAGTGGTAGGCACCCTCGGGGTAGTAGTAATCATCAGTGGTGTCGTCTGGCTCCTGGGATCCATCATCTGGTCGCAACAATCGGGTATGGGGGAAAAAGAAGTAGCAAAGCAACCGTGAGTACTCATCCAAAGTACTCACAAGACTTACATCAGATCTAAACTAAGTATGCATCTGTATCAAAGGAATGGGTTGTATCTGTGGACTAAACTGCAGAATGCCAGAAGGGAAGGGGAAAGACTAGCCTATCGAAGACTAGCATCTTCTGGAAACCACCATCTTGCAGCAACAGGAGGGAGTAGAGTAGCATAAAGTAAAGTAGTAGAAGTGTTATCAACCTCGGCCAGAGATCCTTTCTCGACTCCCTACGAGAAAGCAATCCCAGAGCCATACTATCCAAGTGTCAACACATTCCAATTCTCATCACCATCCAGTTCTCATCACAAGTATCCAGTTCTAGTTGTATCGATCGGGATACAACTCCAAGTGTCCGTTACCGTAGGACAGGCTATCGATAGATGTTTTCTTCCCTGCAGGGGTGCACCAACTTACCCACCACGCTCGATTAACTCCGGCCGGACACACTTTCCTGGGTCATGCCCGGCCTCAGCCAAACAATACGCCGCAACCCGACCTAGGATTAATAGAGAGGCCAGCACGCCAGACTAAACCTATGCCCCAGGGGTCATGGGCCAAATGAGTTTTATTTTGAACAAAACTTGGCACGTAAAACTAACACAATACCTTGAGATGGAACAAAAAGTTTGGGGTCAAAAGGAGTTGCCTAAATAATTTTAGAAATTGAAAAGGCCAATTTAAATGCTGCTGGAGCACTGAAATAATTCCCATGGGCATTTTGGGAATTCAGAAGAGGTTGGTTCCAACATGACAATTACTCGGTGATTATTTTCCACACTTTGAACATTTTAGTTTTCATGTTTGGCAAATTTGAATTTTTGACTTTGAATTTGAGTTTGAACATGAACAGTGATTTGGATCAACTGAGTATTAGCAACAGTAGTGTGATGACATGGCACCATCAACAGGGGATTACTGTAGCATGACACTGGGGGTGTTATAGGGCTCCCTCTGAGTGGAGCCCCCAAGGCGTGTACAGCCCCTCCCTAACATGTAGCATGCACAGCAGGGCTAGAGGAGGTGTGTATGGGCACTCGTGAGCCAGCGCGGGACTCACGCGGCCCTACCTCAAGGCGGGTTGCGCCTGGATTTGATCTCTGAATACTTGTGATAAACCTGCAAGATGGTCAGGCAACTAGCGCCAAGTGAATCTCCTGAGGTTATCGCATGAGAAGGCCGAACACCAACAACCCCAGGAGGTGACGGGAATGGGACCGCCCCGCCAGACAGAGCTCAGTCGTTGGGTTTATCGATGCTGCAGGGACAGACCCGAGCACAGACGTCGTACCTAGTCTTCTCATGTGAAAGTCCTGAAGAAAGACAACCGGCGTGCGGCTCCCGTGGTGACGAGGCACCGGGTCGCGTGCCCTAACTTACCCACCCCCGATTAGCTCTTGAGAGAACAAGGCACCAAGGACCATGGGAGGTGACGTGCATGGGAGATGGCCCATGAGCCAGAGCTCAGCCACTTGGGTTTAGTGACGCTACAGGGATGGACCCGAGCACAGACGTTGTGCCCGCCCTTAATCATGAAGCGGTCATGGGTGAGCTTGCAAGGGCATACGACGATCATGGAAACGAAGTGCTAGACAGCAGATGATAATCATGAAATAACTCATGGAAGGAGGTAAGCCAGTTCTAATAGATGCAAAGAATGATATATGCCACAGGGACAGACCCATGCGGCCTAGGGATGATGGAGCCCGAGGGGCGCCCCAGTTGAATGACTAGAGGATGCAAGAATGATACATGTCGCAGGGACAAACCCACGCGACTTGGGGATAATGCAACCCGAGGGGCGCCCCCAACTGAATAAACCAGAAAATGTCATCTGGCACCGTTGCTGAAGAGGTGTTGAAGTAGTCAAAGACGCGTCCTGAAGAAGTCGCTCCTCACGTGCCGCCTGGGTCCTGAGCCTCGGGAGGCTCTAGAGGCTTAGGGGGCTCGCGAACAACAGTCGCCATCTTCGTTGGAACTGCCTGGTGCCTGGCCTCCTTGAGCCGCCATGACGCTCCGCACGTGGCGCTGAAATGCAATAGCCACGTTCGGCAAGCCAAAAGGCATGCAAATGTAGCTATGAGGGTGCCCTCGCACTGGCCGATACGGGACGGGACGGCCAGTAGAGCCGCTGAGAAGCGACCCTGTTGAGTCCTGGGATGTTGACGCAGACGCGCAGCTCATTGTACTCGCCGATGCAGATGCACAGCTCATTGTCCTCGCCAGGACAAGGAGCCGCGCCAGGTGGTGGGCGGTGGTCGCTGCACATGGCTCTTGCCTTTTTGAAGCTCCTCGGTTGCCTTGGTGATGAACTCCTGAGCACCTGGCGTCCTGCACCTTGTGCCCTCGTAGGGGAAATGTGCGATGAAGCACGCCTCCATGTGGTGCCCAAGCGCCTCCCTCGTGACATTGGCTAGTGATACGTCTCCAACATATCTATAATTTTTGATTGTTCGATGCTATATTATATCCTATTTTGGACATTATTGGGCTTTATTATACACTTTTATATTATTTTTGGGACTAACATATTAACAGGAGGCCCAGCCCAGAATTGTTGTTTTTTGCCTATTTCAGAGTTTCGCAGAAAAAGAATGCCAAACGGAGTCCAAACGGAATGAAACCTTCGGGAACGTGATTTTCGGAACGAACATGATCCAGAGGACTTGACCCTACGTCAAGCAATCAACCAGGAAGGCACGAGGTAGGGGGTGCGCCTACCCCCCCAGGCGTGCCCTCCACCCTCATGGGTCCCACGTTGCTCCACCGATGTACTCCTTCCTCCTATATATACCTACGTACCCCCAAAGTACCAGATACAGAGCCAAAACCCTAATTCCACCACCGTAAGTTTCTGTATCCACGAGATCCCATCTTGGGGCCTTTTTTGGAGCTCCGCCAAAGGGGGTATCTATCATGGAGGGCTTCTACATCAACACCATAGCCTCTCCGATGAAGTGTGAGTAGTTTACTTCAGACCTATGGGTCCATAGTTATTAGCTAGATGGCTTATTCTCTCTTTTTGGATCTCAATACAAAGTTCTCCCCCTCTCTTGTGGAGATCTATTCGATGTAATCTTCTTTTGCGGTGTGTTTGTTGAAACCGATGAATTGTGGGTTTATGATCAAGTTTATCTACGAACAATATTTGAATCTTCTCTGAATTCTTTTATGTATGATTGGTTATCTTTGCAAGTCTCTGCTACCTCTTGAGCACTACGTTGGTTTTCCCCGAAGAGGAAGGGATGATGCAGCAAAGTAGTGTAAGTATTTCCCTAAGTTTTTGAGAACCAAGGTATCAATCCAGTAGGAGGCTACACACGAGTCCCTCACACCTGCACAAAACAAATAAATCCTCGCAACCAACGCAAATAGGGGTTGTCAATCCCTATAGGGCCACTTACGAGAGTGAGATCTGATAGATACGATAAGATAATATTTTTGGTATTTTTATGATAAAAGATGCAAAGTAAAATAAAGGCAAAGTAAATAGCAAAGGAAATAACTAAGTAGTAGGAGATTAATATGATAAAGATAGACCCGGAGGTTTCACTAGTGGCTTCTCTCAAGACATAAGTATTCTATGGTGGGTGAACAAATTACTGTTGAGCAATTGACAGAATTGAGCATAGTTACGAGAATATCTAGGTATGATCATGTATATAGGCATCACGTCTGAGACAAGTAGACCGACTCCTACCTGCATCTACTACTATTACTCCACTCATCGACCGCTATCCAGCATGCATCTAGTGTATTAAGTTAAAAACAGAGTAACGCCTTAAGCAAGATGACATGATGTAGAGGGATAGACTCATGCAATATGAAGAAAACCCCATCTTGTTATCCTCGATGGCAACAATACAATACATGCCTTGCTGCCCTTACTGTCACCGGGAAAGGACACCACAAGATTGAACCCAAAGCTAAGCACTTCTCCCATTGCAAGAAAGATCAATCTAGTAGGCCAAACCAAACTGATAATTCGAAGAGACTTGCAAAGATAACCAATCATACATAAAAGAATTCAGAGAATATTCAAATATTATTCATAGATAGACTTGATCATAAACCCACAATTCATCGGTCTCAACAAACACACCGCAAAAAGAAGATTACATCGAATAGATCTCCACAAGAGAGGGGGAGAACATTGTATTGAGATCCAAAAAGAGAGAAGAAGCCATCTAGCTACTAACTATGGACCCGTAGGTCTGAGGTAAACTACTCACACTTCATTGGAGATACTATGGTGTTGATGTAGAAGCCCTCCATGATCGATGCCCCCTCCAGCGGAGCTCTGGAACAGATCCCAAGATGGGATTTCGTGGATATAGAAAGTTACGGTGGTGGAATTAGGGTTTTGGCTCCTGTTCTGATCGTTTGGGGGTACGTGGATATATATAGGAGGAAGGAGTACGTCGGTGGAGCAACAGGTGGGCCATGAGGGTGGAGGGCGCGCCTAGGGTAGGCAGGCGCGCCCCCCTGCCTCGTGGCCTCTTGTTTTATTTCTTGACATAGGGTCCAAGTCTCTCTGGTCTTATTCATTGAGAAAATCATGTTCCCGAAGGTTTCATTCCGTTTGGACTCCATTTGATATTCCTTTTCTTCGAAACCCTAAAACAGGCAAAAAAATAGCAATTCTGGGCTGGGCCTCCGGTTAATAGGTTAGTCCCAAAAATAATATAAAAGTGGATAATAAAGCCCAATAATGTCCAAAACAGTAGATAATATAGCATGGAGCAATCAAAAAATATAGATACGTTGGAGACGTATCAAGCATCCCCAAGCTTAATTCCTGCTCGTCCTTGAGTAGGTAAATGATAAAAACAGAATTTTTGATGCGGAGTGCTACTTGGCATAATTTTAATGTAATTCTTCTTAATTGTGGTATGAATATTCAGATCCGAAAGATTCAAGACAAAAGTTCATATTGACATAAAAATAATAATACTTCAAGCATACTAACAAAGCAATTATGTCTTCTCTAAATAACATGGCTAAAGAAAGTTATCCCTACAAAATCATATAGTCTGGCTATGCTCTATCTTCACCACACAAAATATTTAAATCATGCACAACCCCGATGACAAGCCAAGCAATTGTTTCATACATTTGACATTCTCAAAACTTTTTCAATCTTCATGCAATACATGAGCGTGAGCCATGGATATAGCACTATAGGTGGAATAGAATGGTGGTTGTGGAGAAGACAAAAAGGGGAAGATAGTCTCACATCAACTAGGCGTATCAACGGGCTATGGAGATGCCCATCAATAGATATCAATGTGAGTGAGTAGGGATTGCCATGCTACGGATGCACTAGAGCTATAAGTATATGAAAGCTCAAAAGGAAACTAAGTGGGTGTGCATCCAACTTGCTTGCTCATGAAGACCTAGGGCAATTTGAGGAAGCCCTTCATTGGAATATACAAAGCCAAGTTCTATAATGAAAGATTCCCACTAGTATATGAAATTGATAACATGAGAGACTCTCTACTATGAAGATCATGGTGCTACTTTGAAGCACAAGTGTGGTAAAAGGATAGTAACATTGTCCCTTCTCTCTTTTTCTCTCTTTTTTTATTTGGGCCCTTTCTCTCTTTTTTATGGCCTCTTTTCTTTCTCTTTTTTTATTTGGGCTTCTTTGGCCTCTTTTATTTAATTTTAGTCCGGAGTCTCATCCCGACTTGTGGGGGAATCATAGTCTCCATCATCCTTTCCTCACTGGGACAATGCTCTAATAATGATGATCATCACACTTTTATTTTTCTTACAACTCAATAATTACAACTCGATACTTAGAACAAAATATAACTCTATGTGAATGCCTCCGGCGGTGTACCGGGATATGCAATATGACAATGATGGAGTGTGTCATAATAAATGGAACGGTGGAAAGTTGCATGGCAATATATCTCGGAATGGCTATGGAAATGCCATAATAGGTAGGTATGGTGGCTGTTTTGAGGAAGGTATATGGTGGGTGTATGATACCGGCGAAAGGTGCGCGGTATTAGAGAGGCTAGCAAAGGTGGAAGGGTGAGAGTGCGTATAATCCATGGACTCAACATTAGTCATAAAGAACTCATATACTTATTGCAAAAATCTACAAGTTATCAAAGAAAAGTATTACGCACATGCTCCTAGGGGGATATATTGGTAGGAAAAGACCATCGCTCGTCCCCGACCGCCACTCATAAGGAAGGCAATCAAAAAATAAATTATGCTCCGACTTCATCACATAACGGTTCACCATACATGCATGCTACGGGAATCACAAACTTCAACACAAGTATTTATCAAATTCACAACTACTCAACTAGCATGGCTTTAATATCACCATCTTCATATCTCAAAACAATTATCAAGTATCAAACTTATCATAGTATTCAACACACTCATAAGAAAGTTTTATTATTAATCTTGTATACCAAGCATATTAGGATTTTAAGCAAATTACCATGCTATTTAAGACTCTCAAAATAATCTAAGTGAAGCATGAGAGATCAATAGCTTCTACAAAACAAATCCACCACCGTGCTCTAAAAGGATACAAGTGAAGTACTAGAGCAAAATTATATAACTCAAAAGATATAAGCGAAGCACATACAGTATTCTAACAAATTCCAAATCATGTATAGCTCTCTCAAAAGGTGTGTACAGAAAGGATGATTGTGGTAAACTAACAATCAAAGACTAAAATCATACAAGACTCTCCAAGCAAAACACATATCATGTGGTAAATAAAAATATAGCTCCAAGTAAAGTTACCGATAGAAGTACACGAAAGAGGGGATGCCTTCCGGGGCATCCCCAAGCTTTGGCTTTTAGGTGTCCTTAGATTATCTTGGGGGTGCCATGGGCATCCCCAACCTTAGGATCTTGTCACTCCTTGTTCCATAATCCATCAAATCTTTACCCAAAACTTGAAAACTTCACAACACAAAACTTAAAGTAGAAAATCTCGTGAGCTCCGTTAGCGAAAGAAAACAAAAGACCACTTCAAGGTACTGTAATGAACTCATTCTTTATTTATATTGGTGTTATACCTACTGTATTCCAACTTTTCTATGGTTTATAAACTATTTTACTAGCCATAGATTCATCAAAATAAGCAAACAACACACGAAAAACAGAATCTGTCAAAAATAGAACAGTCTGTAGTAATCTGTAGCTAGCGCAAGATCTTGAACCCCAAAAATTCTAAAATAAATTGGTGCACGTGAGGAATTTATCTATTAATCATCTGCAAAAATAATTAACTGAATAGCACTTTCCAAATAAAAATGACAGTAGTTCTCGTGAGCGCTAAAGTTTCTGTTTTTTTACAGCAAGTTCAACAAGACTTTCCCCAAGTCTTCCCAATGGTTCTACTTGGCACAAACGCTAATTAAACACAAAAAACACAACCAAAACAGAGGCTAGATAAATTATTTATTACTAAACAGGATCAAAAAGCAAGGAATAAAAATAAAATTGGGTTGCCTCCCAACAAGCGCTATCGTTTAACGCCCCTAGCTAGGCATAACAAGCAAGAATAGATCTAGGTATTGCCATCTTTGGTAGGCAATCCATAAGTGGCTCTCATAATAGATTCATAAGGTAATTTTATCTTCTTTCTAGGAAAGTGTTCCATGCCTTTCCTTAATGCAAATTGGAATCTAATATTTCCTTCCTTCATATCAATAATTGCACCAATCGTTCTAAGGAAAGGTCTACCAAGAATAATAGGACATGAAGGATTGCAATCTATGTCAAGAACAATAAAATCTACAGGCACATAATTCCTATTTGCAAAAATAAGAACATCATTAATTCTTCCCATAGGTTTCTTAATAGTGGAATCCGCAAGGTGCAAGTTTAGAGAGCAATCATCAAAATCATGGAAACCTAACAAATCACACAAAGCCTTAGGAATCGTGGAAACACTAGCACCCAAATCACATAAAGCATAGCACTAATGATCTTTAATTTTAATTTTAATAGTTGGTTCCCACTCATCATAAAGTTTTCTAGGGATAGAAACTTCCAATTCATGTTTTTCTTCATAAAATTGCATCAAGGCATCAACGATATGTTTAGTAAACGCTTTATTTTGACTATAAGCATAGCAAGGATTGCAACAAGGAAATACAATCAATCAAATAGCAATTTTCATAGTTAAATTCCTTGAAATCCATAATAGTGGGTTTAGCAACATCTAGGGTTTTAATTTCTTCAATCCCACTTTTATCAAATTTAGCATCAAGATCAACA